>NC_135056.1:1355833-2711666 GCF_051014685.1 Ptiloglossa arizonensis | reverse complement strand
TTAAGAAATCTAAACCAAAAATATATGAATCTTTTATAGTCGCAAGAAAGACTTCACGAGCTTTGCATTATAAAATAAAAATTGTACGACACATCTAAAACAAAAATATTTACCGGTCTCTCGTTCTCATAAACCATATCGGGACAAACAAGAATAACGACAAAACCAGAGTTTATGAACATACTACACAATTTTTATCAAAACTGTTTTTACTTTCCATTTATGTGCAAACTATTCGTCATGTCATTACACAAAGTTAGCATTTAAAGAAAGAACGATTGCCAAAAGAAACTCTCTAAGTGTCTTAGAAATTCCTATCCCACTGATAGGAAAAATTATAAACCTTAAACGATATTGCTTTTAAATAAGCTTTAAAATAAAACACATTTTAGGTTAGGAATTTTTTCACATCAATTTTAGAGGAATTGTCGTCATTAGTCAAATTGCTCTTTTGTAAATTGCTTTTTTCTTTTTTTCCCATTACTGACACTTTCGCAACTCCTGTTCCTTAGCATGATTAAACTTAGAATTCCCAAATTTCTTATAGTTTAGAAACTCATGTAATTTAAGACAGTTAATAAAATCATCCCGCTATATTATTGTTATTTTTCTACTATTAATATTCACATTCTTTTACTTGACGTATAAAATGATCGATGTCAGAAACGTAAGTGTTTCATTAATCGAAACTTCCCTTATCCGAATATTCTCGTCTTCGTTGGTATGAATAATAGAGGTTATCCTTGCTATAGTTGAAACCTAACTGGTCGACAAATGATATATCATCTTGACTGCCGACAGTATGAGTTAAAACTTTTGACGACTGTTCTGATAGTTTTACTATTCGACATACAAGGAAGAAAAGTATTGTAAAGAAGAAAAACTTCAAAAGTACTTTTTTAGTACCAAAGAGCACGAGTTAAAAATGTTTGATACGTTTTGCTTATTATCAAGCGTTAAGAGACACGAATATATCACAATATTTCCCGATGTATGACTTTAGCACTGTTTCAATGTTTATTGTATTGAAATTTTTCTTTTCTAGAGAAAGTAGAGAAAGATACTATGTAAATTTTTCACATAAAATTTATTTCTCTTTAAGTTTTATTTAGAACATTTAAATAAATTTTCAAAAGTAACGAGTGTACTATACATACATGTACAGGATATCTCACAAACGAATTCTTAGAGTAGCCATTATCGATTGTAATGAAATTTGACAGAGTGATAAATACCTATAATAAACATAACAGTAATTTTAATCGTAGATCATCAACCAGTTTTGAAAAAAGTAGATATAAAAATTTAAAAAAACTCTATAATCAGGTATGTCTATACAATAAATCAATTCCCATCAGTAGGTGTTGTGGGGTGGCGACTAGTAAGCATGACTACAAATTTTTTGTTTTAGATAGAAATCTGGTCACGAGAATTATTTCATTTTTTTTTTAAAAAGATTAATTATTAATTGCACTAGTCAAAAAATTTTCAGTAACAGTTTGAATTGTTTATAATTGAGCTTTTCCTCGTTTATTTATATATACCAAGACAAGAAATAATAAAGGAAAAAATGATTCGGCTCTAGTTTTAAAAATATGACCACTTTTATTTGATTTAAGTATATAAAGTGGATTAAAGGTTGTGTACATTAAAATAAAATATATTTTTTTCATTTTTTCGATTAAAAATACTACATCTCTGTATATTTAACTTGCTTAACGACATTTACTTTTAGCTTGCCTCTGGGGTATTTCTTGCAGTGTTCCAGCAATAGTTTGCTAAAGTTGCGGAATTCAACTTAGCCTAATATCTCTTCTTTATTTTTTTTCTTCAATTTTCAGGGAAGTAATCCACATAAGAAAGTAGAAAATTAATTATTAATAATATTTTCCACCCCAGTTTTTGGTATCATAAGAGTAATTTAGTTATTAATTCTTTATGATTCTTTGAACTTTTCTTTCCTAAAATATTGTATTTCTACACATCATTCTAAAAGTTTCTCACTCCGCCTTCTTTTCACCTTGTACAATATATTCAAATTCATTAGGTCAAGTCTTTTAAGCATACAGACTATTGGTATTAGTTTACTATGACTTATTGGTTTTTCGAAATAAGCCTCCATTCCACAGTCGTCCGTATATTCTTTCGAACATTTCCCATTTGGCACATGTCCATTAGGAAAACCTGCGGCATGTAGGTATCTTGCCAAACCAGCGTTACAATTAGCAAGATTACACATACATTACGTGCATATTTGAAATCTCTACATTTGCAGAATCTGCAATTATCACTTCAGATAGAAATTGTTACAGAACTATACTGTAAATGTATAAAAATATTATCGAAATAATCGAGCGAGTTGTTTTATAGAACATCAAGAAAATGTTTACAAACAGTCAGATTGCATATAAGGTACGATACGTTGATAATAAATAGCTGAGTGAAATCAATCATCTTGTCTTAGTTTGTTAGGTGAATTATTAAAATACAAAAACACTAGTAATTGAAAAACAAAATCAGACGAACTTATCTCTGAAGCTATATCAATATGTTTTTTACAAGCGAAGTTGATTATAAACCGACATTGCAGTTGATATTCAATAATAATTTCCATAACACTTAACAACATTTGTTTCCAAGCAAGGACCACCATTGGTCGAAGACAGCGACGAAGATCAACAGCGAACGTAGCGAAACCGAATGAGAGTCAATACTGCGTCATTGGCGTAGCCTTCTAATTAAATGTTAGCTATTAAGAAACAGAATGATTTCGTTCCTATTTAAATACTGTCACTGATCCGATAAGTTCAACAGTAATCAACAGTGATCAACAGTGACCGTAACGAGACCCAGTGAGAGACAATATTTTGTCATTGGCGTAGGCTCCCAGTAAAGCGTCAAGTATTCATAAACAGAATGATTTCATTCCTATTTAAATAGTATCACTAATTCGATAAGTTGCTCGTAATGAAAAAATGAATACAACTTAATATGCGTAATAATCACTAATATCTTGAAAATTATTTATAGCGAAAAGAACTAATTTATATTTATTAAAAATATCATAAATCCGCTTATTGCTATCTAGATCAATTCTATATAATTACACTTCACAAGTCATGTTAGAGTTAAAACAAATATAACCTTTACATTTTCTTACATTACAAATCATAAAAGTTATACTTGATTTAATACTAACAAGACTTGTTTTTGGGCAAATTGTAATTATATAGAGTTTATCTTGAGAGAAATAAATGTAAGCGGATTTATGTTATTTTTAATAAATACAAATTAGTTCTTTTTGCTATAAATACACTCGGACTTCGTATCACCGTCTTCGTCACCGTCTTCGGCCAACAGTGATTCTTGCTTGCAATCGTAGGAGCAGCAATGGACGTTGTGCCTTCTTCTCGTGAACGGATAATAAGTAAGAGTAACGCAAATTAATTAATCTCAATCTGAACTGCATTCATATCGTACCTTACTTAACGTATGTAAATCATTATATATATATATTATAACTTTTTAATTTATTAATATAAGATATGTAGATATGTTTGTAAGGTTGTATACATTTGTAGATATGTTATTTAAGAAAAGAATCGACTGATTGAATAGCTGTTTTCTGTAATCATTAAAATATTAAGAACTTTTAGTAATTTTTAATTATTATTAATAATTTCAGTTAATAAAATGTAAAAGAATAAACAGATTATATTATCGATATCAGTATAATGTGTTTAAAAAGGGTTATACAATTTCTTAATACAAAACACATTGTTAGATAAGTTATAATCGTCGCTAAGTGAAAATATTGCACAGAATTGCTTTTTTCGTTCCATTTTTTTTTCGTCGAAATTCGTTTACGCTTGATTTCATCAGAACGAACTATAATAGGATTAATTTAATCTCAGCTATAAAGGGATTTCGGAAATTTCCTCGAATAAAATTTAATTTTCATTTTTTCTTCCATAACGTACGAATTTGATGGAACCTATAAGTTTTTTCCGATAAAGTCATTACAGAACCCATTCGATTTTTTCCACACTTATTTAATTTTCTTGAAAAATGAATACATACAACTTCTAGTTCTCCTGTTAAAGTTATTCTCAATACAAACATTTTATAATCATTTTGACACTATAACTATTGAATATTGATACATAATAATGATAACACAAATTAATAAATGGATTGTGACACGATATCATATCATATTAAACAATAAATATTTTTTGAGTATTTTAGGATGATCTATGCTTTTGTAGTTAGTCTACACATTTCATTTATATATTTCTAAAATTTGATCATTTTTACTTTTCAAATTATAATGCAGGGTTCACAGGTGCATACGTAATCATCGTGTAACCACATGGCGAAGAAAATTGCTAGTGTGGATGAAAGCCGGTAATTACGTCACAAACATTTTAATGTTCGAGGCAGAAATTTATAGCTGTTTCACCATTTGTATGTATTTTGTTTTCACATTGAAAGATTTTGCGAATAATTACACCAATTTACTGCAGGAATTATATAACCGAAATATTAACGAGATTCAGTTCTTAAAGAGCTATCCTCGTTTGGAGAATCTAATAAATTAACTTTATCTTCCGAAGCCCAAACTCATCGCCGCCCACAATCTTCCTGACTGTGCCTTGGTAAACAAGAGACGAAAGAGTGAGCGACTCTCCCTTTCCCCGCAGCCAGCGCAGCCACACACTCACGTATCCACACACTTACACATTCACAGATGCATAAGGATATTTATTATCCGTCTACGAGAAGAAGGCACAGCGTGTTTACATCCTTGCTCCGCCCGTAATCCGTTGCCGCTCCTGCGATCACAAGCAAGAATCACTATTGGCCGAGAGACAATACTGCGTCATTGGCGTAGGCTTCCAATAAAGCGTCAAATATTCATAAACAGAATGATTTCGTTCCTATTTAAATACTATCACTAATCCGATAAGTTGCTCGTAATGAAAAAAAGGAATACAATTTAACATACGTAATAATCACTAATATTTTGAAAATTATTTATAGCGAAAAGAATTAATTTGTATTTATTAAAAATAACATAAATTCGCTTATACTCATTTCTATCTAGATCAATTCTATATAATTACACTTTACCTTACATTTTCTTACATTACAAATCATAAAAGTTATACTTGCATTAATACTAACAAGACTTGTTTTTGCATAAATTGTAATTATATAGAGTTTATCTTGATAGAAATAAGTATAAGCGGATTTATATTATTTTTAATAAATACAAATTAGTTTTTTCGCTATAAATACACTCGAACTTCGGATCACCGTCTTCGGCTAACAGTGATTCTTCCTTGCGATCGCAGGAGCAATAGTAAACTACAGGTGGAGCAAGGATATAAACAAGTTGTGCCTTCTCGTGGATGGATAATAATACAGGAGGGAACTATTTTGAAAGGGACGGAAGTATAGGTTTGTGGAATAATAATACTTTTATAAACACAATCCGGTTTCTTTTTGACCACACCACGTATACTACAAACGAGATAAATGCTACTAAGTATTTTGAAAATTATTATTAAATATCAACTGTAATACGAGTTTACGACCAACTTCGTTTGGAAAAAACAAATAAATACAGCTTCAGGGATAAATTCATACAGATACAAATACCACTCGAAACATTCATGTCCTGACAGCACCTACACAATTTGGTAGGTAAGGCTACCGAAACCTCTGTCCAACGACTCCATGGTCGAACAGTCTCGACATGGAGTACAACATGGACTAGCGGGTCTGACGTATAAAGGTTTGACGTATAAACGTATATTTGTTCTACTAGGATCCTCACCGATCGCGTGCCTCGCAGAGACTATTATAATAAACCACGTGCGAGTGCACAAGTAGGTTTAATGAGGGAAGCTCCCACAGAACGGACACCATCTCATAGGACATCACTTTGTATGCGTGGACGATGTCTGCGAGGTCCACCTCTAGTAACAACAAAGTCACGCAATCGAGAACATCCACCCCCGCCTTACATATCTCCGTCTACCGTCTCGTACTGGCAACACTATCCTCAGATGTCAAGGAGGAAAACAACACTGATCTCATCCATCTCCCTGAATTAGGGGACGTGGCGACTCCCACCGAAATACGTGTATCGTCAATACCTTGGTCTTATGGTTTGCTCACTCTACAAATCTGACGAACTGTTTTCGTGCACTTATTGTTTCATCTACTTTTTTAATAACTGTTTGTGCCTCGGATTAAATAATCGAGACAATGTGTTGTAGTCACTATTTTCTAAGGAATAATGTGGATGAACATTTACAAATGATGTAGTCTATATGGAATGCAAAGTATACGAGAAAGCGTAGTTCACAGACTGTTGATATAAGATTGATCGCGTGCTCTGGCATCGAATCTAAAAATTGATTGTACCTCCGAGCAGACAGTGGTCGTGTTCTAGAAAATTCGGAAATATGTACTTCATTTGGCTGCTCCATCTTATTGCTCAGCCTATGCGTCCGACTTCCTTGTCAAGGGATTCTGGCAGATAACCCTTTTAGTCATAAATTTCTTGTTTATTGGCGACATTCTCTGAGCAATATAATCTTTCAAGCGGAATAGGTGACAAATTAGTAATTTCAGAAGCAACTGCATACTCCCTTAATATTTACGGTTTCTGGTTCCCTTACTCTTACAAATAAATACTTTGTCATTCACACATAGGAATCCCAACAATAACTGTTTTGAAAAACAGTGCCTTATTAGCATTTTAGGTGTCGGAACTATCCAAATATTAATTACTTTTTAACACCCTTCTTCATAATATACTATACTTTTCTTCAGATAAGGAATTTTGTTACGCAAATATACAGGTTCTATATATTTTCTACAATTATGGAGATTCTATTTCTGCGCAATGTAACCTCTCAGCTTCTAAATGTGGGATCTCTGATAGCAAGGGCCTAATCTCATTGCCCGTCTGTCGTTCAATTTGTAGGGATTTGGCCATTTGCGATGTCTGCATAGTTCAGAGTGTAACTGAAATACGCGATCAGACTTAGGAGCTTATTCTGCTCTTCTTAAGAAACGTAGATCACGTAGATCCGCAAATTCTACCTTTTTGAGATATAAACATTTCTGTTTACTTACTTCGTTAAAGTACCCAACCGGTTAAAAAGTTACTGGAGTGTTTTGAAGTTTATTGTTTATTTGTTTGTATTATTGTGAATGACACATGAATGTGCAATCCTTTTCGCATGTCGAATCAATTATTATTCACTAATACAAAAATTAAAATTTGTATATTTTCCATTAAATTACATCTTCGTGTCAGCATTGCCAATAGATTGGTGAAGTTTTCCCAATGAAAAATATCCTAACATAATCTTACTGGGATTTTTATTAATTATATGTAGAACAAATTACTAATTGAATTTCGAAAATACGTGTGCCTACAAAGAAAGTCGTGTTTGCACTCATTTGTATTAGAAAAAATTATATTGACATATCTTTATAAAGATATAATAAAAAATAGACAAATTTGAATTTTACATTAGCAATCGATAAACTGATATCCATGTAGCATCGCTTTAAAAATGCAGCCAGCAAGTGCATGTAATGCGTGGATTTCTCATTGGTGCTTTTTTCGATTACTTTCTGTGACTTTCACTTCCTCATACACTCTCATCGTCAAGCAGAATGTGCGAGATTAAGTCTTAACCAAAGATAAAATTTGCTACTAGCGCCATTTTTTAATATACCGGTATAGCAATACCGATTCACTTGAAAGCGTTACTGTATTACTGATTAATTTTAAGAGAATGAAAAATTTAATAATACTACTAATTATAAACTAGGTAAGCATTTTTGCTTAACTCTACCATAAGCAATAAGTATTTTTGTCTGAGTTTATACTTCTATAGAAGAATTTTCGGATTCATATTTCTCGGACTCTTTTTATTTTTTTAACTTGTGAGTAAGGCAAGTATTACAACAATGATAAATTTTGATAAAAATTTGTTTACGTTTTAAATATTTACGCAAAAAATTATTTTACTTTATAGAAACAGCTACATTGAATCGGATCATACTTTTCAAAATGTTTAACCATAATCCATAAACCATAAATATTAAAAAGTGTTTAGAAGAAATTTTGAAAAGAATTAAATCTTGCGTACAAAATCTAATAATCTTTTTCTCTATCTTTTCTAATAAACAAAACATTTAATGAAATCTTATTGGGTAGTTAAAATACATTTTTTTCAATGGAAAGTATTAAAATGTATTCTTCTATATTAATCGAGTAGAATACGCTCTTAAAGTTTACAATTAGTAAAATGTACTCCTTTTGTAAAATATCACTTGTACAATTTACTTCTACAATTGTTACTGTTTACCTTAATTTATTATTTATTATTAATTATGGATAACTTTCACATGTAATTATACATTGAATCAGTGTGTACTAAATTCTTATTACGAGCTGTGCATTGGAAAGAATGTTATAAAATTTTATGAAACTAGATAATAATAATTGGTCATTTTTTAATTCTTAAACAAGTGTTTATTTTGTAACAGTATAGATATTAATATGAATTTTTTATTACCAGGAATACCAACAGTGGTAAAAACGAATATTTTGATAAGAAGCATGGGCCCTGTGTCCGAACTCGATATGGTATGTCCAAAATATAAAAAAACAGATTAATGTTTTTATAAATAGATAATTATCAATAAATTGCAGTAGAAAAGTTCTTACCTCTAACATGTATTTAGTAATAGCATTTCTTCATATCCTTTTAAAACTTGTATTCTAGTGAAATATGTTAATCTCTCCAGGGTTACTGACATGTATCGTACGTGACTGACTTGATGATATCTGGAAGGAATTCGAGCAGAGTGGGAAGTGCATGACACGTCTCACACACATTTTCTGACGTAGCGTTATGATTGGTGGAAATACTCACACATACTAATAAAAGTGCTGACAAAGAAAAGAAATGAGATGTGTCGAGGCAAATGAGACGGTTCAAAGCGAATGGTAGATCTTAAATCATTGGCGTAGATTCAGATCTGAGTGAAATACTATTATTAACGCATTATAAAATTTCTTTACTTTTTATTAGATATACGATAATAGAAAATAAAACAAGTACTTATTAATTTTATAAAATTTTTTTGACCAGGAACAAATTATTTTGAATTAACATTTTGAGTTTAAAGGCAATAATAGAATATAAATATGTAAAATGTTTTACATAATATATAAATAGATATATATATATATAAATAACATAATATAATAGAACAAATTAAAATTGTAATTATATACATAACGTGATACATTATGAAAATTTTTACTTAAATTGTTTAAAGAAGCTATATCAATTTGTTTGGAATATGAAAAACGCGTCTATTATAAATTATTTGTATTGTATTGGCAATTTAAAATTAATCTAATGCTTTTTTAACAAGAGTTCAAGAGGTATTAAATTTTATGATTATAACGATTTAATTTCTGTTTGGAATCCATCACGAACTGTCATTTCTTAGCTCTACAAATTTTGATAGCTATTTCGAAAATTAAGGCCAAGCGGTAATTGTTCACATAAAAATTATTCATTTTCCAGTATTTATAAATTTTCTGATTTTTACCAAAAACCAGGAAAAACACATTAGTTTCTCAAGCTTCAGCGATCTATATTTCCTTTTAATACTAAAATACAGCATTTGTTTAAAAAACAACAGAAACAAGTTGGTTTAGGGAAAAGTTACTAAAGTAAACTTTCACTAAATATATAAATAAATAAATCGAAATGTAAAGAAAAGAATCACATAAAAAACTGTAATAGGATCCCCGTATTCGCTGTTTTGTGTATAGGCAATAAGCAAGCGAACGAAACCTCTATAAATACAGGGATCCTACTACTATGTCAATAGTGACCGCCAAGAGCCAAAATGTAGAATCATGGTTGTTCTGAAGTAGGGAGTAAGTGGAGCGATCTAGGAACCCCTCTTGCCTTCGTGCCGACCCGCATATCATCTTCTCTGTCACGCACGATAATTCCCATGCAGCAATGATTATATGGTACTTTGGGTTTGTTCGATTTCAAGCCTTAATTAAAATATAAGTGAGTTCGATCAACATCATATCTACATTTTGGACTTATTGTTAACAATTTCCCCACTGCGTTTCAAGGAAATGATAAAGATATTTTTCGTTCTTTGGAAGACGTTCTTGTTCTCCCTAAGATCTATGCATTTTTCATTTCCAGGCAATGCCAAAAATAAGTATTTTTTAACACCCTCCTTTAAATACGTATCATTAAAAAATAACGCCGTTTAAAGTTTTCTATTGTTAAAACCTAACTACCCTAGCCATAGAATAATATAATGAAGTAGAACTTATAGGACACCCGTTACTTTGTTCCTCGCTACCATTCAGCTACAGCATGAGCCACAGCATTAAATATATCAAGTTTCTTCACTATTCTCTTCGTGAGATTATTCTTGGCAACCTTGTTCATAACAATAATGAATCTAGTGTGAGTGCAGAGTGTCAGTCTTTTGAAACTGTACATGGTAAGAGTCCTTGCGATTCGATAGGATCATTAAAAGACTCGTTGAAAGTACCAGCTGACAGAGACCGTATGAAAATCAAATTACTACCACGAAGGAATTATTTGATTAAGCCCTAAATAATATCAATAATAGGGATACATGACATTCAATTTTGTTACTAACGAAGACCAAAGAGACCATCCAATTTTTATGCGAAGTGTCTTCGTGCATTGTTGAAATAATTGCTACGCCGGAGTTGTACGGATCAGAATGCTATACTTAAACATATAAAAAACGAATTATTTTTACATATTATAGATGTGCTTTCTGTATCATGTATTAATCTAAAACTAGGAATAGGAAAATCTTTATTTGAATGAAATAAGCAGCGCCAGTGATTCGTTTGCATTTATATTTTACCAACAGCAACAAATCTGGGTTAGATATAAAGAAGACAAATGCATTCCTTGCTCTAAGTACACAAAATCGAGTATTACAAATTATTATAAATTATCCCGAATGATGATAATGCACAAATGTTAAAGCAGCAATAACAATTAAATGCACTAGTAACTACCACAACTTTGTTCCTCTTTCTAACAGTTAACTTTCTGCGAAAATACTTATGTACCTATTGTGAAACAATTTTGGCTATACTAGTATATATTTTCCTCTTCATGATAGGTGAGACCTATCAACATTTTGTGTTCTTCATAGTGCGATGACACTTTTATTTCCAATGTAAAGTGATGTTGACTAAAACTAGATCCTTATACTACTACAAAGATATAAATGTCAGCCTGCTCCGACCACAGTTATAGTTGCCGCAAATTAAAAACCCGTAATCGAAAAAGGAACAGACGAAAGACGCAAAGAAGTGATGATGCAAATGTTTAAGATAAGTTATCCATTAATGAAAACTAATATGTTTATATTTTTCACCATACTTTCATGAAAGTATTATCAATGGATCGACAGGGCTTTATCGATGAAAATACGTCCAGATAGGAATTTATTCGGACTATTTTTAATTATAAGTTTACGAATGTAAAAAGTAATGTTCTCAAAACCAATTCCATTTAATCTTCTCTCATTTTTTTCTTATTGAATTTAAATTAGCATCCGTACTTTTCAAAAGACGCTAAGACTCATTTCAAACGGAAAAATCATCAGTCTTAATTCATCTATATTTTTGAATATTTGTTTATTATTTGTTCACAATATTGTTAGAAAAAGCGTGTTAAAGAATAAAATATACGCTGCCTACATCTGCTTTCGTTTATTCGTGTAGACACACATCTTCGATAGCTACCTCGAGACTTCTCCTCTTGAACCTCGTGGTAGGCCAAGACCCGTTGCAGTCTTCATCGCTCTTGACGCCATCTACGACAATCCTTTGTTTAAAAGACCAGGTCACGCTGATCCCAAGGGCCACGTATGTCTCAGTGCAACCGCGTTCACTGCATATACATATGTACTACATAGTCTCACAATATATTTTGTACAGTTGACTTTCTTCGTCGAAACAATCGTACGATAATAATTTATTCTATTATACTCGATCATAAGTTTTTTTCGTGCAATAGATTAAGAATAGTCGGAATATCGTGTTTGAACTTATTTTCATCGATAAAATCTCTTTAATCCACGTACAGTGAGTGTCAATATAAAGCTAACACTAGAAATTCTCTCTTGAAAATTAATTACAAATCATAAAAGAAAATAGAAAAAAAAACAACACAATAATAAAAGTTTAATCTGTCTCCTATTAGAAACATATATTTTATTAATAATAAATTAACAATAAACGGACTTATGATGCTGAAAATAAAAAAGTCTTTTTTGTACTCAAGGTAATAAGAATATTTCCTTCTTTTTGTCAAATTAACACTTTGTTGAACATCCCTTGTTTTTTATAATTTCGGTTAATCTTTCGTTGATTTGACCAATGAAGAAATATAACATATAGGAATTTGGTTCCATTCTTCTAAAAGAACTTTCTTAAGAGCTTCTTTCCACGTTATATTCGTTTTCCTTATTCTTCGATCCAAATAACCCCATAGATTTTTTGTGGGATGAAGGTCTGGGGATTGCGGAGAATGTTTTAATTCTGTTGGTGTCCTGCAGAGGAGCCATTCCTTTGCCATACGTGATGTATGTTTTGGGTCCTTATCACTTTGAAAAGTTCACTTCCTCGATAAATTCAATTTATTAATACCAGGCTCGAAATTTCTTCACAATATTTCAACATAGTCTTTTTTCATTGTACTCTCTATGAATACAAGATTTCCAACCCCGAAAGCCGCCATGCATCCCTACACCATAACAGATCCTCCTCCATGTTTAACAGTACAGACCAAGTTCTGTTCTTTTAAAACATTATTCTTGCTTCTTTATTCTAGTAACCTCAGCTATTTTCTATCCTTATAAATTTCAAATTTACTCTTGTCGGTAAAAAGAGTATCTTTCCCGAAAGACTCGTCATATTTTAAGTGGTTTTTGGCAAACTACAACTACTTCTTTCTATTTACTTCAGAAATCAGTGGCTTTTGTTTTGGAACTCTTCCACATAACCCTGCTCTCTTCAGTGTTCTACGAATTATACTTGCACTAATCGTTTCTTCTTACTTCCTACTGCCATTTTCATAGCACTAGAAAAAAGATTTAGTTTAACTTTTTTGCAAATGTGCTCGCATCTTTCTTCCTAAGTTTTTGGGTCATCAATTATTATCAATATTATGTAACAATTCAAGGTTATTTTATTGGTCAATGATTCTTTTATAGCTACATAGCTTAATTTAACAACTTTTGCAATATTTCGATTATTGCTTATTTACCCATTTCGAAATTACAGAAGTATTACCTCCTTTTATTGTTTTGAAATATCAAAATATGCAACGGGAATTTGCTAACATAACATTACTAACACTGATGTCAACGTAACCAAAAATTGTTCCAACAATTATATTTATCCATACGAAAACAAAGGTGTTAACTTTATATTGACTTAAAGAAATAAAACTCCTTTTTTTCTGTTATAACTCCATTGTTTATTAATTTATTATTTAAAAATGTATGATTTTTTTTATACAAGTTTTTTATACAAATATACAAATTTTAATTTTCATTAGTGAATAAAACTCGTTCCTACGTGCGTATCTCATTGCTTTTATACGGGGTCGTCATAATAACTGCTCCAATTGACGAATCATTCGTGCTGAAGAAATATAAACAATGGTAAAAATCATTTCGTTTCAATCACTGGAAAAATACTGCTTGTTATTGCATTTTACTGACATATATCTTAGGAATATATGAAATGTGTTATAATTATTAATATAAAAGTCGTATTATTGTTTTCTCAACGATATTCGAGTTTAAATAGGGTTACATTGATCGGTCGTCGAGCTTCGGAATATGTCAAGGGGAGTCCCCCCAGTGGTGGGAATGAACAGGTAGTTATGCCATACATCATTTCTTGCAATTATCCTTAACTTTTATTGTATATCCTTATATATCTTAACAATTACTATTAGTATATTACCATTTGACTTTTGACTCTGATTTGTATTATACAAATTGTTACCAATGTTGTGTACCTTACCTATTAACTCTAATATAATTTTATATTTATAATACAATTTTATATTCAATTATTAATGTTATTAGTAATGTATATTAGTGGTAGTGCTCAGATTTGAAACCAGACAGGATTTACATTATGGATAAATCATAACTTTCATTTTTACAAAAACTACACGATATGACCATGTATTTAACAGGTATCACTACAATTTAATACATCTGTGAAGAGAAGAAGAAACTCTGAATTTGAAGTTCTTTCGGTCGACTTGGAGCTTTTTCCTGTTCATTAATAGAAATAACCCTATTGTAAATCTAGACCAACAGAACAATTTTTATCAGCGATTCGTGTGACGCTGTTAAATTCATATTGAGCTTACTTACGATCTCTCTCCGTCCACAGTGCGAAGCGACAATTTTTTTTGTTCTCCCCCACCTCTTGGATAGAGGCCACGGGGTACGTGTAGAATTCCCCGCATGCGGAAGGACCGGATGTGGGACCTACCCACTAAAATCTACCACGGTGACCATTCTCCTACGTTATCGGGAGGGTCCACTGGGAAACGAATCGCATCAAGGCTTCCAATGACCTCCGTTCAGCGTGATCGTCGCTGCCACTCCCACTTTCATTAAGTGATGGGGGTGAAAAGTTGGCCCCCTCAACTTTCCTTAGCGCCTGGATGCTCGGCGACAGAGCAGAGACACATTCCGTAGAGGCCGGATGAAGGGCGGCCGTGAGGCCCAATCTCACGACCACGCACAGCCCCCGTAGCTGCACTCAATGGCACAGAGATGCAAGTCGCCCACATGCCATTGGAGTGGTATCTAACTTGTGACTGCTCTCGGGGACAGCGCTGGCCCCTCTCCCCGAGAGCATCTACCTCTCGCTCGTATCAAAGTTCTTCTCTTCTCGGGTGAGACCTTGGTGAAGGCACGAGGCACGAGGTTAACATGCCTCTACCCACTAATATATAGGGGGGGGGGGGGGATCAATCAACCTGCAAAATTACGATTTCGCAGAAGGAAACTACGGCCTTCCATTTTGTCTCGTTATAGAGCATGGCTCTTATTACGCCCGACAGTGAAAGATCCGCCCCAATTGTCCCGACTAGGAAATGGGACTCACTCGTCCAACCTCGGCACACTTCCAGGGTGTGTTGCACCGTGTTCTGGTCCGCTAAACAGGGTCAGCAATGTGCCGTTGCCTTCTTGCCTATACAGCGCAGGTACCGCCCGAAGCATTCATGTCCGAGCAGCACCTGCATTATACCGTAGGTAATGGAGTCGTAACCTCTGCCATCAGTATACAGCCTGACGATGAAATCCCGTACCGACCCGAGGCATCACCACGTTGCAAATGCTCGCGATGGTGCGCCTGAGCCAAGCCATCTCCTCCTTCAAGTCGAGTAACCCGGTCTCCTGCTGCGGCCAGGTTACCACGGAAGGAAGGAGCGCAACTTTTTCCCCCCATTCTGTGGGCGGCGGGTCTCCCCAAGTCCGCCCATAGCGAACTAACCACCACTAATTTCCCGGCCTCTGCCACTTTTCGGACGAGAGGGTACCAGACCCAAACTGTTACGGCTCGTGATCGATCTCACATTGATCGGTCGAGCATTGGATGTGTTTGCACGAATGATGTGCAGTCTAATACCCTTCTCGAAGGACCACCTTCCCCAATGAAAGGACACAATACACAAATGGAGTTGACAGCAAAGATGTAACTCGAAGGACCACTGTCCGATTCGAGAAGTTCTCAATGTTAGTGAAGAACTACGAAACCCTTGATGATTTGTAGATGTAACGATCGAAGAAACTGACTCAAGGGCCGTCACTCAGCGCAGACGTCACCTCGGTACACCCTACTACTCCCGAGTCAAGGGTGGGAGGCAACGCGCCACTGACCAATCGCGACGGACCCAAGGCCTCACAGTGGCTGAGGACGCCGGCTACAAGGGTTCGAAGGTGGGAGGCGTCGCGACGCCGAACAGGGTGTCCAAATCACACAAACCCGGGCTGGAATTTCTTAATACGTGGAGACCCTACCGCGGGGCCGTACGAGGACCCCGCGTGCCGGGCCGTGCCAGGATCACCCGTGTCCCTTGCAGAGCAGCGTTTATGACGGAAAATAGCCAACAGCTGTCCAGTGCCCCGGGATGCACGTTGAGAAATTCTATGGTCGCCGACAGACCCGATCCGTAGTCATTTCTACGAATTGCTAAAGAACCCGAAGCACATGGGCCCGCCATAAACCACAGCTGCTGGCCTGTACACAAACCAACCCCAGATCGGAGGGGAACATTCGGATTTCTCCGACATTTATGTCCTCCTCCATGCAGCCCCCTACTCTGACCAGTACCAGCCCTAGCTCATCCCAGGTGTCCGAGTCGTCCAACCTTCTCACACGGAGTTTCGCATGCTTTGTGGGCCGGGCGACTTGGACTCTCTGAGTCGCCAGAACTTATTCTACCTTTGGGCAAGGCGGTCTGCCTTCGCGCCACTATCGGGACCAGGGAAAGCACCGGTTACCGCGCAATCAGTTGAACCGCCACAATGTCAAGCGGGACCAGAGAAATATTTGACCTGGCCGTCCATTTGGGGCATCTGCCCCGCTGCAGCCGCAGCCGTAACTTTGGCACCGTCCTTGGCCTTCTGAGGGGCTGTAGTGAACTGGCCTTTTGACTGCATCAACCCTGCCGCTCCTATGCCGGCACCGATTGCCGGCATCTGATTCGGGGGCCTGCCATCCACTCGAGCAGGCCCTCCTCTGGTCGAGAATAGGCTCGCCTGGAGCTCGGTCCTGATAGTGTCCACCATGGCTGCCATCGGGGCATTTATGAGGAGTTTAACGTTCCTCATAGACGCCATTGCAGCGGAAGTGACACCAACTGCCGCCGACCCGCAGACTCACCTGACCGCCGGTGTTGGAGGCATACGCCTCCGTCTCCTCCCGTGACCAAAACAGCTCATCTTTAGCGATCAGAAGGCGCGCTCGGAGCTGTGCATTAGTTATCTCCAATGCAGCTGAGACTCGTCGTCCCGGATCCTACAAAGCTCATCACGCCTTCTCTGCCCCAATTCTCACAGCCTTCGCAGAAGTAGCGCTCAAACCTCGTGAGGTGGTCGCCACCTTTTCAATCGACCTCAGAGACGACGCAATACGAGCCAATACGTTGGCTGTATCCTCATCCCTGAGGTCCTTCTCCTTACTCAGTGTCGGGGGAGCAGTGTACATGGACACACTTGCTGACTGGCCACGAACACCAAGGAAGAGACAGATGTCGCCTCGTCCTCTTGCTCCATTAGCACAATACGATGTACCCTTCGGTCACAACACGAGTCTTCTACTCTCCCCCCCCCCCCCCAATACTTGGCGTGATCGGCAGGTACCCCAGAATTGATCGCTCAAGATTGGGGCACCCCTCACCAAAATCGTGAATCCCATCGCCATGCGCCATGACGTAGGATTAGGAGCAATTTATAGAGTTGCCATTTTCGTTGCCCAGACGGTTAAGCTAAAACCTCCGTCCCTCTTGCCGTCACGTTCGACTCACAAAGTCAAAAGAGGAATTAAGAATGGGTTGTTGTGATGATCAACAGGAGTCTTACGGTATGATTGTCATCAGGTATCTCGGGTGCGCGAGATCCATACTGCAGCAAGCATATCAAAACATACCCACAAAGAAATTTCAAGAAGGAAAGTAGATACACTTCTTTTTCTTGACTTTAAATAAACATGATTCCTTGCAACTTGCAATACTCGACGGAACAAGTCAAAACCTTCAAAGCAGTCTTCTTGAGAACATTGTTAGGCAAATTGAACTGTTTCATTTTCATTTTCCTCTTTAAATTAATGGAGAAGCGAGCTTTCCCAAATCCATTAATCAGGCAACCCAAATACGTTGAATTCGAGAGCATAATAATAGTTAGTATTCTAAGTTTATGTCTACGCCAATGTCATTCACTGTTGTTGTATCTCACTCTGTTGCATTTTGTTTCGTTCGCTTTCTTTGTTACTTGACAAACAGAAGACGTGTTCAACTTAACCAATAATAACCAAGAATCTAAAAAGTGGAAGCGGTTAAATAGAGCAGGCAACCGATTCCCCTTGCTTCTTACGTCATTTAGCTTGTTTGCGATAGAAATTAAACGATCTGTAACAGTGCATAAAGCACGTACCATCAACTTTCTGTCGATTACACTGATAAATCAAGTTGGGTACTCTCTACGATTTTTCGGCACTTCAATATCACTTTGATTGTTGTATCGAATTGTGGAGCAATCAACAAATATGCACACTTCTGTACAAACCTATACCTTTTATCAAATTAATTAAATCGTTGTTTGATAGAAAATTGGTAATATGCGTTTATTTTGACAGTTCCTGTAGTTCTACTCTAAACAAACAGACAAAATGATGAAGATCGATCAGTTATCCGGATAGTAGTATATGTATCTCACTTGATAATACATATACTATACTTCTACGCTTTTTTATCTGATAACATGTTTTCTAAGAAACTTACAAAATGATTTTCATTAACTATAGTTTTAATTACATAATTAATTGAGTAACAAATTGTTAATATTAAGCAAACAAGGTTAAGTTTTGTTCTGATTAATTTTATTTTCGTAGGATTATTCAATGGATTGTTACTTTCGTCAATCATGGCGAGATTCACGTTTAAGTTTCTTGGGTCCGATAAAATCGCTCAGTTTAAGCATTAAAATGTTGGAAAGAATCTGGAGACCAGATACGTACTTTTATAATGGAAAACATAGCTACGTGCATACCATCACAGTGCCCAACAAATTGTTAAGAATATCACAGGACGGAGATATCCTTTATTCTATGAGGTATTTATTATTGGCTTCTACTGACACATACTTATTTTTTCTTTTTCAGTCAGTCTTGTATTAGGTTCTCTAGAAATATAAAACTACAGGTTTTCATACTTTTTACTCTCGACATTCATACACATAACAACTACTGCTTTTAATTATTGGAATGTGCTTCTTCCTTAAGAAGGCATTCTGCACAGTTTAATTACTTTAATTGAAACAATTGCTTTGCTTGCTATACGAAACGTAAACAAAGTATAGGGAGAAGTTACAGTAACTAACAAGTAAATGTACAATGGGGGATTGGTTTAGAAAAGTTTGAAAAGATCGTAATTAAAAATGACTCTTGGACAATATTTTGGGAACACACGTTCATAGTTTATACCAAGTGAAAAAATTAATGCATATATTTAGGGGATTCAACACCAATTACCTTGTTCGTAACATATGTTGTCAAGGATATTCTTTCGAGTAATCTACAAAAGGTTTTGGCATTGGCTTATTGTTCATTAAAAAAATATTAACAAAAAATGTTTGCAAAATATGGCATTTATCTTCTGTAGTGTTTCTATGATGAATTATGATTTGTTTCAAAGTTTAACACGTGAACAGAGAAAACCTGTCTACATCTCGACCCCAAAATAATACAATCCGTAATGTAACTTAATCAATGGATTAGATCAGGTTACATCAAATCAATAGCCAATTCGAGCTGAAATACAAGATCAGTGAAATTGGTTGACGCGTACCGTAAACGTGCAGAAGTTTGTCCCTATCCTAATAACTCAAAGGTCATTGGGAAAAGAAGAATCGTTTACTTACATCAATCGTAACGTGACTGCTACACCTCGATGCAATACATTGTTACTATTGGCTAAATGGAGCAAGTGTGGAAGTCCACCGCTTGACAAGAAACGCGAACGAATCAAAACACGATAAAATGAGATGCAATGAACGCAACTCAGATACATTTTGCATCTCATTTTATCGTGTTTGTTTCGTTCGCGTTCCTCATGACTTCTCGAACTTAGCCAATGTAACAATATATCTGCGTAATAGCATAGCAGTCGTATCACGACTGATGTGAGTAAACGATTCCGCTTTCACACACGACTTTTTAGTTTTCAGGACAGTGTATGTATGCGAGTGTGACTTCTCGACCCATCTACAGTACGTAAGTCTTAAACAAAAACAGCGCTTATTTCAAGAGCAACTCTGCTTGCTTTAAATTGCTGCAATTTTTCCTCTGTATTGAAATACACTTCCGGCGGATCCTACATAAAGGGCAAAATTGTTAAAAATAATGACCTTTGCTGAACAACTACTGAAAGTAAGTACTATATTTTTTAAACTTATTTAGTCAATCGTTTTTGTCTAAATATGAATGATGAGTAAAACTGTTTTGGGATTATTCAAAAGGATGTCCTTGACAACATATGATAAAGTCAAAGTCATCAGAGCTGAATCGTTTAAATTATACAATTATCCATGTATTTTTTAGCACTAAGTTGAAACCTCAAGAATGACAAATTTAAAGACTGCGATCCTTTGTAACATCTCCATTTTGTGACAATATAGTTCACGTTTTATGAGTTCGTTCTTTCATTGCAAACATTGTGTTTCTTGATCGCCATTGGTTGTTCCTGAAGGATTCGGCGGAAAACCTGAATTCTCATTCAGCTCGCGCTTGGTCTTTTGGTGGTCCTAAATATATTAAAGGTGAGGAAAGAGAAGGGAGAGCGTTTCATCCCGGGTCTGCTAATGGACTCATCAGTGAGGCATTCTAGCAGGCCCTGCCTTATACGCCGGGATATTGGGAGATCGATAAGGGACTATTGGTGACTATTGAAAATCAGTCTCAGATGTTTCATCGTCCCCACCTATCCGAAAGAGGTCATGACGATGGTAGACGGTCTCTCGCGGAACCCGGACTGGTACTCGATTAAGTCGATACCAGCACTCTTTCAAAAAGTTTGTCCGCATCGTAGAGAGTCCGCGGGCCTGCCTACCTTCTGGAGGAGGGTCCGCGATTTCGTCCGACCACCAGTACATCCGGTGAACACATTTAATAGAAAAGAAAAACAAGTAATTAATAATGAAGACATGATCAATACTAAGGATATTAATCTCAAATTTATACTCGCAATCAGCCAAATTCCGTTATGTTGAAAAAGTAATCTTTATCCGTGAAGCAAAGAGATCTGCGCCCATCTGGGTGCGCTCAGAGAGGCATCGTCATGTCGCAAATGTTCGCGATACCTTTCAGCCGGACTACCTCTTCTTCCAAATCGAACAACTCGACTTCCTGTTGCGATCAGATTACAGCGAAAGTGACTACTATCAAAGTATCCTTGTCAAGGCGCTCAAGAGTTCATCTGTACAGCTGGCTGCCTCTGTCCGAACAGTGGACCACAAGCCTCCTGCCAATCTTATCCTCCTTTTCTTTTTAACATATTTTTGGCTCCATGTTGGTTCTACGAGTGTGGTCGGAAAGTAAATTGATCCAGGCAGAGCCACCATACTTGGACAAGTCTAAATAGTCTGGGGGGTCGGCATGCCCCTAGAGGTGGCCCCTTGGAACCGAGTCTTCCTCTTCAGCTAGGCATTCCACTGCTGGGCACTATAGTTTAGGATTCGGATCAATTTATAGAATTGTCATCCTCGCAACACGATCGATGAAGCCCCCCAGTCCTGCCATCACATACCATTCATAAAACCAAAGAAGGAATTGTGAATGGGTCGTTATGACGATCAATAGGGAGCTTCTGGTATGATTGGCATCAGATTTCTCAGGTTCGCCAAACCCATACTGCAACAAGCATAGGAAGCTATTGCTCCTGAGGGGTGTATGACAACCTTGTAATATTATGACATCAATTGAACAATTTTTGTTTGTAAAAGAAGATGCACAATATTTGCCTTTTTACTCTTTTTGAATGAAAAGGTATTTCTAATAATTTTGAGACTTTATATATTACAATAATCTTTTTTACACTACAAACAGTGTGTATTTAGTATCATTATTAAGTAAAATATTTGGCAAGTGGAAACAAAATCCATAATTAGTTTTAAATTCTGTAAAAGAAATGAATTATTACAAATTTCAACATAACAAAAACCGTATGAATATTTTAGATTGTTTTTTTACTCTACTCCTTCTTGGATTTCGTTATAAATGAAACAAATAATTATACAGAAGAAATTGCATTTCCCGAAACAAAAATATCTTCACGTTTTAAAACATGTCGTTAGAAATCTGTGTCAAGACGAGAACTATAAATGTTTATTCCACATGAAAACAATATCGTGTAATAACGTCCAGGACCATTGGAAATTTAATTAATTATTCGATCTTAAATGTTTTTCAAAATAGATAAGTAGAGGATATTTACTTATTTTTCGTTGTCTACTTTTTATAAAAAATATAGAAAATGACTAAAATGATTGTTTAAACAAGATAAGATTTATTATTAATTATTCAATAAATATATGTCAGATACACATATACTATCCAGCCAAGAAAATGTTTCTTAATGAATCAATGGTGCTGTAGAAGGGTCACTTAATATTTAGGCAGTTTATAAAAAATAAGCGACGTAAATATGATATAAAATTATATATACTATTTGTATCAGATGGTATAGTTTAAAGTGGGTGTATTCAAGAGCTTCAGATAAGCAAAAGGAGGTGTAGAGGGCGGATATTTTTACAAGATTCGTTATTCTATAATTATGCGAGTTTTCTGTGATGGTTGCATACAATTCTATATAATAAATCTTTTGAAGATTCAAAACCTGAGAATTTACTAAAAGAAAGACATTGTATATCTGTAGACACTAGCGAGGAATAAAATTACTAACAAATATATTTATTTTAATAAATATCCATATAAATATATAATAAATTTAATGTACCGACATGTAATGATAAATCTAATACGTAAATATAAAGTAAAGTAGAAATCCAATTTATTTTTGAAAACTATATTTGCTTTTTGTTCTTGGTAACCTATTGTCCCATATAACACAATTTTATGTAACACGACATTGTTTTGGATTATAAATACCATGTTATACGGGGCTTGATTGTATTACAGATATAGCAAATCAGTGCGTAGAAACTACAAAATAATTCAAATGCATACATCTATGAAAAATCTCTAAAGTTAATTTTCTTAAAAATTAAATCATCTATGGAAGCAATAAATCTTGCATTGTTGATTAATATTTACCAATTAAATTATTCTTTAAATTATACCATGAACTATACAACACTCTGTATTAGCTTAAATGTATAATATTATACGTTATATAATACATGCGTATTAAAAATTTTGTATACCTTCCTGATTCTACCTTTAAATTAAAAATAGGTTAACTATAAAAGCAAAATGTCCAATGGAGCTGAGGAATTTTCCAATGGATCGACAGTCTTGTCCACTTATTCTTGGAAGTTGTAAGTAGTTTTCAAACTGCTAAAAATTATATGTAATGTCAAAAATAGTATTAGAAAACTTTATTTAATTTCCTTTGCATAGACTGATCAAAAAGAATCATTTTATATACAATAGATGCAAACTTATCGATGAATTGGTTGGTCCTTTACCGATTTTGACGACTTTGAAGCAGATTGTAAAGAGTAACATTTTGAGCACCTCTTTTTTATACACCTTATCGGCGGTCGGCTTTAGTTTTTAAAATACAATGTAGTGAACTTACACCTGATCCCTCGTAATATTCAATTATTATTTAATCAAACGTTTGTCTCAACCTCAATACTTGAACAGAGGATGGGCTCTACTCTCGAATAGCTCTAATTTAATGTACTGTATTCTTGTGCTAAACCGAGTTATCTTCTTCTTACGAGAAGAAAATCTTCCAACCCCTTGGACTGGAGATAGTGTGGGATTCTCTGCAAACAAATATACCAGATTCGGAATCTATCCGCTAAAACCCCCATAGCGATCATCCTCACACGATTAAAAAGGAAGACACTAAGTACCATCACAAGTATTAGGTCGTCCTATAAACTCGTGCCGTTTATTTTTCTACCACATGAAGTAATATTTTAATCTTACCTATGAGGCTTACAAAAAAATATAACCACCCTCGTTGTCAAATTTCTTGTCAACTAAATAGTGTTGTAACAACAGAAACAAGTATAAATCCGATGGTGCGATAACCGGAGAATAACGTAGATTAGATGAAATTTTCCAACAAAATTCATATTATACTTTTGCACATTTTGTGGAACATGCAATCTGGCGGTGTCGTGATGGAAAATCACATTATCACGATTTATAACTTTTATACACTTTTCTGCAATGTTTCTTTTAATTTTTCAAACTGAACCCAATACAAGTCGGCATTAATTGTCTGATTTTACGAAAGTAACTTTAAGAACAAATTTCGTTAGTAGTATCACCATACAGAAAACAAAATTTTGCAAGGATGTAAACCAGGTTTTGCAATTCGTTCTGCTGGATCTTCTCTTTCGGTCCACGTTCGTTTTCTTTGGAGATTTTCATGCATAATCTATTTTCCATTTCCAGTTGTATTTTCTTCAAATGTCTATATACATATGATTTTGACAAAGTTAATATTTGCGACATTTCTCGTTTTGACAAATTCCTCGTTTCATTCACCAGATTACAAATTCTATCTTCGTCCGTCTCGACTGAATGTCCGGCTCGTGGCTCATCTTCACTATGAAACCACTTTCTGCACATAACCGATAGAACACTTTCCTCATAAACGACATAAATATTATTTGCTGCACTTATTGCTGTATTCTCTTTTCGGAATTGATATAACACGAGATGATGGAAATGGACACGCATTTTACTCATTATTTTATTGGGTATTAAGTATAAACTTCTTATAACTTCACGGTCTATGGCTTTCGAATGCCTTCTACAGACTAAACTAAAGTATAACGGTTTAGTCACACAAATACTTTCAGCTCTGTGTGTTTATAAAATATAACGCGAAAAGTATGAATACACCGCGGCACGAACTTATGGAACGATTTAATATTTATTGATAAGAAGGGGAGAGGCCAACCTTTTCTTCCTAATTGGTAAAAAAAAGCCATGCCGCCATCCAATATAGCGTAATGTTATGAAATAGGGAAAGTTAGAAAGAACACTTAACAATCCCTTGGCACTTTACTGAGGTTTTATTATAATAAACCGACAAAGTGTAACTCTTGAATTAAGCATAACTTTGAGAAATTAAAACAAGTACAACCTTTATATTTTCTTACATTACAAATCGTAAAAGTTATACTTGTTTGAATACTAGCATGACTTGTTTTTGTATGAATTGTAAATATGTAGAGTATATTTTTATCAAAATGAGTATAAGCGGATTTGTATTATTTTTAATAAATACAAATTAGTTCTTTTCACTATAAATAATTTTCAAAATATTAACGATTTTTATGCATATTAAATTGTATTCATCTTTTCATTACGACCAACTTAACGAATCAACGATAGTACCTAAACTGTAAACAAATTATTCTGTTTATGAATACTTGACCCTTTATTGGAATTTAGTGGATTAGAACTAGAGTGGAGATATCAACTGTGCCTTCTTTCCGTGGACGAATAATACTATAATATGTAGATGCATGGTTGCGTATGGTTTGGGTAATTTGTACCAGGATGGTACAATGAGAACAACTATATGTATAAAATTGAATTTAAAGCAAAATGCTGACAAATTTGGGATATTAATTTGTTAATATTTTCAACAAGATAATGATACTAAACACAAATCTCATATAATTAGAAAATGATTATTATAGAACATGTCACATGTCCTGGAAACATCTCTGCAGTCTCCAGATATTAGACCCATAGAGAATATTTGGAAAGGATTAAAACGCCGTGTACAAAAATACACAATTTCAAATAAAAATGATTTAAGAAATGCATTACAAGAAGAATGGAGAAAAATCGATGAAAATGTAACAAATAATTTAATTGCATCCATATCCAGGCGATTACAAGCCGTTATAAACAATAAAGGATATCCTACAAAATATTAATTTATTTGTTAGTTTGTTAATTCTTTGGTTTATTAAAGAAAGAATCTACTATATGAATACTTTTTTCCCCGATGGTCTCTGTACTCGCTAAGAGTTTTGTTTTATATCTTGTACTAAAATGATTAAACCTTAATAAAATACTATATCATTTAAAAGCTCTGTTAATTTCCTACATTTTATTGTATTTCATTGTTAAATGAATGTTCTACAAATAAAATTATCATCGTTCAAGAAGTGCACATAATAGTTTATGAATATTTTTTTTAAATACTGTACACCAAAATATTTTTGCTAATATCTCGAAACTAAACCCGCCCGCCGGTTATATATATAAGAAAAAATTGCTCAAAATGTTGTCCTTTACAAAATATCTCAAGATTATTAAAATTGGTAAGTAACCAGCTCATTAAAAAGATAACTTAAATGATTGATGAAGTTGGATCATAATACAACCAATTTATCTAAATATATTGTTTTTCTATACGCAGACTTAGGAAACGACTGGTATTTCAATAATCATAACTTAATTACTTATTTTGTATAATGATCAGCCACTCTTTTAATAACTAGAATCATACTTGAAATTTGTAATAGCGTTGTAAAAAATGAACGGTGTTTCACTATTTTCATTATATTTTATCTGTATAATAAGTTAACAGATTCAAATATATGTATGTGCAATAGGCTAGAATTTGAAAGAAATTAAATTTCACATGTAATAGACCACTTCTATTATTGTCCGTAAAAATATCGTTATCATAATAGTAGCTAGTACTTTATGATTAGCATAGATTTCTTATTTAATTTCTTTCAAAAAGAAAGAGTATCGTATCTCTTACATACATTTCTCTTTGCTTTTGTCCGTCTCCTTTTAGTAAAATATTTAAATTTTACTTAAAACAGTGAACAAATGATAATGTTGCCTGAGAGTATCTTTAACATAGTAAGTACGTAATCGCCAAACGAAATGGCCTATTAAGACTACTTTCACTAATATCTCGCCTTTTACCTTCTATTTTATGGAAACGTTGAGACTTTTGATTGTCTTTAGACGTATAAGTAATAGATTTTATCTAACGACAAAACTTATTGAACAGTACTGTTCAACAGTCCTATTTATCGAACAACAAAACTTATTGAGCAACCTAGTACTATACTGTTCAATACATTTCAACTTATTGGAACGTAGTACAATCTCCATCAGACGTCTCACTGCCAATGCAGTTTTTCAGTCTGTCTCTTTCACTTTTATCTTTTGTCATTCTCATTCTCTCACATGCATCTAACCTTCAGAGATCGTTATTGAATTCAATAACACGAAGTTACGAAGTTAAAATTTAATTACAATTTTTCCAACGAAAAAAGTTCCACTTTCATACAACTTAATCTCGATTATTCGCAATTAAGAATAAAAATGATTATTGTATATGTAAACATTTATTTCTTACATTTATCAAACTTATTTTCATCGTTTGGATTGCGGATAAACGTGTGTAAACTGAAAATCTTGTTATTTATTTTCTGCATCATCATACTAAATACATATGTAAATATGTATTGTCCGTTCACGAGAAGAAGGCACAACGTGTTTACATTTCCGCTCCGCCCATTATTCGTTGCCACTCCTACAATCGCAAGCAAGAATGACCGTTGGCCGAAGACAGTAACGAAGCCCAATGGCAGCGATCTCAAGTTCAAGTGAGAACGAATTTGTAGCAAGGTGCATTGGCGTAGACTCCCAATAAAACGTCAAGTATTCATAAACAGAATAATTTGCTTTCAGTTTAGGTATTACCGCCGATTCGATATGTTGCTTATGA
Organism: Ptiloglossa arizonensis; assembly: GCF_051014685.1. Classification (NCBI taxonomy): domain Eukaryota; kingdom Metazoa; phylum Arthropoda; class Insecta; order Hymenoptera; family Colletidae; genus Ptiloglossa; species Ptiloglossa arizonensis. The sequence goes on along the minus strand of NC_135056.1, from coordinate 2,683,809 downwards.
TGAAAAAATGAATACAATTTAATATGCGTAACAATCATTAATATTTTGATAATTATTAATAAAAAGAACTAAATTGCATTTATTGAAAATAATATGAATCCGCTTATACTCGTTTCTATCTGGCTGAATTCTGTATAATTACAATTCACACAAAAACAAGTCATGCCAGTATTCAAACGAGTATAACTTTTACGATTTGTAATGTAAGAAAATATAAAGGTTGTGCTTGTTTTAATTTTAGTATGACTTGTTTTTGTGTAAATTGTAATTATACAGAATTCATCCAGATAGAAACGAGTATAAGCGGATTTGTATTAGTTCTTTTCGCTATAAATAATTTTCAAGGTATTAGTGATTATTACGCATATCAAGTTGTATTTATTTTTTCATTACGAACAACTTATCGAATTAGTGATAGTATTTAAATAGGAACGAAATCATTCTGTTTATGAATACTTAACGTTTTATTGGGAGCCTACGTCAATGATGAGTATTGTCTCTCACTCGGTCTCGTCATAATCGCTGTTGATCTTTGTCGGTGTCTTCAACCAATAGCGGACCTTGCTTATGATCGTACGAGCGACAACGTACTATGGGCGTAGTGAGAATGTAAACACGTTGTGCCTTCTTCTCGTAGATGGATAATATATATACTTTATTCAACTAATAAACTGAAATTACGGTGTATATCCTTCATATTTTGTCTAAAACAAAAAATTAGAGGGATTAAATACTGAGCTGAACGATGGAATAGATTTACCCCTCAGGGACCTTAATAGATCAGTTCGATTAGCAGTTACAGTTTCCCTTTATAAAAAACACATTGTTGAGTCCGTACACTGGTATTTAACAAAGAACTCTAGCGAATTTTTGCTTTGAATCAAACTTTCATATTTTGGACTGACAGTGAAATCCAACCATATGTAAATATCCAATGAAGTTAGTAAACGAAATACTCGAAAAATGAGCTCAATAGTGAACGCTTATCATACTATACATGCTTAGTGAAATTTTAACTAATTTAAATTAACAATTTTTATATTTCTCATTGCGTTTTCATGGTAGTATTATCAACGAATTGGTGAGATTTTTCCGATAAAAATATAATCAAATTAGCCGGATTTTAATTATTTTCACTTATACGTTATATGAATTATTACGAAAGAACTTTCAGCTGCGTATAAATAAAAATGTTCAGATAAAATTAAACCGATGGTGCCATCTTATGTCATTTAAAGTTCAAGTGTTCTGTTTAGTTACCTTCTTATGAAAAATTGTTGTAACACCTTTTCTCTTCTGATTATTAGCTACAGCTTTTTATTGTACTACCAGACTTTCTTTTTATTGTATTAACCTGATTGTATTGTTTAGTTCCTCTTTTTTACTCTTTATCTTTAATTAAACCAATAAATATAGTATTCTTTTTGTTTTATCTAAACGGCTTCATTAATTTCTAAACCATCTAACCTTGACAAAAAATAATCTGAATGTGGTCGTGTTTCATTAACCCATTGATGATACTCTCATGAAGATAGAATGAGAAATATAAAAGTTTCTAATTTGTATTAACAAACGTCTCACCGATACGCGTATTACATTGCTTTAAAGTCCAGCCAACTTGAAGAATCCTCTAAACAATGATGAGGATAAGTCAAGATCATTTATAGAAAGTTGTAAAAGAAAATGTGACTATTTATGAAAGGGTTACTTATAATAAATGTGTATCGATTTCATGCTGTATTTACTATTAGTGAATTGTGTACATAGTTAAAAATTAAGCGACTACGCGTTCAATCTCTCCGATTATTTTATTCATTTTTAGATGCATACACTTCTGAACAATTAATTTATGAATGGCAGGAGGATTCTTCCGTGAATTTTGTACCTGGAATGGCTCTTTCGCAATTTGATTTAATGGGTTCGCCTTACCGAAATTTAACTTTCGTTCGTCGGGAGGGTGAATTTTCGGTTCTCCAGGTTTCCTTTAATTTACAACGAAATACCGGCTATTTTCTCATTCAGGTAAGTCGAATGATCAAATATTTTTTCTTCGATTTAATTACAATTACGGTGGCCAGATTTGATTTCCTAAATTGCTGACTGGGAAGAGTGAGAGAAAGTAGTACAGTAGGGGCTGTCTCCCTCCTTCGTAGATTTTATGTTGAAGACATTGGAGTGGGAGGAGGTCGCGAATTGCATCGCAATTTCAATGCCTTTAACACAGGATCTGCGAAGGAGGGGAACAGCCCCCACTGTACTACCTCCTCCCACTCTTCCTAGTAAGCAATTTAGGAAATCAAATCTGGCTATTGTTACAGTATAACTTAAATTATTTTACCCGTTTCATTCAAATAAATATTTCAAAGTATTTCAAAAATCTTTTCAATGTAAAATATACTTAATGAATATAATAAATTAATTCAAACAAAAATTTATTTTAATTAAAAGAAATGAAATGGATTGGCTTCCAAAAATGAACCTATGTCAATTATATATTTTGAAAATGTTTAATCATGTTGGACCCCTTGGTGACCGAGGCCGTAAAGAGGAAACCTCACTATAGGGGCAAAAACAAATAACTTATCTTGGAAGTGAACTTTTATGAAATAAATTTTAAAGCAGCTGTTTAAATATTGTACAAACTCATAAACTCACAAACACAAAGAGCAATATATTGTGACTATTTTTCTACCATTTTTCATGCACACTTTACGCCTCCTTGGAGAATTTGATTTTATTTCTTTCGAATTAAATTTCTTAATAAAATGTTTTTACATTAAGCGTAAGATATGTGAGAAGCAATTATTCTATTAAACTAATTTTAAATTGCAAGTAATTAATTTGTTTTCCAATACCTCTTAAAGTCTTGACTAAGACTGGAGAATGCTTTGGATCATAATTCCTTTCAAATTATTTATCTATTATTGTAAATAAACAATTTGTAATACGATATATAGGTTTCTCTCTTACAGATGTGGGCAACATGTGAAAAATTTACGATCTGTACGAAATACAGATATGATCGTCAAGAGATTGTCAATTATTATTATTATTTTTAATTCAATTAAAATAATCTGGCCACCGTGATTGTAATATTTTTGATTTCCTAAATTGCTTACTTGTAATAAAATTTTAATTTTAATTACAACTTTACTGATATTACTTTTTATGTGATATATTCTACGCTCTTCATAAATGAAAAGAATGAAATTTATAAAGAGTGTAGTAGTAAACAAACCACAAACTCTCTCCAATACATCATTATCTTTTTGAATTTGTTAGGTTTACGTGCCTTGTGTCTTAATAGTTGTACTCAGTTGGGTATCGTTTTGGATTCATCGTGAAGCTACTAGTGATCGAGTTGGTTTGGGTAAATTATTTTTCATAAATCTACTTTGATGCAAATAACAACTAAGAATCTAAATAATGGATATTGAGGACCGGTTCCAGGCGGGACTAGTCTGCATTAATTCATTGACAATGAAAGTGTTGTAACTTATTCATTACGTACCATTCTAATCACCATTTGAACGTACCAGTGTTAACAATGCGGAATTTTTTTCTATTTGATTCAGTTCTATTTGTTATTAACCTTTATTTCTTTTCGAATGGCCAAAGCATTCGTTTCAAACTAAAACTCCTTCATTTTCTATTTTTATTATCCTCTAAAGCATAGAAATAACTAATTTGAACTACCAATACGTTATCACTTTTCAAGCCTACAAGTATCCACACTAATCAGTGCAATTACTATTGCATTTACTATTTCTGGCTTCCATGATATCTTAGGAATTAGTTGATCGATTGACTTCATATTTGGAGAGAATCTTCAATAGCCATGCCTTTATCGCAGGAACTAGAGATTCTTAAAAATATTCAGTTTTACTATTTTTTTTAACATACTAAACACAAAATAAAGCTAAAAAGTATAAATTCAAAATTTAAAGTTTCGCCATTTTTTTATTTATCGGGATTTTGACTTTTCCCTAGTTTTTGCTATAATTATATCTTTCTTAATGAAGATACTTTTTCACCCTCTATTTCTGATTAGCGGATCGGCTGGAATCATAGAAACCAATGGATCATCTTTTTTAAAAGAACCATTAAACAAGAAGCTATAACTCCAATAATTTTTAATATTTCTGGATGAAAAAAATATTCTATGTACTTTTAAGATAGAGAAACATATCTGGACAATCTCGCTACAAAATAGACTACTTAAGATTAAAAAAAAAATTATGAAAGGAATCGAAAAAATGACAATTTAGACTGCAATACCCCTTAACTCTCGCTGTACCACGCTTGGGTCTTTCAAATCTAGAAAAGTTTTGTATTGCTCAATTATACTATTGATAGAGTTTCTCTTAGAAATTAAGAAAAGTGCGATAAAATAATGGAATCTTCCTTCGAAATATTTATACAAGCAAGATCAAGTAACGGGTCCCAAATGTGATCTTTTCATGGTTGTAAACCGCTAATATCGCGAGGATTAAACCATAATGAAGCCTTCATGTTGCCACATAAAACCGGGATTACCACGTACCGCTTATGTTATTTTTCAGTTTATAATACCGGTGTACCTGCGCTTCAAATACTATACAGAAATTATAAATTGCCAAGCCCTTAAGAACCAAATGACAGAAGGGCAAAGGGACTAGAATCCTGCTCTACTCAATCTCCAAAAGGGATTCTCATATTTGAATGTTAAGAAGTCATATTGTATAGAAATACAATATTTTTATTTACGGGAAATGTACAAAATTGCAGATGCGGGATCTTACTATATTGCATTACAAAATTCCTCGTATATTTAACATATTATCAAACATCATTAAGCTTTTACTTTAAGAACCAAAATCAAGTTATCTTTATCAGTCAAACAACTTCCGCTATCTTCACACTGCACATACTGTACATTCTGTATATATTTGTACATATTGTGAAATAACAATAACTTTCAATTAAACAACATTAGCTGTATTCAGTTAATTTGAAGTGTAACGTATTTTTCAACATCATCGTGTACCTCAATCGGATTTACAAACCAATAGATGCATCAGACTCACGGTGTTACAATACGAGTTTTCTTGTAGATACTTATTGATGCACTTTTTCATATTCTGTAAGATACAAAAGTTTCGTTTAACTGATAAGTCTCAATTTTAGTATAGGCCGGTCCTCAGTGTTAATTAATAAAATATTTGTTATAAATTTAAATTCGTATATCGTATGTAATTATAAATTGTTATTAGAATAGATCATCTATTACTCACATTTTTTTTGAATTAGTAATGACTATATAATTAAGAAAAAACTTTTTTTTTTTTAGGTATCACTACAGTATTGACATTATCAACTATTAGTCTCGATTCCAGAACCGATCTACCAAAAGTGAGATACGCTACAGCTCTCGATTGGTTTTTGCTAATGAGTTTTGGATACTGCATCGCTACACTTTTAGAATTTGCTGGCGTTCATTACTTTACGAAGGTACTTTAGCATTCTAAAAGTAATTCTTATTTTTTAGCTCATTTTTTTCCTGTTAACGGAAAAATTCTTTTATTATTGGTATTTTGTAGGTTTAATAGTTGATTAAATTCGATCAACTATTCCAGTAAATGTTGTGAATATACAATATTGAACACATTGCTTGTACTACTATTCTACAGATTCATATGTTAAAGTCTTATTAAAAATTCAAAATAAATAATTTACTCTATCGTATACTTTTATTGCAGTTAATTGTAATAAATACTAGTTTGTATTTTTTCAAACATCATCGACCTCTTCAATATTATTCGTTTCTACTACAGACATCTATCTACCGTCGTATATGAAGTTCAAAATTTAACTTTTATAAATATTGAAAAAAATTTGTTTCATTAAATTAGTAAATTTTTTTAGAAACGTAAAATCATAGCTATTCGTATATCGCCTTCCGCTGACTTGAAGTCTCGCGGGACGGTACAGGGGCAAAGAGGGTTCGAACCGCCCATCCCCACCTGAGCCGCACGTTCTAAACCTTAGCCACGCACTCTGCCATAGTAGTAGAAATAAATTTCAATTATGTCCCTACCTCAATATGTATATAAGTATAAAGCTTGGAGATTACAAACTACTGAGGTTTCGTTTATGCTTATATTTAATGCATAAAACGTTTGTTTTATCTCATAAAACTTATTTAATATAAAAAAGAATATTATGTAATATTAATAGTCTTTCTATAGGTGGAGTAATAAAGATAATTTTTAAATATAATTAATTTTCCTTAATGAAATCAAACATTTCGTATAATATAATCCGATTTAACTCTAGTTATTTCTACAAAAAAGTATGAAGCAATGTTTCCCAAGAGAACAATGTTCCAAAAGTATTAAAATTTAACATTACTATTACTCCATATAAGAAATACACGGCAAACAGAATAATAAAATCAAAAAAATTTTTTTTTTTTTTAAGAAAAGTATACACCTTTTTAAGAAAGCAATGTTTACATTTTGTCCATACATTAACACATGAAGGCTACTATAATATTTACCATGAAAAATGTTTTATATCTAAATTTGTAGCTGACCAGAAATTGATTAACTTTTGTCTGAAACATTTTTTCATCAGACTATTGAAAGTGCCTGAAACATCATGGCTACAGATATATGCCACGCACTGTATATAACTTCTTTTGAAATAAATGAAAATTCATTTTTATTTATTTGTAAATTAAATTTTCATTAAATTATTTTTGTTCTTGAAAAGAATTTTACTTACTTCTACTGGTAATTATATAACTAATGCTTTCCTAGCATGTAGTAAAAAACTAGCGAAAATTATTGTCCAGTATTAGATATAACTACTGTATAATAGTAATATGTTGAATCTACGCCAATGGGGATCTGCCTGCAACATGTTTCTCACTACTTTCTTCGTCAGTAAGTTTACATGCATCTGTAATGAATTGAATATGTGCATGAGAATAGGTGTACTCCTTCCACTTTTCTCGCATTCCTGCCACGGGACTTCAAGACAGCGATAAAAAGTACTATAACTGCAAATCAACTGTACCTACAACGCATACGCTACTTTACTGACGTGGCGTTACTTGCTCAGCGCTAAGCCTAAACCTAACTTTGCCCTGAAGCACTAGCGAATACCCATAGCCGCAAAAAAGTCAGTTGACTCTCCCTGGTCCAAAAATATACACGAACGAAAGATATATAGAATGGTTAACTAGCCAACAAATATAGTGGAAATAACCTTACAATGATCTTGTCAGTACGCAATTAACTTTGACTATATGTAGAACCAAAATGATACTGCTCACACTTAGAAATTTCATAGTCCTTCAATCTTATATTTGATCTTTATGCAGTCAACTATTAATATTAGTAATGGAATAAATTCCATGTCAACATATATTGTTTCGATCATCCAAAACTTGTAAACAACTATCAATTAGAAAAAACTAAGCGATACATCACTCCACAATAAAAGATATCATCATAGTAGGTACTTGAAACTTTTCCTCGTAAATGTATATTATATTCCCACAGACATAACAACTTCAAGATCAATAAAGATAAAATCGAATGAAAATCGCGAGTATTAAAATTTTACATTTTTTAAGCGTTGTATCATTTTAAGAAAATATATTATACTATCCCCTGATTTTTTTTTTAAATGATTAATAAACATGGCGTCTAAGACATCCTAATAAATCCATATAATTATTAGCCTAAATATATTTGTTTCTTCACCGATTCTAATATTTGTACAATTTTCAAGCATTTTTTAAATTCTGAAAACATTATTATCAGGTTGGCAGTGGAGAAATTCCTTTAGATGAAGAGGACTCGGAGGACGCGAGCGAGGCCACTTATCAAGACGGATTTTGCAGTATTGTAGCGTGTAGTTCCCAAACGGTACATCCAGAGACTATAATCGACGTATCTCATAGAAGAAGTTCCTTAATATGCGACGTTTACAGCGTTAACGTAAGTATCTTGTGATTATGTAGAAAATTATACAATTCATTCATTAACAATCATTAAAAATTTTTAGTTATGATTGAAAGTAAATCCCACCAAACGTCGCTTTGTTAAATCACTTTTCTTACATACTGAATACTTATATTCCCTTGAAAGTACGATAAATTTTTCTATTATCGAAAAATAAATAGTTTTTACCGGTTATGACGCATAAATTATCGCGAATATTGCCCTTTTCAGTTTTCAAATATAATCAAAGTTTAAATATGACTTGAACTATGATCAAACGAAAAGTCTGTTTGGTTCGTAGTCTCCATTATTGACCACGATATTTTTAACAAGTTTAATAAATATTTGACATTTTGTTATTATTAATTTTTAATTATATCTTTTCTATTATTTTAATTGGAAAGTTATTTCTAGTTATATTACTTCAAATACTAAATTATAACTATTTGCAGAAAATTTATATCAGTTATCTCATCTTATCAAAACCTCTCTCTCCTTGTATCATATACTCTTAACCTAGTTAGTAATTTTTTCAGTTATCATTAAAATTAAGCATTATCTATTTTATTTCCAAAGCAATTAAAATAAATAAATAATTGTAATAGAATATTAATTATCAATAAAATTTAAAGTGTCAATATTCGCATATTAACGTAAACTAATTTTTGTGTTTACTTTTATACCTACAGAATTAAAGAATTAGTGATAGAGAATTACAATCGGAGCAGGCTTCATTTAAAGCGTTAAAGTAAGAAAAATTATTTACTCTTTTTTCTTTTCCGAAATATGATGCCACAGACAGTCGTTGTCGTGTGTCCTCTTGTTCACTGGCAGTCTGCCACACTCGTCGCAGAAAATAACAGAAAGCCCGTAAAATAGGGAACTGTTGCATTATACAGGATGATTCTCTCGCCAATAGTTCCATTCTGTTTTTCTCTTAGAAATATAGTATAGCAATTTCTGCTACAATGCTCATCGGCGTCAACTAACCGCTTACATAACAGCGACACCGATCTCTACATCGACAGATCACTATATAATACTAATATGAGACTCTCATCGTGATGGTCGTAATGACAACAGTTCTTAGGAGTCTACTGACAAAAGAATCACCCTGTAGATTGCTCTTGTCCCCTGAACAGAGGACTTATAACGAAATAGTAGTCTGTATACTTATTACCTTGAGTAAAAAATAAAATCGAGTGATCGGTAAAGGGAGCGCTGTTATTAATAGACACATGTAACATAATTATTGTTAAACTCTATTGTTTCATTTTGTTTTATATAATATTCATTTTTATTAACCATTTAGGAATCTGTGGCTTATGGAAAAGAATCTATTTCCGTCTCCTCAAAACCATCAACAATGGAAAGACAAACGCAAACAGAAGTGTGGATACCAAAATGGCGGCAGTTTCTTTATTGTCTCACCGGGGATGAGGCATTTAGGTTATATACATACTTTATTAAAAAATATTTTTCTAATTCTAGTATCTTCAAAATTTGAGATACGACGTTAACAGTTATGCTATTTCAAGAAAACTTTAACAAATTTTTAAAAACTATAAAGAATGCATTAAATTCTTTAACACGTCCTTTTCAATACAGGTAGTTTACAAAAGGGTGTAACATTTCTCAGAATGAATTCCCTATGCCATTGTAAACAAAAAAGTTCGTTTCCATTTTTCAATCTGAGACTATACTATTCTGCTACGAACAATTATAGTTTACAAACGATACTTTGGGCTTGTGTTGTCTAAACACCAATCACCTGAACGTGCGGCGTTACATATACATATTCAAGATATGTTCAGAAAACTCCAAGACTATTTTTATATATATATCTTCTATGTCTAATGTTATTTACAATTTGTCGCCTTCAAAATATGCTCCTGCAGGAATACATTTATCAAATCGTTATTCCCAACTTGTGAATACTACTTTATAAGCTGATTGCGGAAACCTCTTCGGCTATCCTGCGATTTTGCAATTATGTTCTGTCGATTATCGAAACGTCGTCATTCTAATGCCCGTTTAAGATCAAGGAAAGAAAAATATCTGCTGGAGACAAATCTAGCCAATAAGGTGGCTGTAGAACGACAGACATTGAATTTCGAACCAGAAACTCTTGAATGAATAACGCTGTATGAGGCATTGTCACGGTGCAACAGCCATGACTTTTCTCTTGACAAAACTGATCGTTTTTTTCGCACCACTTCTCGCACGAACTTCTCGATAGAACACTGTATTTACAGTGGTGCCATGTGAGACATATTTATAGTGCACAACACGTCAATAGTAAAAAAAAAAACAATAAGTATTATCTTAACGTGCTTTCTTCGATCTGAGCTCATATTTTTTAACCTATTAACTTGATTGCAGTTTAGTCTCTACACTATATTCGTAAACCCAAGTTTCATCTTCCGTGATTATCTCTTTCAAAAAATGTTCATCTGTTTCTGCTTGTTGCAACAATTCCGTCACAATTTGTTTTCTGTTTTGCTTTTGCTGGCCCGTTAATATTCTCGGTATGAACTTTGAGGACGCTTGTATTCTAGTCTCTCGATAATGGTCTGACACGATCCTATTGATATCTCTATTTTTTCTGACATAGTTTTGAGAAACATTTTTCTTTACAAGTTGAAAAATTGACTTTTGGCCACAAATTGCCACTTTCCAGACCAGTGTGCTATGCATAGTGTGCTATCACATTGTTCCTTTACTAACTAATCCACACTGTTATTGAATTAAGACAGCATTTGATTTTTAAATATTTGGATCACTTAATGTGCAATTTTCAAAGAAACTAATTCCAGTACGATAAAATCAGTATAAAAACAACATTACCTCCGTAAACAGCCAAAAGGCGATTTGCTTTAGAAATATGAAAACTAGCAAAGATATCGATCTACTTTACAATAAAGGAAAACTAATGCCAAAAAATAGTCCAAGCAATACTTTTTGGAAATAAATATTTTTAAAATCATTAGTAATTGCATTTTGCAGTTATTTAATGTTCTTTGTTAATAAACTTTTCTAATAACAAAGAAAACAGTATAATGTCCAGATGAAGAAGTAGCCATATAAAAATCACACACAAAAACAAACCCCCCACACTGCAGCTTTTACAAAAATAAATTATTCACAACGAATTACATCGTCGTACCTGTATATGTGCAGACAAATTGATCGACAAACATAAAATTATTACCACGATATTAAACCAAATACGGCTCTTGAGGTTTGGAATACCTCAAAGCTACCAACCTATGACATAAAATCTAACATAAACTATTACATAAAATAACAGCTCTGTACAACCGTTGCTAATAATCGAGATGTCGATGCGATGTAAAACTCAGAAGAAGAAGAAAAAGATAATCTGTAGATGCTAGATCCAGTAAGTAAGGAGGGTGAGGTAACCCAGACTATCTTAATTCCAAACATTTTTCTTGGATGATTCTTGCATGTAGTGTAACGTTGTTATACGACGTCCTTAAAATTGACGAGTGCTGTTCTTTCCTCCTGAAATTTTTCTTGGACTCTAGTTAAATGTTTAATGTATAATACAAGACTGTCATAATTGTCAAGCTTCGGCAATTCATAATTAATTATTCCTCTTCAATCTCATCACACGCAACAAAAAATTTTCTCTCCATGAAGGGTAACGTTGAGTTATATTCTCATATGTTATGCACTTTTCATCTCTCGTAATCAGTTTATCCAAAAATGATTCGTTTTTATCCATAGACAGGAACGAAGTGACAATTGTTATTCTGTTTACCTTTTATATTCTGTTACTACACATTCACCGATAATGCATATTTTTTTGCAGTAGCTGCTGCACTATTACCATTTTGAAACTCCCATAACATAATTCCCCAAAAATGTACAATACTTATGACTCAAACTAAAAAATGCGCAAGATATAAGTTACTATCGATTATTGTACTATGCAAATTGCTGTAGTGTAGAAATACACTATAATACAAAATGTTATAATGAATATGCGCAAATTGTTATACAAATTAAAAAATGTAATGGAAAATATTGGTATAAAAACGAGAGAGATAAAAACCTTTTTATTCTTATGATTATTAACTATTACATTAATACTACTTTTCCGTAGTATAAAGTATAAAACAAACCTTTCCTTCTTTGTTGCTATTACTAAAATATATAAATTGTTGCAAGTTGTAGATAAATGTGCATCGATGTGTGTTTCTCCTATAAGTACATGTAAGTGCAGTCACACATTTAGCTAATTCGAATTTAAACAACACGTATAGAAAATTACACCCATAAATTGTAACTGCTTATATTTTAATAACGAAGATTGCAAAATAATAAAGAATTTCTTGATTTACATATAATGGCACGAGGAATTGATCCTGGAGAAATGTCCTTCTATACTCGCTCTATATTTTATATAAAGCAGGAGTGGCCAAATTCTTGCTCGATTAGGCAGCTTTCAACGTTCTTGGATAGATAGTTTTCTTTGGGTAAGAAACAACGCCTCTGTGAAACTATAAGTTTTCTATCGCTAATAACACGATTTAGAAAAGTATATATAAGGCGCGATGAAAATTCAAACAGTTTTAAAAATTGTCCCACCATTTTACGAAAATTTACATATTCGCAAAGCTAATATTATAATAAAAAAAGATCCAGGTACATAAAGTACGAGTATAAGAATTTTAGTTCAATTTTAACAATACGCAACACTGAGCACACTATATACAGAGTATCCTATTTAAATCTTTAAATGTATGTACTTCGATAAGTACATTGCATCAGAAGAACAACTTTTGGTAGGTTAAGACTCCCAAGAGAGAAATCCCTGGATGGAGGCATCGATATTATTTCAATATCACTTTCTTTTCTTTAAATGACATAGAGTAAATTTTTTCTGCAGATTGATAGAGCATAACAATACGAATTCAACCATATCATATATTGTATAGTTTTATTGGATAATTTTTAAATACGACGAAGAAACTTTACTGAACTACCGTTTGATGTTAACTATTGTTAATATCTTGCTGATTACATACGACAGATTCTAAGGTCAAATATATTGCACTGAACATCAATGTATTTTTTAAATTTTTACTTAAAATTACCTTCAACAGCCATACAAAATTCAGTCATAATTCATTTTTTTCATGTCTTTATTAACTGGTTACAGAAACCAATAAAACAAAGAAAGGATTGGTGTGTGCCGATTCAGTTGAGTACCAAATTGACCTCCATTCGAGTTCGATCGAATGAATGATATGTGATCAGTTGAGTATAAACATCATTGATTTCGTTTATTTTATAGTACATACTAGCTTAGTTTAAGACAATGATTTTACCAACGTGTTTCCTTATGCTAACTTAATTTTAGAATGTAGAACAACTTTAGTCCTGGTACTGATATTGAAATTTGGGAATTAACACATGCACATGGTCCTGAGAGCTGCACACTGTTCGAAATAATAAATACGTGAATACTTTGGAAATAATGTTATTACAAGTCTTTAACCAAAAATATTACACATTTTATACAAAATTATTAAATTTCTTATTGAAAAGTTATAATGTTAACACATTTATGACGGTATACTTTGATAAGCATATAGCCTGAATTCTCACGTATTTTTTTAAATTATATTCAATAAATAATTAATAAGATTCAAAAGAGTATAGTATTTAACCAGTAAAATATTTTATTAAAAATCAATAAGCATATTTGTAGATATTTCTAATAACGTTTTCTTCTCCGATGGAGAAGTACTAACAATAAGGAAAATTTATAAATATATCATGTGTCGCCCCTCTTTTGTTTGCAGTACAAACACGGCATTTACTCCTTGGATATTTTTTAGTGCTAACAATTTTTTCTAAAATATTATGCCGTATGTTTCCAGACAATCTTCTAGCTGAATCTCCATAAGGAGCACGAATACATGTAGACGTTCCATGTTGTGCAATTTGAACTACATCTCCTTCTTCTGCTTCAGAATTGTCACTTGTCCAATATTTTCCCAATTGAAGTAAAAAGTCTTTATAATTTAATTTCTTCGTCACGTTTAACTTTTTATATACTACGAATGAATTGTACAATGCACAATTTATTATCCAAAATACCATTTTCTTTGACCACTTGATTGTTTTAATAGTATTGTATAATAGAACAAATATTGGTCGGTCCTATCCAGCCCCTTCATGAAATATTTGTCGATACAAGTAGGCTTTGTTTTTATAGTATTGTTGTTCTTTTCTCTCCTCCTATCACTTGGATCTCTGGAGAAGAGGTCTTTGAATGATTTATCCCCGTACGAGCCCCCAAATAACTATTGCTCTGACGTGGTATATTAAAGTATATTTAATAATATTATATATTACAATGATGATAGTGTTAGATGTAGTGTCAGTGGTTAGTTTCGCTGGATACGTCTTTTAGTTGTCTCGTCTTATCGTCTTTTTAGTCATACTGTCCGCGACACACTCTTCGGACATACTCTCGTCGTCATACTTTGTCATACTATGTTCCTACGTTCTTCTCGCGCTCTATATAGTCATTCCCATTCATTCTCTTTCATTCCAATCCTCAGTCTCTCTCACTTCAGACATTCGGCCACGTTCGGCCATCCCAATCACCCGTCTTTTCTAAACACTCTTCACCTTCTCCGAACCACATGTATTTCCTTTCATCCCCATGCATTCTCACGCTCGGTCGTCGCACAAGACCCCCTGTAAAGGATACTCGTGCCTTCCAGGAAAGCTAGCGGGCCGATCGGCGCTAAATGTTTACTTTAACTCGAGTCCAACCGCGCACGTTATCTTGCTTAGGCCTACGCTCGAAGCAGGCCTAAGCGGACGCCGAAAATCCGATACTACAGTATTATTTTCATATGTTTTATCAAATGTGCTAACATCACAAATTGTCGAAATTATATGTACTAGTCGGGTATCATATAGTTAACATTTTTTACAGGGTACCATATGACCGTATGATCTCCTATCACCAATGGTTACAAAATAAAAGACACCGATTGGTGTCTCCCGTCCTCAATACGTTAAGTCTCTTGTTAAACCGACACTGCTTTCGCGTTGAGAAACTACAATAAGGTATAAAGTGTTGGACTATATTTCTTTGACAAAAGTAAACACGTAATATAATTTTCTTGAAACTTCGTTACCGTAGCTTCTCGAAAATATAAATTTGTCAAAAGAATTTAGTCACTGACAGTAACAATGTGTCACCTCTCATTAGTATAGCATGCCAGCTGAAAGTTGTCCCCCTGCCGGAATATAGCGAGGAGGAAACAGATCTACATCCAGAAAACCCATCCATGTTGTGCAATTTGAACTACATCTTCTTCTTCTGCTTCAGAATCGTCACTTGTCCAGTATTTTCCCAATTGAAGTAAAAAGTCTTTATACTAGCGTCGATCTAGAAGCGCTGGAGGAAAGCTTGCCCAAGATTAGCCGAGAACGCAATCGTTCGGCCAATTAAAGCTAGTAAACCGGTGACGATCATGGCTAGGGTCTGCCGATTATGTTCACACTGCGTCGCAGCTTGTTACCCAACACGATGCATTTCGACAGAGAGTGTGAGATCCGGACAAAGGAGGAGAAGGGTGGTGTGACTGTCATATCTTCAAAATTTCTTGGCTGACAGTTAAAAATTTCATTTGTAATATATCCTCATCAAAGAAATTCAGTAATGTTAAGTCTGATGATCTGGGAAACCATTCCATGAAACCTTCACGAATCATCCAACAATACAAAAAATGTTATACTTGACCCTTATGATGGCTTTCATGTAGCCAAATTTACATTTTCAAGAAGTTGTGGTAAGGAAGTTTCAAGAGAATTGCATTACGTATTTACTTTTTTCGTTTGGTCGAAGAAATATAGTATATAAATATAAATATATATCCACGGAGAATACCAACCCAAATAATTAATGATCATTGGACGTTAAAATGCTACAAAAAAGAGTTTACGGTCGACCAATAACGATAATGGTGTCGATTTAATCCTGCTGTGATTTTTAAACATGACTCATAAAATGAGACATAGGAGAAGAAATATAGATGAATCGCATAATATCGATCTCTATCACAAGGCAGAAATGTAATCAACGATTGGAATCATACAATATATAATATGGTTGTCTTGATGTCATTACATTTTAATAGAATGTGTGTTTTGAAATTGTCTGTCGCCACCAACCAATGATCATTCTTTTTTTAACATTCAAAACATTTATTTCTCTACATATGCGTGTTGCATGGACCGCCACAGATTCTTTTTTCACAAATTCGCAAGAGTGAATTTACGTTTTTAGTTAAAAAAAATGTGTTGCCATCGTTATTGTCATCGGCCGATTTATAATAACTGACAAACTCATTTTTTTATATTTTTGACTTAAACTAAATACTTTTATAATTATGGGCATAATTAAGAAGGCCATAGTCTCAGCAAAGTATGTTTCTTCCGCGCTTTACTTAATTAAATAAAATCATTGTTTCTTATTTACTTAGCATATTTTATATTGTTTACGTTTAGAATAAAATGAAATTTATTTATATATGTTTGCAATGCTTAATTACATTTGGAAACAATTTTTGTTTTTAATTTTTACTATTTTTAGATTCAATACATATTGCCAATAAATTACCAATAAACTGATACTTCTTTAATTAAAAAATTTCTACACAAATTTGACTTGCAGTCGGCCATCCGACATTATAAAAAAAAAACATTTGTACTACGTATCAACTCTAAGTTTCGACTTTTATCTAAGGTCAAAAATTGAAAATCGTGTTACTGCACAATTTCTTCTATTCCGTTACATGAAAAATTCTAAAAATAATCAAATATATTTCAATTATGGCGGCATATATTACAGAATATTTCAGACTTTATAATTAAAAATCAAAGTTACGACCTATATCGTACCAAAATATTATTTTTATTTCGTATATGTTTCTCCTACTTTTCTACAACCTGAAAATTCGGAATTGTTTGAAACTTTACATATGTTTGTAGAAAACTTCAAGAGATGTTTCGGGCATGTTTTTATCAGTCTCAATTTGATTGCACAAGGTGAGAACGCTCTTTCAATGTAAATATGTAGGTGTTTCCCTCTCCCCTCCATATGTATTTTCAAAGCTATATAGTAGATATAAAAAAATGTTTGAAGTCAAAATTTAACTTTGGTACTTCAGTTTTATGATACTGTAAATTGTTTCGACTATCCCGTATACTTTTATAACATGGCGCGATCTATTAAAATTCTATAGTAATCAGTTGATTTCGCTTCCCTTTAGCCTTCAAGTGATGACCACTATTTTCATAGCACTTGTTAAGAATAGGTCAACAATACTATACGCGTATGTAGTAAATAGTGAATTTAATAAAAGTGAATTTTCATATGAGACACAATGTAGATACATACATACATATCTATGCGTTGCATGCGATGTTTGTGACAGGACTGTGACAAAGGAATCACGATGTGGCTCGTTGCAGTTTTCAGATGTTTTTACAGCTCACTTATTGCTTCCAATATGGTAATATGATGTCAAATTAACTCCCTATCAATAATAGTGACTTGACGTCAAATTGACTCCATATCTCCACTATCGCTAATGATGACGTGACGTCAATTTGACATATCCCTAGATGGAGGTACATTCTACTTGTTGACTCTATTGTTTGTTATTCTCTAGATAATTTTATTATATTTGCAATATTTCATAAAAAAAAATGTATTTTTTGTGAATACAAATTACAATAATGAATTTTATTTCGATACACTTAACAGTAATGAAATAATACATTTTAATACGAGATACAAGATTTTTTAAAACTTCAAGTCACCATTAATTGACACGAAGTCAATTTGACTTCAAGTCACCACTATTAATAGGAAGTCAATTTAACTTCAAGTCACCTCTATTGATACAAAGTCAATTTGACGTCAAGTCACTAGTATTGTAGTGATACAGAGTCAATCTGACGTACATCACCAGTAGTGTTAGGAGTCAATTTAACATACATACGTCACCACTCTAAGGTTAACGCAGGTATGACAATGATCTGTCCGCGTTCTTCCAAACAACATTTTACATCGTGAAAATATCGATCGACAATACAAATATCCCTAAAGTTCAAAAGATTTTGAAAACCATTTGGATCTTGCACGACAATTTTCAATGATTTCTACATCATTCTAGTTTACATATAAAGAGCTAAGCATTTCAACGACATAAACATTTATTATACAAATTGTTGAAGGTCAACACCGCGATACCTTCTTCTGACCCAAATATAGTTTTCGGTGATATTCATTATGAGAACTTTTTTTATACCGAATAAATGTTTCATCGGGAATCAGTGCTAACTTATCTGCTATTTCGTACAAGTTTTTGACAACAAAAAGAATGTTTCAATTTCTTGTAGACATTTCTAGGAAAGTAGATTCATTAAACTTACAAAAACCTAAGAGGTTGTAATAACAACACATACCATTAAAATATAATCATAATTCCGCGAATTATGTTTCAATAAAAAACCGGCATTTTTCACAATTTTTTTTCCATTTTATATAATTTGAATTTTCGTTTAAAAATTTGAAAAAGTTCCCTCATATATGGTTTCGTAATTGAAATACTTCTGGATATTTTCACAATTTGTTAATCAATAAAATAAAAAAATTAGAGCAATAAGGGGCGTCGCGTCGTCCAAAGGGTCTTGCCGTACTATCTTTGAACGAATAAGAAAACACCTATATACGCCGTGTCATAGTAAAACCGTATCTACTGCGCGAGGGTTAATCACATAATGGGAATACAATGTGCCAAATGTATCTTCTTCTCATTTTAGGCAAACTTTTAGTTGTGTATACACATAGATACTGTGGGTGACAGACAAAATAATATGTGGAACGATATTACACTTCAGAACTCTTGTAGTCACTACGTTTTGGCTCCTGGCCGTCACTATTGACATAGTAGTAGGATCCCTGTATTTGTAGGGGTTTCGTTCGCTTGCTTATTGCCGATACACAAAACAGCGAATACGGGGATCCTATTACAGTTTTTTATGTGATTCTTTTCTTTACATTTCGATTTATTTATTTATATATTTAGTGAAAGTTTACTTTAGTAACTTTTCCCTAAACCAACTTGTTTCTATTGTTTTTTAAACAAATGCTGTATTTTAGTATTAAAAGGAAATATAGATCGCTGAAGCTTGAGAAACTAATGTGTTTTTCCTGATTTTTGATAAAAATCAGAAAATTTATGAAAACTAGAAAATGAATAATTTTTATGTGAACAATAATTACCGCTTGGCCTTAATTTTCGAAATAGCTATCAAAATTTTTAGAGCTGAGAAACGACAGTTAGTGATGTATTCCAAACAGAAATTAAATCATTATAATAATAAATTTTAATACCTCTTGAACTCTTGTTAAAAAAAGCATTAGATTAATTTTAAATTGTCAATACAATACAAATAATTTATAATAGACGTGTTTTTCATATTCCAAAAAAATTCATATAGCTTCTTTAAACAATTTAAGTAAAAGTTTTGATAATGTATCATGTTATGTATATAATTACAGTTTTAATTTGTTTTATTATATTATGTTATTTGTATAATTATTTACTTATATATTATGTAAAATATTTTACATATTTAATTATTATTGCCTTTAAACTCAAAATGTTACATTATTGTATATGTAATAAAAAGTACAAAAATTTTATAATACGTTAATAATAGTATTCCTAGATCCGAATCTACGCCAATGTTTTAAGATCCACCGCTTGCTTTGCACCGTCTCACTTGCCTCGACGTATCTCATTTCTTTTCTTCATTAACACTCTTATTAGTATTATATGTATGAGTACTTCCGCCAATCGTAACGCTACGTTGAAAAATGCATGTGAGGTGAGGCGTGCACTTCCCACTCTGCTCGAATTCCTTCCAAATACCATCAAGTCAGTCACGCACAGTATATTATTCTTTTTCGAGAATTAATTCCGATGTATTTAGGCTAACCACGATTTCCTATAAAATAAGAAAAATAAAGTTATTAACAACTCTACAACATGTAAAATCTATAATAGATTATGAATCCAACCGTTAAACTATTATAATTTTCTTTTATGAATGAAAAATAAATTTAGCCTGACTGATCACTACTGAACGTTCTCGAATACGATTCGAACATTCTAAGACATCCTTATTAAAAGACTTAGAGATTATTATTGTGAAAGAACAGAATTAATTACTGTGAAAGCTGTACAGTCAAGAAGAAGAAGTGAACATAATATTTATTTATGATGAAGACGAAGGAAATACAATTCAAGCGTTTAAATTTTACGTTGACAAATCTTTGGAAAAAAATCACTATTCTCGTACTACATTTATGTACATTGTGAACTTTTCTACGAAATACACAATTAGACACTAACCAATCATTCATTTAGAAATGATAAATGCAGCATGTATTAATTTTAATCAAGAATCAAGATATGATTCAGTATTGTTTTTCTCGCACGGTAAAAAACATATGTTGTTATATAAAACAATATTAGTAACCTTGAAATGACTTTGAAGGCAATATTTCTTCTTTCATTATATTCGTCTCCCTGAACTATGTAACTATCCCTTAACTATTTCTTGATATTTTCAGTAGCAATGAAGATATTTAAGACGATCATCATAAATCAAATAATAATTATTTTAATATTATATGAAATATTTTTAAATCTACTCTAAAGTAATATTTAAGTTAGTTACCTGAAGTAATGTTTGAGGTAAATTAACCTTTAATTTAATTTTACCCTTCCTTCGATTAAAATTAATAAAAACGTATAAGTATACTCCTATATTGATATGGAAAATGAGCTCGTGATTCGAAAGAATTAGAAACATCATTCAAAATGTACCGTTTTCTTGAAAAAGTAGAACACAGTAGTTCCGTTCTCAGATAACAAAATCGGGACTGCGGGAATGAGGTAAATGCAACCAGCTGCACAAATTAATCAGTCACTCACATTACATAAATATTAACGATAAGGGTTATGATTTCGTTACTCCGAAATTATGTAAAAATTATCACTTTAATTCGCGAATTATTGTACACCTTTATACTTTACTGTATCATTCGCATTTTTGTAAATCTTATCTTTTCACAATCATTCGTCTCATCGAATAAATGGAAATAATTAATTTGCTCATATGCCAAAACGTTGGGCGATTTTTCACACACATAATTCTTAGCATCGACCCGGGTAATCAGCACATGCAGATCGCAGCAGCGAACGTTGCCTTCTCTTGCGAACATGCAATCGCAAAGGCTTTTGAGCAATTAACTAATTGAGGATGATTATGATTTCGATCAGTGGCCGGCGACCAGTCACATATCCCACACTAATAAAATATTTCAAGAATTTCTATAAAATAATTATTCGCCATTATTTGCACCATTTTCAGCAATTGCAAGTTTTTTTTATATATGTGGTATTTCCTTCTTTCCAATCGCAGGAGGCGGAGACAAAAGGAAGCGGCTAGAAATTGTAAAAAGCATGGAGAAAAAATTGCAAGGCATATAAATAGCGTTTCCAAGATCGACAAAGTGGCACGAATAGTGTTTCCAGCCTCTTTTGGATTGCTTAATATTTGTTACTGGGTTATTTATGTCACTTATCAAGAAGAATTCAAATGGCAAGATCCGCCGATCGGATCAATTTCATAAGAATTAAAAGATTAATAAAAAATGTAGTCTTAACTGGCAAATTAGAACGAATTTTATGTTTCGATCCCAGGTTTTGGGTTCATATCAAAGATTTAAATCTATTAGTTATATAAACATGTAATATACGACAATATAATAATATTATACATATTGATGGTTTACTAATACTCTACCGAGTATGTCAATAAGTGGAAATGGGCTATTAATTGTTAATTGTCAGCAAGGCAACTAATGATCTGTTTGAAAGTTGGTCTCGAAATTTCAACAGGTACAATAATGTATTCTTTGTCCACGAATTTATATACCCGATAATAGTGTGTTATAACCAAAGTAACGTGCGTCGTGTGGTTACAATATTATGGCCATTAGTACATTATCTGTAAAACAGTATCATAAAAGCTATGTATACAAGAATAAAGAAATATTATTTTAAACTAATATTTATGGTGAGAATGCTATTTTTTATATAATTCTTTAATAATTTGAGTAGAAGATCAATCAAAATAGAAAAAATATTAATAATATTTAGATGACCGGTTATATTAAGAATCTGATCGCTGTACTTAATAAGTACTTAATATAAAAGTGGCAAGACAGAGTGAAAGATCTACTACCGTATTTGCACATATGGAAAAATATAGGGAATAATAATTATAATTAAGAGAAAAATGAAATCTCCGATACAACAATGTATTCACACCTGCGGTGAGGCAAATTGAGAATTTTCCTGTTGTCTTAACAAAAAAGGAATATCAAATTAAACAATTTTCATCGTTCCCTCCTTTTCTATTTCTACAATTACCAAACAAAATTAATGAAGTGGTTAAAAATACAGTGTCAGTAAAGAAAAGTATTATTTACCAGATTTACCTTATTAACCAGAAAGTTTAGATAGTAAATATCTCGTAATCAATATGTCTCTTAATAAATCAGAAGCATTGGACATTAATCTACACCCAGCCTTCGTCGTCAGGTGAAAATATTGAACAGAAATACGAGCTACACCACTCTACCGAAAGTACGGGGTACACATTTTTTTTGAATTTTCTTATAGTTTCAAGTGTCGAATATAATGTGCAAAAACGATTTATCAAAATTGCAATTCCTAACGAAGTTTTAGCAATGAATATGAGAACGGGTTGTATAATACAAAATGGTTTTAAAAGGAGCGTTTGGAATGAAGACATTACTTGAAGAAAATTCTTGGTTTCTTAAAAGAAAAAAACAGTTTTATTGAATGTAATTTAAATTTCTCATATCATATACAGTATATGATGAAGTATGAATGTGGCTTAGCAAGAGTCAAAAACTGTAGTTGAAGAATCTGTGAGTGAAGTGTGAATGACAAGTGTTTTGGCACCGAATAAGAAAGGTAGGTAAAGTGTTTATATGAGAATATAAGTGTTTATGTGAGTTTGAACATTTTCAGTGACGACTATAATAATATCTTATTAACGATGCAAATAATAGAGTTAAGTATTGGAAGAATGTGTTATAATGAATGTAAATAACTATACGAGAAACGACTATCTGACGCTAAAGCAAAATCGGAGGAGCAGAGCAAAAGAAATCGACAACTATTAACAAGAACTCGAAAAGAGGCAGCAAATAGTTTTTTTCAGAAAAAGACTTGCTGAATGGACCCAGAATAACTGATTAAAGGTAAAATTTACAAATATTTATTAATCGGATAAAAACATTATCTTAAAACTTCTCTTACGTTTTTCTCAAATGAATCTTCTTTGACTTGGCCGCTACAAAATCTCTGAAATTACACTTGCAATTTTTTTGTCGACTTTCTACAGACTATTCTGTACAAAGTATTCTACAATGTAAAGTAGCATTTTTGTTTATATCTCACTTATTTAATTTTATAGAAACATTTAAAGTTGACTTTTTGGGGTAAAAAGAAATATTTGTTCTAACTGCTATTTTTTTTACAATTATTCAAATTTTTTAAAAATCGTACTCTACATTTAAGTTAGTAGATTCTAGTTTATAAATTTACTTATGTGTCTGTGATTTTCTGTACATTTTTGTTGTTATTGGTGAGTCTATGTGTCTTATTATATTTCTTGATTTATTTCCTTTGTTGTATTGTGTCAAACGACTTAGATCTTTTCATAGTTGGTCAATTTTTTCTCTATCCTTATCTGCCATTTTGGTTTCTTGTCCCTTATGATGTATTGATTATTATTATTATCTGCAGCTTATAGTATTTGTTGTTCGTTGCAGATTAGAATTATTGCGGTGATTATATATATTATTAGATGTAATTCTTCTGTTGTGCTTTGATTATCGATATAATGTGTAATAATATGTTGGTTGGTAATATCTACGAGAGCGGTCCGATAAGTACTTAACCTACAAAAGAAAAACGAAAATTTTGGAAAAGTAGCGATTTATTTCTCTATATAGTCTCCTTTCAGCTCGATACACTTGACCCAGTGATGCTCCAACTTCTTTAACTCGTCTGAGAAATACGTTTTTTGGAGGTCTGCAAAGTAGGCCCCCGTGGCGGTGATAACCTCCTCGTTCGACTCAAATTTCTGCCCGGCGAGTGACTTTTTCAAGTTTGGAAACAAAAACAAGTCACACGAGGCCAAATCTGGAGAATACGGTGGATGGAGCAGCAGTTCGTAGCCTAATTCGACCAATTTGGCCTAGGCGACGGCGAAGGTGTGAGCCGGTGCGTTGTCATGGTGGAAGAGCACTTTTTTCTTCGCCAAGTGGGGCCGTTTTTCCTGCAATTCGGCGTCGAATCGGCCCAATAAACCGGCATAGTAGAGCCCTGTGACCGTTTTGCCCTTGTCCAGGTAGTCGATGTAGATCACACCTTTTGAATCCCAAAAAACGGTGGCCATCAGCTTTCCGGCCGATAGGACAGACTTTGCCTTCTTCGGAGCGCGTTCGCCGGGTGAAGTCCACTGTTTCGACTATTCCTTGGTCTTTGGTGTGTACCAGTGGATCCATGTTTCATCGACGGTCACGGAACGACGCAGAAACTCCTTCGGATTACGCCTAAACATTATCAAACACTGTTCCGAAGTGGTTTCTTCTGGCTGGTTGTGACCATCATCACATCGCCCACATTGTATTTCGGAAGCTTGTATCTCCGCACGTCGAAATTCGTCTTTTGATGCTGTTGTTCCATTCCAATGGCCCCTTTTTGCCTCGTCCCGGGATGCTTGCAAATCTATTTGATCTAAAGTATCTTGGATTTGAGCTAACAATTCAGCATCCGTCATACCACGCGGCTAATAGCCGAATAACAATTGAATCGGCGATTTCTGTGTGGTCCGATCAACCGAACAGTTAATTGCGCTTTAGATCTGTTTAATGGCATCGTCTCAAAACTCCTCCGCCTTACTTACACATGTGGCTGCAAGTGAACTCAAAACTGTACGGTTCATCCGCTCGCATTGACCATTCGCTCGCGATATAGCCACTACGTTCAATAAATGCTTGATGCTGTGCTCGGTACAGAAAGTTTTAAGCGTGTGTGTCATAAACGCCGAACCTCTGTCGGTCATGATGCAAAATGGTACTCCAAAAATTGTTATCAGCTGACTCACCGACTTTACGCCCTCCTTCACCGAAGTGTTCTCGATAATACAAAACTTGGTTCGAAAATACAAAACTTGGTAAATGCATCGACAACAACCAGAATTTGAGTATTCTTACGATAACTGCGATTGAATAGCCCAACATGATCCAAGTGAATCGTATGAAATGGAACTGTAACCTTCTCTATATAATGTAACAGCCCCGGCATTCGTTCACTCGTAGTCTTATAATACAAACAGTTAAAATACGGTCGTATTATACGTATAAATACGAACATATTTCAAAGTAAACTTTCGCATACCCTAAAATCAATAATTTTCCCGTAATATATTTAGCGTATTTTCCAACCCGAAATGTCCTCCGTCGGTGTAATTGGAGCTGATCTCTCGCTGCCGGGTGTAGTAAGGGCCATGCTCGGTGGCGAGAGAAAGTGGAAGGCGGTTGCCTCCTTCTGCAAAGTCGTAATTTCGCAGAAGAAGGCGGCGGGGCGGGCGAGAGAAAGGGGGCGGGCACGAGAGGTAGCCACTGGGCCACCCTAATAGTGGCGGGCGGGGACGCATCGGTGACGCGTCTCCGCCCGTATCCCCCCACGCGTGCCTCACGGAGGTTGCGGCGCTCTCGAGGGGAGGAGCCAGTCCTTCCTCCCGAGAGAGTAACCAAGATAAATGCCGCGCCAACAGTGCAGGAGTGTCTGTTATTTCCGTACCACTGGGCGCGGCTACAGGGGCTGCGAGCGGTCGTGAATTGGGGTCCACGACCGCCCATTTCGCGGCCCCCACGTAGCGGGGCAGTGCGGCCCAGCCCCGCACTGAGGGTAGACAGAGAAAGCGGGTCCTCACACCGCAGCAAGAGAGAGCACCGGATGTTTTGATGTTTTCAGTTCCTGGTGCTCCCCCACAAAGTCTAAGGACGCATGGAGGTTTTAGTGGGTGATCCCGCACCCGAGGGACCGGGTGCGGGGAGTCCCACACTCCCCCCGACCTCTCCCCAGGGGGTCGAGGGGGTCTTTTGAAGACTACTTGGAAACACGACATTTTCGGAACTATATCCATTTATGGCTCCCCTCTGTCTTTCGAAACAGTACACTCGACTTTAAACCATATTTGACAAAATACTGTCTAGTGAATGTACCTCGCCTATTTCTAATATTTAGCATATCACTTCCAAGTTCAGATTTTGGACCAGCGCAACCTTTATCCATCCTACTTCGGTAAAATTGACAGCACAGCAATTCAACTAATTGTGCCTCATATACTCGACGTTTTTTAATTTTTCATGCGGTCAGTAAATAATATCGAAAGTATAGTCTTCTAAATAGAACCACCAACGAGCTACCCGGGGCTGAATGTTTATTTTCATTCTAGGGGCACAGATTGCACTGCAGTCAGTGATTACTTTGAATTTGATACCCAAAACACCTTTAAGGCAGTAAAAACGGCTAATGTTTTCAAATCATAGAAGTGATATTTTTGTTCTTTAGGAGTCATCTTGCGGCTACAATAAGCGACTACTCTCTTCCCGCCCACATGAGTTTGAAACAGTATCGCGTCCAACCCAATTGGACTTGTATCCGTATGCCCTCGGTCTCCAGTTTCGAACCGTAAATTGACAAAATAGGTCTATTCGCTAATGCTCTTTCGATTTCCGCCATCGTGGCAGATTCTAGTGACCCCCAGCTTCAACAAACATCGTTGCGTAACAGATTCGTAAACAAATATAACTTCCGAGCAAAATCTTGAACGAATTTACGAAAGTAGCTCGCAAGTCCCAAAAACTGTCTGACCTGTTTAACGTTTTGCAATTCGGACGATCGTAAAACGGCTTTACCCTTTTCCTTGCCTGGTCGTGCCCCTTTCTTAGAAATTTCTCGACCTAAACAATTAATTTTTCTTTTGAAGAGGATGCATTTCTTTAAATTCAAGGTTAACCTATTCACTCGAAAAGTTTCTAGAACCTATTCCAATTGTCCAAAAGCTTCGTTTAGATTCGAAATCAAGATATCGTTTATATGAACAAGAGCGAGATTTTTAGGTATTCTTTTAATCATGGCCTGGAAAATAGGTGAGGCGTTAGCCAACCTAAATTGCATACGTAGAAACTCCCACTGTTCATCCGGGAAAGCACAGGAGGGAAGCCATGTCGACCGACATAGTCTATGACTGGAATCCTTTGGTGAGTGACGCCCCTATGCATCCGAGTTGGTCCACCTGTGCCGAGGGGTACAAGATCCACAACGGGGAGCATAATAAATGCGAAAACTCCACCAGTAATTTAAACTGGTACCGCGGAGGTCTGGCGCAGCCCACAGAGGAGGAGAAATTCCCCACTGTTGCCGACAATGGGTTGGACTCGCGGGGGCAGTGCTATATCCTATATCGCGGGCTAGAGGTAATACCTCGATGGGTGAGCTGCACTAGCAGCTCGGGTACCGACCTGCAGAGCCGGTAGAGATTTAGAAAGGTCTCGCCTACACCAAAAGGGATGACTGGAGCTTGCACTCTGGCATCAAATTAGTAGTCTATGTGGAGCAACTTCACGTCGACGCGCTGATTGATCGTATTTCAATCCCACGCCCATGGGGGCCGTGTTTGTTGAGCCCTCGAGGCAGGCACAGCCACGTAAAATACAACTAGACGAAAATGTCCATCCGGGATAGCAAACCGTTTTTTTTTTCCACCGACTCGGGGTGCATGATCCAACATAACCCAGACTTCAAGTCTGACGAAGTAAACAACTCCTTGTTAGACAGCTGATCTATTTGATCCTCAATAACTGGTAGTGGGAATTTAATAATTTTAATCTTTCTGTTAATAGCTTGATAATCTACCACCATACGAATTTCTCCGTTTCTTTTCCGAACAAGCACCACCGAGCTACCGTATGGCGAGGTGTTTTTCCGCACTATGCCATTGCTTTTTGTGGAATAATGGAATCGTTGAACACAAGAGAAAAGTAAATAGAACGTTTATTTAAATAGTAGAAGATGATAGAATGATGCGGCGGAACATGGCGATGAACGACTGACTAGACCGTAACGGTCACGTCGGGACACCAACCGAAAAATATCGAAGTCGATAACGACCCCCTTCCCCATGTCTTGACTTCTCAAGGGCTGCATCGGTCCAAGTCGTTGTATTCCAATACTTTTCAAATCCGCAATCAATTCAGAGACCTTCTCCCTATCACTCTTTGACAATCGGTAAGGCTTATAAATCGGTTCATCATTCTTCAACTTGATTTTCATTTCTGCTGCAACTGTTTTACCTAATTCCCTAAAATTTAAAGAAACGCAATCTCGGTAGTTATTCAGTAATTTTACTAGAGGCGCCTCATCTTTCCCATCAAGTACTCTGTACAGGCTAGCAGTTGTGGTTCATGGCGGGCCCATGTGCTTCGGGTTCTTTAGCAATTCGTAGAAATGGCTACGGACCGGGCCTGTCGGCAACCATAGAATTTCTCGACGTCCATTCCGAGGCACTCGACAGCTGTAGGCTATTGCCCGTCATAAACGCTGCTCCGCAAGGGACACGAGTGATCCTGGCAAGGCCCGGCACGCACGGTCCTTGGGAGGCCCCGCGGTGGGGTCTCCACGTGTTGAGAAATTCCAGCCCGGGTCTGTGTGATTTGGACACCCTGTCCGGCGTCGCGACGCCTCCCACCTTCGAACTCTGGTAGAGGGCGTCACCAGCCCCTGTGAGGCTTTGGGCCCGTCACGATTGGTCAGTGGCGCGTTGCCTCCCACCTTGACTCGGGAGTAGTAGGGTGTACCGAGGTGACGTCTGTACTGAATGACGGCCCTTGAGTTTAGTTCCTTCGATCGCTACATCTACGAATCATCAACGGTTTCGTAGTTCTTCACCAGCATTGAGTACTCCTCGAATCGGATAGGGTCCTTCGAGTTACATCTTTACGGACAACTCCAGTTGTATATTGTGTCCTTCCATTGGGGAAGGTGGCCCTTCGAGAAGGATAATAGACGGCACACCAACGTGCAAACACATCCAATGCTCGACCGATCAATGTGAGATCGACCACGAGCCGTAACATACTCCGTAATCGATATAGTGAATTTCAATCGCTTTCCTCCCTTGGACACTTACCACATTAACCTCTAACCTATTACTACTTCTATCTAATCTACTAAGCGTAAACGTCATCACAGTTCCATCAGATATCGCTTGCACCCCTGATTTGCTCAAAATATCATGGCCCATGATAACTGCCTTCGACAATTGTCCGTCGGAGACTGTTAAAACTCTAACTCGTAATGGAATATTGTCGATCCTTATATTTATTTTCGAACGAGCTAAACCTGATTAAAACCTGATAGTATTTTATCCATCCTCTTGAATATTAATTTCAACTGTCGCGCGATTTTTTCCCTAACGATCGAACAATCGCTACTCAAGTCTACCATGCACAACATTTCTTCATCCCCTAACATGCATTTCTTTAGAGGTTTATTCACCACACTAGACTCTACCCCCCGCACTTGATCTGAAACAACTTCGTTACCTGCCCGGTTCCTCGAAGCTGTTTTCCCCTCTAGTTAAGACCCCTGATTCTTGCTTTGACTTTCTAACCTCTGCTTCCGAAAACACTGTTTTTCCATATGGCCCATCTTGCAATAGTACCTACACTTTATCCGATTCGACCTATCCGTTGCGTCCAGGTTACTCTTTTCATCTTTCTTTATGCCCGTTTTACCTCCTTTGTTCCCGGTACCCAAGCAAGCAGCCTTTTTATGACCCATTTTCCCGCAACCTAAACATGCATTCTTTGCCTCTATCTGCCTACCCTTATCTGTCATACCTTTTGGACTTACTACGCTATTCATGTCCTTGATCCTCGCGTTCCTAACCAATTCCGCTGAAAACGACTATAAGCAACGAGTAAGGTCAGGAATTATTTTCTTGTTTGCTGCCGTTTAACTCATTCTAATCCATTTATCGTGTATCCCGTAGGCAATATGTTCAACCATTTTCTTCTCGGGGCATCTAAATTCAGTTTATTCAACCTCGCGATTCTTTCAAAACAATACTAACTCAAACTTTGACGCGGAATACTCCTGCACGACCCTGCGTTGTCCAGCAACATTCCAAAATTCTCCTCTCCAGAAAACTGCCGGACAGTCGTCCCTAAAAAATCGTTCCAAGTTAACGTGACACTTCCCAACCCATTGTATGTTCAATTATTGCGAAATACACCTTGCTGGTGTCTTCTCAATGATAAACTTTTAAAAACTCTTCAATTTTCCTCACCCACTTTACCACCGATATACTTCTAACTTCCGGATCAAACTCCGGTAGAACCCGTTCATTCTCAACAGTTTAACTTCGTGTTTTTACTGTCTCGAATCTATCTGGATAGCATCCGTCAACGCCAAAGTCAACCGACCAAAATCGGACTCACAGGACATTCCTTAGACTGCCGCTCCCTCGCACAGCTTCGACTCGATGATCTCTCGACTCTTCTCTTTTCAGTATGTTTCCGGGTCTCTTCTCGTCGCACTTTTCGGCCTCTCAAAGTACTGGACCGATAGTGGCTGGACCACCTTGATCTCCTTTTCCGTTCCCGGTAGCGATCCTCCATACTTCTGTACCGGCTTCTGGATTGAGACGAGAACAATCTCGCTCGTGTGCCAGCCCTGTGCAACATTTTCGACTTCCGCTCGTAGTTGCGACTGTTTCTCCTCGAGTGCTTCAGCATCTCACTCTGACACTTGCAACTGTACTACTTCGTGCACTACACTCGCACTAAAGTTCGTTCAAAAGAGTTCGAATCCTACTTCTGAATTGTAGAGAATTAAATGAAATCGCTAAAATATATTTCTGCTAAGTCGGTTACACGCTAATAAAGATCGAGTCAATGCTTCGATGGTTTTTCTTTAAATGATCTTGTTGCTCTCATGTCCAGGTAAACCTCCCCGGTCCAATCTTTATCTCAATGCCCGAGCCTGGTGTATAAACATGCGCATCGACCCGTGATCCCAATCCCTCAAAAGCCTCTTCTACGAACTCGTCAAAGAGTGTTTTTCCGGCTAAGAGCGAGCACGTATCAATAACACGTGCCCATAGTTCATTCTCCGTCACAGCACTGGCTGGTCCGTTTTCGATTGCTTGTCTGTTATTTTGGTCGAGTTGATAGTCTCGCGATGTCCCCAACCGTTACGTCGTTCATCCGAAATATTTTCATGTTCTTATAAAACCAGGTTATACACATTGGGGACGGCTAAGAGGGTAGGAAAGGAGGACGCCCAACAAATGGTTTCCCTTTTACATAGTCGCCTTTTACTACACGCAGGGGATACGTTGAGCCTATTTTTACCCTTAAACCTCCAAAAGATTCATTGTTATTGTTATTGTTATCGTTCTTATTATTGTTATTGTCGTTGTTGTTATTAGTTTACTATGTATATACAGATTGTTATTTAATTTTTATATATTTACTACAGTTATCAATTATCATTACTTATTTAAGATTATAAATAAAGATACCTAATTACTTAAATACAATTATATGTACAATGTACATAGAATTATTTTGTAATACAATACATATATTATATCATACAAAATCTATATTAATTTTAAATTCAATATGTATAGATGATAAATTTATTTTTACAAAAGTTTTGTTTAAATCACTGTAAAATATCATTTGTATTTCATTTCATTTTCTTCTTTTTATTCTCTAAATATTAACATTCGTAATATCTATTGTAAATTATAAAAATGAACAATATAAAATATATATATTTTTTATAAATTGATCTTTCTACACTTTTATTAATATTTTTTTTATGTCAATAATATTATTTAAAATAATCCAAATTCTTACTAATTGGTGTAAATAAAATCATTGAGATTGCTAAAGCTATCAAGAATTCCAAGACTGTGAAGACTTTCAAGACTTCCAAAAAATCCAACACTTCTAAGAACTTTCAAAACTTCGAAATGCTTTGAATCTGCATTACAATATGTATACAGATTTAAATTTATTCGAAATCCCATTATTAGATATGACATTCAAAAATGACAAACATTGATCCAAGACAATCTGAGTTTTGGAAGGCTTTCAATTACAATTACTAACAATAACAAGGGGAAAATCCAAATAAGGAATTTGTATTCCATAGTACAACAATAAGAAGCAATATCCCAAGGAAAAAATCAGATTTGTAACACTGTTACACCACACCAATACGAGAACTCACACACTTTTAATTAATCAGAAATTTTTAGCAAAAAATTCACTTTCTATCATTTTGCAATCATATTCACCTAATCTCTCACCAGGTAATCTTTTTCTTTTTTCTCACTTTAAACGAGTGCTAAAAGGACGTTTAATTAGTTCCAATATCTACTTATTGTGTAGCCTTTAAAGAGTGGAAAAAAAGATTTTAAAGATGTATAAGGGCAAATAAAGACTACTTTAAAGGTGATTGAATGAAATTATGAATAACACCAATTAAAAATGGTTTGTATATAAAATCTTGAAACTTTCTAGTCACACATTGTACATTTTGTACTAGAAGTATCATACAAAAATAAATGTAACTAATGTTTTACAAAATGTACTCAATATAAATATTTATAAAAGAATAATATGAATATATACCTAATAATAGGTATCTATTTAAGAAATGATTTGAACATACTCTTCACTTTTTAAATTTAATTTTATTTATAAAAATAATAAAATATACGTATAAATAAAGTTAAGAAATACGAATACTACTTCTTCCAATTACTGTTATTAATCCATTATCTTGTAGCTCCCTTAAAGCATCCTCAAACATGTCTCTGGTAATCATCTAGCAAAGATATTTAAATTTTGTTTAAACTTATTCTTGAATTAGTATTATTAACATGATATGAAAATTAGGTATAGATTTTTACTGACCAGTTCAGAAGACTGTCTAATTTCACTAAAAAGTTTTTGTTGATTCAATATGTGAACTTTATTTTTGCTTTCAATCAATTTTTGGAGTACATCGCATAACTCCTTCTTCTTTTTCCTGGCTATTGAAGATATACCAGTAGTTAAAATAGTTATATCTAGTTTACCACTTAGTGGATCAATAGCAGATTGTTTCAAAGCTTCTCGGTGCAATCTATTGAAAGAAAGAAAATATTTAAACATTATTTGAATTATTATTAATATTATTCTTTCCTTTAATTACGAACCTCCAAGCTTCGTCAACATCTTGTAATTCCACAATAGGACTTAATCGTACTTTAGCATGCGCTTCAGCCAATCTTATCAGAGATTCTAATTGTCTAGGGTATGCTGTTATTTGTCCACGTCCTCTTCCAACTCTTCTCATATCAACATAAGCTTGTATTAATTTTTGTTGACTTTCTTCATTGAGTACTGGATGAACATGCTCCTTTGCAAATACTACATAATCACGAACAATACTTCTATTTAGGTGTTCGTCTTCATCTTCTTCTGATGTTTTATAATATAAGGACACCATATGAGTTGCAAGTTTACTATCATATATATCACTTTGTGGATCTAACATTAAAAAAATTAAATCAAATCGAGAAAGCAGAGTATGGGGTAATTGTACATTTTCAACCACCTAAAAAAATATGTATATGTATAAATGTTAAAAAAAAATGTTGTAAAATTATTTTATCAATATGATATACAGTTTTATTTTTATTCCATTGTGATTCAGATGGATTAGCAGCAGCAAGTATACTAGTTCTGGCATTTAATTGGCAAATGATTCCAGCTTTAGCAATGCTCAAAGTTTGTTGTTCCATTACTTCATGTAATACTGATCTTGCACTGTCGTTCATTTTATCAAATTCATCGACACAACATACTCCATTATCTGCAAGTCCTAATGCTCCTGTCTGTAATATTAATTGTCTAGTTTCTGGATCTTTTGTTACATAAGCTGTTAAACCAACAGCACTGGAACCTAGAATGTTTATTTGTCACATACATTAATTAATGTTTAATTTAAAATTTTTAACTGTTTATATTTAGCTGTTTATTTACCTTTTCCGCTAGTATATTGCGATCGTGGTACCAAATTATAGACATATTGTAACAATTGTGATTTACTTGTGCCAGGATCACCACAGAGTAATATATTAATATCAGGTCGAAAATGTTTCCCATATATAGTACAAGATTTTCTAGTTCCACCAAATAATTGTAACACAATTCCCTTTTTTACATCATTATTTGCATATATACTAGGAGCAATATGATATGCTAATTGTTCATAAATATCTTTCTTTTGTGATAACTTTTTCAAAATTTCTATTCTCTCTAATGTAAAATTGTGTTCTTTGCCATCTTCTTGGTTATATAATCTACAAATTATTCAAAATAAATAATCTAAAGAGACAAACTTCAAAGGTTATTCAATTATTTTTTCTCACCGTTTGGAGTCGTATTTCCTAAAATGAACCACATCAATATACGTTGTATAGATGGCTTGCAAATTATGTTCAAAATTAGGTTTATGTGTAGCTGCTCTATAAATTCCAGTAACAGAGACTCTGTCTCCAGGCATAACTGCATCTACTAAATTATTATGAGCATATAAAACAATAGTATGTGGAGTCTGTCCTTGTGGCATCTCATCTGGAGCCTCTTGTAACTTAACCAATTGTTTATCAGAAAAGTGACTTAAATTATGTATTAAAGTAAAAGAATATTTGTGCGCACAATGTGCACACACTGTAGGTTCTTTTGTTTTTCCTTTTTCAATCTCAATAAAAGTTGTAAAAGCACAAACGCTACATTTAAAATAAGCTTCTCGCATTTGTGGAATTAATCTTGATACTCTAATCACCATTCCTGGTATTGTAATTAATTGATCTACATCAGAAGGATTTAATTCTCTCATGGTTTTAATCTTAGCTACATTGAAAGGACGCACTTGAATCTGATGTTCTAAAATTGCAGCAGGAAATTTCTCAAAAAATAACTCATTTGCTGCCATATCTAGTGTAGGTATCACTTCCTGCGGATAAGAAACTAATTGTTGATAAAGATGCTCGCCAAAAGTTTTTATATGAGCACAATTGACATTTAAGTATGGTTCTTCTAAAGTGTGTATTTCCTCTAATTTTTGAAGGTACAAGGGTTCTGATAAATTCATATTTTCTGGTAACTCATCATTTTCTGCATCTAAATCAATAAATTTTTCAAAAAACAATTTAAATTGTTCTTTGCACTGACTTATAAGTACATTTGTTCCCCAGACAACTAAATGCAATCCTGTTGTATCACTCTCCGATGTTCCTGGGACTCTCTGTACTTCTGAAATCTATTATCACAATTAAATTATTAATTTGTATTATTAAAATTATATTCATAATATAAAATATTATTAAAAAACTTAATATTATTCAGAATTATCCTTATTGAAGTTTAAGTATAAAAAATGTTTTCAAATTAAAGTTGAATTAGATTATTTAAACATATTTGTTTTAGAGTAATTATTAACCATTTATGATAGATGTATGCTGAGCATTAGGTATTCTATTAGTCTGCTGTTAATAACACTTGAAATGTTTGATTGCTATATGCATCTTTTTGGTAAAATTATTTCACTAACAAAACTATCATTATTAAGACCTAATAAAAAACTATTACAAATATTACATTATTATATAAGAAAATATGTAATATAAAATATAAATACTTATAATACAAACTATAAAATTTAAAATAACTTAAATAAAAATAAGTAAATACTGTTTCTGAAGGACTGATATATTTGACTGGAGCAAAAAACTCTGTTATTTTAGAATATGGTATTCCTGTCTCAAGCTACAAATGTATAAATGTATAAATAAACATCTAAGAATATATTTTATACTAACAAAACATTATATTATATTTCTGAA
The DNA here is from genome assembly GCF_051014685.1 of Ptiloglossa arizonensis. Lineage (NCBI taxonomy): Eukaryota > Metazoa > Arthropoda > Insecta > Hymenoptera > Colletidae > Ptiloglossa > Ptiloglossa arizonensis. Next base: position 2,647,600 of record NC_135056.1, on the reverse strand, counting down.
GCATGCAAAGTATGCTGACTTGTCCATTGAGTAAAATAACAAGTGTCCTTATAATTTTAGCTCATTACCTTATCTTTAAGGATTAATATAAAAAGTTATGTTAATTTAAAACAAAATTGTATTACAAATTCACTCACTGATTCTTGTACTGTGAATTGTCGCAAACGTTTATCTGTATTAATATCAGGTCTATGTCGAATTGGAGTCCCTCGAATTCCACTTCTTGGAGTACGAATTGATCCTAGAGAACTCGGAGTACCATAATTTACAGGGGAAGACAATTGTAAACCATTTTCAGATCCACCACTTGGTCCAAAATGATCACCGGAACCAGTAGTACTATCCCGTTCAGAAGAAGCAACAATTGTGGAAGCTTGGTTTGTGAGTGCTAAAATATTCTGTTTGGTACCACTGATGCCCCATCGTAATGGGGTTTCCACATTATTTTCGACTCCATTACGCACTGCAGTACCTTACATTCAAAATTTTTTAAATAAATATATAATACTTCACAATTGAAATAAAAGAAACCTAATATAATTATTATAACAAAATATAAAACAGTATAATATTATTTTTAACATAATAGCAGTACAAAATGAAACAAATAAAATAACCTCAAAATAAAATACTTACGAGGAGTACCAAAAACAGGCGACCTTATACCTTGTGCTTGACCACGAGGAGTTGTATGTGGACTACCATCTGTTGATGATTGCTTAGGACTTGACATTATTATCTATTATACTTTTAGAATAATTACAACACAAATAAAGAGCGTCAGAATATTTTCCCGCGCTTAAGGTTTTCATCAGAGTCACAAAGAACTTGGGTAACCAAACAAGTTACTTGCAGCAGAACTGAAATGGTGTATATGATATATACATAAATATATACATATACACGTGTATTACAGATACCGAAATGTTTGAATATTTGAACCGAACTGAGACTCAATTTCCGATTCGATCAGAAAACTCGAAAAAACCGAGCGACACGAAAAAACCAAACAGTTCAAAAGAAATCGAACGGTTCAGGAGAAATTAAACGATTCGAAAGAAATCAAAAGGTTCGAAAATCAAGCCTCTTCTTCGTTCTATATCAGACAAATAAAAATTATAAATCTATAATAAAAATAGTAGTATTATGTACATTGACATTATACAATGTACATGCAATATACATACAATGTACTCAAATCATTCAAAACGTTCGATCGTTAAGCCGGTGCGTTCAAACTGCTCATTTTCTTTCAAGCTTTTCTGTTTCTTTGGAGTCATTTAGTTTATTCGAGTTGTTCGATTTACTTAATTCTTTCAAGCCATTTGGTGGCTCCGAGTTTTCGAAATGGTTCGACTATTCAAATCAAGTATAACTCGGTTCGCTTCTTCCAAACTTTCCGACACTTCTATTATGTATAAAGTAAAATGTTGGAGACATATACTGACTCTAAAAAGAGTAAAGAAAAATGGTTTTATAATTGGTAATGCTCGATGATTTTGTCGATTAAAAATTGTAAAATTTGTAGGGAAAATATAAAGGATTAGAGAATACTTGTCCCCGTTCTTCAAAAAGTATATTTTCAATGTTTAACACAAATGAATTATTCAAAACTGTGAAATATGTTGTTAACATCTACTAATGAAGACTAACATCTGCAATATTTTTTTAATAATAACTCTACTGTCAGTTTTTCAATCGTTTGTGGAATCTTTTCCATGTTTTAACACATTATGTGTAGGATTTATAATACACTCCGCTTAAGATACATTACAGCGAACCAACAAGATTCTGTCGCAATCGTTTTTCATCTCACTAAATGAAGTGTAATTCTAATAACTTTTGTGGTAGCCAATATAGAGCAGGTCCATGGATTTTTACTAATTGAAGAGGGTCGCCAACTCCAGTTGCCTTTTCTCTTTCATACATTGCTCTCGCATGTCCTGCGCAGAATAAATGCGCAGCAACATTTCACCGCCAATGCTAATCGTATCACAGAACGCCTTTAAATTAAATAATGAGCGGTCGTTTAAAACGCTGTATAACGTATAGAATAGATATTTCTTAAACGATTAAACTATTATTTATTAAAAACATCTCTGTTACATTTTTAGAATTAATTCTAATACTCGCAACTAATATTTTGAATATATACAGAGTCAGAGTTAAAATAGTACGCTATACATACGAAATATCTTTCACCTCCAAAAAAAGTTTAGAGAGTAAAAATACCTACGTTTATTGTGTAGTAACATCAAGGCCAATGAACGTTTTTAAATACAAAAAAAATTAAATCACTATGAAGCAGTGCAGGAAACACACCATAGCTAAAATTGTACATTGTTAAAGTGTTTCAATAAAATAGTTTAGAATTATATTTACATTAAAAATTAATATCTTGTCGAGAAACCTCGGCTTTGTTTAATATCATACAATCTTTTAAGCATTGATTTTACAAGTTTCCTGTGAAATCGAGTATAATCTCATTTCATTCCTCTACCAAAGCTTTTTCAAGTCAGTTTTGTTTAAAATAATGTATTTTTGAATTCTAATTTCCAATTCATTTCAGATATTTTCTATCACACTCAAATCAGGTGATTCGAGAGAAGTATTAATCACTTTTTAACAATTATATATTAGCCACATCTTCGCGATGTGTGAAATATATTTCGGGTTATTATTAACATAAAATTTAAAACAATTAGAAACTTGAAATTTTCCGGCACTATTATTGAAATTATTTTTTAAAATATTCAGATAAACATATTTATTCATTTTTGTCTCAATAAATGCTAAGTTACCTACTCCAGATGCAGACATATATTTAGTCCCAACCATTAACGATCCACTTCCATGTTTAACTGTGAAATTCAAATTTTTTATTTCAAATTCTTTATTTAGTCGACGCCACGTGGTAATTTTCCCATTGGAATGAAAAACATTAAATTTATTTTCGTCAGTAAAAATGATTTCTTTCCAGAAATTAAAGCCTTTAATTAAATATTCGTTGACGAACTCTAATCTCCTTTTCCTATTTCTCTTACACATAAATGGCTTATTGCGTGCTATGCGACCATGTTAATCCTCTTTTCGTAAAACTCTTTTTATCATTTCTGGATAAACACATTTTTGTTGACATTTCTTCTCTTCATTAGTCAATTTTGATGCATTAAATGGGCATCAACGGGTTCTTTTTCATTTTTCGACATATCTTTCATCGTGTTGATTAAGTTTCTTATTTGGTGCAATTTTTAATTTATTTATAATTCTGCTTTTTTTCTTATATCATTTTATGATGTATTGTATGTGCTAATGCTCCTGGCACTAATTTATGCGATTTCTCTATAATTTTTATCGTTCTCATCATAATTCCTACTAACAATCTGACGCTCTTTTACTGTTGTTTGGTTTATTTTCAAGTTTTCGCTTTACTTTTTTACTTTAACGCTACAGAACGTGTACTAATAAGCCTAAATAGTGTAATATTTAGCCGTTTAGACGTAATCGTGTCAACAACATTTAAAAGAAACATTTTGTTTTAATAATTAAAACGTGATCTGTAAGGGATTTTAAAACATGTTTTTCTGTAAAGAAAATTTTGTGACATTTTTCTTTATTAATACTTTTCTACACTATACAAATTGTGGGTAATCTATCACCAAACGTAATCGACAGTGTCAATTAACACTGCCCGTCTGTCGGCGCATAGGACTTTATACCTTTCGAGAACTAGTGAAGTCTCATTGTAGGCAGATACTTGCCTTTCTCAACTTAAAGTTGTCCTAAGTTTGGAAGTATATACATATGTACCGAGTTCACGGACACGCGGCTCCTGCTTAGCATGTGCAATGGTAGGGGAAATTCAATATGGCGTTTGGGTAGTTGTAATGCTTCTTCTGACCACACTGCCCATACGTAAATAGTCGTCAACCATATGTAGTCGTCAAGCATCATCAAATGTCAATTGCTTTGACGCGTGCCAAGAAAGAAAAAGGTAGCCGAACTTTTAGTGACATTGCCCTTAGCTGGCAAGAATTCTCATAACCAATATATAATAAGGTTATTGATTGATAGACCACTTGAGTCTGATCGAAATAGATTACTACATTTGTTCCACCCACTATACACTATTATACAATAATAAATATTTATTTGTCGAATATCTCCCTACCAATACGCTCTGGTCGCAGTCACGTGATTCTGTTTACTTGCTTATATCGTTAAGTTGAATGGACAGTAATTCTTCGTAATTTCTTAATAAATATTGTTACAATTAACCCATAATATCATGTATAAATTAGAAATAAAATTTTAATAATATGCTGATTAATTTAAAGAATTAATGGATTTAAGAGAAAGAATACAATATTGTACAGTAGATGTACTAAACGCGGGAATTACCTACACTTCAAAGAATTTTCACCAATTCGGTATTTCTAATTTACTACCTAAACTATAGTGAAAAATATAATATTAATAAAAATAAGTAAATAGGAAGTATCATAAGTTTAGAAATATGATAAAGTAATTTTTGTAGATGAAAAATGATAAAGAAATACATGTATGGGAAAGTTAACCTTAAATAACTATCAGAACAGGAAGTACCCGCCCTTTTGAGTCCGCCATATTGTCCATGTCTTCCGCTTTGAGAAGCGAGTCACAGAAGGGTGGCAAACAGGATTAAGAGATTGCTAATAATTCTGTATAAGTTTTCATTTTTTAATCTTTGTTCTAGTACTTTATAGTTAAGGTAAGTCTTATCCAAATATTTCATTTTTTCGCAGACCAAACTATTTCTTATCGGTTACTTTTTAATGGTTTATGATATCATCTAGACATTTTTTACTTTCCTGTCATTTTGCTGTTTCAATATTTCTCGTCTTTTTATGTAATATTTCATTAATTTCTTAACATATTTTCAATCTCTCTATAATATAAAAATATATAAGAAAAACAGGAGGAGCATGTTTTACATTATAATTTTTCCAGTGTATAATCTTTCTAAAAATGTTCTTCTATAGAAACATCTATATAGCCGTGCGTACACGTTATTTATATGTATTTGGTATTCTTCAAATTAATTATTGCCTCCAAATTGTTAAGTATTATGTCGAAAAATCATTATTAGTATAGTAGCTCATATTATACGAATTAGTATTCAAACTATCTTATGCTAATTTATGTTTGTTAAAACCTATAAATACATTTTTTGTAGTTTAATATTGCAGTATATTTAATGCAGTAATATATTAATGTTAATAAATGTAGTATGTATTGAAGATTTCTGATGTCATATTTACTATGGTATAATATTTATATGAAAAATATTATGATTATGTACAAAGGAAAAACGTCAAATATTAATAATGAATACAATATATTTCTGCTGTAGTGAAAATGTCAGAGCTGAACACAGATCATATTGACTCTATGGAAGAAGAATTAGAAGTTGAATCAAACTATAAGCCTCCACCAGAAAAAACGATAGAACAAATTTTAGAAACAGACAAAGAAGATGAAAGTTTACGCAAATATAAAGAAACACTACTAGGAGAAGCAAAGTCTGGCGGTGTTGTTGTAGGTGCGCATTTCATTAAATTGTTAATAATAATTGAAGTGGAAAACTTGGTAAATAAAGAATGATGATATAAACTTTTTCAGATCCAACTGATCCAAGAAAAGTAATAGTAAAGAAATTAGCACTTTGTGTTGTGGACCGACCAGACATGGAATTAGATTTAACCGATGATCTCTCTCAACTAAAGAAACAAACTTTTGTAATAAAAGAAGGTGTTAGTTATAGAATCAGGATTGATTTCATTGTGCAACGTGAAATTGTACATGGTTTAAAATATATTCAAAAAACCTATCGTCTTGGAGTACCTGGTAAGAGTTTCATTAAAGGTTAATTACTAATGAAATGATAAATGCTTTGTCATTAATTTAGAGTTTTAAGTCATTCAATTGAAATTTTGAGCTTAAACTATTATATTTGGTTTCTGTTTAATGTTTTCATTACTAGGTGTCACAGGTAATTTTTAAATTTAATACTTGTGTAATATCTTAAATATTTGTCTACTAAATTTTCATTGATAGCTTTTTCCTTGTATTACATTTCAGTGGATAAGATGATGCATATGGTTGGTTCTTACCCACCAAAAACAGAAGTGCAATCATATACCACCCCAGCAGAGGATGCACCAGCAGGAATAATGGCACGTGGATCATACAGTGTAAGCTCCTTGTTTACTGATGATGACAAGCATGAACATCTGAAGTGGGAGTGGTCGTTTGAAATTAAGAAAGACTGGAAAGAATAAGGTTTCTTTCATAACAGAAAGTCTTATTAACAATCGCGATTAAATTAAAAATGCCAAAAGGGACTCTAATTTTAATAGATATTCAGCCGTAATGCGATGCCATAACTGTATTTTTTAAGTAATAAGAGAAAGAATAACGTTGATATTTATTTAGATACTTTTCCTGAATCGTAAACCTTGAAAGTAAACAATTGGATACAAACACGCGCGGGCGCGCGCGAGTATACTATACTTTATGTACATGTACATGTGCATGTACATGTATGTGTATGTATATGTATATATTATTTTATACCACCAAATCACGTAGATACTATTTTGTAATTGTTTAGATCATGCACAATATTGATCAGTATTTGATTACTCTTGTGGTGTAGTTGCACATACTCTTACTATAATTTTTTGCTTAAGATAGCCGTCAATATAAGATTTTTTTAATACTAAACAAAGTATTTACATATTATTTCATTAAATATGCTACATTCTATTTTAATGCATTTTGATTAACGAAAATGAATTAATTAGTGATAAATATTTTAATTTTCAATCTAAAGAAAAGTTATTTTATGCTACAATTGAAAAATTTAAAACAAAATAGACTTGAAAACGTTAAAAAGTTATTAACTAAAAGCGCACACTTATAATACAGAAAATTTAGAATATACATCAAAAATATTTGTTATATCGTGCATACCGTTATTACATTTTATATGTTCATCATATTCATACTGTACTTGTTATTTAAGTACCGTAAGGTAAACAATAATTTTCCAAATAATTCCAAATTTCAGATTGCAGATTTGATTAAATTACCAATTAATTTTTGTTTCAAATTTAATATTTGCAATATGAAAAAATAATCGTTTCATGATATGTAATTTTAAGAAAATTTTGTAATGTAAGTTGGTTGCAACAATGACAGTCATTACGATTGTGATTTTAAATTACAATAAAAAATCAAGTTGTCAACAATTCGTTAAACGCGAATTTAATATAAAACATTTCATGTACGTTTCATTGCTGTTTTGTTATTACATGTAGCAATGTGTAATAAGTGTGAATGTATGTAAAATTAGCATGAGTTCTTGTTTCTCGTACAGTTGTAATATCATTGTAAGTTTTAATTTGAAGGAACTTAGAAACCTAATTCAGACCGTCATTGATGAGTGTTATATGAAAGTTACTAATTTTTCTATTCTTTGTACTTGTATGAAATAGAGAAATTTATTGTCACTGAATTGGAATCAAGATATTAGTATCATATATGTTCTATTCACCAGTAGTACAGATAAAGTATTGTTCAGTAAAGATTTTTAAAAACTCAATTGGCTTCATTGAAACGATTAGTAAAAATAATCAAAATTTCAAACGTGGTATCGTTAGCATTTCGGCTTTGATCACATTACAACATAAATTCTGGTTTTATACATAATTAATAGAAAGGCAATAATTCAGGAGAATCTAAAATAAAGATATTGAACAACATGTAAATTCTGATACAGTCAATCAATATTTCTATGATTAGGCTTATTGCTAACAGTTTCAATCTTTTATTATCCATACTGGTTCTAAAATAACTTATATTGGCAAAAACAAAGTTATAGTTCTAACGTGCATTTTGTATTATATTTAAAACATAGTTTGAAAGTCTTTTAAAAACAACTACTTCAAACAGATGCATAAGGGTATTTGGTGAAACAGTTATGAAAAAATTGTTATTCCAAATAACTTTTACAGAAAATCAAAGAGAGTGAATATATCGATAACGGTTTAGATTGTAATAAGGATTTCCTTAGAGGATGAAGCTGTTAAAAGTGTGTAGTGTGTATATGGTACTAGTGTGGTGTTTGATTTTTAATTATTTTATGTTAATACATTTTTATAAATAAATAAATTTTTGTACGAATAAATTAACCTTTTCGGTACGGATGGCGATTATAGTCAGTGTTTATGAAACATTTGTAGTAATCAATTAATGCCAGAGGCTGTAGCAAATGCATTGACTAATTGATATTTCGACCATAGAGATTGCTATACCCTCTGACAGTCTGGTACCAAAAGGGTTAAAATATAAATTTTGTATGAATTTATAAAGCATACCATTAATTTTTGTTTTCAGAAATGAAAATAGCTCTTTACATTTTAATGAGTAAACAAATTTCTAAATTTTGTATAAATAAGTAAATAAATAATTAAATATGTAAATTGAACAAAATTTGTTCATATGTACATTGTATATACATTTTTTCTAGACAATTTTTATATAAATAAATAAATTATATGTATTTTCTGAATTTTTTATAATTTTTTTAATGAATACATAAGTTTATAAATTAATTTCTTTCTTAAAATGTGAAGAGCTCTTAGGACAAAAATTAATAAAATGCTTTTACATGCAGATACAAGTTAATATTTCTGTTTTATGTGATAATATCGTAGTAACATATGCCTTTACAGAATAGAATACCACAAGATTTGCAAATAAAATACGGTTGTATATCTGTTTCATCATCAATTCCATCAGAATGAAAGTGTTCAATGTGCGTAGTGTATGGTGTCTATGCAGGTTCGACGTTAAACTTACTAAATAACAACCCGATATTATTTTCAATTTAAAGCCCCCTACTAACTCGTATTACAAATTAAAAATAAATGAAACTTAAGTTTTTAAATTTAAAGTAATATACTTTCAACAGAATATAATAACATCTTGTTACATAAGAATATTATTAATCAAATTACTGCAAGTTTGACATAACCTTTTTAAGTATGTACTGACCTTGTTGTTAAACTAAATTTATTAATTTTAATCAGTTTTTACTTCATTAGTTTGCATGAACAGTTACACTCATATATGATAATCGCATTTTCTTTTTCACTTTTTTTTTTTTTTCTTTATTAAAATGCTTCGATACAGTGAATCATTTGTTTCCGCTTAAATTTGTGTGTGTGTGTGTGTCGGCGCGCGCGCGCGTGTACGTGTGGCATATGTACTATGATTGCGTATTTGTAGGACGCGGCTTTTGTGGCCTATGTACAGGGTAATCTACAGAATATGCCAATTACACCATTTCCAAAACACGAAAATGTATCAAAAATCTATTTAAACAAAAATATTCTATTGTCTTGTATTTTGTGATAGAATTGCATAAAGTTGCGTTTTTGAAAAAGTGTCCTGCATAGTAAAACTTCAGGTTTATGCTAGGTGTAAAGTTATAACTATGTCCATAATTTATAGAATCATCACTCCGGTAATTATTTAGAAGTTAGGCCTACTTACCGATTTAGTTTACTTGTGGATATGATATAGAGGACAGAATTTGGAATAACTTTTTTTTGCATGTACATACAGTTTATTTTAATTTCCGAGTTATTCACAAAATACTTATACTAATGCTATATTGAATTTGGTTTGTATGTATGCAGTTGTAGCAGTGTATGTGAATGTCTAGCAACCGCTTATTTATTAGGTTATTTAATTTAATTCATAAGTTACGGTAAGGCTAATTTTTCTTTTGTCATTGAACGTACTGAATGCGATTTTAAGTCAATTTTGAAAGAATCGATTGCAAACCACTGATGAATTATGAAAATTGTAAGTGGCGATTACTTGGCTTTGTTACTGACGCATACATACTTCACTATGAATGTGCATGTATAGTCACAATTTAACATAGCAGTATCAACAGAATCGTGCAAATATTTAAAAAACTATACATGCAGAGGAAAAAGTTATTTTAAATCTTACCCTCTACAACATATCTACAAGTAATTGAAATTAGTGAGTATGTCAAACTTTCATAATTCTCGATTATAGCAAAGGTGTACTATTAGCTTGATATATTCAAATATTAGAATATATAAAAAGTATACTTAAGCTGAAATACAGGATGATTCAAAGACAGTATTACCACCTAAACGCTTGAGTGACAATCCTGTAGAAGCCTCGTTTTTAATTCACAGTCATTAAAAATCCACCAATCTTCATTACAGTAGTTCTTGTCATCAACCAGCTGATGATACATGGACATTGGTTACTTCATCACTATATAAATACAAGATTATCGCTGGGGTGTTTAAGCGGTGGCACTGCTCTGAGTCCACTAGTGAAAGAATCAGTCTTATAATGTTTTTAATATCTTTAACTTTTTTACTGTTGAACCCGTATGATGATTTCCAAGAAGTGTTTATGCCTTTCTAATATCTTGTGCGAATGTAAAGAACAATATAATCATATGGAATAGAAAAAATTCAAGGTGGTCTCATTCTACATTGAACATAAATTTAGTTGAATTTTAAAGTTGAATGGTGGAAGCACATCATAGCATTCATTGCCAGTGATCCTGTTATTTTTGTATTTTATATGAAAGTGTGTTTTATCCATAAAAATGAGTGGTCTTTCGCGTAGTCATCAAGGAAATGATTCAATAAATAAATTTAAAAAATCAGTTCAAAGTGATAATTCAGCATTATTATCTGTGTCGATTTTCAATGACGAAGAAGAATACAATTCTGAATCAAATTATGATTTCATTCAAATAGACATGGAAAATGTGCCCAATGCACTCGTAAGATTCCTTAGATTATATTGAATATTTTTTTAATACAAACTTACGATTAGCTCAGATTACAGTAAATGAAATCAATAAATATGCTAAAAAGAAACTTGGAAGTATTTGTTTTTTCACTTTTTCACATAGTGAAAAATGGGTAGACACTAATTAAAATGAAATGTATTATAACCCAAAATGTTGTGTAAGGAATCTTTTACAAACTAAAAGCAAATTCTTATTAGTATAACAAAGGAACTATTAATACTTTGTTTTTTTAAGAAATTATATCATATAATCGCTTTTTCTTATTGTAATCATTCCTATATTTTATTGGCAATGGTATTCCTTCGAATTCTTATCTGAACCTTAAATTGTATAAAATTTGGCAAATATGTGAATTAATAAACAACTTATTTATGTTTGCACTCACTAGAACAAGATGTGTCAGTCGATAAAAGCTTGTTGCTCTATAAAGGAAGATTGAATTGGAAGCAGTTTTTATCTATGAAAAAAGCGAGATTTAGAATAAAATTTTACTGTGTGTGGGGTAAAAACAGAATATATTTATTTGTGAATAATATATACAGGAAAAACTACAACTATGAGAGAGAAATATAGAAATTATTCCAAACCCACCAAATATAAAGTAATTCTCTTGCCAGCAGATTCAGAGACAGTGTCGCTGCCTGAACACCGTAGCACTAATCTCGTTGTATACATACAGTCACGGTCAAAAGTATTGGCACCGCTAGCTTTTAATTATATATCTGGAAATAAATAAAAAAACACAATATTCGGTTAATTTTTGTATAAATTGTAATTATGGGGTCTATATTTTTAGAATATTGTACACAATGCATTTTAATTAATTACATAATAAAGAAAGAAAAACAAGAAAATGTATGTATATCAGCAGCTGTTTTCATTGAAACAAAAGTATAAGCACACTTGGAAAACTTGCTTTTCTCTACAAAATATAATGAAACTTTTATAATATTGGTACGCTGTTTGTACGCGGGGAACTTCCTTAGTTTAATAACATTCATATGTTTATTATTTAATCAACTGTTTTTAGAAGAAAACACTAAAACGTACAAAATGAGTCCGAAAACGCAAGAAACAACTGCTTCGGAACGTAAAGTTATAATAAATTTGTTTAAAGAAGAAAATTTGTATTCCACTATTGCGAATATAATAAGTAGTATAGTAGTTTTACAATTAGAAGTATAATCAAATGATTTTCTAATATCGAAAGTATTTATAGTAAACGCTTCATGATGTGATCGCCCTGAAAAGTTAAGTGAACAAAAAGAAGGAAAGTTATTAATATTGTGAAAAAAAATCCTACCAGCTTTTCTACAAAAATTACAGCCACTATTAAAGAAGACTATAATAAGAATGTTCATTCTATAACCATTCGTCGAGTGTTTCGAGACGCAAACGAACGATCAGCAAAGTTAACCTGGAAAAAATTGCTAGAGATTATATTGCGAAAAATAAGGCCTTTTAGGATACTATTTTATTTTCTGATGAGTCCAAATTCAATATTTTTTAAAATCATGGACAAATTTTAGTATGGAGACAGCCTAAAATGGAGCTAGATTTAAAGAATGTGCAAGGCACAAGGGTATTTTAGGGTGTTTTAGGGTTGCATGAACTGAAGTGAGGTTAACGAGCTTTTATTGAACGCATAATGGACGAATACATTTATTTCAATATTTTAAAGCAAAATTTAAGAAAACGTGTACACAAATTAAATCTTGGAGAAGATTTTGTCTTCTAACAAGACAATGACCCCAAACACACCGCTTATATCATACGTCAGTGGATAATTTTTAATACACCACACATTTTACCTACTCCACCACAATCCTCATATTTGAACCCGATCGAACATCTTTGGGCGGAATTAGGAAAACGTGTTCTAAATCACCCCATTACAAGTAAACAACAGTTAAAATAAGTGTTATCGACCGAATAAAATAACGAAAGTACAGAAACTGTAAAAAAATTAGTACATTCCATGCCAGATCGTTTAAAGGCCGTAATAAAAAATAAGGGAAGACATACAAAATATTAAATTAAATATTAGATTACAAAATTTCAAGTGTGCCAATACTTTTGTTTCAGTGAAAACAACTGCTGATGTACATTTTCTTGTTTTCCTTTCTTTGTTATTAATTAAAATGCAATGTGTATAATATTTTAAAATTTATACAAAAATTAACCAAATATTGTGTTTTTTATTCGATTTATTTCTAGATACATAATTAAAAGCTAGCTGTGCCAATACTTTTGTTCACGACTGTATATACAAGAGCGGTATGGTAAGTATTCGTGTTAGGAGAAACAAACGCATTTTTAAATATTTTTTTTATTTATTGTTTAACATAATTTCCTTTTAACTCAATACACTCAGTCCAGAAAAATTCCAACTTTATTAAGTCATCTAAAAAGTAGGTTTTGTCAAACTCTATAAAATAGTCCTTTGTTTCGGTAATGATACCATTTTTTCAAATTCGGGAACGAAAAGAAATCGCATGGGTCCAAATTTGGAGAATAGAGTGGACGAGGCAGCAGTTGGTAATGTAATTCGATTAGTTTTGCTGCGGTGATTATCAACGAGTGTGGTTTCGTTTTTATCCCACTGTGAACAAACACGGTACTCGTCTCGCCTCGTATATTATACGCGTTCAATTGATATGTTTATGTCAGCAATCTCTCTGATCTTCACCCGGTGGTCTGCTAATACGATATCAAAAATGGATGTTTGGTCGCGTTCGATTTCATTGAACCAATATTTGATGGTGGTCATTAAAAGTGCATGGTTCTTATAAACAGCAACAAAAAAAAAAGAATCGTACAGACCGATATTGCTCATTTTTCATGGTTGGAAACAAACGCAAACCTGTCCATTTTAAATAGTTACCAAAACAAAACTACTCGATAAATCTGTCTGAAATTTTAGCAATTGTCGTTCGGAAGATGGGGTCAAATGATGATATACGAACTATGAGTTAGTTCGCCCTTAACCGTTAAAAACCGGTACTTATCACAGTGATTTGGTCCATGTCCCTGTTGTATCATTATCACCCTCTTTTTTTTGGGGGAGAAATCTTCCAAAAACTCTTCCGACACTTTGGGGTGAGGTCAGTGAGAGTGTGAACCTAACTCTGGACTATTTGCTAAAACCTTCGTGTTGTCTTTGTGATGGAGTTGGTAAGTAGAGCCCAACCATTCGGCAAAGTGTAAAAGTACTGATAAAGGAATCAATACCTGGGTGTAGTCATCCTGTTGCTTGCAACTCCACTAAATATACACAATTTACATACCTGGAGGCCGGGTGAGTCCTTTCCAAGTGAAAAGGTAGCCAGCTGCAAAAGGATGATCCTCTGGAAGATGAGCAAGGTCGCGGACTCCTCCATTTGTCTTCTGTCGATGAGTTAAGTCAAGATCCCGGTCCTTCTACCGTCACTTACGATTCACAAAATCAAAGAAGGAATTGTAAGTGAATGGTTGCGATGACGAAAATGAAGTTTCCGAAATGATTGATACCAGGTTTCTCAGGTTCGCCACACATATACTGTTGTAGCAAATATAGCAAGCTGCAGCCTCTTTTTTTTCTTTGTTTACACGGAGAAAATCTTCCAAAGATTCCTTCACGCGCGGGGAGGCACCGGATGTTATTCTGTTTGCAGGTCCCGGTGTCTCCCGTGAAATCGTGCGAAGTTTTAACGTCGCACAATAGTCCGAAGTCTCAAAAACGTGGCCAAAATCTCAAAAATGATATCTAGTTAGGGAATTTTAACTGTTGGGTTGGCTACAAGAAGAATACGTCTATACAATCCCGAAAGCGAAAGGAACTGATCCCTTATACCTGTCTCTACAGATCAGTCGAAAGTGAGTATTTGTATGAGCAATACAGCGTATACGAGAGAGAGAGAGAAATCGAACAGTGTATCGAAAAGACAATAATTTGTAAAATAGTGTTAATATTTGAATTCTGCAAAATAGAGACAGTTTTTGGACGTAAGTATAATAATTATTATAATTGGCATAATCAAATTTATTAACTTTTCTACCGTTTTGTTATAACATTCTGTAAGACAAACACATGAAATGAAATTCATGTTCAAATTTATTAAATGTAAAGTGGCAAAACGATAAGCATTATCTTAACATTCGATCGACTCATGCGTGCTTTCTTCGGTCTGAGCTCATTTTTTTTAACCTGTTGACTTGATTGCAAGAAGTTTTAGCATTAGTTTCTACATTGTATTCATAAACCCAAGTCTCATCTTCCGTGATTATCTCTTTCAAAAAATTTTCATCTGTTTCTGTTTGTTGCAACAATTCCGCCACAATTTGTTTTCTGTGTTGCTTTTGCTCGACCGTTAATATTCTCAGTATGAACTTTGAGGCCATTTTTGTGCATTCTAGCCTCTTGACAGTGGTGTAACACGAGCTTATTGATATCCCTACTTCTTTTGACATCTCTCTAATTGAGATTCAACAGTTTCATTGGAGAAGGATTCGATCTTTTACTTTTTCATCGATAGTGGAGGTTGATAGCCTTTTTCGTTTTTGAATTATCTTCAACGGAGATTCGACCATTCTTAAATCTCTCATATTATTCACAAATCTGTGAGCAGCTCTTGCAAGCATCACCGAAGACCCTTTGAAGCATCTCTACTGTTTCATATGCATTTTTCTTCAGATTAAAAGAATTTTATGCATATTCTCTGTTTGCGATAATTACTCATCTCTGAGAATCGCTGAAATGTAAAATCGGAATTTATAGAATTATCAATTACTTCACAACTATGTAACCGATTGTTACAAAATTTGGCACGCATATAACTAAACAATGGAACATGGCATGCTGTCGTTTTCATATTTTTACTACGCTACCAATGCATTCTACAATCAAAGTCCGGAAATTTTGTCAACGCACCATGTGTAAATAAATTTTTATTAACGTAAAAACATCCAGTACTGATATATTTTTACTTTCGCTCATACCACTATAATTATTGATATCTGATGTCTCTACTATCATTTGG
Source organism: Ptiloglossa arizonensis (assembly GCF_051014685.1). Classification (NCBI taxonomy): domain Eukaryota; kingdom Metazoa; phylum Arthropoda; class Insecta; order Hymenoptera; family Colletidae; genus Ptiloglossa; species Ptiloglossa arizonensis. The sequence continues at coordinate 2,631,664 of NC_135056.1, read as the reverse complement.
AAGAATTCAAGGCCCTCGTCTCCACGATTCTACAAACCCATAACAATTCAGTTTTTTGAAAAAAAGTAGAGAAGCAACAATAAAAGAGGTAACAGTTATTAAAAACAAAATAAAGGAACTTGTGCCTTTTATAACTATAGTGAGTGGTAAAAGAATTTAAATTTTGTACAATCTCGCTTTGACGATGATAAATAGCAAAGTTTATTATCGCCTTTTCAAGCAACGTCTTTTCGTTAAATCCGAGTACTCAAAGATGTAATTTATGTGAAACGATTTTTAAACATTTTAATAAAAATAATTTGTAGAATTATACCCTTGGTTCTATATGCCAACATCTATTCACAAATTTTTAATTCATGAACTGCAAATTGTTTCCACTGCGATACTTTCAGTAGGGCAACTCTCTGAAGAATATCAGGAAACTATAAATAAATATATAAAAGAATATAAAAAAAATTTCTCCAAAATATCTTCCTATAGAAATACAATGGAAGACGTTTTCTCACCGATTTTAATAGCGTCTGATTTTTAAATCATCAATATAACGTTAAGACTACAAGTGATTGTACAAGCGAATTGTACGATGATAATGATGTTTTTTATTAATTGTATATGATTTACATTTTTTTAAAATAAAATCTACTCATATGTTCTCCTATTTCCTACCTTCGTTTATAAACTTTTTAACAATATAAAATTAATGCATAGTAATGCACGAATTTGATGAAATTACTATTGTTCATCTTTATTTTGTACTATTTTGTTTTTCATTTTTATACAAAATTTATTTCACTAATGTTAATTTTATTTCAAATTCTTTATTTTTCTTTGAATATTAATTTGCACGTAAAGTTAACAAATGTTTAATCATTAATCCGCGATATTGGAGTGACCATTTTGTTTTTCGTAATTATAACTTCAGATTCGTAATCAGTAATCCTAAAAATCTCCAAATACCAATTTTCATTTAGACCGAACTGTGGCTTCATATTTTGGCCACGTTTTTGGGACTTTGGACCACTGTGCGTCGCATGATTTCTTTGACATGTGTAACCATATTTGTCAATAATTTTTTTTTAGTTTACTTGCAAATTCTGTAGCTTCTTTAGTATCAGTCGATACATTTTTGCCTTGTGTCCTTACATTATGCAATGAGAAACGTTTTCTAAACCTATCGAGCCAACCATTACTGACAATAAAATGAGGATTATTGGACGTGTCTCCATTTTGTTTTAGGTATTTACAAATTTTTAGAGCTTTCTATTGAATAGTGTTAGAATCTAATAGAATATGTTTTCCACTTATATTTACAATCCAAATGCTGTGCTTTTTCTATTTTTTCCATAATATATGCTCCATACTGATTATAACTGAACAACCCGCAGAAACAGATTCTCTAATTTTGTATTCATTTTCTAGTATTGTGCGGATGATTGTCTCATTTAAATTTAAAGATCTGACAACAGATAAAATCGTTTCTCCATTTTGGAAACGATCTAAAATTTTAATTTTTAATTTTGAAGAAACAAAATGTCTTTTAAAAGTTGTTTTCTTTTCATTACAGGACATTTTATCAATACATACTTGTAATTTAATTTACAAAGTATGTAGATACTAACATATGTACATATTTCTAAAAAATGTTAATTAGTAGCAACATACTTACAAAAATCGTTTGTCATAAAAATGTAATACCGAGAGTTTCTCAGTCATTCAACTTTACAGGATGTATTATACATCGACTATATGATCACGATAAGTGTAAATAAAAGAGAAATATACTTAATACATGAAAAATATTAAGTTAATATCACTTGCTAAATGAGTAAGTATTATCCAAATTATGACGCTTGGTTTAATTTTAATCAGGAAGGTCTTAGAAATATGTTGATAAAAAAAAATTTTTTTAATTGTGATTGTATTACTATTGTAAGCGATTAAGTGGCCTTTAAATTTCAGCAACCGCCTCAATGTTCAGTCCCTTTTTCTTTTCCGCTTCCTGTTCCTTTCTATGACCGTCGCTGCCACAACATGCCGACAGAGGTGTAGAGTTTCGTTGATGGTTCTTTATAAATGTCTTTTATAAACATCAGACAAGCGATGGTCCCATGCTGATGCATATGTTGCAACGGACGTGTAAATAGATATACGCATATTACGAATATTTCAGAAACTAAAACTGACCACCAATTTTTCCAAAGGAAAAAGTTATTTAAAATATTACTCTTTGTAACATAATTAAAAATGAATAAAATCTATGGATAGGAACCTCTTCAACAACTTCACTGAATTATGTTTTTTTAATAAATTTGAACACATTAAACCTATAAGTGATTAGTAATTGATAAAAATAGTTATTGAATGGATTTTTAAAAATATCTATTAATTCGTGTACTTTGTGAATGAGTTTTCTAGTCACTTTTTTAGACCATACTGAGATAAGAATAATAATTACTTTTTTACAAGTTGTGTAAGAATAATACGTAATAATGTACAGGCAACCTGTGACCATCCTTTCATGTTGCTTGGAACTTTGTAACCGAAGTGCTGCTTCTATCATCGTTTTTATAAGTCGACAAAATTGATAAAGTTATCTAAAATTTAATACAATTTTGTGTAATAATGTATAAATATTTTTCGAATGTGTATATATATATATATAAAGAAAATATATATTATGGAAAATAATAACCTATTTAATTTTACTATACACTGTATGTTCTTTTTATTCCAAAGTATTCCAATGTATGCTATAATATATACATATGTAATATACATATACATATATATTTGTGTGTGCACATCTGCAGTATGCGAAAAAAGTATTCATATACTTACTGGTAGATTCTCTACTTTGGATACTGATAACTTTTTTTTACATTCAACATTAATTTAATATCGAATTATAGTAAAATGTAAGAAATTAACACAGCACTTAAATGATATATCATTTTATTAAAATTTAAGTATTTTATTACAAATTGTATAACAAAGTCCTTAACGAGTACGGAAACTGTTAGAAAAAAGATATTTATACAGTAGATACTTCCTTGAATTATTAATCAAAATAATAAATTCAAAAATGAATTATTATTTCGTCGGATATCTGTGCAATCGACTGGACACTGATGCAACTAAATTATTTGTTACACTTTTATCGATTTTTGCCTATTCCTCTTGTAACACATTTTTAGCTCGATTTTGTTTGATATTGTATGTTTTCGAACACGACGCTTCAATTCTTCCCATATGTGTTCTATAACACTAATATCTGAAGACTGCAAAATATTATAATTATTCTGCAATTATACACAATGATGAAACTTTAACTATAAATAATTAGAACACTATCGAGTACCTGCTTTTATAATGCTGTACAAAATAAATAAGAGTAAGTAAATGTACAAGTATGCAAAGCCTTATCTAGATCAGTGCAACGGTCTTGCTTTCTCCTTGTAAACAAGACTTATGTTTGGCATCACTGTCTTGTTGGAAATGGCAAGAATCCAATATTCCTAATTTTTCTGCACTTTGTTTCAGATTTAATTTCAAAATATTTAAATATTCATATCTATCCATTATTTCTTCAATAAAATGTGAACTGCCCAAACCCCTCGCGACCATGCACCCCCATACCATGATGTTCCCGCTACTGTGCTTTACTGTAGCCCGTACTTTATCTGATCCAAAAATATTGAACTTACTGTGGTTGGAAGAAATAACGCTTTTCCAAAACTCCAATGGCTTACTTATATATTTTTTGCAAATTCAATCCTTTTCTGCCTTCTTATATATCTTATTAATGTATGGTTTCTTCCTAGCAATACAAAAGCTAAAAACGTAGAAAGCTTCCTTAAGCCTATTAGATATCGTTTTGAAATAAGCATACTTTCCAGTAGCTATTTCTAATTCCGCCGCAATTTTGGAAGCACTGTTGAATGGATTTTTTTTTACTTTTCTAACAACAAATATTTCATCTCTTATTTAGCTTCGACGGCCGTCCAGATCGACGCTTATTTTCTAATGTTCCCTTTGACTTATATGTATTGGACAGTCGTATGACTTTTTCCCACCAGTTCACCAATTCTTCAAGAGAAGATCTATTTTTATAAAAACCTCTTATACTATTTCGTTCTTTTAACATTGTTTCTCTGTTTTTTCTATACATTTTAAGAGGGCACCACTATAATAAAGACTAAAAAGAAATGAAATGTGATCTATATTTATAATGATTTAAATAAAGACAAATGCACATCAGGAATCCCCTCATTCAATTGTTTATACATTTTTTATCAGTAGATGGCAACTGTATGAATACTTTTTCCTGACGGTTTTCGCACTCGCTAAGAATTTTGTTATATAATTTGTATTAAAATACTTCGATATTAATAAAATAATATTGATCATTAAAAAGCTGTCAATTTCCTATATTTTACTGTATTTCGTTGTTAAATTAATGTTCTGTAGAAAAAGTTATCGGTGTTCGAAGTAAAGCAGCTTGTGGTGTATGGATAATATTTTCGCTAACTACAAATGTATATAATCCATTCATTTATCCATCCATTCATCTATCCATTCATTCGTCCGTCCGTCCGTTCATCCATCACAATACCTACAGTCACAAACGTAAATATTGGCATACCTGGCCTTTGACGATATAAATGCTTGAAAATCGAAAAAAAAACAAAATATCCACTTATTTTGTTTATTAATCATAACTACCTTTAATCTTACAATACTACATAAATTATTTTTTAATTAATTACATTTTAAAGAAAATAAGTGAAATATACATTATGCGCAGTTTTTAGTGAAACAAAAGTATTGACACAGTTATAATATTATATAATACAAAGATTTAAAAGTACCAACTTTTGTATAGTTTCTATCCCTACCTTTTTTTATTCTATTACAAGCATTTCTTTCAGTTGCTACTTACTGATAATATGGTGATTTTGTAGATAAGAAAAAATTGTCTCCTAAATTTAATTTTTCTATAATTTTTTTACATCACGTTTTAAGATATTCAAATAAACCCATTTGTCCATTATGTTTTTGTTGAATATTAGCTCACTTAACCCACTTGACCTCATACAACCCCAAATCATTACCCCCCCTACCTCTATGTTTTACCCTATACCTTCTTTGAACAACTCTGTTTTTAGGAGTTTTCTCACTGAAATAATTCCATCAATCTTAAAAATATTAAATTTTGATTGGTCGGAAAACAACACAGTATCTCAAAAATCGGTTCTTTACGTAATATAATCTTTAGCAAATTGTAATTTCTTTTTTCTGTTAATTCCGTTAATTGTTGGTTTCCGTTTCGCAATTCGCGATCGGTACCCAACACTTCTCAATATTTGGCGAATAGTTATCGGATGAACAAACTTATTAAAATTGTTGTTTATAATTATTGCTATTTCTGACGATGTTTTGATGGTTTTTTTCACGATATTAATGATTTCTTTTATTTCTTTTATTTCTTTTAATGATTTTTATTTCTCGCACACTTATCTGGACGATCACATAGCGGAGCACCTTTTAAAGTTTCATGATTACAAAATCTTTCAATCGTACTCCGTACTATAAAATGGCTTTTCTTCATTATATCTGCTACAACAGAATACGAATACACTTGATTATATGAATTTAGTATTATTTTTCATTTTGAAATACTAGTTACATTTTACGTCCCGTCTTACAGATTTTTGTATTTTCTTCTAAAAAGAGTTAACTGTTTATGAAACAAGGGTATAAGGAGCGTAACAACTTTGTAAAAATTTTATTTTAATTTAGATGAAAAAGAATGATTTGTAAATGTGTCAATACTTTTATTTCACTAAAAACTGCACATAATGTATATTTCATTTATTTTCTTTGTAATGTAATTTGTTAAAAAATAATTTATGTAATATTATAAGATTAGAGACCCAGTAGTTATGATTAATAAACAAAATAATTAGATATTTTATCGTTTTTTTATTTTTAAGCATTTATATCGTCAAAAGTCAAGTATGCCAATACTTAAGTTCGTAACTGTCTCTCACGCGTTTTTTATAAATATTGCACCGAATACTGTACATTCTTTATACATATTTTACATTATTACGGTATAACCTGTATATTCTTTACTTTGAATGTATTATTAAGTATGTTACGTATACTGTTACGCTACTTTTAAGTATTGTAATTCATGTTATGTGGTCGTTATATTTTCAAGTGTAACGTGTACTATATATTTTCCATATTTCAATGCTTATCAATGGTTTCCACATGTGGTTCTAATGTATTTGCCACATTTTTATGTATCATATTAAATGCATGTCGTATAACTGGAATGTGAAACATATTAGTTATATGTATTGAAACTGATTCTCAACACGCAATGACATATATTTAATAAATAGATATTATATCAATTCATGCGATTTCTCTCAGATAAATTAGATTGTAACATAGAATTCTCGAAACGTTAAAGTTGCTCAATCAACGTGTTACTTTTGCGCAATTATCAAGTGTATGACTTTTCTCTCTCGCGCCAGAATTATTGTCCCCATATGTATAGTAATTTCTTTCAAAATAAAGTTATTTTCGCTACTTTCTCAAATTGCTGGTTCAGAGTGAAATTTTCATTATGTTTTAAGATGGCATTATCTCCGATACACAATTGATTGTGTCTCACAATCAGGCTACTAATGAATTACATTACCAATGTAAAAACAGAAAAGTAAAAGTTTGATATTTCTTACTTTATCATTATACAACTGCTTTAATTAAATTTATGAAGTTTGAATGGTAAAAATATTGGGTTGTTCGGAGTCATTTCGTCTTCCAAAATGGAGAATATATAATTTAATAAAATGTTCATACACTCTAAAAGAATCGTGTTTCATTTTCACCAAAAAAAACGAAATGACTTTCCGAACAACCCAATATATTGTACTTTGGATATAAAACATAAAGATATTTAAATAATTTTTGAATTAAACAGATAATGTAACAATTGTTTAAAATTGACAATATGATTGTCACAATAATAAGAATCAAATTTCTTTACTTATTATAACAATAACTGTATTTAAAAGTTTTATCAAATACTACCCAACAATTAACTATTAAATAAATCTAATTTGTTTTCACCGTTTACCATTCATTTTGACTATTTCCTACGCGGTCTATCTGTTTTTCAGTTGTTCTCAATTTCGTATTCTTCCCTTGCACGAGGTCACTGTGCAATTCCAAATTAGTGATAAAATGAAAGAAAACTGTGAAGTCTTAATCTATTTCTTATTATTGTTCAATTAAATGCAAAAAATCGCCCATTCCTGTAGCAGAATCTTGCTTTCATACAAAAATATGATTGAACTATTAATTATAATTATAGTTTTAAAACTTGTGATAAACAAAAGAGAAAGTGAAAACCAAAGTGTTAAAAAGTAAGAATGGAAGTAAAATAAAATAAATATATAATACATTAATAATGATATTTTAATAATGTGTAGTCTTCATTTCCATTGTGCCACTGCCTTGGAATCACACCATGACAATAAAAGAGAGGGAGACAAAATTTGATCGCCCCTGTTTCTCTTCACAGAGAGTCAAGTTCAAGCTACAGTTACCGAAAAAAGTACCATTCAGCTGCGACAGAAGCGCCGTTGGTCGAAGACGATGACAAAGACCAACAGCGGCGATCTCAAGTTCGAGTGAGAACGAATTTGTAGCAAGGTGCATCGACGTAGGCTCCTAATAAAACATCAAATATTCATAAACAGAATAATTTGCTTACAGTTTAGGTACAACCACTGATTTGATACGTTGCTCGTAATGAAAAAAATGAATACAATTTAATATAATCATTGATATTTTAATAATTATTTATAGCGAAAAAAATTAATTTTTAGTTATTAAAAATAATATAAATCCGCTTATACTCATTTCTATCAAGATAAACTCTATATAATTTCGAGTCGTTCTTCATCGCCAGCTCAAACCAAACAGCCGCATTTTCTGCGTTATACACCCCAATTATTGGAACTTATTTTATAATAAATTTAACATTGAATCAAGGAAACAATACTGAAACTGTAAAGTCAACTGCGTCGGTTTTCTATGATTCAACCCATTTAGACGGCAGTAGCTCCTCAAAGAATTTGTAATGTAAGAAAGCATAAAAGCTATACTTGTTTTAATACGAACATGACTTGTTTTGTGTGTAAATCTTTTTTTATATATCATTTTTGTTATAATATATAAGTACATATACTTGTAAATGATATAATTATAAACGTATAAATAATTTTCAAAATAATAATGATCATTACGCATATTAAATTGTATTTATTTTTTCATTATGAGAGACTTATCAAATCAGTGATAGTATTTAAACAAGAACGAAATCATTCTGTTTCTTAATAGCTAACATTTCATTAGAAGGCTACGCCAATGACAGTATTCTCTTTCACTCGGTCTCGCTACAATCTCCGTCGCCGTCTTTGTCTAATAGTGATTCTTGCTTGCGATCATACAAGTGGTAACGAACTACGGGCGGAGCGTCGACGTAAACAAATTTGATTTTAGAGTATGAAAATATTTATATTAATCTGCTATTCTATCAATGGAATGCAAATTTTCGAGATCATTTGTGACCATTTGAGAGCATACAGCCCCACACCATAAGGTTGCTTTGACCATATTTAACTGTAGGTCTAATATTTATAGATTTCAAAAGATTCTCCCTCTTTTCTATACACTAATTTTTGTCCATTTGAACTCTAAATATTAAACTTGCTCACATCTGAGAAAATAACTCGTTTCCAAAAATCTAATCTATGTAAGTTTTTATATAAATTAAATAAAAATATAAATTAAGTTATTTAATTATATTTTTAAGTTATTTAATTATAACTTATTTTATATAAATTAATTTTGTCTCGATTCACTTTATTGACGTAGAAATTTTTAAAAATACCCTGAATCTGTAAGTTCATTTGATATTGTTTTTATACAAACTTTGTTGCCAATCCTTGCCTCTAATTCTGCTGCAATTTTAGGTGTACCTTCAAATGGATTTTCTTTAATTTTCTTTATAATAAATCTTTTATCTCTTTCAGTTATTTTTCCATAACTCGATTATAATGTTTCTTTTCTCTACTTTAGTTTCTTTATTTATAACACTCATAATAAAAATTATGATTCTTCAACAAACACGGTAAGAATTGACAAAATGTTATGCAACAAAAGAAACAAAAACAATAGAAAACCGGGGCTCGCCCAATATTTTAGTTTTTATTGGTACATTTTGTCAATATGCTTACGTGCCTTTGATAGCTAATTAGCTAATTATAATCATGATTATTATTGTTTAAACCGAACGCATTGTTGTGTATGGATACTTTTTTCGGTAACTGTACGTTTGCTCAGGGAAAAGATTGCTAACAGTAAGAACAAGTTAAATACGGTGATGACGAGTGAAATATAATTAATACTAAAACGTCAATTTTATGCATAGGTATATAATGACGATCGCGGACAATTTTAACATACTATAGTATTTTTGCAAAAAGTAATACAATTCAATAAATTTTACCATATTTTATTTTTGATGAAACTTACAGATAAAGTAGTTACAAAAATATTCAATGCGTATTTTTTTATCAACATAATTAATTCTACAATTCTACTCCTAAAATTTATTCCGTTAAATCCCCCCCATTGTAATAACGAGTAAAGATATTTGGTTTTTAATATTGTACTTTATTTGTCAATTATACAGAGTACCTTAAAATATCCATCAACTCCTATTAAAATGGAAGAAAATGATCTTTATGGAAAATTAAAAAATTTCATGTAATTGTAGTATTCTCTATGGAATGGTGGTATAGCACAGTCTCTCCATAAGTAAAAGTCTCAGGATTCAAACGTTACATATCAAGAAGAGAAGAGCATTTTTTTCTTCACTGTCAGTGTTAAACTTAGAAAAGGACAATAAGCGAAAAAAAAGGACAGGACAAGCATTCAAGGTAGCCAGTAAATATCAAAGGTGTATCGACGTAACTCACTAATTCAATTGTACAACTTTTTTATTATTAATTATTTTTTAACGAAAATTTTAATATTATATTTAGTGGCTGTTTCTCGAAAAAAAATAAGACCAAATATGTTGTTTAAACTATATTTACATGTTAAATTAGTAACAATAGCTATCAAATAATTAAATATAAGCTTCATAATATTTTCGCGTTTAGTCTTATTTTAATCAGAAAAGTTTCACAAATTAAAAGTAAAATTTTCATTGAAAAATAATTTATTATTAGTAAGAAAGTTTTACTAAATTATCGTATTAGTACATATTCATCGACACATACATACCTATACGGACTTATGTAATTCTTTTTTGGTGCTTTTTGTTGGAGGTTTGTTTACGTTTCCATACAAAGTAGAGCCGAAACGATTTCTCATCTCTACTTGTTAGAGGGTAAAATATCTTTCTTCTCCCTTATTCAAGTAACAGTAAACATAACTTCTGTTCTCTTTAAGTAACATTAAACATATCTTATTTTTAATACACAAACGTGAAACAATCTATAGAAATATATATAAAGCATTAGTGTTACATAATCATAATTAATAATTTATTTTTGTAATTGAACAGTTCCAATAATAATAAATAATTTTTTTTATTATTTATTACAAAATTAAATGTCATTCTAATCATGTTGTATCTGATTTCGTTTTAATCAGAAATATGTTTAAAAAAATTGCATTACAAAGAAAATAAAAATTAAAAATTAAAAAAGTTTTGTCATGCATTGTGTTTAATTTCACATAAATATTTGACAGCGGAACAAACTGCACTACACGGATTCGCTCGGTGATCGCTCAGGGGGCCATCTCCTTAGTAGTGGGAATCAAAATTTTACTTGAAGGATAAAGATCTTTTTCACATATGAAGAGATTTTAACCTAGTTGCAATTTTCGGTACTGACTGGAAATAAAATTTTCATACCGGAAGTCAGTTTTTTTAAACAAAACACGGTATTTTTTGTTGCATATTCTAATTGCGTGCAAAAAAATATGAAAGTTTTATCACAAACATTTTTCCAGAAATGTTTCCACTGGACGAAAAATAAACTTCAACGTATAAATTCACAGTTTTCATATTAGAGATTTAATTTTTACTAATGTATTTGAACAAATTATAGAACAAAAATTGAAGGACAATATCTTTTTTTAAATAAATTAACAAAAATAAACTATGGAAATAAACAAAAAAATAACTAAACTTAATTATATTAATAAACAGGAAATTTAATATTAATTCACATAACTTGAAAAACCAAATATAAGGAGAAAAGAGTTTAACATTGATGTTGAAATGAGTCATCATTTTACAAAATACAGAGATTTAGTTTGTTTTGGAAGAAATCGGCAGTTCAAAAAATTCGATCGGCATTTAACAATCGAATTGCTTCTTTTATTCTTTTCACCATATTTTTTCTCGTCATTGTATGTTCGCGATACTTGTATAATATTCTTCTCCATAAATAATAAAGTATAATAAGATCAGGCGATCAAGGAGGATATGTAATTTCACCATATTTGATTATCCACTTATTAGGAAACATTACATTTAATTTTGTACGAGCAGCTCTCTTGTGGTCGATATACACATTTTCGAAAAAAATATTTCAGACACAACTTTCATATTTCTGGCGTTCAATTTGAATATGCACCAAAAAATACCATGTTCCATTTAAAAACACTAACTTTCGGTATGGAAATCCTATTATAGTGTTGCCTCATTATAGGTTATTATTTGTGTTTCATTGTAAGTAGTCACTCTATCCCCTCCACTGTTTTTGTAGTTGCCGCAGCGAGTGCAATAGACTGAGTGAGGGAGAGAGCACAGGACGGCAGCAAATTCGCTCGAATCTTTGGCGACTTTAATAAATAATCTTATATTGTGACGATCCTTAGATTTCGTTAAGCAGCCCCTACTGGTATTGAATGAAGACAATATACCAATTTCATTTTCTATTTCCAATGCTTTTTTCCTATAATAATAAATCCATGATTGGAGTTCTCATTGTTCACTGTTTTAAAAACCACGTCTGAAGGCGGTTATCCAAATCCTGAAAACTGTATGTCCTTTTTTTAATTTTAATTTATGGATTTCTTTAGCTGTATAGTTTCTTAATTTACCTTCTTCACGTTGAATGCTTCGAACTGTTTCTATACAGATTTGATACTGTCCTGCTAAATTGGAAACAGTTCCTCCCATTGCGTTCAACTTGTTAAAAACTCCCTTCTATCTTTAATAAGGTTCCTTTCCGATCCATAATAATTTAATTGTAATAACACGCAATTACAATAATAATTATAATAGTACAATTTATTAAAATTTTTTAAATTTAAATAACTTTCCCTTAAAACAAAAAGGATATTTATTTTCCTGCATTCCTATACAATTGAAACCGCTGAAACTTGAGCGGCCTTTTATGGTTTGCCGAAGACTATTTCGTTGTATGTTGTGCCTAACCCCAAGTGGACGACCTATGTACGTATAACGAGACAATACTGTATTTCCGATTAGTATCGAAAATTGCAACTATCATAGAGATATTCAAATCAGTTATTAAAATCTTTTAAATATTCCATAAAAATCGTTCCCCTCTATTTTAATAGAGTTGGACAGGTGGTTTAAAATACCCTGCATATTTAAATATGTTTGTTTGGTACCATTTTTATTGGAAGAATCTCATTAATCCAATAAAACTTACTTTCCCGCTTCAGTAACACTTATTGTTAGTAACTTGAAACACCCTTGATTACTTATCAATAATAACGTCGAAACTTGCTCCGAGCCAGCAGTTCCAGAAAGTGGGCAGCAGTGGGGAACTTTGTGGCGCAGTAAGAACAAATTTATGACATAATAAAGAAAGTACTGTACTTATCGTATTGAACTCGAACGCACGTTCTAAAACATTTAATCTTGAAATATTGCAACTGGACACGACTAATCTTTTTATAACAAATCTTATGAATCGCTATAAAATATCAATGCTCTGTCAATGGCTTTCCAACATTTTAGTTTAAAAGTATATTGTGAATTTAAGAATTAAATTATTGATGGTGAAATGTATATCACTGCGTTTTGAAAATTAATTCAACACATATAACTTATACATGACAGTTCACATAAATCACCATAAAATAAGTGTTGATATGTATTTAATAATTAATAATTTATCCTTTGGATTTGTAACATATTTTAAAATTTAATGGACCTAACCTATATTCATGTAACGATTGCATAAATTACTATGAAATAACACTGCTTTGACAATAGACAAGAATTTATTGTTCAATGAACAAATTATTATTAATTAAATACATATGTATCATTGCAGAATGGGAATTCCGATACATGTAATCAAGACACGACAATTATTTAATATATAAAAACAATGCTTTATCAAAAATAGTGAAATATTTAATGTTTACAATAGATTACTAATTTACTGAATTTATTATTTACTACTCTGATCTGTTTATGTAGCCTATAAGTCGTATGAGTCTCTATTTCTATTTTGCATATTTGTTTGAAATGTTTGCTACACAATAAAATTACTTCATACATTGAACTACATAGGAATATGTCTAATATTAATGTCATATGTTCGATATATTTTTATCTATTCCGCACTATTGCGCTATTGCGCTATTGGACTATTAATACTGATGTATTAAATATGTATATTTGTCGTTTAAATAAAATGTGCTAAATATTAGTTACATATATCAAATTTCATTCTCAATATGCAATAAAACGTATTTAATATATAATAATTTGTTAATTGAATTGATAGTTTATCATCAGAGCTGTGACAAGTCAGGGGTGTAAGGAACACGTGCACTTGGACGATTTGTTATGAAGAAACTGACTATTGCCCATAAAAATAAACAAAAATGAAATAAATTACTTTAGCACTTTACAATCCGCATAGTTTGAGCAAAAACTTTTTTGCGACGATACAAAATACACATACGTCTATGTGTATGTATCACGAAGGAAATGAAGCCTGTACATAAACCTTAAATAATTTAGTATTGTAGGCAAAGGGTTCTTATTTCCTAGGATAATCTTGTATAGGTTATATATCTCCATATTCATTCTTAAAGTGTAATAGTAACAAATGGAATTTATGTAATAAAATGCAGTTTAATTCTTACTTTAATAACCTATTTTTAACTTCTGTAGAGCTATTGAAGAAACAATATTATTTTATAGTGACCCGTTTGACTTCTTGTATAAAAGTAGATTAATTGTGTCTACGATATTTCGGAAAATTTAAACCGCTCCGTCGTATGGTGACCTGTAGAATGATTTTGCGCATTTATGTTGTCTTATTGGATAACAGTTCAACATTTTAGTATATGAAAAACAAAATGTAGACCGAGACATAATGTCAAATGGACCATATTCTCTAATTTAACACGAATTCTGTCACCATAATGTATTCAGTAGTAGACCACAAGTAATACTTCCTTATCTTCCGAGTTTATACTCCCATAGAGGTTATTTCTCAAAATACAAAGGAATAAAATTATTACAATTTAGTTTTAAGTTTTACTATTAAGTGGTACTAATTGACGTTTTCAAATGATAAATAAAGGTTTAATATGTATTTTTTACCCTACATGTCTTTTCAATATTAAGTAATTGAAGTTCAAAATATTTGCCAATCTATTTGTTTTATTTGTATAAAGCGTAAAATACAGTGGACAGTAGATGGTCTCTTCTATCCAAACCCTTTCTTCACTGTGGCTCTGAAACAAACTTTCCTTTTTCTCAATTTTAATTAATTAAAAAAATATTTAAATTACAAAGAAACACTTTGAAACAGCACCGACAATTCTTCACTTTTCAATTCGACACAACTGTTTCTGTAGGACATAAGATTTGGAAACGCTACTGTTTTTTTTTCCTTTTTTAAAAATTTAATCAGTACTTTTTAGTAATTAAAAAGCCAAAAATGGCCACAGACCACAGAGAACACTAACTGCACAATCAATCTAAGTATGAGATGGGAAGAATCTTCTTTGAAAAAAAAAAAAAAAAAAAAAAAAAAAACCAAGAAAACCAAGAAAACCACACCACGAAATTCACGGTCAACTTCACAAGAAAATTTGTATTTAAAACCCATGCGACTGATTGCCAAGTCAGAGCATGCATTTTATAATGATCTAACTAAACTTCTCTATATAATGATCATTTCCTTTTCTTTGATACCACTGAAATTAACCAAAGTATTCTTCCTGGTAAAGTTTCCTTTATGTATAGAACAATTGTTATATCCTTTGATACCACTGAAATCATCAACTCATCTTCCTGTTAAAAATCAGTTACATTTCTAATGTAATACTTATTATTTTCATTTGAAGCCACTGAAACTTTGGTAGGTGAACTAAAAATAATGAATGCATTGACTCAGCATAATGGTCATCTATTTGTTGTTCCGACACTATTGTGTGATTAAACCACTGCACCTTCGATTGCGCCATATTGTAACGCACTTTTAAAATAACCATTTTAAAAGAGCGTCACAATGTTGGTCGCCAAGCACAAACACTTGGATTTGTTTTACATTTCACTGTACACGTTCTGTTTTTTCTTTTATGCTTTTCAAATATTTATCACTAAACACTGTCCTTCCAAAAGAAACGATTCTGTCCTTTTTCACTGAGAGAAAAGCACAGAGAGCCATTTTAGAATTTCATCCATTCACTTTCTTCAGTTCACTTTTCAGAACACATCCACACAAGTCACTTATATAGGTATTATATGTATATATCACACAGATAATTCTACATAATCATAAAATGCAACTTTACAATTAATTAGACTTAATTACTGTATCAAATATAGTTTAAGCAGATCTTTCATATTCCACCCTTTTCATGAGTAAGATTTCTTTCAGTACAAAATATTTAAAAAATAAAAAACAATGAGGATGAAATTTAGAAACGAAAGATTCTTTAAGGTGTTTCATTTGAATATGAAAGAACTGTCTATACACGCGCCAGTGTATAATTACAGTACATATTAAATCTAGGATCATTATGAGTTACCTGTGATAATTCAAACTTATTTAAGTGTTTCCACAAAAAACCTTATTGAATACTGAATTGCTACATTATTAGTTTTTCATATATATGTAAAAAGGTATTATGATACGATTTAATGAAAATTTTTAATCCAAAATTAAGAAAATATATAATGTTAAATTTTGTCTACCATTATGATTTTAATATTTTTCTCAGCAATTCAGACTCATAGAAATTTGATACTTTTAATGGATATACAAATTTGTATGTCTAGCATTCTCTACTTTAATATTTGCATTATTTGCAACTTACAAAAATTATTCACACATACCTACTTTAATTTTGAGAAATTTGTAATACTGAATGTTTAAAATCTCTAATTTTTATAAATGTAATGTAAAGTTTAATTTTCATTTCAACTTAATCCAATGATATTTGAGTTTTATTGGCAATTTCTCATTTAGCCTTGTATGTTATTAATCATTTCAGACCTGTAATTGAGACACAGTTTTTGGTTGGATTTTGTAAAGTAGTTTTAAAGTAGTTTTGGACAAATTGTAAATCTACAGTGTAAAGTATATTGTAAAAAATCATTGCTTAATTTCACACACATACATATGTTAATGTCAGGTCTGAAAAGATTAACCATATTTAATTACCACTTATTATTTAAACATTTCCTGGACATTTGGCTTTAAAATATCTATCTGCTTTAATATTTACTGAATTTAATGTGTTCTATACATATACATATATCCATATATATGTATATTGGATGTTCATTTGAAAACTTTAAATCTAAATATCTTGAAAACCACTCACTTTTGGGAATAATGATAAATACAAAAGTTGCTCAGTTTCAAGAGGGCAATATAACTACTTTCATATTTTTTTATGTGTCTAATGCTTTTAAGGTTCTTTGAAAGATAATTTTGTTTTTTTCTATTCTATTGGGAACCTATATTGTTATTTACATATTCTTATTCTAAGCAAAAAAAAAATTTAGTATAGAATATTGTTTTATCAAATTTTGTCTTAAAAAGATATTTCATAAAATAATATAACAAACTGTTTTTGACACATAAGTGATATTTGTAATTTATTGTATTGTAAGAAAGTCATGTAAAAATGTATAATTGTTATTGCTTTGTTACTATTTAGTCATAAAAAATGATTTAAAAAATTGTCATTTGTATAATTTAATTTTGTACCTTTTACATTTGAAGTAGCAAAATTAAAATAAAATTTGTGATTTTATTAAATTCTTTTTAAGACAAAATCTAATAAAAAAATGTTCCATACAAAAGTTTGATTCTTTTTTGCATAAAATGAACATTTTTAAATAAAAATATAAATTTTCATTTGAAAAAATCAAACTACCTTTCAAATAATCTTAAAAGTTTCAATAAATGAAAAAATAAGTAAAATAGTTACATTTACCTCTTGAAACTGAGAAACCTTTATATCCTACAATTTTCCTAAAAATGTTGTTTTTGAAATATTCAAATTTAAAATTTACAAATGGATACACTGCATGTACATACATATATAGATACGTATGTAGATATGTGTAGGTGCCTGTGTACACATAAATTTTATTAGATAATGCACAACACGTAGATTTTAACAAACTTTAGGTTATCATTTTCACTCTTAAATTCTGTTTTAAGATGGCTATGAATATTCAACTAACGTATATGCTTATACAAAGTGCCAGCTATTGCTATAAGTTCGCTGTATACAGTGTATGCTTTACGTTGAAATCTCTCATAACCGAAGGATTAAAATTTTAACAGGACAAAGAATGTGATAACCTATGAAAAAATTATTATATAAAAAATTATCTTATTTTACAAACTCCTCAAAATTAGACGAATATTTAATATCCATATCCCATATGAAGCATTTTTTCGAAAGCTGCAAATAGTGTACTTAAAGCGATAGTACTAAACACCTTAGTCAGCACACACACACGCGCGTGCACGCGTGTGTAGGGTATACGCGCGCGCGCGCGTGTCATAGATATCTTAGGCGCTACCCCCCTTAACAACGACGATTACCAGATGATCCTCCTTGAGTCCTTCTTCACTGAGACTTGGGCAGGTTCTTTTCAACAGTTCTGTAGAAAATGCACAAGGTGGAAATGCATAAAGAACTCCAGTCCCCTCTGTGTCTTTGTTAAGCAGTGAAATAACTCCTGCTGCCTCTTTTTGTTTTAAATATGACACCAGGTTACGCAATGGTCTGGTTTGTACATTAGTATCATCTGTAGAAATAACTGTACTTGAACCAGCCAAACCTAGGAAAATAGCATGTGAACTAGAAGTTTGAATTCTTTTTGATACATCATCCAGTTTAGGTTGATCTAAACGCAATCTTTGTGTAATTCTTAGCATATGTTTTCCATCTTCATCTTTCATTAAGGCTTCAATTATCTCTGTATCACCATCAGTTAAATGAAATTTGGCTGGAAATAAAGAGTTTTTTAAGATTAGTGCTCCTTGCCACACTGCTATTGATTTTCGTGCAACTTCTGGCAGTGTTCGGGAAGTGGAAAGCATTCCAGTACGAGTATTCTCTGAATCTGAATCTGAATCAATTTGTCTTCTACGAGGAGATCTTGATCTTGATCTATCTACACCTGGTTCTCTGGATAGAGATCGGCGTAAGCTTCTTGGAGTTTCATACTCTAACTCTGGTGGTGGTCTACGGCTAGACCAATCAGCTTCATCTCTCATGTAACTGTCTGGATAAGTTCCACGATAGCCTCCTCTTCCTCCACCTCTCCTTTCGTGCCATGGAGCAGATCCTCTACCTCTGAACCCTCGTGGTCCATAGCCAAAGTCACTATCTGGTCCATAGGGATCATAAGAAGACTCATAATCTACTGGTCTTGGTCTAAACTCACCACTTTCTTCTGAATAGGGTCTTGGTTTAAAGCCAAATCCTGGTGTTACATCTGCAAAATCTACTCTTAGTCTTCTGTCTGGACCACCTAAAGGAAATCCTCTCATTTCTTTTACAGCAGCTTGAGCTGCATCAATTGAGTCATATAGAATGTAAGCATTGCTGTCGCCTTTTATATAATCAATTTTTTTTATTGCTCCAAATCGATCAAACTCCCTTTCTAGTTGCGGTACAGAGGTCCATGGTCCTAAACCACCAACCCAGATTCTTGTAGTAGGAGTAGCTTTTCCATAACCAATTTTACATTGGAATTTTCCTATATATTGCCCAGAAAGTTCGACTTTACATCTATGTGCCATGTCTAAAGTCTGAAATCTGACAAAAGCATAAGCATTTCCTGTTCCTGGTGGAGGCCTTTTGATATCAATATCATCTACAATTCCATATTTACTGAAAATCCTCCTTAATTCCTCTTCTGTGATATTAATTTCCAAATTTCCTGCAAATAGAGTTCTTGTTGCCAATGGATCATCTTCTGGAGAAACATGATGTAAATAATTAGGGAATTTATCCTTTTTATTTTCCACACGCTCAAACCCGTGAACGGGATGCCTTATCATCATGTGCCTTGGAGGACCATAATGATGTGGTGGACCAGGATGAACATGAGGTGGACCGTGATGGATTGGTGGTCTAACAAACTCATGATGAGGTGGGGGAATTGCTTCACGTCTCATTTCTCTATGTGGTGGTGGCAATCCAACTGGGGGTCCATAAACTCTTTCATATCTTTCTAATGGTCTGTGTCTATCTGTTGGTCCAGGACTTCTAGCATAATACCTTTCATAATCAGGTGGTGTTATAGATCTTGGACGACGATAAGTGTCAGATCTTTCATAAACTGGCTCAACAAGTGCCACTTTATCATACATAATAATTCTTGGTTTTGCATGTTTTGCATCTCTGGCATCTTCTGAACTTCTAAAGCAAACATATGCAACACGCTCATCTAGTTCATGAGAAATTCTAATAGAGAAATCACCAAACTTTTTATATTCTCTATACAGAGTATCTTTAATTACTTCATCGCTGGCTTTTGGATGAATTGAGCTTATACAAAGAACTTTGTAACTATATGGACGCTCTGGAGGTAATTCTCTGGGTGCTCTTAAGTAATCATCTCTATGAGAACTAGATTCTACATAACGTGCATGAGACGAGGCACGTGTTGGTGGACTAGGACTTCTTGCACCTCTACTACGACGACGGATTCTTTCAGGAGTTATTCGTTCATCACTGGAATCATCGTATCTATAAATTGACAAAATAATTTATAATAAAGTTATATTACAATTTAATAAGAAGAAATAAAGTTTAAATTCAAAATGTACACAATTTGCCACTGACTTTTAGAGTTTAAAATAATAAAATAAAATGTACATAATTGTTCCAATAACTTTATTAATTAAAACAAAAAGTATTGAAGAGATACGAAAAGAAAAAAATATACTTCTAACATTCTTTTTTAAATGAATAAATATTAGAAAACAATGAAAAATTCTTACCGTCCCATGGAAGATCTGCTACGTTTGACGCGAGGAGGTGGAGTGTCCCGACTAGAGCTCCTTTTCATATTATTGCGGATTTTAACCGTGATCTTATGTCGATCGTCGCGCGGAATTCCAATCATCAACGCTGCTTAACACGGCAGAGCCGAACGAATGATGAAAGAAAAAACAATGAATCGATAATCACACGAAGGCCTTCAGCATGAACAAACCGTCATTCACCAAGTCTTTATCCTTCTCAACGAACACAAAATGGCGACGTTCTTTACTTGATTTCCGGAATTTCCTTTCAAGCTAAAAGTAATTCCATAAAAATCTAATTAAAAGTTTCGCATTTTCTAGAATTCTGTATTTTCACGTCGATTTATTTATTTTAAATTACTAATATTTTAATTACTATATGCGTGTATAATATACTATTTGTATTTGCAAGCTATTGATTCGCAATCGATGTACAGCATACTGTTGGTTCAAATGATTCCGTCCATACTTCCCCAGATGTATGTATGTATATAGTATGTATACCCATGGCATTAATTCCACACGTTTCAAGAGAAAGTCATCATCTCTGTACTAACCAACGTCTGTGTTCTTATGAGTATGCATTTTGATTGGTGTGAAGCTAGTAACTTTCTCTTGAAGCAAAAATGCATTAATGCCAGTAGTGCATACTCGCAACATCAATTCGTTCCTATGTAAGGGGAAAAGCACTAACATTGGATTATTCTCGCGCGCATTGCGTGACATAGGTGCGTAAAAATATTATACCGCTAGATGTATGTGGAAGATCTACAGGGAAGTATAGCAATTCTCTGAATAGATACTGGATATGATCAAACTACATACGACAAAATACACGAGTCGCTATAAAATAAGAATAAACTATCAATATCTTCAAGGTATTTCTAGCTGAATTTCATGATTAAATTATTATTTATTGACTATATTTGATTATGTTTCAGAATTAATTTTGATACATGTAACCTGTTCGTGACAGGTCGCACGTAAGAAAATTATTATTAGTAAGTAAAGTTGGAAGTGAAGAAAGAGAAGTACACGTGTAATAAACAATAAGGTCTTTTTGTTTACTAATAATTGTATAACAATAAAGGCTATTTTTTCATTTATTTCTTCGTTCTTTCTCTCCTAGTTTTCTAATGACAAGACTTAAAAATTGATTTGCTTAATTTATAGGATGTTCGTAATGCATGAAAAAAAAAATTAAGTCAAATCATCAATAAGTGTGGCTGAAAATAAAGAAACGCAAGTAGCCTATTTACCAGCAGCAGAAGATAGAGCTGCAAGAAAAATATTCAAGTTATACAGATAAGTGTTCTGTATTAATATTTGAAAGGAATTCACACACAAGGCTTCAATTTGTGAAAGATCAAGCTAAATGAACCAAAGAACAATGGTGAAATGTTATATTTATTGACAAAAGTAAATTCAATTTGATGGCAAAGTGAATGTTAAAAACCATCAAAAGAGATGCTTGTACATCTATGCTTATTTGGTGTACTATAACCATTAATGATACTGGTTTCATCCATTGTATTGGAAGAACATTGATTTAACAGATTTTTCTATTCATTTAAACATTGTTAAAAACATTCTTTCTGCCATTTGCTAGAGAAAATTGATAGCAGATTAGATTTACTAGGCCAATGATGATGTTTAAAACAGAATAAGGCTCGTCAAACATTTTAAAACAAAAAATGAGTATATTGATATAATCAGTACAAGGTTCAAACTTAAATCCAATAGAGTTGCTTTAGACTTATACAGATGGGATAAAAAAACTATAGAAACTAAAAATATTAACAAATTATACAAAGCAATTGAAGATTTATGGCATTTTATTTTATCAATCAATGTATTCCTTTAATATAATCTCTACAAAGATGTGCAGCAGTTGTTAAAGCAAATTGTAAACCAACAAAATAATAGCATTACAATAGATTAAGGTAGTATTTAATTTAATCTTCTTTTCACTCTTAAAGATAATATGATATTGAAAATATATTGTTTATTAGTATGTGTTCACAAGGCAAACGATAAAACTATCCATAATTGTTGTTATGTAATTTAAATTAATTTAAACTTACTTTGTATCCTTTAAATACAATTCATAATTGGTGTGTTGATTTAAAATTCTCTAAATTGGTGTAAAAATTCAAAAATCGTAATGAAAATTACTTTATGTCCTTCCCATTTAATACTACAAATAATCGAATCTAATTTACAAGGACTGTGTATAAGGGTCTGTTTGTCACTGTATCTTATTTTATAAATTTAAAAAAAATTTTTTCTTTTACTCAATTAATAAGTGTCTAAATAAAGTCCAATTGTTATAGTTTCTTTGAAGGATACTTTTACAAAAATAAAAGATCTTACTAACAAACATTATAAGAGTAACTATTTAACAATGCATTAAGGAACTTCTACACAAGTTTGTAGACTTGTTAACTTGTACAGTTTTATACCCTAAACATGTATTCACAAGAATAATTGCTCTATTACTCTCAGTTTTTGAAAAATTTAAAGTATTGTAAAAACGCTCGATATTGTGCAAAAATGGGGTATTACGTGAAAACTAAAAACGTTAGAAGGTTCTGATTAGTCTTAAAATATAAAGGAGAGATTTTTGAATGTATCAGTTCACAATTATAATATTTACTAGTTCTGAATAATTGTAAATAGCTATTGAAATTTAAGAAAGTGCGAATATATGTAGTACTTATCTACCACTTCTGCATTTCTATAAAAGCTTGTTTATGTAGCATAAATTTGCTATGCAGTATTGGATAGTGTAAGTATTTTTGAAAAAGAAACCATCCGGCAAAAGTGTCGAAGTGCTTTTCATTTCAAACAGTTCGAAAAAATATTCATCAGAAACAACACAGTGTTTTGCCGTTATGTAGACATCACTCGCTTGCTTCGACTCAACAATGGCGTAGCTATGGGTAATCGGCATAGCCGAGTAACATCCAATGTGCGCTAATTTAATGCATGTAATAATGATAGATTTTTTTATATATTTTTGCATACTAATTCCGAAATAATTAAGAAGTAAATATTATTAATTATTTCTGGTTTTGATAGAAGAAATGAAGTACAAAAAATAAAGAATTATCTGTAGCACCTGTATCATGTAGGATCTATACGTTAAAGATTGACCAAAAAAGGTGGGCGTGGATGAAGTGCAATGGTCACTAGGTGAAGATATGTGGGAGGCTACATGCCTTCATGTAGAAAAGTCAGGAATATGAAGAAGTCAGTTCCAGAAAGTAGGAGATATAAGGATCCTTTCGGGGGTTGCAGCTTGCCATGTTTGCTGAAGTACTATATGGCGAACCCGATGTACCTAATGTCAATCATACCATAAGACTTCTGTTGGTCATCGCGGCCATCTTTGGGTTACTTGCCGACCTTCCAGAGTATTTAGGCTTATCCGAATATGGTGGCTCTATTCGAATGAACTTATATTTCTACCACATTCAAAAGAACCATTATGAAAGCTAAAGTCCTTTTTTAAAAAGTATGGAGGAAAGAGAGTGGAGTAGAAGAACTTGGCGTCCATGAGAAGTATGGGCACGAGATGGTGACGAACTGAGCTTCATAAGATGGAGGCGGATGCTCCTGACTGTGTGGCTTCCCCGCTGTTGGAGGTGATGGGCTTCAGAGACGAGGAGATTGAGGAGGTCTTCGAGTAAATTGTTTTTTCCCTGAGGACTGTTGAAAGGGTAGCGTAGGTGTCGAGGCACCTTGAGACCCCTGGAATCAGGGCCCTAAGAGATGCCGTAGCGGGTGTGCGTCTTGAGGCTCTGGAGTTGGGTTGTCGAGTCACAGCCACTCACAAAAGTAGATAGCTGGGAAAATTCAATTCCCAGCTCCAAGATTAAGTAGCGGACCTCCGCGAGGAGATGGCAGACGACTGAGGATAGAAGCGGAGGTATTCCACACACGGATGCCTCTCCCCCTTTCTGTCTGCGAAAGGAGGCGCAGCAATCGGCACTGGCAAAGAGGTGGGTGTGGGGTCGGAGCTACTGGGTGAAGGTGTACCGAGCTTCACCTCAAATAAAAGGCATTTGTTCGCCCAAGTGGACCGTTTGGTCGACGGCAAGTTCGCGGTTTTCCGGAAAGAGTTAGCTCCTCCCAAAAGGAGAGCGGTTACCCAGATGTTATGCTGTATACAGTTTCTGGTATTTCCCTGAGATCGTGAGACTATATTCACTGTAGGGATTTTAGTAGGTAGGCTCCGTATCCGGATGCAGATGCACATATCCCTCAACCCCATCTCAAGGTGTTGGTGGAATCTTTGGAAGATTTCCCTTTAGGGTTGGCTTGGAGGAGGAGGTAAGGGACCATTACTTATTTATGGTTTTCCCGCCTCCTACTGGCGTTTCTTCTCTGGCGGGAACGGCGGTTTTTGGACCTTCCAACTTCGTAGCAGACGACGCCGCCACCACCACCTCTGCGGGTTTTGTCGTAAGCACAGTAGCGTACATTTGTGTCCCCTCATTTTGTACGTTAAGGGTCTCTCAAGGCTCGCATATAACGGACATTTTAGAGCTGCTATGCACTGATTCGATGGTGATTCATGGACGTGCAACTCTGCCGAACGTGTCCCGTTTCCAAGCAACGATAGGACTAGAGCAGGCACTGCCCGAGGATTTCTGCCCTTGCTGCAATTCATTCCACTAGAAGCATTCCGACTTCTATCTCCTTTCGAGTGACAGAAAGTGGACATCAGGCCCATGTCGTAATCATTTTGTAGAGATATCGTCAGATTTTTCCGTCTCTCACTTCTCCCTTCAAACAGTCCCCGATCCTGACTATTCCGAAGTGCGGACCGATAAGTCAGACGACGATAAGTCAATAGATAATAAGTTTAGACGATGGGTCAAGCGGGTTTTCCGTAACACTGACATAGTGCAGGACGGCCGAATGTGGTAATGCGTGGAAACGAAAGGAAATGCTTTTGGTCCGGAGAAAATGTCAAATGTTCGAAATAGACGAGCGAATTTGTTTTCGAGACGTAAAAGAAGAGCGTTTGAACTGAACGACGGGGTGTCCGAAGTGAGGCGCGAAAGACGAGCAATTGAGATGGGGCTAGACTAAGAAATTTTGGGTGAATGTGACCAGATGCAAGAAGTGAGAAAGGTTAAGGACTAGAATGAAAAGGAATAAATACGTGTAAGAATATAGGGTGCGAGAGAAGCGCGCTTGAAATCAGTTATTGGAAATTAGGCGAAGCATGTCGTGTCACGTAAGAAAAGAGTTGCGTAGCCAGCGTCGAGCGTAGTCGTAGAGTAGTTATAAGAGGGCGGTCCGATAATTACTTAGCTTCACCACCCGATGGTCACGACGACCGCAAAAAAAATTTACTACCTTGCAGTAAGCTACTGTCTACCTTACAAGGTTACTACCTTGTAGTAAGCTTCTTGTAGACAGCTACTGTCAAAATTTCAGCCGAATCGGACTCGTAGTTTTGTTTTGACCGCGTGTGGAAGCGGGTGTGTCCGCGTATTTTAGAAAAATGGGAAGAGAGCAATTACTGTCGGTGATTCGATTCTTGTTTTTAGAAGGGAAATCGCGCAGCGAAATCAAAGAGCGCTTGGATGCTGTCTACGGTGACACTTCTCCTTCGATGTCGACCGTCAAAAATTGGTTTAACGAGTTTTAACGTGGTCGCACGCTGGTTTTTGATGAGCCACGTCCAGGTGGCCCGAAAACGGCTACCACGGAGGATAACGTGAAAAAAGTTCACGATCTCGTATTGGCAAACCGCCGATTGAAGGTGCGCGAGATAGCTGAGACAGTAGGCATCTGAAAAGACCGCGTGGGTCATATCCTGCATGAAATATTGGGCATGAGAAATCTATCGGCGCGATGGGTGCCGCGTTTGCTTACTCCGGACAACATGCACAACCGTGAGACCACTTCGGAACAGTGTTTGATAATGTTTAGGCGCAATCCGAAGGAATTTCTGCGTCGTTTCGTGACCGTCGATGAAACATGGATCCACTGGTACACACCAGAGACCAAGGAACAGTCGAAACAGTGGACTTCACCCGGCGAACGTGCTCCGAAGAAGGCAAAGTCTGTCCTATCGGCCGGAAAGCTGATGGCCACCGTTTTTTGGAATTCAAAAGGTGTGATCTACATCGACTACCTGGACAAGGGCAAAACGGTCACAGGGCTCTACTATGCCGGTTTATTGGGCCGATTCGACGCCGAATTGCAGGAAAAACGGCCCCACTTGGCGAAGAAAAAAGTGCTCTTCCACCATGACAACGCACCGGCTCACACCTCCGCCGTCGCCACGGCCAAATTGGTCGAATTAGGCTACGAACTGCTGCCCTATCCACTGTATGACTTCTTTTTGTTTTCAAACTTGAAAAAGTCACTCGCCGAGCAGAAATTTGAGTCGAATGAGGAAGTTATCGGCGCCACGGAGGCCTACTTTGCAGACCTCTGGAAAACGTTTTTTTCAGACGGGTTAAAGAAGTTGGAGCATCACTGGGTCAAGTGTATCGAGCTGAAAGGAGACTATATAGAGAAATAAATCGCCACTTTTCCAAAATTTTTGTTTTTCTTTTGTAGGCTAAGTACTTATCGAACCGCCCTCGTAGTTTGTATGTTTTGTTGTTCTTTCATTTCTACTATTTCATTAAATATGCGTATATCTTAAAACTGTATTTGCTTTTATTCCATAATAATTGGTAATAATTCCTACATATTCTATTTTCATTATGTTTAATATCTGCCTCTATATTACTTTTTGAGTAGAATTTAAACTACCATATGCATATAAACATGTAAAACATTAGATTATAGTTCAAAAATAAAAAATCTTAAAATTTGATAATATATAAACTATGCTGATTAAATCAAATTTAATCTATATTTAGTCATATCCCTGATAAGATTATCTTGTCAAGATAATGATTACATTGTGTCCGCAAATATTGTATTTTTCAACACACTATCGGACTTACAACACGACAAAATTTGTCTCGCCGGTTAAAATACTTCGTCAACTTTCCACTCAATCAACGTGGTACGTAATAAACGTTATAAAATACAACTATAGTATATTATTGTTAAATAATCCACTATTACTGAGTTATCGATATTTGAGTACTAACACATTTATTGAATAATCTGTGACATTTTATTATTATGCATTCAATAAAGAATAAGTATTAAATATGTTTACTAACTTAGTTTAAATATAAATCCAGTTTGAATTTTAATGATACTTTTAAAATGAAATAGGAAGAAATAAATGAAATTTTTAGTAATTATTGGAAAACGTGGTCCATAGCTACGATTTCAATGACCTTAATATATCTTATCAGGAATATTATTTGTAACAGCTTTTCTCTATACATATTTCCTTCGGTCAGCCTTAATTTCCAACTACCTATTCGCAAAAAACTATCGCAAACATTATATTGAACTCTGCTTATAAATACAAACCGTTGTTTATAAAGTATGTTAATAAAAATGTTATATGTTACAAAGCGTTGATTTTACACGTGCGCGCGCACAATTTGAAATGTGTGTGCATGTATCTATATTTTTTTATTTATACAATCTGTAATAAACATGACACGGTAATTAAGTGTACCAAACATGGTGTCGTATTTGCTTCAAGCCACAAGCAATCGACGTTAGACAATGAAATAAAAATTAGTTGTATATATTATTATTACAAATACTACGTAGAATGAAATAGAAACCAACCCATCCTAAACATAATTGCATGATATTAACAGAATCGTCAAACAAAAAAAGGGTTCCACATTTTTACTAACACTCTGTAGAAATAGCAGTTCGTATAATGTTTGCAGCAGCTTTTTGCGAATATCTCGGAAAATAATATCGTCTGATAGTTATACGTATAGGGAAACTACGTTTCATTATTGTGTGTAGTTTGTTGACTCTGATAACATATTTTAAGATCATTGAAATTGGAGCTGTGGATCGTGTTCCCAATAACTATCAAATTTGTTTATTTCGACATGTTGGAAGTGTTTCTTTTTAAATAATGAAATCTTTAGAATTATGTAAATTATTTCACATAGAACTGAATTACTTTATGACAATTATTTTCTCTGAACGAGTAACAATTATTATTAAATGTGATTAATCTAATTACTTTTAGGCTTTTAACGGAATAATTTTAACAAGATGAACGGAAATAATTTGGAAGTTTCACAACAAACTTTAGTTTCCAATACTGTGGATCAAACTGTTCCAGCTAAGAAGTTACTCCAATATATTGCTAGTTTATCTGCAACTCTTGGAGCATTGGCATCTGGCATGGTATTAGCATGGACTTCTTCAGCTGGTCCTGATGGAAAATACCTAGAATCTCTATATGGGATTGAAATAACTCCCCATGAATTTTCATGGATTGGATCAGTAACTGCACTTGGGGCAGTAACGATAAGTATTCCTATTGGATTTCTGACTGATATGATAGGAAGAAAGTATACGATGCTCTTGATGGTGATACCCTTTACCATAGGTTGGCTAATCATCATTTTTGCTAACTCTGTTCTTATGTTTGGTATTGGTAGATTTATCATTGGTCTAAGTCTTGGAGCCTTTTGTGTACTTGCACCAATGTACACAGCAGAGATAGCTACAGATGACATTCGTGGAAGTCTTGGGACTTATTATCAATTACTTCTTGCTGTAGGCATTCTAATAACGTATACTTGTGGAACTTTTGTAAATATACGCGTAGTGTCTATTATATCTGCTATTACGCCACTTATCTTCTTTGTAGTTTTTATGTTTATGCCAGAAACACCAGTCTATTATTTAATGAAGGGTAATGAAATGTCAGCCAGAGAAAGTTTAATTAAGCTACGTGGTGTTCAATATAATATAGACAATGAATTACAAAATCAACGAAAGGCATTGGAGGAAACTAAAAAAAAAGAAATTTCTTTCCTAACTTTACTTAAATCCAAAGCAATCTTAAAAAGTTTTGTAGTTGCTTTAGGACTTATGTTTTTCCAACAATTTTGTGGTGTAAATGTTATTACATTTTATGCTAGTGATATTTTTTATCAAGCTAACACTGGTTTAGAACCCGGTTACTCCACTATTATTCAAGGTGTAATGCAACTATTAGCTGTTTTTATGAGCACCCTAATTGTAGACCGTTTAGGTAGAAAAATATTACTGTTAGTATCTATAACATTTCTGTTCTTAGCATCTTTTGCAGTTGCAGTTTATTTCTACCTTTTTGAAAATGGACATGATACCAATTCAATTAAATGGTTACCTTTAATCTCTATATGCGTATATGCGATCATGTTTTCTTTTGGTTTTGGACCTATCCCATGGTTAATGTTGGGTGAAATTTTTGCACCAGAAGTGAAAGGCATAGCTGCAAGTAGTGCCAGTCTCTTGAATTGGTTAATGGTTTTCATTATAACAAAATTTTATATCAATCTGAAAATGGCAATTGAAACCAGTGGTGCATTTTGGTTATTTTCTGGAATTTGCGTTATTGGTATTTTCTTTGTATACTTTTTAGTTCCTGAAACTAAGGGCAAGTCTTTGGAACAAATCCAGAAGGAATTTAATGACTCATAATTGTTGTTAGCAATTATTAAAGATTGTTTATTTATAAGATTGATTGTAAATTCAAATTTGTTTTTAATTGTATACTATCACTTGCCTTTACAATTTCATTTAATCAGTTTTGTCATGAGAAAAAAAGTAACACAAAGAATAAAGATATAGTCTTATATATATAAACATTAATTAGTATATGTATTTAAATCTAAAAATAATACGAAGTTAATTCTTCCACTATGAATAATGTATATATACAAAATGTCCAAAAAAGTCAATACTAAACTTATTCTACGTATAGGTCGTAGATGGGTCGACATAGGTCAAGTAGATGAAAAACGTTCATATAAACTTGTGTTAAAAAATTCTTTATTGTAAAGATATAATCATTCAAAGATTTTTATTATTTGTTATGGCAATTATAATAAATGTTCGAACATTCCTTTTCTGTAAGAATTCGTCAAATCGATGATTCCCAAACTTTATAATGATTCGGAAAATGTGTACATATTACTTGCAATCACAAAAATAAAATCGTAAAGAGAATATATATTGCACGACTAAATGTCTAATAAACATTAAAACATCTGATAGAAGAAATCTTGATGCGTAGGTTAAAACATGTAAACAATAACTATTATTGAGAAGTATAGTGCGTATATTAAGGAAAGAGGTGACGTCGCGTTGCTGGCATTGTCGCGTTTCTGGCATTGTCGCGTTGCTGGCATTGTCCCGCAAACGAAGACACGGTGCAGCACACGCTCGAGGTGTGCTGTGCCTTTTTTTTGTATCGTCGCCTCTAAAGAACACTTCCACTCTTGAGTCGGGGTTGGAGAGGAAAGGGCACCGGATATAGCATGTAGTATGATCTTCTGGTGCCCCCATCACTCCTCGTGTAGTGCGGAGTCCGCGCCTGCCCGCGCGGGCAGTGGTGTGTGCTTATTGGGAGGGGGACGTTCGTTTGACGGCCCCGTACCACGTTCGGCAGCGAGAGGTCCCCCAATCACATCGACCAGAACACGGTGTTCATCCACGCAGACGAAGCACACTTCGAGTGTGTACTATACCGTGTCCTCGTCCACGGGACAGTGTCAGCAACGCGATGTTACCTTCTTCCCTATACGACGCAGGTACCATCCGAAGTAACCGTGGCCAGACGACACCTGTACCGTGGGGTAAGTAAGCGAACCAAAGTCTCTACCCAGCCACTCAAATAGAGGCGACTGAAGAGTCTCGAATGGCTCTATGTGGTTTTGGCCAACCGCTGCTGCCACTGCTGCAATATGACCAGACGTGCCAAATTGCGTCCATCGTCGATTGTCTCTCTTGGAACACGAACTAGCTTTCGGTCAGATTGAGCTCACTTCGCGGCAGGTGCTCGATGATACGTGCCTAGATAGCTAGCACTCTCTCCAACAGCTAACCCGAGTCGTTGAGAAGACAAATGGGCCGATACGCGGACGGAGAGTTCAGGGGCCTGCCTTCCTTACGAAGGATGACCATTCAAGCTACCTTCCAAATTAAGGAAAATTGCCCAGTCTCTAGGCAGGGGTCGAAAATCTCCCGGAGATTGTCACAGAGAACACTCTGGACCAAGATCCAAATTCGGTCGAGCACACTATTCAAGTCCGAGGCAGTGTTTTTCTGCTGACTGCGGCCAGCTTCTCTACACTGATTCTTAGTTCAGTGGACTAGATGTTCGGCTCTACTGGAAGTCATGGTTCGTTCTTCTCCACTGTGGAGAAGAGGACGTTGACCACGTCTCTTAGCAGCCGGGGATCAAGACCTTTGATGATCGCAGGTGCCGATGGACGGAGTTTTTTCAACACCACTTTGAATGTGCACCCCCCGCCCCTTGGATTCTCTTCGAGAGTCTGAAAGAGACTTTATAGACTTTAAACCTTGACCCGGTTGATCGTGATCTGCAGAGTTTTCTGAACCCCTCGGTAAGATTTGTACAAACTGACCACTTTCGCCTATGTACCTTCGTCGACAGCATCACATCGCTCGCGGGATGTGTGCTCCGCCTGGACGGGTGAGCACTTTGTCCTGAACGGCCGCGGTTTCCTGCGAACGCGTAATGTCGTCAAACAAACGCCCTCCTCGCAACAAACACATCAAACCACGCACGAACTCATGGACAACTCTAGATTCTGCATCGCACAAGAAGAGAGGAGCACCAGGAAACTGTGCTGACATGCTGTACCCTCTGTCTTCCCCTCCCCGACTTCGTGTTAGGATGGTCACCGTGGTGGTTCTAGTGGATAGACCTCATATCCTGTATTGTTTGATGCGGAAATTCCGCTTTAAGAGGTTGGAGGTGTTTTTTAGATTTCCCTGTGTCAAAAAAAAAGCTCTTCCTCGATGCCTCCCAGCTCGGTGGACTAGGTGTTCGTGTCCGTTGGCTCTGCCAAGTGATGGAATTTGTTCAGTATCAACCTTTACGGGCGCTCTTACTGATCTTTAGATCCTGTTCGAGGCACGTCCGCATTGGCACGTGCGTTATCGTTGCAACTGACTCAGTGACGCACGTAGATGTACCAGTGACGAGCCCGAACATACACGGATCTCAGATCCGCGATCCCACCCAACCTGTAGTACACTAGTACTCTGTTCGACGAGTGGATCAACGTACGACCCAAGGCATGGGTCGACCCAAGGAGCTACCAACTCTCTCTCTAACCCGGACAATCTAAACATTTACTGTGACGTTCTTGTCAAGGCGCCACAGTCTCGACGGCACGTGGTGCCGTGTTCCGACAATACCTCCGTATTATTATGTGCCAATCAGACGCCATGTGAACGTCACCGGAGGAGCTGAATGTCAAATCTACAATGGACTCACCCTCACGCTGCATCATAATATCATATCGGTCCAATATTTCGGCCCATGCATTACAATTACCTGTTAAGGATTATTTGACAGAAAATAAACATGATTTAAGTTACCCTGCCTGTCAAGTTATTAAAACATTAAGAACACCAACATTTAAGTAAAAACTATTAATAATTAGTTTATCTATATTATAATGTAATATTATTTTCTATGATACTCTTTATAATATTTGCATTTGAAAAAACTACAAACATATGTTTCAAAGTGGTAGAATTTGACATTTCAAATGTTAGAAAGACCTTTGAAACCTAACAATTTTTTCAGAAGAAATTTTGAAAGATGTCTAATCTTAACAGAAGTAGAATGGAACGAGATCCAAAAGCTAAGCTCAATAATAACCTTAAAGCGTTCTTCTCTTCATTTATACATTCAAAATCTCTGATTCAGAATTGCCCCCAATATATAAAACTCGTATCTTTAACTTTACAGTACAAGAAACCTGAATAAATACAGGAGCATCCAATCCCATTTACTGTAGTCGTTTCAATTATGAAAAGACACTATATTATAAGGTCGTGATGAGTTGAAAAAATCCCAAGAACGCACTAAAATTAAAACCCCTGATAATGAATAAAGCGATTTGAAAATTAAGAGGCTGAATTGAGAGATAAAATCACAGTTACTAAATAGCGCACTTAATTTTATACCGAATTCCGAATTATTCTTCGGAAGTGAAGAAAAATTTTAAAAAGTTGCTGCTCGTATGCTTTCCCTTAAGTATATAATATCGGCACAAAATTATGGCGAGATAACAAAATCAATCGTACAACAAAGTAGACATACGTGATAGAGTAGATTCCAAATTCCAACATGATTGAACAAGGAGGACCTATGCCACATTTGAGTTACAATTTTGAAATTTTAACAATTTTACAGTAACTTTGGATATATTGTTCTCTCATTTTAAAATTACTGGTCAATAATTTTTTAAAAAATATAATTTCTTATATATGTAATAATCACATGTATGCATGTCACACAACTTCGACATTATACTTAGAATTTTACCATTAAACTTTTTATATAAAGCAGTGATTTTTATATAATTCACGATTCACGACTTTGTCAGAAATGCAGAAACTAACGCCCAAAGCAGATGGGATTTCTTTTTACAACACTATTGTGCATCTGTTATCTATTGGAAAGATAATGGAAGATATACAATTGTGCATCAAACAACTGCTAGTCTTCATCAAACCTACACCTGGACCGTTGAAAGAGTATCTTCTTAGTCATTAGAAGCATTTTGTATCTAATACACAGTACGAGCCAACTAACGTCTTTTCGTTTTCTCGTAAATGAGAATTGAAAAAGGACACTTAATTGTTAAGTTAATAGAGAGGACACATTTAAAAATTTTCTTTCAGCGGCCTAATCATAGACTTCTATTCAACAAGTTTTTCCGGTTGAAAATTATTATGATCACAAAAAGCTTTCTTTTTAATTAAAAAATTAATAGTAGACTTTTCTTTAAATGGTATGAAAAAAAAACATTCAAGAAGTGCTTACAAAGAATTACTGAAATTGATAATAATTTTTCTTGGTGGAACTTGGAGGATATATTTTTTGTGTATCTGGAGTTCTTCACCAGACTACATAGACGAATGACTAAAACCATTTATATATTAAAAATATATTTATTATATTTCGTGGGCAATATATTTTAAATACATGCACAAATATTAGAAATTAAGGACATATGTGTCTTCATAGTTAATTTATGTATTCAAATATGCTCCGATTTGTGAAGTGGCATAACGCTAAAATTTCGAATTTAAAAAAAACTTTAGATATATAAAAATATTGACAAAAATATAAATAGAACATCAGAAATTTAGCGACCATTTATGCTGTTTAACGTCAAAAAATGCAGTATTTTCCTTTCTTGTAATAAAAAACTAATGATTATAACCATTAATGATTTGACGAATGTTTAAATAATAAACTTAATTTCAGTAAATAGTAAAGCACTATTTAATAGCTCTGATATATGTACGATACTGTTAGACAAAGATCCGTTAATTTGAAAAAATAAACCGTCATACATAGCAGGAGTAGAAATTATAACAAATTTGAAAATAGTAAATGCTACTGCTGAGCGTGGCATAAAATTAATAGTCAAAGACAACAACTTATTGCCTAAAGACAAAGCAAATAGTCAATATATTTTGCAGACATTAGAAGATATTATTAAACTACAAATCTAGTTTAATAAAATATGTATTACGTATTTGGTTTATATTGAATTGAGAATTATATTTTATACTTTACTATATTTTTTTTATATTTTATATTGTATACAATTGTGTACTTTGCTAAAAAAACAATACGTAATAAAGAACTCGTTTTTTTAATCTAAGAAGTACTACAGTTCTTGCGGTACTCTGATTCAAACGCTGTATTGTAAAATGCATCAAGTTTAACGGTAAAATTCAATGATTCTGAGTATTACATTGGAAATTGTACATGCATGTTATTATTATAAATAGACAAATATATCCAAAATTACCACGAAATCATTAAAATTTCAAAATTTCAAATTAAATGCGGCACAATTCCCCCTTATCCAATTACGCTGAAATTTGACACATATCACTTCTTTATCTAGTGTCATAATTTATGAGGATGTAACAAAAAAGGTCTCGAAAAAATTTTTTACTTGTCATTAGATTCTTCTGTAAGAATTACAAAAGAAACAACTTATACATTAATTCAAATAATATATTACTATTCCCATTATTTTACTAAATATATTTATTTTCCTTTACTATAAATACTAAAAACTTCACAATAAATACTTTTTAAGGAGGTACAAAATCAAACCTATATCACGATAAGTATGTGTAACGATAATTTAGAAAATGACGGAATTAATTTTACAAATGATTCGACTTTTTTTCTTAAACATTTGATAAGAATGATGAAAATGGATGTATCCTTCTGATAATGATTCTGAAGATACTAGTTATCCCGAAATTATCAAAGTATATACGAAAATTAAAAACTATAAAGAAAAATGAATTGACATTAATCAAAATAATATAAACTTTCGTATTTGGTGAAATTGGCGAGTTGATAATTTAAACGGATATTTTAAACCGTTTCTATGAATCAAGTCAGGGGTATTCTTCCGAAGAGCACCAGTCACAAAAGCGTGTGATCGTCACAAAATTTTAGGAATGAGGAGGCGGCAGGTTAGGTAGAGGATAGGCCTAAAACATAAAATTTTGGCTTCAGATATTTGATAGTTTCCAAGATATTAATGAAAAACTTTCGGTATTATACACTAAAATTTTTCTATACAGATGTTACTAATCATGTGAGACTTAGTCTCACTTAATGAGACAGTTGTGTAACTGATGACGCATGGCGATATCTGCCTCAGTATCAATAGGATGTCTCACTTAAAACCAGTCAGCTTATTTGGGATATCCTGTATGTGGTTGTCACTGGATGGATGTTGGAATGTGTGTTTGTTCGTAGTTTACATATATAGTATACGATAAATTTATCTATATTTCAGGATTAGGAAGTTTGCAATAATCACGTCTTCCCTCAATAAATTCCATTATTCATAAACTTCTTAATAGTATACTATACATCCCCGTTTGCGCTGTCCTAAATACTATAGTATTATCTTTTTCAAAATTACGGTAAAGTCAAAATATATGTAACTTAACATTTTTCGGCCACAGAAAGTAAAATGTAATACAATTTAAAAATAAGCGGATCAATTTTAAGTGGGGCACACTATAGATACTAAGGCCAATGTCACTGCGTCTGGTATTAAAATTTTTTTATTAATATTTCGGTAATTATTAAATACTTTAAATTAAAATTTTATATTTTGGGTTCATCCTCATAACCCATCACCCACCTAAAATTTCGTACCGATCGGCTACTAATACTTTTCAGAAGTATAATTATTTGGTTATTAATAATTTGAACAGAAGGTAGTACTAATGATAGCGTTAAAACATAAACTACAAAGCTTAAACTGTTAGTTAAGTGCAATCAAATCAATGTTTTCGTTTACGATAACTGTAGGAGTGATCGACATAGCGTTTCCCTCCTTGGTAACTGTGATGAGTAATTCAAATAAATTTTTCTCGTCAATCATTATTACGAATAACTGAAAGATTTCTTTATCGATAACTATTATGAGCTATTCAAATATACTTTCTTCGTTGATAACTGTTAAGAATGATCGAAATAGTTTTCTTCACCAATAACCGTTATGAGTGAACAAAATAAATTTCCCCTATTGATATCTTTTATAAGCAACGGAAATAAATTTCTCTTGTCGATAATGATTGTCGACAACGAAAAAAATTTTTCAGTAACTTATAATCGTTATTTGTAACTAAAAACATTCTAGTCAAAGAAATAATTATCACTCGGACTTTTTTAAACTATAGTTTTACGCAATCAGGTTCTAAATTTTTATCAAAATCAGTTCATGGATAATTCTATATCATTTACATACATATACTAGGCTGTTCAATAAGTTTTGTCATTTGATAAAACTTATTGAGCAACCTATTATAGTACATTTTTCTTAAACATTTTAAATCACTCTTAGAGAGTATTAAATCTTGTTCAGAGACATTAAATAAACAGTTTCTTCATCTTAACATAGACAAAATTTAATAAAACTTTATTCCTTGCATACCTAAACCACATTTGAAATCATATATCATAAGTAAAAATTTTAAATTATAAGTAAAATTTATTAAAATGAAAGTCCACTTTTGACCAATACTGTGTACACCAATAATAACACGTATTTTGTTAAAACTTAATTTAATCACAAGAATTAATCATAGAAGTAGACTAACAATAATGATCCTCGATAAGTTTTTTTGATCCTTACTGTTGTTGAAAACCACGGAACGGTAACGATTTTTTGAATCAGGAGGAAAATGTAAAAAGTGTTATGTAATCGTAATATTGCAATTATGTGTAGGTTTTCCCCACCACTAAACTTAGTGAAATGAGTAATTCTCTATGACTCCCACCTCAATCTGACATCTGTAATCCTATTATTGCAGTCAGAATACATGCTGAATCGCGTGTTAGGCTGACACTGTTTTGTCTGAAAGACTTCGACAATCGACGGGATTACTAATTCTACGATATTGGTAAACTTTTAACGATGTCTATGAGATCAAGCAAAATTGTAGGAGTTAAATTTATGCGCTATGGATACTGTAATAGCTATATTCTCATCATTTGTTCTTAACAACGTTTATCATTTACTATAAGTATATTAATTTAGGGATTAAAAAATATTCAGATTAAACTTTAATAATTTAGTCTATATAAAGAAAATAAATAATATTATACTTAATTTAACATAAAATTAATCGAACAAAAGTATTAAAGTGTTTTACTTCAGACCACTAAAGCGCCGCTAGAATAGCGCCATCTAGCGTGTCAATAGTCCAAGAACTAAAAACTTATCGAGAAAGAGATGGAGGATGGGATACGTTGCATGTTATATTCCCCTCAAGCGGCAGAAATTATTGCTGACGATGGCAACGTAATCGGAATTTAGAACGCGCCTTATACCTTTTAAGCATCTGTGTAGAATGGGTATAAACAAGTTTTTTTAAATCGAATGTTACATACATATATGTTTATATGGTTATATAATGCACGTTATTTTAATATGCCCATATTTTCTTAAAAATACATACATATATACGTATCTAGAAAAAATTCTTCCAAACTCATTACAATACATCAATTATATTTTAATCCTAAGTTGATGTATTTTTAGACCTTAAAAAACGCCTTTTTAAATTGTATATGTGCCTGAAATAATATTTATAAATAAAATGGAAAATGACCACAACTTCTCGTGTTCATAAAAACACTATTTTTATTCTTTAAGGGTAAATAAAGACCCATGATCATAATTGAGGCAACAGATCGAGGTCAGGAGTGCTGCATTCAATGAAAGGCCCCCCTACTGCGTTTACCACTACAAAACAAGGACAAATTAAAACGAATATTTGTTTATTTTGATTTTTATATTTCTACACACATCATTTCTTTTTGTGTTTCCTTCTTTTTCTCTCACTCTCTTCAACTTTCGCTACCTCT
Organism: Ptiloglossa arizonensis; assembly: GCF_051014685.1. Lineage (NCBI taxonomy): Eukaryota > Metazoa > Arthropoda > Insecta > Hymenoptera > Colletidae > Ptiloglossa > Ptiloglossa arizonensis. Next base: position 2,592,472 of record NC_135056.1, on the reverse strand, counting down.
CATTTTATGATCTTTTTCTATCTTGCGTTTAACACTACTTATTTATCTCTCTTGCACCCATCCCCCTTTATGTTCCTCTCCCTGTTTCACGGCACTTCAACTCCTCTGTCTCTCTTAATCTTTCGTACTCTGTCGAATCGAACTAGCCTCCCTTCCTGCGAATTTACGTGGATATTTCTACTTGTGAACGGTTCCCAACCTTCAGGATGCAGGCCATTAAGTGCGTTGTCGTAGGAGATGGGTGAGTATTTTCAAACTTATTATAATGTATGTTGATATGTTTGTCTTTTCCTATTTTAGTAGTACTCGATCTAGAGATCTAGAGATCTGACGATTGGTTTTTCCCGATCAAGAACTATTTCAAAGCAGGCACCACACCCGTTATTTCTTCGAATGCATTTTTATAAATTTCTTTTCCAAATTTATAATGCGCAATAAGAAAAATATTATTTTATTTTGAAATTAGAATCTAATTGTTGATAATTCATTGCTTAGATCTTCTTCTTTCACTTTCGCTATGCTTTTCTCTCTTCTCCCCTCTCTTTTTCCCATGTTTAAGTTTACTTGTTATTATTTTATTAGCTATTATCAATAGAATATAAATTTTCTGCTTTTATTTGATATACAATTAACCTTTTTCTTATTCAGATCATAGTATATATATACATACTTGATTTAATTGTCTTTAATTGGTTAATTTCTACAGAGCTGTAGGTAAAACATGCCTCCTCATAAGCTACACTACCAATGCCTTTCCTGGGGAATATATCCCAACTGTATTTGACAATTATTCTGCAAATGTTATGGTTGATGGCAAACCAATCAATCTTGGTTTATGGGATACAGCAGGCCAAGAAGATTATGACAGATTAAGACCATTGTCTTATCCCCAAACAGATGTCTTTTTGATCTGTTTTTCTCTGGTTAACCCAGCCAGTTTTGAAAATGTTCGTGCTAAGTGGTATCCAGAGGTGCGTCATCATTGTCCAGCTACTCCAATTATCTTAGTAGGGACTAAACTGGATTTACGTGAAGACAAAGAGACAATTGAACGATTAAAAGAAAAAAAATTGGTACCAGTTACATATCCTCAGGCATGTATTACTTTAATATATAAATCATTTATTAATAATTGATTAAAAAATAATAATTAATATAATACTTCAATTTTTAAAATAAAGATTTTTGTTGTACTATATTTAGGCTTTGATAATAGCAAAAGAGATCGGTGCAGTGAAATATTTAGAATGTTCAGCCCTAACTCAAAAAGGATTAAAAACAGTATTTGATGAAGCAATTCGTGCAGTATTATGCCCTGTCCTGCAAGTAAAACCAAAACGTAGATGTTTCCTTCTATAATATTAAATGTCCGATAACGGTGGAGCAAGTGTAAATGTATGACCCCTCCTCCGATCGGACTTGATTGCAGCAGGACATCTAACTCTGATTAAAAAAGAACTGCTGTATGATTCATCTCTCTACAAGCATCTGCCATAAAAGCGCACAAATCAATTTGTATAATGCGTATAAAAAGGTAAAAGAAAAAATATATGTGTGTTTTGGACATTAGCTGGATGTTCTGAACAGAGAAAGGAAGCCAAATGAAAACCGAACTGATAATGTACAGTATACTAGAGTGTGTTACTAATATTAGTTACTACATATGAATCATAAGGAAACAAGCATTACTATGTATGTGTGTTTGTACACACCTAGATACTAATCAATTTAATCATGAAGGTAAACCATTTTATGCAATTGTACATTTTATATTTTAGATAAAAAAGCTTATTCTTCTTTTTTAATTTTATGGTATAGGAAGTGATTAATGGAGCAAAAATATTAACAATACCAACAATTTGTTTATCCCTTACTTAGATATTACTTTTCTATAATAAATATTTCTTTCAGATAAGTTGATCTTTACCAGCTAATAATTATACTTGAAGTCATTTAAATGTATACCTATAGTGTCCCACAAGATATGGTATAAACTGGTAGAAGGCGATTGTTCGTCAAGAAATAAATTGAAAATGTAAAATAAGATTTTTTTGTACAATATTTTTTTCTGAGAATATCTATTTTGAATATTCATTAAGCACACGTATATTTGACTGAGCCTTGATTTTATATATTGTTGTAGACTGTACTTGTGTTTTTAAACATTGGCAAAATCATTTTTTTTTGTTTATCTAATTACCTTATTATCTACATAAATTATCAGTTTCTTTTAGACCTTTGGTATAATTGAATAATGTAAATCGTGAATCGTGAATACATAAATTCTAATTTTAAAACAGGTATCATAAACGCTTTTGCAACAACCCCTTGTACAGAGAACAATATTGCAAACAGTTATTATCTCAACTAACAAATTACTTAAGAAATGATACAAATACTTTTAAAATATATTTTTTTTCATGTTCATCTTCAAGCTATAGTCTCATTAGTGTTTACAAACTCAAAACCAAATTCAAATAGTACAAATCTATTCTAGAATGTATAAAATCAAGGTTAAATGCACACATACCCAATGAATATTTTTAATTAATTTTCTCGAAAACAAAGCGTTGCCAAAAGATTTTATTTTATGCTTTTAATATATTTTTACATTAGGTATCCAGCATCTACTTGCTAGTACTACTTCTTGTGAGACATCCTTTGTAAATCTGTATCTTTTACAGTAAATATACAATTGCAAATCACATAAAATGAATTCCATCTTCAACTAAATTGATTAATATTACTAGATACATACCATGATATAAGATAGATAGTTATCTAAGTTTTAGAGGTGAGCAATACAAGTGTGATTCTAATTCTCTGCCTCTTTGCTGCGTCTTCATATTGCTACAGTTTTGCTGTAATTGATACACACAGCATGGCTAAAGAGATAAAATACAAAAATTTAATATCAGAGGTGGGGAAAATTAGTACGTATGAATGAATGTTTGAAAGAGTGCATATAAAAGCATAAAAAAGAGAGAAAGACAGAAAGGAATTATTCTATAGTAAGTAATTGTACATAAATGGTAAAAGTTCAAACTGTATTCCTATTACTATCATTTTACATATATAAGCTGCTGAATCTAAATCGAACGTTATTTGTTTTTTATACATACACATGTATGCGTGTACACATGCGCGCGCGCACACAAAACACACACACACAAACACACACAAAGTGGGACTGGACCGAGATCTATTTCAATCGTCGCAGATCCACTGACCTGTGCAATCTATCTGGGAAACGGAGATTCAGTCCATAAAAAATATCATAAATACTGTAACTAAATATGCTTTATTAAATGGGTGTTTATTAAATTTTTCTAGTTATTCATTATGCCGTTGTATCAAAGAATGTGTCAATCAATGCAGATATTTGTTCTGGAGTATATTTTATATATTTAGCTGGGTTTTTAGTAAATGATATTCCATGGTATTTGTTATAGAAAGCTGTATAAAGAGGAACAATGGCTTGCTGAAGTTCATTCCGTAATTCTTCTCGTAATCGAGCATCAGGTACAGAATAAGAGCGTTGACACTTTGCGACATCCTCTAATTCTCTTGTGAATCCCACAAATTTTTCTTTCAATGTTTTTGCTCCTGGATCTATGAAAATGACAAAACGTTTACAGTTGCTTTTTGTTTTAAACACTTTTTAAAATTAATGTTATATAATTCATGCTTATTATCATAATTGTGATTGTGTTATACAATTTATACATTTCATAAAATTTACTTATTTTTTATTTTATTACATTATTAAAATCTTAAATAATTTATCATTGCAGATAGATGACATTTTATATGTAAAATAAACAAAAATAAAATCAATTTTTTACTTTACATTAAAGAATACAAAAAATATAAGCATTTAAACACAAACCTGGTTCATCAAAGGGTTGTTCAAGGAAGCTACGTGCTTTTGCAAAGGTAATAAAAACGAAATTCGTTTTATCATGTAGTAAAAGATTACGGTATGTATGCTCTGCATTAGGTTCTGCTAATAATAGCAATTCCATTAAAGAACTACGGCGTAGAGCATTTACAACGTGATTATGATTATTTAATCGAAAGAGAGTTCGTAATGCAACATCTGAATAACAAGCATCACTTTTACTTAAGAGTGCTAAATTTAACTGTGCTAATACTTTCTCTGAAATGAAAAAACCCTTTAAAGTTTCATGGTTCTTCAATAATATTATTAAACGTAAAGGAGTTATACTAACTAATATAAGTGCCCAGAACAATCTTGCACATGTTCTCTGTTTGTTTTATGGAGATAGTACCTTCCATATCAGTGCTACGTCGTAAAACAACTCCTGCAGTATCTGCATATTCTGCTAGTTGTTCCAAAAAAACTAAAACATTACTTGTACTTTCTGCTACAGTACCATCTTTAGGTAAAACTGAATTAGATTCATTTCGAACACTTTCTGCAAAATCTTCCAGTGCTTTTGCTCCCTATATTATTGAATTAAACACTATAAAATTTAGATAAAATTTGTATATGAGAATTTCATTTTTATAACGTACAGTTACATTTAGAGTATTGAGCACAGAAGTAAATTTTGATCTGAGAGCATAATCACAACCCTCAACAGTGCGCTCCAAGTCAGGTTTTAGTTCTCCAAGATGTTTTAGAATAGGAAAAATTACAAGTACTGCCGAAAAATCACGCCGTACAATACATCTTTTAGCACGAGTTGCTATACTTTCTCCATCATGAGCTACAAGATCCATAGCTTCACGCACAGTAGCTTCTAGAACTTGGGCCTGTAAAGTAGTTGGCAAAATCTTGGCTACTAATGATCGCTCTGCTTGCATAAGTTTATGAAGACCAACTGTTAATAATAGGTAGTTTTCCATTTCTTGTTCATCTGGTGCTGTGTCTTCCACAGAATGTCCAGATAATTGTGGTGGTGGCTTTCTAGATGTTGTTAAAGACAATCCCAAACCAGTAGTTTGCGAAGCTTTTAATAACATTCTACTAGCTTTTTTTTCAAGAGCATGCTGTAACCTTCTAGAAGCTCTTCTTCCACTAGCCTCTTGGCTTCCTATTGAATGTCTATTGCCAAATTTTGCTTTCTATAAAATATAATACAATTGTTGGTAATAATTTATGAAATAATAAGGACACACTATTATAAATTTCTTACTGGTAAAGGACTTCCTGCATGTGTACTACCACCACTGGCACTTCTCTGATGTTCTTTTAACAACTGTAAAGATCTTAAAACAATTGTAGAGCGTACAGATGCATAAATTTTTATATGTCTACGATGTCCTCTCTCTTCGAGCCAGCCAGCAATTTTTAGTAGGTCTCCTAGAATGCTTTCTGGTAATGGACAAAGAGATTGTGGAGCATCTTCACCACTAGTATCTTCATCGGATCCAATTAAGTCCAAAAGAACAATTGGAAGGATTGGTTTACTCTGTCTAGCTAAAATATCATGAAACTCTACATATAAAGCATCTAATCCAACGCCAAATAAACTTGTTACATTTTCTAGCTCTACAGAACTGGGATTATTTTTTTGAAAATAACGTTGGGCATTATAAAGTCGATTCATTGCTTCCAAAAAACTATCCAAGTCTCCAGATCCTCCTGGACCTGCTTGCACTGCACCTTCTACTTCCTGGCATACTCCGTAGTATCCAATAGCATGATCTAAAGCATTTAATGTTCTTTCTATATCTACAAAAAAAATGAATAAATAAAATTTACAGACGTGAAGAAGTTATTTTAATTATTTCTGGTTGATTTACAATTACATAACACATACTTTGTTGTTGTGATTGAAGATTTCCAGTTTCATTGTAAACAGGAAGTATGGTACGACGCAATGTAGCAAGGCGTTGTTCCAAAGAAGAAAGAATTCCTACTACACTATTAGTCAATTTTCTACTTCGTTCTTCTGCCTCCTTTAATACTTCCAAAGAAGCAATCTCTGCCTCTAGTTTACATTGTATTTCAAATCTTCGTTCAGAAGTATCTGCTTTTGTACTATGCATTGTTTTATCTGCAAATTGCAAAATATATATATTACAAATTATAGAAACTATAATAAAGATTTCATCATTTAAGAGTACATTTTTATATTATAATACTTAACAATTGATATTTTATTATAGAATAAAATTATGATATAAGGTACAATGTTGTTTTAAGTAGGTGTAAGCTATTTTAAGTGTGTATAGATCATAATTATTATAAAAGATAAAATTATTATGAAGAATATAAAATCCTGTAAGGTTATTAATAATGCCACTAGTAACACAAAAATTGTTTCGTAAATTACAACTTATGTGCCAGTAATCTTGGAGTAAAATTCTGTTATAATACATGAAAATAAATTTTACTTTTTAATTTATTTACATACCATGATTTTAACACAATTACTTATATTACAAGAAAACATAGACTAACAGTGTTTTCTTATATCACTTCTGTATGCAGAATTTAAATACACATACACACACACATGCACACACATATCAAACTAACTGCAGAAAAACTTATCCAACTATTGCAAATGTTTAAGTGTGCTTTGATTTCCACTTGGTAATGTAGAACGTGCTTGGATGCGCAAGCTACTTGGCAATAATTCCAGTATATGTGCCAAAATATGAATAAATTGTTTTGAAACTAGTGTAACAATGGGTTAAGTGGATTCTAGTCATTTAAGGGGAAAGTCACTAAGTCACCATGCTCTGGCTATCCTTTCTCCTTTACAACTCGTTCTTTTGTGCATAGCGCGACGTCATGGCAGAGATATTATATATTCTGAACTACATAATTAGCCTGTGAATGATGTGTTACATAAACCACTATAAAGTAACAATAATTAAATTATTTTTTATTAAATATACTTCATTTTTCAGAATTAATTTCAACTCGTGTAACCTAACCTATACATCACAAGTTGCATAAATCGCTATGAAAAGAGAATACTATCAATAATCTTGTAATAGGTAAAATATAAAATATATTAATAATTTAAAGATTTATTTTATTAAAGCTTGTAAAATACAAAAATACATCATTTCTAAAATTTATTGTAAGATCAACAAAAAATCAATGTAACTTGACGACATAAAGTATTAAACCATTGTTATTTTTTTGTACTTTAAATTATTTAATTTATAATTAAATGACTCATATAATCAACGGCACATATAATGAAGAAATTATGTTTTCGAACAATCTTTTCTTAAAGAAATATAAAATACGTATAGGATAATGTCAGAATAAATGAAATATGTTAGACGAAATAATTTTTTGTTATTGAAAGTTTATTTTGAATCGTTGTTTAAACTATTACTACTACTACTACTACGACCACCACCATCAATCGAATAATAATCGGTTTAAAAGATCGAACAGTTCGAATAAATCGAGCAATTTAAGGGAAATCGAATGGTTCGAATTGAGCCAAGCGGCTTGAAAGAAGCATATAGTGTAAATTCCGAAAGTTCTTTCAAACTAATCGGTTTATTTTAACCAGAGGAAAAAACCCTCTACAATTGAGTAAGAGTCGTTCCTAGAACTCAAGAAAATAGACTAATAGTTACACACCACTTCATTGATTACGCAGGCATTAATATAAACATTGGTATTTCGTCCTTTGGATGGACTAGTTTAATACTTGTTCATTACCAATATGTTTATTGAGTGACCTTGCACTTAAATTTATACAGTAGAGTATTTATATGTTTGATTAAAAAAATACCTTATGATATTTCGTTATTCTATTATTTCTCTCAATTAACATCTGTTGAATATTTATGTGCAATTTAGATAGTTCTTTTATAAATAAAATAAATATTAGGGAAACAACGATATCGAAACAAACTTATGATATATTAAAATAATGAATAAGTGTTTCTATAATTCAGTATATAGTAAAAAAGCATAAAGAGAAAAATTGTTTAATGAGCAAGATGAAAATTAGCTCTAAAAAAAGACTAACAATTTTGTTGGAATTAATTTTTTATTCACTTCAAAAGAAGTTATATACAATGTGTGGCACACAACTGTCCTCGCGATTTTTCAGGCATTTCCAATAGTCTGATGAAAACAAATTTCAGACAAAAGTTAATCAGTTTCTGGTCAGCTACAAATGTAGATATAAAAAAATTTTTCTTGTTAACTATTGTAATAGCTTTTATGTGTTGATGTACGGACAAAATGTATTCATTGCTATCTTAAAAGGATATATACTTTTCTTTAAAAAAAGACTTAATTTTCTGATTTTTATTATTCTGTTAACTCTGTATTTCTTGCGGTAATAGAAATGTCAAATTTTAATACCTTTTGAACATTATTTTCTTGGGAAACACGGTTTAATACTTTTTTGTGGAAAATAACTAGAGTTAAATCGGATATATAATATTTGTCATACAAAATATTTAATTCCATTAAGGAAAATTAATTATATTTCAAAATCATCTTCTTTACTCCACCTACTATAAAACTGTTAATATTACATAATATTCCTTTTTGTATTAAATAACTCTTGTGGGATAAAACAGAAGTTTTATGCATTAAATATAAGCATAAACGAAACCGCAGTAATTTCTAGTCTCTAAGCTTTATATTCATATATATATTGAAATCGTGAAGCAATTACAATTTATTCCTATTACTATGGCAGAAACCGTAGCTAAGTCTAAGAATGTGCGACTCGTGTTGGAATGGATACCCACACGAGCTCTTGCTTGCGGGCGAGAGTGATTGATCTGTACAAGTCCTACCGCCGAGCACAAAAGCTTCTGCAAGTCGTCATCAAATGGACCACGAGTTTTTCAGGAGAAACAATCGACCATGGACGCGATTTAACGCGTCTGGTCATATTGTTGCAGTGACAACAGTGGCTGCCCCAACCCACATTGAGCCAGCGGATCATCGAGATTCTTCAGCTGTTACTGCTTGAGTGGCTGGGCAGAAGGCACTGATCCGGGTGAGTGAGGCTGTTGTTGAGGTGAGGTCCCAAATGAGGTATTTGCGGCTGATCGTCGTCAGCCACTGGCAGTTTGAGGGGCATTTCCGGTCCCTGGGCCCTTTTTTTGTACGTGGGGGAAATCTTCGGAAGATTCCCTCGACTCCTTAGGGAGGGACCGGGGGAAGTGTAAGATACCCCGCAAGTTGAACGACCCATTAAAACCCATCATGGTGATCATCTTCGTACGTTATCGGGGGGGGGGGGGGGGGGCACCGAAAACCGAATTGCATCAACGCTTCCAGTGACCCTCCGATCACCGCGTCCAACCCCATTTTCGGTAAAGGGGCGCGAAAGGTTGGCCCTCCTACTTTCCACAGCTTTTGGACGCTCGGCGATGGGGCAGGGTTACACTTTATCTTGAGTTCATCTTGTGTCCGCTCTTGGGGGGAGTCCTGACCCTCCCCAGAACGAGAGCCCTGGTTACCGCGCATTTCGGTCGAATCGTCGCGATGTTGAGCAGGCTCGAGTCGATATTCGATCTGGTCATCCCCATCGCCTCCTTATACGAGGGCGCTCCGATAAGTACTTAGCTTCACCACCCGATGGTCACCACGATCACAAAAAAAATTTACTACCCTGTAGTACATTCTTGTAGACAGCTACTGTCAAAATTTCAGCCGAATCGGGCTCGTAGTTTTGTTTTGACCGCGTGTGGAAGCGGGTGTGTCCGCGTATTTTAGAAAAATGGAAAAAGAACAATTACGGTCGGTGATTCGATTCTTGTTTTTGGAAGGGAAATCGCGCAGCGAAATCAAAGAGCGCTTGGATGCAGTCTACGGTGACTCTTCTCCTTCGATGTCGACCGTCAAAAATTGGTTTAACGAGTTTTAACGTGGTCGCACGTCGGTTTTTGATGAGCCACCATTAGGGGCAATTTATAAAGTTGCCATTCTCGCAGCCTAGGCGGTTAAGCTAAGGTCCCTGTTCCTCCTGCCGTCACCGTACCATTCATACAACCAAAAAAGGAATTGCGAATGGGTCGTTGCGACGACCGACAGCAGTCTTACGATATGATTGGCATCAGGTATCTCGAGTGCGCCAGACCCCGTACTGTAGCAAGCACAGCAAGCTGCTGTCCCCCAAGGACGGTCCCTGCGGTTGGAGAAGATAGTCAGCTGTCTTAGCCAGCTTCTCCCTACCCTGCGGAGCCAGAACAACCTGGTTCGTCGTCTCTATGTGGGCATGATCCATTCGGCGGCCCTGTATGGAACCTCCGCATGGGAGGGCGACCTAGTTCATAAACGGCTGGCATTGCGGGTCGCTCGTGGATATAAAACCATGTCCTATGAGGCGATGACCGTCCTGTCAGGGATATCCCCGCTGAACTTGCGAGCGGGTTGGTCCCAGCGGGACGGAAAGTGGAAGCCCTCAAATGCCAGGCCAGCAGTCTATGCTGTTGCGGTAGCAGCAGCGGTTGACCGAACCGATGTTCGGCTAGCAGACTGTCCGGCCACTCCCGTTGGAATGACTGAGTAGAGGCTACGGCTCCCTATCCAGCGAACCAGGACACGGTGAACCACACCCTGGAAGTGTTCCCAGCCTGGGCGGGGAGTGCCGTGTCCTAGTCGGCACGATTGGGGCAGATCTCTCGATGGCGGGCGTGATAAGAGCCATGCTCGGCAACGAGAGCGGGCTCGGGTGAGTTCGAATAGGCTTCTCCACGAGCAGCGGGCAGAAGCGCGTTGACTCAGTGCCTTGGGTCTCTGCCTGTGCCTCACTCGGGGAGAGGATAGCTCTTAAATGAGCGAGAGGGAGACACTCTCGAGGGAGGGGCTTGGGTTCTGGGTATTGCGGAATGTAGCGTCGGGACATTTTTCCCCCTTTGTGAAAAATAAGAGGGGAGGGGACTTTCACCCCCTTTTAACGAAAATGGGGATGGGCATGCCAATCTCGCTGCACGAGGGGGTCACCGAAAGCGTTGATGCAATTCCCTGAAAGAGAAACGGTGGAACAGCATAGTCCTATTCTGACGACGATGATGAGGGAAGGGGAGTGATGAACGTCTACCTCCCAACAAAGTCACAGACTGGTGCAGACTCCGTACCGCACGGGCAGATAGGGAAGACACCAGGAAGCCATGTTGACTGGAGAATTTTACACTACCCTTGGGACAGTCTTTTAAAAATTTTCTCCATCAAAAAGGAAAAAAAAAGAGTATCTAAAGTACCAATCGCTACATCTTCTCAAATAAAGAAACGAGAAAACTTTATAATCTGCATTAATGTCATTATCGTTAAGTATATTTCAAAAACTTTTCATTTTTTCTTGTGTTGTATTGGTTTGAAATTAAATATTTAATTTTCTCTATATTTTTTACACTTTGGAAATTATAATGTTAAAAGTCTTTCAAAGAAAGAAAAATTTGTATACTTAATGGTAATTGTTAACTGCTCGTGGTAGATCTCGAAGATCTTTCGAGCATTGAATGTGTTTGCACGATGGGTGCCGACTATAAGCTGCTCGAAGGACCGCCTTCCCGTTGGAAGGACTAATTGTGGTTGATCGTTGTCCGATGGGCTGGACCAATGTAGATTGCTCGATGCCGCCTTCGAGGTTTCCGCCACTTGCTGCTATCACGTCCAGGAGGGTGTTGAGCGTTGTCCTCACACACGGCGCCTCACTGGATGTACAAGCCGGCTGCCGAATTTCCTCAAAGGTCCAAGATTACGTTGAAATGCTCGAGGAATTGCTGATAATTCCCTCGAGGAGTGCAAGTTCGTAATGAGAACTAACGCAGGAAGCTACACACTTCAATCCGTGCGTTCAGGCCAAACACGCTGGCCGTACACTCTAGCCATACACTAATCTAAACCTTACGGGTCAGTGCAAACGTCACCTCGGTTCGCCATACTCCCTCAAATTAAGGGTGGGTGGCAACGAATGACTGACCAATTACGGCGGGTCCTAGTCTCGCCGAATCGAAGACGTGCCCATCGCTATGGGGCTTAGGTGGGGGCGTCGCGACGTGGACAGGGTGTCCAAACCCCTACCGACCTGAACCGAAATTTCCCAGCATCTGGAAGTAACGCAACAAGGCCGCCCTAGGCCTTGCGTACCAGGCTGTGCAGGGGGTCCCTGTCCAACTGCTTGCAGTGTTTTATGACGGGAAATAGCCACTACTTACTCCGTGCTTCGGGCTGAACAACAAAAAACTTGACCTTTGGTGACAGGCCCTTGCCGTAGCCGTGCAGATAATTTCTCTAACAAACCCGAAGCACGGACACGCCATAAAACACAGCTGAGAGCCTCTACAGTAATGACAACAATGTAAGTGTAAAATTTGGTTGTTTCTTGTTTTTGTAAAAAATTTAAATTTAATAGATTTGTAATTTAATATGTGCACTTGTAAGTAATACACAAACATTTTATGGAATTACAAAAAACATTTTTTAAGAATTACATTATTTTATATTTCGTCAAAATGCAATAATTCCTGAAATTATAAAATCCAAGATAGAAAATATAAAATAAAGCCAACATACATGAATATTCAAGTTTAATTATACATTACTGTTTATTGATTTTAATTATTTCTTAACATACATAAACAATATTTTAAAAGGGAATCTATATCCTCCTGGTTCCTGAAATTTGTTTTGCAATTTTGAAGTTTTTGGTAGAGTAATTCTGGATGCACTTTTGCTAATTCTTTTAAACTATCTAAAATGATACTTGACATGAGTATAATATACTGATATTAATATTAAATTAATATAAATGCAATTACCTAATATAATATTTTGAAATTCACTGTCTGGGTCATCTAAGTATATTATAGTTGTAGTATATAACATATCTATGTGACCTTTGTTGAAATGTATATCATAATTTTTAGGTATAGCATTCCAAATATTTACTAGAGTCTCTAGTGATGCTAATCTAACATCATCACAACCATCATCAAGTCGTTTCAGAAGTGCAGGATAAATTTTATGTATGTGTTCTTCAGTGAGGTAATTAAATTTTTGTCTAATGTTCATTATCAAATACATAGCTCGTAAAGAATATAGTCTACTTTTTCTAGAATTATCATCTGCAAGACTAATTAAAACTGGGATTATTTTATCAAGTACTAGACAAATATTTTGTTCCTTAAAATATTGAGTTTTTTCCATCAAGTCTCTTTCATGTTTTTCTAAGAAAGCACATAAACAGGACACAGCAGCTGTACGTATAGCTTCAGCAACTCTTCCTGCAGTCCAAATTAATCCAGGAAGTATATAATCTTCCAAAAATTGGTTAGAAAATTCTAAATCTAGATTTTCATTTAAAGTATTTTTAGTAAAATACTCTGATAATAAAGTAAAATATTTTAGTCTTAGTTCAGGATCAGTATCATTTGCCATAGTACTTTTTAAAATTGATAAAGTTATATTCATATTAAAAGTGAACATTGTTCTGACATAAATTAAACATGCACAGAAAATATGAAACCCAGGACTATGTATTGACCATGATTTATAGTCAGAAAGTGATGAAATCAATTCTCCAATATATTCATAATAAAGTTTTTCAATATTACTAAAAGAATTAATATTTGTAAGAATGTCTAATAATTCTTTTGCTTCTACTTCTATAGAATGTTCTTTTGTCATTGACAGAATAGTAAATATTGTTATGAATAAATCCTTTGATATAAGTTTGCAGTCCTACAAATTTTTAAATGTGTCAAATATAAGAAATAACAAAATTTTTAATATGATTTTGTTTAAAATAATTTATAAAATGAAAAACAAACCTCTTTGCATACTAAAAGTAAAGAGTGACAGCACGAAAGTATTTGTTTTTGGTATGCCCCTTTTTTATTTTGACAGATATGTGGTTGCTGCAAGAATTTTCCAATGTCTTCCAATAATGGAAAAAGTCTGCAATGTTCACTACTTCTTAGGATTGCAGAAAAAACTCTTAAGTGACCTGCAGATGGAGTATCTTCGAGGGTAGGAAGTATTAAATGAGAGTAGGTTTTTGTATGCACAAAATATCCCAAATATTCTGCTGCTTTTTCAATATTTTCTACAACTCTGTTGTCTTCATCATTACAAGCTCTATTGAACAGTGCATTTATTAATTAAAAATGCATATAATTGAAAATTACTTTCATTATCTATACTTAAAAATTATAGATTTACCGATACATAGGAGATAAGAGTTTTTGAATGTGCTGTGTTACATCTTCTTCTATGTTTAAAATAAATACACAAAGCAATTGAGCAGACCTTACTCTTATGTCTGCTATCCAATCCCCTAATTCTAAACTAATTCCATTTATTAATTTACTGAATGTTTGTTGTGCTATTATACGACATCCTAAATTGGGTCTCACAACTGCAGAAAATTTATAATAATGTAAATATTGAATTCTAACTAATGTATTAAACATACCATTAGGGTAATGACAAGGATCTTTGATAAGAAAATCCATTTTATCCTTGAATTTTTCATCATTCTGATTTTCTTTTATGTACAATTGTCCAACAGCATCCCACAAATTTGCAGCTTTCTCTCTAATCTCTTTGAATTCATCATGAAGGCCTGTTAAAAGTAGTGGAAGAATTCTGTGCCACCAATTATATCGATCCCTCAAATTTAGCAACCAGCAACCTGATACCTCTATTACAGCTATAAAAAATTGTAAATTATTTTTAATATAAAAATATAATTATGCTTCATAAGATATAAATGAAATTAAAGTAAATAATAAATGAAAATAACAAAATACCTGTTCTAATAAGTCCATTTTGATCAAATAATTTTTCTGCTAAAGGTAGAGCCACATCTTCTATAGATTTACTATTTCCATATTGAATTAAAGCTCCTATTGTTGTAATGGAAGCAATTCTAACTTTATAATGTTGATGTGTAAAATTACTTAAAATTGGTTTTACAAATTTTTCTGACTGTGTGTAAAAGTATTTTGATAAATTCTTGGCAAATTCAGATATACAATTACAGCTCTCTCTCTTAATTAGTGGATAATTATCTGTTGTAGTACGTATTAAAATTTGTACTATGTCGTCGATATATGATACTAATAAGTTATTATATTTTAATATTATTAGTTTTAGTAATATAACACATTTTAGTCTGACTTCTTCTGAGGGTTCTATTTGTTCCTGAGATCCCAATCTTCTAGATAAAATTGGAAGTAAATATATAAGGTACTTATCATTAGGTGTCAAATTAAATATAAATAATTTCATAATATCCAGTGTTTGATCGCGACAAATTTCTGCAGAATCATTTAAAATTCTCAATAAAAACTTGTTTACAGCATCCCATAATTTTAATATTTCATTCTCAGATTGTGGTAATTCTAAAATTTGTAGAATTCCTTTCAAACCTTGTACTCTTCGTTTCTTCTCTTCTGATTGTAGCATAACACAAATTCTCGTAAATCCATGATTTATTGTTTCTACAGACATTCTCAAAAAACCTACAAGTTATGATAACTTCAAAAACTGAAACAGGTTTGGAACTGTCTCCATAAATTGTGTATTTCCATAGCAACACATTTATTGATCTATTTGCCTTAATTCAAATGTTTATTAATGATATAATTACATTTTTTACATAAGAGTAAGTAAAACAGGTAGCTATTCTACTCTTTTTTTAATTACATCATTATTTTACACTCTAGATTCTAGAGCCTAGAATAATTTATGGCCTCCACATCTTGAAATAAACTTATCATTTCTTAAATATGAAGAACAAATTTTACAGATCACGACATTGGATTAAAAATAAAATTGATATTTTTTAATAAATCTTAGATAGATTTAGTGGTTAAAAAATATATATAATATATGAAGCTAGATATAAATTTTAAAACAACTTAATTATCGCATAATTTAAAATAGACTAGCATATTCATTGTTCTACAAAACAATAAATAAAGCTTAATAGATATGTCTTTAGTATGGTCCCTGTATATAGAAACTCTGTATTTAAGACACATTATTTTATCATATTTTTTAATCTTCCAAAGTGACATTTTTAAATAAATATGACATAGACTCTTTGTTGTGAATACGTCTAATAGCTTCTGCTAATAAAATACTGATATCAACAGTCTTTATTTTTGGGCACTGCATCTTCTGGATATCATGAGGAACTGTATTTGTTACAACAACCTACAATAATAGTTACATATTTTATTACTTACACATAAAGCAATCTTCAATTGTATAACTAATGTTACTTTTAGATGCTGTTACCTCATCAATTGGAGACTCCTCTATTAATCTTGGCGCATCAGAACTTAAAAGACCATGCGTAGCTAAAACATAAATTTTATATGCTCCTCTTTCTTTAAGAACTTCTGCTGCAACTACATATGATTGGACGTCATCTATCATGTCATCCTGGAAATAAATCATTTTTTATATCAATATTCTTTAACTTCATTATCTTTATAAAGACTGTTTGAAAAATTTGTAGCCCCACATGGAAAAAAAATTGATTTAAAAAATGTATTTTTCTACATATTTTTCAATATAGTCTCCTTTAAGACTATTGCATTTAGTCAAATGATACTGCAAAGTTGTTATGCCATATTTATAATTTAATATGATCAAATTTACAAAATAGCCTTCTGCTATATTTACCATTTCTTCATTTGATAAAAATTTATATTCAGCCAAGAATTTATTCATTGTAGAAAGTGACCAAAAATTTGCTGATGTCATCTCAAATGTACAGTCATATTAATATTTATGTTGATATGTTTAAATTTTAAAAGGGTGCTTTGTTTTCCTAAATTTATTTGTGTTTGAGTTACTTGAACATTTGCTTTTATTTATATTAGGTATAGATAGTTTTGCAATTGACTACGAAGGAGCATTGCAAAAAGTGTAGCAATTATAAATTTGTTAAATTCTTGTTACATTTTCACCAGTTAGAAAGTACATTGATACAAAGAAATGTTTATTTTATGAATACAAATTCATAATTATAATTATGTTTTAATTATATTGGCATACATAGAAGTTTATAAAATGTTCTCAACATATAATATTTGTAATGATAAGTATTTGTTATTTGTGGTATGCCTAAACAAGTGAATTATAAGTATTTAAGAGTATACAAATTTATAGAAGAAAGAAGGAAGGAGGAAGTTTACAAAAAATAGCAGTAAAGTTTGGAATATTGCAAAAAGGTGTACAAAATGTATACTTAAAATTTCAATACGAACAGGTGAAAAATAGAAGATAACTGCTCAGCAAGAGTGATCCATTATTAAAAATTTAAAAAAACCTGTTTATTAGTGCAGAACAAATAAAAGAGAATCTTTTATTGTCAATATCTATTATGCAAATTAAGAAGAAACAAAGAACATTATAAAAAATCAATATCATTTTGAAAATTTATAATCTGAAGTAACGAGATGAATAAAAGAAGGACATATGTATGGAGAAAAGAAGGTCAAGCATTTAAGCAGAGTCTAATAACCACTACTATAAAACAATAGTGTTGAAAATAGCAAATCAAGTTGGAAATTTAGGTATTATGATCGAAAACTTACTGTTGATAAATATATTGAATTATTGAGGGAGAGTTTATTTCTATCTATTGAAAATTTAGAATCAATAGGATCTATATTTCAACACAACAATAAATCAAAACATATGGTGAAAGTTAAGGAACTTTAAAAAAAAAATAATGTATCAGTACTTTTAAAGAACGGATGAAAGCAGATTGCTACTGATACTTTAATAAAATTAATAAGCAGTATGTCCAATTGCTTTATGATATTATAAGAGTAAAGGTTTATCAAACTATATGTCAATTATTTTGAAATTTGTTATTTTTATATCATTTATCCTAGTATTACTTAATGTTGATTTAATTTCCAATATCTATAAATACGAAAAAATTTCTTAATTTATTTTCTTGAAAATTTATTGTTTCAATGTAATAAAAAATTATTCTATTAACATTACAAAGACTGAATAAATATATCTTTATATCTAATTTATATGATATTTTCTATACAATAGTTTTTATTTAAAATTTTCCAAAAATATAAGCATCAACTTAAATATCAAGGAGATTTAATATAGCATACGTGATATTGATGAAAATCCAATTTCATAAATTTTGACTATCAGAACTAGTTATGTATGCATTGTCATCATGACATTACACTTCTTTCCTTCCCAAGCTTAGTCTTTACTTCAATTACTTATCAAACAAAGACCAGCTAACAGATCATTTTAAACATGAACTTATTTTTATAAAAATGTTAAATATTTACAGTAACATATGATTTGCAAGAGGCCATTAACTTTTTAAATGTTCGTACATATCTAAGTTTACATACCACCATAATAGCTATACGTCCACCCACATCTCCTACAACATTAATTGGTGGCTTTTCTTTTGCAGGATGCATTGGAACACCAACTCCAACTTCCATCGTTCGTGAAGCCAAAGCAGGTGGGGAATAACGTCCATCATTCATGTCTAATTCTGCTTCTCGCTGCTCTCCGTGAATAACTGCTATACCCAAACGTAATCTTTCTGCGTAGCTAGTTGCCTTTTTTGCACTGCCAGGATTTCTCGCAACTATTACTGAATTGTGATAGTCTGGAATCTAATTAAATAAATATATAATTAAAAAATTAAAATCTATTATAATTGCTTTTAATCATATTGTTTACATACAGATTCTTGAATATATTGCAGTAGGAAAGGACTGGCACGTAAATTGTCCACTGGAACATCAAAGAATCCTTGAATTTCCTTCTGGTGTAGATCCATTGTAATTATATGGGTTAAACCACTCTTACACAACATTTTTGCTAATAATTTAGAAACTATACAACCACGTTTTCGCATCTTGCATTGCTTAGAATAAGGTAAATATGGAATGACACCAACAATATTTTTTGCAGAAGAAGTTTTGCATGCATATGCCATGATCAAAAGCTCCATTATATTATTATTTACATCCTTTGTTCCAGTTTGAATAATGTACAGATCTTTACTACGCACAGAGTCTCCGATTTCAACCATAGTTTCACGATTTGATTTATGATATACAGAGCATCCTCCATGCTTAACACCCAATCGACTTTGAAAAAAAAGGGTTACATATAATATTATAAAATATTAAGGATGCACATGCATAAATACTTACTTAGCAATAAGATTAGCCAGTTCTGGATGAGAATTACCAGCTATAAGTACAATATCTGAAGATATAGGTTTATCCATATTACAATTGCTTCTAAAAAATCAAATGATACAAATAATTTATGTAGAAATTAATATACTTATTTATTTTCAGTTAAACTTCTTCTTTATTGTAAAGTAATAGAAATTAATGAAGTTGATAAACTACAATTATAACCAATTAACACAATAAGGTACATAGTTGTGTAAAAAAAAGTACCTTATAACTGATGAAGTTACAATAATGAATTAAACATTTATATTAAATTACGTGTTATACAATGTTTGCAATTCTATACATCAAATCTTTTATACATTTATATACTAATGTTTTTCCAACTTTATTAATTATATTTTACTGTTTAATTCAAATAAACGAATAGTCCAATTCAATATGACTACTACAATATTTCTTCGCATTGACCTTCATCGATTTACTGACTTCCTGATCAGCTTAGCGGAACTTAAGTAGAATAACGCAAGCTTTCTATCACATACACTGGCTCAATGGATTCTGACCAATTCAGAGGAAAGTTACCATGCTTCGGGTTACCATTTCCTCTTTGTACATTGCTCTCGCGCGCGCTGCGCAAAATGAATGCGTAATATTATACCACTGATTGTAACACAGAATGACTAACTTTCTGAAATATCTAACCTATGAGTGATATATCACTTAAATTATTATTAAATAACAATACTTTGCCAATAAGTTATGTTCACATCTAATATGTAAAGTATAAAATAAATTTTTATGTCAAATATTAAATTATTATTTATTAAATACATTCCCATCATGTTTTTAGAATTAATTTCGATACATGTAATCTATACGTGGCAAGTTGCACGAGATGCTACGAAATAATAATGTTATCATTAATTTTGTGATAAATAAAATATAAAATACGTAATTAATTTAACATTTGAATTGTTATTTATTAAATATATTTCATTATATTTCTAGAATTAATTTTAATGTGTCATTAAGTCATTTTATTGAACTATACAGATGTAAGAATCATTATTTTATTATGAAGTATACGAGTAATTAAATACGTATAAACAGTAATACATAAATTTGTATAGGTAATCTGCTATCATCATTACATTACATTTATATCTTTGGGAATCTATAAGTATATTAATAATCATTTATACTATCCAGTTTTGTACATACATCATGTATTTCAATGTAGATTATATGTTCTTTGTATTATAAATGTACAGTATTATCTCGTTATAAGTCGTTATTCGTATTTTGTTAGAAGCAGTCTCTCTATTTCTTCCTTTTTATTTCATGTGGGGGAAATCTTTGAAAAATTTTAAGCTTTAATATTTGTAATTTCCAGTGCTCTGTCCCCTCCCCCTCCACTCTGTGCATCGCGGTTATTGGGAGGGGGGCGATAAAAAGGTTCCCCTCACTCGTCAACGGGGTAGGGCCACATTGCCTCGCAACTATTTTCCGTAAGGAGCCGCACAAAGGGGGGCTGTGAGTCCCAATCTCACAATTGCTTTTCTACTTCCTCTATTGCTTTTTTAGTTGCCTGTCCACCACCAGCGCGGCTACTACTTTATATTCTTGGGAGCAGAGACTAGTCCTTGCCCCGAAATAAGTGACATATATGAAGGGTGAAATATTTGACTCATTGTTGACCTCACCATAAGAAAGCAGAAATACGAGATAACCGACTAGGAGGACCTCTGTCGATATTACATATTCACAGAGGAACACCCCAGCCATCCAGTTTCTCTTGCTACCGAAGATGGTTGACGTTTTCACCCCTAATACCATACTTTATTAAATGAGTAAATTTAAATTAATAAATTTATAAAAAATGTATTCCGATGATGCTAGGACAGTGCACCTTCCGTCTGAACAAAAGTCTCGATGATATTGATTTTCCACCAAGCGTTGCACATGGTATGTACCTAATGTAGGGAATTTCAGTTAACTTGGGGTCCTGAGCTAGTCAATTTTACTCACACCCCCTCCTCAGGATGTCTCTGGGGTTTTTTTGCTGGGTATCCTTTGAAACAACCTGCAGAGAAGCATAAACGAGTGAGTGATACTCAAGGAATTGTGACCAAGTATCATCAGTCGGCGCACCCGACCACCTAGTCTGCCAAGCTGGGAGTCACGGTAGAAGAGCTGGCCGTGGCCATCTGAAGGCTCGGGGCGAAGAACACTGCCTTGGGTCCTGACGGTATACCCAGCCGGGTCTAAATCTTGGCTCAAGGCGTCCTTGCTAACAGCCTCCGGCAGCTGTTTGGAGGCTGCCTGGAGGCCATGCGACTCCCCTCTACCTGGAAGGTGGCGCGAATGGTTCTCCGGAAGGAAGGAAGGCCGGCCCGTGGACGGATATTCTACGTACCAGCTTATCTGTTTTCTCGATGCTGCGGGAAAGTTCTTTGAAAGGGTGCTGGCAGTCCGCATCGTCGGGTATCTACCACGGAGTAGGCCCGATCTGGCTAAGTGCCAGTTCGATTTTCGGAAAGGTCGGTCGACGATCGACGCCATTCGTCGCATACGGTTCCTCTTGGCCTCGATTGTCTGCCAGGATGGCGAAGCATTGGCGGTGTCATTGGAATTCCGTGGGCCGCGGACTCCCCGATAGCATTAGACTAATGTGCTACGCAGAGGACACGTTATTGCTGGCCGTCGGGGAGAGTTGGAGGAGGACCATTCAGCGGGCCGAGGACGGTACCCGACACGTCGTCGATTGGGTTAGGGAAATAGGTTTGCTGTGCGCCGCCAGCACTCTCTCCAAAAGCTTGTCCACGTTATCAAAGAAACATAGACTGGTACGTGGACGGAGAGTCTGTAGGCCAACCTTCCTTCCGGAGGCCAATCGAGCCATCTTACAAATGGAGGGAAATCGTCCGGTCTCCAGGCAACGATCGAGCATCTGTCGAAGGTCGTCTTTAAAAACGTCCTGAGTCAGGCACACAATCAGGAAGCCAAGCACTGCTGCGCCAAGTTTAGAAGCAGATGGCGCTGCGGGTTGCCCGCAGCTATAGGACCATGTTCTACGAGGCGGTACTCCGGAAATAAGGACAACGTGACGCCGGTGCTGGTAGAACAGGGGCGTCGAACGAACGCCCCTCTCCCAATAAACAATAAAACACAGAGCGTGAAACGCAACAAACATACACTACAAACACGCTGACGGGCACGAACTTCATGCAGCATGAGAAACGGTGGAGGCACCAAGAGGTCATACTGACATGCTGTACCCGGTGTCCCCCTGACCTCATGTGAGAATGACCACCCTGGTGGCTTTAGTGGGTAGACACCGTATTCGGTATTGCAAAAAGCAGGGAATTTCATACTCTCGACCTTGCCCCAAGGGTGGGGGTGTCTTTTAAAAGATGTCCTCGCGATAACAAAAAAGAATGCCACGTTTGTACGATGGTTCAGTGATAGTATTTAAACAGGAACAAAATCATTCTGTTTTTGTATAGCTAACATTTGATTAGAAGGCTATGCCAATGCCGCAGTATTCTCTCTCACTTACTTGCAATCACAAGAGCGACAACGGACTATGGGTGGAGCGAGGATGTAAACATGTGCCTTCTTCTCGTGAATGGATAATATATGTCTACAGACAAGTTGAAAATGTTGTAAGGTCGCTGGCTATCTCAAGCCTATCATTGTGTCATTCCACAAAATTGTCGTAGAGAACTGTTGAGCAAAACTTGCGAAAGTCTTTACGGTAATGGAAAACAAAATCAAACTGTAGAAGATTTTAAACTTTACATTACAAAGTAATACTGTAAACTCTGCTACACAAAAATTGAAGCCTCTTAGGTAATAGTTAGATGGTTACAAAAAAATACTTAATAAAAGTATTTCAAAATAAAGAAAGCTTTACAAAATTTTGAATAAAAAACAATTCTTTATACATTTTTATAAGACTAAGAATCTAGCAAATAGTATGCTACTATTTTGTTGAATTTAATTTTCAAGTTTTTATTGTAATTATTGATACAACTTTTGCTATACTAGAAATAGCTGTGACTTTTATATTCTTTGAAATATTAATGAAAACTATGTAAATACACAAATTAATTTCTTGAAGAAGTTAGTTTAACAATCAAATTTTGTAAATATGGTGTTATACTAATTATTTTATTGTAGATTATATAATTTTTGTAAAATTGAATCTATATTTATAACTAATTTCAATTACTTCATAATTATTCCTATAAAAGCTTTTATATAAAAATACAAAAATTGAATGTTTTATACAACAAAAATTAAAATTACACCAAAAATTTTATTTACCTTGATAACAAAAGATATATTGCACTACTTCTTCCTTTAAACTACACAATTTTTTAATAATTTTTATGTTATTAAAAATATAGAAGGTATTTGAAGGAAACAGAGTTAAAGAATTATACATTATATTTTTTTCAAACATTTATTTTATCTATATAATTACATATTTTAAAAATACAAAAAAATATTTGCTATGAATTATTAAAGTTTATTTTTAGATTTTTCTATAAACTTTCGTACTGTATTCTCAAATTTCTGCCTATTAAATACATATTCTTGAGCTATATCTATCATTAAAGCATCATCAGGGTTTGGATTTCTTAATAAATGTTGTATAGCATCCAAAAGATTTTTTAAGCTAATAGTAGGTCTCCAACTACCTTTAGGTGGCATATGTAGTAGATCCATACAAATACGACCTTTATTATCAATGTTTGGATGATAAATAGGTGTTATGAAAGTAATCCGTGGAGGTTCAAATGGATACCTTTCAGGTATGTCAATTTCTAACTCAAAAATGCCATGATTATATGGACTTCCACATGGTCCAATAATTGTTGCAACAAGGATTTGGAGATTATCATCCTTTGGATAACAACAAATTCCTCCTATTGGATTAGATGCAAATTGTTTAAGTTCACGTTTTAATCTAGAGGACCTTTGCATCATGTTACCTTTAATAATATAATATTATTATTATTTTAATTAATAATTTCAATAATTCCAATTACTTTCATTTCATATATAACCAAATATTTTTTGTATTGAGAATCTAGAAGATTTTTATAATTCTCAATATGAATGATGTTTAATTATCTGTATTAATAAACTTATGTGTCTTTTATTTAATTTACACCTTTTCAATTTTCATTTATATTTATGTTATATTTATATAATTTACCTTTTCAAATCTATTTCAAATATAATTTTATGTTTTAAATATTTTCATTTAAATTTAATCTTCCGAGTTAATGTAACAGTTTTTTACTTAACAAATGAACCGTATAAACTATACAAGAGTTCATGAAATACATGAGTTCCTAACACTTTTACCAAAAAGTAGAGCCCAAAGTTTATGTTCCTTGTCAATGAGTTATGTCTAGGTTATGTAGTTTAGATGCGAATGGCTTTAATGTCGGCTATTTTATATCTCTCTATAACATTATGAATTTATATAGCGTGGTTGTTTAACAATAGCTGTTACTGTTGATATTTGTTTTAGGCTGGTTGATAGTATTTATCATCTTTGAGGTGGGTTTTGGTGAGACAATGGAAGGACGTTAGTGTTCTTTAAATATTTTATTTTCCTTTTTTATAGTAATTTAGTATTACTATTAATTATTACTAATTAAAAATAGTACAGCATTTGTAAATACCAACATGCAGAAATTCGCAAAGAAATTATTATACAAATTATTTAATATATCCAACACCATTTTAAAACTGATTTGATGTCTAATATTCAAATTACTAAGTATAGTAAAATAAGAATATGGTTTAGGATCAAGTATGTTTCTTATTTTCACTAAGTATTAGGTATACTTGGTCAAATCTATTTGCATAATTATAAATTTCCTACTTTTCAAACAATAAAATATTATTGGTAGTAGTAAATCTTTCCAACACTTCTGTACCTGAAAAATCAAAAATATATGTCATATATTATAAAATAGAATCAAGTATGTTCTTTTAAATCATTGAGTGATGGTTTTATTTGAATAAGAGTCAAGAAATAAGAATAATAGTTTTTAATATAATTTATATGCAAATGTATTTCCATATTTACAAATTCAAATTTTCTAGACAATGACATGCAGGTATTAGAAGAACTTTTTGCAAA
Source organism: Ptiloglossa arizonensis (assembly GCF_051014685.1). NCBI lineage: Eukaryota > Metazoa > Arthropoda > Insecta > Hymenoptera > Colletidae > Ptiloglossa > Ptiloglossa arizonensis. Next base: position 2,567,169 of record NC_135056.1, on the reverse strand, counting down.
TCCTCTACTAGAAACATTAGATTTCGATAAATTTATTACATTTTTTATTTTGATTTATATAAAAAATTGAATATTAAATATATATATTCCAAATTAACTTGCAATACATGTATAAAAAACGAATATTAAAGCAAATATTATTATTTCTTAAATAAGTCATGCAAACTGACTTATTATATTTAGTCTTAGAGTTAATTTATTACTGTTATCTAATTTAAATTAGTGAGTAATATACTCACTGTGATTATAAGAACAAATATTCTTATAATTCTATTGGTTAGTAATTCAGTGTATATTTCTTAGAATGAATTTAAAAAATATTTATTCAAAACGAATGATTTATAAATTAGGTTTATAAATCTATAAATTATAAATTAGGTTTCTTTCTCATTGGGAAATCATTTTTTGTGATTATTAGTATTTGAAAAAATCAGTGAATCAAATACAAAATTTGATAATTGCAAAATTTAATGAACAATTTTGTTATGTGAAATTTTATTATTTACAAGTCTCCATGCTTTCTGTGGTTTTATTACACTTTGTAAAGGTTTGTGCATATGATACAAAAGAATTAATTATAATTTGGTTTATTCATTATACTCCAAGGATAAAAGTGTTTGAAAGTTTGTTGAATTTATCTTACAAATTTAAAAAAAAGAACAAAACAATGTAAGATTTTCGTTCAAGTTCTCCCATTCTGTAGCATGACAAATTTTTAGAAAAATCTCAAGCATTTTAATTACAAAGCCATTTATTAGGGAACTTTATCTAATTTTTTAATTAAAAATCCAAGTTGCACATAATAAACAAACCTCAAAATACTGGTTGTGTATGATTATACTTTTATAAAGTAGTATAACTGTAATATGAATATATAAATATATTACAATTATGCCCATATTTTTTCAAATTTTTTAATTTGGTTCGTTGTAGTTAAACAAAATTAAAAATCAACCTTTTCATTGCCCTTTGCATGTTAGCATAACTTATATGTATGTCGAACAATTCTTAGACTAATTGTTTGTTTATATTCATTAAATATTCTTTGTAATTCCTAACAATATAACAATAATCAATATTTATTTACAAATGTCTTAAGAATATTTTAAAAATATTTTATCTTTGATACATAAAAATAATTTTGAAGTGCTTTTTAGGCCACGGTTTCTGTTATCAAGTATTCTGAAAAATTATATGATAAAGTACCATTCGGCTATGAGAAGAAGTCACAGTGTGCTTATATCTTCACTCCGTCTATAGTCCATTGCTGCTCCTGCGATCACAAACAAGAAACACCGTTGGCCGAAGACAGTGACGAAGACCGACCGCGGCGATCCCAAGTTCAAGTGAGAACAAATTTGTAGCAAGGTGCATTGGTGTAAGCTCCTAATAGGGCGTCAAATATTCATAAACAGAATAATTTGTTTACGGTTTAGGTACTACCACTAATTCGATAAATTGCTCGTATTGAAAAAATGAATACAATTTAATATGCGTAATGATAAATTATTTTGAAAATTATTTATAGCGAAAAGAATTAATTTGTATTTATTAAAAATAATATAAATCCGCTTAATTCATTTCTATCAAGATAAACTCTATATAATTAGCTGCATCGGATTCTTATGATTCGACTGATTCAGACGGCAGTAGCTTCTCAGAGAATTTGTAATGTAAGGAAATGTGAAGGTTATGCTTGTTTTAATTTTAGTATGAGTTGTTTTTGTGTAAATTGTATTTATTATATTATTTTTAATAAACACAAATTAGTTTTTTCCGCTATAAATAATTTTTAAAATAATAATGATTATTACGCATATTAAATTGTATTCATTTCTTCATTACGGGAAACTTATTGAAACAGTGATAATATTTAAACAGGAACGAAAATCATTCTGTTTTCTTAATAGCTAACATTTGAGTAGAAGGCTATGCCAATGCTGCAGTATTCTCTCTGACTCAGTTCCGTTATTGCCATTGATCTTCGTTGTCGTCTTCGTGCCAATGGTGATCCTTGCTTGCGATCGTATGAGCGGTAATGGACTATAGGAGGAGCGAGGATGTAAACACACTGTGTCTTCTTTTCGCAGCTGAATGGTACATCAATTAACACTGGTTCCGATGAAAGATTTTTCCGATATAAAAAAAGGTCTTACAATGAATACCAACGAAAATTATATTTGAGTCAAAAGAAGATATCATTGTGTAATATTTTCACAGAGTGCACACCACACGTTCATATTGTTGAAGTGTTTGGCCTCTTCTTTTGTTTGTTAACCATAATGATGTAGAAATCATGAAAATCACCAAGTAAGATTCAAATAAAAAATGGTTTGTAAACCCTTTTGAAATTTAGGGATATTTATAGCATCAATCGATGCTTTCGCTATAAAAAATTTTATTTGATAGAACACAAATAGACCGTTCATGCCTGCATTAAAAGTCAAATATACTTAGCTGTTTACTACAGAATCAAATAGTCCGAATGTGATTATGTTTTATCTCATTTTTATCGAGAAAACGTTATCAATTTATTGATAATACTTCCATTGTCATTATATTAAAAAATACGTATCTTTTCGTCACGTAATATCTTGATGTACTCAATTCAAAAATAATTAGCGTAACATTTGAGTGATAACAATTCGGATACGACCTAATTTAGTCTTATTTTTATTGGAAGAACTTTATCAATCCATTAATAACATTCTTGTAAAAATAACTTGAAAAATAAAATATTAGTATGCATTAGTGTAAATTTTATACTTACAAAATTGATCGTACATTAACGTTCGTAAATAATACAAGCGGAAAAATACATAGAAACGGATATATTGAAAAATAAAGCACAATATGTATTTTATTTGTACATCTTAGAACATAATTTGTTAAAAAATTTTTAAATAAAATGGACTCTTTAGTTACTTTTAATAAAAAACTTGAAAGTATCATATAACTTCTTTTCGTGACACATAATTGAGAGTACACACAACTATTTTCACGTTATATGAGTTCTAATTGTTCAGATGTTGATACTGCTTGAAGGGGAAAGTCCCGCAATACGTTTTCAAGCTGTGGTTGTTATGCAACAAAAAACAAATGACAATATGTTGTGCATAAATCGGTGACAAATTACAAGATGAAAACTAAGAGGAAGCAAACTAATATTTCAATATGAAATGTTCAAGGGAAATCCTTACGCGAGATAGGTGGAATAGTTAGTAGAATATTTTGTCGGCCTGTTCGATTTGAAAACCGTTTCGACACTTTTGCTGTATGCTTTCTTCTTCAGAAATGTCTACAGAATCTAATTCTGTATATAGTTTTCGTTCTAGATATAGAACTTTTCGTAAATATGCAAAAATAATTTGTAAGAACTACGTTCATCGGCACTTTTTTAAACTTTGACGGTCATTTGTAACTATTTAGGACCAGCAAAAATTAATAATTTCTATACCATTAGATTTGGAAAACTCTCCTGTATCATATAAGATCAAACCAAAATTCCTATCGTTTTTAATTCCCACGTAATACCTCATTCTTATTAAAAATCTTGGATTTTTACAAAAATGTGTGTTTTTTGAAAACTGAGAGTGATAGAGCAATTTTGCTTCCGGATTCGTGTTTAAAACCGTAAAGAGTATAAGAATCATCCAATGGATGTTATAAATAGAAATTCATGTTGCACTGTGTTATTAAAACGAAAGGATACGCCACAAAGTATTAATAGTGTTGCTTGTTAATAGTTATAAATAGTTAAATGAATGAAAGCTGTACACTTTATTTTATGTCACGAAAATAAGTATACTTTTAAGTTTTTTGTTAAAAATAATCAAATAAGGTTATTAATTAGTTTTGAATATATCCATTAACATAGTGTACGCTAACATAAGTGTACGCTCAATTGTGTAAGTAACTGTACCTATTGTGGAGATGTTAAAAATGTACGTGGTCGTCAGAAGTGCAGAAATTTCGTAGTGATAAGACAATTTCTAGGGCCTGAATTTCAAGTACAATTAGGCAAATGGAATGTTAATATTTCTGGCAGCTATTCCTAAAAAATAGCAAGTACGAAGTGTAGTATCGGATTTTCGGCGTCCGCTTAGGCTTGCTTCGAGCGTAGGCCTAAACAAGATAACGTGCGCGGTTGGACTCGAGTTGAAGTAAACATTTAGCGCCGATCGGCTCGCTAGCTTTCCTGGAAGGCACGAGTATCCTTTACAAAGGGTCTTGTGCGACGACCGAGCGTGAGAATGCATGGGGATGAAAGGAAATACATGTGGTTCGGAGAAAGTGAAGAGTGTTTAGAAAAGACGGGTGATTGGGATGGCCGAGCGTGGCCGAATGTCTGAAGTGAGAGAGACTGAGGATTGGAATGAAAGAGAATGAATGGGAATGACTATATAGAGCGCGAGAAGAACGTAGGAACACAGTATGATATATAATAGTATGACAAAGTATGACGACGAGAGTATGTCCGAAGAGTGTGTCGCGGACGGTATGACTAAAAAGACGATAAGACGAGACAACTAAAAGACGTATCCAGCGAAACTAACCACTGACACTACATCTAACACTACCATCATTGTAATATATAATATTATTAAATATACTTTAATATACCACATCAGAGCAATAGTTATTTGGGGGCTCGTACGGGGATAAATCATTCAAAAGGATCTCTCCTCCAGAGATCCAAGTGATAAGAGGAGAGAACGAAACAACAGAAGTGATCATATGAATCCAGATTTTAAACAGTCTGGGATAGTGTCACAGTGATACGCGTACGGCTTCGCTTCCGAGTGCGGCGATGGAGTGCTTGGAACACGATTCTTCAATTTAAGGGATTAATATATTATGTACTAGTTCGTTTTCCTTTAAAGTATAGTAAAAGTTAGATAACTGTAAGAAACGATGTACGGCATAATTGTCTGTTGTTTATTCTCACCACTAAGGAGGATTCTTCTTGATATGTTACGAAGCTCTACGGTCGAACAATGTAATGCGATTCGAGCTCAAATATCAGTGAAATACGTAACACTAATTCGTCGAGTATCTTTTTATTTGTACAGTATTGTTTCATTATATCATTCTTTGCCGCGACGAGTGCGACAGACTGCGAGTGAACGAGGCGGCACATGACAGTAGCAAACCATAAAGGGGCGCTCAAGTTTCAGCGGAAAGTTTTAAGAAAAAGTTATTTAAATTTAAAAAATTGTAATAAATTGCACTATTACGATTATTATTGCAATTGCGTGTATTATTGTAGTTAAATTATTATTAAATTATCTTGGGCCGGAAAAGAACCTCATTAACGATAGATAGGAATTTTTAACAAGTTGAGCGCGACGAGAGGAACTATTTTCAATTTAGCAGAGCAGTATCACATCTGTATAGAAACAGTTTGGCGCATTCAACGTGAAGAAAGTAAATGAAGAAGCTACACAGCTAAAGGAATCCATAAATTAAAATTAAAAGAAAGAAGGACATGTATGTAGTCGATAAAATAATAATATATGGAAATATAATATATGATGTTAGTAATCGTTAACGCTGTTAGAAAGATCAGTTGATTTCTTAAAGATATGCTACAATAATAATCGCGTCGCTGGCTACGTCGTACTGCCTTTAGCGTTCGAAATCAAAATACTCCTATTCAGGCCGGTGGCCTTTCTTATCCTAATTTTCGGGGCTTACGTGACCCACGTCACGAGGCTTGGATTGTCGTGGGGGGTGCGCTTGAGGCGCCGGTCGGACGCCCTAATCCGCAGGTGTTCGCCAAGGCACTAACCAGACGATGGACCTGCGTTATGTCCGTTGTTAGTTACTCAGCAGCTCCCTTGGCTGGTGCCTCGTCCGATACAACCCCACGTGCAGAGTCGCTGGTACTTTTGCTCGTTCCCACGCTTTCTCTTCCGCGCAAGGATGAATCCTTGCTTGCGCTCCACATGCAGTTTTGAGGATTTGGAAAACCGCCTTAACACATGAAAACTGCCTTGTTCGTTTTAGAACAGCGGACAATAAAAAATCTACTCACGGATTTACTATCACAGGAAAAAGTATCGGAAATAGAAAATTAAATTGGAATATCGTCTTTATTTAATGCCAATAGAGGCTGGTTAATGAAATTTGATAATCGTCACAATATAAGATTAGTTATCAAAGTTGTCAAAAACTTGAGTGAACTTTAGGGTTTGCCACCGTCATGTGTCCTCTCGCTTATTCGCAGTTTGACATACTCGCCGCGCAACTACAAATACAGTGGAGGGGATAGAGAGACTACTTACAACGAAACACGATTGACAACTTATAACGAGACAATACTGTACCTTTTAAATGAAACTCTGGCCAATATATTTGTGAATTCTTTTCTGATTAAAATAAGGTCAAGGTCAATAGAATTTGATGAATTAAAAATTTCAATATATACTATAAACGATATTTAATGGATTATTAAATAAGTAAATATAATTCAAATTATAACGTGTTTAGTTTGAATTTAATCAGAAAGCCTTCACAAATATAGCGGTAGAAATTTTATTGAAAAAAAAAAAAACAAAAATAAAAAAGTTTCATTATTGTTTTGGTATTGTCTTATTGATATTTTTTTTCGCCTCGACTCTGGAACATCTTTTTTTTCACTTGTCCTTATCTACATTCGGCACAAACAAAGGGGAACTTCGAACAACAGTCTTAGCCGTATCGGGTTTAAAAATTAATATACACCCGTTAGATAAGTTTCTGACTTACGTACCGATTTTTATACTGTTATTCAATTTTTATTGCATTCATTAAAATCAATTTTCCTTACGATTGGTACATTTTTTTTATATATAATTTGAACAATTCAATATAGTTTGTACCACAAGGTTGCGATTACATCATTTTTTACATTTGCACGTTACTACTTTTTAAATCCAACGAAAAACATTTAATTTTTCATTATATATTGACGTGGTTATTAAAAAATCTATTGAGAAACATTATTAATCTACTTGTACGATAATTAATTCTTCTATTTAGTTCATATGTTAATAAAATGTTTTCTATCAAAGATCGTTACAGCATACTGGACTCTGATTTTAATCGATTTTACTTACATATTTTCAGTTTCTGGATATTTGGTTTTCTAATTAAAAATTGAGGCGTAAAAAATTATTTTTAAATATTTATAGTAAATAAGATTTCACTAAATTTTGTTGTTGTTAGAGAAAATAGAAACATAATCAGGGTGTTTTAAAATGTGTTTAATAGAATTGTTGGTAATGTCCTGTCTCCAAACGTAAACAACGATTAATCAGTCAAGTCGTCTGCCTACAAATTGGACTTTAAATCTTTAGAAGACGACTAAAGACTTCTTTTTTGACTTGCTAAAGTTGTTTGAAGCTGTGTTGGGATACTGCTGAATATCTTTCATTAGGAATTCGGATATAAATGTATGTATATGGTAATGAGAATGAAGAAATAAACAGAAATTATTATACATAAATCAATATCACATGTATTTCAATTTATTTTTATTTTCCTTATATCTCCTTACTACATTTCTAAAACATAAAGAAAGTTATGGTTATGTTACGGTATGATACGTTGCATCAGTGGCTAAGGAGTCCCTACCATCTAAAAACCCAACTAACTCGAAGTAATCTAACGCTGGTAATGTTATGATTAATCCGGCAGTATCCTACATTGGTTCGAATAGGGTGGTCAGATAATTTATCTTTATGCTTCCTCTTCTTCTCGCATCTTGTCAGCCTTAAATCCCTTTTCGTTACAGCCATGGATGTTGTCTTTGACTTAGCAGTTGCGATGAAGTGGGGTAAAATAACGAATGTTCTTTTTAAATACTACGGTGCACAAATGGCTGAATATGGTATACCTAGGCAGATTCATGGAATAAATGAGAACAGATAGGTAGAAGAGAAGTCAAAGCTGGAAAAATGCAAGAAGAAGAGAAAGCATAAAGATTTCATCTGGTTACTGACTGAAATGTTGAGCTCACCGATACCCGGCTCTTGCATTAGTAGTGATGAGAAAAATTTAATATGGCGCTGTGTAGTCTGGAATGTGCGGCGGGTCAGTACATTGTAGTCTTATCTAAAATTACGTATTTTGTTTAACACCTTCGAAGCTCTTGCTGAGCCAAGAAATAGTAAAAGTAAAATGGATCGTTACAATATAGATTGTTAATTCTTTGACATCGAATTTATCAAGTTTACGCTAACATAATATTGTATTGCTGTCATCGTAATGTAATTTTCAAATTTTCTTTGGTAAAAATATAATTAGTGAGTATAAAAAGTATTCGTAGATCGAAGAATATCAAAGGAAATTATGTGTAAGTCTTTGTATAATTATAATGTATATTATTAACAATGGCAGTTAATATTACTATGATCAGTAATGTTAAAAATCAAGCATTATTAAAGCTATTAGGAGATACTGGGTAAAAGAAATGTAGAAATTACCATAAGAGTAAGGAAAGTAATTATAAACTTACATAATCAATGTAAAAATCTTTCTAAAATCTCCCAATTTGTTAGTAGGCCACGATTAATAATACAAAGACATAATTGGTCGATATAAAACAGTGTAAAATAATACAAGAAGTGAGTATATATGAAAATTAGATTTTTTGATCATATTCAACGAGTTCTTATTTGCATATTTAAAAAATATCCTAAACTAATTGTAAGTGCAAGTAAAATACTAAATGAGCTTAACAGTTTGATAAATGTCAACATTTCAGTTTGTCCTGTTACGAATTTTTTATGAAAACATAAATTTGAATAATATGCAGAAAATATTTTATTAATAAACAAAATAAAAAAAAAAAGAAATTACAATTCATGAAAACTTACAGAAATATAGCCACGAATTACTGAAATTGTTTAATTTTTACAGATGAAAGTAAATATATAATATTTCTTTGAAATAAATTTTAAGAAACATGATAAAAGAAAAATGGTACAAAATTATACTGAAAATAACATTGAAGTTGATTAATCTAATGCCAAAAAAGTGTGAGGCCATTATTAAATATTTTTAAATATGCAAATATCTGATTTTTTTTACATGAAATTTGTTCTAGACACTTATAGAGATAGGTATAAATTGTTTGTATTAAAAAAGTTTATTAATAAACCAACTAAGGTACATAAAGTTTTCTTTGAAATTACTCACCGTACAAATACTTTTTTACATTTACTGTATCTGCTAATATTTTTTTAGTATTTTACAAATACTTAAAAAGAGTAACTTAAGGCTATATTTTACTATAATTTTGTGTTTTCATAGATAAATCATAAAAGATAAAAATCATTCTTTAAAAAAGCACAAAGGGGAAAAATATTTCAAACAAATTGTTTCTGTTGTATTTGTGTTTTAACATGTTTAATACTTAATTCTCTCAATGGTGCCTCTATTTATGCATCACTGTGTCCCATATTTATGAAAATGTAAATATGTTAACTCTGTGCTTTTCTTCATAAATAAACATACTAATTAATATTTGTACAAAACCCATTTTTTGCTTTGTTTTTTTTTCATATAAATGGTGTTTTGAACAAACTTTTGAATTAACATTATAAATAAATAACAGTATACAATTAAAAATAAATTTAAATCTATAATTAATCTTACAAATAATTTTTAATAATCATGAGCCTCTAAATTCCCTCTGAATCTCTTCCAAAGATTTGCCTTTAGTTTCAGGAACTAAAAAGAATACAAAGAAAATACCAAGAGCACAAATTCCAGAAAATAACCAAAATGCACCACTGGTATCAATTGCCATTTTCAGATTGGTATAAAATTTTGTTATAATGAAAACCATTAACCAATTCAAGAGACTGGCACTACTTGCAGCTAAGCCCTTCACTTCTGGTGCAAAAATTTCACCCAACATTAACCATGGGATAGGACCAAAACCCAAAGAAAACATGACCACAAATACACATATGGAGCTTAGAGGTAACCATTTAATTGAATTGGTATCCTGTCCAATTTCAAAAAGGTAGAAATAAACTCCCAGTGCAAAAGATGTTAGACACATAAATATTATAGATGCTAATAGTAATATTCTTCTACCTAAACGATCTATAATTAGGGTGCTCACAAAAACAGCTAGTACTTGCATTACACCTACAATAATAGTGGAGTAACTAGGTTCTAAATCACTGCTAGCTTGATAAAAAATATCACTAGCATAGAATATAATAATATTTATGCCACTAAATTGTTGGAAAAACATAAGACCATAAGCAACTACAAAACTTTTTAAGATTGCTTTGGATTTAAGTAAAGTTAGGAAAGAAATTTTTTTGTTTTTAGTTTCCTCCAATACCTTTCGTTGATTTTGTAACTCATTGTCTATATTATATTGAACACCACGTAGTTTAATTAAGCTTTTCCTGGCTGACAATTCATTACCCTTTATTAAATAATAGACTGGTGATTCTGGCATGAATATAAAAACTATAAAAAAGATAAGTGACATAGTGACAGATAGAATAGACAGTACACGCATATCCACAGCAACTCCTCCAAAAACATATGATAATAGAATGCCTACAGTAAGAAGTAATTGAAAGTAAGACCCAAGAATTCCGCGAATGTCATTTTCAGCTATCTCTGCTGTATACAATGGTGCAAGTACACAAAAGGCTCCAACACTTATACCAGTGATAAATCTACCAATACCAAACATAAGAACAGAGTTAGCAAAAATGATGACTAGCCAACCTATAATAAAGGGTATCACCATAAAAAGCATTAAATACTTTCTTCCTATTATATCAGTCAAAATGCCAATAGGAATACTTATTGCTACTGCCCCAAGTGCACTTAGCGATCCAATCCATGAAAATTCATGGGGATTAATTTGAAACCCATACAGAGATTGTAGGTATTTTCCATCAGGACCAGCTGAAGCAGTCCATGCCAGTACCATGCCAGATGCCAATGCTCCAAGAGTTGCTGATAAACTAGCAATATATTGGAGTAACTTCTTAGCTGGTACAATTTGATCCATAGTGTTGGAAACTAAGGTTTGTTGTGAGATTCCCAGATTGTTTTCATTCATTTTGTTAAAATTATTCTATTAAAAACCTAAAAGTAATTAGACTAATCTTAGTTATAAATAATTATTTATTCTTCTTATAGCAGAGAAAAATAATTATTATAATGTAATTTTATTTTATATAAAATAATTTTAATTTATATAATTCTAAAAATTTTTCTGTTTTAATGGGGCAGGACTGTTTGAAATTTTGAAAAAATTGATTTTTTCTTGTCTTAAATAGTAGTTTGAAATCTTATGAATAAAATGTGAAAGGTCCTAGTCTTTAAAAAAATCTATTTTTAGAGGTACGAAGAGCGCAACAAATACCTATACATGCGTGCCGCAATGCCTTGGTCTACACATCTCAAATACAAATAGCTGCCAATTGAACAATTTTCATAAAAATCAAATTATTTTAACGTCAAATCCTAGAAAATATAGTATAGTTTCTGGCAGTTTTTAAAATTTTTGTTGCACCTCATTCTGTTTGGCTGGAATCGTATATACCGTTAGACCATATCGAAAAATAATCGTTGAAAGTAATAATGTTACGAATGCAAACAAGGATCATTTTTTTTTTTAAATTATCGCTGTTTTTTATAGTTTATACTATTGTAAATTAAACGACAAAAACTTATATCAACAACAAGTATATATATATATATATAATATATTATAAATCAATACCAAAGCGAAAGTATATATATATATACTTATATAAGTAATTATATATATATATATAATTATTATTTAAGTATATATATATATATATATATATATAATTATTATTTAAGTATATATATATATATATATATATATACTTAAATAATAATTATATATATATATATAATTACTTATATAAGTATATATATATATACTTTCGCTTTGGTATTGATTTATAATATATTATATATATATATATATACTTGTTGTTATTATATATATATATATATATATATATATATATATATATATATATATATATATATATATACTTTTTAACGCGTCAAGTAGTCCTGCCCCCTTAAGAAAGCACTTCTAAAATGTGGAAATACAAAATAATGAAATAAAAAAAATTTAATTTATTTCTTTTTACTCCGATTTTAAAGTACCGCTAGAATTGAAACTGAATTTTTATTTAGACGAAATTCGTTTATGATTTTGGATCATGAAAATTATGCGTTACTAACATATGAAATATTTACTCTTTATTGTATGAATAATGTTAAAATGTCACAGTTTATCAAAGAAATGCGTTAGTACCGAAATGTTGATAACATAGTAATAGTAGACTACTTAACAATAATATTCTATGGTTGTATTTTATGACTTTTATTACGTACCGCGTTAATTGAATGGAAAATTGATGAAATATTTAAATGGTGAGAGAAATCTGTTCGTGTTGCAAGTCCAGTTGTACGTTACGAAATACAATACTTGCGGACACAACGTAATCATTACCTTGACAAGTATTCAAATTTCTTATCAGCGATATGGCTGAGTACGGATTAATTTTGATTTAATCGGCATAAATGTTTATTACATGTACTTCACTGCCAAACGCCAAATACTAACCATACGTTTATCTTATCGTATATATCTATTAATTTCTTAAAGAATTTGCAAGAGTAATAGAATTTTCCGTAAACTGACTCGTAACATCGGAAAGTCATGATTAGTTTTTTCTATTATATGTTTTAAGTATTGTCGATAAGTGTTTTCTATTTTTATATTTTCTTCTATTACATTTTCACTCTTGTAAATCATTTTATAAGTACCACTTTTTATATTTTGAAATTGTTTTACTTTTCTTTGTTTAAGGACTAAGCTATGCAGATTCTGAAAATGATCGTAAACAATTAAATTATTGGAGTTTTGTTAACAATATAATAAAATTCAAGACATACATGGTATTTTAAAGTTTCCAACTGTTCGATATCGTTTTCTATATTAGAAATGCATTCTTTTACATTTTGTAAATCTTGTTTGCACTTTGTTAAATTATTATCTGTGCTGTTTATTTGACTTTTCAATTGTTCCACTCTATCTTCAGTTTGTTTGGTTATCTGTTAATTCCAAAAAGTATGTTTTCAATCATTTATTAAATAATTAATTAGATACAAATAATATTTACCGTTAAAAATTGCTTGATTTTTGTTCGTTGATCAAATAAACGTTTGTGCATTATAAGTTTTTCATTATGTAGTTCTCTTGGATTTTTTTTAAGCTTACCAATTACTTTGTTTACTATAATATCTCTCCTTCCTATACAGAGTTCCATATCATGAATTAATTTTTCTTGAATTCTTCTTAAATAAGAAAGTCTCATTTCCATTTTATGTATTTCATTTTTCATTGGTGCTACGCCGCCCGCACTGCGTTCTTCTTTTATTTGTTTTATTGTCTCTTGCAGTAATTGTACCTTAATTACATAATTGTTATATTAAATGTAAGTAACAATTTTTAAGAAATATATTAATTACCTTTTTTTCCCATGATAAACTCTCTTGTTGTAAAGATTTTAATTCTTCTTTTAATATAATTTTTTCAGTACATAAATTTCTTAAATTACTTTGCAATTTTATAAGTTCTAATTTCAATTCTTCAAAAGATAAAATACATTCATTTTTTATTATGCAATTTTTGTCTTCCAATTCCTCTCTCAAATCTTTTTGTACCACTAAATCTGCATTTATATGTGATACTTTTTGTCTAAGAGAAATTATAATCTTGTTTGTACTTGCTTCTTCTTTTGTAAGCATTTCTAATGCATACTCTAATTTAACATTTTTTTGTTCCATTATCATGATTTCTTTGTCAAAGAGATTTATTTCCTGTAACTGTGATTCTTTCTCTTGACTCAATGAAACCATAAAACCTTGTTGACGCATCCAGAACTGCTGTGCTTTTTGAATATTCTGTATAAGTTCTTGAATATTCTTTTCTAAACTAATAATTTTTAAATCTTGTGGACTCAAATCTTCACCATCAATGTTTGGTGCAATCTGAAATTATTTGTTCTTAGAAAATTGTATTTTGAATTGAATAATAAAAATAAAAAATGTAGAACCTGTTTAATAAGTTTATTTATTCCAAGAAGTTTTCTTTGCTTTCTTTCAATTGTAGTTTCATATTTTCTTATTTCTTTTTGTAATTCATCTATTTGGTTTGCTTTTCCTCCATTTTTTTGCAAAAGTTCTTCTAACTCTGTTTTCTGATTTATAGTCAGATTTTTAAGCTTTTCTAGTTTCAAACAACTATCTCCATATAAATTTTCTATACGTGCAACTGTAATTTCATGTTGTAACATAGTATTTTTTGTATTTAATAATAACTCATTTACATATTGTGCTGTTTTATCACATACAACTTTTTCTTCCAATTTTTTAATCATTGTGTCTTCTAAATTATTCTTTTTGCCAAAACTGATTTCAAACTTTTTATTTGCTTGTTCTGCTTCGTATAAGCAGTTCTGATATTTCTGAAAAATTACCACTTTGCAATATTAATTGAGTAACACTATATTTAAGAGATATCAAATATTGAACATACAGTAAAAATAATATTGTAATCACACTGTGTTTGCTCATCAACTTTTGTCAAATTTAGTAATTGCAATTCAATGTCTGCAATTTTTTCATTGTACATTGATATTACTTTTGATATGATTTGAACATCATTTTCTAGACGAAAAAGTACAGATGTCAAATGTTCGTTGATTTCAGTCTCCTTTTCTGTTTCTTTTTTAACTTTATGTATTTTCAATAACAGTGCATCACACAATTCATGCGCTTCTCTAAGAAATACACACTACATTAAATGTGAAATTATATTATACATTTTCACATGTTATTTTTCTAAAAAAAAGTTATTGATAAATCTAATCAAAATTTAAAATTAATTTTTGAAAAATTATAAAAATATTTTTAGAATTAAATACATCCAACAATTATTCAAAAGTATATTAAATTATTTATACTTCCAAAGACTATATACTTATATACTTACTACCAGATAAGATTTAATTTATAATAATACTTACCCTTGTTTAGAACATAACTGGTTGTAAAAATTATTCCGTTTACAAATATTAGCTATAATAGACTTCCATGTATTATGTAAGTCTTTGTGTTCTGCATGTAGGGTTTCTAAATCTGTATTTACATCGATTATGACTCTACTACTATTTTCTTTTTCTCTGTCTTTAATTTGTACTTGTTCATCTAAATATGCTATCTCTGCTTCAATTCTCCACACTTCTTCCTTTAATCGATATAAAATAAAATCTCGTTGCTGTTTCTTATTCATTAACATTTTCTGTCTCTTGGCATCTTGTGATGATATCTGTTTTGATTTTTTAAAATAATCATTTAAATCTTCTTCCCATTTAGACAAGTAACTATAAAAAGCCAGCAAGGTTTTTAATTCTTGAGAAAATTTTTCTTTTTTCTTTGTTTCTTCCTTTAATTTACAATGATTTTCTTTTAAAACTTCTTTAGCAGCTTCTATATTCTGATATCTTTTTTCACTCAGCAATGTGATCGTTGTCAGTGCTTCCATATATTGTAGAATTGTTGTATGTTGATGATCAATTTCTTGTTGAATTTGATATAAATATAGACCTTTTGATTCTAATTCTTTTTCAGCTTGTTTTATCGATGCTTCCTAAAAATATGTAATTAAAAGGAGATATTATTGGTGTAGAAATATTATTCATGTTATAAAAAATAAATTAGTATGTTACAAGAGTTAAGTAAAAATCATAAAGGTTCCAACAAATTATTGCAAATATTAAATGAATGTCACTAAAAAAAGAATTATGAATTTCCAATGTTTTATGTTACAAATTTCTTACAGTTGTAAATATATCTTCTGAAAGTCTATTATTAACATCTGTTAAATGTGCATGGAGCGTTTTTTGAAATTTATTCATTAATTTGTCATTAGGATCAAGAACATTTAATGTAGATGTTTCAATCAAATCCATTTTAATAATTTTTATTATACAATTTTTGGTTATTTAAGAAATTATTCTTCTATGATTAAGAAAGATAGAATATAAATGATAAAGTTATAAACTATTTGGGCTTTTTACAAATTTCGGATAACTTTCGGATTACTACTGCGAACTATTGACATATCAATTCTATTCAAATCAGCACGGTTCCCATGACAACACACATAAGCTGCAAGTATTAATCGGTTCCTAGTAAGGGAAAACGTACAACGAGCGTCAATATAAGGTTAACATTAAAAATTTTCAAATTCTCTTTGAAATAACTTAAAAGGTATAAAAGAAAACAGGAAAAAGATGTATGATATTGAAAGCTCAATTTGTCTTCTATAAAAAACATATACTTTTATTAGTGATAAGTTAACAGTAAACAAATTTATAACGCAAAGAACAAGAAGTCCCTATGTCTTCAGTCAATGTGAAGTTAACACCCCTATTTTTATTTTGGCAATTATGACTATTGTAATAAATTTTTATTATGTTTGCATCACTGTTTAGTAATATGACTTTGTGGCGTCCCCGTGCTTTGTTTCCATATCATAATATCGCAGAAGGAGATACTATATGTGTAATTTCGAAATAAGTAAGCAAACAACTACTGAAGTGCATGAAATAATAATCAAATTGTATAAAAATCAACAGTTTTTAAAAGAAATTGCGAAATTTGTGAAAAGAAATCATGTGGCTGTGAAAAAAATCATTGACAAATATAATGATCTCGGATTGTTATCAGTCTATCAATACAAGTAAAGCAAAATTCTTTTTTACGTGCAGTAAAAATAGCAAAAGAACTGAGTAATCTTAAGAAAGAAATAGTTAGTGCAAGTAGAATCCGTAGAACACTAAATAGAGTAGGCTTATTTGGAAGAATTCCGAGGAACAAGCCAATGATTTCTGAAATCAATAGAAAGAATTGGTCGCAGTATGGTAAAGATTACCTGAATTATACTGAATCTTTCTGGAATGATGTTCTCTTCTTTAATGAAAGTAAATTTGAAGTTTATAGAGATAGAAAACCGCCTAGGGTATGGAGAAGTAAAATAATGCCTTGAAAGAAATGAATTTGGTCTATACAATCAAACATGGGGGAGGATCTGTGATGGTTTGGGGATGTATGGTTGGTTCCGCGGTTGGAAATCTCGTGTTAATTGAAGATACAACAAAGGATGATTGCGTTGAAACATTGCGGGAAAACTTAGATCCTAGTATTAGGAAATTGAACTTATCAAGAACATAGACATTTCAAAGTGACAACAATCCAAAGCATACATCATGCATGGCAAAAGAATGGCATTTTTACGATACACCAATCCTCCGCAATCCTCAGACCGCAATTCCATAGAAAATGTATGGGATTATTTAGATCGGAAAATAATGAAAAGAAAGATAACGTCGAAAGAAACTCTCAAGAAAGCCATTTTAAAAGAATGGAATCGAATTCCGACAAGTTATACATTCTCGTTGGTCAAATCTATGAGAAACAGATTGACTGAAATTATAGAAAACAACGGAAATTCAACAAAGTATTAATTTTACCAAAAAAAAAAGAGAAATTGTTGTTCCTACCTATAGATATTAACTTTATATTGATTGAAGAAAAATATACTTTTTTGTTCTTTGCATTATAAGTTTGTTTACTTATAAGGTAAATTTATTACTAATAAAAATATGTATTTTTTATAGAAGACAAATTGAGCTTTCAATATCGTACACCTTTTTCCTGTTTTCTTTCATACCTTTTAAGTTATTTCAAAGAGAATTTGAAAATTTTTAATGTTAAAATTTATATTGACGCTTACTGTAGCTGGGCAGTGTTTGCTTCCCTAACCTTTTCCTTAAAAGTTAGCTTTCGCACGTGTTACGCAATAAGATACACTATTTCCAAGATAAATGCGAAAGTTTTAGGATTTAAATTTATATTTATGAAGGACCATCCATAAAACTTTAGATATCTGTCGGTATTTTGTCAACAGTGGCGATTATAGAAAAAGATAGGAAACGGAAGACTAAAAGAAAGAGGAACTAAACGCCACGATGTTAGTGTGACCAAAGTTTAAAGGACACTTGATTGCAGTGATCAATTACATTTAAAAAGAAATTTTTTTTCATGAAACTTTTATCAACATACTTGTAAGACCTTTCTGATTAAAATGACATCAAACACGACCTAATTTGGATGATATTTACTTATTTAGTAAGTGATATTAATTCAACATTGTATTTGTTGGAACGAATGCAACAATGATCCTAAGAGTGCCAGATGTCGATAGCGAATGGTCGATGTCAGTTTTAAGGACTGTCTACATATTGGCGCGGAAGGGTCGTCCGCTACGCGGTCAACGGTTTGGCTATTTTTTTCTGGGGTTTTTTCTATTCAGTTCCAAGTCGAGAGTCACGAAGACCACACGACACTGTCGTCGTTTGCGTCAAGGCATATTACTGTATACTTGTTTGTGTGGACTTTGTATTCTCATATGTACAAAAACTATACTACTGGATACGCGAGATCCCTGCATATTATAATAAACTACATATTATAATCTGAACTTTACAACAGTATTAAATAAATCTTTGTTCCATTAATATGTATCGTAGCCATACAATGTGATCAAACGTGTCTCGGGTACCGACTATCTTCTCGAAACCCACTGTTCAGTTGCCTAGCGTCTAGCTCCTTTCATTCGTCCTGGGGACCTCCAAGCTATCGTTTTGGAAGTCCCCCAGGACGAGCAGTTATCAGAGCGCAAGTTTTGTAACACAAGCCCCCATTTCGCCTAAATATTGTCTTTCTCTGACTTGAAGTCTCACGGGACGGCACAGGAGCAAAGAGGCTTTTTTTCCGTGGAGGAAATGTTCGGAAGACTCCCCTGACCTCTTGCCAACTCGCTTGGAATTTCCTGCAAGTGGAACCTACTCACTAAAACCCACCACGGTGATCATCCTCGCACGTTATTGGGGGGGGGGGGGGGGGGGGGGGGCACCGGAAACCAAATCGCATCAATGCTTCCGGTGACCCCCCCCCACCCGCCCTTGCAGCGCGATCAACATACCCACCCCCCATTTTCGTTAAAGGGGGGCGAAATGTTGCCCCCTCCCCCTATTTTGCACAGCGCCTGGACTCTCGGTGATGGGACAAGACCGTGAGCCCCAATCTCACGACCATCCGTGGCTGTCATAGTCGCGCCCAACGGCACGAAGACGCAAGGTGCCACCGGACATCACCCTCTTGCTTATTTAAGAGCTACCCTCTTCTCGGGTGAGGCGCGGACGGAGGCTCGAGGCGCTAGGTCAACGTGCCTCCGCCCACCGTTCGTAGGGGACCTATTCGAACTCACGCGAGCCCATCCTCGCCTGCATCCCGCGACCTCCTCTTGTAAAATTACGGTTTCGCAGAAGGAGGCCACGGCCTTTCACTTTCCCTCGTTGCCGGGCATGGCTCTTACTATCCACAGCAGCGAGAGATCCACCTTAATCGTGCCAACCAGACCACGGCGCTCACTCGCCTAGGCTGGGCACACTTCTAGGGTGTGCTGCGCCGTGTCCTGGTCAGCTGGACAGTGCCAGCAGCGTGCTGTCGTCTTTTTACCTATACAGCGCATGTACCGCCCGAAGCATTCATGTCCGGACAGCACCTGCACCATATTGTAGGTGAGGGAATCGTAGCCTCTACCTAACCACACTAAGGCGCAAGGCACGACCCCACAGTTGGACGACATGTAGCACCCCACCATAGCGAGTCCCTTCCACTCGACGGCGACGAATCCCGTACTGCACTCAAGCAGGTAGCATGAAGAGGAACCATCGCCGCCCTTCCATACAATTGCCACTGAGCCGCACGCGGCCCTCATGTAGTGCGGATGGTCAGGGACGCGGTACATCTTGGCGGTGACTGCCAGGCCAACCTTCCACTCCACGAGAACTTGGGACATTACGTTTTGTGGCGCACGGCAGTAATTGAGGTTGGTCTGGAGGAGGCGGGAATGCCGATACATAATGCTTCTCCGGCTCCTCCAGGTGTTCTTCCCGCATTTTCGACGGTAGTATCGTTGCTATCCATCCTATTACTAATCTCCCGGCCTCTACCACCCTTTGGCCGGCAGAGCCAGGGCACCGGGCTCAAACCGACCCCAGGCTGGAGGGGGAAATACGGATTTTTCCAACATTTATCTCCTCCTCCGTGTATTCCCCTGTCCTGGCCAGCGTCAGGCTCACCTCATTCCGGGTGACCGAGTCGCCAGCCCACTTACGCGAAATTCCGCATGCTTCGTGAACCGGACGACTTGGACACCCTGGGCCGCCAGGACTTAGCCCATTCTTTGGGCGAGGCGGTCCGCCTTCGTGCCGTTATCGGGCTTGGGAATCTCTAAAACAAGAGCCCCGGTTACCGCGCGCTTCGATCGAACCGCCTCGATGTCGAGCAGGACCAGGACGATATTTGACCTGGTCATCTACATCGTCTTTTCATAAATCAAATCACTCTCCTCAGGGACTGTCAGCGATACCGCTGCCGTCGTTGGGGGGGGGGGGGGGGGCGTAGGTGAGACTTGAGCTTACTCATCCAGCCCTTTTTCTTCTCGAGTTGGGCCACCATTACCCAACCGGTGCCGAGAGTGGCGGTGGTGGAGGATGGGTTGCCTTCTTGGTCATCTATTTGGTCTTCCGGACGAGCACTTCCGTCCAAGCCACCCCGGTTAAGGGTGGTGGCGGTAGCATTAACAATGTTGCAGGGGGCTTCTGCGCCGCAGCAGTACCTTTGGCATTGTCTTTGGCCTAAAGCTTGGCCTTGATAGCGCCAATCATCGCCGCCGTAACAGCCGAAAGGGCACCAGCTGTCGTCGTCCCGCAGACGCACCGAGCCGCGGGTGCTGGAAGCGTAGATCTCTGCAAGTTGTCCGCCTCTCCCCGTGACCGGGAGAGTTCCTCTTTCCGCGGTCAGAAGGCGCGACCAGAGCTGTACATTGATTATCTTCATTGCAGCTGGGACCCGTTGCCTCAACTCCTGCGGAGCCCGTCGCGTCTCTTTCACCACCATCCTCATGGCCTTCGCAAAGGTAACGTTCAGATCTCGTGAGGTGGTTGCTACTTTACAATCGACCTCAGGAACGAGACAATACGAGCCATGTTTCCCAAGAGGACAATGTTCCAAAGGTATTCAAATTTAACATTACTATTACCGCATATAAGAAATATCCGAAGAATAATAAAAATCCGAAAATTAAGTTTTCTCTTAAAGAAAAATATACATTTTTTAAAGAAATCAATTGATACATTTTGTTCATACATCAACACATAAAAGCTATTATAATATTTACCAAGAAAAATTTGTAGCTGATCAGAAACTGATTAACTTTTGTGTAAAACATTTTTTCATTTGACTATTGGAAAGGCCTGAAAATCGTGGCGACAATTATGTGCCACACACTCTATATAACTTCTTTTAAAATAAATGAAAATTCATTTTTATTCACTTCTAAATTAAATTTTTATTATTTTTACTGAAAAAGAATTTTGCTTATTTCTACTGAGAATTATATAACCAATGTTTTCCTAGCATATTGTAAAAAACTAGTAAAAATTGTTGTCCTGTATTAGATGTAACTATTGTATAGTAGTAATATGTTACATCTACGCCAAGGGGCTCTGCCTGTCGCCTATTTCTCATAATCTCTTCTCTATCTCACTACCTTTTTCGTCAGTCAGTCTACATGTGTCTGTAACTGCCGCAACGAATAGCGAACTAGAATTGAATATATGCGTGAGAATAGATGCACCTCTTCCATTTTTTTTCGCATTCCTGCCACGGACTTTAAGTCAGCGATAAAGAATACTACTCGAAGCCAGTTAAATCACAATTAGGCGACACATAATACCCCATTACGACATGTCCCCACACTGGACAACGACGAAGCCTCCACCGCGCTTCAGCAGCCCACGTCGCCGTCTTTCTATATTATTGCCATTGAGTCGCCCACATTATCCATCTGGTGTGGGCGGTAGAAGACGCGGTACAATTCGGTTACGATTATCAGGTCAACCCTTCACTCTGCGAAAACTTGAGACATTAGGTCCTGTGCTCCGCGGCAGTGGTTGAGATTGGCCTGACGGAGGAGCCAGGAAGTCATTATTTAATGATCGCGCCTCCTCAAGGCATCTCTCCATCTTCATGGCGTAGCGGCGCCCGCAGTCGGAGTCACACTCACCCGGGTCAGCCTGGGTCCCGGCGCTCGTTTCTATTGTTCGGTTAGGACGGGAGGGGAAACTTTTCGAGTCTCCCCAAGTATGTACAAAGCTAACACGTGAGGGCTGCCGCGCACTGGCTCGCTCAGTGATTGCAGCATCGTTACACACATACATACACGCGCGCGCGTATAAATATAATTCTAAATAAATTTTAGAAAGAATTAAATGTATTTTAATAAGAACTAATTACAATGTATTACACGCTTTTTATCATAAGAGACAGAGAATTAATAGATTAGTGGCAAACTGAAAACAAGTTATGTGGTAAAATTGTACAATTGTTAGAAAAAAAAACAAATTTATCACCTACACTATTGTAGAAAAAATGAAAAACCGAAGGATTCTTTTTGTAACAAGAAGTCTCATTTTGATTAGTCAAAGGAACTAACAAAAAGAGAAGAAACTATAGTTTACTGCGGAAGAATACAAAATTTAATTTCAGTTCCAAAAATTGCTGGAATTATCTTTAATAGTGGGAAATAATTTAAAAAGAAATTTGGAATAATATAAAGAAAACTACTACTAAAAAAAAGTGTAGACAGGATACAACAATGTATACAAATGTGATAGGTCCTCAGTGAACCAAAAAACTATTAAAACTTATTTAATTAATAAATATAGTTGTATCATTTAATTGTTCGAATACTTTTGTAATGTTTATATAATCAATGTTTTTAAGAAATGATTTGTAATTATTGTTTATATTGATAGATACACATCAGATTTTACACGCGTAGTTTTAATATTTGTAGATTATTATTGTAATAAAAGTATTTTGAATATTACTACTTTGCAGGCAAAGTGAGTATAGAGATGTAATTTGTATAAGTACAACTGCAATACGTATTTATATATTTTGTAAAATTTGTTATTAAAAGTGTTACTGATAACGAAGTTACTTTCAACATGTTGTGTATTCTTTTCCGTCATTGAGCAATGCTATTTCTATACTATTACCACTATTTTTCGTTTTTATTTCCACATTATACGTATTGGCCTGTAAAAACAAAAAATGTATCAAAGTTTTTATCAAGTTTCAATCGATTATAAACTATAATTTAAGTGGAAATACCAATTGCAGTGAGGCCAAAAAATATCTAGCCACTTCGCAAGCAGGTTTGTCGTGAACGACACTGTCAAAATTAATCTTCTTCTGATCCAGTGCTTGTAGAGTTCCTATTATGCGAGAGGTGTAGTCGTGAATTCGGAATGTAGGTCTGATTTCAGCCTCAGATAATTTTGGCTGCAGAGAGGCATGCCACTTGGCTACAGTTTGGTCTAATTCGGTTGTAACATTAGATTCTTCAAAAATCTCTTTCATTTTACCTTCAATTAATGTCTGATAATCTGGTAGTGAATATGTTAAATCAATTTCCGAAATTGAAGGTTCATACCAATTGCTACATAAGGTAGAGGATTTATCAGCGATGTCAAGTGAATTATGACGATTAGCTGATTGTGATTTGATGTGTGTAGGTGAGGAATTTCTGCTCGTTACTTCTTCAATATTATTTTCGACGAAATTGTTTTGGTTTTGAGAAATACGAAAATCCAATAAATCGATAGTAACACCTGTTGTAGTTTCATATTGAGAAGTATTATTCTTTTGTTCTGTTCCATTCAAGCATTCGTCAAAATTTTTCATAAAATCCTCCAATTCCTCTAGTAAAAAAAAACAGATATATTTTGAAATGTTATAACGTTATTTTTAACTATAATTCATCTTAAATTAACTCACGTTTCCGCAAGCATTTAAATTTTTGTTTTGCTTGCAAAATGAAATCTTTTTTCTTAATTGTAAATGATTCAGCTTCATATAAAACAAGTTTTGTTAAACTTTCAGGTTTGTACATTTTCGATGCAAGTTTACGTTTTTTCTACAATTAAAAGTAATTATATACATAAATAAATAACTAAAGTATAAATATGATAATATCATTTAAATAGAAGAAAATTAAAAACTATAATTTATACATACTGAGCCGAATTTAGTTTCTAAAAGAGAAATGTATTCTGGAAGTTTTAAAATGGATGAATTGTTAAAAAATATATTTTTCATTCCCTGAATAAATGGCATTGGTTTCCAATCAAATTCATTTATATCATCTACTGAACATATCGATATTTTCGATGTTTGATTCCTGATAAAAATATTAGTATATACAAAAATTTAATGAATATCACAAATTTAAATAAAATATAAATATTCCTTTAAAAAATACCCTCTTTTTCGCAGACCAAGTAATCCTTCTTTCCATTGCATATTGTCTAATTCATCCACTTGAACAAGCTGATGGCGATCATCTTTTGATATGAGACCTAATTGTTTATCAGTTGTCATTTGATTGGTAATTCCAAATTTTTTTAATTTTCCATCATTTCTTGGATATTCTTCTTCAATTTGAATTGTTTGGTCTGAATTTTCACTTTGATATCTTTCTTTAGCTCCATTAATTTCCTTGCAATTATGAATTCGGAAATTTTGATCATTACTATCTATTGGATCTTGTAGTAAATTATTTTGGATATGCTGCCTCTTGAGAAAAATTTTCTCTGTAATAAATTGTTGTGAAATATTAGGGTTATTAAAAGGAATTTCATGGTCTCTATTTATCACATTTTCTTTCTCTAAAATTTGTGATTCATTTGCTAAAGAGACATTTTCTACTTCCAGAGAAAAATTTTGTTCCTCCTCAAATTCTCCATGAGTGGATGTAATAAATTCATTGTCATTTAATGAGGTAGCTGACTGGTACCCAGAGGTTCCAGTACCAGGAGTTTTTGGTTCTGAATATGATGACAAAGAATTTCTTCCTTTCTGAACACGAGAACCAAGCATACGAGTAAAATCATAAGGTGTCAATTCATCCACTAACATTCCACTTGTATTTATAGCTTGATTACACCTTGAAATTAAAAGTAAGTTGCGATTTAAAAAACACAAATTAAATACAATGAATTTCTATTTACCGAAAATCATATTTCTTTCCTATGACTTCCCCCAATACATCATAAACTTGGATGGGATCGTATAATTGGGCTACATTGTTTTCTAATTGAGTAAAACGGTGACTTAATAATTTGACTCTTTTCTGTGCTTGAAATTGATTCTTTTTATTAATATTTTTCCCAACATTTATTTCTAAATCATTAATAAGAGAATTTTCGAAATCAACAGATGCTTTTTTAGGAACTCTTTTTTCTTTACTTGTAGACTTTTTTATTTCTTCTTCCCTATTGAAAATATAAATAAACTATCAACTGTAACACATGTGTTTTGAACTATATTCAAGAGCAATAATTACTCATAGCCAAAAAATATTTGTTTTAAAACTTCTATCTCATTAAAGAGACGTTCAATTCTGCGTACATATACATTAGTTGAATTTTGGAGAACAAGTGCTGCTTCCCCAAAGTTTATATTACATGGCTCTTCTAATAGTGCATAATATTCTTCTAAAACCTAAAATAAGACATAATGATGAGCTATTTGTACTTGATTATAATTATTATAATATCATATACCTGCGATAATGGAAATTTCCAATCAGCAAGATCCTTTGCTGGCTTCATAAGCTGCGTACTAATATCCTGCAGTGTGACCATTTTAGATGCTGAATATTTACCTTCCTATGGATATTCTATTACATAAAAATAGTATTTTGTTTTGAATATTTTGTTATAAATAATAATAATAATAAAAATAATATTGTTGAAATGTACTTATAACTAACACTATCAATGATACTAATTAATTTGTCTGTCATAAACAATAAAAAAGGGCACACACACAACTACAAGCTATATTTGATAAAAATGAATATACAAGTAGTTAATTGATTGTACAATCAATTTTTAGAACATGAAGACTTGAATTACTGCATAATTGTACAAAACTAATGTTTAGTAATTAATCCTAATGTATAAAGATAATATGAAATATCCAATTATTAAACTCAATTTATAAAAAGCTAAATAACAAGAGTTACAAATAACTCTTTACTCAAACATTCCTCAACAAATGTTGCTTTTTTTTTCTTAATTTAAGAAATTATTATGTTAAAGCTATTTTGTTTAGTCGATAAATTTGTTATCTTCTCTATAACTTCAATTTTAAAGCATTTTGGGCTAAATCAAAAACAGAACTGTCAGTTATAATATAAAAATATGTGCAAAATATAATAAACATGACTTAAATTTGCAGCAAAAAAGAAACACACAGTAGAAATAGTAAAAATTGTAAGTAAACACTTAAAATGTTTCTAATAAAAGTTCATGATAATTGACTAATAAAAAAATAAATATATTGGAAGCAATTGAAAGAACACATTTTCACATTTTCTTTCAATTAACATTAATATTCGACATCAAAAACTACTAAATTACAAATTAATAAGTTAGAACGGAAATTTTAATCACGGTTTCCTCATATAGCAAAAAACTGCAAAAATAAAAAAACATTATATCGAATCTAATAATTTGCATATTTTTATAGTGCGTAAATCACATTAAATTATTTAAAATTATATTTTTTTAAACACCTTCATACATTATTCAAACTCGTGATGTAATAGGTTAAATTAAAGAATAAAGGTTCTAGCTTTTAAACATTCATTTACGTAATTACAAACAATTTAAAAACATTGTTTTAGGTAGCACAGATATAGGTGTCATAGTTATAATAAATGAATTATTATTTAATATAAAATTTCTGTATTAATTTTATTGTCAATGGAAGTAAAATAGGTTATATTGAAATTGCTTCGTTCAGTGTTTGTTTACGTTTATATAAAAAGAGAACTCTCGCGCGCATTACGCGCAGAATGCGCAGAATTGCTGCTAGCTGTATGCGGATCTTCCAATACATGCAACCTTGATGCGATAAACGACAAGATGTATAAATCACTATGAAATAAGAATAAGCCAAAAATGTCCCCTGTCATGAGGTATGTACAGTTGAATCTAAGGATTGAATTAATATTTATTAAAAATATTTCACTATATATTCAGAATTAATTTTGAAATATGTAACCTGTTTGTAATAGGTCACTCGTAAGATAAAGCATCAGTAAGTGAAGCCAAAAGAGAAGAAAGAAAAATACCTGTAATAAATAATAGCTAATGATTGTATGGTGATACCACTTTAAAAATTTGACTTGTTCATAGGATTTTCGTAATAAATAAAAAAGAAAAGAAAATTCAATCAACCACTAGTGTGACAGGAAGTAAAGAAAGACAAGTTTCCTGTCTACTATGCAGAGATTATAAGTTGTCAATGAATCAAATTAGTCGTACCACCTTGAATTACAGACATTTTCGTTATTGGTTAAGGGAGAACCCCATCCTGACCAGTCAAAAAAATCGAATATTTTCTTCTTATTTTCTTAAAGTTTGAAATATGTAGAATGTTATGTCAAGAAGATATTTCGAAATTCAAACATTTAGCGAAGTTACAGCGATCAATAATTTTTGTTTTCTATCTATTCTCGTCGGTCTCTCGTGGACCGTGCGTTATGTACCACTGACCGGGTGAAACGAAAACATTGTTTCAAGGCAATTCTTTATTATTCATGAGAAAAGAATTCTATTGAATGTAATTCAAGTTTTTTATATCGTACATAGCAATAAGCTCTGAACATGGTCGAAAATTGTAGCCGGATGAGTAATCTGCGAATGGAGTGAGAATGACAAGTCTTTGGAACCATTTGAAAGAGATTGAAATTTTTACTGATAAGTTAATAAATGAATTAACAATATATTATGGTCTTGCTGTTCTATGAAATTCCCATTGCAAGGAGGCAACGAAGAAAGTAATATAGAATATGTTTTTCACAAAATTTCATGAGACAAAAATCCTCTTGGCAGGTGGCAAAAGCAACGAATGGTTTGGAAAATTATGTATACAAAATACCTCTGCCACAAATTGCTCAAGATACAATTTGTCCAATTTATGAAGACCTCAGCACGAATGAGCTATTACAAAGATATGAAGGTGGTTTTATACAAAACAATGAGAGTTTAAATTCAATCATTTGGACAATAGTTAAAAAAGATCTGCATATTTCGATACCTACTCGGAATAAGACAAAACATTAATACTTCGTCTATCTTATAATATTTTAGTGCTGATTTGTTCTCGCCTTTAGTAAGAAAGAAGTGAAAAACAATCACTCAAGAGTCGTGTTCTCTCTGTATTACATAGCATGCGATAGTCCCAAGTTTCAAGAATAAAAAAGTCTCACATTCACCTTCTTTCACTGCTTTTAAACCTGTCAAGATCCATAATCAGATCCCAACTCCGATCAGATTGGGATTTGGAATATTGTCGGATAGATCGTAACGTCACCGGCGTTTGAATCATGTGACGAGGTAGAAAGTAGATACTAAAAGTGAAGTGATGGGGAGAACCTTAGCAACAGCGTCTTGACGTTCTCTTTAACACGACGCCATTTTTCATAGAGAATTTGGATATACATGTATTTATATGGTAATGGAATGAAAAAATAAACAAAAATTACTATACATAAATCAATATTACTTGCATTTTAATTCAATTTTTACCTTCTTTATATATTTTTATTATATTTGTAAAACGTTAAAACAAATATGGTTATGTTACGTGTAGATACGTTTGTTCGGTGTTACGGAGCCTTTACTATTTGGAAACCCAAAGAATCTGAACGTGTGGTATTATGATCTATTAAGCAATATACTAACTCTGATTGTCACATACATGAGATTCGTCCATTAACTTGTGTATCTAGAGGACGAAATTCTCCGGAACTTTTTTTTCGAATGTAGCGTCATTAATTCGCCCTTGCGATCCGAAATATGTATCAGTCAATAGTAAATCTCTTGCGCATCTGTCTTACGCACCACGCGGTGTTTGGGTGAGGGTTGAGGGCCGCTTTGCCCGTTTTTCCGTGTCGGCTTTCGTGCATCTGTGGTAGTATTGACAAATTTTTTTAGCTCGGTGTATGTAAATATCTACTACTCCATGATCCTACATACAGACTTCAATTTATGGGACCCAAGCTTTCATTGAATGTTCGATAGTCCGATTATCGTATACTTTTACGCTGTTTAAACTAAGAAAGGTACATGTTATTAAAGTTTAGTAGTCTATTTAATTATTTGGTAGTAATTAATCATTCAACTAAAGTTTGCATACTTTTGGCTCTCTCAACTTACACACACACACACACACACACACATATATATATATATATTATGGTTACAGATTTCTTTAATAATACAAAGTTTTTTTGGTGTGTATTATAATATTTTTGTTTTATTCAAGGAATAAACATATATATAATTAGTTTCTAGGGACATAAAGTGAATAATAATCATGGACAGGAAAACTTATACAAAATCAACACACTGGGTGTTGCAACCATGGAGCCTCTTTTTTCTTATACTGGTTCAATTTTTGGTACAATTTTTAACATCTTTCTATCTTTATATGTATGTGGCTCATGTGGAGACAGATGTTCATATTATGCAAAACCACAATGTTTTACACACTGAAAAATTGATACGGACAAAACGAAATAGTGCATTGCCTGTGACAGAAGATAATAAAGTATTAGATACTTCTAGAGTAGGTACTATTGATATATGTCATACAAAAAATATACTTTATATTTGTACTTCTTTTTTATATTTTAGATTTGGGAGGAAAAGGATATGATAAAAGAATCTAAAAAGGTGACTTTGCCTCCTGTAGCTATGTCAGGATTGTCATCTTCTCCAATTACTCCTACGGAACATGATTGGGTGTGGTTACATGCAACGAGTTAAACACTCGTGTGCAGGTTGAGGGGGTAGACAAGTCTCAAAATCATCAAAAAACAGTTTTTGAAATTTTTATATATTCAAATAGTTCTAAGCTAATAATTGGCTGTATATTTTATGCTTTAATTTATTGAAAAATTCCAAAAATTGACAAAATGACATAATGGAAATTAATAGTCAAATGCATTAAAATATCCTATGATTTCACTGGATTAAGCTGTCAATATTAAAATTTAATTGAAATGTTTATCTAAGAGAAAAGTGTAATCTAAATGTAAACGCAATTTTTGAAAACTACATTTTTGGAAACAGTAAACATAATGTTTCAAGAAGAGTCCTAATAATTTTTTTCAAAATTGTTGTGTGTACTCTTAGAAAGTAGAATTTCGAAAAAAAATTCATAAATGAGAATGTAGCGTCATTAATTGGCCCTTGTGATCCGAAATATGTATCAGTCAATAACAAATCTCTCAAAGAAATTGAATTTGAAAAATGACAAAATTTCTATTTCTCTTAATAAAATGAAGAGAATATTTTTATTACATTCTATTTCGAGATTTCAAGAGTATTTATCGAATAACGAATAATAGACTATGTTAATTTCAAGTGATTGCAACAATTAATTTTCTAGAAACAAAGTTAAAGAAAGATTGACTTTTTTAATTCTGAGGCTTTACTACTCACTTAATTCTTTACTTTCTTTTGAGTTATTAGAAAACATAAAAAAGTAAAATTTTAATAAAATGGATTCCATATTTTAGGTTGATGCAGTTGAAAATTTTTGTCGATCTTCAATGAAATATTGTCCACCAGGACTACCAGGAGCACCTGGAAGCTTAGGAGCTCCTGGAGAACCAGGTCTTCCAGGATTGCGAGGAATGACTGGTCCAAAAGGACTACCTGGTGTAACTGGTCCTCCTGGACCTCCTGGACCAAAAGGTGATTTAGGACCTCCTGGCATTGATGGAAGAGATGGAGTACCAGGTGAACCTGGTCTTGATGGAATTTCTGGACGTAGTGGCTCAGATGGACTTCCAGGAATAGATGGTAAACCAGGCTTGAATGGATCTCCTGGTCGGCCTGGACGAAATGGTACAGATGGTATGCGCTACATATTAGTACCTTATAATTTGATTACTATTTATAGTAACAGGGTATTTCATAATATGTGGAACTTACTTCAGTGGTGGACGATAGACTCAGAAAGAACCAATAAAGTTTGTACAAACATCTATTCTATTTGATCTTGTCCCCGATTTATAGTTATTTTTGTACTTTGATAATTTTAAATGATGAACTGAGGTAGTATAACTGATTTCCCTAAATTGTTTATATACAATGCTCAATTATTCCATAATATTGCTCAACCCGGGAGATTAATAGGTCAATCTTAGATCAGTTTCTCAAGTAATCTAATGAATTATTAAAAGAAATCTATTGTCTGAATTGTTTATTCTCCAGACTTAAAACCATTTGATTTTTATTTTTGCAACTATTTGAAAATAATTGTTTATTCATCATCTATTATCAGTGTTGAACTATTTCGTGAATGAATCCAACAAATGTTTGGAATTTTTTTAAGTCTGAAAGAACTATGACATGATAAATGCAGACTTGTAATTAAGCTAAAATAACCATTTTAAGCATTTTCCATGAGGGTAAACAGCTACACATTACTGCAATATAAAAATGGCTATGATTCTGGAACAAGGTCAAGTAGGGCACATATTTATACAAGTTTTTTCTTTAGTTACATTCACTGTATACTGCTGAAGTAGGTTTCACATGTTATGAAACTCACTGTATATTGTTACTTTAGGAAGGCCAGGTCACATAGGACCACAAGGACCACCCGGACCGCCTGGTAACTTATCCTTATTTCAAATTCCCTCATTCTAATTGCGTATGGATGAAAAAAAGATACGTTGTTGATGTAAACAACTTTAGGAGAAATGGGTCCTCCTGGTAGATCAGGCTTACCAGGGCAAGATGGCAGGCCAGGGATAACAGCCTGGAAGGTGAACATGAATGACTATAATGTAAATGATTTATTAATTCCTCCTTCCATCTTGGGTGAGTAGTTTTAAACAACAAACCTTTTAAAAATGTTATTCTGAAATAACAGTTTTTCTTATGACACTTTTCAGATGATAGATTGTTACCAGCAACATTAAATTCTACAGGATTAATTTCTGTTAATGAGGGAGGCAATATACGATTGAGATGCGCAGCAAGTGGAAAACCACAGCCTATCGTTCAATGGTTTAGAACTGATGGTACCATCATTCCTGTAGGACCTTGGCATGGTAATACGAAATATGATAATTATTACATTTTCAAATATATTTGGTTGTTTCTAGTGGTTGTAGTAGACTTATGAATTTTTATAATAAAATTTAATAATAATTCGTTTTCAATAAATATTACTTTAATTGATAAATATGTAATTTCTTATACAGTAACTTCTATCATTGGATATACGTTTAATATCACTGCAGTGAATAGAGAACACATGGGAGAATATACTTGCATCGCTGATAATGGAGTTCCACCACAGGCATCTAAAAGATTTAAACTTCAAGTTAAATGTAAATATTAAACCTGGCACACATACGTGTAGCATGTACTTTACTTCATTTGTTTATTTGGTTTTGGTTTGAAATAAAGAAAGAATTGTTTTTCAGTTCCACCTTTCATTCGAATACGCAATCAAATGATTCTTGTGCGTAGTCAAAATACTGCAACTCTAGAATGTGAGGTGGAGGCATTTCCAGAACCGATTCTTTATTGGGAACGTGGAGATGGCCGTCGCCTCAAAGCGTCTGACAAATACAGACTAGAAGTTTATGATAGAAGGGATATGTATAAGGTAATATCCGATAATATTATCTATGGTAGATCTACATATTGTTGCATATTTTTTAATGATTTCTAGCTTAAAATGCGTTTAAAGATTACAAGAATAACGTTGGTGGATCATGGTACCTACCACTGTGTTGTCAAAAACGATATTGATACCACTAAGGGCTCGTTCATAGTTAATGGTTAGATACTTATTAAGCACGTTTAGTATTTATATTTTTAAAATAATTAATCAATTAACTGGCATTTAACAATTTCAGATGATGTGAATAGTATGGAAAGATTAATGATTGGAAAACAACAACATGTTACATATGGAGAGCCTGCACCACAACATATTGATTTAGAGGAACTTTGTGCACCACATGAAACTTGTACAGCGTGTCCTGTTTTAAGATGTACTTTTACAGATATTGCTGAATATCTAAACGTTCAGTCATTTAAAAATGTCAACTTCACTGGACTTCCCTCGCGATTAGCAGGTATACTAGGTAAATTTTTTTTTCAGTTCAAATTCTTATAGGATTTCACAAATTCGTTTCTGTTTTTAATGCTACAGGTGGTGTAATAGAAGCGTTGGGAAAGCCTGTTTTGAAGGGTACGATGGACGATCATTATGGAAGTTGGATGCACGATGCATCTTCGAGGTCGGATGGTTTTTCAGATAAACTTTGGGTCACTCGAAAAAATGATACATCGTTCATTTTTGAGTACAAATCAAAAGATCATTTTAAAAATGCTAGTTCATATTCCATTGCATTACCTTATCCATTTCAGGTATATTGTGATTTTTTTTGAATTATGTTCCAGAACATTAAATTTAATTTATTTACAGGGGAATGGACATGTAGTATACAATAGATCTTTCTTTTATAATCCTATAAATCGATCTTCCATTTTTCGCTTCAATCTGCATTCCACCTCTGACCATGTATGTGATAAGGAGTTTTCGCGATGCGAATTGCATCTTCCAGAGTTACTAGTAAATACAACAAATTATCTCTATACACCAAATCATAATTTTAATTACGTTGATTTTAATGTCGATGAAAATGGTAATTGTACTACAATTAACTCTGAAAACATGTTTCCTTCTGCAAATACAAATTGATGGATAGTATGTGGATTATTTTTGGTAATAGGCTTATGGATAATATATGGATTACCATCAAATAATACAGTAGTTGTAAAAATAGATGCAACCAATATGAATATTCAATATGCATGGAATATTAGTATTGATAATCATAAATTTGGAGAAATGTTTATTGCTGGAGGAGTACTTTATGCTGTTCATAGTGTCACTGAAGAAACAATGAAAATAAGGTGTAGATCAGTTTACAAAGGAAGGAGAATAATTTATAAAAAAAAATAAAGAGCTTAATTGTTTAATATCGTGTGTTTTTTCAGGTTGGCTTTTGATCTTTATAAAAATGTTACAATACCTGTTCACTTATCGTTTACAAATCCTTACCACAAAACTACAGCAGTCAGCTATAACCATAAGACAAAAGTAAATCCCTTTTTAATTTAGAAAGGGAGTAAATTGAAATACCAATTTGGAAATTTGCAATTAAATTATTGTTTCTTTTTAGGAACTTTACACCTGGAATAAAGGAAATCAATTGGCTTATCCTATTAAGTATCAAGGCTTTGCAAATGTTACAGCAAAAGAAGAGCTCAGGGACATAGACACTGGAATTTAAAATTCGAGTTAATTTAATGTAAAGAAAATTGATAGATTATGTTATATATTTTATAGTTCCATTTTTTATGAATGTATGGTTAAAAAAAGAGACAAGAAAAATACGTCTTTTTAATTCTGTGAATATTTTAATTTAAATTCTTGTTTTGTATTGCTCCATTTCATTTTCACAATTAAAGTGATCCACTATAATAACAACATAATTCAGTTTTTGTTTTGTATTAAACGTGCTAAATAAATATCTGAATTTAAAGAAGTATCTTCACAAAAAACATAAACATAATTTTAGATTCATTTCAAGTAAAATCAGAACATTAACATGTTTGACCTTAAACTTTTATTTTTTTATAAAATTATAGACAGAGTTATAATATCTGTTTATGTGTGATATTAAATTGACCATGATCATTTGTCACTTATATAAACACCTTATTTAATAATGAATTCATTTTCATTAATTCATAATAATACTTAGAGTCTTTACATTCATTGTTTGATATACACGAATTTCAAAATATTTAAAACAAACCGCTTGTTCAATGAGATTCGGTAAGGTGGCGCATGATGACACATTTTAATTCAATAAAGAAGAAAGTGGAAGAAGTGAGTGAGAGAGAAAGAACATGCTATGACAAGTGTTCATTACGATCTTCATAGTTTCTCTGTGGTCAAAAGAGATTTTGTATTTTTGAGGTGAACTTGTTACCTTGAAGAAAGTAAATAATATGATTCAATGTTGAGGTGACAGAAAAAGGAAAAGAATTAATGAACGGTGAAGATAAAAACCACACCAGCTGAAAAAATGGTAAGTACGAACAGTGACTGAACATCTCGACCTGTCAGAAGTATGGTATTAATCCTAACCAAATAAGGGTAGAATTAATAGAAAATGTTTTACATTTCAAAAAGATTTGAAGGAATTTGAATGTTTTATTTCAATATCTGTTCCTTTTTAACTTTGTTTCCAGAACCTTTTCCCGCACTTTACGTGGATGTCGATAACCTCTCCTCGAACTTACTTGAAGTAATGAATTTTCCCATATATAAGTTTATTATTGTTTTCTGACCTTTCCCATTTCTTAGAATCGAACATAAATGTATTAAACTAAATTATAAGAGCATAGTAATAGTACATTTATAAACAATTTTTGCGTTTCTTATTTAATAACTAGTCCAGATTTGGTGTATTTTATTATTTCCTTTCTCATTTAGATATGCAATTAATGCAATTGCAATTAAATACTTTAAATCACTCTTCCTCAATTATACAAATTTTTACCATTTAATTATTATCTTATTTTTTTATGTATACGTATGATAATAAAATATATTGACTTTTATTTTACATTTTTTAAATGACAATCTAAATAAATAAAAAACCATTATGTATGCATAAATTTTTAATAAATAAAAGTAATATTTCATTATATTAATTCCATATCATTGTAATCAAAGAAATTTAATACATTATAGATTTGAATAAAATAAAAATATTACATTGATTATCATTAAAAAAAATCTATGTATACCACTATTACTGTTACCACTACTAATTCTATTATTATTTCTATTCCTACTACTGTAACTACTATAGTTATTTTTCACTTATATGGTTCACTTATATTTTTACTGTATGGTCGATTATATCTGTTTTCTTGAAACATTTCGCCCATGTTCATAATATTTAAATTACAATAAGTATTTTGAGATACTTTTAATTGTCTAGTTTTTGATGATTGTATGTTTTCTAATATTTTTTGTAGTTTTGGCAAAATAACATTTTTGTATTTCCATATATTATTTATAAACTTTTTACATTTCACATAACAGAGACAAATATCTTTAGGAAATAAGAGTTGTAATTAAATTCTATTTCAAATGTATTATGTAGAAGTGATACAAAAATTTAATTTCTTGTAAATGAAATTTGTTTAGTATTGTATATAGAAATTAAATGATGGTGTGAATTTCTTTACAATGTTAATCGATAATTGATAATTGATAAGAAAATTTGTAATGCAATGAATCATACGGAAAAAATTATAGTTTCATTTTCTGTACAATAATTATGAATTATTCATGACTGTAATCCAATCTACAATATAGTCTGCATGTATGATAATCTCTTATGGGACAGAACTGTTTTAATAAGTTTGAATGTAACATAGAGGTGATTGTTTAGTGCTTTGTGGAATTTTAATTGGTACAGATATGTCAGAAAATAATTTAAAAAATTTAGACAATATATTATTAAATGTAAACAAAGCAAAGTATTTTTCTAAAGAATATTCTATATAATAAAGGAAGTAAATTTAGAATTTTATATATAATTTTTTTTATAAAGAACTGAATTTTGATTATATTAAATTTTAATTTTAATTTTTTGCTTAAATGTATTATAAATATGTTAAATGTACATATTCAATTTTATTCTACAGGTTACAATGCCATGGAGAAGTTTCCACTAAAGGGTACAAATTTGTTAAACAATACAATACCACAAAATTATCAGAATACTTTAACAACATACCGGTCAGTTGACACAAAGGTATAGTTACAATGGATTCAGATGGAAAATCTAATAAAAAAATGTTAAAGAGGTTATTAATTGAATTGCTCTCTATGAGATTATAGGTGGAAAATTCAGACGATGCGTATATTGTAGAGGATACGCGGCCGCGAAATCGAACAGCTGCACGCGATACTAATTTAAGTAGTGACGACGACATGCTGGAAGTTAACAACATAGGATCTCATCATGGAGAGAATACTGTTCTTTCCGAACATTGTGTTCGTATTGATGATGCTTCCTCACACAGTAAGTAATATGTGTTGTAATCTGCAGTTTATGTAGAGTTAACTGCAAAGTTAAAAATCATTTTGATTGTGTACGGTTTATTATCCTTTTAGTTTCAGTTGATTCCGATGACATTCCCGGGATTGGCCAGTATGATGACTTTCACACGATTGATTGGCAGCGAGATATTGCTCGAGATAGAATGCGACATCGATATATCGTGAAAAAAAAGCATGACTCCATTTGGGGTTTAATCAAGGGGGCCCATGATGCATGGTCTGGATGGCTCTGTGTTTTATTCGTTGGTCTCTTTACAGGAGCAGCAGCAGGTATTATAGATATAGGAGCTTCATGGATGACCGATCTAAAGTTTGGTATATGTCCTCAAGCCTTTTGGTTAAATAAAGAACAATGTTGTTGGAGCTTTAACGAAACAACTTTTGATGGCGGTAACTGTTCTCAGGTACATTCAGTTCGTTTTTTTTCTTTTTACAATTTTTGAATACTTGAAATTTAGATTTTTGTTATCTTTTTCAGTGGTGGACATGGCCAGAAGTATTTAATCAATCAAAAGATGGTGCAGGGCCTTACATGATCTCGTACATGTTTTACATAGCTTGGGCTCTTCTGTTTGCTTCTCTTTCTGCCTCATTAGTGAGAATGTTTGCTCCATATGCCTGTGGCTCTGGAATTCCAGAGGTACATACAGGAGAAAAAGAAACAGTAACTAATATAATAATTTGTAACTCATAATTTAAAATCTATTTTTAGATTAAAACGATTCTAAGTGGATTTATTATTCGTGGATATTTGGGAAAATGGACATTAATAATTAAGTCAGTGGGTTTGATTCTATCAGTCTCAGCAGGTTTAAACTTGGGCAAGGAAGGACCAATGGTTCATATAGCTTGTTGTATAGGAAATATATTTTCCTATCTTTTTCCAAAATATGGTAGAAATGAAGCTAAAAAAAGAGAGATTTTATCAGCAGCAGCAGCTGCAGGAGTGTCAGTTGCTTTTGGTGCTCCAATTGGAGGTGTCCTGTTCAGTCTTGAGGAGGTAAATAATCAAGGAAAAAAATGTTTAGCAATCTAGAATAAAAGGAATAAAGGCAGATAGAAAATTATGTGTTTGTATAAAAATATGTAAAAATTATTTTACAGGTAAGCTATTATTTTCCTCTGAAGACGTTGTGGCGGTCGTTTTTCTGTGCTCTGATAGCCGCTTTCATTTTGCGATCAATAAATCCCTTCGGTAATGAGCACTCGGTGCTTTTTTATGTTGAATATAACAAACCCTGGATATTCTTTGAGTTGATACCCTTTGTTATGCTCGGAATAATTGGCGTAAGTTTTTCTTTCTGTAAATTGTGTACCAATGACTTTAAAAAAGTTGTCACTTTATTCACGTTTTTTTCTTTTTATAGGGAGTAATTGCCACTTTATTTATAAAAGCAAATTTGTTTTGGTGCCGATATCGTAAAACTTCAAAATTAGGTCAGTATCCAGTTACTGAAGTTTTAATAGTGACGGTTGCAACTGCTGTTATTGGATATCCAAACCCTTATACACGAATGAGTACAAGTCAACTCATTTATTTGTTATTCAGTCAATGTGGAGGGTCAAACGCAGATATTTTATGGTCTGTAAAATCTTCTTTTTATTATTTTAGTTTCATATTGACTTTAAGGTATCCTGCAAAAATCTTTTCTTTTTCTTTTTCATATAGTGATTATAATAGAAACTTCAGCGCTGTGAAATCAGCAATTGAGATTGCAGCAGCAGGACCTGGTGTTTACAAGGCAATGTGGCTTCTTGTGCTAGCATTAATCCTAAAACTTGTTATGACAATATTCACATTTGGTATGAAAGTACCTTGTGGATTATTTATTCCGTCACTTTGTTTGGGAGCAATAATGGGTCGTATTGTTGGCATTGGAATGGAACAACTCGCGTACAATTATCCACACATCTGGATGTTTAGCGAGGAATGTTCAACTGGCGTGGACTGCATAACCCCGGGATTATACGCAATGGTTGGTGCTGCAGCTGTTCTCGGAGGTGTGACCAGAATGACCGTTTCTCTTGTTGTGATAATGTTTGAATTAACGGGTGGAGTAAGATATATCGTACCGTTAATGGCAGCTGCCATGGCGAGTAAATGGGTCGGTGATGCTCTTGGAAAACAAGGTATCTACGACGCTCACATCGGTTTGAACGGGTATCCGTTTTTAGATAGCAAAGACGAAGTTCAGCACACAACTCTTGCAGCTGACGTTATGCAACCCAAGTAATTTCATTGTTACATAAATTTACTTAAATCTCATATTCTTTCAAAGTGTTGATATATTTATGTGTTTTCTTTTTCTTTCCATAGTTAACAAATTTAACCTTTTCTAGGCGCAACGAAGCCCTTCATGTTCTTACTCAAGATTCAATGACAGTTGAAGACGTCAAAAACTTATTGAAAGAAACAGAACACAATGGTTTCCCTGTGATTGTTTCAAAAGAATCACAATATCTTGTTGGTTTTGTATTACGCAGAGATCTAAATCTTGCAATTGCAAATGCTAAGCGCATGACAGAAGAGATCACTGGACAATCATTGGTTATATTCACCAATGGAAATAACATTCAAAGTCATTCCCCTCCGCCCCTCAAATTAAAGAGAATTCTTGATATGGCTCCAATTACAATTACGGATCAAACACCTATGGAAACTGTCGTTGATATGTTCCGAAAACTAGGATTAAGACAAACACTCGTTACGCATAATGGGTATTTATTTTTATATTTCTATACTGTAAGACTCCATTGAATATTACTCGATAAGAAAGGTAAAAACGGATACTCAAGTTATTAAATACATTAGTGTATCTATTGCACAGCAGATATTTTCGAATATTTTTACCAATGATGTTTGAAAGAAATAGTGAAAGAGGAAATACAACTAAGATGAGTAGATGTCATTTCTCTGTATATTGTTTCAGGGTTTTTTCCGCCAAGCTGCGAGAACTTAATTTCGAAGTCAGAAGAAGAATAAATATGTATGTATCTATGGAATAGGTAACGCATGCAGAAGGTCGATTATGTGTCTTCGATATGTGTAGTTATATAATTAGTATAATAAAAAATGATTATTTACTATTACTCAACAGAAGTGACTTTACATGAAGAACTTGTGCAGAAAATTCAAAATTCTGTTATTGAAATTCAATAAAACAGACAAGAACTTTGGAGAGTTATAAAATCAATTGTTCATCGATATCAAGCTCCAATCTGAGCAGAATGACATTGTTGTAAAATGAGAATGCAATAATAATAAGTAATCTTTTTTATTATACCAACTAGCTATTTAACTATGTAGAGAAGATAAATACAATTAACTTTTTGTGTGCTCTTCGGGGAAATGCGTTATCTATTCCATGTATACAATATCACAAATATTTGTTTATAACATTTTTCATTTTTGTTGATTTCTAGATTAAATTTTCGCAGTTTAACGGGAAAAATTCTGGGACCTCCTGTATTAAAACTCCATATATTACAATGGTTATCAATAGATGAAAAATGTTTGATATTGTTCTATTTGCGTTTTGTTTACGTATGGTTAAAATAAGTATTGTACGTTCTACTCAAGAAATTTCGAGCATTAATCGGGGTCTTACAGTTCATATACCTTCTATATGTAAATTATATTTTTCATATTATACTTATATTTATTTACTTTATCTGTTCAGCCGACTTCTGGGAGTCATCACAAAAAAGGATGTATTGAGACACGTGAAACAGCTTGATAACGAAGATCCTAATTCTGTATTGTTTAATTGAAACGTATGTGTGCGGTCACACACACACACACACACACACACACACACACACACACACACACACACACACACACACACACACGCACACGCACACACACACACACACACACACACACACACACACACACACACACACACACACACACACACACACACACACGAAAGGTGTCCATACAGCTGAAATAATTACTGAGCGGTGGGAGATACGATGCCCTTTGCATCGGAGTTTCTTGCAACCAAAAAATTAAATGCTGAAGATGGTGATTTCGACCATATCCTGTAAATAAAATAAGTCAAATAGCAGAGACTTTGTATCTTATGTGTTTCAACAATTCCTCCATTCCCGTGAATTTCGATTGTTTCAAGATCGATTGAAAGTAATACGTTGAATTCAATCTTTTTTTGTTCTTTTATAATACTGTAAGAAAAATATAAAGTTCCATTTAAAAAATACAAAGTGATCTTGATGTAATCTTGAAA
Organism: Ptiloglossa arizonensis; assembly: GCF_051014685.1. Lineage (NCBI taxonomy): Eukaryota > Metazoa > Arthropoda > Insecta > Hymenoptera > Colletidae > Ptiloglossa > Ptiloglossa arizonensis. The sequence continues at coordinate 2,525,383 of NC_135056.1, read as the reverse complement.
ATTGAGTAAACAATTTTTCTTTTGCGCTATCAAATCCCTCATGAAAAATGATAAGGAGAATCTTTTCATGTTTTTCTCGTATCTGCTACCGTATAGTGATTATTTCAAACGACACGTATTCTTAGACACCCTGTATAAGAAAGGATAGAAAAAGTGTTTTATAATGCTGTAGTATCGACCGAAGAATGAGACATATGGTTCTAACAATATGATTTTCTATACTTTCGTATGATAATTGATTGGAGATATTTAAAGTTATTAGTGATTACGAATGAACAAATATGTAGCTAAAATATTTTTAGCTTATAACAGCATACTAAATTCCAGATATTTAGTTATGAAAAAATTAGACCCAACTTACATCTATTGCATGTGCAAAACGAAGATAATTTTACAAATAGACAAATTAATCTTAATGTTTTTTTTGAACATGTTTCGTGGTTTTGTCTACTTTTCGCTTTTATTAAAAATTTCAAAAAATTCGAAATTTTACCAAGATTAAAAACTTTATCCACTAGCACTGTATACAAAGGTGCAACAAAATGATATCGTGTAAACTGAGAGTCGAAATGATTGTTTCTTAGGGAATTCAATCAAAAAACGATAAACAAAATTTTACTACGGCTGTATTAAACGTATCTGTAAATAGAATGACGGGTAGTACATTGTGTTGAATATAATTAAAAGTGCTTTGCAACTTTACGTTTATTTAGAATAGCAGTAAAAAGATTGATAAATACAGTTTAGATTTGAACACGAAGAATCGTTAATTTGATTTTGTAAATCGTTGGTATTTTGGGTATACTACACGTTATAAAAACCTTTGAACAAGCAATATAAGTTCAAACGTCATACGTGTGTGCGCGTGTAAAGTTATTTAAAATTTTTTTGACGAGTTCATGATTGAAAAATTAGAAGAATTAACGATAGTCAAGATATAACAAATTTTTTGTCTCACAAAGAGAGTCAAAAATTTCGTATCGCTGTATCGATGTTTTGGCTTACACAAAGTGCGAGATATGAGAATTTCCGAAATATAGTAGAACAATTAATAATTAGACAGTACACTTTTCTCATCTTATAACATGAACCAAAAACTTATACGTGATCAATGATGCCTGTTCTCAGTATACACATGTAAATATACAGGGTGTTCCAGTTTTTTCTTCCGAAAAACTTTGCCAATATATTTTACAAGGAGAAGTAAGAAGAAAATGTTATAGGAATATACTTTTAAATGATTAATTAACAAGTTATAACAAAATTACGAAACGATAACAAACTGGTGTTTTGTCGACACAGCATGTATGCATTGTAACGATATCAATTCGTATTTGCACGAATTGCAATGTTTACTTGTTGAAATTGTTGATTTCGTCATTGACTTTTGCCGAAATTGATAATATTAAGGTGTAGGATTTCATATCAAGATACCGCGAACCTGTGAAAGCGAAAGTTTACGAAGAACAATATAAGAGTTAGTGTAAAGGATTCATGACGCATTTGCTAAAATTAAACGGAATGAAGAAGAAATTGAAAATACGATGGATTCTATTTGTTTTGGATGCCAGTTCTGCATTCAAAATAACGAACATAATTTTAAAGTGGAATTACGAATCTATTTTACAAAAAAGCAGTCCGTTGTTATTTTGTATTTCGCTTGTAGAACTTTGCTTGTAGAATATGCTTATGAAGAAACAAAAATAAATTTCATTTAGTTCAATTTTGTTTGATTATGTAAACATGAACCGTGTTTAAGTAATTACAAATGGATACGGTCAATGTTTTCGTACGCTGTGTCAATGAAACACTATTCCATGATCGTTTGAAGGATCTACGCTCATATAGCACTCTTTTTCTTAATATTGCTTGTAGACTATGTTGGCAAAATATTGTGGAAAAAAGACTGGACACCCTGTGTATACAAACATAGTACACGAGCGCGCACGCAATAAATGCGATCATACGAGTCTTATAAGCATCGAGGTTACGTATTATGTATCTTAATCATAATGCATACCAATATTGAAGTACTAATATAAAAATAAATATTGTTTACATTAAAATCTACAGAGAAGTATCAGCAATGAATTTTTATTTTTATTTCGATCCATTCCCTACACTCGTTTAACAAACGACGTTTTGAAAAGTTACAAATGTTCGAGTAGAAGGTGGAGAGAAATAGTTGCCAGCAAATTCGGATATAATAGGGTCCGACGATAAACTTACGACTAATCGTCGACGCACATTCATTGACCGATGAGCACGCAACTTTGGAAATTTTATTCAAACGATCATTCTACAATCGTGTAAAATAGATTTCACTCTTATATTTTACTGAAGAAACGCATGGGCAAATCGATAAGTGTTCGAAGATGGTTCGCGGTTATCGCTGTACAGCACGATGGATTTTGATATTTTACTCAAAATTGAAGGTGGAGAGAAAAAATCGTGTACGAACAGAACACCTGTCGAATAAGAAATAAAATTGTTGGGGAGAGATTTTGAGTTACGATATTTTCGAGCGTTTGAAGAAATAGAGAACTAAAAAGGCCCCCTCGTCGTGAGATCGTGACTTTACAGAATCAGTCGTGCAATTTCACGTTAATAATTATAAGCGAGTCAGGTTTCGTTGCCAATCGCGAACTAATTTACCACGATCTTTCAACGGTGAAATGGTTTACGCGACCAGTAGCGAAATGTCCGGTCGCGAAGATGAAACAGAAGGAAACGTATAACATTCGCTGGCCACAATAGATCACGTGCAAGTGTCGTCCAGGTATACCGAGAGTGGGGCTAGCGTCGACGGTGGTGAAGAATATTCGTGCAGGTTGGTGGCTTGCTAGTTAGTTTCGCGGGGGCAGCGATATTCCCTGACGCGTGTGTGTACGCACGTATTTCAATGTGTTGGAATAAATTCGCTTATATAGAGAACGAGAGACCTCAAAGCCGTTTTCCTCGGTCGTTCAATACGCGCGCGCGCGAAACGAATCGACTTCGTCCGTAGTATCGTCACAGTTCTCGTCGGAGACGTTCGTGATTTTGCACCCTAGTTCAAGTCACAACTTATCGAACACGAGGGTGTATCACGGCTTCCTTTCCCATTTTCCTTCGTCTCCGTCTCCGTCTCCGTCTCCGTTCTTTCCCTTCTTTTCAACTTTCTACCCTCGGCTACGATTTCTTTCTCCTTTTTTTCCTATTCTCCTCTTTCTCTCGCAATTCCCTGCTCTCGTTGTTCTCGGATACTACGTGTTACTTTTCCTCCTTGTTGGGTCTCTTTTTTTCGATCGTAAATTGTACACTTACCACCTCTTTGTATTTCACCTCCTCCTCCTCTTCCTCCTTCTCCTCTCCCCCTCCTCTCTCTCTCTCTCTCTCTCTCTCTGCCTATCTCTTTCTTTCTTTCTCCTCGCTCCATTCATCGGCACGTCGTTGTCATCTCGTTCAAGATATATTGAGTACACGTTTCTCGATGCGATTCTCGTATCACTTTGGATAAAACAGGTGGTAATTATGGCCCGGGAGTGTTGTAGAAAGTGACGAGCAAGAAACCAGCTGGTTTTTGTGTGGTATTTTCCGTTCGTCCGACTCGTTTGTTCGCCATCGTTCTCTACTTTTTGTACTGCGATGCGATTAGCCACAGAATCGTGCGCGAACGATATACAGGAGTCGTTGCAGGACAGACCGGATTAGGGGATACCTTAAATACCATTGAGATATCGAGGGAATAGATATCTCTTTCGAACCTACCGAATCCTTCCTCTCTTCCTTGCTCCCACTTTTCCTCGATAGATTCTCTCTTTTGTTGTCTTGTCTCTGTTCCTCTATTTCTTTCGCTTTCATTTTCGGTCTCGGCTTTCTTAACCGCTCGAGGGTGAAACGCGTCACAGCGACACGATCGTCATCGACGAAAAAAGAAGAATCTATATACCGTATCTGCGACACACATTCGCTCGCGCTCAGTCAATAGCAGCCGCATCCTTAGAATTTTGAAAAGTATTACCAAGACGAAGTCCACCCACGAGTGTGGAACCACGGTGATCGAATGGAACCGGCGAACCGCGGTGTTCCACCGTATACCGCAATGTTGGGGAGTTACGAGAACGGACCCGTTTAAACACGCACAACGATGCGTTTCCTGGTGATTTGTCCACGACAAAGGGAATAAAGTATCGAAACATGCCGTGGAACGTGTAGAAGCTGCTCGGTGGGAAAGAAAATACGCAAGCTCCGCTCTAGGAGCCGCAACGATGAAAGGTAAAAATTTCGGTAAGCCGAGGAACCAAAGATTCCAATGATACCTTCGCAAGGTGGCCGTGAGGGATGTACAGGTTCTCCGAACCCTCCGAGCAACGGCTCCGAGGACAATGGCTTCACTAATCGACCTCGAGTGGCGGGCCTTTACGCGACGAACCTCTCCAGAGAAGAGCTCGTTCGGTTCTCGTCCGGAGAGACTACTCGATCCCGTGGTCCCGGCCGAGACATTCTCGAAAGATCGCCACGAGAGATCGGAAGCCAGAGAAGTTTAAATCTTCCCGCGGGCATCGGCGAGGAATTCGAGCTTCTGGATCGCTCGAGAATCGGGATCTCGAGAACCCCTCAACCATCGAGAAGGGGAGACGCGAGAACCAGATTCAACGAGTTCACCAGACGAGATCATCATGGATCTCCGCCCGGCGAGAGGGCTCGCGTTGGACGTGTTTCCGGATCCCTTCGCGGATCTATCCTCGAGTTTCCACGTACGGAGGAGTCGCCGTGGATGGGCTCGAACGTCGACCATTCTAGAGTATCGATTTCGAGTTGCGATTTCACCGGAAGGAAAAGACAAGAGGCTCCAGCCTCGGCCTCTGCTTCGATACTTATTTCCCCCGCGAGCGAAAGCGGTGAATGTCGTGGAGCTTCGCCTACGGAAGTGGAGAAATCATCGTTACCACCGTACGCGGGCCTCAGTCCACCGGAATACACGGGGCGCGAGTACGAGAACAGCGAAACCCCGTCACCGATATTCCCGAGTTATCCGTTGGCGTCTTACGCCGAAGAGACTCGTCACGGTCACTCCAGGTCGTCCGTTTCGGACGCGGAACTCGAATTCGCGGTTTACGATGATCCTTTAAAAGCCTCGACATCGGGTAAATCGAATACCTCGAGAAGACAAAGACGACACCCCCAAGATACAACCGAGTCTGAAGTGATTCTCGAGAAATCGTCGGACGAGGGTGTCTCAAGGTCCGGAGACGTTGCGAGATTACGACCTCCGTTGATCGCAGCTGCGGGTACATCGGCAGATTCCGGCACCGGTGACTCGGGAAGCGCTGAAATACAAGTGGATCCACCCGGTACTCCTCGAGCTACGACCGTTGGTGAAATCCCCGATGGGAGGATCGAGAACGAAGTCGACAATGCTGGCAGATCCTCTATTAAAACTCCGACCGGAAACAAGCAAACGGTGAAACTCTTCACGAAAGAGAGTCTCGATAGGCTCGAGAACAGAACCGTGCAGCTCGTGAGAGACTATGGCTTTCAACCAAAGAGGCGAATGTCCGTTGAGGATGGCGCGGTGCTTCCAAACAAATACGAACCCTTTCCCACCGAACTGTACGGTAGGCCGCTCGAAGAAATCGACAACTTTATATACGACGAGGTAAGTGTCGACGAGTCTTACTTTTCTCGGTTAAGAATTTGATAAACTACGGATCGAAGTACCATTCGAACGAACAGAATTATTATGATCTTTAATATTGAAACTGTTCTCTACCTCTTCCTTTAATGTGTACCTACTACACCGTGCGTTGTACGTGTACGTAAATCTTTCACAAAATTCGTTTACTATTGATTTTAACTAGTCTGTATCCCAAAGAAACATTGTACGCATGCAATATCTTATTTTGTCGAAACACCAGTTGTTTCTATTTAAACATACTTTTTTGGAGAAAGGCTCGAGTCACGCTTAAACCCGATTTCACGTGTTGCAGACATTTTGCGTGGTGTCGAAGAGATTTCGTAAGAATTACATCCATAGATTTACAGCAACAAACAGTTGGTTCATATTTTCCCCGTGGAATCCTATAAGACGTTACTGTATTTTCCTAAGCACGAATCAGTACTTTGATTACGTGGTTATGGCCACGATAATATTAAATTGTGCTTTCCTCGCAATGACGGAAACCATCGAGGAAGCCGAGTAAGCATTATCGAGAGATACGCGACCAAACAATAGACGACATCATTTTGTCTCCTTTTTATTCCAGATATATATTCCTAGCTATATACACAGCCGAAATGGTAATTAAATCGATAGCTAAAGGATTTGTTCTGAATAAATACACCTATCTGCGAAATCCATGGAACTGGCTGGATTTTGTGGTGATCACTAGTGGATACGCTACCATAGGTATGGAAGTAGGAAATTTAGCCGGATTGAGAACGTTTCGAGTATTGAGAGCCCTCAAAACCGTTTCAATAATGCCTGGTAAGATAATACACGTAATATGCAGGATGAAATTGAAATACGCATGTACGTATAGTAATTGTGCGGTGTGATATTATCGGACACATAAATTAGCTAATTCCTAAACAGCTTGCGGAACATTAGTAGAACATTATACGTGTAATCTCGACTATAATCGTATTCAATCGTCCTTAACGATTAATGATTGTGTTTGAAAAACTTGACACGTTCCCTCGTCTAAAAAGAAGGAGCGCGATTACGATTGTCCGACATTTTTTCAGGCTTAAAGACCATCATCAACGCATTGTTACATAGTTTTAAGCAGCTTGCCGAAGTGATGACGCTCACTATTTTTTGTCTCATGGTGTTTGCTCTCTTCGCCCTGCAAGTTTACATGGGCGAACTACGAAACAAATGTGTAAAAAACATGGAATCCAATAATACGCAAGTCGATTGGAAAGAGTACGTATTGCTTAACAACCGTTTAAACGCATGGTATTTGAAATTTACATTTTGCGCGATACTTGTACGTATCGACCGGAATAATAATACCTCGTTGAGTCTCGAGAGACACAAACCGATACCTTTTGCCATCCACAGGTGGACTTGGAACTCGTCCAACTGGGCATTCGACGAAGATGAAGAACCAATAATTTGCGGTAACGCAACTGGCGCAAGGTTCGCTAAACTTTGTTTGTTACCGTGTGCAACTGTTTGAAACGATATCTCGATTTTAGAGCGAGAAATTGTATTTTCCAGGCACTGCAACGAGAGCTACATTTGCCTTTGCGTTGGCCCAAATCCAAACCACGGGTATACAAACTTTGATAATTTCATGTGGTCGATGCTTACCACGTTTCAATTGATTACATTGGATTACTGGGAAGACGTCTACAATAAGGTACTTTGTCGATTCAATGAAAATGAACATTTTGTTTCGTTGGTCTTCTTTTAAAATTTTACCCACCACAGTCGAGTACTCGTGTACGAACGACTTACTGGTTAAGAAAAGAGATGAAAATGGATTTGGACTGACACGATACGTTCGATCCGTAGGTATTGTCGGCGTGCGGACCTATCAGCGTCTCGTTCTTCACGGTGGTCGTGTTTTTTGGCTCGTTTTATTTGATCAATCTCATGCTCGCAGTCGTCGCACTTAGTTACGAGGAGGAAGCCGAAATTACGAACGAGGTAAGGGACCACTTTAATCGTTTACTTTCTACCGCTACGACGCGTAATGTACATTCACCTACCTTCGAATCGACAGGAACGAAGAAAAGATTTAACCGACCATCGCGAGGACTCGACGTTTAGTTTCGACCCGACAAAGATCAATGTCAAGACTCTTGCCAAAGAGAAGCAGAAAAAGTTAGATGCGAGGAAAGGTGTTCTTTTGAGTAGCTACACGCGTAAAAAGACACGAAGGAGAAGACGAGGAAGAAGCAACGCTGGCTCTAGTGTGCCCGGTCAGGAAAAAAGTGGCTCTGTACCAAGCAGGTGCGTTTAGGGCATAAATATCTATGCTATACTGCGTGTACTATTGGGAAACCAGATGAAACTCTACCGACGAGCTAAACGGTGCAAGGGGTAATCGGTCGCTCGCTTCACCTAGCCACTTTCAGATTCTTCGTTATTATTGCTTAAATCGAACATGTCTTTTACTCGTCGCGTAACAAAGAAAGTGAACGAAACAAAATGCAACAAAGTGAGATATAACAACAGTGACTGACAGTGCAGACGTAAACTCAGAATGTTAACTATTGTTATGTCCTCGAGCTCAACGTATTTGGGATGCTTGGATAATGGGTGTGGGAAAGTTTAAAGAATTGGAGCTTACTGGATATATTTACCGATTTTTACTGCCTTTTTTTTATCACATATTTCGTCTGTGTATTAATTTACACTGGGAGTTGTTACTATAATTTTTACTAGAGTGTACACTATTTGTGTATATACAATCTCGATGTTCTCTCCAGAAGAGAACATGCTTCTAAAGGTTTTGATTTTCCTTTTTTAAATTTCTTCATGGACATGTCGCTTCGCACCGTGGATTTAACGAGAGAGCCCTCTTATCTCTAAGAGTATACCTAAATGCCTTTCTGCATTCAGAAATGACATAATGCAACATTTTTGAATATGTTGTAGAAGTAAACGTTTTGAACAACTTCTTCCTATATATACATATATAACCGTCCCTCGGCCTTAGTTTTCACGATTTTTGTAGAAAACTATTGCTATTACTACAATGAATATTGTCTATAACTAGGTACGCGTTTGTGTCAACGTGTGTTTAAAATGTAAGTGTTGAGTCGTCGATTGTTTATGGTTTCTATAGATACATCGAGGCGTATAACGTACAACGGGTGTACTTAAAACCACGACCGAGTTTTAGGTTATTAGGTACAATCGTTTTGTCGTTGGTTGCCATGCCGTTGTATAGAAACAAGAGATAAGGGGTAATCGCGAGCTGACGTATACAGTCACAGAAGCGTAAATACGTATAGACAGAATTCAATGTAGTAGCAGCGATTTTTTTGAGGAAAATCTTGGTTATATATATAGGAGAAAATTGTTCAAAGTATTGATTTTTACAATATATTCAAAAATCGTCGAAATCGGTGAGATCCCTGCCCCTTTTTTAAAATAATTACCCTATAATTTTCTGTATTTTCTAAATTTCTAAATTTCTAAATTATCCTTTGATATCTGTGAATTCTACTACTGTGCAATTCGATCGTCAAGAATCTAAAAAGTGAAAACAATGTGCGGAACAAGCAGTCAATTCCCCTTACGTCGTTTAGCTTATAGATGTAGTGCTTTATTCTCTCGTTTCCCAATAGTACGCGTATTTGTATCGACGGTTGTCTTGCAATTGTTACGGTGTATTGTTTGCTAGATCGGTGACACCGAGCCCGAGTCCAAGTCCAAGGCATTCGAGTGTTCGACCGTGTCACTTGCTTCTGCAAAATGTCAGTCCACGAACAGTGGAGAATAACACGGCGGTCCATAGATTGGCGCCGAATCGTGGAATGCTTCACTCTAGACAGGCAAGTAACAACAGTAATCAACAATCGTCGTTAGACGACTCGGGAGTGGTCGATGATCACGACGGTGACGATGTTGCATCCGTGGACGAACACGACAAGCGGGATAACAAAGAATCGAGACCCGATTGGCAGGAACAAGTGGCTACCAACGAGAATACGGATATTAGCGTCGAGCCCGATGTCGATGTTAAAGTCGGAGCTAGAACCGGTGGCGTTGACACCGAAGCGGAAGTCGACGGTGAACGGGAAAAGCCGAGATATCTTCGAGCGCCCATCAACGTTCCAGCTTCGCTCCATACCGGGACCACCCGAGAGATCAGGGTGTTCAAATGCAATGGCGTTAAAACAAAGAAACAAATGTACACCTTGCCGCCAGAATATTTATCGCACATTGTTATTTTAGGTAAAACAGTAAAGTTTGAGTCACTCCGTAGATAAATAATTCGATATATCGATGACACGTGAATAAAGCGGGTCTGCTTGTCCGTAGATGATCTTCCGGATAGAAACTGCGAAAAGTGCATACAATGCTGCGTAGATTACGAGGGCTGGTTAAGATTTCAGAATTCCCTGTACAAGGTAAGTGTTGAAGTCGAAGAGAGATAAGTACCGTGTCGAGAGGGGAGCGTCTTCGAAAGGAACGCAAAACAAGTTTTAATAATCGGTTCGATATTCGTTGTATTTGCGGAAAGTTTATTAACGGGAATATTAACGAATAACGAACAAACAGTAAGAAATACGTTTAAAGATAGCACGCGAGAAAATGGGAAACGCTCGACTCTCGATTGACGAGTGGCCCGTATCTAGGTAGTGAGAGATCCGCTATTTGAGTTGACAATCACACTTTGCATCGTCCTGAATACCGGCTTTTTGGCGATGGAGCATCACGGAATGAGCGAGTCGATACGACAGGCGTTAAACATCGGTAATAAAGTGTTTACCAGTATCTTCACCTTCGAATGCTTGCTGAAACTGTTGGCGCTGAGCAAAGACTTTTTTGCCAACGGGTGGAACAATTTCGATTTAATAATAGTGTCAGCGTCTCTGATAGATCTTACCTTCGAGCTGGTAGACGGTCTCTCTGTGATACGCGGGCTACGGCTTTTGCGAGTTTTAAAACTGGCTCAATCCTGGACGACGATGAAGGTTCTTCTCAGCATTATCATCTCGACGATCGGCGCTCTCGGAAATCTCACCTTGGTATTGGTGATTGTGATTTATATATTTGCCGTGATCGGTATGCAATTATTCAGCAAAGACTATACTTTGGACAAGTTTTATCCAGATCCTGTACCACGATGGAACTTTAACGATTTCTTTCACTCGTTTATGATGATATTTCGTATACTCTGCGGAGAATGGATCGAGCCGTTGTGGGATTGCATGCGAGCCGAACAAGAGGACGGACCCGGAGCGTGTTTTGCCATATTCTTGCCAGCACTGGTAATGGGTAATTTCATGGTACTGAATCTCTTCCTTGCTTTGCTGCTCAACAGTTTCAATTCGGAAGAGCTAAAACAAAAGAAGGAAGAAGTCGGCGAAGATTCGAAACTCGCTAGATCGTTCGACCGTATACGTTCGATTATACGAAAAAATAAATGCTCGCGTATGGCTCCGGGTACCACAAAGACAAAAGGGAAAGATCCCCATCTGGAGAAGATAGTGCGACGGGTTATGGATCGATCCGACAACGAGACTAAGTACGCTATTCAAGAGACTGTGCTCAGCCTTCCGAAAGATAACGTTTACAATAGATCCTACCAAGAAAGTTTAAATCAACCGGTTTTTTCATACGATCCGATGTACGCTCAGTCCCAATCGAAAGACGACGAATCCGACGAGAGCAATTCCGTCAAAGATAAGCAATCCGAATCGCAAGAAAGTAATCCCGAGGAATGCCAAGATCTTCAAGTTACTAAGTATTCGTCTTTTAGTAAAGCGCCCGTGGAAGAGAGAACAGCAATGTTACGTCCAGAAGAGCCCTTTCGTAAACACGAAGATCGTGTACCGAAGCGACCTTGGCACGCTCTTGTCAGCTATGTCGATGAACTCACTGTTGGCGGCCGAAGAGACAGTAAAGGAAAGTACATAGACGGCATGGGTTCCTTTCCGGGTTTTGGTAGGAGTAATCGACGAAAAGAACCCCAAGACTGCTTTCCACGACAGTGTTACCAAAAGTAAGAAACGCATATCCCTTCTGTTATTTCTCTGCTGCAACGCCAGCGCTAATTGCATACGTATTACGAGTAAATTCGAAAGAATCTACGCGATCGGCGAACGATCGTAACAACGATGTGTTATCTGTGCAGATGTAGCTGCATCGATCGATGCGTCGCAACGGCTATGGGCCAAAAGTGGATTAAACTCCGCACAATGATTCTTTCGGTTGTTGACACACCCGGATTCGAATGGATGATTTTAGTTTTAATTTTCGCTTCTTCCATAACGCTCTGTTTCGAAGACATTTACCTAGATGACAATCCTTTTTTGAAGAGAATTCTCTATTGGACCAATCTTGGCTTCTGCGCGCTTTTCAGCATTGAGATGCTACTCAAGTGGTTAGCTCTGGGTTTCTGCAAATATTTCACCAGTTTTTGGACAATCTTGGACTTTATAATCGTCTTCGTAAGTAGAACCTTAAATTCAAAGAGCCGCATCGATGTCGATCGTGTGTGCATTTGGATGTACGTATGTGCGAACAGAAGCACATACGCGAGCGAATGCATGTATAATTACATAAATTTTACGTCTGTCGTTACTGCATGGATCTTTCGTTTTCGCCGAGTGCAATTTTCGTATTTACGGGATTTCGCTATTTGCGTCATCATCTTGTTCGTCTAGTACAACAGTAGCAGCGATTCATTTATCGTTTCATTTCGATTTACAATTTATACCGATTATTAACGAACGCGTGGTACCTTCTTTAGGATCAGTGTTCTTCTGCCATCATATAAATCATAAAGTCTGTTACCATTTTGCAATCGGAGGTTTCGTTACTACCTATATTTACATTTACAGTACATATGTACACACAGAGTATATATGTTCGCACCAACTCTAGTATTGGTCCGAGTACACATCATTTTAACCATTTTCGATTGTAAACCGAATCATATTCAACGCAGTCGTTGTTTACGCTAATACGTCGTTGTCCGTGGCCCTAAGCACGGACTCGACGATTATAATTCACATATCGGTGATTATTTTGAAATACGTATTTCCATCCAGGAAAAATTATAAGGAATAATATTTCGTTCAAATTGATAAATAACATTTTTCTTTGTAAGTGACTAAACGCCGAGTAAGGTAAAATCTAATTTACGGATTTTACAAGACAATCAATCTTTCACCACGAGGTGCTTGTAACCCTGTATACGTATTTATTTATGGCTCGTAACCCTTATCATAATAACCACGTATGCACTCCGACCGTAAAAAGTTAATAGAATTTTTCATACACTGTTCATTGTGAAATGACATAAAATATTCAAACTTTCGATCATGAATGTAGAACAAATCGTTGACATCGTGCAACACAATACACCTACAGATTAATGAATTGCAATGTTTGCACAGAATACGTACAGTATGCATATTTGTCTTCATGTGTGTGGTATTAAACGTGTGCACAGTAAAACGTGCATACGGTAATTATTTTTTTTTTTTCTATTTATTTATCATGTTACGCACGTTCGTTTTCGGTTGTTGTTAAAAGTAAATTTTCTTGTGCCACGTTTAAAACTTGATTCAACAGTTTATCTTCTTACCGGACTGGCAAGAATAGATTTTGAAAAGAGAATAAATATAGGCAGAATTACATTAACAGAATGCTAACTGCATTAAAAAGGAAATGGGCAAATTTGAACATTCAAATGACAGACTTACAACAACTATTATAATTTGTCAACTAATTTAAAATTTAAAAGATACATATGTACGTAGACGGCAGAAATATAATCCGATACAGGAAGGTCCGGAACGAATTAAACGCGTACATCAAAGTCTTACTGCATACACGTACACATAGTTGAAAATGTGTATTCTAAGCGATTATATAATAAATATGTTTGAAGTCGTACAAACCGATTCAAGGAGTATGTGGTACTCCACGTTGTTTGTAGAGAATCGTTAAAAGTGGAACAAAAATAGATTACATACCTATGTAGATTATTGCAGATGCATACATGTATGTTCTGGTGCTGTATTCGGAGCAGCACGCGTGCCTCGTGTATCTACTTGTGAGTGCTGTGTGCGCGATTCCACCGCTTACACTTTGTAACGTAGTCTCAGATTGCGAAATAGTAAGGAACTTGTTGATTTACATTGGCAAAACAAATTCACATCCTGAAAACCGATCCCATACTTTTCTCGATACCTTATATAATGCGGTATCTTTTCAATCATACTATCTGTGTTTACATTACTCACGTACTTCTACCCGAACCTATTCCTTTCTGTACTACCTAATCTCTACTCCAACGAATTTCTCATTCCTACTCATAGTTGCTATTTCTCTATTTTCACCTTATTGTATTCGTATCTTCGTTCTTTCTCTCCTTAGGTACATACCCGCTTTCCTTTCCCATATCATTCCTCTTGGTTCCAAGCGTTAAACTTTCTTTATTTTATTTCCTGGTTTAAATTTTGCATTCTTCTCGACATTATTTTCCTCTTCCTTTCGTTTCGTGTATCTTGGTGTGCTATTGCACTCCTTATACTATCTATTCCTATATGTATACCACGACGTTCTTATCTTGCTCCTCTTTTCTTGTCCTTGTATGGTAGATGGAACGAATATAGTAGTCTTCCGAAAACTGTAGGGACCGAAGAGATTTCTTAAGATATTCTTAAGTGTAGGATGTCGAACCTCGAGTAATTCTTTCTTGGATACTAGGACCGCTCAAGTGACCCAAGACGGGCGTAATATTGCTCGAATAATAGGAATCAAATTAGGTCGGCAACATTACAGTTATCTAGGGTAGGTGGGGTTTTTATTCCAGGAATTACCTAAAATACCTACTTTTAAATCTTGGATAGAGACACATCCACACGCGAATCGTCCAATGGGAAGAGTAAACGAGCGTGTCTCGTATTAGATTCTCTCAGTGGCCGAATTTTAAAGCGATGCTGTATCGAAAAAATTGAAACACGACCGCATTCGAACTATGTTCAAATGTACATGTACGTTCTTCGAATCGCTCCTAAAAAACTTTCTATAAAGTATGTATAATTAAAAATATGTAGTCCGAACGAGATTGTGTTTGGACTTATTTTCATCGGGAATGGGCTACCAACAAATTGATAATATTCTCAAACATTAAAGACATAGTGAGAAATATGAAAGTTTTTATTTGCGGCGATTGTTTTTGATAACGGGTCCCTCGAGCAGAAGAATTTAATTTGGTTATTTTAGAATTATTTTAGACGTTGCTGTCAGCTTTTCTGCACTAAATTTAATTTCTATCTCCTTTTCTTTCTTCCTTCTCCTCTATTCTGAAATCTCGGAATTTCTGATCTTTACGTATTCACAATTAGTTCACTTTTAAGTGACAATTTTTACATTTTACTAAAACGACGCAATTTGTTTATACAATATAAACAGGTGATCCATCGATTCGCGTCGGGGGCTGCGATCAAGAGCGATACTTAACGACTTATTGAGTTTAAGATAAAAATCTGGTCGAAAATCTGGTCAAAACTATTTTAAAATGTGGTCAATCTTTACATTGTTACCATTTTCTCGAACATTCTACTCTTTGAATCTACTATGCATAATTTGAATCGGTGCCCAAGGGATAAAATCTGTAGAAAAAGAGATGCTTAAAAGTTTTTAACATTTAGAAGTGACTCAATGTATTTATCTAAAACAAATTTGTAAGAAATGAAATAGGAAAAGAACAAATTCAGACATACGAAAGTTCAATACATAGACATAGCCGTGTATCTCCATTTTGGGTCAAAGTTCATGGTACAAATGGAGTTGGGAAGGTTTCATAGCTTGAGAAAAAAATAAGTTTTGGAGAAGAATATATTTGATAATCAATCGAGTACGTGTGCACCTAATTGATGACTGGTGTTACGGATTTTATTACATTGAACTATAAAGAACGAAAAGAGTATACAGTAAAAATAAACTGTTATAAAAGTAGTATTTACTGCGGACAAAGTGAATGCGACACAATAGTGCGATGCGTTTACCATATTTGTTGCAACATAAAAAAACGTTTGAAAAAGCCGCATAAACACGAGTTGACAAATTATAATTCTCCTTGTATTATAAACAGAAAGCTTTACCAATTACGATTGTTATATATTACTTCGGTAAATTGTTGCTTATTTTAAACATTAATAATCACAAAAAGGACAAAAATAAAAGCAACGAAAAGTATGTGTTGTGAGACAGTATAGTTTACCGGAAAGAGAGGTAAATAAAAGAGTAAATATTCATACCATATTTTTTATACATTAAACTACTTAGATTGACAACAAAATGACAACTTGTGTAAAATTTTTGAAATCGACTTTTGGCCAGTTTTTCGAGAGAACTACTCCACTGTGCCACGTTCAAATGAATAGACAGTCCCGATTTTGTCACTTGATTGCTTCATTTATTCTCGCCTCCTTTAAAAAGAACAGTATATCCCTCTCTTTCCATTCATTTGGCCATTTTGTCCCTCTCACAGTCCTTTGTAAATTGTCTACAATGCTTCTTCTACTTCCTTCTCATTCATCTGTGCCTCGTTAGATCTGTCTCCTTTCACTGTTTTCCCTTTTTCCGGTTTCCTGATTTTACCCACCTTAGTCCCTCCCAGAGAGGGACGAAGAATAGAATTCTTTCTTTTTTTACTTCTTTGTTTTTCTCCTTTCCGTCGCTCATCTAGTCCTCTCCTTCCTTTTCGTCTCGTTCATTCACCTGCACCCCCTCCACCTCCTGGCCCCTTTTTTTCCTTTTAGTAACTTTGTAAGATAGAAATCTCTTCTATTCGTTCATTTCAATTTTCTCATTTATTTTTCTCCTCCTTTATTATTCTCTGACGCCTCTTTCTTCATCTTTGCAGTTCAAGCTTCCTTTAATACTTTTCCCTTTCTTCCTCCTTCATTGATTATATTTTTGCTTTATCTACTGTATATAAATCATAAATATATATATTTATAAATATATAATATATATAAATAAATAAATATGTAATTTATAAATATATTATTCATTTATATATATTATATTTATTTAATTAATATATATTGTACGAATACATAAATGATAATTATTAATTAAACAAATTATAAAATAATTTAATTAGTAATTAATAAATATTTATATATTTATAAATTATTTGTATATATATATATATATATATATATATATATATATATATATATTAAATGTATTAATTTTTTAAATTTAAATTAATTTATAAGGAAAAGCCCGAGAAAGAAAAAGCAAAGTAAAGCGTCTTCTTCTATTTTTAATACCTCTTTAATTTTTGTTCATTCTCTTGATATTCTTTATTTTACAATCCTAATTCTCCATTAACCTCCATTTTATCGGTATCTCCATTGTCTTCTTTAAGCTTTTAATGATTTTATACGCCCCTTCTCGTTTTATTTCTTTTCCCTCTTGTTCTCTGTTGCATTATTTTATTTGTTCTTCTAACCAATTCTTCTCCCCTTGTCGCCTTTATGGTCCTGTTCTTTTTATTTTCATTACCAGCAAGTAATCAGATCTTGATTATTTTTATGTGTTTCTTTCTAAATTTTTCATATGTATCGCCTTACGGATTCAGGTATGTGCAAAATTAATATGTTGCTTCTACAGTCTCCGAACCATCTTTCTCATGCCTCTGCCTTACTTCGATCCACTTCAATGGTAGTGAAATCGCACACTTTTTATTTTTCCACGGCAAGTGATTTATCCTACCAATTTTAGTTTCCGTAGAATTTGTTAGCGTCTTATAATAAGTCGACACAAACTCATGTAGCTGTTAGTTTTTTTCGTGGTATAAATAAATGCTTTAATAATTATCGTTGAACACATTTTGTACTTTTATCGTATTCACGATGTCAAGATCTCTTTTCATTTGTTTGCATGAAAGTATCTTTCATATTCTATATGGAAAAAATGTTAAACCACTATGAAGGTAAATAGACATTGACTTAAAAATAAAATAAAATTGTTATTTAATAGAAAGGCATATGGTATTATTATAGAATCTTTAAAATTTTATAGAATCCAACAGGCATAACAATTATCAAAGTTTATTTAAGGGGTTATATACACTCGGAAAAGTAACAAAAATCGCTTTCTTACAAATGATATATTTTAATATAATATTTTAAAAAATATTTTCCTAAAATTTTAGGTTAAAGTATTAAAAATTACAGAAGTTATAGAATTATAAACGAAAATAGCTCGGATTTCTGTTTATATGTAGTAATGTCATTCGATTGAAAGATCTGCAATTGCTAGAAGGTAAAAACACACCTAATTATTCAGAATGGGCAGAAAACCATGATAATAAATGTCAAGTGAATCATAAAGGCTCGGCTTAGAAAATGAAAGTCGACGACAGTTGTGTTCGAGATCTAAATAACTTTATGAAACAAAACATATTATTTGTGGTAATAAATGGAATATAAAGGTGTTGTTGAATCAAAATCATACGGTAATAATGTGGCTATAAAAAAGAAAGAATATTCAGCGCATGTTTTTAAACGTATGGGAATGTGGCTACGTTATTGCAAGCAAATGCAAAAACCAATTTAGACGATAACGCACATTCAAGATATCCTCTTCAAAAATGTAATGAAAACAATTCATTCTGTATCCGAGGGAAAAAATGAATTGCTCGAAAGATCTATCCGAGGATTTTCACAATACTCAACAACAGTTTCAATAATGTTGTTTGGCGCATGACTACAAAAAATAAAAGACATTTCGAGCGGTGTTCTTTACCATCAGTATTGCAACCTACATATATCGCTGCCTGTACGTTCAGTGAAGGAGTAACAGCATATTTAAGGATACACTTAATTTTATGGACTACAAAACAAGTAAATATTCGCAGTGGTGGATTACCATCGGTGACCTGAGGTGGAACCTGCAAGGCAACAAAAGAGGAGAGAACAGACAGGAACAAAATTCTCCAAATGTATATTTTTTATCGCTCGGGGGATTGATGTTTTCATCTGGAATAGATGATAAAAGATAAAATAAAATTTAAGAGTTCAATATTTTTAAAACATGTTGCTCAAACTTTAAATGCGTGTTTCTCTAAAGGATGCTCTCAAAATCGGTGGTCACGATATCTCAAAAACTACCGCGTCGATTTGCTTAAAATCTTAAAGAGATATTTTTAGCACCATGTGACGATTGAATTTTTAAAAATTTAACTCAACTTTTTCTTTAATTAAAATCGTGGATTGAAACAAGCGTAAAAAATGTTTATTCTTGATTTTAAAGGTTGTCATTTTGTTTTAACACAGAAAAATTTCAATTTTTGTAATCGTCGCATATTAATTTAATCAATATACTTTACAAGTTTGCGTGATTTATTTCCAACTCGATGTATCGTTTGGTCAGTATCGTATCCACCAGAGATCGAAAACCATCATACAGACACCGATGGTTGCAGCTTAAGTTTTGTTAATTATCTTCTCATTTCTTTTCAACTTATTTATAAACTGTACAAAAAATTAATAGTTCAATCTTCTTTTTGTCTGTCCAAGTGTATGTAACCTCTTAAGAGTCTGGGGAAAAGAACAGAGTACGAATCAGAATGAAGTGCGTATTTTTCACTTAAAACAAAGAAATGATATTTCCTTTTTGGGATTATCCATGCGTTTTATATCTTCAAAAATTGATTCTAGTAAAGATTATTTAGAATTACAAAAGCTTTCGATAATTATACAAATTTAGAAATAATTTCATTTAATATTTTTATCATGTTCACACCGGATTCATTCACCGGTGGATCATATTACAACTTTTTAAGTATTCGCATGTTGTAAACAGCCGACACGGGACTCATGCAAGTGTCATATAGGTGAAGATAAAGGTCGAATAATGACAGTTTTTAGACTACTTCATTTCAGACTATTTTGTAAACAAGTTTGATTCGAGATAGAAAAGTTTATAAGTTTAAACATCTTAGAAGAAAATAGGCACCTGATTTATAAGCGGGTCTGTGTAATCGTAACTTACGTAAAACTTTGCTTAACAATATATAATTAATACATATATCTATGAAAGAATACCTTGTAACTTATACATTTGACATGGTGTTCTTCTTTACAATGAGTAAATAAATAGAGGGGGTTTTAAATTTATGAAATCTAATGCGACAAGAAATCGAAAAGTTTATTACTTGGCAAGCTGCGGCTTCGTTTCAGAGATAATATCATTTAAAGTTTATCAATGTGATCCTCGTTATGGGATTTACATAAACCAGTCAATTGATATGTGAGGCCGCTAGGGTGGGCTTTAATTATACAGGTCAACATTTTTTTTTTGAGTTTTATTTGTGCTACCCTCCTAGATTATTACACTAGGTAAGTAAATGATATTTGCAAAATTACAAAACGACTGCATAATGGAAACCAGTGCAGCATTTGAGTTAATTTTAACGATTTTACATTAACTTCCATATAATTGTGTCCCACTGTTTTAGAAACACTAGTAAATATTTTTCATGTAAAATAATAATTTTTATGTATAATTTTCAAAATTATATATAAAATTTTCAATTTTTTAAAATTAGTTCATAACACAGAGTCTAATCATGCCACAGGAGTTATAATATACAGTATCTTTTATTTATAAAATTTTATCATTTGTTATCTTATAATTGAGGAGTATTTGTAGGAAAAGTAAAAGTCAAAAATTTAATTTTTCAGGAAGAAGGAAAAATATCCGATTTTAGACTAATTACAAAATGTGATTTTTTTTTATCACTATATGTGATTAAGAATGCAGTAATTCAAATGCATTAGAAAATTTTTTATTTTTTGCTTTAATAATGTGTTAACTTTTGAAAAGGAAAATTCTATTTTTAGAAAAGCCTGTATGTGTTATATCTTACAATTAGTTTGAAGAAGATCCGAATGTACTTTTCATTTAAAAGAAACCAATCCTATTAGTTTTTAAATTATTTAGAATATGAGAATAATGAAAAAAAATAGTAAATCAAAAATATATTTTTCAAATATGTTCTTTTTATTTTTCAGTAGAATTATTACATGGTATGGGTAGTAGTCAAGAAATACTAATAATAGAGTAACGCTTGCAATGGCACTTACAATTAGAACATTATTTTCTATAGAAACAATATTGGACATATCAATGACGCTATCTTACAAGTAATACTTGTAAGTATTACTATTTAGTAATTATGTATAAAGTGAAATTGCACTCATGTTGTACTATATAGGTACTGTAGGATTCTTATCGGCATATAGAACATTTTGCAAGAAAAAAACATTTTTCAATTTTATTACTTACATTCTTTTTCTACAAAACTCTCTTAATTATATAAGTAACTACTAATTGGAATGTCCAAAATCGACTAGAAAAAAGTTGTCATAAAAATGACAGTAAAGAAATAATGATAATATAATTTAATACTTAAAGGGTTAAGGTAAATTTACTTGGATATAGGGTAACATTATCGATATTTTTCTAATATTATTATATATATTGTTTACGTTGTTTTTGCTCTTTGTTTTTTGTTAGCAAGTTATTCTATTCTGATATAAATTTTACATTAATTACTCATTAATCTCTTTGTAAAAAACAGGTACATATATTGAATCTAGTAAAAAAGTGCAATGGAAATAAAATTGTGCACATCGATATTAATGTAATATATTTTTTTATATCTTTTAAAACAAGTTAGTTGAAATTTCTATTCGAGTATTATGAAAATGTTGAATTATACGTTTTTTTTTTTTGTATCGAGAGATACATCCGTATCAAAGAAAGATAATGCTGCTTGATTTACGTGTATTATATCACTAGGATATTTCGTGTTATTGATACGGGCAAAAGATCTAATTACATACCGATACCTCGATAACGGAGCTTCGGATTTCAATATGGTATTAAACTTCTCGCCTTTTTTTTCATACGCAAAATTTGCATGTTTCGATTTGTCTCAGTTTTTTGAAATAACTCCGTGTGCCGAAAACCGCAAGAAAAATGGCACAATTAAACAAATGTCAACATTATAAGAGAATGAAAAGAAAATGTCACAATTTTTCTGTATCTTCATTGCTTAACATCTTAAAGATCGAAATCAAAATTTCAGGTTAAACTACTTCTTACGATGCTTCTAAAAGTTACATTATTTTTTTTTGTATATTATATATTATTTTGCATTTTCTTTGTATCATTTAAGGAGTTATTGAATAATATTTTTAATGGTAAAATAAATTTACCCGATAGTAGATAGCAGGCTCAAGGCTGGTATTTTTATAGAGAATTGTATTATTGAAATTAAATGGTGATCAGAGCGTCCAACTCTATAACTAGCTCTGACCAAATTTATTTCTGAACGAAGGAATAGAGCATTTTGTCTTTGGTTATTTGGTTTTTGAATTTTTGTGGTTTAGTATGTTTAATTGATCTGTTGAATATTATATTTCTACTTATCCCTGGTATTTGATTGAATCTATATTAGCATTTTCTTTTTTAATAAAGAAATTTGTTTTGTTTTCGTCAATCAGTAAAGCGTCTATTGGAGTTAAATATTTATTTCTAAGGATTATGCTATTTCCTTCTCTGTTTTCTTCGTTATTCTTCTAGTGTGTCTTTTATATTATTAACCATTTGGGTTTGTAAATTGTTCATTCTTTTTTGGGAGTAGATATTTTGTTTTTCATTTTGTGCCTTTAGATTCTATTATATTTATGATTTTTTGGAGTACTCGAATGATTATTCATTACCTTATTTATGTAGAGATTCTGTTTCGTTTTGCGTTCTTGTTGAGTACTCCTTTGAGGATGTTAAGCTACAGTTTAGTGATTTCATTGAAGCCCACGGGTTGTTGCAGCAGTATCTTTGATTTTACTTTAAAATTTTGCAATATTTTTCTATGGACCAATGTAGCAGGTTATTTATTTATTCTGACTGTTCTCTTTCGCGTTTGAACAGCATACCTTTCTTTTGTAATTATTTTTTGGATCACGCTGTCCTTGGTTTCCTATTGCCGGTTACCTTTCCCTGTAGACAGATACTGTCTTGTATTTCGTTAACTCTGTCTTAATTATGAAATAGATCCTCACGAACAAGGCATTATTTTCATTTACTTTTTCATTATTTTTGGCACTGAGTTTTCTTACGTTTCATTACTTTTTTACGCGTGTTACGTGCTTGGTGATTGTCGAGTCATTGACGCTCTGTGCACCATTTGTCTGACATAATTTCTTGTAAAACGTTTAAACTCAAAGACTTTTCTATTTTAAACGATCATTGTTTTTAAAATATGCTCATTGAAACAAAATATTCTACAAAATGTTACCATTCAACCTCTGGATATATCTCTCAAAATATTACCTAAATTTTTGATCGAGTAACTATAGAGTTCCGTTGCGAAAACTATTAAGTAAAACTATTGAGAATGAGAATATACTTCTTTCATTGTTCATGAGTGCTCAATTTACTCCTGAAGTTATGCACACATATTTTGATACATTCTGTATACCTATGATATTTTAACGTTTGTAAACTTGGAAACGTATGTATATAACTTTGATAACTATTAATTTCGAAAGTGTAATTGGTCTCTTTTCGAATTGTAACTGTAAAATTTCTTACGTATTGCTGTGTACATTCTTCCTACCATTTACAACATTCAGGTAGATATGTATATAAATGAAGTAGCGATTACAACTTTTGTGATGTGAGAATTTATTATTGTTTATTTATTCATTTATTTATCTACTTCATCTACGGTAGAACTCGAGTGCTTTGCAATATACAGGATTGTTTTTCTTCTTTTTTTTTCAATTTTTGGTACATCTAATATTTTTGCACAATCTTTTTCCGTAGATAAGTGCTTTCGGGGTGCGTTGCCGATGGTATCCTTGTCATGTTTGGGCAGCTTGTTTTTCCCTTAAAAAAAAGAAGATATATGAATACCTTCAGTAATTGCAATGCTCATTTTCTTGAACAGGTATCAACATTTAGCCTATTGATAGAAGAGAACGAGAACTTAAAAGTGTTAAGGTCGCTAAGAACTTTGCGAGCGTTGAGACCATTAAGAGCAATATCGAGATGGCAAGGCATGAGGGTGAGTCCGAGCTGGTTGCAGAATGTACGCTGCAGTAGATTCGTTGAAGGCTTGAAAGCTAGAAGTATCGCTTTTTTTCTGTTAGATCGTAGTGAACGCGTTGATGTATGCGATACCCAGTATATTCAACGTGCTCCTCGTCTGTCTCGTGTTCTGGCTGATATTTTCTATTATGGGTGTACAATTTTTCGGCGGCAAGTTTTTCAAATGCATTGACGAAAACGGAGAGTTGTTAGATTTATCGGTAAGATGAAATTTTTCCCCTTTTCTGCGTTAAGCTAAAGAAACAAGATGGAATGTCTTGCAACCGATGGAGCGACCAAACAAAAGATTTATGGATGAACATTACTTCTTAGATTATAAACACGAAGGACGATTGCTTGAGGACGAATTACTCTTGGGAAAATAGTAAAATCACTTTTGATCATGTGGGAATAGCTTACCTGGCTTTGTTTCAAGTAGCTACCTTTGAAGGCTGGATGGAGGTGATGCAGGATGCAGTAGACGCAAGAGGTGTTGATCTTCAACCTCAAAGAGAAGCAAACATTTATGCATATTTCTACTTTGTGATATTCATTGTCTGCGGCTCATTTTTTACGCTGAATCTCTTTATCGGAGTAATTATAGACAACTTTAACATGCTGAAGAAAAAGGTAAGCGTTGAATAATCGATTGAGAAATCTACCTAAAAAATAGTTCTTAACACGTTCTATGCCGTGTCAGCTTCAATATGATTTTCAATTTATTCAGTGTGGAACACCGATGAGCCACGCTACTCAATTAATTTTAAGGAAATTAATTTAAGGGAAACTATATTACTGTCTATCAGATAGTCACAGGAGTATGATCGACCTGTGCTAACCTAAGAGACAGGTAGTTGAAATTTGAACGCTGTTATCTCCGACTCATTTGCGTTTGTACAATTTGGAGCTCGGATGAATAATTCTCATATCATTTGGTACTAGCAGCTCGGCCTCCAGAGAAATCTCTATACGTTTTAGTTGCGTTCATTGAACAGAATGGTGCACAAAACAATAGATGACACTTACTCGACGACTTTCGTCTAGCTGTAGGCGTTGCTGAGTCTGCGCTGAAAGTTCTGACAAATAAAATACGCATTCCTTTCAGAACTGAATATCTGAGTTCCTCGTATATGTATCGTACATGTATGTCGACGACAAAAGTGAATAACAGAAAATGAGATACAGTTAAAAGGATAGGTATTCTCTTCTGAACACCATTTTCCAAGTGATGTCATTGATTGGGCTCTTTCTAGTAACCTGAAAAAAACGATTCAAGTGTTTTCATTAATTTAAAGGAATACGGTTGTTATCTGAATTAGAACAAATAATATAGGACATTGTTTAGAAAATGACAGCCTTTGAAAGTCAGGGATTGGCAGAAAAGGTTGACAGGGTCGAGTATTTCCCAGTCTTTTAAAAATTTAAGGATTGATAAGATGCAATTGATGTTTAGTTCCAAGACGATCGATTATTTTATATGATCATTGTAACAGTGGTTGTTTTTGTGGTTGTTATGTTTCTCTTCTTAAACGATTTACGGTTAATGGATACCAATACTATACAAAGACAATAGAGGCTTAGAAAGGTTTCACATTGACTATTATGACTACATGGGGTTTGCAATTCAGTATCGTATTGAAAGTTTCTACTACAAGTGAGAATGTGCTGATTAAATGTGTTCCGTCCATACCGTCATAAATTGAAACAACAGTATAGTTGAATTATCTTACGGCTTGATTACGTTCAGAAAAAAGAAAATAATAATTTTGATTGAGACGACAGCCAGGCTGTTTACTTTGCACATACGAAAAAACGAAAGACAATCGTTTCAGTAGTTTTTGATACATACATATGCATGTATATATTGTAAATTTGAAAAACATTCTTTTGTAAAAAATTCGTTTAAAGTTTTAAATAGATATAACAGAGTTTCTACAATAGTGAATAATATCAGGGCTCTATGATGTATCTTTCTTCTCTTTAAAACTTCTATGCTCGTTTCTTATATCGACACAATTTTTAATTGTTATTCGACTTTCATTCCCATCACTGTCAAGATTTCTAGAATTATTTTAAATTCTGCATTAAATATTCGTTATTTTGCATATGTGAACCGAGACATCTGTTTAGTAAATCGTCTCGTGAGAGGTCTTTGTAAATAGGTTTTTTCACTGGGTTTGTAATTTTCCTTTGCACAAAGAAAACCATTATTCAACCATTTTTTATGTGGATTCTCTACATTTCATTTGCGTAACAATGTCTTCCCTATATGACTTTATTTTCGACAAAGTTTGAAGCATCTCACTGTTGCTATCTCTAACGAACGTAATATAATATATTAGGGTGTCCCAGAAAATTTGACATACTTCAAAACCTTAATTTATTAAACAATAACCAAAATAAAATTTGAAAGCCATTGCATTTTTCTGTAATACTATGCTGATTCTTTGGTTGCAAAATACTTCGGATAGTCACAGTTGACCTCGTCACAATTATTGAATTACCTCCTACTCAAAAAGTATAACATTATTCGAAAGAAGTAATAGTTGAACGAAGAAAGATTCGGGCTATACACTGGTTGTATTCAACAATAATGCAAAAGCATCAAAACTTCGATTTGCTTGTGACTCAGTATAAAAATAAGTAAAACGAACAATGTAAATGCAAACAAATGTGTAATATATTATCATAATTGGCAAATAAGAAGCTATCTAACAGCTACAAAAAGCTTCCAGACAGAAAACAAAATGATTGCAATTGCATAATGTTTTCTGAGACATCTTAAATGTGAGTCTCCACAAGAAGTACAAATTTCAAGAATTATATTATATTTATTATATTATAATAATTACATGGTTCAATTTCTTATAAAAGGAAAAAAAATTAACTAGCCAATTAATTTTAGATCATTTCAGAAAATGTTTATAAATAAATGTTACAGTTTGTCATGAGAGAAATTGATTCATCAAATAATAATTTTCATCGACAGCTTGTGCTGTCATAAAGATTTTAATTAATTCATCAATTTACAAACTATGCATAATATCATTTCCTATATACAGTATAAATAAATCTGTTAAACGATTTTGAACTTCGAGAAACAACTTAAATTCAAAAATTTGAATATGATGAGAAACATTTTAGTAATTGGCTAGACCAGAGAGATCCGCAAGCAAATAATTAATGAATCTAGGGGCGAGAAAAAGGAAGAGAAAGAGAGAAAGACACGAATGGAGGAAGAAGAAGGCAGAAGGAAAATGTATGACACTTTCAATGAGTGGGAAAACGACTACATTCAAATCATATACTTTTAATCATACGTAATTTGAATCACAAACAATCACAATTCACAAACGATGAGAATGACGTATTTAAAAGTAATTAAAAGTTATTCGAACGAGATCGTGGTTGAACACATTCTCTCAG
This sequence comes from Ptiloglossa arizonensis, assembly GCF_051014685.1. NCBI lineage: Eukaryota > Metazoa > Arthropoda > Insecta > Hymenoptera > Colletidae > Ptiloglossa > Ptiloglossa arizonensis. Next base: position 2,498,154 of record NC_135056.1, on the reverse strand, counting down.
AAAGTTCTTGATGATACATTTGCTGATTCCGTAAAAGAACGTAATTAGTCAAAAAACTATTTTTCACTGATATTTATACATGGAAGAATAAACGTATTTTCATTACAAAATATAGTCAATTAATATTTTGTTTGATAACCTTTATGTTTAATTACATCAAGCAACCTATTCGACATAGATTGATTACTGATTTATTCCTTAAGTTCATTTACATTGGTTATTTCATGTTTCGGCAATCTGACTTTTAGTTCTGCTCACAAATTTTTATAGTGTTTATGTCTAAACTCTGGGGTTGGTTCCATGACTTCGTGACAGTTATATAAGAACTATTGTCTAGTTACATAAATATAAGTAAACGAAATCAGTGAGTAGACCAAACCTCTAAATAATTTACGTATTTTTCCATCCGCTACAGAATAAAAAAGAAAAAAATAGATACTTTATTCCCAATAAACAATATCGATAACATTGAAAAAAAAAACTCAGAAAAAAATGGCGATATGAACAAGTTACATAAAAACCATTGTCTAGTTACATAAACTTTATGTTTAGGATAATTAGCAAGGTAGAAGATTATATAATATTATTGCAAAGTTCTAAGCAATCCACAGAGATATGTAAATTTTCTTTCAAAATATTTATCGATTTTTGTCCATGATCCCATCGATAATTACTAAATTATTCACTCTATCTGGGTTAAAACATCCCCATACCAGGAAATGTCCATCATTTTTTTTTTACTTTAGGCTGAAGATTTCATTTAACAAAGTTTTTATTTAGTATACGTCATACAATTTATTTGCTATCCGACTGAAAAACATTATACTTACTTTCATCTGTAAAAATTATCCGTTTCTTTTGCTTCACTAATGTAAGATTTGTTTCTAGCAATCTGTTACTGAAACACTTTGTGTTTCGTTGCTAACTTTTTTCTCTATTTCATATTTTATCTTGGATGTAATTTTTGGAGCACTAATTCTATAATTTACTTGTATGTCTTTTTTGTCCTAATTAGTGACGATCAATAACTTTCTATTCAGATTTCTAACTTTATTTTCCAATCTTCTCTATTGTACTTTCAATTTATTCTGTATTGTAACCATTTATGTACAGTGGATCGGTTTCTGTTAACTATGTCACTTATTTTTTTTACATTTGTTCTGTTTTCTTAATGATTTATAATTAGCTTTCGTTATTGCATTGACATTTCTGAACTTTCTCTTCCTATTTCGTTTGTTAGTTTCGTTACTAACAAATTACTACTAGACTTCGTCACTCTTTTGCAATCTACAATATAGAGGAAAGAAATCCCTAAGATGTATTTACAAACTTAAAAAGTTAGTTACAAAAGTTGTAAGTTTTAAAGAAATATATAATATATTAAAAATGTTTTTTACAAGCGGGGGCACGGAAAAGATTTTGACGTTAAGTTTGTTTCTTTAAATGGAACGACCAATTCTTTATGCCCGATTTGGATAGCATAGCAAATTCTGTGTATAAACGTTCCAAGACACAGTTGTCCTAAAACTTACCGTTTTTAAGATACTTTACTTTCTTCGTTCTATTACTTTTATTACAAAACATATTAGAAGATATACTCGGTACTTCAAATTGGTAAACAAACAGCAGATAAGTAATAGAACGAAGAAAGTAAAATTTCTTAAAAACAGTAAGTTTCAGGACAACTGTATCTTACTACTTTTATACTCAAAATTTGTTATATTATCAGAATCAAACATAAAAAATTGATCGTTAATTTAAAGAAACAAACTTGATCTTTAGATCTCCTCCACGTCTCCACTTGTGAAAACCGTTATTTTTGAATTATAAAGTTCTTCAAATCTTATAACTTTTGAGACTAACTTTTTCATGTATTGTTTTAAATAAGCAAGATATTCGGGTGGACAGAGTTCCTGAGACAACGTATATATTATCCCTTAGAAATTCACTATGCGAATGTAAGTGAGAGGTAGTTTCTATGACGAGTTACGTTCTTTTTGTGTTTTCCGTTTTTTTAAATAAATGCAAAATAAACCTATTTTGTAAATAGAAGTAGCTTGATTTAATAGACAATATTTGTGTTTGCACAGTGTACGAATATGAGTGAGATTAAAGCAGTAATTCAGTGTTCGCATATTCAGGACGACTGTATACATCTTTAAAAAATATAAGGTAATTATTTAGAAAAGGTGGGTCCCATCGATTTTGAGGATTTTTGAATATGTTGTAGAAATCAACATTTTAAACAAGCTCTTTAAATTTACAATTTTTAATTTGTTAGTCTTATTAATGAATTTGATACAAATCAAACGGCGAATAAGTAAATAAGTACAATATTTATATTTTATATATTTTATATTATATTTATATTTTACCTGGTACGTGGCGCGATTAAAAAGAAATCGAACTGTGTTTATATCTTGACGTCGGTGTCAGATAACGTTTTATGGCTTCGGCTTGCAGTTCTTTATGCTCTTGTGCATCAGTATGCCATATGCCATTGAGTAGTGAGCACAGTAACGTGAATTAAGAGCAATTTAGTAGAAATGTCAGTGCGTTGTTCTGTGTTTGAACAACGGGCAAATGTGAAGTTTTGTATAAAACTTCAAAAATCTGCCACATAGACATATAAAATGTGGCAGTAAATCTATGATAATGATACCATGGGCCGTTCTCAATGTTTTGAGTGCCACTCGCTGTTCAAAAGTGGTCGAATGTCTTTGGAAGACGGCTGAGAAATCTGGAAGATCACGCACCAGCACAACTTCAGAAAATGTTAGCAAAATTAATTAAATTATTCGTGCTAACTATCCAGTAATAATTCGTGAAATCGCAGAAAATTTCTTGATCAGAAGGATCTTCGCGTCACCATTTACGAAGACCTTCGTAATCATCAATAGTGACGCATCTACATTTTTGTCGAGAATCATCGCAGGAGACGAAAGTTGGATTTATGGTTGTGATTCGGAGATGAAGTAACAGTCGTCCCAATGGAAGCGACTACAGACACCAAGATCAAAAAAGGCACGAAAAGCAAGAAGTTCAACGAAAAGCATGTTGATTGTGTTTTTCGATATCAGATGAATTGTGCATTGAGAATTTGTTTCTTTTAACCAGATAGTTAACACAAACTGTAGAAAAATACTCGTGCGTAGACAGCTTTTGCAATGTGAAAATATTTAACAGAAAACAAGATGACAATCGTGCCACATCCTTCGTATTCGCTAGAGCTAGTCCCTTGTGACTTCTTATCTTCAAAAATAATATCGGAGCTCAAGAGACAACGTTTCGACACCGTGGATGAAACGCAAAATCAATCGGAACAAGTCCTAGACGCTTGAAGAGAAAATAATTTCCAAAAAGCGTTTGGAGTATGGCAGCACCATTTGGATCACTGTACTAATGCAGACGGGAACTATTTTGAAGGGGACGGAAGTCACACTTAGGTTCGTTGAATAATAATATATTTACAAATAGTTTGGTTTCTTTTTGATCACATCACGTACATTTATGTATATATTTTTCTCCAATATGTAGGTAAATAATATTAAAAATCAAATTGAATTACTTGTAAGTTTATTCACAATGATGGAATTAGCGATTTTACAAAGAAGAGGTCTTTGGAAGACTCTAATCCAGTTAGAATTATGATGCTGTACGGTTTGTTAGCTCTCGAAAGAATACCAGATGTTTCTGCACCCATGAACAGTCCTCATTAACCAACGATAGTTTCCAATAGTTTCGAACAAGTTATTGATAGTTTCCAGTAGTTTTGAATAAGCTATTGATAGTACCATTGATAGTTTTCGGATGTTAGTACGACCCTTATGGCACGGGTGATCTGGTCTCCGAAATCAATGGATAATTTTTTTATGAAGAGAAATGAGCGGCAACGTTGAAGTTCACTCACAAGTGGAAAATAAGAATGTGTTTCAATTCTCATCTTTCTTTGGGACGTTATCCACCAGTAACATTTTTAGCTGCTCGTAATTCGAATCACATAGAATCACAATTCAGAACTGGTAACAATTACGTATACCGTGAGTCCTCGAGTTACATGGTCTCAAATTACTAAGATTCGTAAATACATACACGGTTACGCTCACACTTATGTCATTCTATAATACGCGCATATTTTATATATGCGTATATATTCCCGTATTAAATAAAATTTGTTTTTCTTCAATTTTTATTTTAATAAAGGAGTACTTATGAATTTGTTCAACTGCAATCGTCTTCTGTAACAAAGATTATACAGGGTGCCCCAGCTAAAGAAGATCATTTAAATATCTCCTATGTTTTTAATGACACAAAAAATGCTTATGATACAATTTAAATCGTCTTGAAGAAGAAATGTGAAAGAAAAATTTTGTTCATATCGCCATCTTTTTCTGAGTTTATTTTTAACGTTATCGATAAATTTTATTAGAAATAAAGTGTATGAATTTTTTCTTTTTTACTTTATAGCGGATGGAAAAATACGTCAATTATTTAGAAGTTTGTCTACTCACTGATTTCGATTACTTGTGAATATTTTATAGAGGACAAGATTTGGAATAACTTTTACCTCTACATCTAACATTTCCTAGTTCTTGTCTATTATTTTTATGAATACGTCGTGTAAGAACAACTGGTAACAGTGGTAACCAACTGTGTATGACGTATGGATCAAACAAACAGTGATATTAAATGCGGCGAGAGAGAAACTAGTCCTATTTCAACCTAATTTGTAAAAATTAATAAATGTTCTGGTAGTTACGAATTAGGTTAAAGTAGGGCTAGTTGGGTTACTCCTCTTGTTGTCAAGCGGAGTAAGTGTAACTCCACGTCAGTTTCGAAAGAGTTCATTTGTGAATCATTGATGAGTTTATGGAAACTCATCAAACAATGTACATATCAAATAAATAGGTAGTGTGGCGGTTGCCTGACTCCATATACTGATACATTATCTACTACAAACATATCGAGAGATTTCTGCAAATATCTCGGGAACTAAGAGAGACCGGAAATACATGCAAAGGAAAAAGTTATTTCAAATCTTGTCCTCTATAACATATTCACAAGTAATTGAAATCGGTGAGTAGGCAAAACTTTTAAATAATTACCAAAAATACATTTGAGTCTGCCTGAATTGGAATCTTCAAAGGATCTTGAATCCCAAAATGTGATAAAATTTTAAGATGATGTTAGGATGGTTTGTAAATTTACCGTTTATGTTACAAATATTCAAAGTGATGTAACGATACTGTCGACAACAAGGAAATGCTAAATGTATTAAGTTATGTTTATCAACGGTATAAACAAGGTCTGCTTTCTTTAAAAAAAATAAGAAAAGATCAAACTGATTTACATTTATGCCGAAGCTAAACGGTATGTAAGAAAAGTTAGATGGCTATGCACAAAACGGTTCTTTAACTTCAACTGTTTATTGCTTTTATTGTGTGCTAATATAAATAAAAAATTTGGACAAATTGATAATTTTTGAGAACAAAGAACATCAAAGATCTACAACTTTTACACATAAGAGAAATGTTATAAGTGTTGTTGCTTCCAAACAACAGGTTGGAATAAAAATTTACAGGATAGTGTTAAGCAATGAGAGCGAGAAATTAATACCAATAAATCAAGGATATCGCGTATTAATAAAAGGTACAGAAATTTGACCTATTTCACTTGTTAAGCAGAGATTTTAAAAACGATGTCTCTCTTTGTCGATGGACGTTACAATACAGTAAAGACGATGAAACGTATTTTAAAAAATTTCTATTATATTTACTGATGAAACATTCTTCATCAAACATGGCCAGGTAAATTTGATAAATATGTATTACTAGTTTATGGAAATCCCACGGTGGTTGAGAGAAGTAGATTAGCAAAAGCCGTGGACAGTGAATGTTTGATTCAGAGTTACAAATAACAAAATCATTGGATTTTATTTTACTAACGGAAGATTAAATCGAGGAAGATACGCAGCATTTTTATCGGGCAATATGGATGAATTGGCACCAGACAACACGATGAGTTGTATAATTAAAGTCTATGCTGCTACCCACACGAAACAATTAAAAGAGTATCAGAATCTGTAATTATTCGTTTCAAAAAGTGTATCGCTGTCGACGGACATCACTTTGAACATTTATAACATAAACAGTATGTTCACGAACCATCCTAACTCATACTTGGCATTTAAGGTTATCCGAAGGTTACGATGGAAGTACACTTAAATGCATTTTTTCATCTTCTATAAAATAGAATAAAAAATAGGACATGTTTACCCGATAGAAAATATCGGTGATCTTGAAAAAACTCGAAAGAAATGATAACAAAATAACATTTTTCTTTCGCGGCATTTCTTTTGCAAAACCATTTTAATCGTGTCATAAATATTTTTTGTGTCATTAAAAACAAAGGAGATATTTAGGTGATCTCCTTTAATCGAGACATCCTGTATACTAAATATACAATGCCGAACAAAAGTATTATATTTATTGGCACAGGCTGGATTTTCTAATACAATCATCATAAATCAGAAACCAAAAACGATATTCTATTAAATTTTGTTTCAAAATACTGTCTTAACCCTCTAAATTATGTGTACAAGAACCTCAGGTGGAAAAGGATAGTAGTGTAAAAAAGATTTTAGGATGGGAAAAGATGGTAATATGAGTGACAGACTACGTTTGCTTATCTTATAGAAGTGTACTGTTCCATTGATACATGGCTGATACAAATCAACTTCGGATTGAGACAACGCGAACGCCTCCAGATATTATCCTGTGTCAAATTACAGCCGAAACTTTGGTTGGACTACAGTAAAAACTGCCCCAAAGATCAAAGGACGTCGTTGACGTCATCGATTCCCATTGCAAATTTTTTCCTAACACTATGGGGCGGAGAAAGAAGGAGTGAAAGTACCATCCGGAAAGAATCTAAAGAAATTAATAACTTTTCAGCGATTGAAGGTATTTTAATGAGACTTTCAAAAAAAAAAAATAATACAAACTTACTGCTTGCAGTTTTAACGAGTTACCATTATTTTACACAAATTTTATCCATTTCTCCGATTTATTCGAACAGAAAAAGTATATCTGTACTAATTATTATAGCGACATATACACTCTACAAATCCACATATCGTGAAACAGAAATAATGTTACAATTAATTTTAATGTGAAGGTGTACAGGTTTGTACAGATGAATCGGTAAAGTATAATTTGAGATGTCATGTACATCAGTTAAAAAAATATGGTTTTGAGAAAAAAGCTTTAAAGTTTTACTTATTAGTTTGTTACAACTATCAGTTGTGCTGTTTCAATGGGTGTAACTTCGCAAATATTACGAATTCAAATAAATCCTGTTGCAGACATACTTTCGATGACATATACTGTAAGAAGAAGCTACAAAATTTAATTTTTTTTTTATTTTAATCAAGAATACTCCCTTAAGAGAAAGTATTACCTAGGCTAAAGGTAAAGGGTCTTTTGAGCCTGGAGATATGGCCGCTACTTTGAAGAAGATTTGTAATTAGAATATTTAAGTATTCGTTAATCTGCTGCAGATGACGTTTACTAAAATTAGTGATCTCTTCCTTGACTGTTGGCATGTCTAGGTCGTTATGGATTATTTTGTTTGAAACGTATTAGAAGGCATTCTATATGGTCCTTAAAGTTTTGGACTGTAATCTTTGTGATATTTCAATATTAGATAAATTGGTAGAACCCAACAGTTGAATACCATATGTCTAAATTGATTTCAAAATAGTATTCTATACAAGCAATTTGCTATTTAGTTTTAACTTTGATTTTTTTTATTGTTTCTTCCTGTCCAATGTGATTTCTAGGTATTTCTGAGTTTGATTGGGATAATTTATATTATTACATTTTACTGATACACATGTTTCTCTAGATAGGATAAACGTAATGTGATTGAATTTGTTTTTATGATGTCTATGTTATTGAGGTGCTCTTAAAGTATCCTTGATGCAACCATAGGGTCTGCATGAAAGGAGAATACTACCGTGTCGTCCACAAAAGTGGCAGTACTCGCATTAGGGAATATAAGAATATCAGCGGTGTAAATCAGATACAACGTAGGTCCTAGAACATTACTTTGAGACACTCCTGCATTTACTTCATGGGGTCAGGTGGTTGTGTCTAGATATTTAATGCTGAAAGTCTTTTGAGTTATATAGAATTGTATAGAATTGTATCTTGTATATAATGCTAATATTCTAGACCTTGACGCATTTGGTTGACCAATCTATGAATTTGTTGAATGGTTGAACGTCGTCTTCTAAAGCCAGATTAATATTTGGGTATTATATTAAATTCAGAGAGAAGAGGTTCCAAACGTTTCAAGAGTGGTTTTTCAAATAATTTGGAAAGTATTGGAAGCAAACTGATAGGCCTATAGGAAGAGATTTCATGTTTAGATTTACCTGCTTTACTAACCATTATTATATGAGAATGTTTCCATTGTTTGGGGAAGTACCCATGTGACAGCATGACATTATAAATTGAAGTTAATAAGGATAGACTTTTCTTTGGCAGTTTCCTTATAATTTGATCCTGTTATAAGATCATGGCGTGGAGTTTCCTTATCCAAGTCTGATATTTTATTCCGACCGTTGGGCCAGTACGAAGATTCACCTGTACTAATATGAAGGAGTTTATTAGATTCAGTGCTTTGGAGTAAAGCTTTACCTCGTGTAGTTGTAAGTCTAGAATCCCAGTGTATATTTTTAGCGTTATAGTCGCCACGTGCTATGAAGTTGTTACCCAGATTTACGAAGAAGGAATCAAAATCCACCTGTTATGAAGTTGTTACCTAAATTTATGAAGGAGTTTAAATTCTTTTTGGAAATATTGTGCCTTGGCGGGCTATATATCGCTGATATTGTGATAGAGGTCTGTAGATCTTAAAGAACGATGTTTGTCGGTTGAAGATTGTCATGTTTGAGGGAAGGCGGAACATAGTGTTGTAGGTTCGATTTTAAAATGACAGTAGCTTGAGCTTTACTACTAGCGTAGATAATGTAAGTAACCATTGTAGCCTTTAATTTTTAGGTAACTTTTTATTGTAAACGTGTTTCGGGTATCAGAAGTATATGTATTTTTTGAGCATTGAGGAGAAGTTCAAATTTATGTTATGACTTTAAAGTTGATTGATGTTGTCAATAGAATTAGCACAATGTTAATTTCTTCACTTTGTTTTGATAGAACATACTCTAACTTAGCGAAGGAAGATTGAAATGCACGAACGAAAGAATTAAATATATTATTGGAGAAGTTATTATTATCTTCTGCATACTTGTACTTAAGATTGCGTTTAGTTATGTTGGCATACAGAGCAGAATGTTACGTTTCATGATTAGTGGCATTATTGTAATGGGGAGTAGTGTGTTTATTTTATGTATTTTTCTGCTTTAGTTCATTGGTTTAGTTCTGTTTAGAGCATTTGCGTTGTTGCAAATCCTTATAGACAAGGTATTCTCTGTAATTAGCTGGGTGATCACCTTTGCATAGTACACATTTAATTGCAATGTCCGATGGCTTAGTATAATATATTACATATAATAATTGTATAGTCCTCTATACACGTAACGCATTGGTACTCATGCATTGCAATATCTCTATGTGTGGCCATATTGCTGGCACCTTTTACCCCGAAATATTTCTTTCTTTTTGCGAAAGATTTCTATTTCCACTATGTAATTCATTAGTCTTATGATTTGGAATATATCTTTGTTATTATGTTTCTGTTTCAAATGTATGTAAAATAAGGATAAGGGGTGAAGGATTTTGTTGTGATTAATGTTGGTTATATTAGTCACTTTATGGTCTAGTGCAGATAGTTCTTCTTTCAGTTTATTTGTATCGGCTGAATGATGAATATCGGCGAAGGACTACTCTGAATGCTCACTCTTTCTTAGGTTGGAATGTATGAAACCTTACGTTGAGGGTCCTGAGAACGTTCACTATATTTCTGTATATAACCGGGTTCTTTGGAAGAATTTTTATTGTATTATTAATTACTTTAAGAATGTAATCCGTTTGATTCACCAAGGTTTCCAATGAATTTAACATGATTTGTATATCTAATATTTCATCCAGAATTATGGGTAATGGAGCTGTTATGGGGTTGAAGTGTTTTCTACTAATTTCTGAAATGCCTCTGGAATCTCAGCATCTTCCATCATCCGTATTTTCTTACATATCTCTGAGTTTTCGAATTATGGATGGAGTTTGCAATAATTCACAAATTATATTATATTTCTGTTATAATAAATATTATACAAAACACAGTTAAATCCATTACATCGTACTGTTGTTAGTTTTATTATGGGGCAAGAACTGTTAGTTGTACTTATGAAGATGCTGACTCTTCTATGATATTTGAAACGATATTTGGATAATTGCATTCTTGCAAAATTGAAAAGTCATTGTTTTTTGTATAGAAAATCGAAAGTTATATTAAATAGTGAAGCAAAAATTATTATTTCTATTTCATGACATGTATTAATGTCAATTTTTTCACCGCGAACATAAAATACATTTTAAAATAAACGCTATAACTCCTAATCCTCACATTACGTAATATTTATATCAGATGAAAGATCATTGTATAAAATACAATTGAAATATTTTAATTCTTTAATTTTTGAGGAGTGTATATTTTGATATCACGATTAATAGTGTTTTTTCTTGATTGCATGAATTGAAGAAATGGATATAACTCGTGTAAAGTAAAGATAACCGCCGAAACCTTTATATTAACCGAAAGGAGTAATTTTTTTCTATTTTTTTAAGTAAAAGTCTCATTAGAATATTTTCAATCGTTCAAAAGTCAAAAGTTAATTTTTGCATTTAATTTCTTGTTTATCTTTTTGGTACACAAGGTGTTGAAATCAATCAAGGTTATCCTATGAAATATTAAAATGCAGTTCATTTCATTAATACGTTTATTAGCAATGATAATAAGTCATTTCATATGTACGATTTTTAGTGACAAATGATTTCAGTACATCATTTTCAAATATATCTGATTATATACCCTATATATAGGGTGATTCTCTCCTCAGTTGACTCAAAGTTGAAATCAATTTATTTATTTATATAATAATAAATTTATTGTCTAATTAGACAAAGTAATTTCTTTTCATTAAAATTTCATTCTGAATCGCTGCTTGAACTACTACTACTACTATAACTACTACTACTACTATTACTAGTACTACTACTTCTAGTACTACTACTACTATTACTACTATTACTACTACTACCACTACCACTACAACTACTACTACTTCTACTATTACTATTATTAAATACGATTGTATTTTCAATTATGTGATCCATTCTCCAAAAAATCTGCTCAATTTTTCTGACATATTCTATACAACTTTTCCATTGTTAAACAGTTATTATTGTTATTGTTTCATGAAATAAATTTTTCATGTCAGCCAATTGAAATGATACATGTTTTTTCTAACATCATCTTTTATTTGAGCCTTATTAGCTCTATCGGTTTAAGCTCGCAATGGTAAGCTGGAAGCCGAAGAATTTCAATATTTTTCCTTTTAGTCATTTCATCGATGGCGTAAATGTACTTTTCATTTTACTGCTTAACTAAATGTAGTAATTATACTTTAAGCATATCCTCTGTGAAAATTATATTTTTTTCACGCAGCCAATCTTGTATATTTTCCTCTCTTCATGAGCTGTTGGAGATTTTGTTCAACTTTCGGGAATGATTTGGAACATTATCCATTATAATAACTGCATTTCTTTCAATTTTATTCAAAACTCCCTCGAACCATTTTTCAAAAGATTCTGAATTCATTTTAATGTGTTAATTTTCCGATTTTCGTGATTCAATTGCCCAAAGGGTACCATCAACGGATTCCATTTTATTACCTATATGAGTAATAATTAATCGCTTTCCTTTCCCCGAAGGATCTTTTTGTGTTTAACGTCACATTTACCTGATGATCATTAGGTTTTAAATGGTTATATTTTGCGATGATAGGTATTAGTTTGCTTTAGGTAATTTAGAATATTTTTAACATGTTTTTGTTATGTCAAGGTTGCTGGTAATGTTATTTTGCATTTTTGTCTCTGAGCATGGTATCTTGCATTTAAATAGTAGATTATTGGTTAATACAATTTCGTTACAATAATTACATATTGGTAGTTCTGTTTTTTCTAAGAGGTATTCATGTGTGAGTTTGCAGTGTCTTGTACTGAGTCTTGTCATACTCTGTCTCTTCTTTCGATGTTGTTGGTAGGCATTGGTTGGTAAAAGTTTTGGGTTATTTCATGTGTTTTTATTTTAGTTACATCTATATATACACCGCAGTTTCCCTCGTCTAATTCCTTGCGTCTTTAGGTCTTCTGGTCCGTTGCACGAGGCTACTCGGTTGCAGCCTTTTGGGTCTTAAACAGTCTTCCAGAATCCTCGGTTTAGGACCCCTAAACTAGCTGAAATTAGCTATTGAGTCAATGACGGAAAATCTACGTAATCATCCTTGGGAGAAAGTCCGAAAAAATATTTAATATAAGCTATTTAAAATAAAATATTTAATATAAACCGTGCTAGCTGTTGCACGTCAGACGCTTAACCAAATCGAATGCTCAGCTGCTACAAGTTCTTTTAAGTATATTGTTGAATTTATGTTTTGGAGTTTGGTGATATTTTGATTTGTTTGTTGTTAGTATCGTAGAAATTTATTTAATTAGTGTTGGTGGTTATAAAATAAGGGTGAATAAAGTTCTAGGATATACGTGTATTGAATGAGGTAGTAGTAGGAACAAAACATTAACAAAACACACAATTAATAACTATGCTGACTACGCTAACTACGCTGATTACTCTATTCTTTTTTTACGTGACACGACACGCTTCGACAATTTTCCAACAATGACTGCTCTAAACACTCTTCTATCGCACCTTATATCGTCACACGAATTCATTACCTTTCATTTTAATTCTTAATCTCTCTTACTCCATGTCTGGTCACGTACGCCTAAAATTTCCCAGTATGGCGCCATCTCAATCGCTCTTCTTTCACACTTCACTCGCTCATCTATTCCAAACACTTCAGATTCTCTCCGGACCACACTCAATCCCTTTCATTCTCACACATTACCACAGTACTTGGTGTTATTATAGTGCCAAAGGTGTTCGTAGATGGTAATGAATCGTAATTGGTATTAAAATTTTTTTGAAAGGTTCTTGCTGGTTTAGGTTCTATCTTTTATCTCCTTTGGTTTTGTTGAATAATTATTGTCACTTAAGTCGAGGAATTAGATTATTGAATTGGTTTATTTACCGTTGATGTACTTAATTGTCCTCCATACTTCAATAGTTGGGGTTTGGTTAGTTAAGGTAGAAATGTACGTATTCCACGATTGTCTTTTACCCCCGTTTTAATTAGTTTCCGAAATTTGGCCCGCAGTTTCTGGAAGTTGATTAAATTTTCTGTCATAGGGTATCATTCGGATTGTAAAAAACATGGTGATTTTTTTTCGAGCAACTTGATATTCTTCGTTCCACCACGGCGTGAAATGTTTTTTGTTGTTATCGTTGTTGTTAGGTTTTCTTGGAGGAGATGCTTCTTTTGTTGGTGTGTTGATAATCGATTTGAGCGCTTTTATCGTGTGGTTTATATTGATTGGATCGATGCCGTGGTATGGTAAGTTTCGGGGGAGATCAATCATTTTTTGTATTTAAGCCAGTCTATTTTTTGAGATTCCATTTGGTGGTTGGTTTGATTTGAGTTCAGAGAATGCGGTCATCGTAGATTATTATTATTGGGAAACGGTTGCTGTCATGTAGATATTCTAAGATATTCCAATCCATATATTGTGCTATTCTACTACTGCTCATCGACAAATCTATTGCACCGAGTGTTTCAAAACTTACTGTGAAATGAGTAGAGTTCCATGTACCGAGAAAGACGAGGTTTGGTTCATCAAGTAAATTGTTTCTCTATTGTTTTTCTACGGGCGTCTGTTTTTGATGAGCCTCAAAGCAAATTGCGGTAGTTAAAATCCTTCAGATCTTGTAAATTTAGAGGTTGACTATTTGTTTGAGAAATTGAGAGGTTGACTTTTATTAGGAAGATATATATTACAAATATTTATTGAATTTGGAAGGAACATGGCCACTGCAATTGCGTCTAAGTTAGTGGTCTCAAATTCTTGGTATTTCTTCAATTGTTATAGTTGTTTCTCCATTGGCATGGTTTGTGTTTTTTCTATTTTTTGTAAAGATGGAGTATCGTTTTAGTGTTGGTTGATACTGGTTTTTGAAATTGGTCTCTTTTAGCTAAAGTATCGATGGGTTATTTTGCCTAGGGATAACTTGTAGTTGTTCGTAGTGTTTATAGTATCCATTTATGTTTGATTGAATTAATTTTTTCATGTTATAGGATGAAGATTATGGGGTGATTTTTAGTTTGTTTGAGAAGCGTCGCTTTCTGTGTCTGATGTCCGATCGGTTTGAGCATTATTGTTTGTTTCGTGTTTAAGTTTTTTATTTTATGCGTGTAATTGGTTTTTAATGCCGCGTTCTTGTAATAAAGGATAAATTTTGTGGAGCGTTTTTATTAGGGCATTCGTGTCTTTGGTGTACGATTTGTAAGTTTTTATTAGGTTCGGTGAACCAAAGGCGTTCTATAAGAGACTTTTTAACTGGGTGTAATTAAATATGCAGTTGTAGTTCAGATTTTCTATGAAACTCTTCTCTGGATCAAGCATTTCCTTGATTCTTGTAAGAGACGAAGACAGAGACACGGATTGTTTTTGTTCTTTATGAGCATTATTCGATTTCGTGATTTTTTGAATACGTGTTCAGTCGGTCCTGGATGTTTAACATTTAAATCACTCAGTTTAACTGTTTGGTGGTGTGAGAAGAGTTTGATAGTGGCCTTTTAATTCCTGTTTTGATTACGTTCTGTTCAATTTCAGTATTATTTGTATTTACGTTGGTATTTAAATCTTCAGGTAAGTTAGCATTCATATAGATCTGGAAGTCGATTATAATTGGATTAGTAGTATTTAAGCATAGTTTGGCTGTATGACCCTACTTTTTACAGTTGAAGCATACCTGTTTATCTGTGATGGTGAATATCCTGTGTAGGGTGTCGTCAGGCGTGATTACGAATGAACTTGGGATTTTTTGTGTATTTTCTGGGTGTATATAGACTTGTCGCCTGTAACTGAAGATGTGTGAAAATTCGGGATCAGAAATTCCTGCTTTTAAATAGGTAAATTTGGAGCACAGTCTGTTACTGTTTGCTTTGAATATGTCTTCTATTTGAAAGTTTGGAATGGTAGGTAAAACATTTGATGACATTGGGCGGATATCTATATTTTCGTTATTTATTGTGATTGATTTATATGTCGTTGTTATACTTTCAACTGTTGTTTTATTATCCAGATACATACAGATTCTTCCACTGGATATTCGTGAGACGTATTTTATCGTTTTTATTTTAATTATGTGTCCCACACCTCGAGCATATTCTATTATGCTAATTCCATCTACGAATTGTAAGACGATAGTTTGTCCTTTGGTTGAGTTATATTCTTGTCTTGTTGCGTTTGTATAAGAAGATTTAGGTTTAGATACATTTTTGGATCAAGTCTCTTGAATGTTGCATGTTTGCACAATTTCTGAACTCAAAAATCTCGTCTATATGTTGACTTATGGTTCTCAGCTGGGCGATATGCATTCCGTATTATTCGCCCACAAAAAGAAGGCATAGCGTGTTTCTATCCTCACTCTTGTGGTAGTTCATTGCTGCTATTACGATCACAAGCAAGAATCGTGGCTAGCCGAAGACTGCGATGAAGATCAATGGCGATTCATAGCGAGATCAAACGAGAAAGAATACTGCGGTATTGGTGTAGTTAAAATGTTAGTTATTAAGAAGTAATGATTTTGATCCTGTTTAGCGACTATTACTGATTCGACATTGGCGTAGTCTTCTAATAAAAATGTTAGTTATCAAGAAATAATGATTTCGTTCCTGTTTAGAGACTATTACTGATTCGATAAGTTTCTCGTAATGAAAAAATAAATTTAATTTTATATTTGTAAAAAACATTAATATTTTAAAAATTATTTATAGCGGAAAGAACTAATTGATATTTATCGAAAATAATATAAATCCGCTTATACTCATTTCTATCTAGATAAATTCTATATAATTACAATTTACACAAAAAGAAGTTATACTAAAATTAAAACAAGCATAACCTTTACATTTTCTTACATTCATTTGTTTTAATATTAACATGACTTGTTTTTGTGTAAATTGTAATTATATAGAGTTTATCTTGATAGAAATTAATATAAGCGGCTTTATATTATTTTTAATAAATACAAATTAGTCCTTTTCGCTATAAACATTTTTGAAAATATTAATGATTATTACGCATTTTAAATTGTATTCATTTTTTCATTAAGAGCAATTTATCGAATCAGCGTAGTATCTAAATCGTAAGTAAATTATTCTGTTTATGAATACTGGACACTTTTATTAGGAGCCTACGCCAATGCACTATACCTACAAATTCAATCTCACTCGGATTGGTCTTCCTCACTGTATTCGGCTAATAGCGGCCAACGCCTGTAATGGTAAGGGATTCTGCAGACTAGAATTAGAGTGGGGATGTCAACACGCTGTTCTGTCTTTTCGTGGACGAATAATACTTATACATTACATTTATTTTCAATACTTGCTTCACTATTCATGGTATACAGAAAACAAAAGTGAAGAACATAATTTTTTCTGAACTCTAAAGGCAAGAAGAAGGCACGTTTATACTGCTGGAAACTGTCCTATGACTGACCGATTATTGCTAAGGGTTGAAACTATGATCACACATGGATTCTTTAGCCCCTTACTACTTAGTCATAAAAAAATGCATTCGAAGAGTGAAATCTAACGGACCTGACAAATTTTTTTTTCCTAGGAACGGTTCTTTACGAGGATGCATTTAGAAACTATTACATTTAGTTTTTGTTGGTTAATAATATATATTGCAGATCACTGAACTGATTACGCAGGTGTTGATGTAAACATTGGTATCTCTTTTTTTTTGGACGAGCTGTAATGATAATTCTGTGTTTGTATACTAATCCACAACAATTTTCATACACGAAAATAAAATTCGTCGAATTTAATTTTATTAGTTATTTCAATAACGTTTTTTAAAAATATAATTATACGGGAATAAAATAAAGTTTTTAATCTTCAAATTGGGGTAGGTGTAAGTCTAATAAAGTTATTTTTCTTTGAGTAAATGAGAAATATTTATTACGTAGTACAAGCAATGGCATACAAAAGTTTTCATATAATTAATTATATAGTCTATTGATACTATAATTAATTTTCTAATATTTAGTAGGGCAACCTTTGATCGAATTACAGCTTGCAATTGTTTTGACATGATTTAACCAAGTGAGAAGTAATCTCCTTAATAATATTGTTCTATTCGGATTGTAATATGTATTTTAACTCATTACAGTTTAAAATTGTCCTTTCCTGTTTAATTTCTACCACAGATGCACAACTGCATTCAGATCTGGGGACTGGGGAGGTGTGACTATTATGTGAGAAGTACTAAAAATGAGCCTATTTAATGAACTACGTTTGACTTAGTCGTTGAAATCTCCTGGGCAGTAGCTATCATAAAACGCAAAACTTAATGCATTATGTATAAGAAACGATAATAATTATTCTTTGTAATGAAGACTATACGGGGTGTCTCAGTTAAAGGAGACCACCTCAATATCTCCTTTGTTTTTAGCAACACAGAAAATGTTATGGTACAATTTAAGTGGTTTTGAAGAAAAAAGGGACGAAAAAAAAATTTTGTTCATATTATCGTTTCTTGTCCGAGTGTTTTCAATGTTATCGATATTTTTTATCCGAGAAGCATGTAGTATTTCCATTCTATATTGTATCGGATACAAAAATACGGTAAATATCTAGAAGTTTGGCTTACTCACCGATTTTAATTATTTGTGGATATATTGTAGAGCACAAGATTTGGAATAACTTTTTCGGAGAATTTGTAATGGGAGAAAACATAAAAGTTATTCTTTGGTTTGCGTCAGATAACATTTAATGGCTTTACGAATGAATCTTCTATGTCCTTGTGCATCAATATGTCAAGTGTCAATAAACTGTAAGTATTGCAGTGTGTTCTATGAGCAATGAAGTAGAAGTGTAATTATGTGCTTCTGCAATTTTAAAATCGACCATAAGTTTGTCGACCATTGAATTACCATTTGTCAAATTGCCAATAACGTTGAATTTTCGTACGGTACGGTTCAAACAATCCTAACAGAAGATTTGTCCAAGATTGTCTCCCAGCTCTTGACACTTAACAAAAAGTTGAGTACTTCATACCCCTTAGATTTAGCCATTTGTGACTTCTTCCTCTTTTCAAAAATAAAATCGAAACTCAAAAGACAACGTTTTGACATTGTAGAGAAAGTAAACATTGAAGCGTAACAAATGCTCGACGCAGTAAAGAAAAAACGATTTCCAAAAAGTGTTTAAGGAATGGTTTATGGAATGGTGCTGTGCTGATGCAGGAGAAAATTACTTCGAAGGAAACCGAAGCCAAATTTAGATTGGTCGATTAATGCAATTTTTATAAACACAGTCCGATTACTTTTTGATCACACCATATATATGATTTCAAAGTCGAGAAAGTAACGTAAACATGGATTATAAAATACGTGTGGTCAAGTATTGGACAAGTGGAGAGAAAAAACGATTAGATTTTTCTGCAGTACAGTCTCGTTTTATAAAAGTCTATTTGCCAGTTATATATAATGGGTGAAAAAAATATTCGTACACTATATTATAAAGAAATTCTTCTAACCTACAAGTCTGATTTTAATGAAAGTTTACGTGCATGTAAAGCATGCCGAACCGTATACAACACAATTTTTTTGTTTACAAAATATGTTCCCGAGAGGATAAAATCAAAATTCGAAACCTCAGCATTTCTTTATTTTTTTTAATACAATTTTTTTGGGGATTTTCTTCACAGTCGAATGATTGATTTGTTGTATTTCGCACAATTACGAAGTTATAAAGAAAATAAAAATCGTTGGAAGCTCTCTAATCGTCTGAAAATGGCTGAAATGATCCTTTACGGTGTTATTTTTTTTTTTTCGATTTTTCAAATACAACTTTCTAATAATGTGATATAGAGCAAAACTTTTTACATAACAAGTGTCCAGCTTCTAATGCTTCGTCATTCTCTTGTAAAAAAGTTCCAAGACAAGTTGCATTAAAGAAATAAAAAAAACATTAAAACCTTCGGGACTTGATTTTACCTTCTTAAAGAAATTTCCTGTGGACAAAAACATTTCTCTATATATACACTATTATGCTCTACGTGCACACAAACTTTTATTAAAATTAATCTTATAAGTAAGAAACATTTCCTGATAATATAGCATACGAATATTTTTTGGAACCATTATAGGTGGGAAGAACATGTAATACGTGACGTGTTTGACAGAGATACAAATAAGTATAAATTCATACCGGAGTATCGATAAAGTTTGATGAAGCTCTGGACCGAAAATTTATTATTCATAACATTTATTTGCAACGGTGGGCTCTGGAAGTAAATCTTTAAAAAGCAAATCTATTTTTTGTTATTTAAAGCAAGAAGGCACATTGCACTAAGTCACTTAAGATAAAATTCCAAACACGATTTGCGGAATCATTTAATAGCAGTGAACATACATAGGTATTGTTAATACTTAAAATGGTCAAGACTCGATCTACGATGCAGTCCTGAGAGCCTTCATTTTAGTGATGCACTCTGAATGGACACTGTCTGCTCCTTTAAAGCTTCTGTTCAATCTTCCTCATCTGTGACTCACAGTTATCTACACTATTATATCAGTAAGTGGGGAACTTACTTTCCACCGCTTTATATGGTATTAGAAGAACCCACTAGAACGTACGCACTCCATGTGGGGAAAACTCAGTTTAGATATGAAAATTATTATACTGCAGTTTCAAAAAGAGGGAAACTTACAGTTCAACATTTTAATAACTGATTCGAGGAAGTACGTTTACAATAGATTCGTGAACAGGGCAATGTCCTTGAAATTAACAACCGCTCATACTATATAGCGGGTAATTTATATAGTTCTAAATTTTCTAGATTTGATGCAGCCAATAGACATATTACCTTTCGAATATGGGAAACCTTTGTTCAAAGCTGACCTTTGTTTTTGTCTACTGGATTTAAAGATGGATTCAAATATGTCTAATGGAAAAGCGATTATATAGCTTCACGTTTCGAAAACATTGTTAATCCGGTCATTTGTCTTTATTCTAAAAAAGAAAACTGTGTTCCAACGTGTTGCGCGTGTGGTAAAACTGTTTTTATACAATATGCGTGTTACAAAGAATATTTTTTCTTCAAACATTTTTTCGAACTATATATCATTACTATAACAATTATAAAGAATAACTTGTTTTACCTAAAAATGTTCTGTTTAAAAAGTCATCAGCAGAAGGTGTCAGAAAATCACCTATAATATTCTCACTTATTATATGCACTATTTATTATTAAATGTTTGTAATGTTTATATTTTTGTTGCTCTTGTTTCTATTAATAATAATTTGTGAATTGTAATTGTAAGATAAAAAATATAAATTACATTGCAAAACAAAGTTTTAGAGAGCCTTGTTTAAATATTATACAACTATGAAAGTACATCGTATGTATTTACGTGTGTGATAACTGCAGTGCGTACTTTCAAACGGAAGGCTGATTTTGTTCGCTTAAAAAATGTTACGATACAAATGATTCATACGATTGTAAACAGCTCTTAAGGGACTGCATTTGAGAATGCGTTGCTGTCATATTGTAGGATCACAAAAAATCGTAGAAGTTTTGAAATATTCACGATAATGTAAAAATCTACAATTTCTTTGAGAAGTTGTTTTTATTGCAAGAACCGTTTCTCAGCAGATTCAGAAAATCATTGATGGGTTATTTGAATTACATTTCTCTAAAATTTCACAATTTTTTGAATTTTCAAGTTGTTGTATCTTCTTTGTCAGTCATTGTCGATTGCGGGACATACATAAAGGAAATGCTCGTATCGTGCAAATAGTTCCAGGAAGTGATGGGAATAAATTTGTTATAACATAATGGACAAAAATCGTGACAAAAAACATAATATATGTTTTTCAAAAAACGTTATCATTGTTTTACATCCATATAAGTATATACGTACCAAAGGATAGTGTTCGTAAATAAACCATTTTTATACTCGACGGAAAAGAAATATTTTCACATATTATGTTTCTTTGTAGATCTCAAGGAATAAGAAAGTAATAGTTATTTAATTGACATACATATAATGGGAAACTTGTAACAAATGTTAAAGGGAATACTACTAAGGGAATATTGTTTAATTAATATATTCCATCCTTGACTGTTTTGACTGACGATTTGTTTCCTAAATAATAATTTGGGAAACTATTCAGATAATCTATCGAAGAATTAGCAAACTGGAGAAATGATAAAAAACTGTTGCTATAGGAAGAATATCGTGTCAAATCTACTATCCGAGTAACCTTTTTTTCCTAGACCGCTTTGTCCTTTTGTGTGCTTCAGGATAAAGAAGACAAACTAGTAGGCTATGGACTTGAAAGATGGTGTAGGAAATACATAGTGTCTTGAGCAACAGATGTGAAAGTAAAAGGGTAACAGGAAATGACTACAGCCTCTTACTCACAAGGAAACTTTGGTAAACTGAAAATTTCAATTTTTTTACTGACTACAATACAGTTTTTCATGACGAAAACCCTCTTTAAAGGTAGGTAGGTGTTTCTCTATTTTATCATACATAATAAAAGAAACTGGTCGTGACATCTGTACGAAACTTATGTCATCGAGAAATGTATCTTTCGTTGTTATTGTGTTAAAGTTGAATCATCAATAGCCATGTTATAATACTTAGAGTGAGTCGTTTTAGTATACCAGTCGAAAAATGAGCTTCGAACAAAGGGTCGATATCAAATTTTGTTTTAAAACGGTACAGAAGAAATGGGAATCATCCATTTACATCACTTGTGACACAATAACTACGTCTCTACAGACACGTTGCCACTATTGACTAAATTGGGCAAGTGTCCATCAAGAAGTTCACCGTTTAATGAGTAACGCGACCAAAACAAAACACTGCAAAATGAGATGTAACTTTAGAGTTCGTGGATGTATTTCCAGATATATTTTACATCTCATTTTGTCGTGTTTCGTGTTGTTTGTGTTTCTCGTCAAGCGGTGGACTTCTACATTTGCTCAATTTAGTCAATAGTGACAATGTGTCTGCATAGAGCGATGCGAATGGATGATTTTTCTTTCACATTTACCATTTTAGCTTATACTTCTCCCGTGTCAACAGTACATGTAGTGAATATATGAGTAAACACACAGGGCTACCCTTGGAAATTGTAGAGTCTATTATACCTAGTCTAATATAATTAAGAACTTTCAGGTTCTAATGATAGGTTACAACATTGAATCAATGATTAAATATTAATAAAACAAAGATTTGTGTTTCGATGTAGTTATTACTTCAGAACTTAATATTTTACAAACCTTACTTTTCTAGCTTTATTTTGTGTATAATTATCGGTTTTGTTATCATAATTGAAATTTTCAGTTAATTTATTCTTGGTAGATAATAATGTTATTTTAGATAATCTTTCCTAATTCGTCATAGTTTGTAAATAGTTTTTTATAAATTTTAATTTTGAAAAACTACGCTCTACATTAACAGTAACAATTGGTATAGTAAGTAATATTCACAGAGCTATATACAAATTTGAAAATGAATCTTTTATTTTACGAATGACATCTAAACATTGTATTGGTATTGAGGAATTCTCATTATTACATATCTCGCCAAATATCTTAATTTTATTAAACAAATTGATTCCATCTATCTATATCACGATAATTTTTGTTTCTTAAAATAGTGGCCAAAGTTGGGTAGGATTTAACCAATTTTTCTTTTTTCGTATTTTTTAATACTGGTATATTATATAAAAATCCAAATGTTGTACAATAATACTCAATTCGTTTGAATCTTTCTTCGATAAAAACTATTTCTTGATTAACAATAGCTAAAAAGTAATCTCTGTAAACAAATAATTTCCGGATTGTCATGTCAACCTGAATTTTCGACTTCCTATGTGTAAAGCCGTTTTTGTTTTCTTGACGTGACTTCTTTCAATTTTAATGAAATGTTATTACTGGAGCATATTTCACTTGTAATTTTTTTCATAATTTTTTCTCGTATTTTTTGAGCCATTCAATTTGTAATCTCGTTTTATATTTTCTAGCCTAAACAATGATAGTTCGATTTTTTACATTTTATTTTAAAACGTTCAACCATTCTGGTATTAAATTGAGAAATCATTTCTATCCAACCTAGAGATTTCCCTTTGTTTTCACTAAATATTTTACTACTACTCTTGTAAAAGGCGCCGTTGTGTTTGGCTAAATATTGGATACATAATATTTCTTTTTTAAGAATATCTCGCCAATGTTCTATTTCGGTATTTATCAGTCTTTGTTGATGAGCATCGATTGCTTGATATATATTTATTCTTTTCTTTAATTTCAAAAATTGTATACATGCATATGTGATTTTTATGCCCCAACAAATATTCGTATGTTATATTATACGGAAATTTTTCTTACTTATAAGATTGATTTTAGTGAAAGTTTGTGTGCACGTAGAGTGCACGATAGTGCATATATAGAGAAATTGTTTTGTCCACAGGAAATTTCTTTAAGAAGGTGAAATCAAGTTTCGAAGGTTTTAATGTTTTTTTATTTCTTTAATGTAACTTTTCTTGGAACTTTTTTGCAAGAGAATGATGAAGCACTAAAAGCTGGACATTTTTCATGTGAAAAATTTTGCTTTATTTCGCACTATTACGAAGTTTTATTTGAAAAATTGAAAAGAAAGTAGCACTGTAAAGGATCATTTCAGCCGATTTCAGACGATTAGAGAGCTTCCAATAATTTCCGTTTTCTTTATAACTCCATAATCGTGCAAGATACAACAAAAATTTTCTAGTAAAAAATGTTCAGTTTCTAGTACTCTATCGTTCAATTGTAAAAATATTCCCCACAATAGATATGTGACTCTAATATTCGCCTAGAGAATTTAGACGTACTAAATAACACGGACAAGTTGCCCGAAATAAACTTTATATTAGTTATGAAAACAGAAGAAAGTGGAGTGAAATATTTAAAACTAGTTTTCAACTTTTGGAAACATGTCATCTTTATAAATGAATTAAAATTTAATATATTTTCATCTGATGGGAAACTAACAGCCTGAAAAAGATCTAATGAAGAAATGAAAATTTAAAACCTTCAGTCGATAGTCAAATTTAGAAGAGGATCCCAAATGATTTGGGGAAGTATGTGTACTACAGTTTTATGTAGACAATGATCCCAAATATACGTTATGTGTAGCAAGGAGCTGGTAATTGTGTAATTACAAGAGCTGGCTCAAAAGTAGTACAAACGCCACTACAATCATCGAACATTAATGTCATCAAACATCTATGCTATGATGTAGAAAAATAATTTTTGATTAAACAAAACCTTAAGGCAGCATTATAAGAAGAATGGAACAGATTTTACCTGAATTGTGCAAAAATTTAATTAAGTCTGTTCCAAGACGGTTATGAGCTGTTCAAATCAATTAATTATTAATACGTTTACGAGCAATAATAAGTTACTTCAAGTGTATAATTTTTAGTGACAAGTGATTTCAGTACATCGTTTTCAAATATATTTGCTTTATTAATAATAATTAAAGCTGTTTATTTATAACTATTACACCTTCAATAAAGGTACATTAAAGTAATTATATGGAAATTTTCTTTATTCTAAAAGCATAATAACAACGTTTTTCAAGTGGATACCTAGTAAGAATCATGGTCTGCGACTTTAAATGACACTTACTGTACATGTTTCAGTGCTGTACAATATACTATACTGCGTGAAGTGCCTAAAATAGACCACCTGAATAACTTGCTTGCTTGTAATAATAGAAAGAAAGGGTCAGGCAAAAATTGTTTGATTTCGAGGGGTATATAATATGATATCAATAGTTTTTTTTATTGATGGAGACAGAGGAGATATGAAGGTCAAACTTGATTTTTTAAATAGGACGATATTGTTTTCTATTTATATTCTGATAGAGTCTTTCAAGACGAATACAATGATCTCTAAATTAAGATCATTCGAGGTTAGACATGGTCAACACTAATGGAAAATAAATTATTTTAAGTCACTCCTATGTTGAAGTCACATGTCTTCTCTGCTTGTTGGTGTAACGTAGAATGACCTTAATATCCAGTTCATTGTATTCATCTTGAAAGGCTCTATCAAAATATAAATAGAAAAAAAATCGTCCTATTTAAAAAAACAAGTTTGACCTTCGTATCTCCTCTATGTTTCCACCAACAAAAAAACTATTGATATCAAATTATAATATGT
Source organism: Ptiloglossa arizonensis (assembly GCF_051014685.1). Taxonomy (NCBI): domain Eukaryota; kingdom Metazoa; phylum Arthropoda; class Insecta; order Hymenoptera; family Colletidae; genus Ptiloglossa; species Ptiloglossa arizonensis. The sequence goes on along the minus strand of NC_135056.1, from coordinate 2,472,565 downwards.
GTCCCTCAAAATCAATTAATTTTTGCTCGACCCTTTTTTCTATTATTATAAGCAAGTAGGTTATTTAGGTGAACTGTTTTAGATGCTGTACCCTGTATATGCAATGTAGTTTAAAAACCTATATTCTTCAAGAAATCACATTTCTTTCTAACTTGAAATAGTTCTACAATGTTCTATGTTAAAAACTTGAATGTTTGAGTTAGTATAACTATACTTATATATATTTATTTTGTATAAAATATAAAAGTAACCTAACAATAATGTTGCGGAGCCTCTATAAGTGAGGGGCTGGGCGCTCAGAGTCCGAGGCAAGTGGCTTTTTTGCCCGGTGTTAAGGCGATATTATAGATACACAATCTCTTTTTCAAATATGAAGAATAGACTCATCAGCCGAAACGGTATGCGGGGGTTGTCTCTGCATAGTTTTTAACAGCGACATCATCGATGTCTGAAGCAGCCGATAATTAGCCTTTGTACCATTTGGAGATGAAAAGAGACCGTTGTTAACACACGCTGGATCAGATTTCATTCACTAATGAAAATTAAAATTCACATATATTTTTTATTATATCTTTACGACAGTAGTGCTGATAGATTAGTGACACATATGTTTTGCATGAAAATTAATCTAAATAGAACCTTGTTCGAGGGTGTATGTAAGTATTATTCGTTCACGAAAAGAAGGGACAGCTTGTTGACATCTCCGTTCTAGTTCTAATCTGCTGAATCCCCTGTCATCACAGGCTTTAGCTGCTATTAGCCGAGGGCGATGACGAAGACCAACGACAGTGATCCCAAGTCCGAGTGAGAATGAATTCGTAGGTAAGGTGCATAGGCGTAGGCTCCCAATAAAAATGTCGAGTATTCATAAACAGAATAAGGGCGGAAGACGTCAAACTAATATAAAACTAAATTATTTTTGCGACATATGTTTTCGAAAACCAGGGATCCATATTGAAGACTGCTTTGAAACACACCACACGATGAAGAACTATAAATTATAATTTTTACATAAAATTAAAATATATTATTGTGTGACATATATTTAAAGTTTAAAAAAGAATTAATAAATTTTGTTTTTCCTCCATAATCCTGCATATTATGTATTACTGTTCATTCAACAAAAATTAACTCCGACCAGTATGACACCAAAATATAAACTTAATACGACTGCAAAGGGTTAATATACGCAATAATCATTAACATTTTAAAAATTATTTATAGCGAATAAAACTAATTTATATTTATTAAAAATAATATAAATCCACTTATACTCATTTCTATTTAGATAAATTCTACATAATTACAATTTACACAAAAACAAGTAATGCTAATATTAAAACAAATATAACTTTTATGATTTGTAATGTTAGAAAATGTAAAGATTATACTTGTTTTAATTTTAATATAACTTGTTTTTGTGTAAATTGTAATTACATAGAATATATTATTTTTAATAAATACAAATTAGTTCTTTTCGCTATAAACAATATTGAAAATATTAATGATTATTACGCATTTTAAATTGTATTCATTTTTTCATTACGAGCAATTTATCGAATCAGCGTAGTATCTAAATCGTAAGTAAATTATTCTGTTTATGAATACTGGATATTATTTAATATAAAATTGAATTCATTTTTTCATTACGAGAAACTTATCAAATCAGTAATAGTCTCTAAACAGGAATGAAGTCATTATTTCTTAATAGCTTACAGTTTTATTAGAAGACTACGCCGATGTCTCAGTATTCTCTCTCACTCTGTCTCGCCATGGTCGCTGGTAATCTTCGTCGACGTCTTCGGCCAATGGCGATTCTTGCTTGCGATCATACAAGAGGCAATGGACTATGACAGGAGTGGAGATATAAACAACTTGTGCCTTCTACTGGCAGCCTGATAATAATTCATATTACATATAATTAAAAATAATCTAAATGATATGTTTGGATATATTGTCATTTTGAAAACCTCGCAAATCTATCAGTAATAGAATTATACAAATGCGATAAAAAGTATCAAAATTTTTATTTTAATAGTTGATGAAAGAGACTTATTCATAAAAGATGAGATTCGCTTCCCTCATCAACATAGTTGCTTTCTATTTTGCTCATTCGTAGATCTATGTGATCGTCAAATCCATTGTGAATTTCCCTCGAAGTCTAAAACAACTTTTTCGAAAATCAAAAGGAATTATTAATTTTTTCGAAAATGTTTCGTCTCGTAAAGAAATTTAGGGATGATTTGAGAGAACAAATTTTATAGGTATATAATATCAACGTATCTACATTTATTATGTAGTAATAAATATAACAAATGAGCCTTCTTAAGTATTGAAAAAAAAATAACTAAAATTCAGAAAACGTCTCACAGCTAAAATTGTATACTATGAATATTCTCATTATTTATCACGGGAAACTGCTAAAAACAAATGAAAATGATAACACGAAGAGCGATTAATTGTTACAAGAAATGTTGAAAGTGGTAAAAATTATCGCAAAATTACGAAATCACGCGTATGATGAAAGGTGGATTGTGAAAAAAGTTAAAGATAATCCGAGAATTAGTGCTCCCAAACTTATAAACTATATTGCAACATACTTAGGAAAAACTGTACATCCAGAAACAATAAGAAGAGTATTAAGGAAACAAAATTTTGACGGTTGTAGTACTCGGAATAAATCTCTTATAAGCGAGAAAAATAAGAAGAAACGATTAAATTTTGCAAGAGATTACTTAAACAAAGAGTTCAATTTTTGGAAGGAAATTATTTTCACAAATGAGAATAAATTTAATATAATATTCAGATGGTAAAATTACGGTATGGCGATGATCTAACAAAGAGTACAGAACATAAAATTTGAACTTTACAAACTAAACAGTAGTTTAGAATTTATTGTAAGCAATATAAATAAGTACGACTATATAAACATTTTGAAAAAAATTTAGGTAATGCTGAAAAATTATAGATTCTAAATCGTTTTAAATCTATAACAACAATGGTCTCAAACATACATTACACGTGGCCAGGATGTGACTACTTTATAATTATCCAAAGGTAATAATTACAACCCTGCAATCACCAGATTTAAACGTAATAGAGCACATTTGGCATGAATTAGACGTTAGAATCCAAAAGGATAAAATAAAATGTAAAAATGACTTAAAAACAGCACTAAAAGAAAAATAGTGAAAAATAAAATGTAATTTTACTGAAAAACTAGTAAAATCAATGCCAAATATCATAAATTGCGGGAGGTGGAACTTAATCAAAGGTATCCAACCAGATACTAAAATGTTAATTGGGCAATGTTTTAAACCATTTTTGCTTAATCTAGGATTTCAGCTGTGAGATATTTTCCGGACTGAGTCTTGCTTTCTTTATTTTTATTCTATGTAGTAAGGTTTATTTGTTTTTGTATTATAACACATTTAACACATATATATTTGCATTACATATCCATCAAATTTGTTTTGAATCAACTCTAAACTATTTTACGAGATGAAACATCAGTTTTACGATTTATATGGTTAAAAAAATATCTATTAATCATTAAAGCACAATATACACTTTATAAATTTTAACGAGAAATTATTTCAATTACATATTGTAATGCTTTTTTAGATAACATCATTCGGATTGAAGGAAAATGTCCGAGTTTCGTGTAATGTAAATGTTAAACGTATTTCATGCTCGCAGTAACAAAATTGAGGAGAATGTATATCGTGAAATAGGTGTTACAGTTACTCTTAACATATTCGTAATAAGACCTTCAACGTCGCGCTTGAGTTGAGCCCGGAGGAATTTCGTATGATTTTTCGTATAATTGATATTTTTCATCTAAATTTTAAGAAAAGTTAAATATTACCTTTTTGCGTCATATTGTACACCTTTTGACATCCAGTTATCAATAGTTTTCAACCTTAAAAAATGTTCATAATCCTCGAGAAAGGATTCTTCCTCCATTTTAAGAGTTTTTGCAAAAATGTTATAAATAAAATTTTCATAATTTAAATATATTCCATTGTTTCAATTTGTGAAACATCTATTATGACATTTTTTAAGGGTAATTAAATCATTTATATTTTTTTATACACTTACTTTAAAACGGGGTATAAGACATGTTGATAACCCATATACGGGACATATACGTATTCTTTACCGCTGGCTTGAAGTCCCATGGCAGGAATGCGAGAAAAGTGGAAGGGGTACACCTATTCTCAGGGACACATTCAATTCTAGTTTGCTATTCGTCGCGGCAATTACAGTCACGTGGACTGTTGAAAAAGGTAGTAAAATAGAGACAAATAATGAGAAGCACGTGACAGGCAGAACCCCATTGGCGCAGATGCAACATATTATTATTATACAATAGTTATATTTGATACAGAACAACAATTTTTGCTAGTTTTATACAATATGCTAGAAAAGCATTGGTTATATAATTATCAGTGGAAGTAAGTAAAATTTTCTCCAGGAATAAAAATAATTTAATAAAAATTTAGTTTAGAAATAAATGAAAATAAATTTTTATTCATTTCAAAAGAAGTTATATAGAGTGTGTGGCACACAACTATCACCACGATTTTTCAAGCCTTCCAATAGTCTGATGAAAAAACGTTTTAGACAAAAGTTAATCAGTTTTTGGTCAGCTACAAATTTAGATATAAAAAAATTTGTCTTGGTAAATCTTATAATAGCTTTTATGTGTTGATGTACAAACAAAATGTATCTATTGCTTTCTCAAAAAGATATATATTTTTCTTTACGAAAAGACTTTATTTTTGGATTTTTATTATTCTGTTCGCTCTGGATTTCTTATATGTGGTACTAGGAATGTCAAATTTTGATACCTTTGGAACATTGTTCTCTTGGAAAACATGGTTTAATATTTTTTTGTGGAAACTAACTAGTCGGATTATATCATACAAAATATTTGATTCCATTAAGGAAAATTAATAACATTTCAAAATCATCTTTATTACTCTACCTATAGAAAAACTGTTAATATTACATAATATTCTTTTTTATATTAAATAACTCTTATAAGATAAAACGGACGTATTGTGCATTAAATATAAGCATAAATGAAACCTTAGTAGTTAATAATCTCCAAGCTTTATATTTATATACATATTGAGATGGGGACACAATTGACATCTATTCCTATTACTGTAGTAGAGTGCGAGGCTACAAGATTCAGAAAGTGCGTGTCAGGAGGGGATGGGTGATCCGATCCTCTTTGCCCCTGTACCTTCCCGCGAGACTTCAAATCAGTGGAAGGCGATACGTGCAATCCGTACCCAAGCCAGGAATCCAAATAATGTATTATCAGTCTACAAAAAGAAAGGAACAACGTGTTTACATCCTCGCTCCGTCCATAATCTGTTGCCACTGCTGCGATCGCAAGCAAGAATTGCCGTTGGCCGCAGATGGCGACGAAGACCAACCACGGTGATTCCAAGTTCAAGCGAGAACGAATTCGTAGCAAGATGCATCGGCGTAGGCTCCCAATAAAACGTCAAATATCCATAAACAGCATAATGTACTTAATGTTTAAGTATTACTGCTGATTTAATACGTTGCTTGTAATGAAAAAATGAATACAATTTAATATGTGTAATAATCATTAATATTTTGAAACTATTTTAAAATTCATTAATATTTTATTTATAGCGAAAAGAATTAAATTGTATTTATTAGAAATAATATAAATACGCTTATAATCATTTTGTAGTCGATATAAAATGAAATAAGATATTTAATAAACCCTAAATGCTGCTAACAAAATCAGTTGATCTATTGATATGATACAATAATCGTGACGCTCGCTATGTCGCATAATGTTTCAATGTAAAGGTTATGCTTGTTTTAATTTTAATATGACTTGATTTTAGGAAAATTGTAATTATCTAGATAGAAATGAGTATAAGCAGATTTATATTATTTTTAATAAATACAAATTAATTCTTTTCGTTATAAATAATTTTTAAAATATTAATGATTATTATCCATATTAAATTGTATTCATTTTTTTATTACGAGAAACTTATCGAATCAGTAATAGTCTCTAAACAGGAACGAAATCATTCTGTTTCTTAATAGCTAACATTTTATTAGAAGGGTATGCCAATAGACGCAGTATTCTCTCTTACTCGGTCTCGCTACGGTCGCTGTCTTCGTCCAATAGCGGTTTTTACTTGCGAATGTACGAGTGGCAATGGGCTACGACAGGAGTGGGGATGTAAACACGGTGTGCCTTCTTTTCGTAAACAGATAATAGATGTGCGTCAGTCGTTGTGAATATGTTAATATATTTGGTACAGTACTTGTGAAGTTTTTTAAACTAAAAAACAGCATAAATTACGTATTGAAAAGACCCGAATAAAATTATTTTCAAATTTTTGTTTTGCTAGGTAATACTAAATACTTTCATGTATGTATTGTCGAAGGGATTTTGTAGATATACTGATAGGGGTTATTGTATTTTGAATAATATTATATATTTGGTTCATAATTGCTCTTAAACTAAATCATTCTATTCTCACTTCCCATGCATTCTTTTACAATCGCCGATTTCTCCCAAAAAACTACGCACAATAGTCTTTTCCTTTCTCGCACTGCTACCAACTCTCGATACACAAAATATTTCATTCGTTGCCAACTCATTCTTTTTACGTTCGCTCAATAACTCAACCATTGTACCAATAAAAACTATCACACATTTTCTTCCCTTGTTTTTATTCATATAATATCCTCATAAAGTTCTTTATGTTCTTTAACAAATTCGGACCACTCACTGGTTTAATCAATCAGCATTCATTTCTTTATTTACTACATGTAAAATTTGTATTCTTTCGTTTTTTACAGTGTCTCTCATATAATAACAGTTTCTATTTAATAACTTTGATTTTTTTTTTTGTAGTTTCCTCTATTCGCAAGTTTTATTGTATTTACAGTATCATATAGCACAATTTTTCTCACTTTTTTCTACTCTAATCTCATATATTAATCTATTCATCTTCACCAATTCTTCCACTCCTTCTATTAACGCTTCAATCTCACTCTCAATTGATGACAGTACTATCACACTTTGTTGTTGCTATGCCAATACATTAAGTCACCATTCCAATACTTAGCATTTTTTATTTTGTCCCATGAAACATCACTTTCGCATTGCATTCCTACGGTTCTTGCCTCCCTCCCAAATTCAAAGCAGTAATCCATTGTATACTTTAAATATCTCAATATTTTCTTTAATCCGTTCATTCGCATCATTTTGGGAACATTGTTAAGCTGTAACAAGCATCCTGTAAAAGAAGTGTCTGGCCTGATATAAATACTCCTAATAAGGAGTTTTCCTAATAATTCTTGATATTCATTTATGTCTTATCTTGTGCTATTCTTAAGGTTATCGCATTACATTTTCTCATTCTATAGAATTCCAATAATTTTTCCACATAGTTTTTTAAATGCACATAAATTTTGTGAGGTTTTGCATTATATATATATTTAAATAATGATAAAATACAATTATTACAATAACATGACCCAGTTTTTATTGCTGTTGTCACCTTCTCTTTCTCTGTTTGTTCTATCTCTGAACTCTCTCTTTTATTCTTAATTGTGTTCTCTCTTTAACGTTTTCTTCTCTACTGTTCGTATATTGTCCTCTCTGTCCCCACTCGCTCTTCAAACCATACCATATATAGACTACTTAGGCATATTCGTTATATACATACTCATTTTCATAATACGAACTTTAATATATTTTACACACTCGTCATATACATTCTTCCATATAAACATCACTCAGTTTCACATCATACTACTACATATTCTATAACAACAATCTTACCACAATCTTCCCCCCTTGGTTTCATAGATTCACAATACACATAAACTCTGTTACATTTCTTAATAATGCAGGTTTACTTAATGGCTCAGTCAACAATCCGCCATTATGTTCTCTTTCGGAACATGTGACACTTTCATCGAATGTTCATCCATGTACTCCCGAATAGAATGATATTTTCTGTTCAGTATTTTTGTCCTTGTTTTAAAGTTTCCAGCACTCGCTAATTTCACGGCATTTAAATTGTCACATTTTAGTTCTTTATACACATCACTTGTCATTCTTAATTCCTTTAATATCTTACTCGTCCAAATGATTTCTTTCAATCTCTTTAACATTGTCTCTAGTTCACTTTTTGTGGATGACGAGACAACTGTACCTTGTTTTTTACTTCTCCAATGCACGAGATGCTCATTTCGATAAAGAAGCAATTCATTAAGTGATTTTGCAACCAAAGTATTGTCCCACGAGGCTTTTGTTTCGCATCTCAACCCTTTTATAGAACTTTTCTTCCCAAATTTTATTTTATAATCCACCGTTTTTTGTTCAAATATCGAAGCACACGTTTTAATGCGTTCAAGCGTATCACTCTTGGGCATTTATTGAATTGCGACAGACAACTCAGAGAATATGATATAGGTCTTGTAGCAATGCTGAGGTACATCAAACGTTCTAACAATTCTTGATACGATTTTTTTCATCTTAACTAAGTTTTTAATTAATATCTATGGGAGAATTGACTTTGTTGCTATCATCCATTCCATAGATGTCTAACAAATCTTCAATATATTTCTTTTGACTAATAAATATTTTCCCTCTTTTCTGAGTCGGTTGCATTCCGAGTACTTGCTTCACTGCTCCAAGATTCTTCAATTCTATATATTTATTTAATTCCTCCACGTACTTTGCTTCGAACTAATCTTTACTGGTTACCACTGTCACGTCATTGGCATGTACACCACAATATAAGAAATCGTTCTCCTGCTTGGTGTAAAATAAGCAAGGATCGTGGGTGCACTGTTTCAGTTCCATTTTTCGAAGAATGTTTGGCAAGTATTCGTTTCAGCATTTACTCGCCTGTTTCAGACCATGAATACTCTTTTTTAGTTTGCACACCTGCCATCCCTAATACCAGGATTTTTCTCTTCATTTTGTTGATAATTTCTTTATTTGCATGACCCATTCTCTTGTGCCATATATCTTCTTCTATTGACACTGCTGCAGCTGTCTCATTCACTAAAACAGATCTTACATAATATGCATTTTTAATTCTTAACGCAGTCATTTTTATATCGTTAGGCTCTTTGTATACTATTTCTCCGAATTTATTAAAATTTACATTATATTTTTCATCTGTTTATTTTTTCAACTGAAAGAAGTTTCGAGTTTAAATCGGGCACGTACAATACATTCTTTAGTCGTATATTACTCTTACTGTTGAATTGTTTAATAACTACATCGCTAATACCTTTAGATGTCAATATTTTTCCATTTTTGTCCATGAGACTGATCTGTCTTTTTTCTTCTCTCGTATTATTATACATAAATTCATTCTGAGTCATATGACTGGTAGATCCAGAATCTAATAACCATAAATAATATTTAAGAGTCATTTTTACAATTAGCCTTTTCTCTTTCATTCATCTCACTCACACTATGACCGTTTTTTAATGAAATTTCGTTTACTTTTATCATCGCTTCATCATTGGTTCTCTTGAAATTTCCTCTCTTCTTAAGTGTTCTCTCGTATACTTTCCTTGATTTCACTCTGGAAATTTCGTCCACACCCTCTTCTCGTCGATGGTAAATTCTGTTTTGGTTTTCGACAATTTGCGCTAATGTGATTGTAACTTTGACAATTAAAGCAACGTTGGTTTCGATTACATTCCGCAACCATGTGTTCCCTCGTTTCGCATTTGTAACAGCTAATGTCACATTTAAACCTTTCTAATAGTTTCTAAATGGTCTTTCTTCTACTCTTCTTTTTCACTTCTTCGATCTTTCTGTTTCAAGGCAAATCTAATATCGTTTATCGATATGTTCTTTTGTACTTTCAAAATTCAAACATTTGGTTCGTGTACGAGTCGAAGTTCAATTAAATTATACATTTTACATTCAAATTCTTCAATATTCTTCCGAAGTTGTATACAGTGATTCGCCAATGCCTCTGCTCTGTTTACGAACATATTTACGGTTTCATTTTTTTTAATTTTAAGATTCGTTAGTTCGTTAAATGCTTTCAATACTTTGCTGTCAGCCGCCATGTTCAATTTTATCTTCGTCCATAATTTATCTGCATTTTTCTCATCACTGTATTTTAGTATTTTACTCGCTGTGTTGATTAATACGGTCCTTGCCGTGTAATTATCATCATCCCATTCATTCCACGCTCTCAATATCTTTTCACAGGTTTAACACTAAAAATATTCCTCTATAAGTTTTTGGCCCAAATTTGTGCACCATACTTTCTTTATTTACTGCATAGATTATGATGCGGAATCTCTTCGTATAGTCAATATTTAGCCTTCTCCTGTGCCAAGTTTCATATGCAATTTTTTTACGAACAGCTAAATTCATTCAGTTTTTTATATGGGCAGCAGTACTCACTAACCTGGTTCAAAAATAAATTGGTAGATCTGAATCCATCATAAATACCCTTGTCATTTTGATAATGGATTCGTTCGCCTTCTCTGCAACTCCGTTGCACCGAGGGGTCCGCTGGGCTACATTTATTTTTTATTCCCTTTTGACTCAATCCATCTTGAAGGTTTTATCAAACTTACCTACATTGTCTGAGTGTATGTTCTTCAATTTTTTGCCAGATTAATTTTTTTTCAACATCACCAATCTTTTAATTTCCTCAGCTGTCTCACCCTTTTCTTTTAGGAGCAAGACTATCACTCTCAAATACTCGTCAACGACAATTAAAATATACCTTTCTCCTCCTTTTGACACTAGCATTATCGGCCCAATCAAGCCCGCGTATCATAACTCCATTATGCTTGCTGTTTTTCTACTTTCCAGTCTTTTATGCATTTTTCTACACATTTTTGTCTTAACGCAACATTCACATCTTGTGTTCATTTTGTCTTCACTCTTCATGCCTATCACCAATTGTTCATTCTCCATCTCTTCAATAATCCTTATATTTGCATGGCCCAGTCATCAATGTCACATATCTTTCTCGATTCTATGAAATATGTTACCATCTCCTCTTCTTATTGCTTCCATTCGAACTTGTCCCTCTTCTTCATATATTTTACCTCCATCTTTATGAAATTTAACATAGTAGTCCCAGTCGGTGACTTCGGTCACCAATATCAAATTTGTATTCAGATCAGTAACACAAAGCATACCTTTCAATCTCACTATATTCTTTATATTCTGTTTTATGATAACGTCACCTACTTCATTGGAAATTAATTTTCTTCTCTTTTTATCTCCTAAATCAATCTTTAGTTCATCATCGGGCTATTAACCCTATCATATGGATTAACCCAAAATCCAATAGCTATATCATACCTTTCTCATTTGTATTATTTACTTGTTCTCCTTTTTTACTCTTAATATTTTTCTTTACCAGTTGATCATGAACTGCCATCACTACTATTTCATTCATTGATTTATTTCTTTTCTGATATTTACAATCTGTTGTTACATGCCCAGATCCCTGACAGTTAAGCACTTTATTTTACTGTAGTGCTTTTCTCACATTTTTATTGTCTTTTGGTTGTTTTTCATCTTTCCTTTTTCATGTTTTAGCTCCTCTTGTCTCAACATATGTTAAATATCATTGATAGTGCTATTTTCCTTACTTTCACAATCAGTCACCCTTACATTTTGATCAAATTCTGTTTTCAGCTCATTTAATATACATGTTTTTAACTTATATAAAAACTCTTCTACTATTTTTCCTACCTGAATTTACTGGTTTCTCAGTGTCTCAGCTCGATTCATATGTTCATCTATCGTCTCTTTTTTTCATCTTCAAGCTTGCTATTTCATTTAGCAATCTTACTTCTCCCCGTTCTGTTTACACGGTTATATTTTTTTTATTTGTATCCACAATCTATCGACACTTTTTTAATTTGAATATCTCACAAATTGTGCCAATCGAATCTATCGAATTTATCATTATTGTCCTTGCACGTAGTTATTATTATCCCACTCAATCTATATGTTGCATATTTTATTATAATCTTCTTCTCCTTCTTCAGGTTTCTCTGGTAGCTTTATGCCAATTATCTTCTTCCAAAACTTTTAATTTTCAAAATTCCTTCAATTTTTTTTCGTCATTAAATATAATTATTGTTATCTAATGATTCTAGACTGGTAATATTCCATGTGTCCAACATTTTTTATTACACGTGCATGTTTCCTTTAACAGGATCTAAAACTTTTGTAACCACGGAAAGGATTTGGCAGATGTAGTGATAGGATTTATTATATTTCTAATAATATTTCATATTTGATTTATAATTGCATTTAAACTATATCTTCTCGCACTGTTGTCGAGTCTCGATGCACAAAATTATTCACTCGTTGCCAACTCGTTCTTTTTACGTTCGCTCATTCACTCACCCATCGAACCAATAAAAACTATCACATGTATTACATTTCTGTACCTTCTGTAGGCGGTTTTGTTTGTGGGAAGGCATACATCCAATATTCCTTTAGTGATAATGATCATTCCCCAATTTCCCAATTGTTGTGTGTGAAATTGTTGAAGAATGTAAATTATTTAAATGAAGAAACATGAAATAATAAATAGAAAACATTGTGATAATATTTCATTGTGGATTATAAAGAACGTAAAAATATTTACAGGAAGTTATCAACTATCACTGCAAAAATCATACATTGATGATCGTGCATTCCAAGGCAAATTTGAATTTTTTATTAGCGAAGGTTATATCCTCAAGGTTTTGAATTATAGAGTGAGTTTGTAATATTTACAATTTACATTATATTTCTATTATAATAGATATTACACAAAGGACAGCTAAATCTATTAGATCATATATTATCAGTTTCATAATGGCGCAAGAACTGTTGGTATTGTGTTCATGTATTGGCTCTTGTATAGTATTTAGGATTCGGACGATATTTAGACAGTTGTACATCTGCAAAATTTTTAAAAACACTATTTTTTGTACATAAAACCGTTTATTGAAAATTCAGATCCAAAGAATGGCAAATATTTAGCAGTACATACATAAAAATAATATTACCCGGTGTAGAAAACATTTCAAGATAATTATGTTTCCAGATATTTTCACGCACGATTTATGCTATTTGTTGGATAAAAAACCTTGCAAGTATTGTACAAAATATATTAATAATAATTGTTCGCATTAAACGCCATAATTCGTAACATGAACGTTTCTCTTTAAACCGACTTGTGTCATTTAAAAGGACATTAAACAATATATAATAATTGAAATAGTTTTCGTTAAAATTTACTGTGTATATTTTGCTGTAACAATTAACACGTATTTCCGGTCAGATAAATCGAGGAAATGGATATAATTCATCTGAAAGGACTTATTTTTTGAATTATTTTAATGACAGTCTCATTAGAATATCTTCAGTTGTTTAAAAATTTCTAATTTATTTCGATTTTCATCGAGCTGCATTTTCATTTTTTTTTACTTCGCTGCCTATAGACTTCTTTTACGTGAGCAAATTTTAGAAAGAAGTAGAGAAGAAGAAGTAGGTGAGATTCCCCAGATCCGATAGTACCGGATGCGAAACCTACCCACAAAATCCTCACGATGACCATTCTTGCACGATTTAGGAGGGACACTAGGAACTGTATATGTTTTAAATTTTCTTTGTACTTAGATTATTTGTGTTGGCTAATTTGCTACAAATGATGTTTACTAAAATTGTTGATGCGTTCCTTAACTGTTGGCAAGTCTAGGTTGTTAAGGATTATTTTGATTGAAACATATCAATGGGTATCACATATGATCCTAATGGTTCTAAACTAGAATCTTAACATTATTTCAATACTAGATAAATTAATAGAGCTTCACAGTTGAATATCAAATGTTCAAATTGGTTTTAAAATAGTTTTGTATACAAGTAGTTTGCTATTTAGTTTCTTTTCTATAAGCTAGTACAATTTTTTTGTTTTAAGTTTGAGTTGTAAACATATATTTTGTATATGTTTTCTCTAGGTTATTCTCCTATCTAATGTGATTCCTACGTAATTAACTGAGTCTGTGATAAACATAATGTGAATGGATTTGGTTTCATTGTCCCTGATATTCCATTTCCTTAATCATGTTGCTATGTTATCGAGGTGCTCTTAAAGTATCCTTGATGCAACCATGGGATCTGCATGGAAGGAGATCCCAAAAATGACAGTATTTGCATTAGGGAATATAGGAATGTCTGTGGTGTAAATTAGGTACAACCCACGTCCTAGAACACTATTTTGGAAGACTCTTGCATTTCCTTCATGGAGTTAGCTGGTCAGAATTGTATAGAATTGTATCTTGTATATAATGCCAATATGTCAACGTCATGCTTGACTTCAAGAAATATTGCAGAGTAGTATCTTTTGCAATCTAGACCTTGACGCATTTAGTTGACCAGTCTATGAATTTGTTGAATGGTTGAACGTCGTCATCTAAAGCCAGATTAATATTTAGGTATTATATTAAATTCAGAGAGAAAAGGTTCCAAACGTTTCAAAAGTAGTTTTCCAAATAATTTCGAAAGTATTGGAAGCAAACTGATAGGCCTATAGGAAGAGATTTCATGTTTAGATTTATCCGATTTACTAACCATTATTATATGAGAATGTTTCCACTGTTTGGGGAAGTACCCATGTGACAGCATGACATTATAAATTGAAGTTAATAAGGATAGACTTTTCTTTGGCAGTTTTCTTATAATTTGACTCTGCTATAAGATCATGGTGTGGAGCTTCCTTATCCAAGTCTGATATTTTATTCCGACCGTTGGGCCAGTACGAAGAATCACCTGTACTAATATGAAGGAGTTTATTAGATTCAATGCTTTGGAATAAAGCTTTACCTCGTGTAGTTCTAAGCCTAGAATCCCAGTGTATATTTTTTAGCGTTATAGTCGCCACGTGCTACGAAGTTGTTACCCAGATTTATGAAGAAGTTGTTACCTAAATTTATGAAGGAGTTTAAATTCTTTTTGAAAATATTGTGCCTTAGTGGGCTATATATCGCTGATATTGTGATAGAGGTCTGTAGATCTTAAAGAACGATGTATGTCGGTTGAAGATTGTCATGTTTGAGGGAAGGCGGAACATAGTGTTGTAGGTTCGATTTTAAAATGACAGTAGCTTGAGCTTTACTACTAGCGCAGATAATATAAGTAACCATTGTAGCCTTTAATTTTTAGGTAACTTTTTATTGTAAAACGTGTTTCGGGTATCAGAAGTATATGTATTTTTTGAGCATTGAGGAGAAGTTCAAATTTATGTTATGACTGTAAAGTTGATGAATGTTGTCAATAGAATTAGCACAATGTTAATTTCTTCACTTTGTTTTGATAGAACATACTCTAACTTAGCGAAGGAAGATTGAAATGTACGAACGAAAGAATTAAATATATTATTGGAGAAGTTATTATTATTTTCAGCGTACTTGTCCTTATGATTACATTTAGTTATGTTGGCATACAGAGCAGAATGTTAAGTTTCATGATTAGTGGCAATATTGTAATGGAGAGTAGTGTGTTTATTTTATGTAGTTTTCTGTTTTAGTTTAGAGCATTTGCGTTGTTGCAAATCCTTATAGACAAGGATTGTAATTAGCTGTAATTAGCTGGGTGATCACCTTTGCATAGTACACATTTAATTGCAATATCCGATGGCTCAGTATAATATATTACATATAATAGTTGAATAGTTCTCTGTACACTTGACGCATTGGTACGCATGGATTGAAATATCTTTATATGTGACCATATTGTTGGCACCTTTTATTCATTAGTCTTATGATTTGGAATACATCTTTGTTATTATTATATTTCTGTTTCAAATGTATCTAAAATAAGGATAAGGGGTGAAGGATTTTGTTGCGATTAATGTTGGTTATATTAGTCACTTTATGGTCTAGTGCAGATAGTTCTTCTTTCAGTTTATTTGTGTCGGCTGAATGATGAATATCGGCGAAGGACTACTCTAAATGCTCACTCTTTCTTAGGTTGGAATGTATGAAACCTTACGTTGAGGGTCCTGAGAACGTTCATTATATTTCTGTATGTAACCGGGTTCTTTGGAAGAATTTTTGTTGTATTATTATTTACTTTAACGGCTCAGTCTATCTTGTTACAGACTTGATCAAAGGTGTCTCATAAAAATTCAGATTATAGCACAGTTCGTACAGCTCCATGGCACACCACTTGACTGATCCAGTGATACTAACCGTAATATACATAACTGGACTTGACTCTCTGATGTCGCGGAGTAACCTGCAACACTGGGTAACCTAAGAGTTTTAAGTGCTAATGACCCGGTTAATCTGTTTTTCTAATGGATTACAAGTCAGGGATCTTAATTCGAATAGAAACCCGGTTACTATGGAAAGGTTACTGCAATTCATAGTAACCATGCTGGAGCTATTTTCTGTAGATACATGTACATACCAAGAACGAGTTAACTCGCTCTGAGGTAGTTATAAATGTTGTTTTTCTATCTAATGTTGTAAATTTAAATATTCATGCAATTCTTTTTAAATTTGTTTTTGACTTTTACTGCTCTGTTTATAATAACCTCTGATTAATTGATATCGAAAAATTTACGATTATTACTTGTTATATAGAGTCTATTATTTGTCTCAAATCCGAATCAGGAAAAATGCTAAATGATGAACTATTCTTTGTAAGAAATTCAATGTAGACATTTATAAGATCTTGTACTGTCTTTGGTGTTGAATGTGGCGTGAAAATTGATGACTAATTTACTAATTTATGTATCTTTTCTTCGATTTTTCTTTCACATGATTATTAGCGTATATTCGTTCGTGTGATTTTTACGAAGGAAATGTATATACTATTTATAATATCTTATGTAATTAGAAAGAAAAAATTGCTGGATTTACTAATTCTTTTACCTTGTTCAGATAAATGTATACAATGTATGCCGGGACAGTAACAGATTACGTCGTGTCAGCACAAGCAATGTTTTAGATTGCAATTGTTTTAGATGGCAGCCACCTTTTGGTTTCGAATGTTTAGTACTCGGCAGTCTCATTCAGGCACGAATTGGATATGCTTTATATTCTTAATTCGGTTGAGTGTATTACTTACTAAGTAATCTTCAATATCTAAACTTCAATAAGTTTCATCAAACGACATAACTTATTGAACAACCACAGTTATTATTTTTCTCTATATTTTGCACAATGTTGTCCCATTGATCTTGAGCTAGTATTGTCTTCGGAGCTTTGTAACAAACTAACAAATTGATTGAAGGCTTTATATTGTTAATGCGTATGACACATATAGTATCCCGACTGTTTGATATAACAGTTGTTTTAATATTACTTATTCCTGAGTAGGCTAGGTTTTTTCTTATGAAAATGGTAATCCCTCCTCCTCTTGAGTAAGTTCTATCCTTTCTGTATGTTCAGAATTCTGCATATTGAAGCTTTTAGCCATGATTCTACATATAGCTTCTAACACTCCAGAAGAGAATTTTGTTTATTTTAGGCTTAGTTTAGTGATTCTGTTTGAAGATTCTACTGTAGAAGATTTGGAGTTATCGCTGGTGAGACCTGTTGTATATGAAGTTCTCAGGCATTGGATTAGTCTGGTGACACAATATTTTGACGTTAGAAAGCATCTCGATAAGAGCAGGAATTATATACTCGTACGTATCATATAAAAATTACGTAATATTTTCAAAACTTAGTGGGTATCTTCACGCATTAGCAAGAATGAAGTCATTAGCAGGTTGTAATTGACGATAAATGTCCTCTATGTCAATTTTTGGTTCTGAAAATTTCTTTAACTTCTTTGCTGGTCTTTTCGTCTGGATTTCGATTATTTCTGTTGTTTCTTTACTTTTGGATCTTGATTGAAAATGTTTGGAGAGGAGACGGAGGATAGAGGTTTTTCAGAAGCATTGAAAGGATTTGAAAGTTTGGTTACAGAGATGACGTTGGATTTCGTTCTATCTTTATGTTTGAATTTATTGTTTTGTGCATATCTTTAATTTGAAATGTGCCTGTATTATTAATTTCCTCTACATTCTTTCGTGCATTGTACGTTGAATTTTCTTTACTATAGACTTAGCTAGATGACCTTCTTCCTTGCAAAAAATACAGGTGAGTTCATTTGTGCAATCCTCAGGTTGCATATATTGAGTTAAAATAAAAGTTCGTAGCGTTCGCAATAGGTTACTTTTGACGATATTCATTTTTTGTTGTGCGAATAAAACAAAAGACATGTTTATATAATCTGGAAGGTTATGTTTCAGCATATTTCTTCTTGCGAGTTATTCCCACATTTATAAATCTAACGCGTGTTCAAATTAGGTATTAGAATGGAGAAAAATAAAGTCCATTTTCGACACTTAATATTTTTTTATTTTCGAAAAGAAAAAATTCAGATCAAACAGTGAAAAAGATTTCTTTGCCACTTATGGAAATAGTGCTGTTGCTGAAAGTATAATTCGCAAGTAGTTTTCTCGATTTAAAAGCGAAGAACGTTCCGATAGGCCTAGAATCGGTGTTAATGATCAGATCACAACGCTGGTTGAAAGCAATCCACGTCACACGGCAAGGAACATGGCAGATGTACTCAACATATTTCATACGATGATTATAAAGAATTTGAAAACTCTTGGATACGAAAGTCAGTACAATGTATGAATGCTTCACAAGTTAACGGAAAGAAATTTAATTGACCGCCTTTCAATAAGTGATCCATTCCTGAAATGAAATACAAACGATCCATTTTTGAAACGGATAATTACAAACGACGAAACATGGATCCTATAGAACAATGTGAAACGTTGAAGATCTTGGAGAAAACGCAATGAACCTTCACAGACCTGCACAAAAGCTGGTTTGTACCGGAAAAGTGATGTTGTGTATCTGGTGGTATTGGAAGGACATCTTGTACCACAAGCTTCTGCCGCATAACTAGATGTTGAATTCGGATAAATATTGTTCACAATTAGATCTATTGAAGGCAGCAATCGATGAAAAACGATCTGAACTGATCAATCAGAAGGGTATCGTTTTCCACTAGGACAACGTTAGACCTCGTGTCTCCTTGCAGGCATGTCAGAAAGTGGTATAGTTTGGTTGACATGTCCTGCCTCATCAACTGCATATTCACCCGACTTGACACGGAATAACGAAGTTGCCTCAAAAATGGCGAAAAGTACTAAGTCAAGATGGAAAATATATGCATCAATATTTAAAAATTGTTTTCGAATTTTACTTTGAAAACGTTACGAACTTATGTTCTAATTCATTCATCTGTCTCCGAAAACTGAGAATATGTGTACAGTTAGGATCATTCGTTCCAGCTCTAATAAATATAATTTGAAAAATAGGTTGAATATTTAATTTGGCTAATTCTTCTCCTGTTACACGGTATGGTATTGTAGGATACACGTATAGTATGTTTAGCTTTTGATATCAGCGGTTGTATCCCCAAACTGTGCATTCCTATGTTTACTTTAACGTTTTCGCACGTTTGTTTGTCTACCATTTCTTTGTTGTTAAGATACTGACATATCCGACCGTGAAAAATACACGAATCGAATCTGATGCTTTTGGGGTCAGTAATTTGATCAATAGCAGTAACATACTCTTGTACTGAAATTCCTTCCATTGAATCAAGTACTATAGCCTGGTCTTTCGTGGGAAATTGTACCTATTGTGCCATTTGAGCGTATGTCACTTTAGGTGAATATTTTTCTGCGGTTGACAGCATGGTTATTTCGAGACAGTGACCGATCTAACGGTTAAATACACTTTGTTAAGAACACGTAGAACTTCTCTCTCTTTTGGTAATCGCATGCGACTATATGTGTACGTTGATATTCGTCAGCACTTCGTAAACAGGTTCTGCTTCGACGGTGTCTTGCGATGGACTCTGAATATTGTAATAATCATGATTGTCGGAAATTAAAAGACCTTGCAAATATTGTACACGTAATCCCACCAATACAAGTTTCTAGCGTTTCGAATGATTGTACAATAGATCTCAATTAAATCATAACATTTTAAACGATATGATTGCGAGAGTAAATAAATGTAATTAAGTGTATGTGTATTGCTGTATATGTGTGTGTACTTTTTATTTTTGGTACATTTTATAAATATTTTATTCAATCGTTTTGCATTTCTTTTATTGTATTGTGTATGTTTAAATGTGTGTGCCTTTCCTTTACTTTTTGTATGTATTTTTTCCAATTATTCTGTATTACTTTTATTGTACGATATATGTGTAATTTTATACAATATACATATGTTCATATATTTTAAACCTTATGTCTTAATTTTTACAATTATACACCATTCTCTTAGAAACAAGTAAGTATGATATGCTTATACTTTCTGGTTATGTTACAAATTATTTTTGTTATATTATAAGCATGTTAGTTAAAATTCATCATCGAATTGAAACTCGGTATAAAGTTTATGATACATATTATTATGACATCATTATGTGTATCCATGAAGATAGATTCATACTAGCAGTCATTTATATTTGATAGTCGATGATGATATTTGTAAGTCGACCAAAACGGGTTAACCCGCTGTCTGGACGATTTGGAACCTGTTCTCTTATAGGTTACTGTGGGTTGCTGTAGTCCGTCTTGGTTAACAAGATTATGGTTAGTGTTAGGTGGTGGGTAGAATCTCTGCTCTGAATACTCCATACACGTGCCTGTAAATATGCAAGGTGTCTCTGTAACTCTGCCACAAGGCGATATCTTTGTTACTTTTAATGAGATGTGAAAATACTGAAGAAATAAATTGTTTGGTTCGAAGTGTCATGTATTATGATGGGAATCATTTTCTTCTAAAGGTCATATTTTTTGAGATTTTAAGATCATCGATGTTTTCTTTTAAATGAGATTATATATTTTTAGCACTATAACGTAATACCTGATGTCAAAACGAATCTGTTGATTATAATACCACGAGATTGAGTATGAAAAATAGTTGCAAATAATGAAATAACTGTTACGCAACAGAAAGAAAAATGTATTTATTACGGATGATTTTTATAAATAAATTACACTTTTCTTGTACGACATTTTATGAAAGTAGATACACAAATTTCTCGATCGTTAGAAAATATTCTCTTATGGTTACGTCTTGTTATGTGATTTTACTAAGACGATACACCGTCACATTACATTTGTCCTTCTCGTAATGATATTACTCGTCTTTGGATATTGCTTCCCTAGATTTCTATGCGGTTTTATCAAAGAGAAAGGTTTCCCAATGAAACCTACAACATGAGGCGACAAGAAAAAAAAATTCGATAAGCAGCTGCTGTTGGAATATGCTTGTGAATGTGTGACACTCATTTCATAATCGAATCAACAAATTTGAAAAAGTTAACGGAAATATTTTTGAACGCTTATTGCAATCAATTTTCCTCGACTAATATCTTCAGTGTGGTTATTACATTATTCGTAGCCATTCCTAAAAAATTATGATCGTTGGATCAGTCTTGCCCTCAACTATTACGTTATAAAGTTAAAAATATGTGATTCTATCTAAAAACACATCGATGACCTTAAAATACCAGAAAATATGATCTTGAGAAAATTTTTACCATTATCTACATCCCTTCAAACTAAACAAGCTCTTCGAAACCATTTCTTCAGCAATTCTTTTGTATCATTAAAGAATTCTTCTACTGTAACCTGTCAAAAAATTCGTCTTTTTGCTTTTTCATGAAGGATATAGTCTTAGAAATATATGTGTAAAAACATATCACCAAACTCATAAAATTAACAATGTTACACATGTATTGTTCGGTCAAGTTATTCAGTTCGTTGTTCGGTATTACAACACTGATCGAAAAGTACAATAAAAAAGTAATCGATAGTATAATCAAGTGTAGCTTATGTCAAACATGTAGCATATAAAAGGGAAAGAAAGATAAAGTAGTTAACGAGTAAGATAGTTGGTATAAAAACCACAAATAGTTACTTGCCCTGTAAATCATACCGGTAATGCAGGCAAAATGGAGATTAATGCCGTGAAGAGAATGTTTATTATATTAGAGGAACTGTATGATGCTAAATACACTGTATATATTGGAGACATGTATAGTAAAACATACAAAGGCATTTTGAATATTAATATATATGGTGAAGAAATTACTATAAAAAAAATAAGTGCGTAGGTCATGTAGAGAAACGAATGGGAATCAGATTGCGGAACGTAAGAAAAGTAAATAAGAGCATTGGCTACATGAGCCTTTCAGTGATAAAATCATAGAAGTTATAAAACCAATGGACGAGTATTTATCATCAGAAGATTTACTACAAAGGTATCTAAGAGCAGAGACCAAGAATCGCTCGATTCATTGAGTTGGACGTTTGCTCCAAAGCACATTCGTTGTAAACTTTCAACAATTTGGATAGCAATATTTTTGGCTGCTAACATCTTTAACGAAGTCTTTTCAAGTATTTTGAAAGTTATATCTGGGATGAACATAACTGTTGGATAGCAGACCGAAATATACGCAAACGTCCGTGCCGAACATCGATCGATCGCAACAATGGGTAACGAATGCTGCAAAGAAAACTCGAATAGCACAAAGAGCTGAAAAATCATCAGAACAGGACATCTTTGAACAAGAGGAAGCTCCTCTCCACAGTCCTGGCAGATTGGCCGTAAGTATGATTTTGATTGAAATGATACAGAGAAAAATTTTAAACTTTACAGTAGAAGATCCCCTTAAATGTAACGGAGATATTGCTCAGTAATGTGTTACTGATGCACCCTGTATTGTGTCCCACACCCATCCTTCCCAATACTAACAATAAGCAATTAAATTACTTCGGCTAACAAGGAACGATCGGTAAGCTACAGACGTTGATTTCGATGAAACTTTGCACAGTTGTTCATTGAATTCACCTGAGAACTTTGCCGTATCTTTTGTTACTGATACTTTGTACTTTAGGAAAGAAACCACCCCTTTTATCCGAGTCGTTTCTTTTATATATACGCTTATAAATCGTAAATTACAAAAGATACCGAAAACAAATATCGACAAAGTTTCTACTGTTTTTAAAGACCTATATATTTGGGGAAAACAATTTTCGAAAAAAATAATTTGTTTACTAAAATTAAATTTCTCTCTGTCTATTTCTTCAGAAATGTTTATTTGTTTTCTGATGAATCAAGCTGTTTTTTTTTTTATTCTAAACCTAACGATGTTGCCACAGTAATGTATTATACAATTACTCTCACTCTAATTCTGTGTATTTTGATATTATTACTATTGTGAAACCGAATATTAATAATTATGGAGTAGAGAATGTATTCAACTTCAACGAAAGTGATTTCAATTCAGAGCTACATTTAGTGAGCTACAGAGCTACAGAGAACATTAGTTGTATGGGAAAAATAAAACGATTGAAGCTATCGCCCATATTTTTTAATATTGTGTATTTAAATTACACAATTTAGCCTAGGTACTGTCTCTGCAGATGAAAACCTAGTGTCATTTTTCTACCTTTAAATTTACTTTTAAAAAAATCAAGTGGACAGTTTGGATCAAGAGTACAAGAAAATTTATTCAGGTCTTCTAATCAATAATGTTTCATCTACTTCAAAATTTGGCAAATTAATCGCCGATTACTTTAAAATATGATTTAACATGTGAGACATTGAGATGTATTATATCATTGGATTCTTAGAACGATTTGTTCCTTGTGAAAAAAACAATTATCCTCAGGTTGTCAAGAAGAAACAAATTGCAACGTCTTGATATTCTCGGTCTCCGCATTTGGAAGAATTTTATCAAAATTTTCTGGAATCGAATCATTTGACTTAATTATATTAATTTACATCACAGGATGAATATATACGTATAATAAAATTACAATTTCTTATGCATAATCAGCTTTCCTCGCGTAGATTTCAAAATATGTTCAAATAATCATGGAACAAAAGTGGATGTTGATAGAGTGTCACGTATGTGGGAAACTTGTAATATATGTTTCGCTATGCTTGATTAAAAAGTATTTGCATGAATCATTTTTTTTAAGGATTATCGCTACTGTCAAAGCTACATTCAATAAACTTTCTTCAACCGCTTAACGTACTTACGTACGTATACATATGTACATATGTATGTATGTGTGTATTTATGTACTGTATTTCTGTTTGTGCATTATGTATATATGCAAAGCACAAAATCAGAGCGACAATTTTATATAATAACAGTAATTACACATCATTGGACATTGTTGGATTCAGAATAACAAAATGGTTTTATTCGTCTGGAAGCAAATAAAAATTTCTAGAAAAAATAGAGGAAATTGGATTTTAAGGTGTAGTCTAGTGTGAACCTTTGAAGAAATCAATAAGAAAACAAAAGAATCAGTGAAGCAGGACATATTCGACGAAGAAGGTTTCCATTACGGTCCTGGGCTGGTAAATTGGCCTCTAAGTATGATTTTCACATATGAGTGATCATTATTGATGTAGAAAAATCTCAAAGCGTTTCACTCGAAACTATGTTTTCCAAAACGTTGCCAATGATGTTTCAAATTCTTCTTAATCAATTGTCTTGAAATTTTAGATGCACACTTAGTACCTGTATGATTATAGTCCGCACTAGAATCAAGTAAAAATGCCTATTTTCTATATTCTTTTAAACCCCCGAAATTGAAAGAAAGTGTAAGAAATCGATAATTAAATTTCAAACGTCTCCGTTTTTCTAATTATTGACCTTCTTCTTTTGTTCTAGTATTATATCTGCTGTATCCAAACTCATACTAATTAAAAAACTTTCATATTTTTCCATTTCAAACGAAGCGATCTTTTTTAAGATCGACTGTGTTTGAGAGTGTGTAGTGCCACTAATTTCAACTTTTATTCATCCAAAAAATTGAAAATTATTATTGAAATGTATGTAAATAAACTTAGTAAATTTTACTGTAAAACGTATTATAGTCTTTTTGCAAAAATTTCCCCGAAGAAGTTAAAAAGAAGAAAACATATTTCACACTAGAATATCCCCTTAATTTTTGTAAAAAAAATTTGTTTGCAGCTATATAGACCTTCAAAAACGGTATAACATTTGTTGAAATATTTTTTCGGTATCTTTTGTAATTTTGCAAGTTATAAGTGCACATGAAAGGAATAATTCGGATAAAAGGGGTAATTCCTTCCTTAAGGTAAAAAGTAGTAGTGAACAGGTATGGCAAAGTTCTTAAGTTGATTCATTGAACAATTGTGCAGAGTTTATCAAAATCGGCGTCTGTCACTCATCCTTTGTAAATAAAATACTAAGGAAAGTAAAATAAACTAATGTAACTAAAGTAAAATGTCGTCTTATAAAGTGCAAAAAATGATGCTTTAGGGTGTAATATCAAGAAAGGGGCCAAAATTTATTTAATATGAATTACATAATTGAATTCTAAATAATGACGAACGTATTGCGTTGTCAATGACAATTTAATAGTCATATCACTGGATATCTTATAAACAAATGCATACCTTCTAATTGTTTTATAACATATAAAAGTTTGTAACTGTTACGATTTCTTAACAAAAGGAATGTTTAAAAAATATCAATATAAGCGCTTGCTTGACAAGCATTTATTACTTATTGCATTTTGTAATCGGTATTTAAATGGTAAATAATTAATTTCTTGAGAATATGAATTATATTTAATTAATATTTCGATTATCAAACTTAATGAGTTTGCATAGTGATTATCAAAGAATTAATGCAAAGTATACAAATATTTGATGAATACATTATTAAGAATATTTCCTGTTTGAGATTGGCTGTTAACATTCTAGACGATACATTCCTTAAATATTTCTGGACTTTGTATGTTTCTACAATGAACAATGTAAAATATATATGTATAATAAAAAAAGGTATTGGAAAAAATAATTGAACTGTTAACCCACCAAGCATACGGTTGTACCAACCATGTTATAAACTTATTTGTTAATAATACTTATATTATCGAATATGGAGACTGTTCGTTAAAACGTAAAAGTTACACCCCAGGACCTTTCCTTGTCAGTTTGTACAGTTTTTCAACGAAATATTGTTCAATTTCTAAACCAGTGTTGCAAAATTAGAAAATTAAAACCTATAATTTCCTATAGATTCTGTGAATGCAATTGTATTTACTGGCAAAATATCTCAAAGATCGAAAATAGCTTTAAATGTTAAATGTGTTTGAAAAATTACATATGAATCAGAATGACAAAATTATTAATAATTAATGAGAAGAAACATAACATAAGACGCAGCGAATGTTTAAAATACACTTATAACGCTTGTGCATATTGCGTTGTTAGAATAAAGATTATTCATTTCTATGACAATTACAATCAAACCATAAAGAAAATCGCTAGCACCCTAAATGTAAAGTAAATATGTGTTGTGCTATCGGTGACCCACGTGGCATGGAACGTGTTAATATAGTGTGTGACATGCGAAAAGACAATTTCTTCTTTTTCCCCTATTTATCCTTATTTCCAGTACGAAGGTGGAGTGTTAGAAATGTTTTTGACCGAAAGTCAAAAGCACTACTACACTGCCATGAAAAAACTCGGCCGTAAAAAGCCACAAAAGGTGATAAAGCGTCCGATGAATCAAATCCTTGCAATGTTTTACGACCTATCGAATTCGCGCAGGTAAACCTTTTTAAATTATCTATCTTTTACAAAGAATGTAAATTTCTTTACTTAAGAGTATATTAATTGCTCCTTATTTAATTAGAAAATTATTCAAATGTAAATTTCACACGATTTTGATCGCTTCCTAATCGATCAACAACTGCAATATTTCCAGATTCGAAATAGCAATTTTCATTTTGATATTTCTCAACATGCTGACAATGGGAATCGAGCATTACGATCAGCCTCATCCAATTTTCTTCGTCCTTGAAGTGTCCAATGCATTTTTCACGACTGTTTTCGGCTTAGAAGCGATCGTCAAGATAATAGGACTCCGTTATCATTATTTCACGGTGCCCTGGAATTTGTTCGACTTCCTCCTAGTGCTGGCTTCAATTCTAGGAATATTAATGGAGGATATTATGGTAGACTTCCCAGTGTCCCCGACGCTCCTGCGAGTGGTGAGAGTGTTCAGAATTGGTAGAATCTTAAGGCTCATAAAAGCTGCAAAAGGTATTCGCAAACTACTCTTCGCTCTGGTGGTCAGTCTTCCAGCGCTATTCAACATCGGTGCCCTTTTAGCCTTGATTACTTTTATTTATGCTATTATCGGCATGTCGGTCTTTGGCCACGTTAGAAAACAAGGTGCACTTGATGACATGGTGAGCACTAAGAATTACTTAAACATTAATGCTTCCCTCGATAAAGCTCTATTTTTCTAATATACTATCTAAACACGGCGTACTGATCACAACCTTTTCGCACATTTCGTCCCCTTTTCTTTATCTTTAGGTAAATTTTGAGACTTTTGGTAGAAGTATGCAATTACTGTTTCGATTAATGACATCAGCTGGTTGGAACGATGTACTGGAATCTCTGATGGTGCAACCACCGGATTGCGATCCGACGCCTACTAGCCGGCAAATGAACGGAAATTGTGGATATCCCCTTTTGGCAATAACTTATTTTACTTCCTTCATCATAATCAGTTATATGATCGTTATTAATATGTACATCGCCATTATTCTCGAGAACTTTAATCAAGCTCATCAGGAAGAGGAAATTGGTATCGTCGAAGATGATTTAGAAATGTTCTACATCCGATGGTCCAAGTGAGAATTATTCTCATTCTATTTATGTATTTTTATTTCCTACTCTAGAATGTCTATAAGAATTTGTCTCTAACAAGTAAAATTATGATTGGTTTATAGGTACGATCCGCACGCAACCCAATTTATAAATTTTTCGCAGTTGAGCGATTTTATAGCGAGCCTAGACCCACCATTAGGAATATCGAAGCCCAACATGGTGGCGTTGGTTAGCTTCAATCTTCCTATTGCAAAGGGTAATAAGATTCATTGTCTGGACATTCTCCATTCACTTGTCAAGCACGTTCTCGGGCACGTCGAGGAATCCGAGGATTTCCGAAAATTGCAAGAACAAATGGACATAAAATTCAAGAAACAGTTTCCCACTCGTAAAGAACTTGAAATTGTTTCCTCGACAAGGATGTGGAAGCGGCAGGACAAAGCAGCTAGATTGATTCAACGCACTATAAGAGAATTCATAGCGTGAGTGAATTAGTTTCCTTTTGCGCACCTAACGTTATCAAGAATTTCTAATCAATAATATTTCTTTTCAGAGCTAAGAAGGAACGCGAAAGAATGGCTCAGGAAGTAGATTCGCAGACGCAAACATCGAGTCCTGGTGTTGGAAACGAGGGTAGGGGCGGGGGTGGATGGAGTGGCAAAGTATCGGCTTTTCTACATGTACATAGAGGTAGTCGAGCCAGCAGCCGCAAGTCCTCGAGGGCCAGCGACGCCAGCGATTTCAGCGAACTAGGTGCCGCCTCGGCATGGCTTTTCCCAAATTTGCCTTTGCTGTTGCTCTCCGGCGCCACCGGTACTCATGAGGACCTGCTTCCTCCCGCTCTAACCGTATCCCGTCCCTCACCGACCACAGAACAACAATCGTTTGCCGGTTCCTCCGTTGCTAGTCCTACTTCCTCTGATCTACACACCAGGTTTGCATCTCACATTTTTATGCTATTTTCTAACAAGGAACATTTACAAAGCATTCTGTGGTTCTGATGACATTTTTTAAATTTATCAAACATATTCTCCGAGTTACATCGGAATCACATATTATATATTATGTTGTTCAATTGTGCCAATTCAAGCATACGGAAGAAAGTTATTCCGCAAAGTTTTGTTAGACGAACGTTTTATGCTGTTCGGAAGAAAATTACATTTAGTGGAAAAAGGATTTCATTTAAGACCGATGAAATCCACTAGCTGCATTATGATTTGCTTCAAATATTGCACATTCGTAGATCCACGTAATCATCGACAACTCTTGTTTCTCAATTTTCCTCGATAAGAGATGGACCAAGAGAGACTAAAATTACCATTTGGTAAAAATAAAAGTAAAGATAATTTAAGCAATAATTTCTTTCAACCTATACAAGGTACCAATAGTTTGCTATTATTTACACCATTTATATCCATTTTTTTTAATCTATCTAACCAAATAAGATGTATACAAATCGTTATGGAAAAAAAGACAGTCTTATTTTCAACTAATATATGCTCTTTTAGATGACACAAATAAAATGTGGACGCAACTTTTCGTTTACAGTATACGTATAACGCATACCTCGGGCCGAATTTTAACTTGACGTAAATATGCATCTCATGAAATAAAGACAATAATAGAAACCACACGTAACAGTCTATACATAACTTGCAACGTCTAATAAGCAAGAAACTGTATAAATTTGTGGTGCCTTGGCAAGCTAAATACGCAAGGAATAATTTGCTGTCGATCGCGGCTATGGTACGAATTGCAGCCGCAGATGCGTGCATTGCAAAATGGTTATGTGCATACGTAACAATTGGTAACTAGCGCACAAAGATTTTGATTTATTCTATACTCGTTGTTTTTAAAAAGGAGTAAACGTATACAATACAAAATAATAGCATCGTAACGAGAGAGATTAGAATGTTTTTAAAATTATGGTTATTAACTATTATAATAAGCGTAATAACAATTTTTTGAATTTCTAAATTTAGAACAAACATTTCCTGCTTTGATCCTAATACCAGCATATATAATTCTGCAATCATCTTCGCGGTCTTATTCATTTACCATTTCTTCTTCACGTAGGGAAAATCTTGGAATGGGATTAGGGGGAGTATGGGATTTCCCGCATCCGGAAAGAAACATCGGACGCAAAGTCAATCCACTAAAATCTCCACGATAACCATTCTCACACAATTTCAAGAGAGTACCGGGAACTGCCAATGGCATAACGACCGGTGCTCTCCCTTCCCATTTTCATTGGAAGAGGAGTTCTTATTTCCGTGCTCGGCAGCAGTGAAACAAAGGACTCGTTTCTTGTCCGCTCCTCGCAAGTCAGGAGCTAGATAGATAGCCACCAACAACCCGGTCTGGGATAGCACCTCCATCTTGCGGAGCGCCACCTCTAAACTAATCTCCTTGATTTGTGTAACGAGCCGGTCACCGTCCTCAGCTCCCCTAGTATCCCTAACGATCAATATTAATGTTTCATCAACGTAATAGGTTAGGTTGATTCTTCGAGGAGCTCTTCCGTTTGCAAAACAATTCCATATTCGAGATTCCATAGTGACAATTCTAACATGAACATAAGCGACAATAAGTAACAATTTGGAAATATTTTATACGGGAAAGATAGCATTGTTTTATGATTCTATGATTTTCTGACCCGATGGGTCCTTAGTTTCTCTGGTTAATAAGATAAAACGCTCTCCGGTTCGCAAATTTGAAAGAGTGAGACGATCCGAAAAAGAAATTAGTAACATCGAAATGATAATTACAAAGTGATATATTCTGTTATATGTGGTTATAGATAAGAAAGGGTTCTAAATTTGTGGTATTACACTCAGTGTAATTGTTAATAACCGTAAAATTGAAAAATGCAATCACTCTCATTTTTTATACAATACGACTATTAATGTTTCATTAATTATATTATTACATGTTGCAGTGTAATTTGTTAAAAAATTATCGGTGCAATATAAAGTAAAATCTTGTTGTGTAATTTTTGTCAACATATGTGGCTGTTGATGATAAATACAGTGTTTATTCATTAAAACCTTATGGTTTAGACCGATGCAAGCTTTGAACGTAGAGGAGACACGTTTGTCGAGTGCAGGCGAGAGCAGGTTCCAAATATCAAAAGCGACTGAGGAACTGGGTGAAATAAACGAAACATTGCACGCAAAAGAGACGTTTAGATGTCCGAAAGATAAAACGAGACAAAGTATCGATACTTCGCCTGTCTTGTACAGTTCATCACTCGCTTGCAGTCATTCTGACTCGTTGATATTCCATCTTGCTCTTGGTTTCGCAAGGCAGGAGTGAATCAGAAATGTTAGGAGCCTCTAATTTAGCCATTTGATATAAGGGTACCTCTGACAGCTGTTAACACTTCCAACTTCTTTCTTGCGCAGTGTGTCTGTGCAATCGTTAAATAGATAATCATAACAGACTAACGGTGATTATAACAACAAGCTAATGACTATTATTTCCGATGAACGATTTATTATCCATCTTTTATTTATTGTAAATTTTCCTTATACTTCAATTTTTGAACGAACGTATTATACGTACTTAGCCGCATTCTGAACTATGGTAACGACGGACTATGGGGAGGATGGCATCTGATTCCGGGGAATCAACTTTAGATTGCCATATCTCAATCAATAAATTCTGTTCACTCTAGTGTAACCCTACCAAACCACTGATAACATTCCTTTTCGCACACGTTCCCATAACAACGCATGAGACTCTTTCCGCTCCTATAACAACGCATGAGACTCTTTCCGCTCCTATAACAACGCATGAGACTCTTTCCGCTCCCATAACAACGCATGACACTCCATACGAGAGACCCCTGATAACCGAAATTCCTTTTGCATAGGTTCCCATAACAACTCATGAGACTCTTTCCGTTCCCATAATGACGCACGAACGACACTCCTTACATAACGCAGGACACTCAGAACAAGGGAATGAACAGATTAAAAACCCGACCCATAGGAGACAGTTCAGTCTTTACCTGTGATTCGATTCGCAGGAATCTATGACCGACGGTACGGTAATTGTAATTAAAGTGTAATTACAAGGGAAAATAATAAAGAGTTCGTCTCCCGTTGGAGATCAACATTTTTTTGTATCAAATACTGAATTATTACGTGACACTAGTGCATCCAACTTGTGCTTTTCACGATCTTTGTTCTCAACCGCTGGGACAGTCACTGACAGTTCTCACTCTATTCTATTGTCATGCTATGAAAAGAAGGTACAAGTTGTTTACATCGACATTCCGCCTGTAGTTCGTTGCTACTGCTGCGATCGCAAGCAAGAAGCGTCATTGGCCGAAGACGGTGATAAAAACCAACGGCGACGATTCCAAGTTCGAGCAAGAATGAATTCGTAGCAAGGTGCATTGGCGTAGACTCCCAAATAAGTATCAAGTATTCATAAACAGATTTAGATATTACCGCTGATTTGATACGTTCCTCGTAATGAAAAAATGAATACAATTTAATATGCATTATAATCATTAATATTATTTATAGCGAAAAGAACTAAATTGTATTTATTAAGAATAATATAAATCTGTTTATACTCATTTTATAATCGATATAAAATAAAATAAGATATTTAATAAACGCTAAACGCTGCTAGCAAGATCAGTTGATCTATTAATGATATGATACAATAATCGCGACGCTTGCTACGTCGTATAGTGGTTCAAAAGTCGGAAAAGATTCCAATTTTTTTTCCTGCAAAGGAAGTAGTCTTTTTAAATAAAATTTCAGAATAGGATAGTTGACGTATCAAAACCTATAAAAATTTTCGAAAAATATCTTAAGCTTATGCGAAAAATATAATGTTGAATTTGAAGTATAGAATAAGTGCTACTTTTAGCGGAAGACATAATATTAAAATTACAACTAGCTGATAAAATTTAATAAAGAAAAGTTGTAATAATTTATTTTTATACATATAAAGGAAATATGTAACATACATTAAGTCAATAATTTTATTAATATTTTCAGTAAAACATTTTTAATTGACTTTAATTAGGCGTAACTTATTTTGACAGCTAGCATCAATGCCAGACTTGATTCTAATTGTTCAATAAATCTTAGAAAACATATTGAAAAAGGTTCCAGCTGCATAAACTTGCAAGTTTAGTAATAGGATTATTTTTTCTAATAGTTGTCACAATTGACGCTTCAATAGCACGGATTAAATAATTTTCAAAATATTAATGATTATAACGCATATTAAATTGTACTCATTTTTTCATTACGAGGAACGTATCAAATCAGCGGTAATACCTAAATCTGTTTATGAATACTTGACGTTTAATTGGAAGTCTACGCCGATGCACCTTGCTACGAATTCATTCTTGCTCGAACTTAGAATCGTCGCCGTTGGTTCTTATCACCGTCTTCGACCAATGACGCTTCTTGCTTGGACTACGGACGGAGCGTTGATCTAAACAACTTGTCTCTTCTTTTCGCAGCATGATAATAACACTGACCATAGTATGATTTACTAGATTTAGAAGCATTTCCGTAATATCTATTACGTTGAAAATCTAATATTCGTTTGGAAACTCTACTTAAATTGCAATTTTGATTTTATTAAGGTTAGATGTTCTATACATAAGCTATAGTAAGACAAATGTGGTATGTATATATATATATATATATATATATATATATATATATATATATATATATGCATATATATGCATATATGTTTAAAGTTTCCAAACTATATATATATATATATATAAACAGTGTAGCCAGATTTCATTTCCTAAATCGCTGACTAGAAGGAATGGGAAAAGATAGCACGGTGGAGACCGTACTTCGCGTATCCTGTTCTGAAGGCATTGGAATGGGAATACTCGCACTCTCTACCACGTGTACGAAATGAATAAATCGAAGTTCATTATTTGCTGTAAGGTTAAATCTCTAAATGAACAAAAAATACAATGGGAGACTAATTCAATTATTAATTCACATTATTTTAGTACTTTATTTCTCTTTTCATAAATTATGTGTAATAATAATTGTTACTTACAAAAGTAAACCTAAGTAAGAATTTCTTATGCATGCCACAATTTGTAAATACTATTTATAAATAATAAAATTTTTTATACACTTTTGTAAATAACAATCATTATTACACATAATTTATGAAAAGGAAAATAGAGTACTAATATAACATGAGTTAATAATTGAATTAGTCCTTCATTGTGTTTTTTGTTCATTTAGAGATTTAGCCGTACAACAAATAATGAATTACGATTCATTCATTTCATACTATACACGCGGTAGAGAGTGCGAGCATCCCCACTCCGATACTTTCAGAACACGATGCATGAATAAGTAGAAAGGTCTCCACCATGCTATTTTCTTCCACTTCTTCTAATCAGCGATTTAGGAAATGAAATCTGGTCATACTGGATATAACCTTTGTTTTGTACAGTATAAAATTCAGTTTTGTCTTAAGAAGAATAGTTTTTAACT
This sequence comes from Ptiloglossa arizonensis, assembly GCF_051014685.1. NCBI lineage: Eukaryota > Metazoa > Arthropoda > Insecta > Hymenoptera > Colletidae > Ptiloglossa > Ptiloglossa arizonensis. Next base: position 2,438,270 of record NC_135056.1, on the reverse strand, counting down.
CTCTTTCCTATATGTGTTATTAAGTCTTTCATAGTATACCATTGAAAATCATCATTAATTGTTTTTATCCATTATTTAAAAGTTATATCTTTCTAATTAAGCTATTTAACATTTCTGAATGTGAACGATAGCGTCATTGTAGAGGTTCGGGTGGGAGGTTGAAAATAACTATAAACTTTAGAAGGATTGTCACCGATGAACATATTCAATAGTCTTTATTCACAATAGTCTATGCTCTTTAGCAATGAAATTCTAAGTGCGATCAATATCGTATAATGAAATAAGAATATACAGTTAGTGTAAAAGATATTCATACAGTACTTAATTATAATAAAAATATTATAGAACCTAGTGTATTAACCAAATTTTTACAAATAAAAAATATATACATATTCTTCGAAGTCTGTAGAATAATTATCAAGAAAAAAGAATGGAATATTATATCTGTTGTGAAAATATAACAAATATTCAGAAACTGATAAAAATATATAGGTAATAAGTATTTCTACAGTTACAGTTTACTGACTCCCAGTCAGTGATTTAGAGATTGAAATCTGACCACACTGATACCAACAATCCAATGGTGAGCTGGATTTAAGGCTAATGAAGGTCAATACTTCTTTAACCAGAAATAGACATTCTTCTATATTTTAATATAAAAATTTAATACAGTATTCCATTTAAGAAAATAAAGTCGACCTTCGAATTTTCGAAACGGTTCCACTTATGAAAAAAAAAATATGTACATATAATTTATAACATGCTCCTTCAAACCATGTAACTCTTATATGAAATATTTTTTCGTGCAATAGATACTTTAGAAATTATTCGAGACGTGTAAGTTGCGTGGATCATGCTTGTACAGTTTTATAGAACTTGTTTTCATACAACGTATATTAATACACACTCGAGTGTTACTGACTCAAGCTTCGGGTTATAATCTTGCAAGAGGATTAAATTATCTTTTAAACCAAATATTTCTGCACTCTGGTAAAGATTATTTTTTTAAATATCAATGTATATTGGTGTTTATAATAACACCAATAAAACAAAGAAAAGTACAGCGTCAACATTCGGCATTTATAAATTGAAATCGATTCTCCACCATGTTTCACTATAGGTCGTGAAGAAAAATATGCATTATTTATAGAGAAAATTAAATTATACAAATAAATTTATGATTCACCTACCATATTGCACACAAAAAATAATTGTATTAAATGCAATTAAATAACAAAAGACAAATTGTAATTTGTGTTTATTTTAAAGAAAATTAGTTCGAAATAATTTTCTCACGTATAATTAAATTAAAATTCCGTTGTTTACATTTACCTTCGAAATACAATCGAAATTCATACGTGTATGATTTCTCTTTGCATCGTATTTGTCAAAATTGATTTTTCCAGTTCTTGGAAAGTTTTTTTATATTAGTTTCAATGAACGTCATAACAAAATGTTACGATTAACCAGTTTTCCATTTCCTTTCTCATGAAAGAAACCACCACTTCCTGTGATTTGCATCGAGCATGCCCTATATTAATATTCAAGTATCGGCTATTTGAAATTATGAATAACTATTATTAATCTATTTCCTCAATAACTAATTCTTCTTATTTAAATTATATTATAAAAAATTTGCTATTGAAAGCTGTTACAACGTTCACAGTACTGTTTAAAAACAGACTATTGACGTAACAAATTTTATGAGTTTTCAGTTTTAAAATATTTATTTTTAAATCAATGGAACGTGGACATATTTTATCTAGAAAACTAATCAATCGTTAGTCAAGATCGTACGCTGCCTACCGGCAATTCGAATTTCTACTAAAGTAGGTGTAATGAATAATTTTCTGCGACAACCATTGCGAATCTGGTATTATTACTATGCAAGAAATCAGATTCACGCTGACGTCGTGTCTTTATTCGATTATCCAAAATTACAAAACAAGATCGCATGGAGTATTGGCATCAATCTCTATTCCAAAACATTAATTTCCTTATTTTTGATTATACGTGCAAGAGAAGTAACGTAAAAAAATTAACGAGATTTTTAAATATATTTTTGAAAATATAATAAATTTACAATATTTTGCACAATTTTGAGTTAGTTTTAAAATACACGGAATAATTTATTCATTGAAATTGTTGCAGCATATATACAGTTTACACGAGTTCTTAGAATCCGGTAATTCTATGACAGGATTAGCTTGCTTTGTTCGTCAAACAGACGACCAATACCTCCGATCAACACGCAGTTTTTAATTTTCCAAACCATAATGATTTTATCGTCATTATTTTTTCAAAACTTTGAATTTTTTTTAATAATCTTTCCAAGAACTCCAGGTCAACATCGAGAAGGAAAAATTTCTTATCTATGTTTTCCCTTTTTCTACGCATAATTAACCTAATCACGCCCAACCATGTTCACTTCTCCGACAACCCGATTTACCAATACAAACACACACCTAACCCATGTAAATAGCGAACACGCATGAAAAATCAAACATTCCATTTTCTAACTTCGTTCCAATTTCTAATTAAATTCCATTTTCCAACTTCGTTCCAGTTTCTAGCTACATTCCACTTTCTAAATTCATTCCGTGAGCGTTATTCATTCAGTTAACATCGTTCCGTGATCGTTCGTCGTATTCAATCATTCTATATACAACTAAGAAGTCCACTTCAACAGTCAAGTGTGACAAAATACACATCTACAATCAATACAATTTCATCATTTACATTTCCGACAATCCCAATAACATTAATTTGTGCTTTGAGAAGCGCAGTTGACGTAATCTAACTTCAACATTTCTCGGAGACTATCACGCTACAGAAATAATTAATACTTAGACAATAACTGGATAACAGTAAATAACGTAACAATGACACAACTCTATACAACGTTTCACAACTCTTGTCTCAACACTGTCTTTATTGCCCTGTCCCAGGCACGGTTCTTAAAACTATGTCTTTTAACTTTGGTGCTTTTTTTACCAAAGATTTTCTTATAAAGAAATTATGCAACTTTATGCCTTGGCATTGTTCATATATGTTTATTACTCTTTCAATAATATTTGCAAATTTTTACAACGAAGAATAGTCAAAATTAGTGGTAGTATAGAACTTCATACGCATCGCGTACTGAAAAAGTTTTCTCATGTTTGCCATGATTTAAATCAAAAAAGCGAAAAAGATTCTTAATCAGGATACATTTGTCTATAGTAGGTACTAGAAAGACAGAAAAAAATTGATAATTAAAAGAATGGTAGCATTTTGAAAGTAAAATATTGATTTTCTTGTTTACTTTTACCTTTTGGAGACTAAAACAACAATATTATAGCATGTCTCTTACCACACCCGGCAGCGAGAGATCCGCCCCAATCGTGTCGACTAGGATACGGCGCTTACCCGCTCAGTATCCTGGTCTGCTGGACAGTGCTAGCAGCGCGCCATCGTCTCTTTGCTCATACGACGCAGGTACTGCCCAAAACATCCATGCTCAGACAGCACCTATACGATACAGTAGATGAGAGAGCTGTAGTCTCTACCCAGCCACTCCAAAAGGAGTGTTCGGATAGTCCCAAGAGGCTGCTGGCCGAACATCAGTTCAGCCAACCGCTGCTGCCACCGCAGCAGCATAGACTGCCGGACCTGACGTATGACGGCTTCCATCTCCTGCCTGTGAAATTCGCAGCGGCTTTCGTAGGAAACCGCGTGCGAGCCCGCTAGCAAATCTAGCAGGGATATCCCCGACAGGACGATCACCGCCTCATGGGACATGGTCCTATACCCACGGGCTACCCGCAAAGTCATCTGCTTATGGAAATCGGCTAGGTCGCCTACCCATACGGAGGTCTCATACAGGGCCACCGAATGGACTATGCCCGCGTAGAGGTGGCGAACCCGGTCACTGGGCACTGCAGGTTGGGGAGGAGCCGGTTCAGAGAATCGACTATCTTCTCCAACCGCGGAGCCAGGGACCGGAAATACTCCTCAAACCGCCAGTGGCTGTCGAGAATCAGCCCCAGATACTTCGTCAGGGAGATCCGCGGCCCGCAGAATGATGGCGTATCCAAGGTTCCATAGCAGGGACCCCAGTACGAACACCTGTGGAACTTTGGAGTATACCTCTCCCCGCTCTATATCGTACTGGCCCGGATATTCGATCCATCTGTCGTGGAGGTAGTACTCGACCACTGCCCTTAGATATGTAGTATGTAGTTTGTTCGATGTCCGTTCGCAAGCGAAGAGACGCGCTGTACCTCGGACCATATCAGCGATACTACTTTTGCCTAGTGTTCGGGCATCTACTTTCTTGTTGCACCGTTACATAGTTCGGAGGGTGACGGCGGCGAACCTTCACTGCCACCTCGAGTCCAACCCAGTCCGGGATACACCTGCCGAAGCGGGTGGGACTTGGCTCCCGGCCCGAGGAGTCTTGGCCGAAGCACAAGACTGTCTGCGTTCGAGTAGGTCAAGTCAAGTCCCCTTGCAACGGGAGGGGATTGGTCGTCCCTGCACCGTCGCGTAATGCGTTCGAGTGGTTCGAGTGTTGCGACGCAGGGAAGGAGTTCGACCCTGTAGTGTCGCGTTGTGCGTTTGAATCATGTCCCATTGAGCATCAAAAGAGAAATAATCAACCCTATATAATTGCGTTCTGCGTTCGATCATCATCTTTGTTGTTGTTGCCCAGCACCGCACGCGCGTATTTCCGGAACTCCTGGTACAGGTGTTTCGTGACAAAGTCAGCCTCTGTTACCGGCCATGAAAGGCAGTTGCCTTCGACTGCCGGTTGTAGGAGTTCTCGCGCGTTTCGGTGCCTCGGACAGTAGAACAGGACGTGTGGGGATGACTCGGCTTCGCCACAGACACAGTTCTCGTCCGGAACTAGGACAAACTCCTTTAGCTTCGCACGGAAGTTTCCGTGTCCGCTAAGGTATTGGACCACATAGTGATCGAGATGTATCCAAACGGCTTTTGAACGGTCAGAGACATCCGGGAAGTATCGGAAGGTGGTCCTTTCCTTCTCGGACAATGATCATCTCAATTGCCACTGTTGTAGGAGTTCCTCCCTCACTCAGGCTTTTGCCTCAGAGGGAGATACCGCTTCTGACGCAAAATCTTCGTGATTTATTCGACAGTTACCCAATGTGATGTCGTTCTGCCGTCTGATGTTAAAGGCGCACGCACATTCTGCGATCACCAAGTCTACCGGCATCGTACCGGCGATCACACAGATCGCGTCGGTAGACACCGTGCGGTAGGCCTTGGAAATACCGAGCAACACACGTCTCTGAGCTCTGGCAAGGATGGTCTTCTTTCATTGTTCTTTGATTATTTTGCAGTCTTTGTATGTTTTAGTTTTGAATTTTCTCACTACTATATTCCCGAAACTTTTGGTATTTTTATTTTCAGCTATTTGCTCTTGTACTCTAAGAACATACTCCTTTCTTTTAGCTCTAATCGAAGATTTATCATGGTTTTTGTGTGTTAAGTATTTTCGTTTTGCATTATCATCATGTAAGGATCTATATTTTTTAGTTCATATTCTTAAAATTCGTCGTACAACTTTGAGATTCGTTATCAACTTAACAAAAAATACCATTTAAGTTTAAATCATGACCTATAATGAAACATACGTATAATATAATTCTTAGAAAAATATTTAACTCATATTTTTTTTATCTCTTATGGTACATAACTAGGAGGTGAAATCAGCCCTCAAAATTGGAGGAGAGAAACACATTTCCCACGATATTTCGAAAATGATGAGACCTAGAAACAAGTTGTTTAAGCAAAAATTGCGTACTTTTTGTGTTATACGTGAACACTTATAAAAATGTAAGATATAGTGACTATTTATATTATGACTACGTATTGTTAATTAATTTTTTGCTATCAAAACTTGTCATAACATAATTACCTGAAAACTCTTTATAATAATTGTTAAAATTTTTTTTGTTTTCGCAAACGTGCTAGCTCAAAAAAGTTCTAATTTTGTTAAATGTAGATCTTTAAAACTGTTTTGAATTTAGAGGTAGAAGCCATAAAGTGATTAATGTGTTACACATTTGTAAACATTTAGTAGTTCTGAAAAAACCCAATTTTAAAGCCCGTAATTGTGTAATTACAAAATTAATTAAACAAAATTATAGCCAAAAATTAATGCAAATAATGGAAACAGCAATAACTTCATATTGTAGGTTAAAGAATATATAAACAAAGAAGGAGTAGAAAATATTTTTAATTCGAATCAAAGTAAATTGAAATAGATAAAAATTGTACAAATCCCAACAAGTATCACCGGTTTTATCTGGTCATTAAATGCATAAGGTTTTAGAATATTTTGTTCAAATAACTTTTTTCTAGGTCTCATCATTTTCGAAATATCGTGGAAAATGTGTTTCTCTCCTCCAACTTTAAGGGCTGATTTCACTCCCTAGATATGCATCATAACAGATAAAAAAAAATACAAGTCAAATATTTTTCTAAGAACTATATTGTATGTAAGTTTTATTAAAATCGACGATTTTATTTTTATGAAAATCTGTGTTAGGATTTCAATATTATTCAGTCTTGTGTCCGTTGCATCTGGTGTTTTAGCTGCAGTGTTATTTTCCATTGTAAGGTTTCCTCTAATTATAATATTTCTGTCCAATAATAAGGTTTTCTGCTTGCAATCTTCATTAGTCGTTTTAGCACGTGAATTTTCTTTTGTGGACCTATCTTTCGAATTTTTCTTTTGAGAATCTCTTTTACCACTTATGCCTATGTGGGTTTCTAACCTCAATTTTTTAATATTTTAAATTATATCGTTTATAAAATAATGTACGTTTTACTTCTCTATTCGCTCGTCCGAGAAGCTACTGCGCTATTACTAAATCACTTTTTCGTTGTTTTTAGAGTGTGAAGAATTATGAAAGTCTAAATAATACTAAAGCTATATTTTTCTGCTGTCAGCTAACGTACCGCCATATATCGATCTCAAGTTCGTTTCTTACACCAATTTATTCGAATACTTCCGAAAATTAGCAAGGTCACAAATCGAAAGCATCGTAAGACAATAAAGCTTGTTCGTGTATTCTCTTTCTTTTTGAAAAATTTTAATCTTAAAATTTGTATTATAACTTAGAGTATCTTACAATCAATTCTTCGAAAGGAATTATAAGAAAAAGCGTTAACGTTAGCGTTAAAAGTTACAGTTGTACATAGTGTATGTTGATATTTATATAAATTATTTAATAAATCTTTTAGCCAAATTCAATGGAGTGAACCTTTTTAATCGAAAAGAATGGGATAGCTGGATCAAGTTGGCAGCTAGAGGATTTTTGTGACTCGCTAGTTGTTTTATGTGGGATTGGCTAAATTGTAATATTCCTTGTTTAACTAGGGGCAACGGTAGATCTTGATGAATTATTTCGTTCGAGACGTGTCACGGAGCATTAAATATGTTTCACAAAATGACAGATTGGAATCTTTGTAATATTTCAATATTTGAAATGCTGGCTGTACCCCATAGTTGTGTGTCATAAATCCAAACTGGTTTAACGATAACTTTATATATAAGTAATTTGATTTCAAGCTTTAGCTTGAAGCGTTTGCCTATCATCTAGTATAGTTTTTTTACTTCAGTTTGAGCTGTTTACATTTAATTTTGATGTCTTTCTCTCATCTTGGTTGATAAAGAAAAATTCAACCTCATGTTTACTTCTTATACTGGATTGTTCAATAAGTTTTATTGTTTTTTTCATTGTAAAAAAATACTATGACAGCTTTGAACAACTGTAAGTATATGAATGAGTCGACAGATCCACATAAAACTTCACACATATTCATCAAACAATAGTACCATCTTTAGAAAAATAAAACGACAAACCTAATAGCTCCATTTCTTACCGAACGACAAAATTTATTGAGCAACCTATTAAGTCCGTTTGAGTTCCATAGATGTATTAATTATGAACTTCCTGACATATTTGTAACAATTGTAGTTAGAAGTGTGATCATATTACTGATTTGGTCATTTTGTCTTACAAGAATTTGTTCAAGTTTGATGAAATGTTTTTCAATTGTCTGGATAAAGCTGTGGAGGTCATTATTTATGGAGCTACCCTCTTTGGTTGTGCCCACACGAGTTTTGTTTAATTGCTCCTACGTAGCTATATAGAGAGGTGGAATTTGTTTGTTGAAATTTATTTGGCGGCAGTGTATTTGATAGGTGTGTTGAAGATTGGTTTGGAAAGTTTTTAGTTTTTGGTTTTGGAAATTTTCTTTGCTGGAGCTTTCCGTATATCTGACAGCCTCTATAATTCGCAGGGTGTTACTCAAACAATGTATGCATTTTGCAGGAGTATTTGAGGATTTATTGCACTCATTGGTTGAATGAGGTTTTGCACACTTCATACAGCAGAAATTACGGTTGCAGTATCTTTGCGTATGCTCATATTGCCGACATCTTTTAGATTGCACTAATTCTCGTCTTTTATATGGGGGCTCTATTTCTATTATACAGTTCATCAGACTTTTAATATTGTAAATGTCTTTATTATTATGTTTTTGTTTGAGATTTATGAATCACAATGATAGTGGGAAGTGGATTTTATTGTACTTAATGTTTGTGATGTTTGTTACTTTATGACCATGTGAGGATAATTCTTTTAAATTTTCTAAATCAGCAGCGTGGTGTATGTGCCTTAAGACAACACTATATGACCATTCTTGTTTGAGTTGGTATGTATGGAATCTTGCGTTTAAAGTTTTGAGAATTTCTATTATATTTCTATAAGCTTCTGAAGATTTTAGTATCATTTTTACTTTGTTGTTATTAGCCTTTAAGCTTTATTTATTTGTTTTAACAATGGTGCTAGTGCCTTGGTCATGGTTTGTATGTCCAAAGCGTCACCAAGGAAGATAAGCGGAAGTATCAATGTTTCAGGAGTTTTGCTTGATATTTCATGAGGTCTTGCTTTAGGCTTCTTTTGTTCTTTAAGTTAATTTTCCGTGGAGCAATACACTTTGCCATAAGGGTGGAAGGAGTTGTTTTGTTTATTGTTGTTGTTATGGTTTGATGACTGGTAGTGGTCCATAGTAGATCTACCAGTAGATGAGTTGAAAGTGAGACAGAGCTCACCCCAACTTGGAAATGAGTTGTAGTTCCTATTTGATAGTTTCACAATTTGGATACACTTCTAATAAAGGATATACAAGATGTCAATTTAAGATGTCTCTTACGTGATAGACTCGCCGGACACACACACAAATATCGCTCGGAGGAGAGAAAATAATTTGTAATGATGCTCGCTTGGCGTCACGAACCGAATAGAATCTTAAAATTTAGAATAACATAACTTAACGTATAACCATAATTTAAGTATAGATATTTGTACAGCAAACATAAACCTCTTATGAAGTTTCAAATGTTAATTACAAAAAGAAAATGTTTTTGAATCCGACCGCTAAGTAAAAATATGACGAAAATGTAATAGTAAGTTGAATCCAAATAACATCGTCCTAACTGTTACACACGGGGATGGTATGACGATGCATGAATTTCTCTGGACTTGAGGAACTTGTTTTTTTAGACAATATAATGGACAAACACGTATATTTAAATATTTGAAGCAAAACATGAAGAAAAGCGTGCAGAAATTAAATCTCAGAGAAAATTAACTCCTAACATGATCATGATCCACAGCATACTGTTTACATTGTTCGTCGATGAATTGTTTTTAACACACCTCATACATTATCAAGCCCTGTTCAATCTCACATTTCAGAAAAGTAGAATGATATAGGTTTAAAAATATGTAACACGAAATTTAGTACATTCGATGCCTAGTCAATTAAAAACAATTTACAAACAGAATATTAATTTGAATATTACATTAAGATACATAAGAGCAAATTAGGGAGAAAGAATAGTAAATCTGAAGGGTTGGAATGTCACACAAACAACTGTGCGTTCCGTATCGTTTGCTGATCACGATGTTTATTGATCGCGGCTTAACTTTATTCGATCGGTAGTTACACAGCGTCGTTTCTTGCAGAGCTTTCGCGGAATATATCGATACAGTTCTTGCGCGCCGGTTACAGGCCTAATAACTGACTAAAAAGGTCCCGGGAAGATTCTCGCTCGTCCTCTTATACCCGCGAGAATTTCCCTCATCCTTGCTTGTTCCTTGCGCCCTTGGCGCGCTATCCTCGGACAGGCGAGGTCTGATGGGAAAAAGGAAAGTTTGATGACGTAGCGGAGTTTCCTTCCGGTCAGTTGTCCGTGACTAACCGATTGCAGCCATTTTGGGCCGCACGTGCCTTCCAGAACTCTCGATTTATGACGCCTGCAATTAGCTATTGAGGTAGCGGCGAGAAGGTTACATGCCCATGCCTGGGAGAAAGTTAAGCGAAATATATTTCCTCAAAAATAGCTTTTATCGATGCGTGAGTCATAAACCATGCCAGCTGCTTGCACACCAGACGTTTCGCTGAGGCGTACGACTAGCCGCTACAAATCCAAGAAAATGAGTGTGAATAAAATGCACATGGATTTTCTGTCTATTCTCTGTTTAAAATTGGGAATTGAATGAAACTGTTAATTTTTAAGTCATTCCACGGAAAATTGATCACTTACTGTACATGAGAAACACTGTTAAAGAGCATTGCACCTCGTTTTAGGTAAACGAGTAAGGTTTTAGATGCGAATGGTGCATAGTGTATACAGTCACCCAATCATAATACCGGATTGCGCAGCTCGCTTACCATAACTAAAAATTATCCAGATCACATCGTGTTTGCTTTTATTTTCATAAGAAAAATCTCATTGGTGTGTAAAAATATGTTCATAAGAATAAAATAAAAATGTTAAACTTTCATTTCTTTTTAAATCTGTAATCTTTAAATACCAATTGGCGGCTTCTTACAAGTATTCACGTTTCATTGGTTTCGAAGGAGATTTTCTCAGGTTGATGGAGTTACAATGATCATACAAATCTGGTGATCACATAACGAAAATTTACTGTATATGCGAAAAATCCAAACTGGACATTCGCATATAGTCGGAGTTATTTCTGTAAAATCGAGATACGTACACCAGGAGTGAGCACAATCGAGAGCAAAGCTCTTATTACAAACGCTCAACTAACAAGCTTCAAAGTGATGCCACATGCATATCGATGAAATAGCCGCCAATGCAAATTATAAATATTATATTTCTCATTGACCATAATGAGAGCATTATGCATAGGCAAGATTCTTCCGGTGTAAACGAAATCAGAATGATCGTACTCGAACTATTTTTACATCTCTGGAAAACTTCCAATTGCATACAATTAAAGTTGCAAATACTTGGACTTATCTTCGGCGGTAAAACCTCAGCAATGATAACATTTTCATAAAGATATTATATTAAATGTAACAATTTTAATTTTTTTAGTGATTAAAATTCGACTCTGTCAATATATCTTATCACTTTTCCATGAATCGTCGACTGTTGAAGATGAAGAGTCGCCCGAGCTGAAGAAATGTAAACAGTGGTGTGAGTAATTCTTTGCATTTATTCAAGCACCACTCTATCGACCTATGTTAACGAGTGTGAAGAGTTCTGGAATAAAGATTACTGTTGAAGCAATTAAAACGAAGATTGTTCAAATAAGTTTTGTAGAAACTCAAAGTGATTAAGATTAACCTTTTTTTCTTTCAAAAATTTCAAGAAAGACTTAACAAAATCAATCTGACATAAACAAAATTGCAATTATATTATAATTGTAAATATAAATACTTCACAGATGAATGAATGAATTCACACGAATTAAATACGTAAAATAATAGAAAATTTTAATCCAAAGCATATAAAACTTTCATAATTTCTCAGACGATTAAAATTTGAATTTGTTCAAAGGAAAATAATATAACCAAAATTCATTTTATAATTCAATATACTTATTTATTTGAAAATTGAACGTAACTAGAGTTTTCTGTTCAATTCTATCGTATCATGCGCTGCATGTTGTGCATTCTTACATTAAAGAAATACGAAAGTGTAATCCGTGTTTGTTTTTCCGAACCACTTTCATCGAGAATGCAGTCTGCCACTAATATTGTTGCATTGTTCAACATCAACGATCTCAGATCAGTAAATTTCATTACACATTTTAATTGACATATGCTTAAATACTGATAATAGTTTTATTCGTATTTAACTCTCAAAAATTGAAATTAACACTCGCAGATGAGACATTCGCGATTAGTGCAGTAGGTACACATGAATACTCGCGAGTAAAATAATTACGGTGCATAAAATTGTGCTTTGAAATTGGCATTCATCCTCTGTACTTGAAAATCCCGTTGGGTGCGTTTTAATACGCCTTTCTGGATTTATATAAGAAAGCAAATGTAATATCGTACAACGTGATATGTGTGTCATTTCATAAATAATGGCAGGAACTTACTGTCTTCAATTACGTGGATAAATATGCATTCCACATAGATGCTAAATCTGTCATGTGATTACCATCTTTGGTTGCGTCCTGATTAACTTGTTTTACGCGTCGTGATGGTTTGTAGGTAGTTTGTAAGACGTCAAGCGAACCTGACCCTTTGTAAATGTCTATAACTTTAAAAGGAACTCTCTGAAGCAGTTTCGTCACTTCTAATTGTCGACTTCTTTTGGCTTGTAGATTCATCCTTTAAAAGGATGCCCACATGTCCGGGAGCATCGTGTTTATTCCGAGTATAATTTGTTCAGATTCAACAAAAATACGAAAAATTTCAATATGAAAAACCTAGACAAAATGAATCGTGTCTAAGCAAGGAGATAAAGATAGACAAAAATAAAGTGGATTTTTGTGTAAACCAGTGATTCAACATTAAAAAGATAATTAGAAGATTCAGGATGAAAATTGCAAGCCAGTCGTTACACCTTTACATGCAAATATGTAAAACTAAGCAACAATGATTTCAGTTTTTCTATAGAAGATCAAAGTGAGAACGTTTCATATCAGAAAGCCATATGAGTATTACATACTATGCATGTCAGACTAGAAGATCTGATATAGGTATCTTATGTCATTTGCTTATTGAACATGTGTAAGATATAAAAGAAAAACTAATGAAAAGCGATAAAAAAAGTGCTTCGATGTTTACAGAACATGGGAATTAAATAAATATGAAATATAGAAAGAAATTCATATCTAGTTAGATACTGGGATGTAGATTAAGCGAACGATAAAAATGATCAGCAGCGTAGCCAGAAAAATATGCTAAGTCTTATATTCAAGGAGTAGGGGAAGGCGTAAACGAAGTAATAAGTGTTCCTATTGTATTCTAGTTAGGTATATCGTTATACCTTATACCTGGTATATACCGATACAATAGGGACGCCCGTTTCTTCGTTCAATTCGGCCATGCTACGTTCCCCCCACTCCTTACACATGGAATTCAACTTACTTTTTTGACTACACTGATAACTGAATACGTTTTCAATCTGCAAAGAGGATCGATCGTTCACGGCTTTTGTTTAGAATTCGCTGTTGAAATAACAATAGAGATAATATGGTCGTGAAATAAAAATGACTAATAAAAACTACAAAACTGTCGAATCACAAAGAGTTACAAAGTATGTCCATGTAATATACAAGTATTGTCCACATAAGAAATGTACACATGGTTCTACAGGGCTGTCGATTCTTAGAATTCGCTAAAGTTAGTAAAATATGACAGAAAAATCGAAGTTTTTGTTAATTGAAGTTTTGTTAATTATAATTGATTAAAAAATATTTTATAGTTTGGTAACCACAGATAAATATGGGAAAAAGACAGAAATCTAAAGTATTAAAAAAAAGAATTAAACACTATTTATACAAAGTGGATGTCCCATTGAACGACTCCATCGATGTTGGTTATGTGTAGCTTCGACCCTGTCAAATCGAGATAAACGAGCAGCGAATCACAGCGGGAAAACCTCATGCACTCATTATCAACGAATATATTCTCGACCTGCTTGAAATGTAAATTGTACGAACATTTCTGCCGAACAGTCTCTTCTTCAGAATTGTCCACAGAATCTGATCTTATGGTTTGTCTCACTTTAATTAGATAGTAGGGTTTTCGTGCTCTAAAGAACTTTTCATAAAAATAAAAAAATAATACGGAGAAACATTTTTATTTTTCATGTAATATCTCATTATTCTCGAAAATCCTGGGACTTTGCAAAAACTTATGTTTTTCAAAAATTCGGTGTTATACAATAATTTGACTTGCGGATTCTTTTTTGGGAAACGAGATTCTACAATAATCAGCCAGTGCTTACTGAAAGAAGTAGAAGTAGACTAATAGTAATATTTCTCAGTAGATTTCTCGTTAATCCGAAAAATTCAGTGCCATGAAAATCTCACAATTGCGGTTACGGTACTACTCCTGAGTAAGATACGCCTATGCAATATATACTTACCAAATAGTCAAACTATAAACTTAGCCAAATTAGAAGCACTCATGTATTAACTTCTAATACCATTCATATTAATGGGTGATTTAAATAACCAACATCATCTTTGGGGTATATATAAAATAGATAGTCATGAAAAAAATATTGAAAAATGATCAGAGAACCCAGAAATAACCTTACTAAACTCAGATAGCCGAAGCTACTTTATAGTAAGTTCTGGAAAATTGAATGCGATGGATTTATCATTAAATAAAGGCTAACTCAATACTTAGAATGTGAATCTCTACAAAATCTCCATGATAGTGGTCACTTCCCCATCAAAATTACTTACTTGGATTGTGTTCCACCACTACAAAAGAATTTCACTAGCAAATGAAACTTCAAAAAATCGACTGACACACATACAAAACATAAACAATAAATTCCCTTCAAAGAGCTTTAAATCGTAAAATAGATACAAATAAGAAATCGACCTATTGGAAACCTATCAAAATAGCAGCACAGAAATCCTCCAACAATAAAGACAACAATCTCGAAAATTAAAAAATACACCATGATAAAATGAAGAGTGCCAAGCAGTCATGAAAGAGGATCACAAGGCCTTTAACAAAGCAAAAAAATATATTCTATTTTCACAATAGAAAACTTAATAAACTTCAAAAAATGACGAGCAAACTTTAGTAAAATAATAAAAGAAAGCAAAATACAATCCCGGCAATTATACATATCAACGATTATAAACAAACCCTCAGCAGACATTCTACGGAACAAAATCAGAAACATAAATGGAATGACACTCGACACAGAAATTCAATTCCTCGCTTTAGAAGATGGAAATTATATAACCAATCTACAAAACGTTCGAAAGAAACTCAAACAACGAAAATCACGACGAAAGGGCTTACACGTCCATAACTGACAACACAAATTTAATAAACAAAAACAATCATCCAGGTGACTCTGATCTTGCATCCACCACAAATTCAATGATAACCCTAGGACTAAAAAGCATCCTTTTTACTACAAAAAATTTCGCTTCAGAACCGGATAATATACTTAATAAACTAATAAAAGAACTACCACCAACCAGTACCAACTGTCTCCTAAAGATCTTTAATTGCATATTGCTACGAGAAGTATTTCCTGACAACTGAAAGGAAGCTCTAGTTATTCTTATGCTTAAATCAGGCAAAAACAAAAATAAGCCTGAAAGTTATAGATCGATCGTCTTAAAAAACTAGGCATGTAAACCGGAAAAAATAATCAACTCCAGGCTCAGATTCCTTGAATCAAACAATATCCTGTCACCAAATCAGTATGGACAATCGTCGCCCTAATCAACCTGGAGTTAATTTGTTAATGTTCCGTTGACGAAAACAATCATTAACTCTAGAAATTCAATGTAACTACTTCTTGAATGTTTCTAGTTGCTGATATTTAAGCAAAAGTTCATTGTTACTCTGTATACACACATACAGTATACAGTGTGTATTTTCATCATTGACTGATACTTCTATGCAGTTTCAATACAGAATGTACTTTTATGCTGATCCAATATATAATATTAATTTGTGGTGATTCGACAATGACCGGCTCCACCGACAGGCAAAACAACGTTTCTGTTTATAACGTTACGTTATACTGCGTCTGGAAAGTATTAATTCGTTACAGAAAGAAGTCCATATTGTTCTTTAAATAAATGCGAGCAGTTCCTTGTTTTGGGACCACTTCGACGAAGGAAAGCTATCAAGTGATAACCTTTAAAAGGCAGCCATCGGTGAGGAATTGTGTTTCGACAAGACAACAGAGCCATTGAAAGATCAAGATTTTAAGAGTGTAGGGGGAAGAAAGACGCGTGACGCGGGTAACCCTCGTTGCCTCGTACTGGCCAACGAAGTGAGAAACGTAACGCAAGTTGAGGAAGAGCCAGCTTAGGATACTGACTATATTCTCCAATCGTGATGCCAGGTAGCCGAAATGCCCGTTAAAACGGTAGTGGCTGTCAAGGATCAGTCCCAAATATTTCATTTGGGACTTCGCCTCAAGTATGACGACATCCACCCGAGGAAGGGGGGAGAGGGAGTTCTTATTGAGGTGCGTGTATCGCCAATATCTCGGTCATATGGAGCACCACCTACAAACCTACTAATCCGTTCGACAACACTCCGAGCACCGTCTTTGACTCGCCTGACGGCCCTCCCTCAGTAGCCCACGATGACGTCAAACTAACGTGTCGTCAGCGTTAGTAACACGTTAGGCCGCTCTATCCACCTGCTGCAGAGGTAGTCCTCGATCACTGTCTTTATTTTGTCGGATTGCATTTTACAGTGCCTGTACCTACCTCAAGGGATTAGAAAACACGACCCCCAAACAACATTTTGTGTTATTCATTCAGTCTTCGTCATTATTACCTATAATTATAGGATTCACTTGTTCAGCATCGAAAATTGTACTTAAGGCCTCTGCAGGTTTTATAAGTTTTGCGAAATATTCAACATACGACAAGTAATAAATTATTGCAACTATGTGCGAACAATATCTGGCAGTACGATTGTTATTTGTAGATTGATACAAATAGCAACTTCCAGAGTAACTAATTGAAAGTATTTTCTTAGAGACAAATAGTTTTTCCTTAACAAATACGTGTTTCCCAGTTTCATGATGCACAGTAATAATACTTTTTGTAAATCCACAAACAAGATATTATCTGTGACTTGAAATAACTCTTGGAAATAGTATTTCAATGTTTTCAATCTATAATGGTTGCCAGAATTTCCGAGATTCAAAATAAATAATAGATCTCCTGTTGGTGAATACAATAGAATAGCAGATTCAGTTAAAGACTTTTGAAGCGAAAATTTTTTGAATTGCGAAATTTTTAAAGACTCTCCACTTTTTCTACAATTCTCGACAACTTCTTTGCCTCGAGTTCTTTACTTATTTATTTCATCTAAACAGATTATTCGCAAAGAAAGATGTCACATTTAACGTAACCGACGTGTTTAACTTTCTTTCCGTCAATTTCTTCTACATTGCATGATATGTATCAAATACAGAAAGAACTGTGAGAAAACCATTAAAATAGCCAAGAAATGAACAACGGACCTGAACACCTTATTCGCTGAATCAGAAGTCACCGAGTAGGAACTGGTTGCGGCCATTCGGAGGCTAGGGATGAAAGACACTGGCCCAGGTCTTAGCTGAGGGTGTCCTTGGAGTGGCTTCCCACTTGGAGTGGATTGCTGCTCGATCGTTGCCTAGAAGTTGGGCATTTTTTCTCCACCTGGCAGGTACCAGAATAGTTCTTCTCAGGAAGGTGGACAGGCTTGCGAACTGTCCGTCCACTGTCTTCTCGACGACGCAGACAAACTGTTTGAACAAGTACTGGCAGCCCGGATTGTCTGGCATTTGTCGTGGGAATAGGCTCGACCTAGTCGAATGTCAGTTCGAGTTCTGAGAGAAACGGTCAAACATCGACGCCATTCGTTGCGTCCAGTTCCTTTCAGCTTCTGGTGTCTCCCAAGGCGGTATCTTTAGACATTATCAATGTTTTTAACACTCTATCCTAGGGAGAAATTAAGCAATGATCGAGGATTACCTCTGCGTCCTATATAAAAATAGTGGTAGCCCAAGAGAGAAATCGAGTCACCTAACAGAGTCAGTGACTGGAATTTTTTGGGGAGCGACGACTCCATGCATCGAAATTGGCCCACCCATGCCGAGGGGTATAAGACCCTCAATGAGGAGTATAATAATGCGACAACTTCACCGGTATGAACTGATACCGCGAGGATCTGGTAAAGCCCACAGGAAGGCTGATCCTCCCTGTTACCGACTATGGGTTGGATTCGCAGGGATAGTGGCATAGCCTATGACACGGACTAGAGGTAGCAAATACCTCGGCGGGTGAGCTCGGGCACCAACCTGCAGAGCTGGTAGAGATTTAGAAAGGTCTCGCCTACATCAAAAGGGATAACTGGAGCTTGCATTCCGATGTCAAAGTGGTAGGTCATGTGGAAATACTCTGCGCGGATACCCTAATTGAGCGTATCTTAATCCTTGGATGTTTTATAGTAATGACGCGTCATTCCAAAGAATCTGAAAACATGCCTGGTTAATAATTATAAGAAGTTATTATAACTCTATAAATATAGAGAGTAATTTGATAACTTCAATAGAAAGTTGAAATTTCAAAACTATTTAAACTTTTAAAAATTTAGATTTGCAAATAAAAATTCGATAAAATTTCCTAACATGTAACTCGACGACTACTCAGCATTTGTTAATTTTTCTCATAATTTTCCAAATAAAACTGACAGTCACTTTCCACTATGTTACTACTTCTATACTAAAGAAGATAGTTAAAATATTAATTTATGAAATTTAATAGGTAGGTACATGTATAGGTAAACGATGGAGGCATATTAAACATTACATAGAACGTACCATTACTGAAAAGACATGGTTTGAATACTATAATATCCCTATAAAAGATATTTTAAGACTTACATTCTATTTTTTATGGAGATTCAAATATGACAATGTCTTAACAAAATAAAAAGTTTGGGTAGACTTAATATTTTATCGATTTTATCCGAAGATCTTTACGTAGTACATCATTATTTAGGTACCAGAGTACATTGAAAATAATTCTGAATATAATAAACCATACCCCACAGTTGGATCCCATACGTCTAGATTGACTTAATAACCGTTTTATATATTAAAATCTTATTATAAGCACTTAATTTTAAATGTCTTTAATATAGGTTTGATTTACTTTGGCTCTTATGTAGCGCTTCCATGTGAGTCGCGAGTCTAAGTGAATATCCAGATATTTTATTATTTTATCTGAGGAACGATAACGTTGTTTAACGTAACAGGCGAAATAATGCCTTGGAGGGGGGAGGGGGTAAACGTAGTGTGTTTATACTTATCGTCATTTATTTTTATTGTCCAAGTATTTAACCAATCTTCGATTTGTCCTAAATTTTGTCGAAGAATAAAGAGTACCGCTATGGCGTCTTTGTGCGTAGCTAAAATAAACGAAAGCATATAATGTAGTGATTAGCATGGTAGGAATGTCAGCCGAGAACAATATGTACAAAATAGGTTCTAAGACACTTCCCTCTGAAACTCCTGCTTCGATGTGTGGATGTTAGACAAACTATTTTAATTTTTACAAAAGAAAGTCTTTAAAATATGACTGTAGAAGTTGGGGGGGGGGGGGGGGTCGCCATTGGGCGAAGACGGTAACCGTAGTGAGATCAAATGAGAGAAAATACTGCATCATTGGCATGGCCTTCTAATCAAATGTTAGCTATTAATAAACAGTATGATTTCGTTTCTGTTCAAATACTATCACTGATTCGATAAGTTCCTCGTAATGAAAAACTGAATACAATATGCTTAATAATCATTATTATTTTGAAAATTATTTATAGCGAAAAGAACTAATTTATATTTAATAAAAATTTAATATAATTCTATAATATATAAAAATAATATAATACTAACATGACTTGTTTTTGTGTAAATTGTAATTATACAGAGTTTATCTTCATAGAAATGAGTATAAACGGATTTATATTATTTTTAATAAATAGAAATTTGTTCTTTTCGCTATAAATATTTTTCAAAATATTAATGATTACTACGCATATTAAATTATATTAATTTTTTCATTGCGAACAACTTATTTATCAGCGGTAGTACCTATATCGTAAGCAAATTATTCTATTTATGAATACTTGAGGTTTCATTGGGAGCCTACGCCAATGCACTTAACTACGAATTCGTGCTCACTCGGACTTCGTATGATCGCAATCAATCTGTGTCACCGTCTTCGGTCAACGATGATTTTCGCTTGCAACGTAAAAGAATGTATGTACATATTTTATTAATATAAACATGAAAGAAAAATGAAATTGATCCGAGTTAACTGGTAAGGTTCTAGACTTTGTTCATAAACATCGGTTTCAATATTTCATGCTAACTTTCATCAAAGCAATGCTCGTTTTAATCACAATGTTCCTTGTAAATGTCTGAATATTTTATCATGTTAAAATTAAATATTATTTTCAACGCTATTAGCTATGTAGTAAACTACATGAATTAAATTGAATTAATTAAATAAATAAATTTGATGTTCTTATTATTAACTCATTAAAAACGAATCAATTCGTTATGTTCATGCTATATGTATACAAAGCAATAATGTACGAATATTACTGTAATGTACAAGTCATTACACATACATAGTTTATTTTCAAGATTGAAATTCTCAGATAGCAAAATTTTAACGCTTTCCGTTATTTTTAGCAGGATGAAAAATATTCTTAAAGATTTTTGCTCAAAGAAGCCCTTAATAAAAATTAAAGTAACTATGAGTAATTACATAGTTTGGAAAATTTAACTCCGATGACCTTGATCTTTACATATGTTGTCAAGGACAAACTAGAAAAGTTTGCAAAATATAAAATTTATTTTCGCTAATTCGTCAACGAAGGTCATCATTTTTAACAACTTTTCCCTGTACAAAGAATCGTGTATATATTTCAGTATGTAAGAAACGTTGTTCCAGTTTAAAGCAAGCAAAGGTGCTTGTTTTTAGAGCAAGTTTCGGTTTAAGGCGAGCAATGATATTGAAATTCAACTTGAGAGGTCAGTCTAGGCTATTAATCTGGCCTAACCTAATCTAATTAATCGATTAAATTAAATTAGGGTAGGTTGGGGTTCAATTATTTTGAGGTGAGGGTACGAGCAGAGCTACCCCCTCCCCTACTGTCCACGTGTTAAATTTTTAAACAAATTGTAATTCACTGTTATATTCATTCAAAAAATAGAAATACATACTACCGCAAATAAATATCATACTTTTCGAACATACTTTGTTAACATTTCTTTAGTGAACAATAAGTGACGACTAAAATCCATTGACATAATATGTCAAAGTCAAGATCATCGAAGCTGAATCCCGTAAACTGTATAATTATCTTCAATTCTCAATCTATTATAATTATTACATAAATACTTATCATTTGACAGTAATGTTACATAAGTAGCTATGGACCATTGGTAACAAAAAATGATTAATTTGATCTCTTAAACTTGAATTAGCACAAGGGAAAAGTCACTCTCCATACGTACTACTTTGGACTACTCTAGAAACATACAAAATTCGGTAAAAATTGGCATGAAACACTTCGCGAATGTTCTTTGTAAGTCTCATTGTCGTAAAATGGAATTGTGTATTTGTAAAATTATGATTCATAGATCAATCGCAGGACCGATCCTCGGCAGACAAGATGCCGTCGAAAGTTATCCAGATGAGGAAGTCCCCAGTCTTCCTACCAAGCGCAGGTCACTTCCACCGAGCGCTACTACGCTCTCCCTCAACACCTTACATCGTGACATCAAAGAAGCATTTAACAGACGTTGCGGTAGCCTTCGAAAGAAACATCAATCAACTCCCGAACCAGCTCCGCTGCCAATTGAATCTACCGATGTAAGCATACTCGTCACAGAACCTAGTCCAGAGAATTCAGCGCCACCCTCGAGGCCCGCACTCCTTAGACGACAATCTGCCGCCACAGTCGTTCATGTTCTTGTGCATCGAGAGAGCGAGGAATATCAAGAAACGCAACCTGACGATACCAGTTGATCTTAGGTCATTCTACTCGACATCCTTCCGAAGTACTTTTTAACGAGAGGCTGAGCTGAGAGCCACTAGTTTTGTTATCGCGTTACGGGAACCTCAAATCTTTTCCGGTTCTTTCTTCTCTCCCCCTTTCTTTGATGGCATTACCTTATCATCATTTAATGCTCTTACTATTTTATTATAATATTTCAAAAACTTTAACTAAATTATACAGTAGAATTTCAAATCATAGCCTTATAAACACATTTACTCCTATATTTAAATTTGATTCAAATAATGCACTTCTTCCCTTAGAACAAATACTATTCTTACAGTCCGTTTAATTCTCATAGATAACATTTTCTTATTCTTATCGTTGCTAGTCAGTTGTTCTCAACGAACTTCAATTTTGTTATTCCACGGTCAAACTATCAAGATCAACTACCTGGTACGAGTGCATACCAGATGCTAGTTGATCAGATATTATTCGATACTTGGATTCTTGTATCACGTTTAAGGTTGATTGGACCAACTTAATGAGATACAATTAAACTCCGATCCTTTTTTCAGACTAAATTACTGGTACGAAATGGTATTTGCTACTCAAATGGTATTTGCTTTGCGGACTGTCCGGTTTACAATATAAAGGAATGAATAATAATTATATAAAAAGAAGAATAATACTGCCACGAATTATGAAATAGTATAGATCTTTAATTTATAATTATCTTGATAGGAGAAATGCAAAGGGTCAGGAGAACCGAGGAAGAAAGAGAAAATAAAAAAGGGATAACGGAATGTGCAAATTTTAAATGAGTAATATCATATCGAAGTTATCGTTTTCTCGTTACATTTTTGAAGAAACGTAGGTAGTATCGCAGTTCATTTCATACAATTCGAGGTACGATAAACGTAGATCATAAATGTATACGAAATTTGACACTAGAGGCTTTCGTTTTTGTGCACATTATGATCAAACAGTTACCGATGCGTTGGTCACACAAAGCACTGTTCCTACCATATTGCATTTCTTTCACTATAGTGTTCCTTGCTTCTTAAAAAGTAATTAAATTTAGCTGTTTACTATTAACACAAAATACACAAAAACAAATTTTGGATTATGAAACATTTGTGTTCGTTACTGTTACACGATTAAAATTGAACGAGAAGCTTAGAATCTTTTAGCAATGATCGACGAACGAATCGTTGAAATATTTGATCGTGTTCGGGGAAAAGAACCTTTTTTATCGTTTTTCACACACTTGCATCAGTACAAAACAAGTCGATCTCACACCTTACAGTGGAGAATTAACGATTCCAGTTATTAAAAATGTATAAAACAATACATGTATTGCATCGACGTTGAAAAATGATTGGTCACTTGTTTACACGTATGTATGTATATACGTGCAGTAGCGTGCACTAAAGTGGACCTTAACTATTCTCGATGAATATTATTCTTGAAAATTTTGTCATGCATCTTCCACAAGGTGTGTTGCTTGGTAAAAAAATTAATTTCTGTAAAAGGACAAATTAATCCGAAAATCGGAACACGTACCAGAAACGACTTTATTACACAATGAATTAAATTTCACTAGAAATAAAGAAATACGTGTTAAAAACAAACTTTAATAATGCACTACGTGTTGTTCTAAACTAAAATGTTTATCAATAAATTAACAAAAATTTTAACTGAAAATTTTATCATTTTTATACTCAGAATCATTTTTAACATGGTAATGAAGATAAATAAAACGGATTAAAGTATATATACATATGATCATTCACTGTTATTAACACTAGGTGCCATTAGCAACAATAATAGTTATAAACCATTAGAGTCGAATTTATAGAGAAAAGTTGGAGAAAAAAAACTTTTGATTAAAAAATTTTAATTAAAATTTTCGATTAACATAATCGGTAGCAGTTTGTAAAATGAAATACTTCCCCTCCTCATTCTTGATTAAACAATTATTAAATTCTTCCATTAATTTAACTGCTCCTTCCTCAGTATTATTCATAATCTGTATTAATTTTAATTCAATCGAATAATTTGTTTTTATATTTAGAAATGAAATTTTCTAATTGTAAATTTTTATATCATTCTATTACTTTGATATCGTGGGAAAAATGAAGACTCTTTAAGTTTCTGTTTCAACTGATTATTTAGAACCTAAATTGCATGTATTTTTCTTTCAATAGGAAATAACTATCAAAAAAGATAGTGCTGTATTTTTGAATGCCACATACCATAGATAGTCGCACAATTTTTTAACTAGATTTCTATTATAAATTATATATATAATACTTATTATCCACTTACCTTTTCCAACAAAAATTAATTTATAAATTTCACTTTTAAAAAATAAAAAATTTTTAGTTCCAAAAAATTGAGAAACTTCTGTTTTTAATGCTATTAAATTTGTTACCGTGCATGTGATTATCCAGGGACAAAACTAACGCTGATTGTTTTTGTTATAATACATGTACTCTTTGTAGCTTTTCATTGCAAATGTCCGCTGTGAAGTTCATAATGAATAATTCCTCTTGAAATCCACCAAACACAGAGAAGTATTTTTCTCAGAGTGAATTTTACTATAGGAGTTTATGACAAAGAATCATTTGATAACAGCCAGTAATAACCGCGTTTATAGTTGGAATGTAGAATCCATTTTTCGTCAGACATCAAAATTTGTTATACTTCTTCCCTAGTTTATGCAAATGCTTAAACTATTGTTTTGTGGCTAACTCTGAATTCTTTAGCAAGCTGTTGACAAGTTAAATTCGAATTTGATTCAATCATTGTCTACAATTTATCGATATCAAAAGTTGATGATCCACTTGATCTGACTTCGTCTTCTAATGATTCATCGCCCAAAACAAATGTTTTAAACCATCTCTGGACCGTTCTCGATGTAACTGTCCCTTCTCTAAATGCGATACAAATTCTGTTTGATTATCAGCAGCGTTCTAACCAAGTTTGAATTCGTAAAGTAAACACGCACGTATTACACTCTTTTCCACAGACATTTTAAAGGACTCAAGTTATATTTTAAAATAAATTGAACACATCGAGACGTATGTAGTCAATAAATGAAACAAAGTATACACTTTTTACGCAGTTAGCCTGCCCAGTGTGCTACGTTATACAATACATACGTATACAATTCTTGGAATTATCACGCATATCAAAACGACAGAACTTTCTCGATTACCATATGTATCTTGATCTCCTAATTATATAACATTTATAACTACGTCTTTAAACAAAAAATATCTTGACTGTCTATTAGTACCGTAGATTATGAACAAAACCTCACTAAAAGGAGTTCCACTGTGAAAAACAAATTACAAACATGTAATTCTTCACAATCTTCCCTCGACTACATGTTTACATTTCTTACATATATGTATCGTCGCGCACATATATACATAATCGTCATTCACACCAATTTTAAAACTAATACTATACATACATTGAGTCAAGCCTGTTGAAATTTTTTAAAAATCGATATATTTGACCCTAAAGATTTTTTCATTTTTAACTTGATACGCGCACAGCGCGTAATATTGTTTCACATCCATATGTACATATATGGTGTCGACATATATGTATCGATTAACAATTTTGGAAACTCTTGTTTCCACTAAATTTGAATTGATTTCGCCAGTTTGCAGTTTTATTCAAAGATTTATCCATTTCTGATATACTAATTATCAATACTATTCGTATTATTTCTTAAGAAAATATAGTTTTTTTTTTTTTTTTCGAAAAAGTGTTGAGTTGCTCAATAACTAAGCTGACTTTTACACGAATTTTACTTTCTGTGAATTATAAAAAAGCATGCGTAAAACTTGTCCGATACTTAGTAACATAGCTTCAATTATTTGTACTTGGACATTATCTAATAAAAACAATTTTTCACCAATTCTAATCTCCATATTTAAGTTTTTCTTTACGCTGAACGTATTACTTACAATAGACTAAACACATTAAACTTTCAACTCGTACAAAAACTAGTTTTTCGTTTCGTATAATTTTATTGTACACTGAGTAAATGATAAAATCAAAAAGTTCGAATAAATTCTTGAAACCTACAAGTGAATATTATTATTATATAATTAATAAATAAGTTAAATAATAATAACTTATTTGGTGAAATTGATAGAACAAAGTTAACTCCAAACATAAAGTGAAATTACTAGAATTTCAAAACTTTTTGTGTCACTTGTGTCACAATTTTCGATCGACTTTTACTTTTTGCAGAAATTATTTCTTTACCAAGTGGAACAAATCTATGAAGTCGCATAACAAAAAATTAATGATCAAAAATAATATGTACCCTAATCTAGGTACGTACACCCGATGGCAATGATTCGTGTCGTCTGAGGGGCATATGGCTAAGTTTGTGTTACCTTTTCTTCACGATACAGTTCTAGTTATTTCACGGTTGAAACGTTAGATGACGTTACTACAACGGTATGTAATGACGTTAAGTCTTATACTTGTTGTTATAAGGATAGAAAAAAAATTTATATTTCATCTCGATTCTACTAGTGAACGGTAATAGATTTATCAGAGACCCTACATTGAACATAATGTCAGACGATTCGGTAACCTCCACTTAGTTGCTGCCGAACGAACTCATTCTGTTATATTTATTCGGGGAAGATACCACTTTCTTACCTCGGGTTGAGATCCAGATTCGCATTACCATCCGATGAGAAGAGTAAAGAAGATACATTGAGGGTGAACGAGATAGAACAACAGTGAGCGAAACTCGGATTATTTACATGTGTACGCCGGCAGCTTGAGTCGAGAACAACGCACACAACCGATAAGTTCGTTTTCAACCATTAATAAAAATTAAATTTCTTATATTTAATATTAAACATATAACGTGTCGAAAAACTCTAATACTTACAGCTTGTGTTGTTCTCGTATGATATATTAAAATCGTCGTTAAGTCAAACCATTTTTCATTTCGATCCAAAAGCAATTTTCAAACAAAAAAAATCAAATTCCTGATCATTTGTTTCAATGTAAATAATGTATACAATTTTTTTACACAATTATTTTTCTTCTGTCTTTGATAGTAGTAATAAAATTTATGCTATTCTTAAAATTTATAATTTACATGCCCCTTTGACTTCACATTGCTCAATTCAGTTATTCGCGAATATAGAAATGAATAAATATTCCAAGAAAGAATTTCGGTAAAATTGTTTAATATTCCATACATATCAAAATAGTCCACTCGAAACATGTTTTAAAATTTAAAAGACATTATGATATTACTCGCGCTTGAATTCGAAATAGTGATTAAACTTTCTTGGTTATTTTCGAAAATTGCGTTTAAATCGCATAGAAGAATCATTTGACTTGAAAACGACTTAAATTCGTAAAGGAAGAGCAACATAGTTACTACTACACAGGGTGTCCCATTTTAGTTGACAACAACAAAATGTCTCATAGACAACTAATTTAAAAAGACAAGTGAAATATGTCTTTCGTAATGTTGGGAGGTGATTTAAATAGAATTGTTAGTTTTTGAATGCGCGAGTGTTTCCAGTCATTTCGAGGTCAACGCAATTTTTTTAATTATAGACTTATATGTTTTATTTCGGAATTCTATTTTACGTGAAAATATGCATAACTTTTATCTAAAATATTTTTTTATAAAACCTCTATTTTTTATGACATTTAAAGAAATATGTACAAAATTGATATAGTTTTACGTTAACTTTTTACATTTATTACATTAATACAATGCATTATTTCATTAATAACAATATAATGTAATTTTCTTAAATTCTCAAAATGGTGATCTTTAGCTTCCAAACACTTGTTAAAAATACATTCAATAAGTGATTCTTACAAAAATAATAAAGATTTTCTTCTGATACTTTAACAGGCAGATATGATTCGTTCTTTTATATTTTCTAAAGTGGTAGATAGTTTGTAATATATCTTTTCTTTAAGATAACCCCATAAAAAGTAATTTAGCTATGTAAGACATCGCTGGTCAAGGGACAGGTCTACCCTGACCTATTCAACTATCAGTAAATTCCCGATCTTGTATTTGCCGTGCGATACGTGAATAATGGATCGAGCTACTGCCATGCTGAAACCACATGTGTCTTCTGTCTGCTAGGCTTAGTTCCTCGAGTAATACATATTAGTAATCCAAGATCCAAGAAGGTTCCGATATTTCTTTCGATCTAATGTACC
The DNA here is from genome assembly GCF_051014685.1 of Ptiloglossa arizonensis. Classification (NCBI taxonomy): domain Eukaryota; kingdom Metazoa; phylum Arthropoda; class Insecta; order Hymenoptera; family Colletidae; genus Ptiloglossa; species Ptiloglossa arizonensis. The sequence goes on along the minus strand of NC_135056.1, from coordinate 2,409,962 downwards.
ACAAATAAAAAGGGAACCTTTTATTTTATTATTTTATCTTCGATTATTCTAGCCCAAATATTGACTGATCACATCGGATTTTAGTTTGACCAATAATGCATATTATATCTATACGAAGATAATATTTGTCAGTGTTTTAAAAAAGTATACTCGACAGAAAATAATACACAAAGCAACAAATCCTCATTGATTTGTATTTAATCTTAGGTTAGGTTGACAAATGTTACTCGATTGTAAAAATCATGTCCGTGAAGTTCTTAGTCAGATAATATACACTTAGTATAAGTGAAACTTACAATATCACTGAACACACGTATCAGAAACTGCAATTAACACACAAACTTCATTATTTCCGTCTGTAGCTGTTTTAGACGTGTACATCTTTTCGTGTATACACTACCATCTTGAGAAAACCGTTTAACGAGATGATAAAATGAACGACGTGATGGACATCTTTCAGAAAACCGTAAAGGATACAAATTGACAGCCTCATCAACATTTTGTCTTAATTAAACACAAATAAAAATCATTTCAATCTTTCTCTACAACTGTTGAGTACTCCACGTTCAATTCGTACTAACGTAATAGCTGTGAAAACGGTGCAATATTTTCTAGACTTCGTTCGTTTTGATCTGTTGATCTTCAATCGATTACAAGATAACAATAACTACATATGTTAACATACAAGTGAATAAGTTTCCGGAAAATCAAAACAAATGCAAAACAAACATTAGATGAAAAGAAATATTGAAGCCTTTTAGATTCTGGCAGGTAGTAATTTTGCCGATGTTTCTCTGAATAACTTGAAAAATAGAGATTTTACAAGAGAATGTAATAATTATTTAAAAAGAGGGGAGTCTTACCAATTACGATAATTTTTGAATATGTTGTAAAACTCAATACTCTGAACAACTTTTTCTATACATACAATCGTCATTTGGTCGTGGTTTACGAGATATTTGCAAAAACTGTCACTACTATTCATTGAATTGTTTAAAAGTAGCTACGTATTTACCTACGTATTCGTGACACTATATGTAACAATTTTTTCTTAATACCTCAGGAACAAAGACCGAAGAGCGGTTATATCTACAGAAAGAATATGTTCAAAATGTTAAGTTTTACAACATATTTAAAAATCATCAAAATCGGTGAGACTCCGCTCCTTCTAAATTACAACAATAAATTATGTTCTAAATTATAACAAAAGTTATACACGTTTTTATGTAGCAGAGAACTCCGAAATAAAAAAATGTAGGTTTATAACTGAAAAAAAGACGAATTGATATCAAAATAACCTTGAAAACGCCCGCACATTGAAAAAATAATAACGCCATTTTTTAGTCTTCTTTCAAAATGTTTAAAAACGTACTCTACCTTTATTTTTAATTAATTGTCTACAAGATATTTAGTTGTATTAACTTAAATGGGACACCCTGCATATTGTAAAACATTATTATTTGCAGAATTTGGAAGTGGTTCGATGTGATACCAATCCAATAATTATACTCTTATAATTATTATATTCTAAAAAATTATTTTTCACTGCATTACATCTTGATTTATAGAATTTAGATTTGTTTCGAATAACATATAATTAAATATAGTCCGAATTGATGACTCCATTTTTTCAAGCGAGAGGTACTGCATTACACTCTGTGACAACAGTTTGACCTCGCTTATGTTTATTCCGAAAAGTCATAAATCTTTATCTTTCACATCCATCCGGCTTACTTAAACAAAAACACTTTTCGTCTGTAAAAATTACTTTTCTCCACGTTCCCGCTCTTCAAGCTACAGTGGATCCAAAAAGTATTTGTACACTATATTATGAGGAAATTCTCCTAACCTACAAATCAGATTTTAATGAAAGTTTCTGTGCATATAAAGCATATTGGTCCGCATATGATATAATTTTTTTGTTGACAAAAAATGTTCTCGAGAGGATAAAATTAAGACCCGAAAATTCAACGTTTTTTCATTGCTTTAATATAATTCTTTTGTGGGACTTTTTTTACAGTTGAACGATAGAGCCCTAAAATCTGAACATCTTTAAACAAAATTTTTGTTGTATCTCGCACGATTACGAAGTTACGAAGAAAATAAAAATCATTGGAAGGTATCCAATCGTCTGAAATCGCTTGAAATGATCCTTTAGAGTGCTACTTTTTTGGGATTTTTCAAATGCAACTTCGTAATAGTACGAAATAGAACGAAACTTTTCATTATGAAAAATGTTCAGCTCATAGTGCTTTATCATTCTGTTGCAAAAAAGTCCCAAGAAAAGTTGCATTAAAAAAATAAAATAAAAAACATTAAAACCTTCGAGACTTGATTTCACCTTTTTAAAGCTGTAAACCTTTTTCACCCTATTATGTTCTACATGCAAACAAACTTTCATTAAAATCAGTCCTACATGTAAGAAGAATTTCCTTATAATACAACGTGCAATTAGTATTGACGTAGTAATAGAGGTTTTTTTTGTAATTTCATTCGTTTATTAACGAAGATACTTTTATGATTCGCTGAACTGTTTGTACACATGCAAAGGTATCGACTGCTTCGGCAATTCAACGAGCTGATTGACGTGAATCAGATGCTTTTCTTAAAATTAATCGGTGTTCTCAATTTGTGGTTGTTATTTTTGTTTTCTTCGGTAATTTTCAAGATTGACCAAGTAATTATTAATTACACGGGGATTATGGTTAATTCTTCGAGCGATCTCCTGATTTGGAAGAATATGGTGCAGTCACCTGACCATTTTTCCACCTGTTTTGGAAGTCTAAATTCTTCCAATTTCTTCAACAATTAAATGCTTTCCATCTGGCATTTTGGCCAATTAGCACAGTTGAACACTGATAAGAACAAACACTCCAGAAAATCAGTATTGTCACTCAAAGTTGACAAATCGACTAGTGAATTCAAATAGTTGTCGCATCTTTATAACTGTCGAGGGCAATAAACAATGCTTAAAAGAACTGTCGACAGGTAATGAATTTTAGGAGTATGCGCGGATAAAATCAAACAGTTGTCACGGAGTGTATGTATACCCATATACAGATCAACGAAAAAATTCATATAAACGTACCTTACTTGACTTTGCTCTCAAATTATAGTCATTTTTATACTCTGGTGATTCTTATACGGAAATTGAGTTATTTAGTACAAACTACTCTGTTCTGTGAGACAATATTACTCAAATCTGACTATATTTAGTAATCAAATTTCATTTCGATCACTTCCTGTTAGGGTAAACAACTGCGAGTGTACAAACATAGCTAAAATTTGGAAACAAAGTCAAATCGAGCACATATTTGTATGAACTTTTTCATTACTTTCGTATCCGCAACCAGCAACTAAATTTTGCAACGATAGAACTAGTGTCACATGAAAACGAAGATTTAAAAGGTAAGAACAGAAGATGAATATATTCCTAGATTGATTCAAAGATGACAATAAGAGGAAGTTTTCATTCTTTTCCTACATTTAATTGATGATGAAACAAAATTCTATCGGTATCTTTAAGATGACCGAAGATAAATTAAAAATTTTGTTGTCAAAAAATGAAAACTTAGACCATCAGATTTCGTTATCATCCACACTGCAGGAGAACGACCAGAAAATACTGAATAGGAATAAAGACAAACGTTTACGATCAATGACGCCCTAGAATTAAAGCTAAAGATTATACGTACATATTTAGTATAGTGTGGCGGCTCATCTGTTGTAAATGCATCTGAAATGTTATAATTATTATCGTTGGGCACGAGTATCATATTTCTTCACCATTAAGTAGTGAGAATCAAACATTATGTCGCCAATCGCACGATATAGCATAGTTCCAAACATTCTAAAACGTCTACCCTCGATACAACTAATCTACATATGAGTTGTTAAAAGCAGACGTGCTACAAGTTAAAAAAGTTATATTATTATTTCTGGATAATGAAGAATGAACTGGCAGCTGTGTAAAATGCAATAGTACCAAAAATCTCTTTTTCGTAAGTCACTGTTAAGTTTTGGTTTGAAATAATAATGCCATTTTCCCCCGAAAATTAGAGTAACATTATCATTTTATTTAATATCCTTTTGACTTGCACCATTGAACTGTTCTGTGGTTGGTTCTTATTCTTCGATTAACACCACTTACCGTACAAACCAGAAAGGCAATTATTGATAGATATAATAAAAAGCGATTCGTTTGCTACGATTTGTATTGCTTTATTAATTGTAAGGAAAGTAATTTTTAAAAATTAATGAAAATGAAAGAAAAAAGAATAAAATTTTATTATTTACTGCTAACTTCTTCAAAATTCGGAAGTCCAACATCGCATACCGAAATTATTATTTATTTAATACCGGAAATTCAACATAAATACCTCATTTGACATTTTGAGGAATGTGAAAAGTGATGAATTACAGGTGACAAAAGTTTGACTTACATTACTTCTGCGCGTAACTTCATTGCCATTTATGTGAACGATTGTCACTTATTCTATGATCTACATCAAAATTAATGAACTGCTACGCCCTTAAGCAGATACATTGTTACGTGACAAGGAACGCGAACGAAAGAAAACACGACAAAGTGAGATGCAACGATAGAGTTCGCAAACACATCTCGTTATCAGATACGTTTTGCATCTAACTTTGTCGTGTTTTATTTCGTTCGCGTTCCTCGTCAAACGGTAGACTTTTGTCCATTTTAGCCAATAATGACAGTCAATTGTATCAAGACGTCGTCGTCGCGTCACTACTGACACGTGTGAACGATTTCCATTTCCTCATACAACTTTTTATTTTGTAGTATAGCAATCAACTCGCGGGCCTACGATATTTAGATAATTTCTGCTCAAAATAAAATGAACATTAATCTTTCAAGATATGGTATTAACTGTAATTGAAAAATAATTGATTTACACCACTTTTACTTTCAACGGCTTATATGGTACATATCGCAGGTTTCACTTTTAAATAATAATGCTCTGTCAACAGCTGCGAAATATTAAAAATTCATAATAATACATATGAATTACATTATCAATTCCAATGAGCAAATGAAATTATTATTTATTTAATACGTAACATTGTTCTTTAAAAATCAATTCCAATACTTAAATACGTACGTTAGCCCGAGGATTAAATTATTATTTTATTGAATATACATATATTATTGGGCATTAAAAATTAATTTTGTTAGATTACACATATGTTATACGTTAGAATACATTAAAATATGTAACATTTTAAATAATCCTCTATTATTATTATAATTATTAAATAATTTAATATAATTAAGTTACAACAAACGATATAATTTGATATATTACATTATAATTTTTTGTTATTTGATATAGTTGGTAGATAACTTAGTCTAGTATTTAATTATTTATTTCAGACTCATCGTATCTGTAACCTAGATGACATCTATCAGAATTTGTTCACAAAACAGTATCATATATACTTTTAAATTGATAATATATTTTGAAATTCAATTATTGCGAAACAATGAATAGATCATTGTTATTTTATAACAGTTCAAACGACTCACCGCACATAGATTATATATTTTAGAAGGCTAAAGTCAATTTTTGCAGTCAGCTGCATAATGATTCTATCTACCAGTGTCACACAGCCCTCAAGCACCCTCAAAGAAATGAATTTGACAAGAATCTCTGCATCGGGTTTTTACATAAATATACATACATACGCTACATTGTGATCAAAGTTAATTTTTGCACTAATACTTCTATTAGAATTTCTTTCGATATTTCGATTCACTTGAAGTTTTAACCCTTAGTGTTTGCTCATAATGAATGACGAATCAAGTAAAACAAAGTAAAAATCCTACTATCCTTTAAAATTACCTGGGTTAGATTCTGTTTTGCTAGTTAATGTACAGTTAAGTTCACCATTTACTAGAATTGCTCACATAGATCCTGTTTCTCAAGTGTCGTCGTATTCAGATGTGATTGAGCAAAAGACAAACAACAGTCCTCAATTCCTGGAAATAAATACTGTTTTTCAAGCTGTTGTGGCTCGATCCAGAGCTTGTAACAATTTAAGAAGCAACACTGTAACCTCAACGTAATGTTTATTTATGCATCTCTTCGAAGAAAAAAAGCAATTAATAGATTTAGTAACTTATACACTGAAGTGTAATAATACACTTTATTAATTTATTTGATTAAAAATGAGTCAGTTCTCCTTCTAAACAAAATTACGTTCGTGTAAACGTACGCTTATAACAATGTACAAAATGATATATCAAGAACTATACTCCCTAAAATGGTACAAATAGATTATTTAATTCTTATTCCTTCAATTACTTATAATTTCACCTTGAAACTTTTTATAATTAATACATACATACTTCTTAGGGGACGAGTTTTCTTTAAGTGAATTCTAATAGGCAGATAAATGGGCATTATTCAAAGTAGACGAAACCCCTACTCCCATAAATTTGTATAAATTCGTAAATCTATAGTGGTCACTACCAATTTCAGTTGTCAATTTTTCGTCAAATTGACACTGAGCAAGCCAAGAGAAGGTATACGTTAAAATAAAAACAATCGAACAATTCAAGATAATTTAATGAGATTTGCGTTAAAAATTAGTAAAAAATAGGAAAAAATCACTGCTTTCAGACGACACATAGTTCTTCTGATTCGTCATAATATTACACGATTTACTACATCCATCTTTGAGATTTATACTATAGCAATTCTTCATTTACAAAATATAATATAACGCTTAATTCGTACCACGTTTTACGAATGCATGCCAAAAAATAAGAACAATGCTACAAACCACTTTTGATACATTTTGTACAGTATTTGTAAAATTTATCAAGCAGGACATTATAAATGAATATCTTCGTGATGTAGTTAAAAAATCCAATCATACGGAACTAACCGGTCAGTAATAATTCTTGCTGCACTGCAACGCTAATAACATTATGATTTACTACATTTAGAAGTCCTGTCTATATCTATTGCAATGACAATGTAATATATTTTTTGGGAACTATGCCAAAAGTACAATTTTATATTTATAAATATATGATCTGTAATGAGAAAAATTGGGGATATAACTTTCTGCACTAGAATAAAAATCATATTTGCTTTGAAAGAAATGGTTCTTAACTCAACTTTCCATAAATCTCTTTAAGTATTTTATGCTCCGCAGTGGAAACTATGTATTATATATTGTATCGATAATGGTGTTCAAATAATTTTCTTCAAACGTTTTTGCTATCGGTTAAATATATAAATATCACCACTTTTAACATAGTTTATAATCCACTGTCTATCCACGATTACTTTGAAAATGCCCGCATTTAAAACTGTAGCACCTCAAAGGCACTTGAGTTTTAATACAGTATTTTCACGATAAATATGAAAATCTTGGAACCAAACAAGAGTGAAATAGAAAGAAGGATTGAGCGTCGAGGGAGTCGCTGAACTTTAAAATCCACTTGATCGTTTACAATATTAACACAATACATTCTTTTTATTTTTAGTTTCTTTTTCGTGAAATCTTTATTAACATATTTGTAAGATCTTCCTGATCAAATATGCCATAATTTGAGTGGTATTAACTGACTGAACAAATAATATTAACTCAAAATTTTTCACATACTAAATAAGTCTTTCTTTTATTCGTATCTATCGTAATCACACAACGCGATCAAACGTGACTTAAAATCGATAAAACCTGATTTATTACACATTTATTGTAAAAGAGACACTTATTTCACGCTTTATACATTTGGCAGGTTTTTTTTGGTATATTATCGACTGCGCCAAATGTAAGTAAGAATAACGAATAGAAAGAAAGAAAGGATAAAATTGGCAAGCAGAAAAAATGTTTAAATCTTTAACATAAAGAATAATGAAAAATATATAGTAATGAACCATTATGAACGAATGAATTATATTAACGTATTATTATCATATACTATAATACGTAAGTATATGTAATCCAAATTGTTGTGTCGTATTTGGTTTGAATTTAATTAGAAAAATCTTACAGAAATATTGATAAATAAGTTTTATCAGAAATAAAAAAATTAAAAAGTTGATATATTATTTCAATCTTGCTATCTCTTTTTCTTTCGTGTGCAATCCTTTTCTGTATATAAAACTTAATACGTATCGTGTAATAAACAAGTAAATATGATCTAAATTGTATTGTATTTGGTCTCATTTTAATTGGAAAGATCTAATAAATATGACAATAACACTTTCATTCGTAAACAACCAATAATAAAAAAAGTTCGTCTTTGCGTTAGTATTTTTTCATTAACGCAAGCATTTATCTTATCGGTCAAAGTACCATTGTAGTCAACTGACAGGGATCGTAAAGTGTCACATTAATCTCTTGATTATCGATTCCAAGGCAGACACCCCACTTCCAAGTAGTGGGAATAAACTTCTCACATTTATCGTGGATCTCAGTTTCACATTTATCGCGACAATACTGTACATCTAAGGTATAACTAGTCGAAGAAACAACTTAAGAAAGTTCTTTTTCTTTGCCCACTGACAGAGAAGAAATCAACCTGGCAGGAATACTGCCAAACCTTTCTTCAAACTTAAGTTGTCGATAAGAAAATATGTGTATACAATATTCAACAAATAGATTAAGGAAAGTTTAATAAATATAAAGAGCTGCGTCACATACTAAATTATCTTAGTGCCAGTGTCACAATAGAGTGGCTGTTGGTACTGTCAAAACCAGGATCATCAATTTATTTGAACGCGGAATAAATAGTAATGTTTATCTTAAATTGAGACTAATAATTGAAGTAAAATCGGAGTCAAAATTAGGCCTCGAAAGGGGAATTATTGTATTTGGTTTTTTTAACATTCAAACGTTATACTAATAATTGTATACCTGCACAATTTTTGAACTTCATTTTCGCTATATAAAATCCAGTGCAGAAAATTCGAACGAAAAGAATGTTGAATAGAAATGCACGTAACATTAGTCATTAAAACCAAAACTTAAATATAATTCTGTATTTTTAAATACTGTAGATACATATAAGATGGTTCTTGGATATTTTGGCAGCCGGAACAAAAATTGAATACAGCTCTTTATCTATTTGTTTTATGAATGTATATGAATATTTTACATCATTGTCGTAAAAAAGGTTTTACAAATATTCAATTTAATTTTGTTACTTTTAAGGACACCAACCGGTTTAATAAGTGTCCAGGGACACGTACCCCTTCTGTTCTATTTTGTCACGACTCTTTTTTTTCTTAACGCGTAAACAATCTTCTAAAGAAGGGGCACTAGGAACGCCAGCGACGCAATATTTAATACACATCATAATCCTGCGTAGTAATAACGCAGAAAATAATAGCAATATCCTAGTTAACAAACCTTATAGATGCTGATTTATATCGTGGCATGCCTTTGGTTCAAGTTCGCTGCCGCGAATGTAAAATACGGTATAAATTAAACGTTATATTCTATAAAAGTAAAATTGCCTCAATATCATTCTTATGTAATCTGAAAAAGCGTGAAATAAAATATAATTGAGACAGTTTTTCATAAAAATCGGTTAAAACTGTTTTTTGCTAGTATATAATGATTGGTATAAATTTTTGTTGGTCGGTTAAATCGAAAACATTTATGTAAATTGTATAAAATAATTGTACGAAAGCTGCTTAAATATAAATCAGACCTTTTGTTATAAATTTATCGGACGAAGTTTTGACAAACTAACATTATTTATCAGCATATTGTCCGTTAACTTCTATACACTTTTATCGACGAATTGGCAGTTTCCCTCACAGATTGAATATTAAACCAATTATACGAGAATTTTTCCATCTCTAGATCGTTCTCAAATATTTCTGATTGGTCCAAATAAATAATCACTTGACGTTAAATCTGGACTCTAAGGGGGACATGTTTAATAGTTTCCTCGTAAAGATTTTTCAAAATTTGTTATGTTAGAGCTGCATTATGGGATCTTGGATTATCAAAAAATAACAACACATTATAAATTGTAACATCACGACGATTCTACTGACCACTGCCTTGATTCTTTCTACAAGTTCAGAGTACATAGTAAACAGCATTAATTGTACATTATTCACGAAGAAAATCGGCGAATAGTACATATTTCTTCCTAATCCTAAAAAATCGTAGTAAGAATGTTGTCTGCCGCAGGTCAAGTTATGCTGCTGCTTAATCAATTAGCATACATTCAATTTTGCACTTCATTAAAAGATTGTTCTTAAAATGCCAGCAAAAATTCAATCAACTTAACGCCTTCCTTATGTAGGAATTTAACCATAATACATTACATAGTAAAACTTTGTACTTGTTGCTCACCCATGGTGACAAATGATAAATGAATAAACAGTTATTGTTGCTATATGAACGTGCGCCGGTATTTACTGCCATAGCGAGAAAAGTCTCGTTTATATTTGAGCCACTATAATAATTTGTAAACATTGTGTATAGACAGTGACATTTTGTTATTGTTTAACGCAAACCGCACTAAATTATCTTTAATCGTTCAAAAGTTATGTATTTATTTTGATTTTCATAAAATGACCCTTCTATCCCCTCTTATTCTGCCCTCTCGATATTTGAGGAAAAATTGACAACAGAAATTATTGCATATTACATAGATCCACGAACCTGCAATATCTGAAATAAATCCATGAAGGTAGGAAATTTCGTCAATTTTTAATATGGTTCTTTGATCACTATTATCTCACTGACGAACATTCATCATCGGGTGTATACCATGCACGTATAACGTTGAGTGTAGACAATTTTGACATATTTTGTGGAAACTAATAATGTCATCTCAATAATGTTGTATCATATCTTGTATATTCTTATTACTATTGGATATTATTCATGGAGAAAGAATTAGATTAGAGAAAACATTCTTTTTGTTCACAATGACGTACAATCAACTGAAAATACGGAATATGTATTTCATTATTTATAGATAAAGTGTAAAATGCGCTTTACATAATTGTACTTACAAGGAATAACCTCGATGTAGCAATCACCGTTTTTGATAAAACTTTTATCAGAAATAGTTGTTACAAAAATATTCGACACGTATTTTTTTTATCGACAAATATTCGTATCGAAGAAGCGAAGCAGCTGTTAAAGATGAGAGTGAAAAACTTATTTGTCACGTAAGCAGCTTTCAAAAAAAAAAAATGTTTTCATTAATATATTAATATAGTTATATGTATTAATTTGTAATGTATTATTTAAACAGATGAATTTCTTTGAAAACTGCTTACGTAGCTGAATTCGTCGTTCGAAAATATATATATAAATATATTTACACTTACAATCGTTATTTCATTCAAATATATGTGTTATGGCATCTATTTCATATTTCTTCATTGTCTTAATTACATATTAGGAGAGAGTGGGGAAATCATGACCACTTAAGAAAAAGTGTATAAAAACAAGACGGTCTTCAATGTTTCCTTTTTTTATTACAGAATATGAAACGTATAATGTTTTGAAAGCAATATTAGAAAAAGTGAAAATTGAACTTTGACTAAAATTCTATCTTTCGGGTAATTGCGGTCAATTCTTTCTCTACAATTTTTGAATGAAAGAAACCAAATTGTATTTTTTTTTTATAAGAGAATTGTTATTTTTTAGAATGTTTGACTAACATGAGCATAAAAAAAGTAAATGCTTTTTGCATTTTCTTTCCTTTACTTACTCTAATTGTAAAAATGACGGATAGGCGAATAGGCTCTTCTCTTCATTTTATTTTTTCTCTTTTGTCTTCTAATTTTTTATTGTAGACTTATAATTAACATTTCTGAATACTGCTTTGTTTTAGTCCGACGTTTCGTATCAGAATGATTTGTAATAGAAGAAAGCGACGATCATTCGATCAATATTTTTCCACTGCTTCTGACTGAGATTGCCCGACAAGTACTTAATGCATTGCACAAATAACCTGAACTATACGAAAACTATTCCTCTAACATTGTAGAAACTATGTAGGATCTAGCAAATAAAGCTGCCTTTTAGATATACAATAAAACTAAAAGCAAAATAATAAGTCAAAGTAATATTTCCGACTTTTTATTTCGTTGAATAAATTACAACATATACCTTAAAAACATTATTCGTGCGAATTGGCTAAACGCTTCAGCTTACAATGGTGCATCGTTCCACACTAGTTTTCTTAATTGAAAGTAAGGTAAAGCACTAAACAAAATAATTTAAAACAAAACAGCATTTTATAATTTTTGAATGCACAACATTTCTCCACCCTTCCCTATTCCTCTAATTCAAAATCATTTAAATACGATCGTATTTGATATCATTTTCAACATATGAACGTCATACATCCGATCAGAACAATCGTATAACGATGAAGTAAAAAATATAATAATTTTATGTTTCTTACTTCAATGATTCATTAGTAGTTGAATCATCATCAATCGCAGATCGTAAATAACGCCAAGGTTCAGCCGATGCGAACAATTCCAGAAAATAATAGAGATAACTTCGTGACAGCCTGACAGAGAAAATTCGTGACAACCTAACAGATAGTACTGTATCATTATATCCGATCCGATACTGTGAAAGATGAAAAATTAATGAGAAAACAGAAATAGATACATATATACAGCCATACAGCAAAGTAAAACCATAAGTGAACACATTATAAATATAGTATGACTTATAACATAAAAAGTAAATACGAAGAGATGTAAAAAAGAAGAAAGGGAGAGAGGAAGGAAACAGAAAGGGAGGGCAAGAGAGAGTTGCATAAGAAAGAAACAACGAATTTTGTAGTAATTAATTAAATTTTTACGGTAACCTTATTGGCCCGTCTCTGTTCACGGCAGTACTATCCATAGGTGGGACCCCTATTGCGGCTTACAATTAGTTCGTGGCGCAAGATATGTACGTGACATCATTAATAACTTTCATGTACATATGTTCAGTGCTCTCCACGAATGAAGCCTCTTACACAGCTTTACCCTCATCTAGACACCGAAATGTATTTGTGGAAGCGCCTACATAATGCAATACCAGCTAACGTTCTTGGTTTGATGGCGGAAACAAAATAACGGAAGCTCCCTAAGCTCTGGGCTTATGTTGGGTAGCACTGATTTATAATATTTAAATCCCTGAAATAAGAACACAGAACTTATTGATTTAGACAACAATAGATTTTCACTTTACTTCCTTCAATTTTTCTTTTCACAAATACATGTTGCCATTAACACGCCATGACCTCTCGTCGACCTATAGTGCCTATTATTAGAAAACAATTGCGAATTAATATACGTACATACATACAATATAGAAATATAAACATGTATACTAGATTTTCATATTACAAATATTCGTACAAACAACGGTACGAGTTAAATTTACGTAAATCTCTCATTAGAACGAACAAAGTTTTAGAGTTTAGCATTTAATGCTTAATGCTTGGTAAATCTGTTTTTCGCTACATCGCAATTTCGCAATTTCAAGACATAGCAGCGAAAAGCACGAAAAAGAAGCTAATGAATAACTAAATTAAGAAACGAACAAAAATAAAATTGAACATACGTCGCAAATGATCGGATTTGGAAACACAATCTTTGCAAGGCCAGCATGGTAAAGCTATGTATCATGTCAATTAAAGGCATATTGGATAGTTCATTCGTAATTGGCGTGTATATGCGCAATACGTCTAGATATTATATATTTATAAATATACCAAAACACTGGAGACTGGACATACGCGACTTTGCTATCCTAAACCTTAAGGATAGCAAAACTTCAAAAATTGTACAATCATGCTCGGACACCCTTCGGGAATCCGAAATTGTTAGGTTATAATTTTTCAGATGACGCATTTTTCTGCGTGCTGAATGCGTGCGTGTGAATAGGAAATCAATAAAGTAACACCTGCTCAAACGTATACATATTTAAACTCATGAGCAAGATACACATTAATAATGATAAACCCCCGCAACTTACAGCTTTTTTCTTTTAATACTGGCACGTACGATTGATCCATTATGTAGTTCATCGTTCGTTCCAGTGGGTTTGTCATTTCTCACATTTTTGACAAGAGAAAATGAAAGTGACAATATTGATCACACAACGTATAAGACATGTAACATAAAAAAATTTAATATTCTACAACTCGGATAAAAGGAAAAAAGCATTAAAGGACAAAAAATTTATTACTAAAGAATGTTAATCAATAGACAACCAGGGTCAATGACAATCGAGTTCTCAAAGGCAAATAGCTTTTTTCGTCTTTCACGTTTTGAGCAATTTGCTTTCAACAAACTTATTTTAATTATATAAAAATAATCGGTAACAATTACTGTTAATAATCATTTATATCATCTGCAAGTTATAATTTCAATTTGTCACAAAATTGAAATTGTTACCTGAGTAGAATTTTATCATACATGGAAGATTATAATTTTTACATTTTAACATTTGACAATGACAGAAACATGAAAAAAGTAAGAAAGAGAAGAAAAAAAGAAAGGGCAGACAGATAGAGTAGAAAATATTACATTAGCATTGTAATAATTGTCAGATATGGAAAATATTAAAAGAGCAATCAAACGTTCCTTTAACTTGAACTTGTAAATAGTTTAATAATCCATGTTAGTCTGCAAGACCGATCGTTTCATTACATTATATTTATAAGTGGCCAGTCGGGCATTGTTCTTCCGTATTTATTAATTTTATTTAGATAAACTTTTTTTAGAGATTACTATTAAGTTGCAATATTTGTTTTATAAGTTTATTAACAGTTCTTCAACATACACTTGAATTTCACATATGCTTTCATTAATGTTTTTATATCTACAATGTGCTACTCCTCCAAACTTGAACTCACAATTAATCAAATGTATTTCCTTGTAATAGCAACAATGCTCGATATAGTTTATAAGTCAATATGAGCAGACACTGAATATTAAAATACACAGTCTAATAAAATGTAATATTATAATCAAAATACTAATAATAAGAAACAGAAAATGAATAAGAATGTTAATCCTTGTAAGAATGATATTATATAAATATTCCTAAAGAATAAATTAAGAAGTTTATCGAAAAAAACTGGTTTCAACATAGTAATATTTCTATTATGTTAGTTTTAAGGGGATTTTTACAGATTTCTTATGTTTATTCTGTACCACGTTTGTATAAAAATTTATTTAAAACCTGGAAACTTACACGCAAAAACAACTTTATATATACATATATTTTATTATCATTTTATAAATGATACAACTATGTACAGAACTATATTCCTTTTCAACAAACTTTAATTCTTTACTTAGTTGAAACTCTAGTACGCTTATTCCATGCAAAATTGGTACCATAACTACGAGGTTTAGGATGATTAATATTTGGTTTTTGAACGTAGTATTCCCAACCCATTTTTTCACAGTGTGCAATGGCCTCTGCTTCTGAAGTAAATTCCACTTTGACATTAGACATAGGATCTCCTCTAAAAATAAAAAGGAATATTAGTAAGCAGTTAAATATTTAAAAGAGAAATATTCTATTATACTTACGTTGAAGTCCAGCCCATTAGTGGATTCTCCCAACGTTCACGTGTATCAAAGTCTATTTGCCAAAAATGTACATTATTTGTTCCAGATTGCATAGCACTTTTTGCAGGGCAATAGATACGAACTCTACGAGTTTTTATATGCTCTTCTGGAACACCCGAAACCAAACCAACATCTTCAACTGTAGATACAGTTATCATACCCTTCATAGCTTCTCGATATAACCGTTTTTGTTTGTCCATTAAAAATTCTTGAACATCTTTTTTTATTACTGCTGGTACAGCATCTACTTGTTTCGTTTCTTTACTTGAATCCGCAAAAAATCTTTTTGTTAATCTATAAACCGAATTGAAAAAAGATTCAATTTGTTTCTTGTAATACATAAAACATGTTTATAGTTACATGATATAAATGATTATGTAAAGTCATAAAATTGTGTATTACCCCTCATAAAAGGGAATCAAAACAAAAGCAGATCGTGAAATAGAACTCACCCACAACATTTTCTAATATCACTCGTACGCCGAAACGGTAACGCACGAAATGCCATTTTGCATAACAAAACTTAATCCAATACGTATCAGCCTTCTCCTTCACGATAAACCGGGTAGCATATATTTTTGCCAGAGAAACACAGCACACCAAATGCGTCTTCTTCTCTTCCTCGACAAGCTTCTAGTTGTTGCGATAGATGCCAGACAAAGCATAGCAGCTTACCCGAAGCCATATTGAATTTCCCCCACCATACTAATGTACAAATTGTATGTGCGCAAAACTTTATTTGAAGTAAAATCAGTTTATAAATAGTGAATTCTTATAGTTTTTTTTATTACTCTCGTATATGAATATTTAGAAACTAAAAATAAATAAAGTTAGTTAAAAAGAACGTACATCCTTAGCCAGTACTATGCATGTTGTAGCAGTTATCAATAGAAATTATTTTATTAAAACATGATCTAAACAGAAGAACTAATTATCACAGTACATTGTAAACTAATGATATTTTTCAATAGACTTTCCAATAAGAATATTAATCGTAACATATCATCATAATGAAAAATCAAATGTTACAGAAGGGGAATTTGTAACATGTTATATTAATTTTGAAAATAACATTTATCTTCAAATATTCTTTCACGTGCAATATATACGGTGTTTCGTTTAAGTTGTCACAACGTAATATCTTGTAAATAATTAATCAAACGAGGGAACATTGAGAGAGGTTTCAAATGGCATTATTAGTTTTCTAATGTGTGAGCGTTTTTATAGCCATTTTGAGATCAATTAATTTTTTTTATTATAAACCTACATTTCTTATTTCGGAATTCTCTATTTTACTTAAAAATAGACATAACTTTTGTCTGAAACATTTTTTTTATAAAACTTCTACTTTTAAAATATTTCAAAACTCATCTATAAAATTGTTACAATATTACATTAATTTTTTACATTTATTACATTAATACCAATGCAATAGAATTTTTTGGTATAAGAACGTCATAATAAATGCTTAAAAAAGTGATCTCATTTAATAAATGATTAATGCACAGATAATAAAATTTCTCTCCTGAAACTTTGATAAGCAGTTGTGAATTGCTCTTCCATATTTTCTTTAGTGGTAGGTACATCGTGAAAATCGTGATATATTTTTTCTTTAAGGTAACTCCATAAAAAATAATTTGGCGATGCTAAATTACATAATCTCATTGGTTAGAAAATTGGAGAAAAAAATCATCATTAATTTATACTTGATCTCAGGTCTAATCAGTTGACGTGGAAAATTATTTCTGTGAATTTCTTATTATAAGAACGCTTTGTATGGATAGAACTTATGTTTTAAAATTCACTGAACACTCATTTGAGATATTTTAGAACTGTGAGAAGTAGAACATTGGATTGGGTAACAACTACATCTAACGTATAAACTTCATTATTTTCATCTGTAACTTTTTTTAGTCGTATGAATCTTTTCGCATTTATACTATTATCTTGAAAAAACTTGTTAGCAGCATAATAAAATGAACAATACGATGAATATCTTCCAGAAAACCGTAAAACCTACAAATTAACAGTCTTATCAATATTTTATCCCAATTCACCAGTAAAATCAATAAAAAATCACTTCAATTCTTTCTGTAAATATTACGTATTTCATATTTAAGTCATAATAAAGTAATAACTGTGTAAATGTGATTAACAATACAATATCTTTTATTGTTAGACTACTTCCGTTTTGATCTGTAGTTCTTCGATCATATACAAACTATCAGTAATTGTATTTATGTAGAAGTGTACATAAATAAAACAAATTAAACAAATGCAAAATTAAAACAAATGCAAAATACAAACATTACATGGAGAAAAATATTGAAACTTCTTGGATTCCATTATTTCATTCCATAGTTTGTCAGTACATCAATCAAAATTAACATAAATATTGTTGAGTTCTTTTTTCTTTATCGAATTTGTTAAAATCAAATTTTCAATTATTAAATTTTTTATATCGCAATGTTTCAATTATACAATAACTTTTTACACTTCTCTTCTGATGGAAGAAACTACGATTTTCCTGTGATTTCCATTAAACAGTAACGTGTATGTTATTACTTTTTAATTATCAGGTACAGATACTTGTTTATATCAAAATCAGGTCAAGTCCACTTTTATTTGTATTTTATTTGAACAAAGTATATACTATTGAAGACTATTAGACGTACACTTCAGTAAAGTTTTCTTATTTTCGTTTTCTAAATATTTTTTTTATTCATTATTGTACATTATTTTAAAATATTTATGATACCTATTATTAATACACTCAATATGAGTGACACGAACGTAGGTATCTATATATTATCCGTCCACAAGAAGAAGGCACAACGTGTTTACATCCTCACTCCGCCTGTAGTTCGTTGCTACTGCTGCGATCGCAAGCAAGAATTACCATTGGTCGTAAATAGTGACGAAGACCGATGACGGCGATCTCAAATTTGACTGAGAACGAATTATAGCAAGGTGCATCTACGTAGGGTCCTAATAAAGCGTTAGGTATTCATAAACAGGATAATTTGCTTACGGTTTAGATAATGAAAAAATGAATACAATTTAATATGCGTAATAATCATTAATATTTTTAAAATTATTTATTGCGAAAATAACTAAATCGTATTTATTAAAAATAATATAAATTTACTTTGTAAACAATATAAAATGAAATAAGATATGCTGTAGCAATGTCAAAATGCTACAACACATATAAAATCGTATAATGAAATTATACTGAAGTTACTGAAGGATGACAAAGTCATACACAAAGTTTCTTAAGAGTGCAGAACTGCATGCTACATATAATAAACACGCTTGAGTTTCCAAACGTTCCGTTGAACGCTTCATAGAGACACAATTTCGTGTTCTCAATCTCAAATGTGCATGATATAATTTATTTTCTCGCCAATTTTCATTATAAATGTAGATATATGCTCAATTTTGTGAGTAACTGTACATATAAAAGAAAAATTTATTCCAAATCTTGTCCTCTACACACACCCACAAGTAATTGAAATCAGAAAGTAGAATAAATTTTTAAATAATTACTAAAATTTCTAGTAAAATAGTAGTTTTAATATAAAATTGTTTTTTGAATTGTCATTGTCGAAAATTTTACTTAAACAATAACTTATGGGTACGTATAAAGAGATGAGCCGAAATCAAATTTGCCTAACCAAACTTCTATCGTATGGTGAGTGACATGAACATCCCCGTTGTGTCTAATTGTAAGATTATCACTGTCCAACAAATTAAAAAATTTTTTCTGCCTTCCAATAATCAGTGGGTAATCCTTGTAGAGCCACACTCCTCAAACAAGAATCCGAAATTCGAATTGGTGTATTACCCCCAGTCTTAGGAAAACACAAGTTTTTGTAAACACCCAGAATTTTCCAGAGTTTTGAGATATTATATGAAAAGTAAAAGGGTTAGAAAGATCTAATTGTTCTTCAAAAATAAAGAAGAGTTTCTCGAATATAGTATATATTCTATTAATTATTTTTGATCCCAAATAGTTGTAGAGGCTTGCAGCTGCGGTTTATGGCGGGCCCATGTGCTTCGGGTTTCTTTAGCAAATCGTAGAAATGGCTACGGACCGGGCCTGTCGGCGGTAATAGAAGTTGTCGACGTGCAGCCCGGGGCACTGGACAGCTGTTGGCTATTGCCTGTCATAAACGCTGCTCCGCGAGGGACACGGGTGCTCCTGGCACGGCCCGGCATGCGGGGTCCTCGTACGGCCCCGCGGTAGGGTCTCCACGTATTAAGAAATTCCAGCCCGGGTTTGTGTGATTTGGACACCCTGTTCGGCGTCGCGACGCCTCCCACCTTCGAACCCTTGTAGCCGGCGTCCTCAGCCACTGTGAGGCCTTGGGTCCGTCGCGATTGGTCAGTGGCGCGTTGCCTCCCACCCTTGACTCGGGAGTAGTAGGGTGTACCGAGGTGACGGCTGCGCTGAGTGACGGCCCTTGAGTCAGTTTCTTCGATCGTTACATCTACAAATCATCAAGGGTTTCGTAGTTCTTCACTAACATTGAGAACTTCTCGAATCGGACAGTGGTCCTTCGAGTTACATCTTTGCTGTCAACTCCATTTGTGTATTGTGTCCTTTCATTGGGGAAGGTGGTCCTTCGAGAAGGGTATTAGACTGCACATCATTCGTGCAAACACATCCAATGCTCGACTGATCTATGTGAGATCGACCACGAGCCTTAACATTTGGTCCTTCGAGCCGGATACCAGTAGACATTGGCCCTTCGAGGAAATTCTGCAGCCGTCTTGTACATCCAGTGCGTCGTCAGTGCTTGACGACAACGCTCAACACCTCCCTGGACGTAATAGCAGCAAGCGGCGGAGACCTCGAAGGCTGCATCGACCAATAGTTGGACCACGGCGACAACCGAGTCTTCTGAAGGAAGCAGCATCCAGGGCGGCATTTGGCTATTGGGATCCTGGACGCAGTGGAACAGACGAGCAACGAGCATTCGGAGGAACGGCCCACGGAAGCTGCCTGAAGCCGCTGATCCACTCCTGTCGTGTCCGTGAGTCATTTTCCTTGTTTTAATTTGTGGGCCTGATCGTGTGCATCATGGAGGCTGTCAAATCGCTCATTGCCGCGCGCGGGGATTTGAAGGCCAGATTGACGATTCATAAAAAATATGTCGAGTCGGTGGACGTTAACGATGGTATAGAGGTCTTTGAAGCGCGTGTTCGAATGAACGAAAGTTTACTCGAGAAATTCGATGCTGTGCAATCTCAGGTAGAAGCGGCCGTGATAGGCACACCAGACGAGGAGGCACAGTTGCATGAGCGCGAGCAGTTTGAGGATATTTATTGTAAAATCCACAGTGAAGTTAAAAAACGATTAAGACAGGTACAGGGTGAAGTTTCGCCAAGTCCGGCACCGGCAACGGCCGGCTCCGTCAGTAGCCCTATATTATCGGCTCCCTACTCTGCGGTGGGTATACCGGACATACGATTGCCAGACTTTACGGGCGAGCCGAGTCAATGGATTCGTTTCCGGGACACCTTTGTGTCATTGGTGCACGAGGCACAAGGTTTGAGCGACGTTGACCGATTTAATTATCTAACATCGGCACTGTCCGGGGCTGCCGCGCGAACCATAGAATCATTCGGTGTGTCAGCAGCCAACTACGAATTAGCGTGGGCTCGGCTTAAGGAAAGGTATGGCGACCCCCAGGTGTTGGTAAATCACTACATACGCTCTCTCTTAAATGTCGAGCCCATTAGGAAACAATCCAGTGAAGCGCTCACTGAATTTGCGGACAGCGCGATAAACAGCGTACGCGCGTTAGAGTCACTGTTAGGGCCCACGGAATTCCGTGACGCACTCCTCAACACAGTCTTGGCAAAAAGGCTAGATACAGCCTCCCTTGACGAGTGGGAGTGGCGAAACACAAGGTCGCGCGCGATGCTCACATTCCGCGATTTTGCCCAATTCATGGAACAGCGGGCTCAGTATCTCGCGCGTAAGGACGCGAATAAACCGATTCTTAGCGCTAGCTCACGTGATAGATTAGGAACCGATAAGCCGCGAGAAGGGGCAGCCAGGGCTTTCCTCCCGGTATCTCATGTCGCTAACCAGGGTGGCAAATGCGCACTGTGCGACAATAAGCACACGTTGGGTCACTGCCCGGCATGGAAGGCCATGCCTATCTCAGAGCGACGGAATGTAGTAAAACGCACACGTGCGTGTTACAACTGCTTAGCTCCCGGACATGGAGTTAAGACGTGTACGCGCGAAACATGCAGAAAGTGTGGTAAGAAACACCACACGCTGCTGCACAAGGGGGGGCCTCCCTAGTGAGGAGAGTTTAGAGCCCGATAAATGCGACATAGAACCGGTCGCTCCCGTCGCGTCATCTTACACTTCGAGCGCGGTTAAGATCGACGCAGGCTACACGGTCCTCTCTACCGCGGTAGTCCGTATCATAGGCAAAGGGGAAAAGGACCACGAATGCCGCGCGATGTTAAATGTAGGCTCGCAAGCGAATTTCATAAGCCGGGTGTTGAGCGTCGTTTCGCTCTTCGTGGCCGCACTTCGAACTTAACGGAGTGCAGCCTATTTGAATGGTTTTGAATCACAACCGACGGGCACAGGCCGAACTTAGAGTTTGTGAAGTCTAGTGCGACGCTGCAGCTTGATGTTATGACAATCAGTTGTGACTGACCTGCCTAAGGTCAGTTGCGCCGAGGAAGGCTCGGCTGGGCCCGTGCTCGTCGGTGATTCGTTGACGCTGTTGCTGGCCAGGCGCGGAGGGCGTATTTTTCGTCCAAGCCTAAGCAATAGACAATTTTGCAAGAGTCCGCTGGAGGTGGCATGCAACATTTACTAATAAATCAAGGAACTCGGTGCCTCACAGGGTGGTCGCGCGTATGGCCTTTAATGACGGCGCCTGCCGGAAATCGGCAGGCGCCTGGTCGCCAAATGCTCGACCCGAGGGTTTTATTTACGACGGCCACCTCCAACGTACTCTTGGCCACTGGCGACGCAACATACCGCCCCCCTTGAACCATTTGGTTCAACAGCTATTATTCTGCATGAGGACTATCGGTCTAACTAATTGATTACAATTTTACCTAGTCTAATCCTATCCAGCTAGGGTACTCTTGGCGAGTTACAATATCGCGCCTTTCACTAAGAGTCCAGCGGTAGCGGGGCGATGCGCTTCACGCAGCGCTTGTATTCGCCGTACGCCGTCTTGACGGTCACCACTCTTGTAACCCCATCCTTACCGGGGTGTATGGCGACAATCCTCCCTAAGGGCCAGGTCAGGGGTGGCGTGTGGTCCTCCCTCACTATTACCAGTGATCCTACACGGATGTTCTGCGCCATTCCCGAGTGCCACTTTTTGCGGATTGTCTGCTCCTGCAAATACTCCTTGCTCCACCTATTCCAAAAATGTCTACGCATCTGCTGGATGTGCGCCCAGGACGACAGTCGCCCTAGTGGAATCCCAGAATAGTCATAATCCGGTATACTTGTCAAAGTGCCGCCGATAAGGAAATGGGCGGGGGTCAACGCCTGCAGGTCATTTGGATCGGGAGATAGGGCTGTGATAGGTCGGGAGTTCAGGATCGCTACGATCTGAATGACGTATGTCAACAACGCCTCATAGGACAACAAAGTTTCGCCAATCACCCGTACGAGATGGTGCTTTGTGGCCCGCACGGCCGCCTCCCATAGGCCGCCAAAGTGCGGGGCCCTCGGAGGTATTAGATGCCAGCTGGCATTCTCGCTCGCCAACTCGACCGCTATTGCTTCGTTACGCGCCTGAGACTTGATAAACGCGAACAACTCTTTGACCTCGCGCCTTGCACCTACGAAATTCGTCGCATTGTCCGAGTATATATCCGCTGGCCGTCCTCTACGGGAAAAGAACCTGCGGAGCGCCGCTAGGAACGCCTGAGTCGTTAGATCGCTCACTATCTCTATGTGCGTTGCCTTGGTGGCAAAGCACACAAATATCGCGACATATACCTTGACCTTGCCTCGATTTCGGTGCGCCTTTTCTTTTATTAATATCGGGCCGCAGAAGTCGACCCCTACTCGCAAAAATGGCCTCGACTGCACTACGCGAGCTGATGGCAAATCGCTCATCTGATATGTCGGCGTTGGCGGCTTCGCACGGTAGCACGTAATGCACGATCGTACAATCCTACGCACCAACCCCTTCCCGCCGGGTACCCAAAATCTTTGGCGGGTCGCGTACAACGTGGCTTGCGCTCCCGCATGAAAGTGTTTTACATGATGGTCGCGCACGATATTCTCGGTTACTTTATGACGTTCCGGCAATATAATCGGGTGCTTCGCCCCGTATGGCAACCGCGATCTCGATAGCCGACCGCCTACCGGTAGTAGCCCGTTCGCGTCGACAAAGGGGCTCAGTGGCGCGAGCCTACCTGTGACCCGCGCCGAAGTCTTCAGTGCGTGGAGCTTGTCGCTATAAGATTGTCCTTGCATTCTTTGAATTATGCATCGCTCCGCTCCACGTAGCTCAGTGACCGATAGCGCGCCGCTATGTCTTTCCTTGTGAGAAGCATTGTGTATGAACCGTAAGCAATGCGCTATAACCCGTTTTAATTTATCGTAAGATGCAAATCTTTCCAACGTGTCCCAATCCGATACTTTGCTAACTAGCACTACGAGCGGTCGCAATTCGGGAATCTCCTTCTTCTCCAACTCAAGCTTGGGCCATTGCGTCTCGGGTTGCTTTAGCCACGCGGGTCCCTGCTGCCATTGCTCGTTCCTAATGAATTCCTTAGCCGCGAGCCCGCGCGATATCATGTCCGCAGGGTTATCCGACGAACGCACATGCCGCCACTCATGTGCCTCTGATATTGCCTGTATGTCCGCGACTCGGCGCAACACGAATGTTTTTAACGCGTGAGGCGGTGTCGCAATCCAACACAGCGCTATTGTCGAGTCAGACCAGAAAATGACCTTCTCAAATTCTAATCTGCGCAACGCGCCTCGCGTGCTTTTGAATAATTTTATCAACAATCGCGCCGCGCAGAGTTCTAATCGTGGCAGCGTTATTGTCTTCAAGGGTGCGACTCGAGACTTCGAGGCCACGAGGCTGGTCGAATGGTTGCCGTTTTGCTCGGTCACCCGCAGGTAGATGCACGCGCCGTACGCTTGCACGCTCGCGTCACAAAAGCCATGTAATTGCAGGCTTACATAGCCCTTCGATGTCACCTGCCTAGCTATCGAGACTTCCCGTAATAGATTTAACTCCTGGCAATACGCGACCCACCTAGAGTGTATGTCCATTGGGACGGATTCGTCCCAATCCGTCTTTAATTTCCATAGATCCTGCATTAATATTTTCGCGCGTATAATTATCGGTCCTAGCAACCCCAGGGGATCAAACAACGTCGCGATTCGTGATAACATTGCTCGCTTCGTAACGCGCTTGGCCGGCTGGATATCCTCTACACTATACGAGATCGTATCGTGTTTCGGATTCCAGCATAACCCCAATGTTTTCACTTTCTCACCGAGATCGATTCTAAAGTGCTTATCACAGGCCTTATCCTTCAGGCCTTCAATGAGCGCTTCGTGATTTGCCACCCATTGACGAATATGGAAACCTCCCCTCCTGCATAGTTCAATCAGTTCGTCCCGTATTGCCACGGCTTCCTCCCGCGCTTGAGCGCCTGTTAACAGGTCGTCCATATAGAAGTCCTCGCGTAGCACCCTTGCAGCACGGACTAGCTCATCGCCCTCGTCATTCGCGAGTTGTCGGAGCGTTCGCGTCGCAAGAAATGACGTGGCCGCAGTCCCGTATGTCAAAGTGTTTAAGGCATATGTTTCTAGCGGCTTCCATGGTTCCGAGCGCCATAGAATTTTTTGATACACACGATCGGCGGGATGCATCAACACCTGCCGATACATCTTTTCTATGTCTGCGGTGAGCACATACGAATGTGATCTAAACCAAACCAGCAAGGAGTATAAGTCGTCCTGAATTGTCGGCCCTACTAGCATCGTATCGTTTAGCGAGACACCCGTTGATGTTCTAGACGACGCGTCGAATACTACCCTGAACTTAGTCGTACGGCTCGACGGTTTAACTACGGTTTGGTGTGGCAGGTAGTACCCCGTTTCGCTTGCCGGTGACTCGATTCTGGTCATGTGCCCCAGGTCCCTATAATCCCTCAAGAATTTCAAATATTCCTCCTTCAACCCCGCGTCCTTCGACATACGTCGCTCTAACGCGTACCATCGCTTGAGTGCTACCGAGTAGGACTCTCCTAAGGCTCGCTCTCCTTCCCTAAATGGAATCCGAACCATGTACCGGCCCGATACTGGGTCCCGCGTTGTATTACTCAGAAAATGCGCTTCGCATGCCCGCTCCTCGGCCAACACCGGCGTTTTTTCCGGTGTTTCCTCCAGTTCCCAGAATTTCCCCAACTGTTGCTGCAGCGCCTCGCGCGCCAAATTGTAACGGCTGCTACCTGCTGCCACACTACCCCACAGTTTACCTCCTAAGACCCAGCCGAATTTTGTCTTTTGCAGCGTGACCGCCCCGTTTTCGAGGGAGATTTGCCCCACACATAAGAGCCGCAAAAACCACTCCGCATCGATCAACCCCTCTATCTTCGATGGAGTGTTGAAGTTCGGATCCGCGAGCGTTATGTTGCCAGGAATCTTAATTGCGGTTCTCCCTATTACCCGTGATGGTAGCTTTTCCGTAATGTGCGGTATTATTAAGAAATTGATATTTGCCTGAAACCCGTTGATGCGCGATTGTATTTTGGCCGTGGTCGAACTTGTTACACCCGTGCTGGTTTGGTTGATCCCTATCACCGGTACCTCAATCCTCCGACGCACTAAACCCAATTTCTTCGCTACCGCTTCCGTTAGAAAATGCGACTGCGAACCCGAGTCTAGCAATACGCGAACCGGTCGCGGCTGTCCCCTGCTATCCAACACATGTATAACCGCGGTGGTTAGTAACGTCTCCGGTCGCACGCTAACGTACAGCGTGGACACATTGGCCTGCACCGCTGTCTGCTGTTCCATCGCTTGACTAGGGTGCAACAATGTATGGTGATTTCCCTTACACTGTCGACACCCGCCAGCAGCACAGTGTCTCGCAAAATGATTCGGCCGCAAACATTTTGTACACAGTTTCGCGCGCCTTACCATTTCCATCCTCTGCTCTACCTGCGCATTGTTTAGTTTCGGACACGCTGTCGTAAAGTGCCTTTCCTTACAGATTTGGCACCACACGGCCGTCACCGCATGTGCCAAAGTCGACGCTTGATTTGCCCTGATCGGGTATTTCGTTCTGAATTCCGACCTCGTGCCTGTATAAGCCCCCCCCCCCCCCTGTGCGATCTCTCCGGAGTTTCTGAATCCAACAGTTTTTGTCTGTTGTGCAGGAACCCAAGTAACTGCTCCATGGTCGGTAGAGCAGAACCCTGCGTCTCCTCCTTCCAACGCAATCGTGACTGCTCATCCAACCTGGAGGTTATCGCGTATATCGGGAACGCCTCTAAGAACGGTGTTCTCAATGCTTCTAACGCTCTGTAATGCTTTGTAACTTGATCTACAAGGTCGCTAAACGACTGCGTGTTAGCGCGTACGCAATGCGGTAATTCGAAAAATGCCTGTATACGGCTGTTTATAATTGCTTTGGGATCGTCGTAGTTCTTTTCTAATATACCCCACGCCACTGAATAATTCGCCGCGGTGGTCTCTAACGATTCTATTTTCTCGGCGGCCCTACCGGTTAGACATGATTTCAAATAGATAATTTCTGCGTATCGCGAAACGCGGCATTTTCATGCACGGCGGCTCTGAACGCGTCGTAAAAACCGGGCCAGCCCGCGCACGAACCCCCGAATTGGGGCAATGGCATCGTCGGCAGTTTTATTTGAGCTTCGGCGCTCAAGGAGGTAGGCGACTGTGAAGCTAGGACCCCGTCCGCGTTCGCGATTGGTTGCCGAGATTGCCCGTCGCTTACTATGTCGGTCGGTCCGATCGTATTTAACCTAACTTGCGCAATTTCTGCCGACCCTGCTACACCCTGCCTGCCCTGCGCGCCTATGAGCGTCCTCGCTCTCCTTACGCTATCGTGGTAGCAGCCCTCTATTTCCATCCGTTCCTCTATACGCTGTTCAAACTCGTCGTCCGAACAGACCATTTCTAGGCCCCCTTGAATCTTTTCAAAGGGCTCGAATTCCTTTTCTAATTGCGCAACCCTGTGTTGTACTGTCGCAATGTCTGTGTCACCCGTCTGTTCGTACGACTCGAGGAACCGTTCGAACAGTGTCAATTTTGCCTTGATCGCGCCGCGCCTTCGTACAAGACCACGCATTTCGGCTACGCCGCACTCGTATGCCATTATTCGTCGCGAGTAGTTTTATCGTGTGGATAGAGGGACGGAATTGTTGGGTGTAGCGACACTTTAACAAATATCCTACTCACGACCTTCTGCGACCCCACGGGCGACGGGGTATTCAGCGCTGACTGCTGGTGCTGTATGTCGTTGGATCCTGGCATCGACCTTGCGTCGACCCTGGTGCTGGATCCCTTCGTTGGATCCGGTGTAGAATTCTGTCGTTGAATCGTGGCGTCGACCCTGCTGCTGGATCCTGGAGTCGACCTTGCGTCGACGCTGGTGCCGAATGTCGTTGGATCCTGGCGTCGACCCTGGTGCTGGATCCGGCTCGAAGGACCAAAATGTTGAGCGTCGTTTCGCTCTTCGTGGCCGCACTTCGAACTTAACGGAGTGCAGCCTATTTGAATGGTTTTGTATCACAACCGACGGGCACAGGCCGAACTTAGAGTTTGTGAAGTCTAGTGCGACGCTGCAGCTTGATGTTATGACAATCAGTTGTGACTGACCTGCCTAAGGTCAGTTGCGCCGAAGAAGGCTCGGCTGGGCCCGTGCTCGTTAACGCTGTTGCTGGCCAGGTGCGGAGGGCGTATTTTTCGTCTAAGCCTAACCAATAGACAATTTTGCAAGAGTCCGCTGGAGGTGGCATGTAACATTTACTAATAAATCAACGAACTCGGTGCCTCACAGGGTGGTCGCGCGTATGGTCTTTTATGGCGGCGCCTGCCGGAAATTGGCAGGCGCCTGGTCGCCAAACGCTCGAGGGTTTTATTTACGACGGCCACCTCCAACGTACCCTTGGCCACCTGCGACGCAACACCGGGAATTTTGTGAGTGGGCCGGCCTACCGCTTCGGGCTGTCGAGACAAAGGTCGGTGGCTTGGGGCGACGTAAGAGCAACATCCGCTCAATGACACAGGTGCGGATGACGTCGAGCAGTGGCGACTTTCGCGCCAACCTGAGCTGCTTGGTAATAGATTCCATCACCGAAAGGATGCCAAACGTACCACTGGGAAGGGTTAACATCCCAATACCCCCCGGAGGAAGGACTGCGGATCCAGACTTCGGTACCCCGGGGCGCGTGGAAATGCTCATAGGGGCGGGTCTGTTTTGGAACTGCTGTGCATCCGGTAGGTAAGGGTGGGGGTTGGCAACCTCCGGCGGCAAAAGACGCGGCTCGGGTGGGTGCTGGGCGGCAGCCTGCAGTGACCAGCCCCGCAGAACCGGGCCGAATTGACCCGCATTTGTCGCGCGGCATAAGTCCGTCGGTGCTTAACGATAGTCAGTTGTTGTGGCACGGCCCATCATGGCTATCATTGAAAGAGGCCGCGTGGCCTCAGTCTGTCTCACCCGCGATCGAGATTCAGGAGGAAAGAACATCGCGAATCATATTAGATCTACTCGTGCTACAGCAAGCTAATCCGGGTCATAGCTTACGTCTTCAGGTTCTGTAGGGGAGCGCGACGCGAACGCCGTACCAACGCGTCAGACAACGGGTACCAGCGTCCTCCAGTCGTGGAGGAGTTAGTGGCAGCCGAGCACCGACTCATTATAGCAGTGCAAGGGCAATATCTTGACAAGGAGAGGTGGCAGTTGGAGGCAGGGGAGCCTCTGGCCAAGAGCAGCCCGATCGCGTCCCTGCATCCCTTCCTTGATGAGTACGGGCTAATCAGGGTGGACGGTCGCCTTCACAACGCTCCCGTGCCGTACGCGAAAAAACATTCGATCCTCATATCAAGTTCGTGCCCGTTGACTGCATTGATAATTCGACGAGAGCATGTGCGGCTGCTGCACGCCGGGTGTCAACAAACGCTCTCGTCCGTACAGTCAAGGTATTGGATTGTATCCGGTGGGCGCGCCACTCGAAAGGAGTTGCGAAACTGCGTGACCTGTTTTAAATCAAACCCCATTAGCGCACAGCCGACAATGGGGGTACTACCGCCCGCACGCGTCACTCCTGCTCGTGCTTTTGCTACCTGCGGCGTAGACTATGCCGGTCCCTTTCTTGACGTTGACCGCGGACGTTCCCGCATCTCTAGAAAGGCCCACCTGTGCCTGTTCGTATGCTTCGCGACCAAGGCAATGCACCTGGAATTATGCACTGATTTGACAACGGACGCCTTTCTTAATTGCCTATGTAGATTCATTTCGCGTCGCGGTATGTGTCATGCCATTTACTCAGACAATGGTACGAACTTCATTGGCGCGCGAAACGAATTAAGGGAACTGGGGTCATTATTGACGTCTCGATCGCGCACAAGGACCGGGTTACTAGCGCGCTGGCTCAGGAACACATCGAGTGGCACTTAATTCCGGCCCGCACTTCGGAGGGTTGTGGGAGCGGGGCTTTCGGTCAGTGAAAACTCACCTAAGACGCGTTATAGGCAACCAACAGCTCACATTTGAAGAGATGTACACGACACTCGCACAAATTGAAGCGTGCCTAAACTCACGTCCCCTCCATCCCCTGTCCTCGGATCCTTTGGATCTGCATCCGCTAACCCCCACTTCCTCATTGGAGAAGCGCTGATGGCACTGCCTCAGACTGACCTCCAGGATGTCCCAACTAATCGCCTCAGCAGATTTCAGCTGTTGCAGCAAATGGTGCAACACTTTTGGAAACGGTGGCAGCGGGACTATCTGCAAGGGTTGCAACAGCGGCACAAATGACGAATCGGATCTCCCGGCGACACAAAAATTGGAGCCCTGGTCCTGATCAAATAGGACAACCTTCTCCGGCTAAAATGGGCGCTGGGGCGTATCATAGAACTGCATCCAAGCCAGGATGGCATCACTCACGTGGTCTCCCTTCGTATGGCCAACTGGACATTGAAGAGACGCGTAACGAAGATCTGCTTGCTGCTGGACGCGCAAGACGCGTAGATTAAGCGACCTATTGTAGCATAGGTTAGCATGTAAGACATCTAGCAATTAATCTAGCGTAAGGAATCCCAGACGGATTACATGTACGATTGAACTAGGTTAGTTTAAGGCGGTATGTAGAGGCTTGCAGCTGCGGTTTATGGCGGGCCCATGTGCTTCGGGTTTCTTCAGCAAATCGTAGAAATGGCTACGGACCGGGCCTGTCGGCGGTAATAGAAGTTGTCGACGTGCAGCCCGGGGCACTGGACAGCTGTTGGCTATTGCCTGCCATAAACGCTGCTCCGCGAGGGACACGGGTGCTCCTGGAACGGCCCGGCACGCGGGGTCCTCGTGCGGCCCCGTGGTAGGGTCTCCACGTGTTGGGAAATTCCAGCCCGGGTTTGTGTGATTTGGACACCCCGTTCGGCGTCGCGACGCCTCCCACCTTCGAACCCTTGTAGCGGGCGTCCTCAGCCACTGTGAGGCCTTGGGCCCGTCGCGATTGGTCAGTGGCGCGTTGCCTCCCACCCTTGACTCGGGAGTAGTAGGGTGTACCGAGGTGACGTCTGCGCTGAGTCTTCGATCGTTACATCTACAAATCATCAAGGGTTTCGTAGTTCTTCACTAACATTGGAACTCCTCGAATCGGACAGTGGTCCTTCGAGTTACATCTTTGCTGTCAACTCCATTTGTGTATTGTTTCCTTTCATTGGGAAAGGTAGTCCTTCGAGAAGGGTATTAGACGGCACATCATTCGTGCAAACACATCCAATGCTCGACTGATCTATGTGAGATTGACCACGAGCCTTAACCATAGTTATAAATTAACGTCAAAATTTAAGAAAGTGCCGATGGCAATACTACTAAAGAAAGTTGTAAAAATCTATAAAGTTGTATTTAATATTTAAAATTTGTAAGTTAGTTAAACCTTCTTTAAGTATCATCGTTTTTAATGTCTTTGAAGTATAGTTAAGAATAAAAATTTTCGTCTTGTAAGATTTAGTAAAGTCGCAGAAGTTCTGCGCTTCTTAACATAGGCATTCTTTTGAAATATAAACACTTAACGTTCCTCTCCTCTGCTTCAATACTTAATAAAATTGAAGATAGTTCTTCAAGTGCTTTTGGTTTCGTTTTGTACATTTCATTCTCGTTTGGGATTTATAAGAGGAACTTACAATAGTAAAAATCGCTTTTGAAATGGTACTAGATGTAAGTTATAGTACATACCTATTATCAACAAACCTTGATAGACTTTTTCAAAATGGGCCTTCGTTTTCAAGATATTTTGATTTAAAATTTGATTTTCACATAGTAAATGAATTACTTAAATCTTTTCAACAGAGCGAGTTTTGAGTACGTCAGTAGAGCGAGGGACTACGAGCTGTTGGTAGTGGGATCTCAAATCCTGGCCCCGCGGCCTCTCGTTATTATTTTTTTTTTTTAGTACAATTTTAAAATGCAAAAATATGTTTAATTTATTTTTGAATTTAATGTCAATGCTGTATGACATCAATATTAAGACAAAAAACATTAAATTTTTAATATAAAAAATAGAAGTAAATACACTAGTAAAATAGTAGTATATGTCATATATATTTTTCTGTATTATTCATTCGTATTAGTCATTATCAGGTAAATTCTATATTGGTTATTCGTATTGCCGCTATCGACGCTAATTGTTTTCTGACATATGGTGGTTGTGGTGCATATATATTATACTAGTATACGTGTTAGTATTACAGTTGTAGCATTATTAGTATTAGACGTGGTATTGGTAATAGGTTTCTCTTTTCACTAAAGATAGATCGACTATGTATAAAACTAAGCTAATCGTCTTAATGCCCTCGGCACGCGTCTTTACCGTCTTCGTCGCCTACGTCTTTACAGGTCTCTCATCTTACTACGTCTTTCCAACTCTCTTCTCTTACTACGTCTTTCCAACTCTCTTCTCTTACTACGTCTTTCCAACTCTCTTCTCTTACTACGTCTTTACCAATCCTTTCTCGTACTCGTACTCATACTGCCACTACATCTTTACCAATCTCTTCTCGTACCCATACTCTTACTACTACATCTTTACCAGTCTCTTCTTGTACCCATACTGTTCCCAAACACGCTCCTTTCGCACCCTACATCCTTACGCGCATTCATTCTCTTTCATTCTAATCCTCAATCTCTCATTTCAGGACCACACGCATTTCCTTTCGTTCTCACGCATTTCCACGCCCGGTCGTCTTGCACGACCCCCTGTAAAGGGTCACTCGTGCCCTTTAAGAAATTTATCGACAGATCGGCGCCAAGTGTTTCCCTAACGCAATGTCCATTCACACGCAATGTATCTTCTAGGCCTGCACTCGAAGCAGGCCCAAGTGGACACGGAAAGTTCCGATACCACAATATTCTAAACAATTGTTAAAGTGATGGTAATCCTTGTATACCTAGAAAGGATGTCCGAATACCCTTTTACATGTTTACAAAAACCTATCAAAAAGAATGAATTTGGACCAATAGTAAAAAGGCAAATGGATTTTTTGCTTTAGACTTGCACAAATGTAGTTGTCACCTGCAGTAAATTTGGAAAACTAATAAAAGATTTATATGCCGTTTATTTAGAGAAGACTGTAAAACCATAAGTAAAAAATAAAAACTTTCTGTTACTTGTGGGTGCATTTTTGCATTTCAAAGTTGTACTAAAATTTAAAAAATAGTAACAAGATGCTGGAATTCGACCTCACTACCAACAGGGACTTACCCAAAATTTGTTCTGTTAAAAAGATTTAAGTAATTCATTTATCAAGTGTGTATCAAACTCTAAATCAAAATACCTCGAAAACGAAAGCTCATTTTGAAGAAATCTATTAGGATTTTTTGATAGTGGGTATGTATTATAACTTGCATCTACTACCGTTTCAAAAGCGATTTCTGCTACCATAAGATCCCCTTGTTAGTTCTGTCTTTCAAATTGTGAAAGGCAGACGTGTAAGGCAAATCCAAATTTTCCTTTGAGTAAAAAAATCGTATACTGCAAATTATATTTTTAATTTATAGTGTTTTAATTTATAGTGTATTAATTTATAGCGCTAAGTATGTGTTTGTTTTGTTGATACTAAATTTTCAACTATATAACAATTTCTAATGAAATTTTTGTAAATAGAAATTGATTAAGAAATACAACATAGTGTAGTGATTAGTATCCACAGAAATATATGAAAAAAAAAGACAAAACACTGATTTATTAAAAAAAAAAGTCAAACATTATTTACATAAAGTGGATGTCCCATTGAATCTCTCCATCGGCGTTGGTTACGCATAGCAGCGGCCTTGCCACATGGCGTGTAACGGCTGTACACGCGTCACCGATGAATATTTTCTCGGCTTGCTCGAAATGTAAATCGTTCCGACACTTCTGTCGGACGATTTCTTCTTCAGAAATGTCTCAAGAATCCGATCCCGTGTAGAATTTTCATCCTATGTAAAGACCTTTTCGTAAAAGTATAAAAATAGTGCAGGGAAACTACGTACATCGGTACTTTTTTTAAACTTTGACGTTAATTTATAACTATTTAGGATCAAAAACAATTAATAAATTATATACCACTATATTCAAGAAACTCTCCTTTATTTGTGAAGACCAATTAGAATTTTCTAACGTTTTTACTTTTCATGTAATACCTCATCATCGGTGGATGAAAAATCGTAGTACAACCGGCCAGGGAATAATTTTACATTAAAAAATAAAGAGAAAATATAGTATACAATTTCTTCATCCGAGGCTTCGTTTTTGAGAAAATCGAATTTGAAGTTTGCTCAACTACGTAATACGATTTACTTACCGTGTATTCTATTATTGGTTGTCGATAATGATAGGATGCTATAGGAAATACCCAAATAGTTCGATACCTGACAGAAATCCATAGTTTATCTAAGTGCGTAGCAGTTTATTTCGTTTTGTGTTTTACTTTGTTAAATTATCAAGTTATGCCAAAGTATTCTAATCGAGAGTATGTTGATATGTTGCTCACTTTGGGTGCTTGTTTCTGCTGCAAGTAGACATTACGCAGAAAAATTTCCTAATCGCTGACATCCAGATAGGAGAGTCATACAGAGAGTGGAATAAACAGTAGCGGAGACTAGCTCATTTGTATCATATTATAAACATCGTAATCGTGATCGACAATTGTACATCATTGAAGAAAGTGTTCTTCAGAGTGTAAATGTCACACCTAGCATTAATACAAGAAATCTTAGTTCTATACATAATGTTAGTACCTAAATAATCCATTATATTCTGCACAATAACCACATGCAACCGTACCACATTACACGGATATACAATCTTCTGGAATGGAATTAGATGCAAAGAATGAATTTTTTGCAATGGTTACTCGAATATCACCCTGCAGATCAACAGTTTCTATCATGTATTTTATGGTCTGACGACTCCAAGTTTATACGAGATGAAATTGTCAATGTTCACAATACGCATTGGTGGTCAGACAGAAATCCTCATATTTATCGTGAAACTCATTTTTAAGAGAGGTGGAGTGTCAATGTTTGGGCAAGGATAATTGCGAGTCAAAACGTAGGACCTTATTGTCTACCAGACAACCTAAATGGAAGGGTACAACTCTATAATTAGAGTTTTTACGTGAAAAAATACCTTTAGATATCAGATCTAGAAGAATTTTTCAATATGACGGTGCCCCGCTACATTTCATGCGACCAGTTTTAAATTACTTAAATGAGAAGTATTCCCGCTGGTAAGTCGAAGTCTCCGAATCTCACATCCCTGGACTTTTACTTATGGGGACATGTCAAAGAAGAAGGATACAAAGAAAATATTTATAATATTGCACAACTAAAGTTAAAAATGCTTCAAGTGTTTGAATAACTGAAAATTGATAATACGTCATAATCTATTAAGTTATCATTAATTCGTTGAGCACAATTATGTATGCAGCAACGAGGAAGACTTTAAATGTCTAGCCATTGATTCGACTAATTTTTGTGTTGTTGAACTTTGAAACATTTATCCATATTTGGTAATTTTTACTTTCATATCTGTCTTATTGGTAAATGTTAGACCCTTTGCGTGTTCCTTTGTGCGACCGAGGACAGCGAACGTTGCAGCCATCAGAGCACCGTAGGATACTTCGAAGATCACTCGTCTGGCGACCAGTCCGTTAGAAGATAGCACTACAAGGGACGTCTAGGTTCAAGAGGATCAGCATGGTTTATAACACAGGAAGAAAGTTATAAACAAGGGAACGATTGCCAATATTTCTCGCCATAGGATCTCGCTGTCTAAACAATGGGGTACGACGGTCAAGAGCTATGGAGATAACCTACCAGGAATTCGGACGGACAACGCAGCTGCAACCCACGCGGACTAGCTGATGGGGTTTGCAGCGACACCAAATACGCACGGAGGGGGAGGAAGACTCCTTTACCTCTAAGATGCGGCTAGAAACAAGGATGCAGTTTTTACAATCGACGCCAAGGGACAGGTCGACCAAGGAGAACACCGGCGAACTCCCGATTCAAACTATCAACGTTAAAGTCTTAGAATCGACGTCAACGGGCGAGGTCGAATGCGCAAAACGCGGGCGAACTCTCGACTCAACCGGTCACGATCACATCAATACACTTAACCTTCGTATATATGTAACCTGTGTATATATACACATATATATATACATATGTATGTATATAATATAATATATCCATCATCTTATTTATAATTATTGATTTACTTAGTCTTTAAATTCTATAACTACACATCAGTGTCTCGACCGACCATTACAAAAGTCGGCGCGAGGTATAAACAGTAAACTTATAATTATCTTTAATACAGATATATAAAAATTATAAATATGTTTAATACAGAGATTTGGATAAAACGATATCAAACATTATTTTAATTCGTAACATGATTATTACACAATATTAAACATTATTGAACAATGAAAACTAATTTTTTTATTTAGTAAATTTCCAATATCCTTATTTATATTATATCACTTCTGAATATAGAAAGAACGACTGACTTTAGGTATCGATATACTAGTTCAGAATAGCATGTAACTTTATACTCTTAGAGACTTAGAGATAAGAAATTTCTCTATTAAGATCATTCATGGTGCGAAGCGACATGCTCATAAAGAAATTTAAAGAAGCAGATACACTTCTCTTTTTTGACTTTAAATAAACAATTATTTCTTATAATTTGTAATGTTCGAAGGAACAGATCAAAACCTTCAGAGCAGTCTTCTTGAGAATATTGTTGGATGAATTGAATTGTTTCATTTTTATTTTCCTTTTTAAAAACTTAATAGTGTTTACTTTAGTCAAAATTGTAATAATAATTCTCAGTATAAATTAATGTATAGGTGAAGTGTGTGATAAAAAGAAGGCAGTAAAAAACGGCAAATAAATTTAGCGAGTTCCGACTTTTTAAACTTTCCTAGACCCATTAACCAGTCATTCCAAATACGTTGAGCTCGAGGGTATAACAATAGTTAATATTCTGAGTCATTTTATAAACAATAGTTATATCTATGTTACGAGATGAGCAAAAAACATGTTCGACTTAACCAATAATAACTAAGAATTTGAAAAGTGGAAGGGGCTAGGTGAAGCGGGCGATCGCTTTTCTTTGCTCTTTGCGTCGTTAGCATGTGGGTAGTGTATGATCTTGTTTCCCGATAGTAGATGGATTCATACCTAAGGTTTTGGAGTTCGAATCTTATAAGAGATAAAGTTTTTTCCTTTATTTTTATTAATTTTTTCTTTATTTTCATCTATTTGTTTATTTCTATATTATATTTTTATTACTTTTTATTTATTTTTACAGTGCCTCGGATTTAATGAAACGTAAGAACACGAAAAACATATACATTTTTTGGCAACGTAATGCACATTCTACTCTTCGTATTTTTCGACTTTGACGGCTTCCCAGAAATACATTTTCTAATCCACTACCAATTATTAGCATCAATTTTTGAGGATATGATACACTATTCATGGTATACTATAAAATTGAAAAGTGAAAAATTAATTTTTTTTAATGTCAATCAAATATGTTTTCCGGAAACAATATGAAAAATGAAATGTGCATACATTTATCAGATACTTACGTTGCCGGAAATGTATGTGTTTTATGTCTTTACATTGCATTCCATCCGAGGCATTGTAAGAAATAAATAAAGAAACCAGGGTAAAAATATAATATAAAAATAAAAGAATATATGAAAATTAAAAAAAATGAATAAAAATAAAGGAAAAAAGATATAATTTTTACGAAATTCAAACTCCAGAACCTTGGATACAAATCTATATACTATTCATCTTCGTCGTTGCAGCTGTACTAATGCTTTTAAGAAACTGTATATAAGACAAAATTAAAAAATTAAGTTTTAAATATCTTTATAAATAATAAGCAATGGCAAAAAAGCTCAAATATGTTTATTTATTTTTGCTCTAGAACTACCAGAAAAAGTTTGAGAAAAATTTGCAACCCCACAAGTGCGACTCCTCTTTGTAAATACTTAAATATCAGTAAATAGTTTTCATTTGCTTT
Source organism: Ptiloglossa arizonensis (assembly GCF_051014685.1). NCBI lineage: Eukaryota > Metazoa > Arthropoda > Insecta > Hymenoptera > Colletidae > Ptiloglossa > Ptiloglossa arizonensis. The sequence continues at coordinate 2,371,545 of NC_135056.1, read as the reverse complement.
ATCATTTTCATTGTCGTAATTCTTCATATCACTCACATTGTCAACTATTAAATAATTGGATAATGATGATTGCAGTTGCGGTTGAAAGAATGATAGGAAATATAATAAAGATACTTTAGATAGAAGTTTGGCCTTTTTACGTTGCTGTTATTCCATTTTATTTCTAAGACATACACTTGAAGTAAATGGATCTGAAGTGTCTAAGGCCCTATAAAATATATCTTGTGAATTATTCCATCTATTATTTTTACATGCATGAAATTCTTTATCTTGTCTAGAGAATTTATATTTTGATTCTGTTGCATCGTCTCTCGAGTATACAGTTACTGGTACTTCCGCTGCCTCCTATTTTGTGTTTATCATGTATAAGCCTAATCTGTCCCAAAATAACTTCTGGATTTCTTTCTTTTTTAGAAAAAAGCTGTTCATTTTCCTATCTTTTTCTTACTTGCCATTTTTGGAGTTTTAATCTACTAGGTTGTTCAATAAGTTTTGTTGTTCAATAAAACTTATTGAACAGTATAGTACTAGGTTGCTCAATAAGTTTTGTCGTTCGATAAAACTTATTGAACAACCTATTATATGTGATGTCCACTTGTCAAAAAACATAAATTTCAAGACTCTAGAAAACTGCATTTGAAATTTCTATTCTTTTATTAATAATGGTTTGAGTTTTCAAATAAAAAAAGTCAAATATTTAACACTTTCCAAGATCTTTTTATAAGTTTTCCTAATTTTTAAATGATCAAAAACTTTGCATTCTTTATACATGATTTAAAATATGCTATTGACACACAAATATAGTGAAATATATTTCCTTACCTGTTAAAAAATGTAGTACAAATTAAAATTTTAATATTTTATAATAAGTAATTAAAATAATTAGTTTCATTTAATATCTAATAATTTTATCTTTATAGTACTGTATTTGATCACAAAATTATCTAAAAAAAGAAATATGTATAGATTTCGAAGCTTTAGAGTGTTGTTAATTTACAACGAAAAACTGATGTTCTTAAATAAAAGTTAAAAAATTGTATTTTGGCTACGAATCATCGTTTTCTAGCCAACGGTGCAGTAGTATAACACTTTTGCGCATTTTGTCGCTCAGCGCACGTGAGAGCTATATTTGAAAGCGAAGGGAAAGTGCTAATGCGTTTTCCTGTCGCAAATCTATATACAGATATAGTATGTACATAAATACAAGTTTCCTATTTATTATCATAAACCGATGAAGTAGATCTGTAAATATAAATTTTTCAACTGATTGTCTTGATTTCATGTATGGTCATCTACCATGATGATATTGTAAATTTTGCAAATTCATTGCAGTTTCACTTTATGTTCTTATATCGTGTAGAAATAATATTTGCAGAAATAGCAACATGGCGTCAATTGGGATTTTAGTACTTTTTAACATTATAGAAGAAAATATGTATATAGAAAATAATAGAATAAATAGATAACGTAATATTGTGATTGGAATGTCATGATAGCGTGACATTTAGGTTTGTACGATGACAGACGATAACAAATGTCTGACATTCAATTTTACAGCATTAAAAGTCATGACTTTATGTCAGGTGAAAACGAACCTTAAAGCTACATTTACGCGATAGCGCAAGAGAAAATAACTATAGTGATCATCTACAAAAATAGCAATGATTGTAACAACACTCACAAAACAAGGGTAAATGAGGTTAAATGTTATTTTTATGCAAGAATATCGATATGTTTTTGTATGGTCTCAAAATAACTTTTAGTACTTTATCTGAAATTCAAAGTGTAAGATGGAGAATTTGTGGTTAGACTAACATTGCTAAGTTTCATCAAGAAAGGAAGTTGACAAGAAAAGTGTCTTTATACGACGTTTGTTATATACAAAGAACATTTAACGAAATGGAAACTGTCAGTTTAAATGAAAATGTAATAGAAATGTCAGAATCACTTTTAACACGCGTTTATTATGCTGCTAAAGATGGTATGGCCATTGCGCTTTATGATCTTCTCAGTAATAAACCTTTTAAACAAGTTAATCATCTGATTAATCAAAAAGTATTAGAAGAAGATGGGCAACAATGTACACCTTTAATAATAGCTGCACAATATGGCCATGATAGTGTAGTTAAAATATTACTTGATAAATTTAAACCTGATTTGGAACAAGAAGGATCAGTTAAATTTGACGGATGTGTTATTGAAAAAGCAAGTGCTCTTTGGTGTGCTGCTGGTGCAGGACATTTGTCAGTTGTAAAAACTTTAGTAAATGCAGGTGCGGATGTTAATCATCCAACTGAAAGTCATTCTACACCATTGAGAGCAGCTTGTTTCGATGGACGATTAGATATAGTTAAATATTTAAGAGAACATAATGCAAATATGAATATTTCAAATCAGTTTAATAATACATGCTTAATGGTTGCTGCATACAAAAGTCATTTAGATGTAGTGAGTATGATTATAATTCCAATAATTTGAATTATTAAAATAATATAATTAAATTCAATAATTTTAATTTTATTTTATATTACAACAGGTGACATATCTTTTAGAAGAAGGAGCAGATCCAAATGAAAAGGCAGATTGTGGTGCTACAGCATTACACTTAGCTGCTGAATGTGGAAGCACTACTATAATATCTGCATTATTGTCACATGGAGCAGAAATGACAAAGGATGATAGGAGAATGACACCATTAATAGTAGCAGCAGAACGTGTCAGAGCTGTAGTTGTTGAATGGTTCATACAATGCGCAGGAGTATCTAAAGAAGAAACAATTGAAGCATATGAACTTCTTGGTGCTTCTTATGCTAATAGTGCTTATAAAAGCAATTATTATCTGGCAAAAGCATATAAATATTTCTGGAAAGCAATGGAACTTAGGTATGTATACAGGGTGAACCATTTAAATGAGAACACTTAAATATTTCCGATGCACATGGATGTATAAAAAAACTGTTCAGAACAAAGTTGAACTGTTCAAAAGGGCAAAATAGAGGTGTAGACAAATGTCCTTTTTGATAGTTCAAGATCATCGGTAGATTTTCAGATTAGATCATATATGTTTTCTTTACTGACTTTTCTGGTCAATCTTTGTATAAAAATATTATGAGAAAGTATTCAGAATGAATCAGTGAAGACGGAGTCCTTGAATATCTTAAGTAAAGCATATGCCTTATTAAGAAGTTTGAAATATCTCATAAAGTATTTATTCTTTACATACCTTATTCTCATAGTTTTATGTATACTATGACAAGACAAAATTCAGCTATCAAATAGAAAAGAAATACATAGTTACATTTAGAAAATATTGACCACCTCAAAATTATTAAAAATATCTTCTATCATAATACTTGGCCTTTTAATATTTTAACTTTATTGTAAACAGATTCTTTATATATTCATTAGTATCAAAAGCATTTAGATACTCCTATTTCAATGATTTCCTTTGTATCCATTGCATCATAAAATAAAACTAATATTTTATTTGGAGAGTGAGCTGGATAATTTTGTGGATGCTGCAGGTTTAGAGATCCTGAAAACATTATCCATAAAAAATTAGGTGAATCAGTGAAGGCATATGATAATTGGAAAGAATGTGAATCATTAGAGAAGCTGAAAAGTATTAAGTATAATCAGAATGCTATTCATATGGAGTCATTGGCTATTAGAGAGAGAATCCTAGGTTTCTATTATATTTTTTTAATGAAAGGAAATAATATTTACAGAATATTATATAGTTTTTGAATTTGCATTTTACATGGTCTATATTGATTAAATGTTAATATTAGGGCAGCATAATCCAGAAGTACCATATCATATAGTATTCAGAGGGGCAGTATTTGCAGACTATGCTAGATTTGACAGGTGTATTGATTTGTGGCTTCATGCTCTGAATCTAAAACAGTTAAACGACGTATCAGTTGTAAAGGATCTCCTTAGATTTGCACAGGTATTGTTTTCAAATACTTACAAATACTACAATGTTTTTATGGAATGTTTTTTAATTTATATATATACTTTATTTGTTTTTTCCTTTAATTAAATATTGTTTATAGGTATTTTCACAAATGATACATGTTGGAGTAGATTTCGATTTTTCTCAGGTTTTAAGTGTTTTAGAAGCTTGTGTAGTGGAACTTAGCTGGAATAAGTTTAATATTAATAATCCTGTTTCTGAAGAAGATACTGAAGAACATATTGTGAGTGTAAACAAAAATTTTGTCAATATTGATATAATTATATTTTAAGAATTAATGCTTTCTTAAAAAATTAAACAATGCAGAAGGAAATGGAATCAAACATTACAAGTACACTGTATATATTAGCAATATTAACAAAACTTCTAACATTAAATGGAAGTAGATACTCGGAACAGGATAAAGATAAAGCACATCATCTAGTGCATGAGCTCTGTGTCTTACAATTAAGTTTGAAGGATGGACAGACATTACTACATCTTGCTGTAAATGATGAAACTCCTGTCAATAACTTCCACATTAGTGATACCTGCAAGTCAGTAAAAATACAAGATTTTTATAGATGATTATTAATTCTACCAAAAAGTTCTGTCCATTTTATGATCATTGAGTTCCTCTACATTTAAGAACATTAAGTATAGGCACTGTTAGCCTAACAATTACTGTAGATGTTAGCCTATCATTTCAAGACAAAACTTTTACTGTGTTTTTGGATAGGACTCTGTATCAAATTAGACATGTTGGATATAGTTTGAAAAATTCAAGATTTGAAATTTCAATTTCAAAGAGGAGTGCCATTAATTTGCAACATTTTGAAGAAAGGCCTATATTTATCAACAATATTAGTAGTAATAGCTGAAAAGTTCGACATTGCATAACAAATGGATTTTGACCATATTCATTGCTTAGAATTTATGTATAATTGAATGTTTTATCTTCATTATACAAATATTCACAATGCATGATTCATGACTTGATAAAGAAAAATTTGACTGGCCAGTACATAATCTGTTCTTCATTGCTCATTTGTTCAGACAATGTTAAGTGTGTATTCTACAAAAATGTCCTGAGCAGAAAAGGTTATTGTTTGAAAACTTATACAAACAACTGTAAAACCCTGTACATCAAAAGAAGCAAGTGCTTTGCATTTCAATTCAATTTACTGTGTACTTTTAGCACTATACTGAACTATAGTTTCATAAAATATTATCAAACATTAAAGAAACTAAACTAAAAAATTAAAGAAAAGAATCATATTTAACAAATTAGTAGTGTGTAATTTTACCTTATAATAATACCTGACCATGTGTCTTCAGCATCACAAAAAGTAAGAAACCTGGGGCGAAAAGTATTTAATCACCCTATATACTTGTTTGATTTCAGACTTTCAGATTATCACCTATTCTGGTCCCTTGAGGATCTTCTATAAGAATAAAGTTTATCAAGATCAGTTTACAGAGGTTATAATTCAATTCCTAGCATTTAAAGATAAACAATTATAAAAATGGAATTAAAAATTTATCTAAAAGTTATAAATAATAAGGAAATTGATATTGTCAGAAGTTGCAAATAAATCCTTGTTCCATAACATATTACATTTAAATAAAAAAAATGGATGGATCTTTTTCCGGTAGACTTAATCAATTGAAAAGTTGCCTTTTATTCTTTTTATTAATATGATTTTTAAAACAATTTTTCTACAGATTTCCTTGCTCTGGAACTGCAAAACTACTTGTACGTTGTGGTGCTGATGTAAATGCTATGGACAATGAAAGAAATACACCTTTACATGTGATTGTTAGTTGCAGAAAATTGATTAGGTATAATTAACTATTAAATTTTCTTCTCAAAATAGATAGTAATTTGTTAATATTTCACTAAAAAAACTTCACTTAAAATATGTTTTCATTTTAAAGAAAAATGTTATTGATATTTTTTAATAAGTCATATAAATATACTTCTAAATTCTAGCAGTGATTTTGAAACCCTTTATTCCATTATTATGGAACTGATAGAAGCTGGAGCACATATGGATACTGTAAACAGTAGGGGAAAGACTCCGTATTATGCTGCCACTACAGGTACAATATTTAAACGAATTTAAATGTGGTTCAAAATATTTAAAAAGAAAAGTGAATATAAATAAACAATAATTTATTTGTAATGACAAAAACTAATTTGGACATGACTTTAGTTATTGAAACAATAAAGAGGGAGAGGAAGTTGGTCTTAATTGAAGAATTATAGCTCAAGGACTACAATGATACCAGTCCGACGTTCGTACACTTGCGTTAGCACACTCTTAAGGGTCGTTAAGAGTAATTTGGATAAGGCAGATACTGCATATGGTTATTTGAATGTTCTTATAGATTGAAATCCAAATTACTTGCAGTAACTAACAGTTTAAAGTCACATATATATATATTGGGCGTTGAAAGATTACTTTTAAAAGAACATAATAGGAATAGCACAATTCATCGTTGTATTGTCTAGTGAAAAAGTATTCTCACTCCTTTGAGATAATGCTTTTCTTTTTTCTGAAGTGGGATATTAAAACTGTCGAAGATTTGAGCGAACTTTATAATTTATCGCCGTCATGAACCCTCTACGCAACCCTTGTCGCACTTGCTGTGGCGACTACAAAAACAGTGGAAAACCTCAGAAACTATAAGTTTGCGGCATATCGGACCGGTACCATTGTAATCCTTGAGATATAATCCTTCGATTAAGACCAACCCCTTCCTCTTCTTTATTGTCCCGATAACTAAAATCGTGCCAACATTTTATATTATTAGACAAAAAATAATTATTAATTTGTGTTACTTTTATATACATAGGTGAGGCAGAAGTAATATTACGGAGTCAGACAAAATTGTCATTAAAATGTATGGCTGCAAAAGCAATAAAAACTTACAATCTGTCTTACTGTGAACAAGTGCCACGTTCCTTGGAAAGTTTTATTGAACTGCATGGACCTGGGCTTAATTAGCATTAAAATGACTACTGAACAATTTCGTTTCCAATAAACAAATTACACGCACGATTAAGTAAAGATTATAAGGTTAAGTAATAAGTTTCAAGTAATAAATGATTCAGGTTATTTATTTTTTATGTAAATTTTGTAGGAAACTTGATTTACAAAAACAATTATTCAGATAAAGTCTAATAATAATTTGTTTATTTATTAAGAGTAGAATTTTGTATTAAAAGTACAAGAAATTCTTCTATATCTTCATAACATATAATGAGTTATTTAAAAAGCAATGTATTGTGTGATAATTATTTCTAGAGGTAAAACCTGCTTTGTACAAACAAATATTAACAATTGAAATTAGAGTTAAAACGATTAACTAATTCTTGATTATTCTAATTTTAAAATTGAACTTGATTGATTATTTTATATATTAATATATAAATCTAATGACTTTTGACTAACTAAAAGAAAAATTGTAATTACCTATTGTCTGGTTTTGTTAACGTAACCCATTTAGTCTACATTACGAGTCAGGCTTGTAGTACATGACTTGGAGTAACATGCTATTACGAATCAGACTTGTAGTTGTCAATCTCAGATAATTTTAAGTACTAGTTTGTATTTATACATACTAAGCGAAGGATATTACTATTATATTTGTAATATTACATTTATGTTCTGAATATTGAAGTCAAATGTCAAAAAATGCTGAATCAGTGCGGCAGTTCGTCCACGCGGAGCGCGAAATACCTGAAGGATGAGTGGGTTAACCTAGTTATACTATAAATGTTATATTAAATAGGAAAAATATTAGTTATCTAATATTTCTCGTAATACGTGAATCATGAACTGACAATAACTGTGATTTTTTCAAATAAAGAGTTGTTGAGTGAACGACACATGATTTTATTGAATACTTAATTTGACATAACACTTCTGATGTTATTAATCTATGTTTTCTTCCTCCAATTCAATCATATCTACATAATCTAGATTAGTTTGAACTCTGCTTACATAGTTTTCCTTTTTCCTTTTCCTACAAGTGCTTTTGAGAGTGAATTATTATAAGGAAAAAGAAAACTCAGACTTAGGGTAAAGAGAATGTCAAGAGTGTCAAGTAATTGTTGTTTAATTGCAGACCTTACTATGGATGACTAAAATGTTCAACCCAATACACGATTCATAATTCTTTCTATTCTCTTAATTATCAATTCTTTGAAAACTGACCTTTTTTTCTCCATACAATAAGAATGCTCTTTATTATGAGATATATTTAATTCAAGTTATATTTTTTTCATTTATTTATTTTAATTTAAAGAATGTTTTTACCAACTGTATTTTTTTTCAGTGTCTGTTATACTTTTATTTCATATACTCTGATGAAAATGGATTTTGGCCAATTTCCGTATACGTAGTTCTCGCATACACTAATGCTAAAAAAAACATCTTGATCCTGATACGAAGAAAATTCCATACTCCGCTATGTAGCTCATTACGTATAATCTGGCAACTATGGTCAGAAATGCAGATGTGACTATGGGTGCTATTTCTGTCACTAACGTAAACATAACCATATTTATACTTGATATTTTAGAAATATAATAATGAATTACCAGGAAGGTTAACATGAACTGAAATAGATATAATTAAAGCAATTTTAATTAAAATAATTTCTTTTAATTTACTTTACAGCTATTTATTACCATATATAGTTATTCACAGAATTGAATGTATGTTGGTAATGAAAATAAGCGGAAAAATGAATATAAATAGATGTTTTCAAAAATAAAAACAGTGTATGCTATAGTTATACATTTTAATTTACAATTGTTGATAAATTTTTAAATAATGTAAAATATTTGTTTATTCTTAACAAAAACTATAACAGTGCAGTTATTTTACTCATATAAAATTCAAGATCAACATTAAATATTTGTTCGCAGTACTTCGGTCTCGATTGCGCTCCCAATGTACAACATCGCTGTGCCCTACAATATCTTCTAATTTCTTGCAACTTGTTCTATTAACCTACTTGAGAAACACTTTTCCTGAAATATAAAAATTTCCGCTTTTCAAAACGGTGGTTTACCCTGATTCTGGATTGAGTGTTATTCAATTTAAAAGCTACTGGAGATCATTCTTTGGATAATCACTGTGCTCACTATGCTCACTGTACGTCATCAACATTCAAATTGATTTTTTTAAATGCTCTAATGAATACAAGTATTCCTTACCGCTGACTTGAAGTCTTGCGGGAAGACACAAGGACAAAGAGGGACCGTCTATCTCTACCTGAACCGCACGTTCTGAATCTTAGCCACGCACTCTGCCGTAGTAGTAGGAATAGATTTCAATTGCGTCCCTATTTCAATATATACGAGGGCGGTCCGATAAATACTTAGTCTCACCACCCGATGGTCGCCACGATCGTAAGAAAAATTTACTACCGTGTAGTACATTCTTGTAGACAGCTACTGTCAAAATTTCAGCCGAATCGGACTCGTAGTTTAGTTTTGACCGCGTGTGGAAGCAGGTGTGTCCGCGTATTTTAGAAAAATGGAAAAAGAGCAATATCGGTCGATGATTCGATTCTTGTTTTTGGGAGGGAAATCGCGCAGCAAAATCAAAGAGCGCTTGGATACTGTGTACGGTGACTCTTCTCCTTCGATGGCGACCGTCAAAAATTGGTTTAACAAGTTTCAACGTGGTCGCACGTCGGTTTTTGATGAGCCACGTCCAGGTGGCCCGAAAACGGCTATCACGGAGGATAACGTGAAAAAAATTCACGATCTCGTATTGACAGACCGCCGATTGAAGGTGCGCGAGATAGCTGAGTCAGTAGGCATCTCAAAAAACCGCGTGTGTCATATCCTGCATAAAATATTGGGCATGAGAAAACTGTCGGCGCGATGGGTACCGCGTTTGCTTACTCCGGAAAACATGCACAACCGTGAGACCACTTCGGAACAGTGTTTGATAATGTTTAGGCGCAATCCGAAGGAGTTTCTGCGTCGTTTCGTGACCGTCGATGAAATATGGATCCACTGGTACACACCAGAGACCAAAGAACAGTCGAAACAGTGGACTTCACCCGGCGAACATGCTCCGAAGAAGGCAAAGTCTGTCCTATCGGCCGGAAAGGTGATGGCCACCGTTTTTTGGGGTTCAAAAGGTGTGATCTACATCGACTACCTGGACAAGGGCAAAACGGTCACAGGGCTCTACTATGCCGATTTATTGGGCCGATTCGATGCCGAATTGCAGGAAAAATGGACCCATTTGGTGAAGAAAAAAGTGCTCTTCCACCATGACGACGCACCGGCTCACACCTCCGCCGTCGCCACAGCCAAATTGGTCGAATTAGGCTACGAATTGCTGCCCCATCCACCGTATTCTCCAGATTTGGCCCCGTGCGACTTCTTTTTGTTTCCAAACTTGAAAAAGTCATTCGCTGGGCAGAAATTTGAGTCGAATGAGGAGGTTATCGCCGCCACGGAGGTCTACTTTGCAGACCTCCAGAAAACGTATTTTTCAGACGGGTTAAGAAGTTGGAGCATCGCTGGGTCAAGTATATCGAGCTGAAAGGAGACTATATAGAGAAATAAATCGCCACTTTTCCAAAATTTTCGTTTTTGTTTTGTAGGCTAAGTACTTATCGGACCGCCCTCGTACATAAATGTAAAACTTGAAGAATATAAACTATTGAGGTTTCGTTTATGTTTATATTCAATGCATAATTTATCTCATAAATTATTTAATATAAAAAGAATATGTAATATTAACAGTTTTAACAGTTTTTCTATAGGTGGAGTAATAAAGATGATTTTGAAATATAATTAATTTTCCTTAATGGAATTAAATATTTTATGTGTCACAATCCAACTAATTTTAATCATTTTCCACAAAAAAATATTAAGCCATGTTTCCTAAAAGAACAATGTTCGAAGAGCATTAAAATTTAAGATTGCTATTATCGCATATAAGAAATACAAGGCGAACAGAATAATAAAAATCAGAAAATTTTTTTCTTAAAGAAAAGTATACATCTTTTTAAGAAAGCAATGAATTACTAGTAGACATTTTGTCCGTACATCAACACATGAAAGCTATTATAATATTTATCAAGAAAAATGGTTGTTTTGTATTAGATATAACTAATGTATAACAGTAATATGTTGCATCTACCCCAATGGGGCTTTGCCTGCCGCGTGTTCTTCGTTATGACTCTCTATCTCGCTACCTTTTTCGTCAGTAAGTTCATATGGGTCTGTGACTGCTGCTACAACGAATAACCGATTAGAATTGAATGTGTGCGTAAGAATAGATGTACCCATTCCACTTTTCTCGCATTCCTACGACGAGACTTCAAGTCAGCGGTAAGGAATATCTACATTTATGCAGTGAACATAGCGTGACAGAGTAACTGCGTTATCGAACGTATAGTCTCTCGCCAAACTACCACTATAGTCTGTGGCGACGCTACCCACGTTTGCCACCAGAGGGAAACTCACCACCAACCGTTTCCCGCAAGTTCCCGTACCTGCTTCGATCGGTATATATACGATCTCTTACCGATCATCCAATGTCCCGGCGTATAAGGCAGGGCCTGCTAGGATGCCTTACTGACGAGTCCACTAGCAGGCCCGGGATGAAACGCTCTCCCCATTCCTATTTCCGTTCTCCTTCTCGCAAACAATCAACTTAGAGCCGCCAAAAGTCCTATGGCGCGGCGAAGGTAGTAGCTAAAAGGTGCACAAATTTCGGTTAAGTTGGAATCCTGAGTCAGTCAATTTCACTTACATACACATCACTTCCTCGTGGTATCTCTGAGGTTTCTCCATCGGGCACCCTTCGAGACAACCTGTGAAGAAGCGCAAACGGATAAGTGGTACTCAAAGGCTGCCACCGGCTATTGTCAGTCACAGTACAGGTTTGGTGAACTCGCGTTACCTGGTGCTAATCATATAATAAGGCTGCTACTTCTGTACTGGATGTGGTCGAGGACTGTCTCTGTAGCAGATGGGGATAGAGTACCCCGACCGGTACGGGAGGGAACGCAGCAGTGTATGTATACTCTGGGGTTCCATAAGAGTCCAACCAGGGTCGTCCCTTGTCATGGAACATCGGATACGACACCGTCCTGCGTGACGACGGCCTCGTCGACAGCATTAACCTTGTTATGCCAACGATACGACGCTGGTGTTGGCTGTTGGGAACTATTGGGGCTGGAGTAAAGCTCCCTTTTTTTTCGTGGGGAAAATCTTCCAAAGACATCCACGATTCGCTTTGGTCTCGTCCTTGAGGTTTGCGGCTAGTGCTCTGGGCTTGAAGAGAAGGAAGATGGGATAGAAACAAAGGATGAAGGAGTGTATGGCCAACTTCGCTGCTCTCTCCACATTAAACAAGGAGAAGGACCTCAGAGACGAGGACACTTATAAGGTGTCGAAACGTATTGTCTTATCTCTGAACGCGATGACGCAGATCGCCTCCTCTTCGCGTAGATTGAACGGATCCGTGATGAAGTTCCTGCAGGAGACGACTGAAGGACGCGATGTGCACTCCCGGAGTTGGCAAGACGAATCCCAGTTGTCTCGAAGCGCACTAACGCCCAGATCCATCTGCGATTCGCGGAGACGAGCAAGGAGCTCTCGTGATCGCGGGCGAAGACACACGTTCTACGGGAGCGGATGCCTCCGTCACCCGTCTCCGTGAGTAATCGCACATTGGCAATCCTGGCGACTCTGGCAGTTCTGGTGGTGAGCCCTGCGAAGGCCACCATAGAACCTCCGGCATTGAGCATTGAGCTCTTCATAGATGCCAAGACGGCCGCCCCGCGGTCATCGAAATTGGAACAGCCCTATGCATGCCTGGTGTAGTACCAGATAGGATGGGTGTCTGCCATCCTGGATCGTTGAGACGACCGAAAGCGGCGCCAGCGGCTAGTAAGAGTAGAGAGAAGGACAAGGTGGGAGGGCCCATGGTTTACAAGGAGAATGCAAGGCTTTGAAATCATCAATTTAGTTCAAATTTTACTGAATGGTAGATTTTGCTGTCTTGTTACTGAAGGTATATGATTATATGGGCCACTTCTCAATAATTTTTGATTCATCATTGCTTAAAGATAGTTCTGTTCAGAATGGTTAGTATGTAATGGTTTAGCGTAGGAGTAATGAATCAGTGTTCATACGCATTAGGACCTCAGTTCAACTGGAGAAGATGAATAATTTTTACTCTTACTCCTTTTTTTAAATTCTTTTTTATTTTATATAAATTTTGTACATATAAACTTATTGGAACACTTAGAAAGTTTTATTTGCCATAAAAATACGTCATTTATACATACAATAAAGATATTTTACTTTTAATTTCTTTAAACTCTATTATGTATCTTTACATGTACAAAATTAATATAAAATAAAAGAGAATTAAAAAAAAAAAATAAGAAAGAGAAAAGATTATTTATCTTTTCCACAGTTGAACACAGATCCTAACTCGTACCACACTAATTCTTTGCCACTACGCTAAACCATTACATATTAATCATTCTGAACAGAACTAACTTTAAGTAATGATGAATCTTCGATTGCAAATATCTTAAAAATAGAGTAGTGGCCCATATAATCATATACCTTCAGCAACAGGAGAGCAAAATCTATCATCCTGTAAAATTTGAACTAAATTGGTGACCCCAAGGCCATGCACTCTGCTTATTAGCTCACCGCGGCTTTCCAGAAGGCGAAAAGTGGTACCTCAAAGGCTGCAGTGGGGAACAGACCCCCTGCACCCTGAGTGATACTGGCCACACCTATTCAAGGAGACGTAGACGAAGGTGGTCAGTCGGAATATCAAAAAGATAGCCCAGAAGGCTACCAGGCCACAGCCGCCACAACTACCTTTCCCAACGAGAGACAGGGTGGCAGACGGTAAAAGCGTGTCAAAGAAGCGCAAGGCCCGACTGGGACGCTCTTCTCGAAGTATCGAAAGTTCAGGTAATGGATAGAGTCAAATCATTGGTTGTGCTAGACATCTGGATATTTCCGAAGCCGTTGAAGACCAGGAGTTTCATTTTCAAGGCCTCCGGCCCCGACCATGCTTCCTAGCGATCAGAGACAATTTACGGTATGGTCATTCGACGTGCTGAGGACAATGCTCGGCGCGTAGTTGAACGGATTAAGGAAATCGAGTTGTAGATGATACTTTATAAAACCGAGATGCTGACGATATACTGATCTCGGCAGGAACTGCCACTCCCTTCCCTCTCCTTTAATCAAGGTAGGTGAGAGCAATGTTAAGATGAAGTTCCAGATGAAATATCTGGAGCTAATCCTCAACAGTCACTGACGTTTCAAGGAGCATTTTCGGTCGCTGACCCCGTGGTTGACGGGGATTGCTACGGATTTAAGCCAGCTTCTTCCCAACCTGCAGGGCCCGAGCAACAATATTCGCCGTCTCTACGTAGGCAAGGTCTAGTCGATAGCCCTATATGCAGCTCCCGTATGTGTTGGCGACCTGGCGGTTTCCCGACGCAACCAAACGATGCTATGCGGGGTTCATAAATGAATGTTGCTGTGGGTGGCTCGCGGTTATAAGATAATGTCTTACAAGATGAAAACCGTTTTGTCGGGGCTTTCCCGGCTGGATCTGCTCGCGAGTTCGCACACAGCTTTCTACGAGTACCGACTGGACGTGAAGTGGAAGTCCTTAAACGCTCGACGGTAATTTTCTGCTGTAATGACAGCAGCAGCTGGCCCACCCTACATGGGGCTAGCGGATCGTTGGAACTGACCAGCTGCTTCAGCTCTTTTTTTTCCGTGGGAAAAATCTTCGAAAGACTCCCCTGATCCCTCCCCAAGGGATCGTCGGGTGCAGAATCTACCCTCTAACACCCCTACGGTGACCATCCTTTCACATTATGGGGGAATACCGAGAACTGAAAACATCAAAACAGCCGGTACTCCCCCGTGCTGCGGTGTGAAAATCTGCTCTGTCCCTTTACTCTCGGCGACGGGACAGTGTGGTCCTGCTCCGCAGCCCCGTTATGTGAAGGCCGCGAAATGGGCGGTCATGAGCCTCAACTCACGACCGCCCGCGGCCCCCATAGCCATGCCCAGCGGTACGGAAATAAGAGGCACTTCCACACCGCCGGCGCGGCGTTTATTTTGGTTACGCTCTCGGGAGGAAGCGCTGGCTCCTCCCCCCGAGAGCGTCGCAATCACCTTCACATCAGAAGCACGTGTGGGGATACGGTCGCAACACCGACGGGCCCCGCCCGTTACTATTAGGGTGGCCCAGTGGCTACCACTCATGCCCGCTCTCTTTCTCTCGCCCGTCTCGCTGCCTCCTTTTGCGAAATTACAACTTCGCAGAAGGAGGCAACCGTCTTTCACTTCCTCTCGCTGCCGAGCATAGCTCTCACCAGACCCGGCAGCGAGAGATCCATCCCAATTACGCTGACCAGGACACGGCCCTCATCCGTCCAGGCAGGGTACACCTCCAATATGTGCTGCGCCGTATCCTGTCCCAAGGTGTCGGTGGCGCATCAAGGTGATGGAAACGCGCACGTATTAAATATACATAATAATAAGATAATATATATATTAATAATAATAAATATATATAATAATTAAATATAGCTACTGTCAGTTAGTATATTCAAAGGAAGTATTATTGTTAAATTTTTCGTTTATTTTGAACTAGAATCAATAATGTCTGTCCCTCTCTCTCTCTCTCTCTCTCTCTCTCTCTCTCTCTCTCTCTCTCTCTCTCTCTCTCCTCCTTCTCTCTCCTCTTTCTACCTATCTATAAATCTTTAAACCATTTCATTGAAACCTTCTTTTTCATAAAAATTCTATAAAAAAGAATTTATATTTTATTATTATTATTTGATAGAAATTTTGTTCTTTCTTTTGTAAAATATAATTTATTAGATGCAACAGAGTATATTTTCCTAGACTTGTAGCAATTACTTTTAATAGCAATGTATAGAATTTAGTTCATATCACCAAATTCGTATTATGTTCAATTCATTGTTTACTGTTGCACTTGCTTGCAAGATTTGTGGCTTTGTTAAATGTTTATCTACAATGTCGTAAGCGTTATGAAATTTTAATATATTTTGAATTGAAACTTTTATGGATCCCATTTGTTAATACCAATTAATTTTTAAATTTTTACCAATTCATTATCAATTTTAAAATGATTTTCCTTCTATTTTACTATTGCATGCAAATGAAGATGGAATCAACCTCACAAAAGTATTTATTTTACTTTTATTTCGTGTAGTTTTAAATTCGACAATATTGCATTAATAACATACAATAACCTTTTAAATTACTGGATTGCTCTCATATTAAAAAATAAGATTAATAATAATTACATAGATGTATTTAATAAATAAAGATATGAAAGTATAGTCATAAGTAATTGCTCATGAATTCATCTAGGGTGTATCAACGTGTGACAAAAAGTATCCAACATAATAAAAATAAAATTTATATTACCAACAGTATTATTTATATTGATAAAATATTTTAATAATATATGTTTACTCTGTAATAGCATATCCAAAGTATATCAAAGTCACATTTGTATTGAATGAAATGTACAAACTATAATTGAAAATTGCATTGCGCTACTGCGCATGCTTTACTATCTGGCATCGTTTTCGTGAAATTCTTCGAAAGAATTTGTTCTTCATACTTTTGTGTTTTTATAGGTAAACTTAATTACTTATAAATATATTATTATTAATGACAACAGTTTTTGTGATAAACAGTAAAAAATTAAAAGAAAAAAATGGTGCTAAATGATTATCTGGATCCAGAGATAATTGGTTGTGGATTCAGTGCTTTTAAGGAGATTGATGAAGTGACTTGTCTAATTGCGGAACTAAAAAAAGTGCATCTTTCGCCAAGCCTTATTGAAAAAAATCGAGATCGGTTTAATTTTATTTTATCACAATATCAGGATCAGAGACAATTGTTGGATCCCTATTTAGATGATATCCTGCAGCCACTAATTTCTATTATTAAGGATGAAAATTCTACAGAAAATGTACAACATAACGCTTTCAAATATATTTTTATTGTTATGTCCGTTAAAACATACAAGAAGATTGTTACATATTTACCACATGAGGTATTTGAGTATATTGATTTTGTTATATTGTGTTGTATATTTAAATTTTATAATATACATTTTTAATGTGATGTAGGTAGCAGATCTCATTCCTGTTTTGCGAATGTTGGAAAAACAAGATCCAAATGATGTGGGGACATGGGAAACCCGATATGTACTGTTAATTTGGCTTTCCATAATATCAAAAATACCATTTCCACTTTCACGACTTGAAACTTCTGATGTTAATTTTGAACAATCGATAATAGTCAGAATTTTAAAAATATGCAAATTATTTTGTTTATCAAAAGATGCTTGTGCTGTAGCTGCAGTTTTTTTAATTGCCAATTTCTTGACAAGATCAGATGTTAAGAAATTATATTTAAAAGAAATGATAATGTGGAGTTTAGAATGTGTGGAAAGTGATCCTTTAAGACATGGCCCTTTAGCAGTTATAGCAGCAATATTAAAGCATAGTACAAGGGAAGATGTTAAACCATATACTCAAATAATTTTAGATAAAGTTTTACAATTTCATTTAAATAATAATCCTGCCGATCTTATTAGGAAATTTGGGATAAAAATTGTACAAAGAATTGGACTAGTATTATTAGGAACAAAACTGGCATCATGGCGATATCAAAGAGTTAGTAGATCCATATGTTTGTTACTTAATACTAAACATGTCAACACTGTGAAAAATTTAGAAAAAACTACAGATGTTCCAACTAATAATGATGATCAGGATATTCCATCCGCAATAGAGGATATTATTGAACAACTTATACAAGGTCTTAGAGATAAAGCAATTACAATACGGTGGTCTGCTGCAAAAGGAATTGGAAGGATAACAGCAAGACTACCAATGGATTTAGCAGATGATGTAGTAGGATATGTACTGAATGTTTTTTGTGGTCGAGAGTCAGATTCTGCTTGGCATGGTGGTTGTCTAGCATTAGCAGAGTTAGGAAGACGTGGACTTCTTTTGCCTCATCGTTTAAATGATGTAATACCAGTGGTATTACAGGCCTTAGTTTTTGATGAACCAAGAGCATATGGGTCAATTGGATACTTAATCAGAGATGCTGCATGTTATATTTGTTGGTCATTTCCCAGAGCATATGATCCTGATATTTTTCAACCATATGTAAAAGAAATTGCAGCTATGTTGCTGGTCGTTGCTTGTTTTGATAGAGAAATTAATTGTAGAAGAGCTGCTTCTGCAGCATTTCAAGAAAATGTGGGTAGGCAAGGAAATTTTCCACATGGAATAGAAATATTAACTATTGCTGATTATTTTGAAGTTGGTGTTAGAAATCATGCATACTTAAAAATTAGCACACAAATTGCTCAATATGATGAGTACACCAAACCTCTCATTGACCATGTGGTTACAAGGAAAGTTACACATTGGGATACAGCAATTAGAGAACTTTCAGCTAAAACACTTTTTAATTTAACATCTGCTGCTCCAGATTACATGAAAGCTACAGTTTTATCAAATTTATTGGACATGTTAAATTCTATTGATTTGAACATTAGACATGGTGCAGTAGTAGCAATTGCAGAAATTTTAGAAGCACTACACAACAGTTATAATGAAAAAATTGAAAATATAATTGAAACAACAGCCATGGAAAGTATAAGAAATATAGTAAACACTTTTCGGAAAAGAGGACAGTTTAAAGGTCTAGGAGGAGAATTGATGAAACAAGCTTGTGCAATACTCATAAAAAAATGCTCCATTGTTCAATTTCCAATCTCCATAGAAATTATTTGTAAGTTAATAATTATTAAATATATTACATATAATATATTATGTATAATTATTAAATGATAGAAGATATAAATAAATGTAATGAGATTTTCTTTCTAATGTTGCATATAGAATATAATAATGTGGACATTTTTTCTCCAATTTTTCAATGTTTCTTTGTATTTTTTAAGTAGAACATCATATATTTGTTCCAACTATAGAAAAATAGAAAAATATAATAACAGATTACTATAATGGTAACAGACAATTTGATTCTTATGTGTTTCAACAATTTCTGCTTATCTGTAATTTCTTATTGCTTTATGCTTGTTCCACATCAGTGCATTGATTTGTCTTTTAAGAAAAGACAAATTTTTTCTTCAATACTACTAAAACCTGGTTATGTTTATTTTGTATCTCTTACTATTTTAGTAACTACTTCAAGCAATATAAATACAATGCATATGTGTAATAATCTGTTTTACAAATACTGACATATCATATTAAAAATATGAGAAATATCTTGTGTTATGAAAAATATCTCACACAAAGTCATGATGTATTAACTCATTTGCTTCAGTAATCTAAATACCTTCCAGGCTATCTACATCATCAACAGACAGTTGACAATCTGCTTATATCAATGGCAGTTTTACTTCGTCCAAATCATTAAACTATTTGCTGCTTTTTCCAAATTAAATAATAGGTAATTCGACCGTTGCAAATTATTCTATGCTCAGTTGATATGAGTCTCATATTATAAGGAAGGTGGCACATGGAATATTCTATTTCATAATGCAAATGAGTTACTTAAAATGATAAAATAATCATCCTTCTCATACAAATATTTTACAATAATATATGAACTTGTTATGAAATTTCATGAAATTTTTATGAGAGTAAATGTTTTCTGGCAGTAATTAATTACAGAATATAGCTACATTTTTATCACAGATTGAAAAATATTCTAGAAAAAATATATATATTTTATATTATAAAATTCTAAAATGTAAAAACTAAAAGTAAATAAAAGTAATTTTTGCAGATGACTGGCAAAACCTCTTAGAAGAATGTTTGGCACATGAAGTGTCTGTAGTAAGGACAAAAGCTGCGGAAGCACACACAGAATTTTTTCTAAACTACTATTCTAACATAGATAGCGATTATCATAAGATTGTTATTAATCGTTATCTTGACAATTTACAATCAAGTAATCAACTTGTTCGAATAGGTTTTGCACAAGCTATAGGTAAAAAAAAATATTTTTAAATAATAAAATGTTGTAGTATCAGTTTACTTTTTGAAAATGTACCAAGATATGATACTTGTATAATTATTAGATTATTTTTAATCTTTTGTCAAAAATTTAAAAAAATCTATGTTTAAGTTCAGGAATTACTATTATGTTCTAATTATTAATTTTTTTTGTAGGATATTTTCCTTTATTTATAATTTGTGAAAGAGTGACAGATGTGATAAAGGCTCTCATTAAATGTACTGAAATATCAGAAAATACTTTAAAGTGGGCAGAAAGTAGGAAAGAAGCTATTCATGCATTAATAATGGTATGTGAAACTCTGGGAGTAAAAGAATCAGGTTTGTTTTCATTTAAACAATTCAAAACTTATATTTCATTAATTTTATAATACATTTCAATTTATTTGGACATAATGATAACATATGTGTACATGATATTTTAAAGCCAATCATTTTGTAATGTGCAATACATATTTACACATGTGTTATGTTTTATACTTATGAAACTATGCAATGATCTTTCCTAATACATTATATTGTACATTTTCAATTTGTCCAAAACTATTTAAAAAATTAATACAGTTGAATACGTTTCAATACTTCCCGATGTATCATTTTAATACGTTGAATGCCATGGGGGTCACCGGTGTTTGGCACTCAATTTGGTGGTAGTGTCGTGGAGGCCATTGGTGATCGACGACGCCAATATTAGTAGAAATACATAATTAGAATAAATGTTAATACTTATACATTTTTCAATAATACCATTGTCACTACAATGGTATGCAGAAATTAATGTAGTATAGAACATATAAAAATAGTTTTATTTATACATAAAATGTACATTTATTATGTGCACACTTTGCAATGTGTCACACCAGAACTTTCCAAACAAAGAAAAGATAGACCAGTACAATCTTCATAATATGTCACAACCTTTTTAGTACAATTTTGCCCTACTTAATTTTATCATAATATATTTTGAAAACTCGTCGCACAGTTCTAGCTTTTCCCAGTATTTTTCTTAATGGCGTGGTTTTCTCAGCAAACTCTCAAGTAGAAAAATGTCAACATCAATTTCATTATCACGACAGTTCGTTAAAAAAGATACATTCTGAGGCATTAAGAAATGAGTAAAGTTTGGTCATTTTTTATGGAAAATGTAGCTTTTTTCACAGAATATAAATAACTTTCAGCTTTATTTTACAATTTTGAGAAAGTAAAAATTGTACAAAATGATGAAGTTATTTGCTTTTTCCAGAACCTCTTCTGGTGGAACATTGTTTGTTGGCTGTCACAATTGACAAAAACTGGGAGGTCTAAAATAAAAAAATTTTGTTTATTTATAAACTAGAAACTATTACCTAAAATGCAGTGTACAAAATTTTAATCATTGTAAAAATGGTAAAAGTTGAAAAAAAACCATCATTTTTTTTTTTTTTTTTTTTTTTCAAAAAAACAAACGTTTTTTAACGTCTTTTAAACGTTTATAAAAAATTAAATAATTGATACATTAAAAAATTCGTATGCTACATTGTAGAATACTCTATGCAGAATATCTCTATAAAATTTGAAGTAAATCGAATGTGTAGTACTGGAGATTTCGTGACAGTTAAGTTGAAAAATATAGTTTTGGAAAAAACGTTAAACAAGTTTTAAAATATCTTTTTTTTTTTTATAGAAAAATTTTTAAAATTTTACCTTCAGTCAGCTATTTCAGGTCCAGTGTTCTTCTGCCTTATAAAAACTGTCAATTTTCTCTTTGTAGGTTTCTGTAAGGAATTGTCGAACTCTTTTGTTATTTTCTTCAATCTTTGTTGCAGCTTTATACTTTTTTTTATACAATTTATTGTTTTGCATTTTTATAAATTTGCCAATGTAAAAAATAGATCAATATGGAAAATGCTTATATTTGAAATTTTTGGTTTGATTTTTTTAATTAAAGTTAGTGTTGATACAATAAAATTAGCTTCAGTTGTAAAAATATATGATACAATAGCTGTTTATATTATGGACATTTATTGTTAATTAGTCCTTGGCTGTCAAAACTTGTAGCCACAAGTAAAAACAGTCTGCGGTATTGCTTCTGAGTGAAAAGATAGGGAAAGGTTTTATAACTGCATGGCCAAAACTACACTGGAAAATACAACTATCTGAAAACTTTCTATAACTATAGTTAAATATTCCTTATATTTCTTTTATTTCTACAAATACGCTGATTCAAAAAAGTGCTAACTTTATTGGGTGTAGCATTAGGTTTTTCAAACTTTTTGAAATTAAAGATATAATGTCATAAAGTGATTGGTGTGTTGTACGTTTATAAACATTTGATAACTCTGAAAAGCGTCGAATACCGATCCTTGCTCTACTTCTGTCTGCAAATCCTGACAGTTTATAGTTATCTATTAAATTGATAACATTTTGTACCAACTCAATAACACTACTATCATTTTTGGTACCATTTTCATAATTATATGCTTCCTTTAAAATATTAATTATATTAATTAGATTGACTTTGATATTTCTATTAAAAATATACTACTATATCATAGGATATAGATAGCTTTCCATACAAACAACTTCATCGTACACCCACATAGAAATACACAAATGTCGGTAATCTCGTTCTGATGACAATTACTTGAAACACAAAGGAAAAATGTATCAAAGTTCATATGTATCATATTTGTATATATCTTCGGAAATAGCTGCAGGAGGACTAAGATTTTAAAATCAGGTCTTTTTAGAGCTATCAAATTTTTACAGACATACACTCCAATCATTTTGTGGCATTATACTTTTAATTTTAAAACAGTTTGACAAACCTAATGCTACATCTAATAAAGTTAACACTTTTCTGAATTAGCACACTTGTAGACATAAAGTAAATATAAGGAGTATGTAACAAAAGTTGTAGAGAGTTTTCAGATAGTTGTATTTTTCAGTGTAGCTTCAGTCACATGGTTATAAAAGTCTTTCCTACCTTTTCAATCAGAAGCAATACCACAGACCGTTTTTACTTGTGGCGACAAGTTTTAACAGCCAAGTTTAACTAATTAACAATATGAGTCCATAATATACAGCTACTGTATCATATATTTTTACTTCTGTTTGCATACACTTCAAAAAATCATGTTCCGCATTGAAGCTGATTTTATTATACCAACGCTAACTTTTATTAAAAGGATTAAACAAAAATTTTCAAATATACGCATTTTTCATATTGGTCTATAATTTATATTGGCAAATTTAAAAAGATGCAAAACAATGAATTGTATAAAAAAAAGAAGAGAAAATTTTGTAACATATTGTTTAAACAAATTAATATTTTGCAAAACTGTTTAGAAGTTTAAATTCATTATTTAAAAGTACGCAATTTTTATTTAAGCAACTTTTTTCTAGGTATCATCATTTTCGAAATATTGACGAAAACGTGTTTTTTTCTCTAAATTTGAGGGCTGATTTAACCCTCTACATATGGATAATAGCAGATAAAAAAAATACGTGTTCAATATTTTTCTAAGATCTATATTATGTCACTTTCATTAAAACTGGTGATTTACATTTAAGTGATGTCCCTTGTTAGTCGTCGTTTTTCCGTTTGACGGTAATCTCAACTGACAGAACATATTATTAAACTCATTAATTGCATTATTAGCAAAATATTGTTGTAGCCATCATTAAAAATGTTAGCAACTGTAAATGCTGCAATATCAACTGTATTTCTCCCACTAAATATTGTTTTAGGAGCTATTCTCCAAATGATTAAGTTCAAACTCTCGTTGTTGTTTTGTATAAAATCACCTTTACATATTTATAATACCTCGTCCATGCTGAGGTCCTCATAAATTGGATGAATTGTATCCTGGACAATTTTTGGCAGAGGATTTTTGTGTATATAATTTTCTAAATCATTCGTTGCTTTTGCCACCTGCCAAGAGAGAATAGCAAGACCATAATAAATTGTTTCAGTCAAGTTTCAAGTCTCTTTCACACGATTCTAAACACTTGTAATTCTCATCCCATTCGCAGATTACTCAATCGGTCACAATCTTCGACCACGAATCTTCGATCAGAGTTTATTGCACTCTATATACGATAGAAGAAACTCGAATTACATTCGATAGAACTCCTTTGCTATGAGTAATAAAGAATTGCCTTGAAACAATGATTCCGTTTCATCCGGTCGGTGGTCGTGGCTCACGGTTTATGAGAGTTTTTCATGTGACACGACTCGTCCAATTATTTATCGTTGCAATTTCACTAAATGTTTGAATTTTGAAATATCTTTTTCACGTAACATTCTACACACTTCAAATTTTACAATACATGTATTTAATATCAGTTCTACAGCTAATTTCCTATAATACTTTACAGTTTTACGTATTGGTGAACTATATGCTACCATTTGGTCAGATAAATTGGCCAAAGATTTCCCTAAATTGTACTCCACAACTATTTTTGGTTTTTCATACGAATAAGATCTTTTATGTATAGTGGTCATTTCTGCTGAATGTTGTGTAGAAAACATCAATACATCTCTCTTGTCCTTCCATTTTAAGACTGTTATACCTTTTCTATTTTCTTGAGCAATAAATTCTCCACATTTTAATTTTTGAAATACCACTTCTTATAGATTTTCTCGCTGATATTTTCATAAGTTACCCACTAAATGTGTCTGCAATGTGATATAATTTTTCCGCAAGATCAACGCTTGTATACCAATTATCTGTGCAGATAGTATGGCCTTTGCCCAATATATCTTTGCAAAAAGACATTATAATCTCAGAAGATATGTTTCCTGATATTTTATCTTTATTTTCTTCTTTTTCTGCATATATTTGAAAAGAATAAGTATATCCTGCCCCATTACATAATTTAAAAACTTTTATTCCGTATTTGTGACATTTCTGTTTCAAATATTATCGAAATATTATGCGGCTTCGAAATTGCACTAATTTTAGTGCATTATTTAAAATATCGACAATATGAATAATTTTAGACAATCCATTGTTAAGATCATTTTCTTTGTTATTACTAAAATGAACGAAGAAATGCATTTCAGCGCCATGGGGAGTCACCAGTGACCCTCAGTAAGATAAATTTATTAAATATGATTATATACCTCAACTTATCTGTTGTAGATAATATTTCAACATAATGTGAATCTCACGATAAAACATTCATTCTGGCGCCACAAGCAATCAATGTAAAATTAGCATGGCATTCAACGTGTTAATACTATTTTAATGGAAAAAATAATTTAAATTAATTTTTTCTTTATTAGAAAAGATACAGAAAAGGTTTATTTAAATTTTTTGTGTACAATTTAATTCTCTTTAACATTTATGGAAAATATTTTTTAGAACTTTTACAAATAATGAGTACAGGGTGCCCCATTTAAGTTGATACAATGAAATATCTCGTAGACATTTTTTTGATTTTGAGATAGGATTTAAATAACATTATTAACTTGTAATGTGTGGACATTTTAAAGTCAACTTATTCTTTTTTTGTTTATTATTATTATTATTATTATTATTAGAATTATTATTAATATAAAGTTATATTTTTTATTTTGGGCTCCTATTCTATTTAAAAATATGCATAAATTTCGCCCAAACCTTTTTTTGCAAAACCACTAATTTTTAAATATTTTAGATAAACATTTACAAACATTTACATTGTTACAGTATTATATTAATCTTTTACATTTATTATTAGAGATATTATAAAGCTGCAAAAAATTGAACAAATACTTATAGCAATTGCAAAACTGCTAATACCCAAATTCTATCTGTAGCTGTTTTTCATTGTGTACATAAATGAATAATGCAATAGATATCTTCCAGAATACTTGAAAGGATGGCCAGGATAAAGCATACAAATTAACAACTTTATCAATATTTCGTATTGATTCACAATAAATAAACATTATTTCAACTTTTTCTATAATTGTTAAGTATTCCAAATACACAGTATTCCAAAACTTAACTCATAATAACTTAACAAGTAATAACTGTCTAAATGTGGCTAATGACACAATATTTCCTAGATTACTTCCCTTTTGATCTGTAGCTTCTCAATCAAATACAAATTGTCAATAATTGTATATATATACAAGTGTCCATTAAAAAATTAATAGTGTTACTTAAATCCTTTTTTAAAATCATGAGTGTTTTCACTTTTTTTTTTATAATTATCTGCGAGATATAGTGTAGTAACAATTTAAGGGAACCTTCTCGTAATTCATTTTTAAAAAATCGATTTTTTGTTTCTTGTATTTTCTAAAAGTATCAGTGCAAAAGGATTTCTTTATGTTCCTAAAATTAACGAAGTTGGACATTTAAAGAAAACAATGTACAGCTCGCAGCATATGTAACAAAAACTTTAACAGTATACAATGTTGAACAGTATTGACACAATATTATAATAAAATCGCGCATAAATCAGAAACGGAAAACAATATTCTATCTAAATCTTTATTTAAAATTCTCTTCAGCCTCTAAATTATGTGTACAAAAAACCTGGAAAATAGAACAGTTGCATGATTAATAACAATAACAAAGGTATATAGTAAGTCATTCTTACCAAAACAAAAGTATTGACACACTTATTATTTTATAATTATTATGTATTAATGTAGTATTCAAATTAATAACTTGCTTGTAAGCCTTTTTGTTTTATCATACTTTTTAACCAGTTAAGCATTAAATGTACTAAATTTTATATTATTTGTGAATCTATTTCATTCCATTCTTTTGAAATTGCATGTTTTAATTATTGTACGAATATAGTGTTTTCTTCTCTCTAATTCGTTCCAAATGTGCTTAAAGATTTAAATCTGAAGATTGAGGAAGAGTTGGTAATGCATGAGGTGTTTTAAAAACAATTTATTGACAGACTATGTAAGTTGTATGCTTTGGTTCATGATCATGCTGAAAGTAGTAATTTTCTGAGAGATATAATTTCTGCATATTGTTCTTTGTGTCTTGCTTCAAAATAATTAAATATACGTGTTTATTTCTGTAAAAATGGCTTACTCTGTACATTTTCTATTATTACTAATCGTGCAATTCTGCAAATTTTGGCTTTTCATACACATAATTTAGAGTCTTTGGACAATATTTTGAACAAGATTTAATAGAATATCGTTTTTCGTTTCTAATCTGCATTTTATTATAAAACACAGTTTGTATCGACACTTTTGTTTGGCACTATATCTCATATTCTGGTTGACCAATGTACTTCATATTTGAAAAGAACCTTAAATAAATGTCCCTTTATTGCACGAACTACGAATTTCAAAATTTAATGGTTTGTTATATTTTTGTCCAGTATACTAAAGGTGAAAAGAATATGAAAAAATCTATATTTAAACTTTATAAATGCTCCCTTTTTTAATATTTGAAATTTTTTTCCATAATTCCATGACATAATTCCATTTCCATGACATAGTCACTTTTATACAAATCAAAATGCTGTTTGGTTTTTTCGTTTCATATACAATCACTCACAGTGATGTATTTTGTTTCATATACAAAATCGTACCGATTGTATCAAAAGAAGTGTAATCTGAGTACAGTAACAGGATTCTGGTTGAAAAAAATTATTATCTTATAAACTAATACTTAATAATTATTTGCACAGAAAATACAAAATGAAATATTCCTCTTTATTGAGAAAAAAAATGAGAACCACATATGCTAAATCGTGTTTACATTCAAAATCGTATAGCATAATCATATCACGTTTCTTTAAACAAATGCTATCCAATGTTTCGCTGTCCATTTATTTTTTTATTTCTTGAAGTTGATTGAATGTCACACTATCAGTTGAAGGTGGTTTTCTGATTAAATAATAATTCAATTATAAGACAAATATAGGAAGGATAAATGGATATGTCCAATACGATAATAAATGAAGGTGAAATGACAAATGATATTATTTAAATATTGTAAAAATTCACTTAAAAGATAGTTAGGATTGTTGGATTCTTTCACGTTTTATGACAGTGATCAAAACATATATCAAGAATTGTTAAAGAATAGCTGTTGTACAATTGTCTCAAAGTTATGCATATACCAGCTCTATCGCTTGATTTAAATGTAATTAA
Source organism: Ptiloglossa arizonensis (assembly GCF_051014685.1). Taxonomy (NCBI): domain Eukaryota; kingdom Metazoa; phylum Arthropoda; class Insecta; order Hymenoptera; family Colletidae; genus Ptiloglossa; species Ptiloglossa arizonensis. Next base: position 2,343,346 of record NC_135056.1, on the reverse strand, counting down.
ATATATTTGACATGAATTAAAATTATAAATGAATAAGCGTGAAACATCAACCAAAGATCAATTAAAAGCAACAATACGGACAGCATAAGAAAATATTGATCAAAGTTTTCTAAAAAAGTTAGTCTAATCTATAATGTATAATGTTTCATTTTTCATTTTTGTACGAATAATTACTAAGTAGTCTATAGAATAATAATTTTTTTTATATAAATTCCTTATCCTGCTATGTACTGAGGCTATTATACTTCTCACAATATGATCTGTACGATTTTCACTGTGAGTGACTGACCAGAACAAAAGGAATTACATCAGCTATCCAGACTTAAGTTTTTCAAAACACACTTCATCAAAGATTATACAATGTAACATTTATTATTCTTATTTATAAAAAAAAGTGTAGTGTAAAAATGTGCGTGCGTGCGTGTATGTGAAAAGTCTTTCTTTGGAAAAAATCAGAAATGAGAACATAAATCTGAAATATAGTTTATTGAAATTCATTCTGCGGTTTAAATGTAATCCTGTTAACAGATGTGCATTTACGCATTATACTAAAATTTGCTGTTTAATAGTCAAAATACAATCATAGATTTTAAAATGTGTTTTTCCATAAAAATAATTTAGGTCTGAGAGTGTTAATAAAAATCGATTTAAAAATATTTTTATGCTTCTAAGAACATAAAAATTGTGTTAGAAAAGTGCAAGATGTACTTTTGAAATACATCAAAGATGACTTTCACACATAATTCTGTACTTTTAGATCAAAAAAACTTTACATTTGTAAAACATTAATATCCATATTTGACAATGTAAAAAATATTCATTTAATTCAAGCTTTGGCATAGGGACCTTAGAAGCACAAATGCATCTTCAATGCTCAAGTATTTAAGATAAACAAAATGAAATATAATCTCTTAACCACCAACACTGTATGCATGATTTCCTATGTTGTATTTGTCTTCTAATGTTGTATTGTATTTTCAATAAGAATAGAATTTTAGAAAATTTATGAGATTTTGAGCCTTTCCTTACTCAACTATTTCTTCCTTTATGAAGTGGAAACTTACAAAATCTGATCAATAGTGATATTAATTGACTCTCTCCACATTACTATTTTTATTTAATACAAACATTACAAATATTTTATTACAATATAATATAATGATTAAGAATTCTAAAGTTCAAATTTAAGTTTTATATAGCAATTCAAGATTACCTTAAAATATTGTGTTATGTATAGTTTGATTCCTTATAAGTATTTACAAAGAAAATTATAAGCAATTTTGAAATCTTGTTTAAAAAGGTAATGTATGAAAAATTAATTTTTATTATTTTATCTACTCTTGAAAACAATATTACCTTATGGAATTTAGATTTTTAAAAAATAATTGTTTAAAATAAAAGTATCAATGATTAAAATAAATAGGCTATTTTGTGTATATTCAAATGTTATTTAATGCTATTTGGAAAGAAAATATAATAAAATACAATATATTACAATCTAAGTGAAGAAACAGTTGAAACTTGTTTGTTAAATGAAAGTATCTGTCATATAATTTCTTTTTCATTTCTAGATAAGTGGCAAATATTTGTGCCCACTTTGTATGATTGTTATTTACTGTCATTGAAAGAATATACAGTAGATAGCCGTGGAGATATAGGAGCATGGGTACGAGAGGCCGCAATGACTGGTTTACATGTAAAAATAATATTTTTATAATCTAATTATTTTTAGTACAACATTTAAATTTTTATTTTTTAAATAATTCTAGATGTTAACAAATTTAGTATTCCAAGCGCAATTGGTATCCATATTAAATGAAGAGTTAATGGTAAATATAATAGGAGGAATCGCACAGCAAGCTGTAGAGAGAATTGATGGAATTCGAGCACAAGCAGGAACTATTTTTAGCGCACTCATTCATAATGATCCTCCGCTACCAAACATTCCATATCTTACTGAATTAAAAAGCATCTTCCCTTATGACGAATGTAAAGAAAACATAGAATGGCGAATGGAATCCACTACTTTTCCACGATTTATTAAAATGTTATCTTACCCTCCTTATACAATGAATCTTCTACGGGGAATTATATTTAGCGTTGGTGGACTAAGTGAATCTCTGGTAATTATTGCTGATAAGAATATGATTAAATTCTCCTTTGAGTATTCAATTTTTAGTACAGAATGTTCAATTTTTGTTGTAGGTTAAACATTCTAGCGTTTCTTTATTTTCTTATTTACAAGAAATAGATGAACAAGGTCTTAAAAATTTATGTTATAAAATTTTAAGTATTTTTGAAGAAAGTCATAAAAATGAAAGAATGATTACATCAATCCTGGCTTTTTTGGATCGCTTACTTAGTTCTGGTTGTATTCAAATTGTTCTTGATGATTTTAAAAATGGCATTTCAGAAAGAATTTTAATGTTACTTAAACAGGAAATAAAAAATACAAGTAACACTAAGTTGTTAATTATCAGTATAAATGTCTTTTGTCAACTTCTGCAGGTATTTCTATATAGTTACGTTTTGGACAGAAAAATAATAATTTTATAATAAGTATTTTTGTTTAGGTACGTGGACCAGTTGCAAAGAGAGCATTCTGTCAATTAAGTATTTTTCTTTGTCATAAATACAAATGTATACGAAAAGTAGCTGCAACAAAAACATATGAAGCTTTAACTCTTTATGGGGAGGAAATGGATCTTCCTGAACAAGATCTAATTAAAATTTTATCTGAAATAAATGTTACTGATTGGGAGAGATCAGTGTCTGAACTTCGACCAATAAGAAATCACCTTTGTGATTTGATGGGAGTACCTACTCCCATTTTGCAAAATATGGTTGTCAATTGAACTTCATTTTGTACTCTTTCTTACTTTAAGTAAATTGGTAAGTAAATTTTGAAATAAGAAACTTACTTGATTATAACTACTATTACAATTTTATTGTGTAGTTATTATATACAACATTTCTTTTACAAAATATAAATATAAACATATAGCAAAATTACTGATAAAGTAAAAGGTACAATATTCTAAAAATACAATACAAAGTATATACATATAAAATTATTTATTTTATGTACTTTCTTTTCTCATATTTCTTTTGTTTTAATAAGATAATAAATGTTTAGTAAACCTTTAATTAAAAAGTATAAATTGAAATAAAATTAAAAGCTTTCACAACTTTCAAATATTATCAAGCGAATGATTTATAAAAAGATAGATCACATATTCATTAAAATGTTTACTGTCCCCTAATCCACATATGTTTCTGTAATAGTATCACTTCCTTGGATGTGTAAGTGATGTTCCTTTCTATTTATGGGGCCAGTAAATGTGTTCATTTTCGAATGGTGACGATAGTTTAAACAAAAGAATAAAATAACTGAGTTAAACAAACATTAGTAGTTTAATTCTGGTTTTGATTATACAATTCCATTTTATTTCTTTCAAAATTTTCCATATTTATTGTAAGATTATTTTTCAAATAATGAGTTAATATTTTTGCTCCAAACTTTTCTAAAATCCACTGTTTTGTCCACCAATTGTCATAATCAATTTTAGTTGTTATAGGATTTTTAGGTAATGGACAATTGTAATGTGACATATCAACAATTTTTATTTCTCCTTTGTTAGTTTTTTGTACGTTTTTACATACAAAACATTCGAATTCTTCTACATAATTTCCAAATTCATTTCGAGACCACCTACGATTTTGTTCTAATGTTTTCATTAATATTTGGTTATCTATTTTATAATTATCAAATAATTTATGTGATAAATATCTATCGTACTCAGTGTCGTTTGTAGAAAGATCATGTATATAATTGGCTAGACTTTTTGGGTCTTTAAAATCGAGTACTGAAATAGCAGAAACATTGCTTGGAAGCCAGTCCTGAAAGAAATTTAAAGGCCTATTATATATTTCGTTAGTTTCAGCTTATATAAACACGGTAGCCCAAAATTATGTAACAATCCGAAATATACAAATTCCTAGTGCTAGTAGAAGTAAAACAGTTCTTTACATTTTATGTGAGACTTGGTTTACGAGATATGAGCAATTAAATTTAAAAATCAGATTTTTGATGTGCATCATTTAATTTTTTTAGTACTAAGTAATTTAGCAAATATGTTGTTTATGTATGGATTGCTTGACTACTTATCTACTTTGTTTTATTTTTTCTTGCAGTATGTGCAAAAGTAAGTACTTTGATTATAGTAATTGTTTGGTTTCAAATTGTTCATATCTTGAAAATGAAGCATTAGATTGTAAAAGTAAAGAACTTTTTGATTTCTCGTGACAATAATGTTGTGTATACAATATCAATTATTATTTGTGAATTCGAAAAATTTTTATCAATTATTATTTACAAAGTTGCATAGAATCAGTTATACGTTTATATGAATAAATATTGTTGTTTTCAAATGTTAAGACTGTTCCTAAAGTGAATTTTACGGGACATCCTGTATACGTATTTGATATACAGTAATACCTCGCATTATGTCCCGTAGTTATCCCTAGTAATTAATTATATTTTATTTGTTCTCATTTTACGTTTAGACGTTTTCACGTCTTGAAGTGTGTATATAAAAGCAAACAAGCCGAAAATGAATATTGGAGGTCAATTTCCACAACATTAACAATCTCTCGTAAATGGCACAGCCTCAATAAAGAACATCATGCGAAGCATTATTGTAGTTTCTACACAATAAATTACACAAAATATAAAATACAACTATTTTCATTATTACTGATTCACTAAACATCTTTTATGTGTAAAATAAGTCTGTAAATTTAATATTTTTAACATTCACCTTATATTCTTGAATGGATTTCTAATTTTGCTTTTACTTATAAAGAACATTTAATACGATGATTACTTTATTTTTATGGAGTAACTAAAACAAGCTGTATGATAAAATGAACAATTTTTAATTGATTCCTTAACAATGGAAAATGTTGAGTTATAAGTCAAGTAATTTCCAATTTGAATTTTAAATGAGTACTGTGAGTGAGTACTGCTAATAAACATACTTTAAAGTGTTGAATAAATAAGTTTGAATAAAGGAGAATAAGTTTGAAATAAGAATATAAGTTTGAAAATTTTAATTTAAAGTTGCTATTGATATTTTATGAAACTACATTAAGAACAATTGAAGATAATACATAACTAGCATCAAAAGAATTGACAAAGAAATTCAATATATAACAATTAACAATAATTTGTTGCTTACACAACATTTAAAATGTTAGTAATTTGATAAATTGTATAATTGATGTAATCTATTTTGATTAGAATTGTAACAGGTTTTGAAAAATATGTTACAAAAATGTAAAAAAATGAGAGCAGATAAACGTCAACAAATTTCCACCTAGAAATCCTAAACCAAATTTGCATAGAAAAAAGGTTGTCTGGTTGTGTGCGTGTATGTGCGCGCGCGCGCGTGTGTGTAAAATAATTCATTAAAATAGTAAATGTGGTTCAAGTTTCAATACTTTAAATGATGGTGATCCATAATATACAGGTACAGATCCAACAATAAGTGGTCGCCACAATTTTTCCGTGATATAATCCTGACAGACTGCATTTTCAAAAGCTATTGTAAATTTATATTTGCCAACGAAAGAGAGAAAATCATCAGTGTCTAATATTTCAAGGTAATTTTCCTTTAACCTATATTACAATTATTTAATATGTTAATGTAACAAATTCAATTATTTTTATTTTCTGATCCTGTAGAAATAGCTCACCTTTTATCAAATTGTGCATTATTTAAACATGTTCCATATGAATCTACTCGTATGTACTTCATTAATTCTGCTATATAAATATCTCTGTTACTTGCAGTATCACAATCAGATTGTATATAAAGTAAGGGTGCAAGATTCTGTGTATACATTAATTTAGTCTTTTCCTTTGTTGGTACAAAATATTTTCTACCTAAAAGATCAAAATAAAATAGTTTCTAAATAATAGAATATTACTATGCAATGATTAAACAATGATTTGCTTACTATATATAAAATGAATTTCTATTAAAAAGATATAAAAGATTTCAAAAATATAGAATAGAATAAGCCAAAAGCAGAAATATTTTTTCATTGTTAAACAATTTATAATTTGTATGATATCATCATATGCAATAATAAAAGAAAGCATATTAAAAAGGAGAAAAAGTTGTTCTTAGTAGTAATTTGAACATATTTATATTTATTTATGTACTTAATAGTTCTGTAATTCCAGGTAGATCAATCAAAGTGAGAGGTACATCACTAAATCTGCTAAACGTTGAAGAATATGTAAAAAGATTTAAAGTCTCTTGATGTACTAGAATGGGGTTATTTCTCGGAGATTCCTCGTGAATTAAACTCCACGGAACTTTGTCTGATTTCCATTTTGGTAAATCATTAATTTGGAAATTGCTACCGTAAAAAAGAAAACTCTAAAAATTAAAAAAATACTATTACATTTTTAGTAATAATTTGGTCGCTTTATTTCAAACAATATAAACAATTTATAGATAATAAATTTTACATTAATCAACTGACTGATTCTTGTTGATAGTATTATTAATTTGTAACTATATTCACAATAACAAATTAGTTGGTTTTAAATGATATAAAAAAATATGCGACATTACACTTATCTTATGGTAATACTGAAAAGTACGATTACTCGTAAAATAACACCAATGATTTTCACATTTTCGAAGTATTCCATCACTTCCAAATGGTGTCCACCATAAAATTACAGGTACTTCTGCTGAAAAGAATATTAATAAAGAGTAATTATTAATATTTTTTTAATTTTTGTACATTTATTTTATACAAATTAAATAATAGTATGATACCTGGGTAATGTATTTTTTCATCAAAGGAAATTAAATATGTCTGTAAATTATTTTTATCTTCAAGATTAGATACTATCAATGATAGTTCAAATTTATTTTAATTCAATTATGAGTATTACAATCATATAGAAAATATTTCCACTTCTATCATTTATTTATAATAAAATGAGGAACAAGAAAATTTAATATTCAATTCTTACTTTTAATAAATTTGTAAATAATAGTGATAATGAATATTTGCTATACTTTTTACCTATATTTAAAAATATAAATTAGTAATTTTGATTAAAGGAAATAAAATTACCACTAATAATAAGAGTAATAGTAAAATTCATTTAACAACTTTTATGTATTCTAGTAAAATGAAATTAGAAATAAGCATTAATTCAATCATAAATTTAAGTTCATAATAGGAAACCAAGTTGATTTTAACAAAAATGAAATATTCTATTTTATATTGGAGTGATATTAATACACTGAGAGTGTAATATATTGTAAAGGAACTTATTCAAGTCATTTGAATAATTAACTTATTAGGCATTTTCCAAAATTGTATTTTTCTCAAGTACTACTCTTTTTATTCCAGCAAGCATTTACTCATCCATGTTATTACACACTAAAATTGTGATATATTTTAAAATATAATATATACCTGATAAGTTATTATACTTGCAACGAATATGATCATTGCCACAAATACAAAATACATTTTTCGATTTAAATATAACATTTTTGAATTATTATTAATTTGAATGCCCAAGAAATTAATATGTATTTTTATTATTGGAAAGTTATTGTACTTTATGATGTTACAACTTTAATTATTTGTGAGGTTACATTATGTAAATTATTAGTTTTTGAGGTTTTTTTTTATAATTAAACATTAATATTTCGTATAATTATTACATTATATATACTCTGCACTTATTATTCACCTCATTTGTAAATATAGTAAATTACAATACTTTTTTTTTATATTATGCTTAATAAAAATAAGAAACAATTACAATTTTAAGAGAAGTGTTGGCACATTTAGAGGTTAGAAAGGGTGAAAGTATGATTTGATAACACAATTATAAATTGGAAATTAAATTATACATGTGTATAGCCTGTTACTTTGTTTTTTCAGATATGAAAACGTAAAACCAAGTAATATTACTATTTGTAAATGTAAAATTAATGGTAATAAGTAAAAGCTAAATAAAAGGAAAGACAATAAAATTAAAAGTTGCTAGCAAAACATGTCAGAGTAAAGAATTCATTCGTTTACGCTAATGCAGAGATAGAGAATTTGAGATTGTAAGTCGCGGGGAGTAAATTGAGTTTTTTTACACACATTTAATACACAATAAAGATAGACGATCAGAGTATTGATATACCTATATATCAAACGTTTACATCAAATATCGATACTTTAAAACTTCGATATCAGTATCTATCGATACATAACATTTCGATACTAGTTTTGTTGAAAATCTATTTCTAAGCTCAAAGTCAGGTCTTTATTTGTAACAAAATATCATATCATAATACTAATTCTAAGTATATATTCTAACGATAAGTACAGATCGGGATTAATTACTGTTACGCGTAACGTTATCAAACTGGAAAATATAGTACGAAGCATACCTGCCATAGAGTACTGTAGCCGCAAGAGTTTATCTGATGATTATGTTTATGTGAGTAATAGATAAGGAAGGAAAATCCGTTCTATCGTTTTTGTTTTGAACGCTTTAGTCAAAATGCGTTTTTCACACGAAACTAAAAGTCATGCCTTTTTTTTATCATTATGTCAAGACATTTCTGTTTCAGAAATTTCACGCCAATTTAATGTCACAGCAATATATGACACCAATGCCACAATTTAATTTTCAGGACGATCAAAATCATAATATTTAGTGTCATGACATTAAAAGTTCTTTGTTTCGTGAAATACAAGAACTTCGTGTCTATTCTATAAAAATAAAACGCAACGATAACGTTGCAGTACGCTGCACAATGAACTAAGGCTCGATACAGATGTGTGACTTCTCGCCGCTTGATCGTATGTTTTTCTTTATTCTTTCAATTGAAAGCAACTAAAACTGCAGTCGTAATGGAAAAAATTGCACGTCTGCATTAGTTCTAAATGACAAATCTAACGATAAATAACTAAAAAATTGATGGTTTTCAGTGAATAAATTTTTCGGTTATTAAAATTTTTTTTCCAATAGCTTTTAGGAAAATATATTCACTCTTATGAATTTATTACATTGATTTTAATAATGTAACGATCTGGAAAATTATATTTGAAACGATTTAACCTCCTGTTGCCCCTACCACTCCCCGTGCCGCGCGGAGTCGCCGCTTGCGGAGCAGTGAAGCCTATGAACCCCAATCTCACGACTGCCCGTGGCTCCCATGGCCGCGCCCAATGACCCGGAGACCGGAGAATTCTCCCATCCACCGTCAGCGGGCAAGTATCTTATTTCTGCCTTCGAGGAGAAGGACCGGCCTTCTTCCTGAGAACAGCTCCTTCAGATGAGGGGAGATGATCAGTTTATTGCCGGCTGCTTTCCATCCCGCTAGGACCTCCCTACGTTGGTCAGACTCGCAGCGGCGTTCGTAGAAAACCGCGTGCGAGCTCATAAGTAGATCCAACGGGGGAAATCCTGACAGGACAGGTTCATCGTTTCGTAGAACATGGTCTTATAGCTGCAGACAACATGCAGCGCCATCTGTTTGTGAACCTGGCGTAGCACCATTTGGTTACGTCGAGAGGTCACCAAACAGAGACTCTGTACAGGGCCACTGATTAGACCATGCCCACGGGTTGGGGAGAAACCGCCCCAGAGCGCTGACTATTTTCTCCAACTATGGAACCAGTGATCGAAAATATCCTTCGAAATGCCAGTGGCTGTCGAGAATCAGCCCCAGATCGACGCGTCGGGCGGCCATTACCAGTAACTCCTGACGGCTAATAGTAGTAACTTATCATTAGTGTAACACGTTAGGCTGACACCGTTGGGCAGGTCTTCGGTCCATAGAACGGTGTCGTATCCGAGGTTTCACAACGGACCTAGAACGGACCCGAAGTACACCTCTATCCGCTTCATAGCATACCGTCTCGAGTATTCGATCCACTTGCGGAGGTTGTCCTCAACAACTGCATTTAAATAGACGAGGATTCCATGTTTTATGACTCCAGATGTAATTACTACTCAGGGTAGGGTATTAAATGCATTGACGATGTCTAATAATACCGCCAATGCCTAGGCGAGGCCGAGAGAGTCAACCGTCTCTTCCAGAATCCGAATTGATTCTCAATCAGAGAGTAGGCCCAGCCACTTCTGAACCTTAGCCACGCACTCTGCATAGTAGCAGGAATAAATTTCAATTGTGTCCCTATCTCAATATATACATAAATATAAAGCTTGAAGGCTATAAACTATTGAGGTTTTGTTTGTTTATATTTAATGCATAAATCGTCTGTTGTATCTCATAAATTATTTAATATAAAAAAAAATATGTAATATTAATAGTTTTTCTATAGGTGGAGAATATTTAATTTTCTTTAATGGAATCAAATATTTTGTATAATACAATCCGACTTAACTCTAATCATCCCGAGAGAACAATAGTATTTCCAAAGGTATTAAAATTTAACATTATTATTACCGCAAATAAAAAATACAGGGCGAACAGAATAATAGAAATTAGAAAATTAAGTTTTTTCTTAAAGAAAGTATACATCTTTTTAAGAAAATAGTGCATACATTTTGTCTGTACATCAAGCTATTATAATATTTACCAAGAAAAATTTTCTAATATTTAAATTTATAGCTGACCAGAAACTGATTAATTTTTGTATGAAAAATGTGTTCATTAAACTATTGGAAGTGCTTAAAAAATCATGGCGACAGTTATATGCCACATGCTGGATATAACTTCTTTTGAAATGAATGCAAATTCATTTTTATTTATTTCTAAATTGAATTTTTATTAAATTATTTTTATTCCCCAAAAGAATATTACTTATTTCTACTGGTAATTATATAGCTAATGCTTTCCTAGCATATTGTAATAAACTAGCAAAAATTCCTGTTCTATATTAGATATAACTACTGTATAATACTGATATGTTGCATCTTTCTCTATCTCGCTACCTTCTTCATCAGTCAACCCGTAAGTGTTGTAACTGCCGCGACGAATAGGTGTAACCCTTCCACTTTTCTCGCATTCCTGCCACGGTACTTTAAGTCAACTGTAAAGAATACTTGCTCTTCCGTGCAGAAAGTTGAACTGCTTCGTAATACATTTAACTGTGTACTTCTGCTACTATTCTGTGACTGGGCCCAGCGTATTTACATCCCTACTCTAATTCTAGTCAGCTGAATTTCCCTATCATCACAAGCGTTGACCACTATTAGCTGAAGACGGTGACGAAGACCGACGGCGGCGATCCCAAGTCTGAGTGAGAACGAATTTGTAGCAAGGTGCATCAGCGTAGACTCCCAATGAAATCGTCAAATATTCATAAACAGAATAATTTGCTTACGATTTAGGTACTACCGCTGATTCGTAAATTTGTATTTGTTAAAAATAATATAAATCATTTCTCATTTACATCAAGATACACTCTATATAATTACAATTTATACAAAATAAATTATGCTAGTAGTAAAACAAGTATAACTTTTATGTTTTTATACATTACAAATTTTCCAAGGTCAGTTTCATAGGGACGCAACTTCGAATCGTTCCTCGTCGCCAACTCAAACCAAACAGCCGTATTTTCTGCGTTATATACCCCAATTATTGGAACTTGTTTTATAATAAATTTAACATTGAATCAAGGAAGTGATACTGAAATTGCAGAGTCAGCTGCATCGAATTTCTATGATTCAACCGATTCAGACGGTAGTAGATCTTCGGAGAATTTGTAGTGAGAATTTGCTTGTTTTAATTTTAGTATGTCTTGTTTTTGTGTGGATTGTAATTATATAGAATTTATCTAGATAGAAATGAGTATAAACGGACTTATATTATTTTTTTTAAATATTAATGGTTATTACACATATTAAATTATATTCGTTTTTTCATATCGTGCCAGACAAGATAATATACGGCACAGAGGCAAGAGGGTTCCTCGATCGCTCCACCTATTTCCCACTTTAGACTCCCGTAGTTTACGTTTTGGCTTCTGGCGGTTACTATTGATATAATCGTAGGATCCCTGTATTTATAGGGGTTTCATTTAATTGCTTATCGCCGATATACAAAACAGTGAATACAGGGATCCTACTACAGTTTCTTATATGATTATATTCTTTATATTTATATTTACTTATTTATGTATTTAGTGAAAGTTTATTTTAGTAACTTTTCCCTAAATTAACTTGTTTTTCCTATTGTGGAGGAATGTTAGGCGTTCAGGCAGGTTAATGACAATACACTTCTTTTATGATAATAATAATGTAAAATATATTTAAGCATGAAACTCCCACTCTACAATCCACACGTCTCGACTTTCTGATCACTAGTCGTCCACATGTAACAAAGTCCTTTCTTCGACTAGTACTAGTTCGTCACCTCCAGCCTAAAACTCCAGATCTGTTCCAGATTCTACTGTAACTTATAAACATCCGTTAAACGCCATTTGTTCTATCCCAAACACTTTTCATTCACCTCCAGTCATACCAATATTTATCTTATACTTATACTAATTTTTAAACAAATGCTGTATTACAGGATTAAAAGAAAATATAGATCGCTGAAGCTTGAGAAATTAATGTATTTTTGCTGGTTTTTAGTAAAAATCAGAAAATTTATAAAAATTGTAAAATAAATAATTTTTATCTGAACAATAATTGCTGCTTGACCTTAATTTTCGAAAAAGCTATACAAATTTTTGGAGCTAAAAGACAATAGTCAGTGATGGTTTCCGAGCAGAAATGAAATCATTATAACCATAAAATTTAATATCTCTAGAACCCTTGTTAAAAAACGCATTAGATTAACTTTTAATTGTAAATACAATACAAATAATTTATAATAAACACGTTTTTCATATTCCACAAAAATTCATATAGCTTATTTAAACATTTTAAGTTAAAGTTATTACAATTGATTTGAGAAATAACTTGTTCGAGTAAAAGCTTTTTACTTATTATGTGCTTTCAAATAAAATACTTATTTCAAATGAAACTACAAACAAACAAAATTGACAAATTTTATGTGATGCATATGAAATATTTCGAATTTTAAACGAATGCTGCATTTCTACCACAGAATAACGCGACTATTATTACGACTGATGGTTTTTCGTAACCAGGCTTGCGACTCAAGAAAGTTTACACGATCCTAAATTTTTAAAACAAACTCAATAGCTTTGACCCTTTTTACAATTGTAAGATTATAAGACTAAGGTATACTAAGATTTATTTGTGAAAGAATATAGACCAAGGTCCTTTAGGCAATTTTATTTTCACATTCAACGTTCTGCCTTTTTCGGCGTTATTGTCGTAAAACAAACGAAATAATTACAGTTTTAATTTGTCCTATTATATTATATTATTTGTATATCATGTTAAATATTTTACATATTTGTTCTATTATTGTCTTTAAACTTAAGATGTTAATTCAAAATAATTTGTTCCTTGTCAAAAAAGTTTTGTAAAATTAATAAATACTTGTTTGATTTTCGACTATTATACATGTATTAAAAAATTAAGAAATTTTATAATGCATTAATAATAATATTCCACTTAAATGTGAAATATTTCACACCGAATCTACGCCAATGTTTTAAAATCCACCTCCCGCTTTGCACTGTCTCACTTGCCTCGACACACCTCATTTCTTTTCTTTGTCAGCACTGTTATTAATATGTGTGAATACTATCGCCAATCATAACGCTACGTCGGAAAGTGCGTGTGAGACGAGGCGTGCACTTCTCACTCCGTTCAAATTCCTTTCAAATATCATCAAGCCTGTCACGTACGGTACATAGGTATGAAGATGAGTGTGGATCACTAAACACGTCAGTTTCGAATTAAAGCGGATATTTTGAATTTCTAGAAAGTTCGGTAAACGGTAATAAAAAAACTTTCCTTCACAGGGTCGTTTGTATAAGAAGCGACCACGAGCCGCCGAACGTTCCGGAATGTGGGTAAAAACAGCGTACTGGTCTTTGCCTTTGTTTGTTTGATTCTCAACGGTACATCAATTCGGTACACCCGCGACAATACGATGTCACGTGCGGGTGTACTGGTTGCGGATCCAAACGCACACCCCTTCAGGTCCGCGATCTCCTCCGACTATCAATACACAGCCCGGCGTGGAAATTCTCATTGCTATGTCGCAAATGTGCGCGACCAAGCGCTCGAGCTAGTTCACCTCCTTCAAACCGGGCAACCTGACCTTCTGCCACGGCCAGGTCATGGTGAAGTGGCTGCTATCAGTGGATCTTCATCAAGGGAATCGCTCGACGTAAACTCGACAGCAACGCTCCGTTGTTTCTTCCCTAATACGGTGCATGTACCGACCGAAACATCCGTGCCTAGACAGCACTTATACTAGCCGGTAAATAAGGCTGCCGAAACCTCTGTCCATCCACTCATTAAGAATAGTCGGACAGCCTCGACAATCCGTTGCCAAGCGATCGGTCACGTTGCCCGCACATACAGGGACTCTGTACAAAATTACCGAGTGAACCATTCCCGGATAAAGGCGGTGGACCAGGTATTCTAACCGGAATCCTAACCCGGTTCTGCTCTCAATTTTTGAGAATAACCTGCGTCACCGAGGCATAGAAGTTTGGTTAACCCGGTTAATCCGTTCTTATAGCGGATTAATACACCTACAGGATTAACAAAGTATAAGAATACAAAATATTAGAAGATACGGTTTAATTTACCGAAGTTTTAAACAATGATTGTTTCGGGCAGCGAAGGCGTTCAAAATTACAGCATCAATGTCAGCTCGAGGGCAAAGAAAATCTAGTCCAACTTAATACTAAGAAAATTGATTATCATATCATTAATCAGCAAGAATGGAAAGTGGTCAATTTTTGTTATTAGCTCGACACTTGCATTTATAAGATACTGTCCGGACATTGCTATTTGAATTTGATGTTGATGCGAATGACTTCTGTAATCTACTTCTCTTCCGATTTTCTTTTTGCACAATAATCAGTGTGTATTTGTTAGGATGATGATATTAAAGGTACCGCGTTAAATTAACAATATGGTATATGTTTATTTATTATTTGATAAAATAATAACTCAAAATTTATAAATAAAAAATAACTTACGGTTAATCTTATTTTGCATCCGTGTACGCGACATGTAGATTTGTCTTCGTTTATATTGGATGAAAAGTACTGTTGAACGGGATATTCCATTGTTCATGTGTATATAAGAAATATACTAAAACACAAAACGCAAAACAATATATAATGCAGTACATAATAAAAAAATAATATAAGAACAAAAAGGAAATGTGAAATGAAATTATTAAAATATTAACCAATAATATCGTATTAACTAATACAACTGACGATTGAATAAAATATCCGAACATGCTGCATGTTGAAGATTTAGAAACAAAAAACGATTTCCCTCTAAAACAATTACAATCTAAAATATTCCATGTTCTAACATGCTGACGTGATGGTCGGCGTGACAATTTACGAAATAGTTTAATGCAATTTGATGAAACGACATTCATAATTAGTACACATGATATGGTTTTATTTTATTAAAGTAAAAAAGTTAGTAGATTTAGTAATTCTTAGTTTTTTATTTAATAACTGCAATCGATTGATTGAAGTTATTCAAGAACCGGTTGATTGGATTACAATCAATGTTACAAAACACAGAATTGTAGTTACAATTTCAATTTCTATATCTATTCAATAATCAGGTACTGTAACTATTTTGTAATAACCAGGTTATACAAGAATGTATAACCGTGGGTTATTATAATCCGCCTTGGTTAACTGGGTTTCGGTTAGGGTTAGTCGATGATTAGGATTCCTGTGAAACAAACAGCGATTTATTCGTGCCATACTCGTTCAAGTTTAACACAAACCTCGCCTAAACATTGAACCAGATAGTGCACCCTAGCACTAATCCTACTTTGAACAACTGTATATAGGGTAGGAATATAAATTATGTATAAAAATATTGCAGAAATATTTTAAATTATTATAAAACGAGTTATGTGTTGGTTTCTAAAGAATTTCATTATGGTGGTATATATCAATGAATTTCATGCATATTGTGTCCACTTTGTAACATTCAGATGTCATGTTTGTTGTTGACAGATCTGAGCAAGTCATATAAATATTGTTTTCTCCATATAGTCTATAACCCTTTGATGCCTGATTACATATCTGGTACACATCTTGAATTTTTTACATATTGCTACCCTCAGTAAAAAATATGTCAGGACCCAATAGATCCATACAAGTAGCTAATTGTTCTGTCTTTGTCTCAAAATAAACAACAATATTGTAACAAAGACTATATATTTCATAAACTTCAGAATATAATCATTTATAGCTTACATAATGATACGTATTACATTTTACTTTAGTTACAATAACACCGAACGGCTTCAAAAACCTTCCTAGTAGTTAATTGTTTAGTTAGTCTTAGTCATGACTTTGATTAGTAGAGATATGTATATGTATGTTTATTTTAAAAAGAAAATAAATTAAATTTGCAAAGAATAATTCATCTATAATTCAGGTGTATCCTGTGGAAAATACTTCAACCAATTGTATATGTGTAATTTCTCTATACAAATTTAAATAATTGTAAACATTAAATAATAATCAGTGTAGAAAGTAAATATGTATAAAAATGTATCACACTCTGTATATTTTATTGAAGAATATGAAACTGACTTCTTTGACTAGTGCGCCACAATAAAATTTTTGTTATTCATTTACTGTCATCAAGTGGTTAAACTACATAGTAGCTGAACATTGCATCTAATATTGGTTTAATCAATTATCAAACTTTTACTAATACAAGTAGAATGATAATTTAGATAATAACATTCAACATATAAAACACCTAAAATATCTACGATCCAAATACTTTAGAGTTTAGAAAAATTATTAATTTTTAAATCTTGTAATATTGTATTATTTCTTATAACTGGTTATCTATCTGCATCACTATGTTTAATTGTATAAAATAGATTTAAAAATTTCAAGAATTAGTTTACTAAGATACAAGTAAAATTAAGGCTATACAATCAAGTGACAAGATTTGTTATTCATAATGTAATTTATTTTTTACATCTTCATAATACAATGTATTTGATTAATATAAAGAGATAATGTTGAATAATTTTATTCTAACGAATTTAACATCAGAAGTTGTTTCAATACTTTTGCTTGACTTGTCTCCCTTATTTCACCTGCCAAAAACATTTCATCTACAACTGTATATACCTGTGGAAGATTTTTATTTTAAAAATGTGTTTTGTTTCGATACATAATTAAAAGTTAAAAATTACCTTATAAAAATTAAACACCAGGTCCAACTCACACACGTTATGGAAATATTCATTTAATACTTCAACAAAATTATGTATTGCTTCTAGGTAACACAAATTATTATCATTGACATCAACACAAATGCAAAAATATAAACCAGCATATCTTCTATATACAATTTTGAAGTTACGAAACTAAAACATGAAAGATTAGATTTCTCATATTATCAAAATTAATATATGAAGCTTTACCTCAACAAAGTTAGTATGTTTAGCATCTCGCACAGTCACCACTGCATGAACCTCCTCTATTAATTTCTGTTTTTCGTCATCATCAAAATTCATATACCACTTTGCTAATCTGGTTTTTCCAGCTCTATTTTGAATGAGAATGAAGCGAATCTGTACATCAAGTCATGAGCCATGTTAGAATTTTTATGAAAATTTATCTTGTATGTAATTCATAAATATTATTAATAAATAATACTTAATATTATATAACATTTAGTATTATTTTTTTAAAAGTATTCTTAAACTTCATTATTACAACAAATAATAAAAACAAATATATTTAATGATATTTCATTAATTACTTGCCATGGTTATATTGACTTAATGTCAACCGATATTGGTATTAGTGCACTTGACAGCCGCTGATCAACAAGAATAAAACATAAAATTGAGTTTATTGCCGCTTCTGAGTTAGCAAAATGCATAAATTAAATCAATCAAAAATCTAGAAACTTCGTGAGAAAATCTGTGTATTTCAATAACTACTTACAAAAAGTCATATAAATCGATTGAAATGATTGAAAAGCACATTTGTACTCCAGCTTTTATATTTTCATAGTTGCGTTGACACTTGCGAATTGATCCATGAAAACAAAATGGCTGACGGTGGTAAAGTTGAATTTAAAAATGGTCATGATTCGAAAAGAAGTAAAAATACTAAATTAGTTTCGCAAAATGATTTGGAATTATATGAATATGAAAATAAAGAAGAAAAAGAATTTGTTGAAGTAAATGAAGAGCATAAATTAGATTTAGGAAGAATCGAAGAATATTCATCTATAGCTAGGAAATCAAAAAATGGGAGTGTACCTAAAAATATTTTAGAATTTTTGTATCCTTAATGAAAAAATTAATTATTCCCCTTTAGATTTTCTTATTTATATTTTATTTCATATAAATTCTTAATATTTAACAGTCATTCATATGCATATAATTGTCAAAGATATTTTAATCTTTGTATAGCTGATATGAATACCATTGTCTTTGCTTCTGGTAATTTAATTCACTTTTACAATGTAGTAGAAAATAAAATTTGGTTTAGAAGAGGCTCTATGGGTGGTGGTATTGGTCACATATGTGTAAGTTTTCTAAAATTAACATTAATAAATTTATGCCATTAACAAATTTCATGTAAGAATGATAACTTTATAATTTCATTACAGAAAAATCCTATCATTGAACATATAGCTGTTGGTGAAAATGGAATAGACCCCTTAATAACTATTTATAATTGGCCTTCCATGGAAATTGTAACTATTTTAAAAGGAGGGACAACTAAACGTTATTTTCATTTAACTTACAGGTAAATGAATTTATAATACATAATTATAAAACCTTTGTACTGTTAAGACAAAATTTTTTATTTACAGCCCTGATGGTTTGCTATTGACTTCACAAGGTGGTGAACCCGATTATTATATTTCTCTTTGGAATTGGAAAAAATCAAACATTATTTTACAATGTAAATCTCATGTTCAAGATGTATATAATGTAACTTTTTCTAAATATATTCCTGGGCAATTAACATCTTGTGGATCACAACATATTAAATTTTGGAAAGTATCTAAGACTTTCACTGGCTTAAAACTTAAAGGTGAAATTGGTAAATTTGGAAATACAGAGATCTCTGATATTATAGCAATTCATCCAATGCCAAATGAAACAGTAAGAAATCAAGAAAACAAGACAGCTACTTTTTGGAAGTCAAAATTTTGTCCTTATACATGTTTATACTTTAGGTAATTTCAGGATGTGAATGGGGTAACATACTTTTATGGGATGAAAGTATAATTAAACTTGAAGCATGTAGTAAAAATAAACAAGCAGCACACATTGGTTGTATTACTCAATTTGAATTCATAAATGGAGAACTTATATCAGTTGGTAATGGTGTAATGTATATGATTAGCAGCAAAGGAAGGATTGAAAATTACAATATTTAATATGATAGGTTTAGATGGGTGGATACGATTTTGGTTTTATGAGACTATTGATGATGCTGATCTTCCTAGTGAAAAGCAATTACTTGAAATACAACCAATTTATGAATTTCACATTACGGAGGGAAAAGAGTATTCAAAAAGAAGTGCAATGCTTATGAGTATTCAGAAACAAGAGCCAAATGATCCAGAAAAAACAATTTGGTATGCTCAGGTAAATATATCACATTATAAAAATGTAACATTATTATTTAATAAAATATGTGATAGGATGGAAATGGAGGATTGTGGTTACTTGATCTTTGCACCAATAATAGACAACAGCAACAACAAAAAATTTTTACATGCCATGCTGGTGCCATAGTTGATATGGATATAGCTGTATGGGGACCTTTTGTAGCTACACTTGATCAAAGTGGCCAATTGCACATTTACAATTATATTGAAAAGAAACTAAATGTTGTGCACATATTTCATGACATTGGAACTCAAGTGATTTGGTTTCCACCCAAGGTAAATAATATTTCTTTATTGTTCTTAAGTTGTTAAAAAGACATAATATCACAAAGATGTTTAGATTGAAGAAACAGGCTCAACACTGGTATGTGCTTTTGAAAGTGGCATTATTCGAATGGTAACAATAGCAATAAAAACAGCCAACATAGAAAATAATATAAAAAGAGATTATACAAGATTGATTCAAGTTTTAAAACCACATTCAATGTCAATTTCCGTAATGTGTATTAATGTTTCTTGTAGGTATGTTTCATATAAATTTAAAGATAATTATATTTTTCTAATAAAGACAATTTTTATTTAGTTTACTTGTAACAGGTAGCGAAGATGCTACAATTTTTACATTTAGTATTCACTCTACTAATACTTATCCTGAACTTATACCGATTGGGTATATAAAAATTCCTTCATCTGTTACTTGTATGA
The DNA here is from genome assembly GCF_051014685.1 of Ptiloglossa arizonensis. Lineage (NCBI taxonomy): Eukaryota > Metazoa > Arthropoda > Insecta > Hymenoptera > Colletidae > Ptiloglossa > Ptiloglossa arizonensis. The sequence goes on along the minus strand of NC_135056.1, from coordinate 2,322,825 downwards.
CATGGAATCCAAAAGAAGTAAATATCAGCCTTGTTACTTTAAGTCAGTGAAATATAGTAAAGACAATTATTTAATTTATTTTGGATAGAAGGCAACTTTACTAATTGGATGTTCAAAAGGAGACTGTGTAGAAATAGAATTACCTACATCAGTTCAATCATATACAATTACGTCTTACGAGCTTGTCAAGTGTAATTCTGCAGCATTTAAGTTTGAATCAATAAAATCGTCAATACAAAGGGAAATTGTGAGAAATAAGTATGAAAAAGAAAAAGAGAATAGACTCAAAGAAAAAAAGAAACAAATGGAAGAATTGATAGCAGAAAATCCTCATGTTGTAATTGATGAAGAAGCATTTCTTAGTAATAACATATGTTTAATTTTATTCAAGCAGCTTATTTTGAACTTTAAATTGATTATTCTAATTTAATTTTTTCTTTTAGTGGAAATTAATAACAAGGATATCATTCTCCCAGAAATTTACATTCCAGAAGTTCCAAATAAAGTTTTAGTAGCACAATATGGTAGAAATGGAAATATATGGCTACTTATGTCTGGTTTTGATGCAGGATATGTTTATGAATATCCACGTCCACTGTCTGGAAGAATAAAAAACAATAAACCAGTTAGGAGTAGAATAATTAAAGCTGCAGAGGATACAGAGATTCACAAATGTCTTTTTTAGTATGAAATATCAAATTATTTTAAAAAGAATTATTTTAAGTACTAAATTATTTAAAATTATTTTTAAAAAATGCTATTTTTCTTAAAGCAAAAACAAATATTTATTTTTGGGAACACAATATGGAGAACTTTATGTTTGTAAAATAACGGAAGAAGACTCATTAGATTTCTCAGATTTTTGGATTCTTCCTATACATGATTATTATAATGGATGTATATCTAAAATGTTATTGAGTTACAATAGGGAAATGTTACTGACATGTGGTTATGATGGAAATCTATTTTCTTTTAAAATTAACGATGATACACCTAACGAGGATGTAGAAATACCAAAAGTGCAGGATTCTTTACCTCTAGTAAGCTAATTTCTCAGTTAGTATTTTTAAGCCAATCGATTAAAGTTTAATGTCTGGAATTATTTTTATAATATAGCCCAAAAATATTGAAGACATTGAGGATGCTAATTATCCAAGTTTGGAAGAAGTAATCACTCAAATGGAACAAAATCGAATTATTTCAGATGCAAACAAGAAAAAAAAAGAAATTTTGCAAATTATACGTGGTTTAATAGAAGATTATGTCAAAATTACTAATAGGTACAACATTTATTTTTGTTAAGTACATAAAGATAATTATTGCCTTATAACAATTTATTTTTCTTTACAAAATTAGAAATAAAAGTCTTTTGCCATCGCAGCAGATACAACAATTTGAATTAGATTCCAGAATTGTAGAACACTTGGATCAGCACTTAAAGGCACAAATAGCTTCAACACAAAAGAAGTTAGAATTCCAAGAGCAGAAAAGTAAACTAGAATTGGAGAAGCTTATGAATCATTTCATTACACCTGTTACACACTTACCTTTTGCAGTTTGCAGTATATTGTAAGCACTATTTTATTTTAATTTGTAAAATTATTTTTATTAACATACAAAATTTAAAAATAGAAATGAGGATAAAGCAGTGTATTCATTAAGAGAATTAAAACTGAATATTGATAATATTTCAAAACACATAGTAACAATGAAACATGTTGAAGAACAACAAAAAACAAGCAGGTATATATATTTTTCCTTTATATAGACTGTATAAGTTTACCATTTAAGTTGATATAACAAAATATCTATAGACGATTAATTAAAAAAAAGAGATAAAACATGTCTTTTATGATTTTAAGAGGGGTTTCAATGGCATTTTTAACCTACATTTTTTATTTTGGAATCCTATTTTTCTTAAGAATATACATTACAGTTATTCGAAACATTTTTTTGTAAAACTGCTATTGTTAAGGTATTTAAAGGAACACCTGTAAAATTGTTACAGTATTACATTCACTTTTTATATTTATTACATTAAGACATTATTACATTGTAACAAATGTTCAAAATGATGATTTTCAGCTTCCAAACACTTGCTAATGCGCGCATTTAATATATATATAAAGTTTAATAAGATAATCAAATTTCTCTTCTCTCAAACTTTCATATTTTTTGGAGTGATAGGTGGATCGTGATGTTCCTTTTCTTCAAGATAATTCCATAAGAAATAATCTGTGGAGTAGAAAAAAAGTTCAAAAGTAGAAAAAAGTTTGATCACGTGATCTCATCAGTCAGGGAATTGGAGAAAAAATCCTCATTGACTTGTATTTGATTTCAAGTCCATTCACGAAATGTTATTCGATTACGAAAATCATTTCCATGTAGTTTTTGGTATAGAGACACTTTGTATGAGTAGAACTTATAATGTTTTAAAATTCGCTAAACACTCACTTGAAATATTTTAGAACTGTAAGAAATTAAATGAATACTCAATTGTATTGTCAGTCACTGCAACTAACACACAAACTTTATTACTTTTATATGTATCTATTTTTCATCATATGCATCTTTTCATTTATACACTACCATCTTGAGAAGACTGTTTAACAACATAACAAAATGAACCATGTAATAAATATCTTCTAGAATACTGTAAAGCATACAAATTAACAGTTTTATTAATATTTTGTCTTGATTCACAATAAATAAAAATCATTTCAATTTTTTTCTGTAACTGTAAAGTATTTCCTATTTGAGTCACAATAAATTAATTACTGCAGAAATGTGGGTAATAATATATCTGCTAACTATTTCTACTTTTGATCAAATATAAACTATCAGTAAGTGTATTTACATACAAATGAATAGGCTTCCACAAAATTAAAACAGATACAAAATATAAACATTATATGAAGAGTAATACTGAAACTTCTTGGATTCTAGTAGATAATCATTTTATAGATGTTCTTCCAAATATCTTAAAAAATAGAGGTTTCACAAAAAAATGTTTCAGATAAAAGTAATATATTTTCTCATGTAGAATAAAATTTTGAAATAAAGCAAATAGGTTTAAATAAAAAAAAGTTGACCTTGAAATGATTTTAAAAATGCTCATGTATTAAAAAATTAATAATTCCATTTAAATACCTTCTTAAAGTCATGAATTATATATTCCACCTTTTTTTTTTAATTACTTGTCTATGACATATTTCATTGTGTTAACTTAAATGGAACAATTTGTGCATATATATCATTATCGAATTTAATAATTTTAAATTATATTTTTTGAGTGAAATGTAGAATTCTATTAAAATAAAATTTAATAATGTCCTATGGAAAAATAATTTTGTTTTTTTTATATTGTCATTTACATAATTATGAACCTCTTTTTGTTAAAACATACTATTTAATTATTTTTTGAACAATTTGCATACATATTGTTGTTCAATTGTAGGATAGCACAAGAAGAAATAAAAGAAGAGAAAGGAGAATTGCAAGAAGAAGAAATACAATATTTAGAAGATGTTCTAGCTGATTATAGTGATTTGTCATCTGTATTAAAATTACAAATTAATCAGATGCTACTAAAATACAAAGAGAAGAAAAGAAAATTAATTCAACGACAAAAAGAAGTAAAAAATTTATAATTAAAACTAATTATATGGTAAATAGTGTATATCATATGGTATTATGATATTTTTAGTGGCAAACACTATATTCTAGAAAACCAAATTTATTTAAAAATCGTATAGAAGATGCATCTTTGCTTGAAGAAACGAAAAAAACTATTGGTGAATATAATTTGAAGATGAGTACAGGTTTTAATTTAACTATGAAAAAGGAAACTGTTGCTACTAAATACAAACAACTGCTAGATGGTAGAAGTAAGGTATAACTATCATACAATTTCTTATTATAATGTGTGGTTTATAAAATAATTATTTTTTATAGCTTCATTACTTGCGGGAGAATTACAATGCAAAATTGTACTCAATTAGATCACAAAAACAAAGATTGCAAAAAGAAGTAATTAGATTAATGGACATTCTAAAAAAAATTCATATGGAAATTCCATTAAAAAGTATAAAACCTTTACCACAGCTACCAAAGTTAAATCTTGATACTGAATTTCCTGAACATAATCTTAAGGTTAGTTGAAGTTATAATTCTTTATGATTAGAACATGAAAGAGTATGACTTTAGAATAACATCATTTTTTTAGCTTGAGAAACATATGTCAATGTCAGAAAAGATGCAACAAGTAAGACGACAAAGACAATCAATAAGCACAGATCAATCAATTGGTCTGTTCGATTTAGAACATGAAGTATTATTTTGTGATGATACAACAGACTTTAGAGAAGACATAGCAAGTCTTTCTACTCTTGTTTCTTTTTCGAAGATAAAAATAAAAGATCATTTATATATACCAACAAATTTAATTAGAAATCTAAATACAAGTGATTCTGTTCAAACTTCATGGGAACGTGAAATGAAACGCTCTCGAATGTGGCGAAAAATATATGAGCAAGATTGTATTTTACGATATATTAATGATAGTTATAAGCACTTGGAACGTGAATTAAATGAATTAGAAGAATGTAGACTTGATGTTGTATATCAGAGTACTTATATGAATCTAAATTTGTTAACTCTTTATGAAGAATTTATTGTTCTGAGGGAGTGTGAAGCAGTGGAATATGGTCTTGAAGAAAAAGTTAACCAAACATCAAATAAACGTGTTGCAGTGATGTTAAAAGTTATTATCACTATGAGAATAAAAATAATAATTAATTGATTCAAATTAATACACAATGTAATTTAACAGATACAAGCTATAAATGCCAAAATTGTAACACAAGAAGAAAAAATTCAAAAATTGCATATAAAGATAAAAGATGTTGCTGTTGAATTTGCAAAAGTTATAGCTGGAAACAAATTTCATGATTTTCTTCAAAAAATATTTAAAAAGAAACATATGGCCGTGAAACAAAGAAATGGTGTTAAATTTCCTTACTTTTATAATTACAAATTTTCATTATTTAATTTCCATTTATATTAATCTTACTTCACTTACTATATTTTATTAATTCAATTATAATTTTAGGTTCTTTGGATTCAATTACACAATCATCAGAAACCAGCTCTGACGAAACAAATACAACAGTAGATTCTGAAACTAAACACATTCCATTTGATGAAAATATATGCCCATTAGGATGTGATAAACAGTTGTATGATATGGCATTTTCCATGAGAGAAAATCGATATGTATATGAATTCCAAATTAAAGAGGAGCAGAAAGAAATAGAACTATTGCAAAAAGAATTAGAGATAGATTCCAAAAATTTAAAGGTCATTGAAAATAACTTCAGAAATAATCTAGAAGATTTACAAGCTTTCATGGTAGTTTGAGATATTTTATACAGGATATTTGATAACAAGTGTCCAAAACTTTAAGAAATACATACCAAAATAAGATAAAACTAAAAAATGACGAAATGACATTTTAAGCTTTGTGTTGAAGTTATTAATTGTTTTAAAGATATCAGAAATATGGTCTTTGTACTACTGTCAGTGCAAGAACGTCACCTGTTTTATGGCAGTTATTGACAGTACCATAGTCACCTAAAAGGGTTCACTTATTTCGTAGTTGATATAATAACTTAACATCATGTGACATAAAAAAAATTGTATAAAATTACGACGTTGATTACGAGCTAAGTTGGTCTTTCTAGATGACCACGGTACTGCTGATCACTACCCACGTCATGAAACATTTGGTGCCTATGTGTTGCCAGTAGCATAAGTCTATCATTTTTTATATTTTTTAGGTGTATTTCCAATGAACAATAACTGGTATACAAAATTTTAAGTGTAATTTTGTCATTCTTAATTTTCATCTTATTTCGGCAAGTCGAATCACTTCTTAAAGTTTCAGACTTTTTCCATACACCTTGTACAATGTCTTTCAAAGTGACTTATTTACTTAATTTTTATTCTCAATAGATAGAAAATCAGAGAAAATTAAATAACATTAATGTGACAGTTGTATTAAAGATTCATCAACTTCAACACATATCAAATTCTGGACATATTGCAGAAATGAAAAATTGTGTAATTTTTAATAAAAAAGAATTATCAAATTTGTATGCTAGAGTTGGAATTCTGCAGAAAGAAACTTACGACTTAGAAGAAAAACGCAAGTAAGTTAGAAGTAATGTAAAGTAATTAGCAAGAAACAAATATTTCTTTGTTGCAGAAAAAATGAAGCACACCTTAAAAGAATAAAATTGGATCTGAAATACATGGACACACAAAATAAAAAGTTAAAAGTAGAAATTAAAGAGAAAATGATACAAAAATTTGGCCGAAAATTATCTTTGATCAGCCTGTATGAAATTGTTTTACAGAGATTGATTTATGATAGTAAGATTGATATACGCACAATCATGAAGAATTTTACTGATGAAATAAAAAGTAAATTTAAAAACTTAGAGCTCTATAGAACCATTTTAATAAAAACTTACTACATGATCATTTGTTGTATTTTTTTTTAAGATATAAAACAGGACTACAGTGAAGGATTAAGTGTTTTAGCAAATTTAATTCGAAATAATACTAAAAAACTAAATTTGCTAACATTGTTGGAGGAAGAAAAGATCAAGATTAAGAAAATTTTGGAACAAGTTCCAATTTCAGAAGTAAGTATAACTTTATTAAATTCTCTTACTGTAATAGAGTACATAAATAACATTCAATAACGTTCTTTAACTACAGGAAAATATGTTACAAGCGGAATTTGAACATGAAGCTAATATAGCCACACTTGAAAGTATTCTGCACAGTCAAATACAACAGAAACATTTGCTTCAGTATGATGTAGACAACCTTAAAACTGCACCAAGAAAATTACTTCCAATTTGCTTTAAGAAAAGTGCGCAATAGAAATAATTGATTTGAGCTTCAATAATTGATAAAGTAATTATTTAATATATAATTTAATTCATCCATACTACTTGTAAAGGAAACTAAAATACATAATTTTTTAATTCGATAAATTTGTAATGTACAGGTATACTTAAATTAATTTTATTTACAATAATTTGAAAACATAAAAAAAATTTAATTACTATATATGTGATGTCTTACCGATTATCGACAAAAAAAGAGAAGATAGATTTTAATAGAATCAGACTGTTGTTGTTGGATGTACAGGTGGATTGGGTTTATTTAATTTTATAATGGTATTGTTCTAAGGTATCTTACAAGGAGACAATGGGTTCCTACCATAGAAAGTTGGCATTTTAATTCGCTGTATGCTCATATATTTTTTTGCTAAACTTATCTGTGATTAAATAAAAAAAATTTGAAAATTGTTAACTCAAGCAGTCATTATATTAAAGACATGGTAAATATGGCAACTGTTTAATTACTAATATATTCAAATTTCCACTAGTTTATTGTAACGAACCTTGCAAATGTACCTTTTTATATGAAAAAAAAAATAACAAAGTAAAATTCAGTTGTAATTAAGATTTCAGTATTTTGTTGAATACCCTTGATTATATTCCATCTCACACAATCTATTTGACATCGATCTTACTAATTGTTTAGTAAAATTGTGTTCGATTTTACTCTATATCATTATTAGTGCTCTTTTTAAATTATTCTTATTTTTAATGACATGCTTCCAGATTTTAATTTCCAATTCATGTCAGATGTACTCTATTGTCTTCAAAACAGGTGATTGCAGGGGTGTATTTATTACTTTGGGACAATTATAAAGTAATCACATCCAAGTTACGTGTAACGTGTGTTTGGCATTGTTGTCGCTATACAATTTAAAGCGGTTTGAAATTTTTAATTTTTCAGAAGTGTTCTTTAGATTTTTTAAAAATATTTATATAATTGTATTTATTCATACTTCCTTCAATAAATTCTAAACTACCCATTCCAGCAGCAGAGATGCAACCTCAGACCACCATTGATTGCCCCCTGTATTTCACAGTAGTTTTAATTTTTTATTTTTATTCTTCATTCGGTCACACTCTAATTTTACCATCCGAATGAAAAATATTACATTTATTTTATCTGTAAAAATAGTCTCTTTCCAAAAATCAAAATCTTCGATTAAATAGTTTTGCGAAATATAAGCCTTTCTTTCTACTTTTCTCTTTTAAAACAAGCAAAACTAGCTAAAACTAGCTCTTTTAAAACAAAAGGTTTATTTCGAGCTGTACGGCCATCAAAATTTTGTTTTCCTAATACTCTTTTTACTGTTTCCGGATTTACAGTTTTTTTAAAACTATGTTCCAATATATTTTAAGAACTTCAGGTCGTTACGACCCCTCACAAAGGGTTGCTTCTGGCTCTGCTCGTTTTTACCTTCTCTCTCTAACACACACACGCACTACTCTTCGCTAGCATCCTAACTTGTGAATGCGTCAAGTATGCATGGCGCCAGTAAATGACCTGCAGAGTATAATGTTGAGACTGTGTGGAATGTACCGACGTGTATCTGTTTGTAAGAATTGGTTAAATAGTATAGGCGATCTTTTTCTAAAGTATGAGAGTGTGTGTATTCATATGGTTTAGATTTTAAGGACGAACGCAACGCGAGTGAGTGTCAGAGTCAGTGTCAGAGTCAGTGTCAGAGTCAGTGTCAGAGTCAGTGTCAGAGTCAGTGTCAGAATCAGTATCAGAGTCAGTTGTAGTCTTGAGATAGCGAACGGAATAGCGTAGCACTGTGCTTTCGTTTACATTTCACTATGCTTCGAGAGTACAAAAATATTCAACAAATGCTTCGTGCAATTAATGAATCTTTGGGCAATTACATTTTGGCATGTAATATCTATAGAGAGTGAATAAGACGTAACTGAAAATGTCTAAGAGAAGTTAGTGATCAAAGAAATTTTCAACGATTAGATTATCGATTTGAAGATAGAGCATCAGTATTAATCGTCTTCATACGATCTGGAAAGGTCGATCGATCTCGTGTGCATTGGAGAGTAGGGGGCAAGTTATTGCACCTGCACGTTCCTATTTTGTAATGGGTTTCCGCAGGATAGTGTAATGTTGCACCCTCACAGTTTAGTGCCCCGGTACGATAATTTTTAAATCGCATGTTCGGATCGTGTTAGATAGATCGAAGACCTGCATCGGAATTGTGATTTAAATCCGGTTAGTTTTTTTCTTTGGGGTGCGGTAAAGGCATCAGTATGTAAAGCGGGTATGCAAAGGACTATACCGGAATTTGAAACGCTGTATAAATGAAACCTTCTATCAATTACGAAATGAATCAGGTTTTCATCAAAGGATTCGCAACAATACAAAAGCCAGGCTACAAATGTATTTACAAAATAATAGTGGTCATATTAAAATTAGAGCACAAGCACAATTGCTACGGAATATAAACGTAGATGGATCTGTTCTTTGGACTCGAGTAACGAACAAAAAATAATACGAAAGTTAGATTAATTACTAATGTTTACATCTTGTTATTGCATTTCATTTTTCATTTCTTTGATTTTATTTTCATCAGTATGAAGTGATAAATACTGGAAATAAAAAAGTAAGATAAATTTGATTACTTTCTATCAGAACTGTTGAATGCCGACCCATGAATCCTTTTGCAAGTTTTTTTCCCCTCTATGAATAGAATATGATACAATCGTAACAAATTTTGACCATGGTAAAAATGTCAAGGTTACTTTTGCGGAAAAATTTTTTAACAAATTTCTACCGATTCAAAAGTGTAAAATACGCCTATGATAGTCATAAAACCTTTTTTTACATTTTGTACAGATGTATTGGTATTATATACCATTTTTTTTCTTTTACGTAGGGAACATCTTCGGGGGACTTCCCCAACCCCTTCGGAAGGGGCCGGAGGAAGTGTGGGATTCCCCGCATGAAAGCCGCGCCCAATGGCACAGAAACGCAAGGTGCCCCTGTGCTGTCGGCCTGACATTTATCTTGTGTTTGCTCTTACTCATTTAAGACCTACCCTCTCGCCAGGTGAGGCACAGGCGAAGATCCGAGGCATCAGGCCAACACGTCTCCGCCCGCCGCTCTTAGGAGGGCCTATTAGAACTCACGTGAGCCCGTTATCGTCTTCGTCCCGTGGTCTTCTTCTGCAAAATTATGGTTTCGCAAAAGGAGGCTACTGGCCTTTCACTTTCTCTCGGCTCTTACCACGCCCAGCAGCGAGAGATCCGCCCCAATCGTGTCGGTCCAATAGGAGTGGCCGGATAGTCTCGACAGTCTGTTGGCCGAACATCGATTCCGAGCCCGTTAGCAAGTCTATCAGGGGTATCCCCGATAGGACGTTAGTATTATATACCTGCCACATTGGTGTTTCCAAATCATCCTTAAATTTTTTTTCCGAGAAATATTTTGTAATACTTGGCGTATGATTTTGGCTGTGACTCTCTGTATATGGATGTAAGATATTTGTTTGAAAAGAAAGGGAACAATTTTAGAACACCAAGAATCGTGCTCTCAACGATAACTTGGATGAGGGAGAGAGTTGAACACAAGAAATCAATTGAACAATTAATACGTTTTTGATTCTCCTAAAAATGCCTACCGTTTATTTATTTCGAGATACCCGGTCTATGGCCTAGGGTTTCTGTAACAAAGGACGTCGATGTGATAATACCGGAACAATATGAAAATCGAATACGTTCTGCTTGGACAATGTTTGCGACTGAAACAATGTTATAACGGGAGGAGTGAACACTGCTTCGCTACGTCAGGTAGAGAGCGGATTGTATTACCAACGATTCTTGAAATTTTCGAAGAAGCGCTTGACGACAAGCGGGCGTAATTAAAACTATAGTTTATTCAACGAACCAAAATACCGAATGCGACAATTGAACGTAATCAGTGGGTAATCAGATCAGAAATGATTTTGTAATACTTGAAGACAATAATTACAAAAAACATTTTTCTAAAATACGTTTTTTTTTTGTAATTTAAATTATTCGACATACAATTAAATAACTTCTTAAAGAAATGCAAGATAAATATAGAATAATAAAGGAATAAATGAAATAAGTTAGACAAAATAATTTCTTCTTATTAAAATTTTATTTTTAATCATTATAACTACTACTATTACGCCTACTACTACACTACTTTTAGCACTGCTACTACTACAAATACTTCTACTACCATTTTTTTTTTTACGTGGAGGAAATCTAAAAACTCTCCCGATCATTGGGGACGAATTTCGAGGGAAGTGTGAAATTTCCCACACCCGGCACCACTGCACAATTTACAACTTACACGATTTAGGAGAAACATCGGAGATTGCAGACCGCATAACATCCGGTGTCTGCATTGTGATGTGCATTTACTACTTTCCTACCTCAATTTCTGACCAGGGGGTCGCATGAAAGGGCGGCCGTGGGCGCTCGCGACCGCGTCCAGCAGCATGAAGATGGGAGAGTGGCTCATCCCCCGTCCACCATCGACGCAGCCTTTATCTTATAGTCTTACAGCGAGGGATCAGTCCACCCACCGAAATTCGCTGCGTGTGTGAGGGAGAGCAGCCGCCTTATTGTCGGTCGCTCCGGTTCTCCTAAGAGTTGGGTCAAGGGCGCGAAGTCAGACCTACGAACAGTATCCATAGAGTGTCCATACAGGGTGGTGTTGAATAATCTTCAAACTTGAGTACTACGAATCACCGAGGGTCTTAACTTCCTGTTGTTCAGGAATGTGGTCAGTGCTTTTTTCTCCATAGTAGGGGAGGGTGAGTCAGGACTCGTATAACTGGTTTGCCGAGTTAGGGGATTATCGAGGAGGAGCTAGCCATAACCATCCGAAGGCATAGGGCGAAACACACTGCCCTAGGCCAAGACGGTGTATCTGGACGAATCTGGGTCTTGGATAAGGGCGTCCTTGGAGACGATTCCTCTCCAACTGGACAGTAACATTTTCTGCTCCACCTCGACGATGAAGACAAACTTTTCGAAAGAACACTGACAGCCCGTGTCATCAGGCATCTGTTGCGGGATGAGTCCAACCTGACCGAGTGTCTGTTCGGGTTCCGGGAGGAATGGTCGACCATCAATGCGATTCATCGTGTCCGGTTTCTCTCGACTTTGACCATTTCCTGCGATGAGGTGGCTACACTTTACCTGGGGGAGGGAGTAATTAGACAGGGACTCAAAGACCATGAAGTCCCCGACTATGTATGGTCGAAGACTACCTTTGCAGCAGGTGGATGAAGTACCCAAACCAGTACGGGATAGAATGGAGAGAGATATACTCCGGAGTTTTGCAGGGGTCCGTGCTAGGGCAGGGGTCCTTCCCGACGGCAGTAAGTCGATCGTCCCTCGTCTAACACATATCGCTGATCTTTGGAGGAGAGTTGATCCCTTCGACCCCATCTCAAGGGGTCAGAGGAGTTTGTGGAAAATTTTCCCTACTTACAAAAAAAAAAAAACAGTGGTTTGAGCCAGCCGTTGCTGCTACTGCAGCACCAGTGACTACCGGGCTTGGAGTTTAAGGACTTCTACCTCTTCTCCCGTTAGGACCCTCTTCCCCTATTCACGGGACCCGTAGAGACTGTTGAAATAAGTCGTAAATATGTAATGGCTTTTCTTTTTTTATACGTGGAGGAAATCTTTCAAAGACACCCCCGACTTCTAGGGATGGGATTTCCCGCACATGGTGACCACACTCGCACGATTTCCAGCGAATATCAGGAAATGCATACCATATAATACTCGGTGCCCTCCTCCTTCCTGTGCGACGCAGTGTCAGTGTCCAGACTGTATCTTCATTGTAAAGGAGACGTTTACAATCCCTTTAGGGCAAGCCTAAATACTATAGATGGTCGGCAGGCACTCAACAGGTGGCCACTTGGGACTACTTTCTTCCCCCTACGTTATGCATCTCATTGCCGTGCATCATAGTTTAGAATAGGGAGCACTTTATAAAGCTATTATCCTCGCAGCCAGAGCGATTAAACCAAGATGTTTGGTTGTCTTGTTGTCACGTACTAGTCACAAAACTTAAGAAAAAACTTGAGCACGACATTGTTCTGCGGACCAAAGGTCTTCCCGATGGCCTCAGCCTAACGTGTTACTGGCCTCAGCGACACGTTGCTGCTGACCGTTGGAAAGGATTGGAGGGCCATTCAGCGAGTCGAGGATAGTGTTCAGCGCGTCATCGATTGAATCACTGGGATAGATTTAGAGGTGGCACTCCATAAAACCGAGGTGCTGACCATGCAATCATCTCGGGAAGAGTCCCCCCCCCCCCTGATTTAGATAGCTGAAATATCTAGGACTGATCCTCGACAGCCACTGGCATTTTGAGAGAATAATGGATGCCCTGAGCCGGCTCCTCCCCATCTTGTGGGGTCCGAGAGACCGGGTTTGTCTAACCACCTGATCCATAGGTGGCTAGTATTAAGGTTCGCCCGCAATTATAAGATTGTGTCCTTTGAGGCGGCAATTGTCCTGTTGGGGTTTTCCCGTTGGTTTTGCTCGCGACTTATTAGAACAGGTTGAAGTCCTCAAACGCCAAACCCAACATTACTGCGGTAATAGCGGTAACTGACGTTAGCAGGGGAGCATAAGTATGAGATTTTTCTGAATAGTGACAGTGCCACTAATATCATAGAAGGCAGTGGAGAAAATAATGTGTAAATTCATGTTCCGTTGTTGTGGGTGCCTCTTAATTAACTGTGGGCGCTCGCGAGGTTGAAGCTCGGTAATTTTGCATTTTTAAATGTAATAACAATATTTGAACACGTTTAGAAGGACTATCAACAATGACCTGAACTGTTAATCTAAATATCAGATGAAAATGAATGTTTGAGTACTTGCACTAAAAATAAAGTACTACTACAAGATATAAACATTACTTCTGCTTAAAAAAATTTGTTTAACAATTACTTTTGTAGTTGTTCTAAAAATTTTCAAAAAGACTTACTGTATTTAGCAACATAACTAATACCTATTACCATTTCAAAGCATTAACAGTGTAAGATTGAAATTTTTAAATATAATGTATGTGGTGAAAATAAATATTGATATTAATATTTTTCTATGCAAGTTGCAGATTATTACTCATTTATCTACAGGTTTCAGGTTCAGAACGACTGGTCCAGATTAATTTAGAATAACATTATGGCTTTGTTTTGCATTTGCAATTATTTGTTTTAAAACCAATAAATGACAACTTTTACTTTTTTGTTTCAAACTCTAAAAATCAATGAAGTAACATATTGTAAAAAATAGCAACAAAAGCTACATTTACTCATTTGGAAATATTTTATATGTTATGCCCAGAAATAGCTGTACAGGACAGGTATAGAATCAGTCATGTGGAATCCCTTGGGCAATTAAAGAATTAGAATCCTTTGTGTGGATCACTATAACTCCTTGTTTATTGTACAAGTCAAAATAAATTTAACTTAAAAATATAAGTTTTATTATAAGCAACAATGATTGTAATTTAATTAGAGGATCTTCATTTACTTAAGTCCTAGAGATTTATTGATTGAATTAGATTTAATGGAGGTAATTACAGGTTATCATGTATAATTATATTACAAATATTGTTGTGGTTACAACTATACATGTTCTATTGAATTTATGAAAGAATCTTCTTTCCATAAATCTAGTTGTTATCTAGTACTTTTGAAAACTATATAAACTATTTTAATTTGCTTTATTTTCTTAGAACAGCAATTGTAAAAATATAACATATAAATATTAAAATAGAATTTTTGTTCATCAAAATTCATCAATACGTTTACTGATATTACTGAACATTATTTTAAGAATTACAATTCAATTCCAATAAAAAACATTATATTAAATTAAATATGGTATTTATATAGAATGTATGATTAAAAAGTATTGAAATTTTAGAAGGCTATAAATTTAAAAATTATTTATAAGAATTTAAGAAATATGACTATTAAGAAATATAAATATTCTATAGAAAACTACTGACTCAACTAATATTATTTTTTTTTACTGTTATTATCTACTACTACATTATATCATCATGTATTTATATTAAATTACTTATAAAATATTTATTATGGTATTGTACTTACTATAATTGTATTGTGCCTATTTTTACCTGTGTTCTTAATCATATGTAATAATAAATAAACGCATATTAAAACTTTAAAATTTATTTTTCCAATTCATGTAACATAACCCATGTGTTAGTGTGTAGAAGAAAACTGAGTAAAATTATATATATATATTATTATATATATATGTATATACATATATATATATATAACTTATTTTTTCAATCATTTTATCGCTCTCCCTATAAAGTGATTAAATATACAGTTCAATATTAAAGAATATTTAGTGCACACAAAAATTTGAATAACGATAAAAAATATTTATCCATGAGATGAAAGTGCTGCCCATTATACTGTTTCATCGAAACGGTAAAGCTAAGAACTTCTAGATTTCGGAAAAATGGAGGTCGTAGCCCGATCGAGATTGCGAATCCGTCTTGTTTAATAAGAGTTGAATCGCCTGATTTTTTCGTGAGAAAACTAATTTATAATATATGTTTTTGAGTCTTAGTACTTTGTTTCCTTTATAACTTTGAAATTTAAAAAGTGGAAACTGATTTTTATGCAGTAAAATGCAGGAGAGACGGTACATCTATATTGTATGCTTTTCTCGTTTCAATTTCAAATCTATAATATTTTCCCATCTCTAGACACTTAATCTCTATTAGAAAATTGATTATCATTTTTAAACTATATTTTTGAAAAATAATCTTTCAACCTTTCCAATACGTTTTTAGTCACTTGATTATATTTGTTTTAATTTGTTTCTTCCTTGAGATCTGATTTTCTTGTTAGGTTTTGCAATAAATTGTTATTTTATATAATTTCTTAACTTATTTTTGATTTTATTTGATGGCTCATTTTGTCATTGGAAAACTTACATAATTTTATGAATCACTAACTTTCAGTTCTGACAAGATAATACATTGGATGTACAACACTTGCAGAAAATGAAATCAATGAAAGCAAAGACAAAAACTAAAAAACATAATGGCAAATTTGGAAGAGTTAAATTTCCTTCCAAAGAAGTTATTCCTATTAACCCAGATTTGTCGCAACTGCGTCCACCAATAGACACAAGCGTGTCATCTCTGTACCGTGTGAGCAAAGTTTTAGAAAATGGCAGTGATGAAGTTAGATCCATTTTGGCATATGAATGCGATTTGGTATATGAGTGTCGTATATGTCGAAGCCTCTTCAGAAGCCTGGTTAACTTCATTTCTCATAAACGGATGTATTGTAAAGAAAAATATGATGTCACATTTTCTAGAAATTCTTCGAACAATTACGATACTGTACGTTCCACTTTGTGTATTTCAGTACAAAGATAACACTTTAAAGTAATCTCATGTAATAATTACAAAGTTAACATATTCATGTGAGCAATGGCTCTATAATTTTTTCATAGGCACAAAAACATTTTTCTTGATGTTTTCTATGCATATGTGGATAATAAGCTGGTTAGTATATCAAATATATATAGTTTCCTTGTACCTGTACATTTTGAAGTTTTAGAAAAGTGACTTATACATGCGCACCGTAAGTGGATTTTCATGTTTACAGAGAAAATCTCATATGTATTACCATGTGGTATATGCTGCATGAATATGTTAATTATTGTGATATTAATGTGTTTTCTAAACAAAATATCAGTTTCATAAAGTAAAAATAACATTGGAATTACTTAAAAATTGATTCCCTTTCTAAAACTACATAAAATTATCTAAATTGTATTTTTGAGTAAAAGATGTTTTACAAAAAAATAGTGATTATCCATTCATAATTTGAAACCATTAACTGACTTTAAATGTTTTTAATGTTGTAAATACACATAAATTTTAGGGCCTACTTAAGAGTTACAGATACTCAAAAAGGATTTTACTTCAATGTGTCTTTGCAATACATTTTTTTTTATTGGCAAAATTCCAAGAATGTTATTAATAATTAATAATAATTAATTATTTATTATTGTGACAATATTTTACTTTAGATGATACTCTAAACTGTTATTAAACCTTTTATCATAAATTGATTTACTTGTTTTACTAAAGTAATTTGCAAATATAAGGAATACACACACACACACATGCACAATAATAAATTTATAAGCATAATAAATAGAGAACATTATTAAATATGTATCTGTATTAATCTAATGTGTTTGCAATTCTTGCTTGCAATTATAATATAAATGCTATTAATAAGGTATAATATTAATGAAATATAGTATAAATAAATTATGTAACATTAATTATAATTATTAATATGATATAAATTAATATAATACAAATTAGATTAGTACATTCATTGTGAATTGATGATTTGTATGATGCCAGTCATGTTTTGTTGAATCCTTATTATGTGCTAAAACATTATTTACATCATTTTGTCACTATTTTTATTGAAATTGATGGAATCTAGTTGAAAATACTATGAGCATATTGCTCTGTGTCATCAATATGAAAGTCTGGTATAAAACGTAATATTACCAAGTATGAAAGTTCACAAGAAAAGCCTTCACCATGAGTGTGTTAATACTAATATATGTTTGACCATGTTTTCTTGATGTATTTTGAATCTCAATATTTTCTTTATATATATATATATAAACTTTAACTATGCTACAGATTTTTCCAACAAAATCAAGTATGCAAAAATCAGAGAAAATAATCCAAGAGTCTTGTGGAAATGATAGGATCTTGAGAAGCCAAGTTTCTAAAGAAGAGCAAAGAAAGGATCTTACTTCTGTCGTTAATATGTTACAGAAAAAACAAATAAAAAGTTTAGATTCCAACATAGAACAGTCATATTTGGAGACTATGCAATCAAATTCATCTGCAGTTTATCAGACGGTTGAATCAGTAGTTTCAACTCAAAGTTATACAGATTTAATGAAAACACAGGTACAATTGTGAATAATCAATTAAAAATGAAGATGGTAAATATGATAATGTGATTATGAAGATGTAATTAAATTTAGGTAATGGAGCTAAAAGATATGATAAGTGAGCAAACTGCAGTGCTAGGTCCAGATGGACAAATTTTGGAAACTAGTCATGCATGGAAGAATAAGAATTGTAGTAACGAAGAGATTGGTAATGTTTGTGAAACTGAACTTATCTGTTCTACATGTATGTTATCATTATTTCTAAATCTCTATTTTTTAGTTAATATATGTATGTGTGCTTATATTTGCTGAACCAATAATAATTAGCATCTTCAATATCTTGAGAAAATTATATTAGTAGAAAAAAATTTCCATCATATTAAAGTACAGTCGCTTTCAAAATATTATCATAACTGATTTTCAATAATCTTCTGTTCAAGGTTATTATAATTATCTTAATAGGCGCTATTAGTAAAATATATAAAAATACAGCATTCTATTCAAAAAAGTAATGATGACCTTTACATCAAGGAAGCGATTGTAAGTAAACAGAGTGTGTTACTATGATATAATTGTCCCTTCTATATTGTGTAACAACGGCTTATTAACTTTTTTTTTAACTTTCATAGTATCTTAACTATTAAGAGGGCTACTTATTATTGGTTGATCTTGACTATATCTGTATATTTATAATTGTAATCATTACTAGTAATAGTTTTCTACTTCTGATAGTCTTTAATTATTAGGTGGTGCAAAATTTTCAACAAAAAAAACATTAGCAGTTCATACAAGAACATTGCACACATCTCATAGATTATGCTATCCTTGCCCTTGTTGTTCTAATACATTTGCAAACACTTGGAGTGTGTATCGGCATCTCTTCAAAGGTATTTACAAAATTTAAAAATATAAATTTTTCTAAAGTAACATTAGCAGTATTAGCTTTGAGATTAATCTTATAAATTACTAAAAGGAAAAATTGAATTGAAATTATAAATGACAATAAATGACATAAAATTACGTCAAAATAGAAATTAAATCAATAATCTAATTAAATTTTAAAATAGTCGGAAATTTTCATTTATTAATAATCTTTTATTATCATTTTAAAATGCAGTTCATAGAAAGTCCAATGAACAAGTGCGGAAGCTCAGATCACAAATTCAGGAAAAGGCATTCATTAAGGATACAACTGTGGCAGAGGATTTGCAGAAACAATACGCCAATAAGAGTTTAATGAGTGGAATGCTACAAGTTAATGAAACACAGGTATCTCAAGTGCTACAATAGTTCTTCAATTCATACTAAATTATTGTTAATTTTAAAAACATGGTATTTTAATAGGAGTGGATGGATCACCTAGAATCTGATACAGAATTGCAAAGATGTGGAGGTTGTGGAAAACGATTTGATAGGAAGGCAGCTTTATCTGCTCATTCACAGTACTGCCATAGGCGTGTAGCAGCCTATGAGAGTACAACTAAAATCAGGAAAACAAATAAAGTTTCCCCAGATCGTGTTTTAAATGAAACCACAATTACTTCTGATCCTTCAGAAATTAGTAATAGTAATGAAACATCTATTCGTGTAGAAGCAGTTACCTGTCTAAGCAAAGCCGATTGGGATATGTTAGAAAATGAAGAATCAATTTCACAAAATGGAACTACTGAAAATATAACAGTTTTTACAAATGGTAAAAAAGAAGAGGCAATGAAACCTAACCTTTCTTCTGTCAGTGATGTCTCTGATCCTTTAGAAATTGTGTACGTTAATATAAATAAACACAAAACTAATGTTGGAAGTAAGAAAAGAAAAAACAAGAATACTGCAAAGAGGTTGAATAACAATATAGGTAAGAATATTATTTTTATTACATCAAGAATAATAATTATTTAGAGATATCGTATTGGATTTTTTATGTGATTTTTCATAATTGTAGCATATAGATCTCTGTTGCTATTCCTAAAATATTAGGTATAAATGTGTGACGATTTTAGAGATATAAGTAAATATAATTAAACGTCTTATGATATATAGAGTGCTTTAGAAATAGATGGTCAGACTTTACAAAGAAATTTAACTCATTGGAAGGAAAAAATAAGTCATACAAACATAAGCCTGAAAATATTTCCTTTTTCAGTTATTAACAGCTTTTATTTACGATAGAGTTTGATAAAAATGTTTGTCAAATTTAAAAGTTAGAAATGCTGTTATTATTTTCTTTCTGTTAAAAATAAAGAATAATATCATTTGTAGCTGAATGTGTTGGTGTTGATTTAGAATTAACGGATTTTTATCTGTGGGCATATATTAAGATTTGTTTGTAATACTTCTGTTGCAGCAGTAAAAGTATTTCAAAATGGTATTATTGTTTTGTGTGATCAAATTTGAAATATTGTGAAAATTTTGTAATGCATTCAACAATCCAACAGATGTTGATGCAAATATGCATTATTGCTGAAGGAAATCATTTCCATGGATTTTATTAATAAAGTGTTCTTACTTAATTCTGTTGTAAACAAAAAGTGTTTATAAGTGAAAAAGTAGGCGTTTTAAAATTCATTTAACTTTCATATGACTTTTTATGTTCATACAGGAACTAGAATATTTTTTTGTTGCTAACCATTCTGGGTTTAATCAAATGACTGATTTCAGAATAAAATTTAAAATTGTACATTCATTGTTATTTCTTGTGTTCATCTAACTTTATCTAAATTCTTATATTATCTGATTAAACAATGTTTTAAGCCATTTTTGCTTCTTTTTTTACTGAAGAAATTTCATCTCCCGGCTTATTTGTTGACAAATTTACATTTTTTTCCAAAGTTCTCTGCCTGAAACTTAAATAAGACTAGCTCTGAATTTAAGTAAAATCTAACCAGCTACAGTTTCATACATCTGAATACTGTATGTTTGGCTTTGTCATAAGCATTTGAATAATCTGACAGAGTCCATATCAAGAAAAGCATAAATAACAGAGTTTTATCAAAGATTCTCAAGAAATGCTCTCTTCATAATGAGTTCTCTATAGCTAAATGAAATTTAAATACAGTATCATTTTGAGAATCACACAGTACAGACTGAGTGACCAAAATATTGAGAACATTAAGGTGGCTCTTGATGTAACTGTTTGGCAATGAATAAAGAAAGGATCAATAGTCGGAAGAGTATTATATAGTTTCAAATAAGGAAGGAATTTTTAGGAACTGAATAAGGTCTTCCTGTATCAAAATTATGTCTTCATTGCAATTTTATATGCGCATAGCACTTATTAAGCAGAAAATTTGTTTATTTTATATTTGTAGAATTCGAAATGGGAACCTGTTTTTTTTTTATAAAATTATAAGAAGGAATTCTTTCACAGAAATTTAAAAATTCTTCCAATTTGATAAAAAAACGCGGTAAAGTCAACGTCTAAAAATCGACAAATTTGCCTTAATTTTAGATGTATGGAACAGATTAATTGAGTCATATAAATTTGACTCTTGATGAACAACTATTCTTTACAAAAGTGAGATGTAAATTTACACAATACATGTCAAATAAATTCGATAAATTTAGTATTTAATTTTGGCTAACATTGAATGTCAATAGTAAATATGTTGCAAACGAATTTTCATAATTGGGAAAAGAAGAAACAAGGTCATTGTCAATATCATTGGGTGAATTTGTTGTCCTCAAACTAGTCGAACCATTCTTAATATGGAAGAAATTTATGACAGACAACTTTTTCACAAATGCATCACTGGTGACAAAAGTTGGCAAAATGGATGACATTAGTTGGAACTATTTAAAGTAATAGAAGGGAATTGTCCAAACTTGTGAAAGCAACAAATGGTGAAATGAAACGTTTCTCGATAGTAATTTACAAATCAAATGAATGTACTCTAACAATTTATAAAACCAAACCAAGCAAAAAATTTACAATACTAAGTTTAAAGCATAGGTGTGTAAAAATCAAAAACAATAAAAAGCAAATACCTAAAACAGTTATGTACTATAATAAAACCAATTTGATGAATGGAACCTATACTCATAATATATGTCACATGACGTTTAACTTTAATTAGTCTCCACATAATATTTTACACATGGTAACAGGAATTTGTATGATGCCATTCAGTAAAAACACTTTAAAATTGAGTTTATATTATAAATTAATTTTTTTTACTGTTTTTACTTATTTGCTTAAAATTAATTAATTATTTATTCTATAGTAAAACATGCACTATGAAGTAAAACTTTTCTAGGTAATAATACAAGGAGCATATCACCGAAGGTAAATGTTGAAGAAGAAATAGGAACTGAAAAAGTGGATCATGTGTTAGTAATGGAAACAAAAGTAGCTTCAATAGTGAATTTCCAAAAACTGCAGTGCCTTCTATGCAAACAAAAATTTACTTCAGTGACTAATTTAAGAAGACATGCTGCCATTCACATAGGTTGGAATCGTTATCAGTGTAAACTTTGTGACTTTAAATGCTTTATTAAATGTGACTGTGTGGCACATTGTAATAAAGTGCACAATGCTCAGAATAACCGTATTATTATAGAAGAAATGATAACCCAGATTTCGGATGATCAATATACATGTGAACAAGATATCATGTTAAATATAACTAACATAGAAGAGGAGTTTCATACTCCAGAAGTTGTGGAAATCAACATTTCTCCAAGGTATATAGATCCAGAAATTCTAATGCAAGAAGAAACAGTAGGTGAGATAGAAGCAGCAGTAGTAGATGAAACAGAAACAAATGCAGAAGTAACGAATAAAAATTTTTCTGTGTTTCAAGAAGTAGTTCATGTAACTGAGAAAACTCAAGAGACTTTTAGTAATGGCATTAAAGGTCAAAATACTCCGGAACTGGATCCTGAACTCAGGAGAATGGTGATGGAAGTTATTTTTGGATCTTCTGAATTAAATTCTACAAAACAAGTGGAAGAAAAAGAAACCACGCTTCCAGAGAAGTCTAGTTTAAAATTACAAAATAACGAAAATATTGAAACACAACCAAGAAGCTCTGATTTCAAGGAATGTGATATTGTGTCTTTGCAAGACAATTCAAAACCACAACGTCCTATTCGCAATAAGATAAAACCTATGAACAAAGATTTTATCTATGATTTAAAGGAAGTGGCATTTCGGAAAGATGCTTTAATTGTAAAACCTTTTAATAAACCATTTGTTAAAAAATCGTTGATTCAGGAAGAGGATAATTTGGAAAAGGACATAGAACAACCCTCTAAGCGTTTTAAATCTTTACAAAATGATGGGATGTCAATTCTTTGTCAGAACAGTGTTATAGACAAATGTGATATAAAGTTTGATAGAGAAAGTTTGAAAAGTAATCTCACGTTTTCTCAGTGTCACAGCTAGTTGAAAATGTATTATAACTAAAAATAGTGGAATCTTTATTAAATCTAATTCATTTTGTAAAATATGAAATTTAGTAGAGATTTAAATTATTTGTAATAATTACATACATATTGTAATATATGATTATCATTTATCGCTATTAATAGGTTTTGGATATTTCTGAGTATTGATTAAAAATTTTCCGAAAAGAAGGATCAGTTTGTTTTAAATGATCAATACTACTATCTTATTGTTATAAATAATTTTGGTTTAAATATATTTTTAAATATCGTTAATTCTTTCACTTTTATTATGAATTTTAGTAACCTAATTCTTCAATATGTACCTTAAGCAGATAAATAAATTGAATTAGTGATACTTGAATGATATAAAATGTGCATCATTCATGCAAGAAATGTACATACGTATAGTAAACATTAATTTAATTACATTGAACATTTATTATGACAAATAGTAAGAAAAATTAAAAAGTAAATTAGCTTCATAATTGACGAGAAAAAAAATTTATCTCGGAAAAATGTGATGTCAATGAAATTAGGAGCCAGAAAAAATGTCATCACGAAAAAATACTCAATTCTCTTAATTAATTATTGATATTTTTTGTATACAAAAGTAAAATTTGTACATATATGAATTGTTACAAATAAGTAATAATAGAAATAAGAATATTCTGTAATTTTACTAAAATAAAGTAAGATCCATTATTGTTTTAGATACCCTTTGAATTTCTTAATATATGTAGGTATATTCTTAAAAGTTTCACACGTTTCTTCATTTTTTACACTTTTATTTTATTCCAGACAATATATAAAATAATATAAAAATAATCGTGTAGCAAAAATAAATTTATATGTTTACGTATGTATAGATACATTTATACAAGAGCGCGAAACATTCAACAGTATCATTCGTTTACGTTTAAGAAGCTGACTGTTGATTAGCCAATAATGCTCCTATCAGAGCAATGTTGCCGCCATTGGTGGGGTATGCATTATGTATGTTGTATCGTACATACCTACCGCGAAAAGTACCTGATAGATGCGCGGCAAACAGCGCGGTGTAATGATGGTCTTTTATGTACTTGTATTGTAAGGAATTTATTGGTTGAATAACATTGATAAAATTACTGAAATTTGATTTTTCTATTGCTATAATGGTGGTAAATGGTGATGCAGTGTGAAGTGCTTTATTTTTGTTAGTCTCCGAAGCTTCTAGAATATAATCAGCAAAAGAATCCTTGGTGCAGTATCGTAAACGTAAGTCATCTTCAATAGTTTTTTCTTCTATCTCTTTCTGTTTCGGATTGTTTCACATTCCTGAATTCTCGTTACATTGTAGTAAAATTTTTCGTTTGGATTTTCTTTACGTAAGAAGTATGTTATGTTATGAAATGCAATTCTATATGTGTTCATTTATTTATTAACCGATTTCTACATTTTGGCACAACTGTTTTCTACATTCTAAATATTGCGGTTTTGATGTAAAAAGACTGCAAATTTACTATGCTACATACTACTTTCTAGTGACATTTATATTTAGATAAACTCTTATATACTTCTAAGTAAAAATACTTAGTTTCTAAATAAAAACTTAAAAAATCATTATTTCATGTATGTAATTAAAGATTACAACGTGTAAATACAAATATAATAAAGTCGGCGATTCAAAAATTAAAAATTATAGTTAACTTCGACATATCGATGAGTTTATGTGTGAATTTTGTTTATGAAAGTTGAAACATGATTTACTAGAAGCATATAGTATTGTTAATAATTCTTTCTACATATTAAAAGTGCATATTATAAGTACATATTAAAAGGGAGGTGTTCAATTGAAACTAACAAGGGAACCACGTACAGTGTAACGCTCGGATTATAATGAAGCTTTGTAGGTGGATAAATGACTAAGTATTTGTCTCGTGTGCAATCAGAAGTGAAGACGACCAATAGTTCAGCAGATATTGAACAATAAAGGGTGACCGATATTCTACGATTAACTTTTATTGTAATTTATTAATAACCGCCGAGCAGATAATACACTTAGCAGTAAAAAGTTGTGTTCTAGTGCTGTTTCGTGCTAATTTGAATCATAGAGAAGAAACTCGGTGCAAAAACAAAGAAAAAAAAAAGAAAAAAATGTTACAAATTTCAAAGGCTTCGAAAAACAACCTACAGTCTTAAACTATATCGCTAAGTTTCAGTTTGTTATCTTCGATGTAATTATCACGGATACAGGGCAAAGAAAACAAACTCTTGCACAATTGCAATGGAGAAATAATTCAAATATTAAAAAAAAAAACATAGAAAATCTGAGAGTGAAAAACGAAAATTAAGTAATCAAGCTAAAAACCAACAAAAAATAATAAACAACGTACAAAACTGAATAGCCATCAAATAAAATCAAAATACGGAAAATGAGACAAAAATTAAAGTGCAAAATACATGTAATGGTATAGAAAATAGTGTGTCAAGAAAAATGAAATTGCACATCCGATAGATATTATACAATTGGACATTTGGGCAAAAAGTATCCAACGATAAGTATGTCTATAAAAGATATCGAAGGGAATGAATCGAGAAGGATGCAGCATAATCATTCTGAATGCAGCTAGCATTTTCACAATATCGTAAGCAAGCAGAAATAAGAGGCGTCAATTCAAGCTCACAGAAAATGGTTAGGAGAAGTGACCATCCTTCCAACCCATAAACTTTTTTGATTAAATTACCTTTTTCGTGGAGGAAATTTTTTCAAGATTTTCCTGACCCCATGGGGTAAGGTCAAAAGGAGTGTGGGATTCCTCACCCCTACACTTAGAATGCGGAGTTTACACACTAAAATCATAGTACGATCATAAAGTGACACTGGAAATTATTAGCGGCATATTTGGTGTCCCTTCTCGTGTAATGGTTAGAAAAGTCCCCGTCACGACGTTGAAAACACACGGCAGAATTACTCTATCACATCGCCCCAGGATAGGGGGCTGTAGGATTAGCGGGTGTGAGGCTCAAAGTCACGGTCAACAACAGTCTCCCCGATTGCGCTCCGGCAAAGGATGGACGGAAGAGAGTGCGGTTCTTCCCTCCCGCGTCATTGGCGTAGCCATACACACATACATACACATACCCGACCGAACGCGCGCATCGGCGCGGCAGAGAACAGTACTCACACGGGTTGTCGAGACCCATGTGAGAGCGGCCCAAGTTCCTCAGGTCTCTTCCTGTCGTCGCAAAGGGAGACTGAAACAGATGACTTGGGCGACGGCATCCTCCCTTTTTGCAGTTTTCTTCTGCAACATGATTAGTTCACAGAAGAAGTCCCTTTCAATTTTCTCCAATAAGATATGGCGTTCATATGTCCATTTTTTTTTTGTTTTAACGCAAGGAAAATCTTCCAAAAATTTCGATCTCTTGGTGCAGATTCAAGAGAAATGTGGGATTCGCCACACTCAGCTAACCTGGGTACGGAGCTAATCCACTAAAACTCCCACGATGACCATACTTGCATGATTTTGGGGAGACATCGGAAACTGCAAACAGCGTAACATCCGGTGCTCCTTTTCCTTTCTTCTCTCCCACCTCCTCCTTCTCCCCTAACCCTCCCCCTCTCCCCACTCCTTCTCCCTTTTCTTTCCCTCTTTCTATACAGCTTGCCTCTTTCCTCACATTCTCGGAGCAGAACCACGCCGCTTAGCCGGTCTTCTTTTCAGGAGCTACATCCAAAGGTGGCCGTGAGTTTCAATCTCATGACCGCTCATGGCTTTCACAGCTGCACCCAACAGCATGGGGATAGGAGGCTCATCCTTCGTCCACCACCAATGTGGTCGTTATTTTGTACTCTTGGGAGGCGGAATCAGTTTTCTATCCGAAATATGCGACACCCTTGGTGCAAGGGCGGTTGGGATGATCAGCCAGGGGAATCTCTCGCGGTTCCTTTCGATACGTTCGCGTAGCCGCTCTGTGGCCTCTTTTTTTTAGCGTGGAGGAAATCTTCGAAAGACTTCGCCGATCCTATGGAGTGGGGCCAGCGGGAGTGTGGAATTTCCCGCACCCGGAAATACCGGATGCGGAGCCTATCCACTAAAACCCACAACGGTGGCCATCTTTGCACATTCTTGGGGAGGCACCAGGAATTAAAAACATAAAAATATCTGGTGCCCCCCTCATGCAGCACGATTTCTGCGACCTCTAACCTTTTCATTGGGAGGGAAGCGGTAAGACACGCCCCCCTTCCACTATCCTCTGTGTCTGGACGCTCGTCGTAGGGGGCCATACATAGGTCGGCTGTGAGGTTCAATTTCACAACTGCCCGCGGTATCTATAGCCATTTCGTCCGCTATCGTTGGGGCTATTATCTTGTTTCTGACATCATGAGGTGTCATCTCTTCTCTCGGGAGCAGTTCTGTTTTATGGCGAGGTCACCCATCTCCCGGGTGACTCTGCAGTTTCCTGCGAGATTAGTAGTTCTCATCACGCCCGGCAGTGAGAAATCAATTCCCGGACAGCATTTGTACCGTTGGACAGATAAGGCTACAAAAACTTCTGTCCAGCCAATCTGGGAAGAGTAGTCGAACAGTCCCGACAGTTCGCTGGCCAGCGGTGGGTTGAGTCCAGTCGCTGCTGCCACATGGAGCTGCCCGGCTCGAGGGTTTTAACTTGTGGCATTAAGGGGCATGCGATCCCGTGTGTAAATCCAGTAGGGTATGCTTCGATGGGACGTTCGCTGCCTCTTAGGGCACGGTCCTATAACAGCGGACGATCCTTAACGCCAGCTGCCTATAGACTAGGTAGTTAGGTCGCCCACCCAAACAGGGTCTTGTATAGGGTTACCGAGCGCACCTTGTCCGTGTAGAGGCGGCGAACCTGGTTGTTAGGACCTCGTAGGATGAGCAGTAGCCGGTCTAGGGCACCGATTATCTTCTTCAATTGTGGGGCCAGGTAGCCAACATGCCCTTTAAAACGCTAGTGGCTCTTGAGGATCAGTCTGAGACATTTCATGTGGAACTTCACTTTGACACTGGAGTCAGTTACTCGAATTAGCGTGGGTAGCGACTCTTGGTGAGGTGAGTGCATCGGCAGCATCTCGATCGTAGAGAGGATATTTTCCTACCGATGCTTTTGATTCGTTCGTTGGTCCGTAGATCGGTATCGCATTTGAGGTTCCATGGCAAGGGCACGCATTCTTGTGGAACCCTTTTCTCCATAACAGCTTGAGTACTCTATCGACATATCGCGAAGGTAGTCCTTGATCACTGTTCCTATATAGACGTGGACACCATGCTCTTCGAATCCCTGCCTAATTAACTCCCAGGGTAGCGCGTAAAAGGTATCATCGATGTCTAGAGTTAGGAAGCAACTGGTCCGAGAAAGATTGGATGTGACGAATTATGTCGATGATCAATGGTCCCTTTCGGAATCCACACTGGTATTTGACTCATGACAGGTGTCCGACTATAGGAACTGTCAACACTCTTTCGAACATTTTGCAAGACAAATGGGTTAGAGAGGGAGTCCCCGGGCCTACATTTCGGAAGATGACCATTCTGGTTACTTTTCAGAGGGAATTGTTCGGTCTCGAGGCAGTGGTCAAACAACCCCCAGAGGTTGTTTCCAAAAACCCTTTGAGTCAAAATTCAGACTCTGGTGAGCACACTTTTTGCACCCGGGGCAGTATTTTCTGCCTCGAGACTCCGAATGGTCGCGGCAAAGCGTTGACTGCGTGTTTGTACAGTTGGGGTTCATGGCTCTCAGTGATCAGGGACGCCCAGGATTGGTGTTTATTTAACACCACTTATGAATTCTGTTCGAGAGTCTGCAGAAGTAAATCCTCCCAGTTCTGGGACTTAACCCGTTTAGTGGTAATCTGCAGAGGCCCACGAGCCACGCGGTGCGTAGTAGTATTTGTATAGTTCGGTCATTTTTGCGTGCGCACCATCGTCGGTAGCTCGACGGCTCGCGAAAGTATATTGACGTCGGATTTGGACATTCGTGAACCTTAGGTTAGTAATTTCGTCTGTCCACCACTATACTGCCCGGCCCGAGGCATCACCATGTCGCAAATTTTCACAACGATGCTTTCGAGCCGGGACACTTTCTCCTTTAATTCAAGCAAACCTGGTTACGATTAGGTCACGACGAGAGCGGCTGTCATCAGGATTTTTTTGTCAAGGCATTGAAGCTCTTATCAGTGGCAACATCGAGGGCAGAGAGAACCATTCGGATGTACTGAGGTCTGACAGTGTCTCCGCCCCTCACCATCACGTGCTAGCCGGACACTATGCGACTGACGCTGGGAGAATCAAATGTCAGCTCCACTATGAATCCACCTCTGTGCTGCACGCACGTTAGCTTTGACTTCCGGTTCGTTAACTGAAGGTCGAAGCTTACCGATGAGGCACCGAAGACTTTGTCTCTTTGATTTGTCACGAAAAACCTCCAAGTCATCGATTTAGCGTTGAATTCTCCTAGGATAAATACCGGTCAGTGATCACATTTTTTGCACATGTTCAACTCTGGTAAGAAACTGATAGCTGCAAAGCCGCTATTGAGCGATATCTAGCACGTTATCGTGGTGATAAATCTTTTACGGCGCTCTAGCAGAGGGTATAGCAGATATCCGTCATTGCCCGTCCAAATAGTCGCTACCGAATTGCTTTTGTCTGTTATCCAATGTGGGTGTTCAGAAATTCGTTACAACTTAGCAGCAACTACTAGACCAACTCTTTACTCCGTGAAAATCTGGGATAGCAGGTTTCAGATCACACGGCAAAGGTTGTGGTTGGCCTGGAGGAGGAGGCAGGGGGCCATTATTTATTAATAGCTGCTCCACCTCCCCCTGGTGTTCCTGGGCCATCTATCTCCATGGCGGACTGCGCCGCAGACACTGCCACTATCGGAGCTTTTACCGTAGGCACAGTAGTAGTAATGACAAGTATTGGATCAAGACTTGTAGACAAACTAAAAAAAAAACAATATTCATTGTTTGACACTGCATTGTATAATACATCAAGAAGTGCTGTATATTACAATATTAAAATTATGTTCTATAATGAAATTAGTAACAAAAGTTAGAAATTGTATTCGGGGAGGTAATCGATTCTTAACGCATAGAAATTTCCATATACTTTTAGATCGGATAAATACGTTATATCCAAGCTCTACCAGTTTTTCACAAGTAACCAAACTTCTGTGTGGTCTAGCGTTATCTTGGTGAAACATAACATCCTTACGATTCACCAATTCTAGACGTTTCTCTTTGATGACATCATTTAATTTATCCAGTTGACGACGGTAGACATTCGAATTAATGTTTTGGTTCCTTGAAAGCAATTCAAAGTAAACAATTCCTCTGAAATCCCACCAGATTGACAGCATAATCTTCTTTTGGCAAATATAATAGAACATAATGTTCTTTTGATGTGCTTTGAGCAGGTTCATTATGCTTTCTGCATGATCTTATCCGTTCAACGTTATTGTAAACAATCCATTTTTCGTCCCCTATTATCGTGCAGTTAAAAAATGGATTATTTTATTCACGTTTTAACAAATAATCACATACGTCAACACCCTTATTGAAGCGGATTTCTTTGAGTTCACGAGGTACCCAAATATCGAATTCACTAACGTATCCAAGTCGTCTCAAAAGATTCCCAACATTCGATTTTGGATATGTCAAGTCTCTTAACAATCTCTCGTGTTGTCAAACGTCGATTTAAGTCCATTAATGCTTGTATTTTGTCGCCATCAACTTTGATTAGTCTTCTTGAGCGTGGAGCATTCTTAATATCAAAATCTCCGGAACGAAATTTTATAAATCAATTTTGACACTATCGTATTTTTAAATTAAGATTTCTTCACCATACACATTACATAATTTTGTATGTGCTCTTCTCACTAACTCGGCGTTTTGTACTTACTATGTAATCTTCTTCGTATTCTCTTCTATCTCACCTGCGCTATGTTTCTTCACTTTTACATAGAACACATGCTCAGCTAAGCGAGTCGATATCAAATAAACATTGTCCGGATTCTACTGTACTTGCTATAGCTATTCACTTACTAAATGACTCATGTTCAACAGCGGCACGCTAACAGTATTAGTACAAAAATAATTCGGAATACTACAAGTTAGAGACTGTATCGACTGTGCATTTTGTAGAAAACTGCGATTAAAAATGTACGCAAAGTATTTCGAATCGCAAGTTTGGCATTGCACAGTTACTGTACATTTGAAAAATGGATCTACGTACCGTGCCTTAACCTCGTTTATTTCGATTTTTACATGCTTCATTGTCTCTTTTTATACCAGTTTCTAATGCAGCATGGCTGCGATGCGTATGCGTAGAGCATACGTTATCAAGCACCTAGACTCTTTCGTAGAAATATAGTAATAGAAAATATACGTCACAGACTATAAAGATTTTGGTACAAGGAAGGGAGTTTGGTACAGACTATAAAGATTTTGGTAAACATTAAACTTTCTTCGTAAAAATAAAAAATTATTTCATCTCATAGAAACTAAGAATTAATATAATAAAAAGTGAAACAATACTATTCCTTACTATCTTCGAAGAAACTCACCTTCAAAACACAAAGAAAAATTGGAAAAAATTTCAAATAAAGGGGGACATGAATATGCGCTCATACATACAGCCGGCACTGAGAGGTAGCCTTATGCTTCCGTCATCTATTTATTTCTCTGTTAGTCAAGTCTATATAAAGTTTTTATACTTTGATAGCAATGTTCTGATTGTCACAACTGCATAAAATAATATTTGAAATGTTTAATGGAAAAGAAGTACATTCTTTGGTTTGTTTATTAACATAACATAAACTCTGTATTAAAATAAAGTGCAAAATAAAAAACTAGTAATGACTGAACTCTAAAGACATGTTTCCTCAATCATACTCGGGAACTAAAATAGTCGCTCGAAATAGCGACTCATATATGCTGTCTATCAATCCCATTCGTACCAGCCTTATTTATAGATCTTTGTTACCAATCCAAGGAGAAATAATTATTCTTTATAAATATTCAATAGATGTAAGTAGACAAAAATCGCAAAATTTGGCATCCTTTATACTCTAAGCAAATTTGAATCCAGTAAAATAATTATTTAACGTCTCTCCTCTTTAATTTACATAGATTGTATCATACCAAACGCAAAGAACAAACGATTTGGTATAGAATGATTCCTTCAACAGAAAGTTGACATTAAATGTCGAAAAATCAAGGGTATTTCCCCTTCTAAAAAAATCTAAAAGTAATTGTCCTTCTAAAATCTTCTAAAAAAAAAGAACAAAGAACGGTAGATAAAATTGTAGAGGTGAGTACATTCTAATATTTTCAGTTTTCATTCTAAAAGAATGGAGCTTTGGGAGGTCCAGGCCGATGTGCTTCACGCGGTTAGGATGTCCAGGCCGAAGGGTTTCACCCGGTTGAATTCTGGGTAGTTTTTATCAGGAGGCCTTTTTCAGAGTTCGTATCGGAAGGCATTACAAGTATAGGCGATATTCGAGAGGGGAAATTTAAAAACAACTCTAAAAGAAGTTTCATTATTTCAAGTACTTAAATTAGAATTTCATATGTAGAGATGCAAATTAGTGAATACTTACATACCTGTTTTTTTCAAATAATATATTTTTCTTCGTAGTTAATCGTTAATGATCTTGGATGATCTTCGATAACCTTGAACTTTAGATCATTTTATTCATTTTCTATTAGAGGTTACATAAAAAAAATATGAATGACATTGAAATATCCTTAATGCGATTACCAAAAATTAAAAGAATATCACTACACTATGTCCCTGATAAAATCAAGTAATTTTTACCTCATTACAGTTTTTCCCATCTTTAAAATTAAATTAGTTACGTAGGTGATGTGACTTAAGGAAATTTTCGATTTTTTTTGGATCTGACTTAAGAAGTTTTCAAAAATACATAGGTAATTGTAGAGAATTAAAATGAAATCGCTAAGATATATTTCCGCTTGGTCGACTACAAACTAATAATGGACAAGTTAACGCTTCGATGGGTTTTCTCTGAACGATCGAATACGTGAGCACATATCAATAACAGACGCTCACATAATTTGTGATTTTTTTTACGAAGGAACTAGAAAATACTTTAATCTATAATTCTGTATATATGTCTATTCGTTTTTGAAGTAGATTTGTAAATTTATATACTTACAACAAAAATATTAATATTTAAAAATTATAGGCTGAAATATAAGCTATGTTTATATTTGCATTGTTTCCCGATGACCATAATAACATCTATCCTGGTAGTTAGAAATAAATAAATCAAAATGATTTATTATCTATACAGTTGTCTTTATATTCTGTATCAAAATCATTAGAGGAACTAAAAAGATACAATAAAAGGCAGCGGGTAATATAATAAATATCGATTTTTTAAGACATTTTTTTCACTTTAATTTGTCATTGTAAAAAAATTGGAACAGATATGTTTATAATTCTGGCAAATTAGTTATTTTTTCAGATATTACGGAGCCTATTTTTAAAAATCTAGTGTCGAGAGGAACGTGTTTAAAGTTTTTCCGTACAGTTTCTACAATAATGCTAATAAAACCTTGCGAATTACAGTTAATTACCGATTATAAGGCCATGAAAGTATCCTTTCTCCTTTTCGAAAAATTTTCATATTCAAATTGTTTGCTTTTACAATTACTTTTGGCTTTTTTGTTTTTCGGACGTCTGCCTCTCGGATCGATTGACTCGATTATAATACCTATGATTTATCGCGGTTTCGTAACTTATAGTTACTCCTAAATTGTATACTTAAAATCAGATTAAATTTTTCACTAAATATGCAAATTACTAGATGTGTAGTAATTTATATATTTATCTTTCTAAAATAAAGATGTATAGGAGTCGAAGTACAAACAAAAAAATGTAAGCTTTCATTATTACCTCATGTATTCTCAAATATTTGCCTAATAATTCATTCTTTCCGTTTCTTTTTTACGTCATTTTTACATCAATTATCGATACCGAAAGAATAAAACTGATGTAGCGGATTTTCATATCTTTAACTTTTGCAATAATATGTTTTCCGTATATTATTTCTCAAGTTTTCTATAGAGTCTGAATTTTTTATAATTTCCAAACCGTAATAGTTAATTAACCATTTACTTTTGCTGTCGTTTGTTTTAATTTGTGATGCGTTAGGTAATTGTTATCACTATATTATAGCAGATGTAACTAATGAACTTACCTTGATTTAAAATCTAAAATATTGGAATACACACATAGAAATATAAATTATTTTTTCGCCAAGACTACAAGTATAATAAAAGAATTAACCTGAGAATTAGCTAGAAGAATTTTACGCACATGTGCTCGAAGATTTCCATAACCTCGTTTATACAGGCTGATTCTTTCGCCAGTAGGCTCTAAAGGCGTGCCGCCGTCTTATTCTGTTTCTCTCTTACAAATATAGCCATCTCCGCTACAATACTCGCCGTCGTCGATTAACTGCTGTCACACAGCGATACCGACCTCTTTGACAGATTACTATATATAAACATGGGACTATCATCGCGATGTTAGATGGCGGCATTCCTTTGGAGTCTATTAGTGAGAGAATCGTTCTGCATTTCGAGTTTCATTATTGTATTTAACATTCATATTCCAGACATTTACAGAAAGTACAAAAGAAATGATTTTTTTACCTAAAAAAGGACCCGAATACTCCCTCAAATGCTACATCCTGCATGTAGGGCAAGGCATCTAATACGATCACCCTGAGCAGCTTGTAAATTATACGTTGTACGAAGAATTTTTAGGAGGACAGTAGATGGTGTATGAATTCTTTTTTTAAATGGATACGTTTTGCAGATTTGAAGGTTATTTTAAATTTTCTAAATGGAACTATTCTATTATGTGTAATGTTTATCACATAACTTGTTTGTGTAATAATTGCTTAATAAAACGTTATTAACTCATATTCACTCTAAACCTAATAGTGAATAAAATGTCGACTTTCTTTCTAGAAAATTTGTCTCAGATAACATCTAGTTGGACATTCAGTACTATCAAAGATTTGTTAAAAAGGCAACGGTGTTTATGTGGCAGTATTTATAGAGGCAAGTAGTGTTATTTCATTGCGATCGTTTCTCATATTCAAAACTCACTATCGGATATTTATCTTCAATTTGATGTTACGTAAACAAATTTAAAAAAAATTGAGGAAAAGTATTACGATAATATAACTATTATCTACTATTTAGAGTGAATAAAGTTTAATACATTTTAAAATGCTTCCATCTTTGAGAAAAGGGAACATACCATATGATATCTCATTTGGAATCATACAACTTTTGTGTAGATTAATTTTTCATACAATGTACAATTTACATGCTATTCTAGATAAAAAATATGTAACTATGCGATATACATAGTAAATAATATAGCGTGGTATTGTAAATTAGACAGTTCGGTTTCCCGATTTTATAACTCTAGAGGTTTTTTATTGGATACCTTGAAAGAAAAAGTTTACTAACGTATTCTGACAACAAAATTTGTTTGAACGAATTAGACATTCATTTAGAAGATGTATCTAGAAATAGATTAAACAAGGAAGATGGTATGTTGAATACACTTTGCAATTAAATAAGTCTTATTTCATTATTTATTTGTTTTTAAATATTCAAAAACCTTCAAGATCACATGAAAGCCAAAGTATATAGGCCGTTGGATAAGTTTTACTATCCCATCGTGCTAAGAAAATTATATATCGTTGATTAAAAAACTGTCGATGACCTTGAAATCTTCAAAAATGTGATTTTGGAAAACTTGTCATAAAATTTGTCTCTCTAAACCTACTAACGTTTTCGAGATATTAGAAATGATCAAGTTAGTTTGTCCATCCTGTATGTAGATATATACAATAGTAATTAAACATGTAGCTGTTATCTAATTAGTGAGATATTTACTTTTGTTTTTCGTTAACAAGTTTTTCAATATTTGGAGATACATTTGAAACCAGAGACACTAACTGTAATCTTAACCGGGTTCAGCTCTCTAATGTAGTGAAATAACTTGTAACACCCGGTAACCCAAGAGGTTGAGGTGCTGGTAACCCGGTTAAACCGCTTTTGTAATGGGTTATAATGCAGGGGTTCTAACACGAATTGTAATCTGGTTACTATGGGAAGATTACTGCAATTTATAATAATCATGCTGGAGCCGTTTTCTACAGGTACATAGATACCAAAAACGAGTTATCTTGCTCTGACCCGATTACGAATACTCATGGAACTTTTTTGTAAATTTTATTTTTGATTCCTATTGTTCTATTTATAATACTCTCTGATTAATTGCTATCGGAAAATTCACTTGTAACATATTATTATTTGTAACGTAGGGCCTATCAGTTTTCTTAAATTCGAATCAGCAAGAATGTCAAATAAGTAATCATTTTTTGTAATAAATTCAATAGAGACATTTACAATCTTGTGCTGCCTTCGATGTTGAATTTGACGTGGAAATGGACAGACAATTCACTAATCTATCTTTTTTTGATTTCCTCTTTGCACGATTACCAGTACATATTTATTGGTGTGGTTGTACCGAAGGAATTGTATTGTGATGTAATTATGGAATAAGAAAGAAAGAATCAGATGAAGGTATACAGTTGTTCCTTGAAGTACGCGGTTTCGATTATACGCGGTTTTTACGCAATCTTTGAAGTCTTCTGAAGTCACGGTCTTTCCACCGCTATAAATGATGATTGGTCGTTGACACGGTGACCGATCATTAAATTCTCTATACCACATTGTCATTAGCATAGTATATTGCATTTTGTGCCCAAAGTTCGACGACGAAGATGAAAAAATTTCGAATATAGGGTGTATTATCGGTTAAAATTACATCATTATGGGAAGTGTACGTTATATTGATAGAAGTGGTAATGTAAATAATGATAAAATGTAAAAACTAAAGAAAAAAAATAATGTATGCCTTGGATTAACAATGAAATGGAGGAAAATCTAGATAAAAAATGTAATGAAGGTTTAGCAAGATTATAATATTGCGAATGCCGTTATCATTGTAAATCAGGCCTTAAACGCTATTAAATCTGAAACAATAAATTCTTATTGGAAGAAAATATATCAACAAATATTAAACACGCGTATTGAATGTGAAAGGAGGGTGTTAAAAAATGTCCATTTTCGGCATTGCCTGGAAATGAAAAATTTCTTTTAGAGTGTCTTCCAAGGAACAAAAAATGTCCATATCATTTGCTCGAGAAACAATGGAAAAGTTGTAAAAAATGTGTTCAAAGTTTGAATATAACAATAATCGAACTTGCGTGTATTTTACATTTCGTCGTCTTCATTTTCGGATATCGAATTGTCCTCGAAATAATTAACGACTTTTTATGCGTTCTTTGATTATTTCGACGATATATTGATATTTTGCAATGAATTTCGATTAATCAACTTGTTAACTGTTAATGATTTCCGAGTTTCCACCATAGAGTATCAAAAGCCACGATTCGCAAGGAAAGTATTATCTTCGAACTGCCATTATCGACAGTATTGAAGCGTCTTAGAAATAATTAATAAGAGTTATTAACTAACTTTTTGCCTCTGTACCGTTCCGCAAGACTTTAAGTCAGCGAAAGGCGATACATCAACCACTGAGAGCCGATGCGGAAATCTCGAAGGAAATTACGGAAATGATACGAAAAGTGGAAAGCGAAGAGTTTGACGACATGAATTTCCAAAATGTTGAAGAATTAATAAATACTAGAAAGGAGAATTTAAACGAAAACGACTTAATAGAATTGAGTGAACCACAAAAACTGGATAATGAAGAAGAAGATTGAGAAGAAACAATGTAAGAAAATAAATTAACGTTAGATAATTGAATAGGATTTTAATTATTCAAGATTGCGTGTGACTTTTTTTACGATATAGATCCTTCAAAATTAAAACAAAATAGGGAAGGATAGGTTCCATACAAAAATATTTTGAAAGAAATATAAACAAGAGATGTGTGTTAAAGTAAAATTGTCATGTATTTTTTTATATTTATTATGTATTTTCCTAAAATGTAATAAATATATGTATGTTTAAATGTATATTATGTTATGGCTGCGGGTGGTTACAGAATTGCGTGGATTTTCAGTTACGGGGTCAATGTAATAGGTTGTTCGATAAGTTTTATTGAACGACAAAACTTATTGAGCAACATAATACTATACTGTTTAATAAGTTTTATCGAACGACAAAACTTATTGAACAACCTAGTATACCTGAACAGTGTCACATCGCATCGCACAGTGTTTTGAAAGTGCCATATTCCGGAAAAAATAGGAAAGCATCAATATAGAAGCATTAATTTACACCGAAATTAGTATCCAAATGTTTTCAAGTTCGCTGATTACGAATTTGAGGTAAATATTGCTGAAAACAAAATGGTAGATCCAATGTGGTGAATATATAAGTAATTGTCTTATTATCATATTTACATTAGTATTCAGGAGATGTCAAATTTGTTTATTACGAATCATTAGTCAGAATTCATAAAAATAATAAATATTCAATAAAAACAAAACGGCGGATCTAAAATTAAATCATAGCTTGGATTAATTAATTGAGAGTTTGAACACGTTTACGGTAGACCAAGGAAACATTAAAACTAGCCTTTAACACAGAGCACAAGAATTGAAGAATATTTCCTCTTTGATCCCATAAACTATTAACTTTCCGAATACAGGAACTGTATTAACACTTCAATCGCATTGACAATACTGACTACTTTTACTCCATTGTTAGTCTTTTTTGTTTTTCTTTGTGTATTTATCTATTTTAGAAAACGAAAATAGATGTATCCTAGCAACAGTCAACGGGTCAAATGCATCTAGTATCAGACAAATAATGGTAGAAAAGAAGATAAAGATGGTAATAAGAAATATGAATATTTTTTTTTAAATTCGTGTTCAACGACACATCGATTTTCTGATCATTAGCGACAACTTGTTGCTGTTTCTTTGTTCTAGATGGTTATATCATGTGATAGGGGTTTAGTTTTCTTCAGATAATTTAGGATATTTTCAACATGTTTCTGTGATGTCAGGGTCGCTGGTGACGTTATTTTGTATTTTTGTCTACGAGCGTGGTATCTTTTAAATTTAAATAGTAGATGATCGGTTGATATAATTTCGTTACAATATTTACATACTAGCGGCTCTGTATTTTTAAAGAGATATTCATGTGTTAGTTTGTAGCGTCCTGTTCTAAATTTTGGCATAATTATTCTGTCTCTTCTTTTGATGTTGTTGGTAGGCATTGGTTGGTAAAATTTTTGGATTAATTCATGTGTTTTTGTTTTCCTGGAGGTATTCCATATTTGATTCCATGATTGTTTTTCGGCATGATGTAATGCAATAACGAGGTCTTTGTAAGGAATTGGTCTTCGAATGTCATCCAACGATCGCAGTGTTGTCTCTTTAGCTGCTATGTTAGCTTCCTCGTTACCTTTGATTCTCTGGTGAGATGGGACCCAGCTAATGATTACGTGTTTGTCATTGTTGGCGAGTTCCGTAAATTTATGTTAAATGTTTAGGATGACCTTATGATTCATTTTACCGTTTGTGTTTTCTATTGTCATGATTACGCTCATG
This sequence comes from Ptiloglossa arizonensis, assembly GCF_051014685.1. Classification (NCBI taxonomy): domain Eukaryota; kingdom Metazoa; phylum Arthropoda; class Insecta; order Hymenoptera; family Colletidae; genus Ptiloglossa; species Ptiloglossa arizonensis. The sequence continues at coordinate 2,282,833 of NC_135056.1, read as the reverse complement.
GAATCTGTACAAATTATGAACGATTGGGTATTGTTGTTTTGAATATGCTGGAGAGCTTCGAGAACTGCTGTAAAAGGCTTTTGCTGTAAAAATGAATGTTGCTTTTGGAAGATAGAACTGTTTTGGCACGTTTTCGCAGATGGTGGCAAATCCAACTCCCTGATCAGTTTTGGATACATCAGTGTATATGTTCTGGTGATCTGGATATTTATTGCACAGTAGTTGAAAGTTGTTTTTGTGTTTTATATTGTTTATTTGATCTTTGGGATACTTTAGGAGGTCGATATTTGTTTCAGGGTTTTTTAAAGAATTATTTTTTTGTGTTTCCGTAGAATGGTTAGTGTCAATATATTTGGCAATCCTTCTATAGAAAGTGGTTGGTGGATTGGGTGTTTTGGTTTATAGCAGAAATCTATTTATAATGATGTTATTGTAGATGAGATTATCTGGGGTGGAGGACATTTTGGTTATATATTTTAGGCTTATATATCTCCTTCTTTGGTCCAGAGACGCTTCCTTCAATTCAAACAATATACTGTTTATTGGGCTATTTTTGAAATTTCCGGTGGCTATTCTTAAGGCAGCATTTTGAATCATATGAATCATTTTTAATGTACTAGGTTTTGCTAAGTTATAGACTAGTGCATAGTAATCCAATTTGGATCTAATTAGTGCTTGGTAGGTTTTTATAGTAACTTCTTGATCAGCTTTCCAGCTTTTGTTTGTCAAAGTTTTTATGTTCGTTTTGTTTTACACATATATCTTTTAGATACTGCATATGTGGTATCCATGTTAACTTGAGATCGAATACAAGCCCGAGTATTTTGTTGATGTCTACTTTCTCAATTTCTGTGTTCCGCATATAGAGTTTAGGTGAACTTTGTATTGGTTTGCGTTGTTTAGAAATTATAATGTAGTTTTTTCTTGGGGAGAAATTTTATGCCCAGATTTCTCAGATTATGCTAGAAGGTTGTTTATATTTCCTTGTAAGAGTTTTCTAGATAGATTTTTCCCACTGCAGGTTAATGTTAAATCATCTGCAGAAAGGATTCCTTGGGTTGGTGACTTCATGTTTTCAAGATATCGTTTATTATTATCAAGAACAATGTGACACTGATTACTGAACTTTGTGGTACTCCATTATAAATAAGAGTTGGTTTGGAGAGAGTTTCATTCGTCCTTACTTCGATGGTTCTGTTTGTGAGGAAATTTTTAATAAGAGTATGTTGCCATTTAATTTTATTTTAGTAAGGACTTCGATGATTTTTATTCTTGGAGTTGAGTCACATACCTTTTCGATATCTAAGCATATTGTAACAAGAAATTTAGAAACGTCTCGCATATATGTGTTTCAAGGTTGATCAGAACATTAATGGTTGAACAATACTGGCTAAACCTGTATTGGTTAGGTGACAGGATATTGTTTAATTCAAGGAACCATTCTGTTTGTTATTTTTTCCAAGAGCTTACATATGCAATTTGTTAGAGTAATCGGTCTATAGTTTGCTGTTTTATTTTTATTTTTACCCGGTTTGGGTATGGATATAACAATAGTTTTCTTCCAGTTGTCAGAGAGTACTTGACGTAACCATATGCAGTCATATATTTTTAAGAGGTATTTAGTTCCAATAAGAAGAAAGTATTTTATAAGTGCGTTAGAAATGTTGTCTGGTCTTGGAGATGTGTTTTTTGTTAATTGGAGAGTGGACATGAATTCTAAGGATATTGTTGAATTTATACTGGGGAATGTGGTGGTATTTTGGTCTGTTTGTATATTAGTATTTTGTGTTATTATAGTGTTTAAGGTGTTTGTGGGTAGTAGTGAATCGTAATTGGGATTAGAATTTTTTTGGAATGATTTTGCGAGTTCTTCTGTTATCTCCTTTGGCTCTGTTGCATAATTATTGTCACTTGGGTAGAGGAATTGGATTATTGAATTGATTTATTTACCGTTGATGTTTTTGATTTTCTTTCATACTTCAGCAATTGGAGTTTAGTTACTTAATGTAGAAATGTATGCATTCCACGATTGTCTTTTACTCTGTTTAATTAGTTTCTGAAATGTGGCACGCAGTTTCTTGAAATTGATTAAATTTTCTGTCGTAGGGTGTCGTTTGGCTTTGTTAAAAGCATAGTGACTTTCTTTTTGAGCAGCGTGACATTATTCATTTCACCACGGTATGAAATGTTTTTTATTGTTACTGTTGTTGTTAGGTTTTCTCGGAAGAGATACTTCTTGTCCGGATGTATTGATGATCGATTCGAGCTTTTCTATTGTGTGATTTATGTTGACTGGGTTCATGTCGTGGTATGGTAAGTTTCGAAGGAGATCAGTTATTTTTCCTTGATATTTAAACTAGTCTATTTTTATGGGACTCTATTTGTTGGTTGGTTTGATTTGACTTGAGGGAGTACGGTCGTCGCAGATTATTATTATCGGGAAATGGTCGCAATCATGTAGGTCTTCTAAAGTATTCCATTCCATATATTATGCTATTCTGCTACTGCATATCAACAAATCTATTGGGTTGTGAAACAACTTGTGTGGGTTGAATTTCCTGTATTGAGTATCAAGTAGTTTTTCCATTGCCTTTCCACGGGCGTCCGTTTTTGATGAGTCTTAAAGCAAATTATGGCAGTTAAAATCGCCTACTAGTAGTATTGGTGCTGGTATCTAGTTGATAAGATCCTTTAGATCTTGTAAATTTAAAGGTTGACTATTAGGAAGATACATGTTACAAATACTTATTGGGTTTGGAAGGGACACGGCCACCGCAATCATTTGTAAGTTAGTGGTTAATGGAATTTCTGTAGCTCTTATTGTTTTTGAAAATTGAAATGATTGTTTTTCTGCTGGCATGATTTGTGATTTTTCTATTTTTTGTAAAGATGAAGTACTTTTTTAGAGTTGGTTGGTACTGGTTTTTAAAATTGGTTTCTTGTAGCCAAAGTATCGATGGGTTATTTTGCCTAAGGATAACTTGTAGTTCTTCGTAGTGTTTATAGTATTCATTTATGCTTCATTGAATTAATTTTTTCATGTTATAGGATGAAGATTATGGGGTGATTTTTAGTTTGTTCGAGAAGCGTCGCTTTCTGTGTCTGATGTCCGATCGGTTCGAGCATTATTGTTTGTTTCGTGTTTAAGTTTTTTATTTAATCTGTGTAATTGGTTTTTAATGCTGCGTTCTTGTAATAAAGGATAAATTTTTTAGAGCATTTCTATTAGGGCATTCGTGTCTTTGGTGTACGATTTGCAAATTTCTGTTGGGTTAGGTGATACGAAGGTGTTTTCTAAGAGATTTTTTAGCTGGGTACAGTTAAGTATGCAGTTGTTGTTCAGATTTTCTATGAAATTCTTCGCTGGGTTAAGCATTTCCTTGATTCTTGTAAGAGACGAAGACAGAGACACGGGTCGTTTTTGTTTTTTATAAGCATTATTCGATTTCGTGATTTTTTGAATGTGTTCAGTCGGTCCTGGATGTTTAAAATTTAAATCACTTAGTTTAACTGTTTGGTGGTGTGACTGTTCAGAAGAGTTTGATAGTGGCCTTTTAATTTCTGTTTTGATCACGTTTTGTTCAATTTTAGTATTGTTTGTGTTTACGTTGATATTTAAATCTTCAGATAGATTAGCATTCGTATCGATCTGGGAGTCGATTATGATTGGGTTGGTAGTATTTAAGCATTGTTTGGCTGTATGTCCCTACTTTTTACAGTTGAAGCATACCTGTTTATCTGTGGTGGTGAATATCCTGTGTAGGGTGTCGTCAGGCGTGATTAAGAATGAATTTGGAATTTTTTGTGTGTCTGTAGACTTGTTGCTCGTAACTGAAGGTGTGTGAAAATTCGGGATCAAAAATTCATGCTTTTAAATAGGTAAATTTGGAGCACAGTCTGCCACTGTTTGCTTTCAACATGTTTTCTATTTGAAAGTTTGGAATAGTAGGTAAAACATTCAATACTATAATGCGTTGAGCTGGTAACATCATTTGGCGGATATCTATAGTTTTGTTATTTATTGTTATTGATTTATATTTCGTTGTTGTATTTGCAACTGTTGTTTTATTATTCAGATATATACAGACTCTTTCGTTAAATATTTGTGAGATGTATTTTATCGCTTTTGCTCCAATTATGTGTTTCACTACTCGAGCATATTCTATTATACTAATTCCATTTAAGGATTGTAAGATGATGGCTTGTTCTTTGGATGGGGTGTATTTTTGTCTTGCTGCGTTTATATAACGCATAAAAAGATTTCGGTTTAGATACATTTTTGGATTGTAATAATTGTCTCTTGAACGTTGCATGTTGTGTGAGATTTCTGTACTTAAAAATCTCATTTATGTGTTGACTCATAGTTCTTAGCTGGGCGATACGCATTTACGTATGTATAAGCGACTAGGGGTGGTATGCTGGTATCGGTATTACCACTACTACTTTGTTGTCACTAGCACAGATAGTCACTAACACTTATAAGTACAGCACACGTGAGAGTTACGTGATATCAACACGTCTTATTTCGTTGGTTGTCAAAACGAGACTGAATATGAATATTGTTCTATCTACTGTACTGAAAAGAGTGAGGACCCACTTATTGAAGAATAGATCATGTGTTGCAAATGTAATTTGTGAGCACATGAAAAATGTAGGAATTGGGAAAGTATATCTAGAACCGTTTTATACAATTTTTGTGACAATTAGATTTAATTACCAACTTCGCCGAGATTGGCAGCAATTGGATAGTAATAAACATCAAGGATTTTGTTTTTTATTAAAAGTAAATTTTATTTTTAAATATTATCGACGTTGATTATTTTAGTTTATAAATGATTAGTTTAATTATAATTATAATTAGTAAATAAATTTATTTCTTACTTAGATTTCAATTTATGTGACTTTTTGTTTAGGTAAACTTAATTATCCCACTCTCCCCTAATATTCTTAAAAACACACTCAGAAAAAATAATCCTATGACCAAACTCGCAACTTTACGGATCTAAAACCTGCTTAGTTATGTTTTCTAAGGTTTATTGAACAATCAAAATCAAGTCTAACGTTGATGCAAGTTTTGACACGAAAAAGTTACATTTAATTAAAGTCAATTAAAAATTTACTTTTATGAAATTTGTGTTCTACTGATAACAATAATAAGATTGCTAATGTCACATACTTCATTTTTATGTATAGAAATAAATTATTAAAACTTTTCTTTATTAAATTTGTCAGTTAGTTGCAATCTTAATATTATGTTTTCTACTAAAAGTATCATCTATTCTATACTCCAACTTCCATATTATATTTTTCACATAAGTTTAAGATATTTTCCGAAAATTTTTATTGATTTTGATACTTCAACTATTCTATTATGAAATTTTATTAAACAGCTGCATTTTTAGCATTGCATAAAGTAGTTCTGCATTGATGTTCTACATAGATTGCAGTTGTTTTAGATGGTTGTCGCCTTTTGTTTTCGAATTTTCAGTATTCGGTAGGCCTATTACTAACAGTAAGTTACTTCTAATGTGTAAATTGCAAATGCAATATTGTCAAATAATAAGTGTCTTGTAAAATATAAGTAGAAATTTTTATTCTGAAATATTAGAGAAAGCATAGAGTCAATTCAACACGTCGTCTTCTTTACTATCATCTGAATATACATATACGCAATGCTTACGAATATACATTAATAACCATACAAAAGAAAAATCAGAAAAAGATTACATTAAAAAAGTTGTGCTGGCCACGAAAACTGGTCAACTTTTTAGTATTTTCGCCGATTCAGGTTTCAAGAAATTAATATATCCTATATTACGAACAATAAATCTCTTGATAACAGTCCACATTAAAAGTAAAATAGAAAAGGAAATAGAAAATAAATTAATTTGCTTAAAAATTTATGGAACAACTTGACATGATAAGTCATTCATAGGTATTAATATACGATACATTTTAAATGGGAAAGTAATAACTGACCTCTTGGATTGATAGAAATGTTTGAAAGGCATTTAGGCGAAAATCTAAAATAATCATTTCTTTATATCTTACAATAATATGATATTACTGTACGTAATACTCGTATACAGTAACAACAGATAATGATTCTAATATGTTAAAATTAATACAACTTCTGAAAGAGGAGCTACGTATTTTGAACAATAACATAGAACAGGGCGAAACAAACAATACCTTTTTTGGAGAATATGACAACGAATTTTTTGGAAAGCAAAAGATTGTTTTATACAGAAGAAAATGATTTAGAGTTAGTAGGTGTGCCTTGTACACCTTGTTATACACACCTTGTAATTAGCTGTACATGATATTATATAATGCGAATTTTCGAAGTAGACAAATTATTGCTCAAGGCACGAAAATTAATATACACATTTCGTACTTCTTCTATTATGTAATATTGGGTTGTTCGGAAAGTCATTTCGTTTTTTTTTTTTGGTGAAAATGAAACACAATTTTTTTAGAGTATATAAACATTTTATTAAATTATATATTCTTCATTCTGGAAATGAGTGGTCTTTCAGCTCTAAGAATAATTGATTTTCACCACTGAGCCTAACCATATGCTTTAAAATTTCTTAAATTTACGATGATACAATCTTCAAGAGTTAGTGAAATTTATAATTTTAATGATCGGCGGAACGACATTGGATATTTTTAAAACTTTAGCACTCAAACCTTTTTGATACAACATGCAGTGAGAAATAATTATTTCGCGTCCTATTAATTTTTTTATATCTCTAGACAATAGTCCCGACATACCAATATTCGTACTAGACATATCTCGAGTTTCATTTGTCGTTATTCTGACGATTTTCTGCAATGGGATGTTTAAGTGATTAAGAGTAATTTTCAGTATTGTGTATACTAGGAAGATCTGTATTTATCAACTTTTGATTTTCCTTTGTCGCATTCTCGTATCCTTGTAGGGAATAAACATTGTTTATTGATAATTAATCTTTCTGCAATATCTTGTGTATATAGGTAAACAGTATCCATTCAAACTGAATTTATCACAAGTTCTTTGCTCTACAAAATACGATATAGTAAAACTCTCTAACACTTATTAAGAGTCGCAGACCAAATCTGCAATCGTTTGTCAATTATTTGAAATAATAACAGAAACATTGGCACAAACATCATGGAGAACATAATTTATGACACTTCGTGAAAAATTGATTTGTGTTACATTTTAGCGTGATTGAACAAGAGGAACCCGTGTCGCATTTGAGTTGAAATTTTAACAAATTCGTGGTAATTTTAGATAATAACATGTATATATAACTCTAATATTATACTCAGAATTGTTGAATTTTATAATTAAACTTTGTGCGTAACCCAGTGACTGAATTCACGATTTGTGGTTTTGTTAAAAGTACAAAAACCAAGGTCCAATGCAGATGAGATTATTTTTTCTGCACAATATTCTGTATTTTGGACCGCGGAAATAAGGTTCTTAACTGCTAGTATTTAACGTACATAATAAAATCGTTTAGCGATTTAGTCATAGATGTCTACTAAATAAGTCGTCTTCGTTGAAGATTATTATGTTCAGGAAAAGTTTTAGGATACTGTTAAGACTAGGTGATGTTCTGAGAGGTATTTATTGATTCGGACAAAGATTAACCTGTTATTTCAAAATCCATTTATAAACTGAAGCATGTTTCATTGATGTTCTGTTGTGATAAGAGTTGAATAATTCTCTGTATCCGTATCATGTCATAAGCGTTCTCAATGTCAAGACATATGGCTATTAGGTGCTGTTTTTTTATCGATTACTTCACACACACTGGACTCTAACAGTAACAGACTGTCGACTGTGGATCGATGGTGACGGAAACCATTCTGATTTGTATCTAGGAAGTTATTAAATTCTAAGAACTATCTTAATCTGTGGTTTATGATTTTCTCTAATAATTTGTAAAGGTAATATGCCAACATGGCTTTTAGTCTATAACTATCAGGAAGGTTTCTGCTTTTACGTGGTTTAAGTGTAGGGATCACAATTGCTTCATCTATCTATTCATCTATTCAACCATATTCAATTATATATTTTCTGAAGATATTGAAGGTCTTCTTATAGTAATTGTTTAATAAATATGCTTGGAATATTATCAAGGCCAGGGTTGGAGTTCTTCCTAGTGGTCTTTAACACAGAGTGAAGTTCTGTTTCTAATATTACGGAGTTGAGGAGCTCGTTATTATCTGAGAATGTATTTACATATCTCATTATTAGAAGTTTCTTCAAAATGACTTTTGATTTCTATGAGCCCTGATTCAAAATTTTCCTTTCTTGAATATTTTGCAAATGTGTTGGATAGTATGTCAGCTATTGCCTTGGAGACTGTAATAGGTAGATTTACAGAGTCGTTAACGGAGCTGATTTGGGTGTTAAATTTCTGGCCATTGAATTTCTTTAACTTGGACCATATTTCATTTGGACAAATCCGTTTTTTCTTGCTTCAGTATTCTTCATGCATGAGCTCTTTTCTGTTTAAATTCAATTCGATTTATATCAATTCTATGTTTCTTATATTTATTAAAGGTTTCTTTCTTTTGTTTTATTACATTCTTGGTTCCACCATGGTTTTTGTTACCTTTGTTACAAGACGTTTTCGGAATGGGATTTGAGGTAGTTTGGATAATTAGCTTCTTAAAATTGTTCAAAATGTTTTTTATTTGACTACACTTAACTTTATTAGGGAATTCTAGTGATATGATTTTTTGCTTTATTACTTCACGGTAAGTTATCCAGTTTACTTTTAAAAACTTTTATCTAGCCGTACTTATAATTTCGATTGAGTACTTACTCGATATGTTAATGAAAATAGGAAAATAATCACTATTATAAAGTTCAGAAGAGGTTGAAAATTCAACAGTTCTTTTCTATCCGAAAACGAGGGACTGCAAAAGACTAAATCGATCGAACTATACTAAATGTTAATTAAATATTATTTTAAATTATTTTAAATATTATTTTTTAAATTATTTTTTCTCTGGCGTCTGTACTTATTTAGCCTCATAAGGTGTTGTGATTGTTGAAATCTCCCATTAGCAGGAAACGCTTAGGGAGTTGCTGAATTAAATGGATTAATTCGGCTTCTTGAAGTAAATAACAATTTGGTATATAAATATTGTAGATGCAAAATTTTTTATGGCGTACAGTAATTTTAACCGCGACTGCTTTGGAGTTTGTGCTAAGAATTTTTTTGCACAAGTTTCTTTGCACAGCATTACAATTTTTAATATTAATGTATTATTTATCTTTAAATTTAGTTGGCGTTTGGTCGATATTCTTCGAGTAGTTTCAAAAGAAATTCATGTTGCGTTTTCAAACTGTTAACATTCTACTGAAGGATTTTGTCAGTCATTATAGCTTACCTTACAAAATAAAATATAAGGATGAAGTAACTGATAATATTTACTCTAAATTGATTGGTCAATGATATGTTCATTGTCAGAATTATGGGGGGGGGGGGGGGGTTGTTAAAGAAATCAGGTTGAGCTTGGTGAGATCATTGTATTATTTCTTCTGTGGTGGGGTTTTTTCATAGTTTCTTGATGATTCTAATCACTTGATTTTTCATACATCGAATCTCTTTTTTATATTTGAGGTACCAGATGTTTTCTCTATAAAATTCCTGAATTCTAAATAAATTAAAAATTTACCTGGCTCATCAAGTCAATTTTTAACGGAATGTAACATTCCATCAATATTTTTTCCTTTATTGTTGTGTATTAGATATTTTTTTATTCTGTTTGATAAGTCGAAGAGATATTTGTTTGAAGTCAACTTGGTTAATTTCTATAGATTTGTTAGAACGTTGGCTAAGCTAGAGAAAATTCATCAGTGGTTTCAGATCTAGGGTATTTTTTAATGTAGTTCACAAGTGTTACTTTTGTGTATCCATCATATCTATTTTTCCCATGCGTGGGAATTTTTCTGGTGTTTCAGATACGTCTAATATACTTTATCAGTGATAAAGGACAGTGTGTGTAAGCTTTGGCGCGCTGTAACATCTAAGTAAAGGTAGGAAAAGTAAGGGAGAGACTCATCCAGTAAGACATCCTAGCAGACTCTGCCTTATACGCCAGATATTAAAAGATAGGTAAGGGATCGTATATATACCGATCGGAACAGATACGGGAACTTGCGGGAAACGGTCGACGATCAGTCTCCCTCTGGTGGTAAGTGTGGGAAGTGCCGTCACAGTACCATAATACTATTATACAGATTTTTAGCGTCAATGGTTCAAGCTGGATAATGAGCTGTAGGTTGATTTATATTTATATTGCAATTCTTAGCTACGTAGCCTTCTTGTTTATAAATAAAACATTTTAGTGTATATATGAAAGGGTAAATCTAGTTTGTAGTCTGGTCGTAACCGATTTTAATCGACTTTGGAATTTTGTGCATGTTTTCTGGTTGTATATATACCTAACGTCGGAAGTTAAGCATCTGTGAAAAGCCATCCCCTAATATTCCAGCTCTTAAGAAGGATGTAGATGACTCTCTTTTAATGCCTAGTTTGTTGAAACTTTGTTTTATTGTTGAGTGTGGTATAATGGGGTAGATATTAGAAACTATTGTACATTGGGCTTTGGTAATTAGTGCCCTTAAGGTGAGGTCGGTGTTGTTAATGGTGATATATTTGTAATTGTCCATAAGGTCGTAAGCGATTTCTTTGCTTGCTAGGGATATACACATTGTATTGTTGGATATTCAACACATGAATCTGGCATTTATTGGCCGGGTAATTTTGTCTATTGAATGAATGTAATTTTTGAGTTGAATTCTTTCTTTGGTTTCTATAATAATCGCTTGTTCTTTTTTGGGAAAACTATTACTCTGTACGACGTTAGTGTAACTTTGACTATGGTGGGCATGGGGGTTATTGTTGGTTGCTTGTGGATTGATATTGCACAAATTAAAAGCCATTTCGGTAAAAAGATTGCACCTAAGCTACAGGCACTGATTAGATATAATGAAGATTTAAATTCACTATTGCACTATAATACTTTTCAATTTCATTGTTTGGTACGACGCAATAACTGTGTAACTGTGTATATGGCACTCGCGTTCACAGCACGCACTGAGTTTATAAACACATCCGTAATCTGGCACCGTCTAAACCTAACAGTAAACACATGTTTCTAGTTATGATAAAAACACAGTTTAAAAATTATGAACTTTACATAAAAATTAAATAATAATAATTTTGGGCCTAAAAATTGTTGATACTTGAACTGTTGTAACATTGTGCAAAAAACAGTTGAGCAGTAAACCCAGACTTACTATAAAAGATAGGACCTTTACTTTCTCATTTCTGAATTGAATTTCTCGAAGATGAAAATACGATAAATCGGTGACAAAAAATCATATATCAACTTTAATGCTTTCGTCTTTAAATTCATTGTAAAACGAATTGTAAAGAAAAACTTATTAAACTCCATAAAGTTGTTTGAAGATGTTGCCCTTTAAAACGTGCTCAAATATACAATCATACGGTGTACGATCTTTTTTCACAAAGTCACAATAATTCAAATATCAATTTTGGCACATAGTCGGACTTAGTGATATTTTACTTTGATTGTAAAAATGTAAATATAAAGAAAGAATATATATATTACCGTTATAAATGCATAATGTAGAGAATAAAATAAAATTCAGATTAAAATGTTTTGTACAAAATATATTTCCTTTCGTTCTCTTCATTTTATTTTTGACACATCTCCACTTGAACCGCAAGTTCTGAACCTTAATCCTATCTTAATATTTATATAAATTTAAAACTTGGAGACTAACTGAGGTATATAATTCAATATAAAGCTGGGAGAAACTATTTAGGTTTCGTTTATGCTTATACTTAATGCATAAAACGTCCGTTTTATTTCACAAGAGTTATTGAATATAAAATAGAATATTATGTAATATTAACAGTTTTTCTATAGGTGGAGTAATAAAGATGATTTTGAGATATACTTAATTTTCCGTAATGGAATCAAATATTATATATGACACAATCCGACTTAACTTTAATCATTTTCCCCAAAAATGTATTAAGCCATATTTCCCAAGAGAACAATGTTCCAAAGGTAATAAATTTTAACATTGCTATTATTTTATATTTTTTTTATATTTGTAATTGACCAGATACTATTTAACTTTTGTCTGAAACATTTTTTCATCAGACTATTGAAAGTGCCTGAAAAATCTTGGCGATATTTATGTGCCACACACTGTATATAACTTCTTTTGAAATGAATGAAAATTTATTTTTTGTTTCTTTCTAAATTAAATTTTTATTAAATTTTTTTGTCCCTGAAAAGAATTTTACTTACTTCTACTGGTAATTATATAATCAATGCTTTCCTAGCATATTGTAAAAAACTAGCAAAAATTGTTGTCCTGTATTAGATATAACTATTGTATAATAGTAATATGTTGCATCTACGCTAACGGGGCTCTGCCTGCCGTGTGTTTGTCGTTATCTGTCTCTGTCTCACTACCTTCTCCCTCAATCAGTCCACATCTGCCTGTCACTGCCGCGACGAATAGCGAACTAGAATTGAATGCGTGCGTGAGAATAGATGTACCCCTTCTAATTTTCTCGCATTCCTGCCACGAGACTTCAAATCAGTAGTAAGCTATACCGATGTCAGCGTTTGCACAACTTTTTGTCATCTTTTTACACTTTTTTTACTTTCTTTCTTTTTGCATATACACAAGTGTACACACATGTTCACGGCCTACAGCTATAATAATTTGCTTAAGTTTTGAAGCATCTCATATCGAATCTTGCTTTCATTAGTAATTATTTTCAGGAAAAATTAAGTATCGATATTTAAACGTTTTGGTGGCTCGCGGGTTGCTGGTTGCAGAGAGAAGAAAAGGGAAAATAAAATAGCAATATATATGAAAATATTAAAAGAAAAAGAAGTAAAGTGGTCGAGAAAATTAAGGAACATCAGGAAATAAAAGAATGGTAGATAACGTAAATAATGTAGAAAATAAAAATGTAAAATGTAAGTTATCTTTTAAAGGTTAAGTGGCAAGTGAAATAGTATTATTACTATTTACAAGTAATTATTGTTTTCAAGCTTATGAATGAATCTGTGAGTTGCGTTTTTTTCCATAAAAATTAATCCATCGTCTCAATGACAACGAGAGACCAAATGATCGCTGGAAGAGGGACAGGAACATAGCTGGGTGGCTCACGAAATAATCAGGAAGCTATTAGACCGAGTTACATCGCGGTCCCGTTGTTAACGTTTGCTTCTGCTCTTTAATTCTCATGAAGCCCAGTTTGTAAAGTATTAGCAAATTTGGTCAGTCATAGTTTGATATCATCTATTAATATGTTTAGGAATATCACTACAATTCTTATAGGATCTATGCCGTTTCATACGGATTAAAATTTGAATGTTTAATTGTATTGGACAAATCTCTGTTCTTAACTTCTTGGCGGAATTTAAAAATTCATTCTCTTTAAACTTAAGTCAAATTGACCGAATACTAAATATGAGCATAAAGCAAACTTTTGAGTTTAATTTTGAGGTTTTTATTCACATAAGAAAAGAATAGTATATAATTTATTCAGTAAAACTTGATGATAAATAATTTTATTTTTTATTTAGTAATTTTTTTTTATAACAAGTACATTTATTTTTTACAGTTTCAACGATAAAATAATAATTGTATATATTTTTTATGTTTTGTTATTTGCACGAAGAGCATATAAAATGCCATTTTTAATGACTTTTGTAAATAAATGTGCTGCATTTTTTGTATTTATCGAATACTTAATTTGTATTTCTATTCTTCGACGATGTAAAATAACGTGACCTTTCATTTGATTTGGATGAACTAATAATAGTATAGACATCTAAAACTCGAAGGTTCTGAGTTTCCTATATAATATTTTAACTGACGTAAAGTATAGCAGTCAATTTTTTCTTGAAATATAGTGCTTCAATAAAGTAATTCTCAATTCAAGTAGATAAAGTTGCTCTCATAAAATATTTATTTACATTTTATGTTTTGTTTATCATACACTATAAGATGTAGGTAATGTATAATACACTTAACATATTAAAGAACAAATTAACAATTTCTTTTACATATGTAATTAGTGAGTTACTGATCAAGTGTAATCATTCCTGCTTTAGTTGCATTATAATAACACTATTATAATATTACTTTTGGGTTTTTCTTATCGCCATATTAAATATCATGGAAATGGTGCAGCGTAGTATTTATTGAGTTCTTTGCAAATAAAAGTTCTGACTGCAATGTTGTCTTTTCATTGTTTATATCGATATCCTTTGATGATAAATAAGTTTTGTTGTTTTTAACAGTGCCAACTAGACTAACGTTACGACATCGTAATTGTACGTCCAAGTTATATATCTTACAAAAGACATCGTAAGTAATATTATAGTCTCTTCAAAAGGTTCGCATAATTCCTACGCAACTCTTTCTTCAAAAACTTAATGTATTGCAAATTTATCTGCATTTGCAATCACTTTAGAATATAAACAAAATTACCTTGATTGTTTCAAGGTTACATATTTCTTTGTTGTTCTAAAAATATTTGTTAGTTTCATAAGTATTTACCTTTGCTGTTACACAATGACCAATTTTTTATTCTATATGTTATAGGCTTTGAAGGTATACTACTACATTCATTAAGTACAAAAAGTTTTTAAATAAAATGCAAATAATTAATTTATTCATAATTATTGATTGTGCCATCTTGAAAGTAACCCTCATTGGCTGCAATACGCACGTGTCAGCTTTCTTTCCAATTTTTGAAATAGCGATAATACTCGATTTTTAATATTGTCTTCAAAACATGCAACAAATATTGTTTTATCTCTTCTATTGTCTTGAAATGATGATTTAGAAGTGGTAATTTTAGTTTCAAGGACAGGAAAAAGATGGTGTATTATCGAGTGTATATGGAGATTGTAAAATCGTATTTGTTGAACATTTGGCCAAAAAGTTGTGTGCAGATACTGAAGGACGAGCACAAACATTATTGTAATGTAAAATCTATAAATTGTTTTGCAGTAGTTTTGGTCATTTTTTACAGTTTGCTTGATGCAAACATTGTAGAAGACTTAAATAATAATCCTTATTAACTGTTTGACAAGTTTAAACTTTTATTGCATAACGTTACGATGATCGAAGAAAACATTGAATGCATTTAGTGCCGCTCCTGTATGGAATAAACATTGTTTATTGACTGAAATCTTTTTGTGTATTTCAGTAAAAGAATATTCACTCGAACTGAATTTAATGCTAATTATTTGTTTTACAAAATTTGATGTGATAAAACTCGCTAACTCTTATTAAAAGTCGCAGACAAAATCTGCAATCGTTTGTCAATTATAATACTTCAAATAATGACAAAAACATTGGCACAGACGTCATTGAGAACATAAATTATGACACTTGGGAACTGTACAAATTTAAGCGCTTTCTCGGTAATTTTTTAGCGCATTCTCTAAAATGTTGAATGTAGTAATATAAAATGGCTCCAACAAGTGTTTCTACACTATATTATAAAGAAATTTGTCTTATCTGTATGACTGATTTTAATGAAGGTTTGTGTGTATATAGAACATAATAATGCATATATAGAGAAATTTTTTTGTTCACAGGAAATTTCTTTAAGAAGGTGAAATCAAGTTTCGAAGGTTTTAATGTTTTTTTTTAATTTTTTTAATGCACTTTTCTTAGGACTTTTTTTGTAACAGAATACTCTATATATATTGCTCTATTTCGCACTATTACGAAATTGTATTTGAGAAATCGAAGAGAAAGAAGCACTGTAAAGGCTAATTTCAGCTGATTTCAGACGGTTGGAGCGATAGACGAGTGGTTGGTAAAGAAGTTGTTGAAAAGTAAACCTAAAAAAAAGAATTTATTGTGAACAAAATGAATGATTGAACAAACACTGATGCAAATCCTTCAAATTTTCAATTATTAAAACGACGAAAGGTAGTAAGAAAATATAATTCAGAATATTTAGCATTCGGATTTACGTGGGATAGTGACAAAAGAAATTCACGTTTGTTGTATGTTATTTGCCATGAAATTCTCACAAATGAGAGTATGCGATCGAACAAATTATTTCGTTATAGTGAGACTGGTACATTTTTTCTCTGCAACTAGATGAATCGATGGATTTTCAAGGTTTGTCTGAATTGAATTTTTGTATCCGTTTTATATGGAACAATAAGCTGTATGAAGATACACTACCTTGTGGGTCAATTATTCGAAGTATCAGTGAGGAACTTTTTAGAACTTTTAACGTTTATATGTACACACTTTGTCGTAAGAGTAACCGAACTTGTTAAAAATAGCAAATACATTCCTTTTGCAGCAATACAACAATTTGCACGGTCAAGTAATGTATTAAATGATTGTTCTATATTCTTTTGTGGAATGTCTTTGAGAATACGCGTCACATCGTTTTGAATGTCTTGAATGTCGTCGTAACGCTTTTCTTTCATGGTTATTTTAAGTCATGGAAACAAACAGTAATCATACTGTGCTAAATCTGGCGAATATGGCGAATGGTGCAATATAGTAATTTGTTTTTGTATTAAAAAAAACAGCTATAGTCGCCGCACGGTAAGTCAGTGCATTATCGTGCAACACGGCCTAACCGTCAGTTTCACGATATTGAGGATGAATACGGTGAATTTGTTTTAATAAATGCTTCATAACGCTCAAGTAGAAATCACCATTAACTGTATGACCTGGTGAAATAAATTCCTTGTGAATAATTCCAATTGAATCGTAGAAACAGATTTCTACAACAGATCGTAGAGACAACTTTGTCTCTACTTTCGATCTCTGCAAACGACATTTCTTCGAAGTTGGTTGTTCTGGCGATTTTCATTCGGCACTTTGACGCTTTATTTCTGAATCGTATGGAACATACCAAGTTTCATTACCAGTAACAATTGATCTAAGGAAGTTTGAGTCTTTACAAATAATTTTAATCGGATCTTTGAAACGAAATCTTTCAACTCGATTTAATTCTTGGTCATTGGTTTCGAGATGGTGCGTAGGTACGTGATAAATAATGTTGCTTCGTGGGAATAAATAGGAAGTTTATTAAACAATAAAATTTATATCTACTACTTGTCGAATAACAAAGACAAGGTTTATCCTTCGTTATTTTATTATTTTGTTATATAATTTCGGACGTCCTTCGAACGTTGGCGATCGATCTCCGTTCCACTGTTTCCGAGGTTGATTCTTGTGATCAACTTCTCTTGGATAGCGGTCAATTATTTTGGTCAGGTGCAGGCACACTGGATAATATCAACAAAGGTCTACTACATTACCCTCTTACCAGTAATATCGCAACAAAAGAAGAACAATATCTTATAACTGTATTACGCAACAAAAACAATTACTGAACCAAACTTAAACTAAATTCTACACTGAAATTAAACGTATTAAAAGCACGAAAGAAGGACAAATGCGAATACTATAAAATTTTGTAGAATTCAATGAGTAAATAATAATTTACCTTAACGGTACAATATAATATTATTTATAGCTCAGAAACCAACTTGCAACCAATTAGAAAATCGAACACGTCTACTGGATCGCGTTTTATGATAATCTTCCGTGGAATGTGACTTATTCTGATCTACTCATATAATTTCGTCACTGTATGAATTGTCTGTATGGTTTTGCGGAGCTATTTCGCTATCGTCAACTGGTTGGTGGTTACCATTGTCAGCTAAAAGGAAGGCAGATTTTAACCTGTCGGTAGAAACCCTAATTTCTTTATTATTAATGAATAAAATGAAATTTTTGCCGTCACGTTGTATAACTTTAAATGAGCCGTCATAAGGTGGTTGTAACGGATCCTTTACAGCGTCATATCGCAGTAGATACACATAGCGTTAAGGCAAGGTTCTTAAATACAAAAGTTTTGCAAGTTCCGTGTCACGTACTAGGTGAGGACTTTAAACGTTTCCTATAATTTCTTAATCGATTCACAAAATCGGAATTTTCCTCAATTCCACCTGACACGGAAAATTCACCAGGTAAACGTATATCTGCTCCATAGATCATTTCTGCGACTGTCGCCTTTAAATCCTCCTTAAGGGCTGCCCGAATCTTGAGTAATACAATGGCTAATATTTGTATGGCGTGAACTTTTGAGAAGAAATTAAACGAAGGAAGAGGAGAGAAACTGGAAAGAGAGTGTTTGAAGGAAGATAGGAGAAGAAAGGAGTATGGGGAAAGTAGAGAGGGCTGATGGAGGGAACGATGTGAGAGAAGAGAGAGAGGCTTGGAAAAGAAGAACGGTGGAGAAAAGTTTCGTGGGGTACAGAAAAATGATAGAGAAATTCAAGATGAAGAAAAAAAGCAGAAGATCGAAATATAACAGAATATATAAATGGATAAGGACAGAGGAAATTCCTAGCTATATTGAGGCAGGCTGGTCAGAGAGGAGTAAAAAGAAATTGGAAAGGTTTAAACTAGGAAAGAAAATAAAAGAGGAATGGTACTGGATAGAGGATAAGGAGAGGGGATGCAAATTGTGCGATAATGAGGAGGAGATGGAAGTATGTGTGGGAGGTATTTAGGAGGTGGGGAGAGGAAGAAGGCGGCTGATAAGAAAATGTAAAAATAATGTTGGGAGGAGGGGGAAAAAGGGAGGCATGAATAGAGGAGCTGGAGAGAAGGAGACAGCGTTAAGAAAGGTACGTGTTGGGAAGGAGGAATAAGGCTCAGGAGGACTGGGTGGGGGAGAGGTGGAGCAAGGGAAAGGAAAATAAATATGGACGAGAATAAGAAGGAATAATTAGCGAAGTTTACATTGAAAAGTAATTTAAGATAGTTCGCTCATCGAAGTTAGGTATAGTAAGAAGTATGCGAATGATCAGGGTACGGTTATTTGTATGTGTTTAATGTAAATCAAGATGTATGGGTTATATGTTATATGTTATATGTGATATGTTAAAGGTTCTATGGTTATGTTTATACAATGTAAAAGTTTATACTAGAATTAACTTATTTTAATCCTTTGCACTCGAGCGACGTCGATATGGCGCCCGGCCGATTTGAAGTGTGAACTCGAGCAACGCTGAAATTTTATTATTTGTATACGCTTGTTTGTTTATAAATGTTTTTAAAGTACCTGTAAAATGTTTGCCTAATTTGGCCAAAATCGTTTGCAGTTGCTGGTTTGTACAAGCGAAAAAGGCTTCGAGTGCAAAGGGTTAAGTTAAGTTAAGGTTGAGTTTATATAATAATAAAGAAGTATAAACAAGAAACAGATCTCTGTGTACCAGGAGGAAATACAACAACTACTACTACTAATTATCATATTTACATATTTTATTATTATATTTACATTAGTATTCGGGAGATGTCAAATTTATTTATTATAAATCAATAGTCAGAATTCATAAAAATAATAAATATTCAATAAAAGCAAAATGGTGGACTCAAAATTAAATCTTAGCTTAGATTAATTAATTGGGAGTTTTAACAGATTTACAATAGACCAAAGATACACTAAAACTAGTTGTTAACACCGTGAAAAAGAATTAAAGAATATTTTCTCTTTGATCACACAAACTATTTTTCGAATGCAGGAACTGTGTTAACGCTCCAATCGCATCGACAATACTAACTATTTTGATAATCATTGTTGATGTTTTATTTTTTTTGTGTATTTATCTATTTTAGAAAAAGAAAATAGATGCATCTTAGTAATAGTTAACGGGCCGAATGCATCTTATATCAGACAAATAATAGCAGAAAAGAAGATGAAGATGATAACAAGTAATATGAATATTGTGCTATCTACTGTATTAAAAAGTATCAGGACCCACTTACTGAAGAGTAGATTATGTGTTACGAATGTAATTTGTAAGCATGTGAAAACTGTAGGGGTTGGGAAAGTATTATCCATACCGTACAAAGGGAGATCATGAACACCAATCTTACGGTCGTCCGCAGCCCCGTAGTTGAGTCCAGCGCCATGGGGACATCATTTATTTTATATTCATAAGAGAGCTTGTCCTCCACGCCCCCTACCGACGAGCTTGCGTTGCTGAGCAGTGCTTTCACCACGCCTGGCAGTGGGAGGTCCCTCCAAATTCCCCCTACCAAGGTACGGTACTTACCCGTCCAAGCGAAGTACACATCTGCATGCTATGTCTTAGTCGTCGATACAATGCTAGCAATGCGTTGTCGCTTCCTTTTCTATACGGTGCAGGTACTTTCTAAAGTAACCATGCCCGGAGAAGACCCGTACCATACTATAGATGAGGCTACCAAAATTTCTACCCAGCCACTCCTTCTGGAGTGGTCGCCCAGCTCCAACAGTTTGCTGGTCAGCGGTGGGATTGTTTTTTTTACGTGAGGAAAATCTTCGGGAAACTTTCTCCAAGGGGTGGGGAAAAATGTGGAATTCCTTGCAAGTGAAACGGCCAAATACGGGACCTGTACACTAAAACCCACCACGGTGACCAACTTTGCACGTTATCGGGGGGCCACCGAGAACCAAATCGCATCAACGCTTTCAATGACCCCCTGTGCAGCGTGATTTCCGTGCCCAACCCCATTTTCGTTAAAGGGGTACGAAAAGGAAAGTGTGGCAATGCCACACTGCCCCGTCGCCACATTACGCAGTGGCGGCACGAAGGTCGTCTGTGAGTCCCAATCTCACGACCGCGCACGGCCCCCGTAGCTGCGCCCAATGGCACAAAGACGCAACGCGTCACCAGGCCGTCGGCGCAGAATTTATCTTGTGTTCGCTTTCAGGAGGAGCGTTGGTCCCTCCCCCCGAGAGCGTCTCCCTCTCGTTCATTTAAAAGCTACCTTCTTCCCGGGTGAAGCGCGGACGGAGATTCAAAGCGCCAGGTCAACCCGCCTTCGTCCGGCGCTCTTAGGGAGGCCTATTCGAGTTCACGCGAACCCACCCTCGCCTGCATCCTGTGGCCTCCTTTTGTAAAATTACGGTTTCGCAGAAGGAGGCCACGGCCTACTTTCCCTCGTTGCCGGACATGGCTCTTAATACGCACAGCAGCGAGAGATCCACTTTGATCGTGCCAACCAGAACACGGCGCTCACTCGTCTAGGCTGGGCACACTTCTACCGTATCCTGGTCAACTGAACAGTGCTAGCATCGCGCTGTCGCTTCCTTGTCTATACGGTGCAGGTACCGTCCGAAGCATCCATGTCTGAACAGCACCTGCACCATACGGTAGGTAAGGGAGCCGTAGCTTCTATCTAGCCACTCCAATAGGAGAGGCCGGATGTCATTGACAGTCTGTTGGTCGAACATTGGTTCGGCCAGCCGCTGCTGCCACCGCAAGAGTATAGAATGCCGGGCCTGGCGTCTGAAGGCTTCCACCTTCCGTCCTGCCAAAACCACCTTCTGCCCGAGGGAGTCCAGCGGAGGTATCCCTGCCAGGACGGTCGTCGCCTCATAGGACGTTGTCCTATACCCACGAGTGATCCGCAATGACAGCCGATTATGGAGTCGACGCAGTCAGATCCTTCTGCGCCGGAAAATGGCTAGGTCGCCCGCCCATACGAGGGCCTCATACAGGGCCATCGAATGCACCATGCCCGCATAGAGGTGGCGAACCCGGTCGCTCGGACTTCCCAGGTTGGAGAGGAGAAATCGCCCAGAAAGCTGACTATCCTGTCCAACCGCGGAGCCAGAGACTGGAAATGCCACTTAAACCGCCAGTGGCTGTCGAGAATCAACTCCAGATACCTTACCTGGGACTTCACTTCGATGACGGCCTCACCCATTCAGATCAGGGGTGCAGAAAGCGACTTTCCTCGAGGTGCATGGATTGTCAGCACTTCGGTTTTTAGAGTCACCTCCAAACCTATTCCTCTGATTCGTTAGACGACTCGCCGGGCACCATCCTCGGCCCTTCTCCAATCCTCCCCGACGGCCAAAGTGTCGTCCGCATAGTCCGCGGCCCGTAGAACTGTGACGTACCCGAGGTTCCATAGCAGGGGTCCGTACTAGGGCTTCTCGGCCTTGAGTATCGGCCTGAATACTCAATCCACCTATCACGGTAATAGTCCTCGACCACTGCCCTTAGATAGGCGGAGACTCGATGTTCCTCAAGCTACCTCCACCAGGGTAGGGCATTAAAGACATTAGAAATGTCCAACAATACTGCCAGTACTATTTCACCCTGGGAGACGGTCGAGGCCAAAAGGGATTGGATGCGACGAATGGCGTCGATCGTCGACCGGCCCTCCGGGTGGCCAGTAGTAGGCTGGAATAATTTGACTCTACAAGGCTTTCTTTTTTACGTGGAGGAAATCTCCAAAAGACTCCTTCAACCCCTTGGGGTAGAGCTGGGGACTGTGGAATTCCCTGCATCCGGAAACACCGGATCTACCCACTAAAATCCACTGTGGTGGTTATCCTCGCATGTTCGAGGGGGCAGACCGCCCGCAGTTTCACGAGCGCTGGTTTTTCGCCCCGAGAGCGAATATCGAATATTTTCCGTCTATGGTGGGGCCACCTACTTCCAGGGTGGGGTAAGGGCGAAGGCAAGAGGCGCAAGGCCAGTGTGCTCCCCTCCACCGCGGTTAGAGAGGGCCTAATATTGCCCTCCCCAGTCCATTCTCGCCTGTGAGAATATAGAAGACTTCAACCTCGCTTTCCATGAAGACCTTCACCACTTCGCAGAACGGTCGCCGCCTCATAGGACATGGTCCTTTAACTGCAGATGACTCACAATGCCACCTGCTTATGGACTCATTGGAGCAGTATTATGCTGCACCAGGAGGCAACTAAGTCGCCCACCCAAACGTAAGCCCCATGCAGAACCACTAAATGGCCGTGTAGAAGAGGTAAACTCCGCTGCTTGGACCTCACAGGTTAAGGAAGAGCCTTAGGGAATCGATTATCCTCTCCACCCGTGGGCCTATGAGGCCGAAATGTTCCTCAAAATACTAACGGTTGTCGAGGATTAGTCCCTGATATTTCATCTGAGACTTCACCTCAATATTAAATTCACCTACCTAGATTAGGGGCGGGGAGGGGGGGAGGGCGTTTAATCCGTGAACACCATCATCGGCCCGTTGGACAGCTCTATCCCAATCGCCTCCAACGGCCAGCATTAACGTGTCATCAGTGTAACACGTTAGGCTGACGACGTCGAGTTGGCCTTCGGTCTGTAGAATATTGTCATACCCAAGGTTCCATAGCGAGGGTTCTAGCATGAACCCCTGTGGAAACTTGAAATGCACCTCTCTGTGTTCCATCCCGTATCGGCCCAGTTACTGTATCCATCTGCTGCAGAGGTAGTCCTTGATCACTGCCCTTATATAGGTAGCGACTTCATGGTCTTCAAGTCGGTGCTTACTCGCCCCCCCCCCCCCCAGGTAGGGTGTTAAAAGCATTGGCAATGTCCAAAGATGCCGCCAATGCCATCCCATCTCGCAATAGGTGCCTGATGATGCGGGCTGCCAGCACTCTTTCGAAAAGTTTTCCCGCATCGTCGAGAAGATAAATTTTCTGGAGGAGGTCCATTCTGGATACCTTCGAGGAGAAAGGGAATTGCCTTGTCTCCAGGCAGCGGTTGAACAGCCGCTAAGAATGCTCTGAGCCAAGACAGACTCGGGCGATCATACTGTTTCGACTTGGGGCGGTATTTTTGCCCCAAGTCTCCGGATGGCTGCAGCTAGCTTCTCCTCGGTTACCCTTAGCTCGGTGAACCAAGTGTTCGAGTCTGTCGGTGGACGCGGCTCACTCTTTCCCATTATGGACAAGAAGGGCATTGACCACGTTCCTGAGCAGCTGAGAGTTAAGATTCTCGGTGATCGGGGGGTGCCCAGGGCTTGAGTTTGTTCAACACTGTATAGGCGCCTCCATAGATTCTGGTTGAGAATTTGGAGTTCCTTTCAGCATGGCTAGTTTACTGGCGATCTGTAGAGCTCTGCTTGCCGAACGGTGGAATTCATATAGATCGGCTGCTTTCGCGCGCGCACTGTCGTCAGCAGCTCGACGACAGCTTGACGACAGCTGGATGGTGCACGCAAGGTATTGCCGTCAGATCTTAAGTCTGCGATTCCGTCCGACCAGCAATACACGGTCCAGCGAGCAGAGGCTTGCCGCTTGTAGTTCTTTTTGGAGGCTACCCAGCAACTAATAATCTAACCTAGTCCTAACCTTAATTCGATTCTTTATATTATTAGCGTGAGTGTCTTTTTTCCAATAATTTCCAATGAACTTGATCTTTTATGAAGCTCAACAGAAAAAAGTTGAAAGGTATTAAATAAGGAGACCTTAGTAAGAAAGGTATCCTACTCCCTTTTTTTATCCAGTGACCGAAATACATGGTATTTAGTGTTCCTCGAACTTGATGATCCATAGTTTGCTTGTAATTTGTAACTGAAATGTTTTCCAAAAACAGGCCTTAAGATTGTACTATTAAAAAAGAATGGCTTTCACTAAGTGTTCATCTAGTATGCTGCACCAAACATTTCAGGATCATTGACTTTGATCCTGTACAATTCCTCACATGTACAACTGATTGGTGACAGTATGGATTCTCATTAGATCAATAACAGGCACTTTGTGGATTCATTTGGTTTTGAAAGTGGCTATATTAAAAAGAAGTACATAAGAAAAGAAGAAAGGGTTACGGAACATTTTTCGATGAGATTATTGATAAAATCGTAGTTTAGCAGCATAATCGGTATCGGTTAATGCTCTGTGTAAAGAAATCTGTCATGGGTAAAAATGATATCGTTTTAAACGGGAAGATATCCAAGTGACAATGCCAATTTTAATGAGATTTATAGAGATTTTCATGAGATTTTAATGAGATCATTTTATAAGTATCAAAATAATACTTTTTTTTTATCAGCTATTTTCCATTATAAGGAAGTAAAATGGCCAGAAAATTACTTTTTCTGGCTATTTTTCTTGTTAAAGTTTAACCAGTTCTCCTATAATTTTATGTGTGTAAAGTATGGACAAAAATAGGTGATTTTTTAGATGAAAATTGTTCTCCGATTCGCGCAAAAACGTATATTAACAATATTAAAAAAATTAAAAAGTCATCCTGTTATCCTTCTGATAGCTGGAACTTTCATTCCGTAAAAGAATGTCTAAAACATAAATGCTTTTCCCACCAGAAGAATTGAAGTATTACTACATCACTACAATGGAAACAAATCATCGTAACTAAATTAGTAAAACAGAAGTCTACAGAATTTTCAAATTTAGCTGACTTATTATTTATATATTCATATCGAAACCACGCATAACGGAATAAATTTTTGTAACGTGTAGCTAATAATTGGTTACGCATTAACGATAATTTATTAATTGAATCATTAGAATCGAGATTTACATTATTGCTTAATGTTATTACAAAGCCTGATATTTTTCTGGCAAAATTTGTACAAACTTTAAATTCAAAAATATCAAATGTTTGTAACTGTTTATCCTGTTGTGTTATAGCTTGGATGATCTCGCTGTAATCACATCATGAATCTAAAACAGGAACTAAATTTTTTGAAACATTCGGAATGTATGCACGTGATAGTCATGTCCTAAATAATTTCTTCATGAATTTAATTAATTTCGAAGTCTCGATGTGGATATTCAATGCCGTAAACATTCGTTGTTGTACATATGAATCTAATTGTCCACTTGCTTCTTTCAAAATGATGAAAAGGGACGAAATAAAGGTTCCATTAGCTGAGATAGTGGGTTGTACAGTATAGTTGTGAGGAATCGCGGACGAAGATTGAATAAGATTCTACATTTTCAATTGAAAACCACTGGTCAGTATTAAAAATATTAGGTTATCCATGACTGAAAATACTATCTTACATTTTTAATACGAAAATGTCAGCTGCAGCATTTATGTCAGCTAAATTATTACTATAATGATGGGTAATTAATTTAGTGGTTTTTTTGAAAATATATTATGTGTGTTTTTAAATGTACACTATATATTGTGTGTGATTTTAAATATACACTATATTATGTGTGTTCTTAAATTTTCAAAGTCAATAACTAGATGCTTGAAATCTTCGTAAATTAATTAACAACCATGAACTATTACTTGTTATTTTCTTGATTTAATAAATCTAGTCAGTGTCCTATGATTAATAGCTTTCTATTTGTCAAAACGGGATTCACCTTTATTTACTTATTCTGCCTATTTGTATAACTGCCGCGGTTTCTTTAACTTTTTGAAGAGGTCTCTGTAACTTAAACGTTTCTGTTTTCCACTTTACTAAAAAATGACAGCTTTCTGTTTATATTGAAAGTCTATACCTTCTGATTTTTTATCACCTGGATTTACATCTGGCGTGCTTGATGACTCCTTCAACAAATCTGTAGACATGTACGCTTTCTCCACTTTCTCTGAATAACCACGACGAAATTTATCAACTGAAGTTGGCTCATCCGTTAGACCTACGATTAAATTTCATATTTATAAAAATGAATTTGGAAGGAAATATTATTGTTATATAAATAAGTATAAAAAATAAAAATGAAGAAGAATTCAAGCTGAAAATACAAAAATCCTATTTATTAATTTAAAATTTCATGAATCAAAAGAAAATTAGTAATAACTTAGTCCTAAAAGTTGCGTATATCTAATTCAATGCTTCCACTGATGTCTATTTCTTCAGAACAGCAAACAAGTATCGCGTGTAACAGACAAGATGATATAGTATGCGGGACAGTGTAGAGGTAAGATGGGTCCCTAGATCGCTTCACCTGAATCAGAATTCTTGTAGTCACTACGTTTTGGCTCCTGGCGGTCACTATTGACATAGTAGTAGGATCTCTGTATTTATAGAGATTTCGTTCGATTGTTTATTGCCGATACATAAAACAAAATGAATCATTTTTATCTGAATAATAATTGCCGCTTGGCTTTAATTTTCGAAATAGCTGTAAACATTTTTCGAGCTAAAAGAAGACAGTTAGCGATGGATTCTGAGCAGAAATGAAATCATTATAATCATAAAATTGAATACCTCTTGAACCTTTGTTAAAAAATACATTAGGTTAAATTTAAATTGTGAATATTATACAAATAATTTATAATAGACGTGTTTTTCATATTCAAAAAAATTCATATAAATATTTTAAGTGAAAGTTTTAATATTCTATCATGTTATACGTAATTACAGTTTTAATTTGTTCTATTATATTGTATTATTTACATACTTACTTATTTATATATTATGTAAAATATTTTACATATTTATATTCTATTATTGTCTTTAAACCCAAAATGTTACTTCATTATTTCGGTGTTGTCAGTTGCCACCAGTTCTTTTCAGAGCTCCCATATATTTTACAACCTGGATAATTTTAAGTTCAAGGTAAAAACATCATATGACTGTCACTTGTGTTCCAATTGAAGATCTTTCGACTGCAAATTAGTTGAACGCAACTTGGGTTGTAAAAGTTCCTACGACACCTACGACACTTATTCCAACTATCAAAGGGATAACAAACGATTTTTTAATATTTTTAATATTGTCAAAGTGTGTAATAGCTTGTACAGTCTGCGTTCAAATACCCTTTGTTACACAGACTGGAAAACACTTTCTGTCTAAAAATGTATGTTATATGGCAAGAAACAAAAAATTCCAAAAACACATTAACTATTTTTCTCCATACTGTACACACATAAAGTTACAGGAAAATTTATTAAATTTTAACAAGAAAAATGGCTAAAAAAGTAGTTTTTTAAATATATTGTTTAAACAAATTACTTTTTTAGAAATTTATTTGTTGGCCGACATTTAAAAACACTAAATTTGAATACAAATTTTATTCTAGGTTCACTAGACTCTGAGATATTTTCAAAAATCTGTTTTGATCGTCGATTTTGAGGACTGGTTTTACTAATTATAATGGATAATAGTCGATAAAAAAAGTGTTATATTGAAAATGATCTATTCTATAAATCTTATTAAAATTGACATCTGTTACTTAAATATAGTACTATATGCTCCCGTTTAAGACATCATTTTCACTCATATCAGATTTTATTAATCAAGTATTGATTTGTGGATTCATTGGAATTTTTTCGAGCGTTAAAATCTCTGTATCTCGCAATACCTACGCTGGTGGTGATGTAAATATCTTGGCCAAGCATAAAATTTACAATTTTATATCATCACATTATTTGGGTGTTGACGATTTAGAAATCTCTCACGTCGTAGTTTTCATATAATGAGGCGTATAATGAACCATTGTAAATTAAATCGCTTCTGAAAGGATGAATGAGTAATGTTAGTCACAATAATACTGATTTTTTGAAGCAAGTATAAACATTAGTGACGATAAATAATATCCATAGTGTGATTTTAAATTACGTTTACGACTGAATCAATGAAATTAATAATATGAAATATTCCAGTAAAAGAAATTTCGAGACGTTTAATGAAGTAAGTTTTAAGGTTAATCTACCGATCTTAAATGGGCTTGAAAACTAAAGTATTATAGGTAAATAAATTCGTTTCAGCTACACACCTAGCTAAATAAAAACATACAGTTTCGTTTGAAAAAGACAAGGTCACTTGCAAATTTCAGATACACGTCTACTTAGAGAAAATTAGGGACCAAATTAAGCTTATTTGAAATATTTTTTCAAACAACTAATAGTTCAGAAAATAAATGCATGTTAAAGTTCAAATGAGATTCGTTGGAAACAGTATATACTTAAAAAACGACACTGTCGTTGTTGTTTTTTTTTTTTCATTTCTCCTGAAAAATATGTTGCTCTTCAATATTAGGAATTTATATTATTTTATTTCGAATTGTTGAAATAAATATAAGTACAAATGCACTTCTTATATAGTTATTCGTGCAATTGCAGATATTATTATTGGAGCATTTTTTATAATATTTTTTGTCATTTAACGTTGTTCTAAAGGCGGATCAAATTTTTACCCTATATTATCATTTTTAGACAGAATACTTTTAATAATTGTAACTAGCTCTATGTTACCAGCTTTAGCATTAGAAATTTCTCTGTCAATATCGCTGCTGTTGTAATGTTCGTATTCAGGTATATCTTAACTGAAAGATGTTTGAGTAAGTTCGAAATAGTCACTCTTATTAGAATAGTTATAGTCGTTTATCGTATAAACATTCATGCACGCTTGGTTGTATAAAACAGAACCGTTCGATAATATTGAAAGTAGAATAGAAAACGTGTGGAAAACCAAAGAGTCGGAAGAAATCGTGTAACCATCGAGTTAAAGAAGAAGTGCAGAATAAAATAAAGTATAGATTTTATATTTATACGACAAAATTCTTTATTCTTCGTTTTGTTTTTTGTATCTTATAAACATTCTAGAAGCATTTTCATTGTCCCAAATACAAGTATTGTAGGATGCTAGCGAATGGTGTGTGAGAGAGAGAAAGCACGAGAGCAAGCAAAGGCACGACTGGCCCTTCGCGGAGGTCGTAACGGTTCGAGGTGCGACAATAAGTCTAGATGGGTCAGGCGAGTTTTCTGTAACGCTGACATAATGCAAGCCGGCCGAGTATGGTAATGCGTGTGGTCCGGAGAAAATGTGAGGTGTTTGAGATCGACGAGCGGGAGAAGTGTTTCCGAGGCATGAAAGAAGAGCGTTTGAACTGAACTGAAGATGGCGCCAGACTGAGGAATTTTGGGTGAACGTGACCAGATGCATGGAGTGAAAAAGGTTAAGAATTAGAATAAAAGGGGATTACTATATGTGTACAAGAATATAGGGTGCAAGAGAAGTGTCTTTGAGAGCATTTGTTGTTGGACATTAGACGAAACGTGTCATGTCGAGTCGAGAAAAGAGTTACGTAGTTAGCGTCGAGCGTAGTCAGCGTAGTTATGGTTTATAAGTTTTGTTATTATTTCATTCAATATACATATATCCCAATGCTACAAAATTGGTAGCTCATCTAAGGAAATAATTTCTCAGTATCAATAATATTTTCACCTTGAGTCATAATGATCTGAACAATACATACTTACTAATACATTATTACTAATTAAAACATTATTACTAATTTAAAAAAGTATAAATATATACAATGATTGTAAATAGTATTCATACATAGATCAATTTCAAATATAATTTCATGAAACTGTCGTTTATTAACTAGCTTTTTATAAAAAACGTGTTTGTACATATTCTCAGTACAAAACAAATTAGCTATGTACATAACTTGCAAAATTAACAAGGAAAAAGGGAGAATTGATAGAAATATAGAAGTAATAAGTATTCGTATAGTTTATATATTAAACTGTTTACAAGAGATTCTATAACGTAAATACATCATGTTTTTACTTTTTAATTATTATGATCAATATTATCAGTATGTTTGGAAACATTATCAGCATCAAAGTGTTAGTCTATGCTTTGAATGCTGTATAAATTATTGAACATTTTAAAAATAATTTAGACATTAATGTATCTGCTAGTTCTGTGCGAAGTTTTTTACAAAGCAAAGAGTATTATGGCCGCATAATAACGCATATAAAGAAAGAATTGCAATTCGCAAATAATATGATTCACAGTTTCGAGATAACTAATCTAAATAATGAAACAATCTGACGAGTTTCATTGTTTAATCAAACAGAAAGATGAAATTGCTCTGAAGGAATAGTTGCTACGATTCTGGATTTCTCGCTTGAGTGTACTTTGAGCTTGTGTAGTGTACATTATGCAACAAGGATATGGCACATTTGCGGATATGTTATTGCATCATCATCGAAAGTTGTGAAACTCGTTGAACCGTGAACATGAAACGGATTAAATATCGAACAAGTAGTCGTTGAAATGACCAGTTTAGAACAATATTTAGTTTAAAAATGAAAGAAATTTTCCTTCTTATGGTACATTACTTTTATACGTTTTTATGCATAATAAATCTTTGGTTTCTCTCGAGATACTATCAATATTTGAGTAATATGAAGAAAAGAACGAGAATTTGAACAAACATCCGTATAGAACTTTGCAAAACAAAGTACCGCGAAATATGAACTGCACATAACACTCGTATTATTTCAAGTAAGAATCCCACGTATGTAATATATTCGAAACGTAACATAAATACACGTCCGTCTAAATTATACAGTTGTTACACTGCAGATACAAGGATCATGTCGAAGACAATCTAAGAATATATAAAGCCCCGGGTGTTCAAGGTTTATTTGAGTAAATTTTTCTCGTCAGTTAGTTCAATAATAGCACTTACATTCTACTTGTCTTTCTTACATATTACATTGAAATATTAATCTAAAGTACTTTTCGAATATTAAATGACAATCATTCGAAGAAATTTATTCTATCAAATTACTCAGTTTGCAATAAAACTTTTTGCTTATAATGTTAGAAATAATTTAAGTACAAGATATTATCAAAAAATTGTAAGCAATAAGTTGATTATATAATTTGATCATGTATTGATATTTTAAATCTGAGAAAGATGGATTTTACGGATTTTTTTATGCCTACTGTTTGAAATGGTGCGAAGTTAAAACAGAACATTATTAATGTGTTACTTATTTTAAATGAACTGCTCAAAGTATCCGAATAATCATCAATTCGAATAAAATTACCATTCTTTAAAGTATTGTTATGAATAATAGAATAATGAGTTACATTAATTTTTTAAATTGTGTATATCTATTGGGCATTAGAAAAACAGATGCGAAAGAAATATGTTTACAAAACTATTAAAAAAAAATTGACATTTTAACTACTAGATAGTGTAGCCTTGCTCAGAGCAAAATATATATAAAAGCTTAAATTTAACAATAATAAATATTATCAACAAGAATATGAATTAAACGATTGTTCCTTAAAATAATGAGTACAAAAGTAAGATTTACGATGATATATAAATATGTACACTTGTAGGATTAATCTGTACGCACTTCAAGAGTAAATCACCAGTTATGCACCAATCAAGATATCTGTTGAGAAGAAAGATGAGTCTGTTGGTGCAGAGTTACTTTTCCTTAAAGCAGGAAGGAATTAATGTTTATGTGTGCAATTTTTTGTTAGGCATTTTGTTAGGCTTGTACAGTAATACAAACATCCTTTGATTTGTACAGTTTGGAAAGTGTGAGCCAAAAAATATAGGCGATTATTATATAAATGTAAAATAAGTTACTAATTACACGATATATATCGAGAAAGTTGGTTCAAGTACATAATATTTAAACGTTTTTGGTCAGTTTTGTACGTTCGTTTCAGAAAAAAGATCATTTTTAAATTATATAAAAATAATAAAAAGGGAGAACAAAACTAAAAACAACTTACATCACTGTAATATATGTCACACTAGAGATTAAAACAAGTATATTTATTATGTACTTTAACGATGATGATGTTAAGATTAATTACTAATTAATAATTAGCTTAAATAATGGTATGTTTTGTTAGTCTGCACATGCATTGCCATGTTCAATGTATGCGTTAATCATTTATACACAGAATAATTTGCTTACGATTTAGGTACTACCGTTGATTCGATAAGTTGCTCGTAATGAAAAATGAATACAATTCAATATGCGTAATAATTATTAATATTTTAACAATTATTTATAGCTAAAAGAACTAATTTGTATTTATTAAAAATAATATAACTTCGTTTCTATTCACTTCTATCTAGATAAACTCTATATAATTACAATTTACACAAAAACAAGTCATGTTAGTATTAAAACAAGTATAACTTTTGTTTCTTGAAAGAATAACTTATTCCCTCGAATAATACAAAAATCGCGACGCTGACTATGTCGTATAGTGGTTCAAAACGGAAAAATAATTTTTTTACTGCAAAGGAAGGAGTTCTTTTTAATAGAATTTCATAGTAGGATAGTTGACGTATCAAAACCCATTAAAATTTTCGAAAAATATCTTAAACTTATATGAAAAATATAATGTTGAATATGAAGTAGAAAATAGACGCTACTTTTAACAGGAGACATAATATTAAGATTACAAGTAACTGACAAAATGTAATAAAGAAAGATTATAATAATTTATTTGTATACATATAAAGGAAATGTGTAACATACATTAAATCACTAATCTTATTATTGTTTTCAGTTGAATGCAAATTTAACAAAAATGAATTTTTACTTGATTCTAATTAGGTGTAACTTCTTTGCACATTTAGCAACTAGCGCATCATCAAATGTCAGATTTGATTCCGATTGTTCAGTAAATCTTAAAGAACATATCTGAAAAGGTTCCAGGTGCATAAACTTGCGGGTTTGGTGGTAGGATTATTTTTCCTAACAGTTGTCACAATTAACGCTTCAACAGTACGGATGATTAACCATACTAACACACATTTATTTAACTTTGTAACTGTTACTATTAATTTAAATAACTAAAAAACGAATACTTTTTTTCTCAGAGTTAACAACTAGTTTTAGTGTTTCCTTAGTCTACCATAAACCTCTTAAGATTCCCAATTGATTCATCCAAACTATGATTTAATTTTGGATCCATCATTTTGTTTTTATTGAATATTTATTATGTTTATGAATTCTGACTACTGATTCGTAATAAATAAATTCGATAGTGTAAAAAAAAATGTAAAAGTTATGTTTATTTTAATTTTTGGTATGACTTGTTTTTATAAATTGTAAGTACATAGAATTTATTTAGACAGAAATGAGTATAAGCGATGTTATATTATTTTTACGCATATATACGTACATATATTACGCATATTCATTTTTTCAATATGAGAAATTTATCGAATCAGTGATAGCATCTGAAGAACAGGAACGAAATCATTCTGTTTCTTAATAGCTAACATTTTGATTAGAAGACTACGCCAATGCCGTAGTATTCCCTTTCATTCGGTCTCGTTGCAAGTCGTCGGTGATTTCCGTCTCAGTCTTCGGTCAACAATTCTTGCTGATGATCGTAGAAACGGTAATGGACTACGACAGAAGTGGGGATGTCAACACGCTGTACCTTCTTTTCGTGGCCGAGTGATACGTCCATAACAACATTCCTTGCATGTTTAATCATATAAACTTTTGATTTCACATTTTATAAGTATGGAAAACTCCTACAACTTCTAATAAAATCTTCCGAAAATGTTTGATTATCTTCAAGTCTCGTTTTCAATTTGAATAAATACTACGTGCAACACTGGTCTTTAGACTACAATGGATTCTTCAACGTAATTGCTTCGATATCATGTGTCTTTCGACGCACGGTTTTCTTTGCAAATGGATAGCCACTGATGAAAACAATGTATAATAGTATATATCGATGATTTCGACGAGGCAGTCGCCTCGATCTTCGTAGCGGGAAACCAACATTCATTCAGATATACTTTTCAATTCGCTTGTGTCGCGTTTTATTTATGGTGGAAGTTGTCATTGCCTTAAATAAGCAGCCCGATTGTATAAAAATCGGTTCCTTAATCGTAAATGTCCATTTTTACCGTTTATACAAATTTAATTAAAACATTTCACGAAACTGGTAACGTTGATATGAGACACCTGTGAATTAAAGAGTGTAATAAATGAAAGAAATGCAATTAATGATTTTGCTACAATAAACGCAAACCCTTATACAAGTACTAGATAAATCGTTCGAGAAAATGCTGTTATTATCATATTGCTTTATAAAAAGCTTCACAGGAAAGATTGTAAGAACCATGAAAATTTCTGTTTGTTTTAGTAAAGTATTATTTACCGATGAAGTTACCTCCACAAATTGTGGTCAAATAAATTAAAAAAATATGCATTATTGGAGTGAAAATAATCCTCGATGATTACAACAAATTTATAAACAAAGACTCTAGAGTATAATTGTCTGGTGTGGAATTCTTGATAGTAAAATAATTGAACCGCACTTTATTTCCGATAAATTAAGTGCAACGAGATATAATATTATAATTCTATTATCTTGTCAAAACTTTTAGAAAACACTTCTTGAGAAGTATGTACATAACTCTGTCTCGCACATTCTTCACTTGATGCAACAGAATTTTTGAATATTAAATATCTAAATCGTTGAATTAGATATAACGGTTAATATCGTTAGTAGTGTATTCGTCTGATCTTACTGTATTTGATTTCTTGTTGAAGAATGTATAATTAGGTCTTGTGCAAATATATTATCAGAAGTGATGGATAGAGTCGTTCGAAATCTTGCAGGACGATCACGCGTATGTATTGATATTGAAGGTCATCATTTTTAACATTTAATTTAATTCAAATAAGGTAATTACGTCTGTGATTAAATCTGAATTTCTCAGTTCAAAGTTATTTCAAGGTCATAGTATGCTAGATCGTCAAATTCGTATTGACGATATACTATAATAAAAATATATATAATTTTATTTAAAAAAAGTACTGATGTATTTGAAATTGTATACAAAAATGATCTTGACAATATTTGTTCTATTACTGAGGACATTTCGTCAAAGCGAAATTTTATCTTGAGAAGTTTTTTAATAAAAGGATGAATAATGGAATTATTTCAAAGTTCTATTTCTCGCGATTCACTTTGTATATTAATTTAGTGTAGGAAATGTTAAGCAATACCGTAATTGACAAGGTATTTGACTTGTCATTTGAGAAGCGGTGGTGTAAAAAGTGTACTAAAATTACTTTTATGTATATTTTGGGAAAAAAGATTTAAAAAATTTCTGTTGAGACATTTGTAAATAAATATTGATTATTGTGATATGGTTAGGAAATGAAAAAGTATTTAATGAATGTAAATAAAAAGACGACAAATCTAAGGTTAGCTCGAACCTACGTATAGTATGTTCGAAAAATTGATCACGCCTTAACAGTTGCAAATTTTACCGCTTTGCAATAAATGTTCCCATAAAACGTTTGGTGTGGAAGGACACTTTATGTGGTATCAATGGTTGCTTTTTGGATAGTTTCAAGGCAGGAAGGGGGGATTTCAAGGTCAAATTGATTGATTCGAATAAACAAATATATAACTCTATTTAAAAAAATTAATTCGCTCATACTCACACACACACACAATTTCATATACTTATATATATTATAATATGTAAATACAAATAAAGGTATAAATATAAAACTTTACAAGCCTATTTATAAATGTATATATGTATATATACATTAAGGTATCCATATATGTATGTACGTACGTATGTAATTTATGTATATAGACACAAAAAAGTTCACATACCTAGCTGAATCATGTATAAATAGGCCTATAAAGTTTCAGCGTTCTAATCTAAGAATCAAAATATTTATTCCTATTATAACTTATCACAAAATTTGAGATATCACACAACATCTATTTTTCCAAAAGTCAAATACACTTTCAGTAAGGGAGTGTAGGTTTCCATATAAACATTGTAACGCTTAAGATAGCGTTGTTATCCATTTTCGACTATTTTGCTTCTAAAAGAAACGAAGACAAGTGAGATTCACTTAAAGGGTTAAAAACAGTGGAATTGAGTGAAATGCAATTAAGGACGTTCTAGATTACTACCATAATTAAGGTTAAATAACAAATGAGTATTTTAAGGTCTAATTTAAATAACTATCAACTCTGAATAGTTGTTGTATTAATACTGATACTATAATTACCGTGTTTCTCTTATCTCCATAGCTACTTAATTTATGATCGTATTTTAATAATGTATAATTTAGTCTTGTAAAGTGTTTTACAATTTACGTTTATTGTATAAATGTTCTATTCAAAATTCTAAAGAAAGTTACGTTTGTTAATTGATTTGTTTACGAATGTAAGATTATGTCTTAAGTACAGATAATTTGGTATATCTGTAATATACATCTACTAAGACATATTCTTGATTAACACAAATTCGGCTCAATTAGCTTAATTTCTATTTCTTCTTGTTATCCACCTACGATAATTCCAACGACAAACATGTCTTAAATTAGTGACTAGTGTATTGCAAAGGCTTTCTATGTGATTAGTACACGCTATTTGTTTGAAATAATCGTTAAAATTTATTTTAATCTCATACGTTGACAATTTAATCGGATTTTATTTTATCTTGTTATTATATTCGCCTTGCATCGTTCTAGAAGGGTTCCAGAGACGATACTTATTTTGTTACATATTGAGTATTTAAAATGACGAAGAGAAGAATATCCGAAAAATTTGTTTTCTCGATGAAATGTTGTATAATTAAATTTTGCAATTTTAACGCAATTTTAAAATTTGCTATTTTTAGATTTATTAAACATCATTAACAAATTGAAACAAAAATTAGTCATAAGAGGTTTATCGATTGAACGACAAATTACTTGTTACTAGACTATTATTAAAATAAATTGTATCGCAATATCGTGTGAGTGACAGGACTAAAAAGCATTTGTTTTATTTAGTTACAGATACAGCTTAAGTTAAAGGAGCCAAAATGGCCTGTACTTCACAATGTGCCAAGTATTTTCTCTGTTTCTTCAATTTCGTTTTCTTCGTGAGTATGTGTTTATAAACGTTTATCATTAAATTGTTTCTCTATATCAAAATACGCTTTGTTTTATTTAAGAAAGAATTAATATTGATGACATAATGAGGGTTATAAATATTATCTTTCAATGTAATTAATTTCGAATACAGTAGTGTCCAGATATATGATTACATATTTGTCCGCTTATATGAGCGTAATTTATCACCACCAATTCCTAAAACTGATCATTTCAGCCAACCTCGGCGTTATTTGTAATTTTAATTTTCATGTCTCAACTGGTATTGACTTATCGAAGTGAGAAATTTGTTTTTATTATATTATTTACAAGATTACTTTAATCGGATTATTGAGATTTGCACGATTAAAATAATATTAAATACGACTATATTTACATTAACTTTTGGAATAATTTTCCGTAAGCATATCTTGTAATTAATCGTAATTAAACGAATAATGTTTAAGTAAACAACTGAAAGGTTCGGATATAAATGATATAATGTATATGTACATCTTAAATTAGATTTTATAATAATAAATAATAATACATATTACAACAACAGTAAAATTTTAATAATATTTTTTTTATAATAATTATTCTAATCATTATGCAAATATGGACAATCGAAATTTTAGCAATTCCACAATTAAAGTGTCAAAGATTACGTATAGTCAATAAAGCTTGTATAGTGCCGTAATGTCTATGCTGTGATTATCTAATAACTTTTGTCATTATTGCATATAATAACGTTTTGTATTAAAATACATCAGCAATAGTTTGTAGTTTCTCAAACTGTCATTACATATTTGTTATTCATTACTTTTGTATAAGATTATCTTTCTTATCCGCTAAAATATAGGAATATAAGTAAGGTAGATTCTCAAATTTATATTGGTCGCAAAATTTCATACTTCGCATAAATATTTTATAAATTTGTACTTTAACCCGTTCCTTACTGGATCGATTATTGATGACTTTTCGTTCATGTTCTACGTTCTTGAGACCAACAATTTTGCTTGTAGACAAAATATAACATTTACATCATATAACAAAATCATTATCATCAAGAAATATGTGCAATGTGTTCAAAATACATTGAATAATACATCTTAATTTTTTGTTTAAATAAATTATTGTAGCAATTATATAGCTTAAGTCGAAAAATGGAATTTTATTCGTTCATTATAAAACTTAATTAATACAAATAAAACTTTTTATTTATAATTCTGTTATGTATTCTTTCCTGTTTTAGTAAAACTACTGATATTTATAAAGACAAAAGAACGATTTTGAACATAAATGCTCTTTAATAAGTTAAAATAAAACGATGCATTAGTTTGTTGAATATTTATTACAATTAACGTACTTAGTTGCTATGAGGGGTTTCTTTCAGAAAAACTATACATGAAATATTAGATAATCAGATAGAAGTACTTCTAATATTAGATATCAGAAGAATTACAATATTTTCAGTATAAAAATAAAGTATATAGTTATTATACTGTGTATCTCGGGAGGAAACCAAATAATAATCATTATGTTTGGCAATATAAATCCATATTTCCGTATAAATCAAGAACGAGTGAGAATTCTCACTCGGACCACGGTCGAACGTGGGTACCATATAAACATTGTATGTATTGTGCACGCGAGTTCCAGTTAATAAAAGTTTTCTTAATGTAAAGTGCTGCAATTTCAATCTAGTGAAATAAGTACTGAAATAAATTTTTAAACTGTGAAGTAAGTGATTTTTAAACACCAATCTCTCCAAAATCGGGGCATATCTCAGTGAAATCCCATTCACCGACATGGTTTCTGTGAATAACTAACCCACTATAGCCCAACGTAGAAGTTACGCTACCGTTCTTCAATGCGAATACTTTCCAAAAAAAAAAGAAGAACAAGCGATTATAATTGACGCCAAAGAAGGTATCCAAATTAAAGAATATGCTTATGCATTAGGAAAAATTACAAAACCAGCTAACATCAGTTTCATGTCACGTATATCAAATAAATGTATAATATTGTCAAACATTTACTCGACAATCACTTATTCGATAATGAAAGAAATTTTTGATAAATTAAATATAAAGAGAGAATTAACTGTTTCATTCTTGCGAGCTGGCATACCAGAAGAAAAATGTTTTTGTACACGTTTTCAGTTTTCGCCGTCAAGTACATGTGTATCCAGAGGTCATAAACAAGCAACTGGAATCTATAAAAATCGAGTACGACCAAACAACATATTGGATCTACCTTTCAACGAACTCAATCTAATGCTTTAGTTGTGAGCAGGAAGGACATATAGTCAGAAACTGCGTGTGAAGTGAAAATGAAACGATATCGGTTGACCAAGGATCGAAAACAGTGCAAATGGAAATCAATAATAGAGTGACGCATAAAACGGAAGAACATCATAACATCAACCAAAAAGACGAAACGACTATAATTGACACAGACACACGCCCGGTAACAATAAAACGTACCGGATAAAAAATATCAGATAACTCGAACGATTTTTCAGGTAATTCAAATAGCACCTCCCAGAAATTCGAACCAAAAGCTACAGCCCCAAAGACGCCAGAGAAAGTCATCTCCTTGAAAAAATTTAGTAAAGACAAAAATTTATAAGAAAAGCTTCAGTCTATAACACAAATACTGGATGAATCAAACAAATTGTTAAACTACTGTAAATGTAAAAACTTCCTCGAAAAAGTACATAACAACTCTAAATCTGAAGAGGTAGCGTTAAAATTTACCGAACACGTAAACTTCGTGTAAAGAATTATACTCGCACATAAATGATTTAAGTTAATAAAATCGATTTAATAGGATCGTAGATAGGATTTATCGAATAGTAGGATTTTTGCTCAAAGTTCTCCATGATCAACAGCCAAACATAGTATGTCTGCAAGAGAAAAACTTTAAAGGAAACAAAACCATTAATGTAAAAGGATTTAACGTTGTTTTTAAAAACAGAACACACGCTGCAAGTGCGAGTGGAAGAGTAGCAATATATTTGAAGCACAACGTAACATACACAGTACTGTCGCTCACAACTAATTTTATAGCAGTCGCCGTACATAAAAAATGAATATGCATTTGCATATATATAACCAAATACCAAACAGTTACCAGCTCCACGAATACGACTTTATTAATCTCATCCTATAACTTCCAAAACCGTTTCTCTTCTTAGGTGATTTAAACTACCACAGTACACTCTGGTGTTTGGAACGTACAGACGCCAAAGTAAACATAATTGAGAACATAATATTCAAGACAGAACTGGTACCAACACACTTTAATACAGCAAATTGCTCCTATAGTATAATAGACTTAGTTTTTTGCAGCCCTTCGGTGTTTAACATTTTCGAATACTTAACATCATCCAAATTATACTAGGTTGTTCAATAACTTTTGTCATTCGATAAAACTTATTGAATAGTATAGTACTAGGTTGCTCAATATGTTTTGTCGTTCGATAGCAAACTTCAAAGAACAAATCATCAAAGCGACATCAAAATCTATTCCTTTAATCTCTGGTAGAACAGATACTAAAAACCTGTTATGGTGGAATCCAAAATGTAAGAGTACAATTAAAGATAAAAAATATGCTTTCAATATATATTCAGAAAACATAAAACTAATGCTAATCGAATAGTATTCCAACGAAGAAGGGCAATGGCTAGGAAATCTCTGAAGAATCTAAAAGGAACTCATGGATGGAATACATCGTTTCGCTAAAAAACAAAACTCCGAATGAAGAAACATGGACGAACTTAAAAGCAATTATCGGTTACAAAAGAAGCACCCAAATAAACACAATTATTAAATCCGATAATTCGAAAACATAGCTAACATACTAGTTGAAACCTTTGCCAGAAACTCTGCGACGAAAATTTCGACCAAAAGTTCCTTAATATTAAAAATAAAATGAAAAGAAATATCAATTATCATAATGCTCCAGCATAAAACAACTCACATATAAATAAAATTCGAATAGAACTTCGTTCTGCCGTAAACTTCGTTAAAAATGCGAGCCCCGGACCCGACAATATTCCAAACACATTTATTAAATAACTCCCACCAGCAGGAAAACAAGTTAATAAAAACAAGTTATTTTTGGTTAAGTGGCAGGAACTAGGTGGCAATATAAGAACTCGTCTTGCTTATATTGAAACCTAGAAAAGAAAAAACACATGCTGAAAGCTATTGGCTAATAGCCCACACTTGTTATCCATGCAAACTCCTTGTAAAAATCTTAAACACGAGAGTAAGATAGTTCTTAGGGTCAAATAACATTCTTGGCACCGATTAAAATGACTTCAGAAAATCCCGACTAATGATTTACAGCCTCGCTGTGCTAGACTTAAACATTTGCGAAACTTTCTGGAAAAATCAGCATCTTATGCAGTATGCTTAGACATCGAGAAAACTCATGACATGATATAGAGAACAAGAATCATTTATATCTTATAGAACTTAAATGTATCCGGGAATATGCTATCCGTATGTATGTCCGAGCTAATAGTCATTTATCTTGCTAAATAAAAATTACAAACGGTGTATCATAAGGCTCTGTAATGAGCATCACCTTATTTCTCATTGCACTGAATAACATAAAGTTATTAGCACCAGTCCTACTACAGCGATACTAAGTGAAGTAAAATTACCACCCCTCGAAGTCAGAAGAAGACAGTTGTACTTAATTTACGCAATCTCGAAAATACCAACATCTATCTGCAAAATACTCAGGACAAATAGCTTTCCGAATGCCTCCGTTAGGAAATCCAAATACCCTACTCTCCTATTCACACGAATACATTACTACACACAAGATCTGCAGTTTAATATACCTCCTATTCTCCCTCAAAGATGTACTAAACTCTCACCATGAACGTGCATACCCTCCAACGTCTTTGATGAAATCCCAAGCAAATCCAAAGATGCACAGCAAAGTGCATTTAGAGCCTCCTTTTACGAACTTGTAAATAAATTCCCAGAATATTAACAAATTTTTACGGATGCTTCAAAATCAAACGAGGGGACAATATATGCAGTTTGTACCCCCAAAAGGAAAATTACAGTTCAAACTCCTAAATAATTTCTCAGTGATGTTCAATGAAGCTTATGCCACCCTACAAGCCCTAAAACAAATAAGAAAATTGACACATGATAAATTCATTATTCTTACTATCCCCTCACATGTTGGCATTACAGAAAATGAAGAGACTGATCTAGTTGCAAAATAGGCAATAAACAACAATATTGATACAAAGCATAAACCAGTCTATCACAAAGATCTCCAAAACCATACCAGAGAAATAAAAAAAGCTTGGAACGAAAAATGGAAAACATCAAAACCGACAACCATCTGCAAAGTCTGCAACAATGTCAAAGATATTGAATCAATCATAACAAAACTTAGAATTGGGC
Organism: Ptiloglossa arizonensis; assembly: GCF_051014685.1. Lineage (NCBI taxonomy): Eukaryota > Metazoa > Arthropoda > Insecta > Hymenoptera > Colletidae > Ptiloglossa > Ptiloglossa arizonensis. The sequence continues at coordinate 2,239,909 of NC_135056.1, read as the reverse complement.
ACACAAATCTCACCCATAAACACCTTATAACGAAATCAAATCCAAATGTCTGCGACTTATGCAATATACAAATAACTTTATTTATTTAAAAAAAAAAAAAGTAAAAAGAGCTTTAGGAAGAAATTTGAATTTTGTATACGGTTCGTCTACGAGCTTTTTTTCTAACGTGAGGAAATCTTTTAAAAGGTGCCACCGACCCCTTGGGGCCTTTTATTCATTAAAACCACCACGGTGACCATTTTCGCCCCAGGTCCGGAGAGACAACGGATGCAGCATATGAGCAAGGCTCCCTGGTGTTCTCCTCTCCCCCTCTCTTCTCGCGGAGTCTGCGCCATTTGACGCTAGATTGTGACTATAGTCACCGGCAGCGGCATGTTAGGGCGGCAGGGTAGAGTCACGCTGTTCCGCCACTGCTCTTTCTGGGGGGTTCTGCGTAGAGCAGTCGCAAGTCCAAATCTCACAGCCGTTCGTGAGTCCCAAAGCCGCGCTCGATGGGTTGGAGATGGGACAAGTCGCTCGTCCGCTATCGACGCGGCGAATATCTCGATTCTGCCCTCGGGGAGAGGAGCCAGTTCTTCTTCCGAGAACAAATTTGTCAGATGAGGGGAGGTGGAGCTGGCGCACGAGGCTAACGCGCCCTCGCCTGCCACTATTAGAGGGACTTTCCGCGACACTTGTTGGCCCGCTCGCCAATGCTGCGTCACGGTCTCCTTTTGCGATATTATGCGTTCGCAAGAGGCCACGGCCGTCCAGTTTCTCTCGCTGCCGAGCAAAGCCCTCACCACGTTCGGCAGCGAGAGGTCCCCCCTCCCCCTTCATCATCATACCGACCAGGACATGGCGCTTACCCGCCCAAGTAGGGCATTTCTCTAAGGTATGTTACGCCGTGTCCTGGTCTGCGAGACAGTGTCAACAGTGCACAGTCGATTACTTCCCTATACGGCGCAGGTATCGTTCGAAGCAACCGTGCCCGGGTAGCACCTGTACCGTACGATGGGTGAGAGTACCAAAGCCTCTGTCTACCTACTTCAGCAGGAGCGGCTGGACAACTTCGATAGTTCGCTGGTTAAACGCCGGTTGAGCCAGTCACTGTTGCTATTGCAGTAGTATGGACTGTCGGGCCTGGCAGTTAAGAGTGTCCACCTTCCGGCCCGTCAGAATCTCCCCGCACTCGCGGGACTTGCAGCATTATTTGTAGAAAGTCGCGTACGAGCCTGCGAACAGATCTAACGAAAGAAGCTCCGGAAGAACGGTTGCTTTGTAGGACATCGTCCTATAGTGACCCGCAACGCCATCCGCTTGTGGTCTTGATGCAGTACAGTCTGGTAGCGTCAGGAGGTTGCTAGGTTGCCCGCCCAGATGGGGGTCCTATACTGAGCTACCGACGAACCATGCCCGCATAGAAGTGGTGAACCCAGTTGCTCGGACTCTGCAAGTTGGAGAGAAGCCGGCTCAGAGCGCCGACTATCTCCTCCAACCGTGGGGCCAGTGACTGAAAGTGCTTCTCGAAACACCAGTGACTGTTGAGGATCTGCCTCAGATATCTGGAATTTTACCTCGACGTTTGTACATTATGTGCATATTTTGTTTTATTATTATTTGTTAGGGTTTATCATTCGTATGGTGAACGTGTTTCTGGACAGGGATTCAAAAACATTTTACTCGTATAATATGGAAATTTATACCAGACTATAACAGTTCCACTATAACAGACAGAAGGGCTAAGAGAACGTAATGTGACTAACGGACATTTTTTTACGTCACACGAATTATAGGTATTATTCAAAAAAACAAAGTAGAGATTCCGTTATTGTTGATCGACATGAAGAAAGAGCCCATATACTATTCTGAACTAATTTTTTATCATAAAGTAAAAACAACTATGGTTTTTTAAGTTTTAAAAAGATGACGATTTATTACATTGTTAAGCACATAATAAAAAGTAAATAGGGCTAGAATAAAACAAAATACTTGAAATAATAAAATTCTATAACGGTACAAAAGGAGACGTAAATGTTTTAGATGAAATAGTTGACACGTATCGCTGTAAACGTGGAACAAATAGGCCAATGGCAGTGGTTCTTTCACCTAATTATTATATTTACATCATTGAATGTTACATGGATTCAAAAGAAAAAGAACTTTTGCAGACGCCTCTTTTCGATAGAAATTGAACATTCTCTAGTGCACCCATATATTGCGTTACGTACTCGAATTCCTCGAGCAGTTAATACTACTTTAATTATTCAGAGAATTTAAGGGATACCACAAGAAGGTTTTATTATTTATGACGACTGCGAGCAATACTAAGGCTAAGAATACTCACTTTCTTGGTTTCAATAAAAAAGTTTACAAATTTAATAGTCTACTTTTTATTTTAATTCTTTGTCATTGTATCAATTTGACACTAAAGGGCAAATTAAGTTAGGAAAATGAGGGACGGATAACGGTTAAATAATCTGATACAAGAATTTAATGAATTGATATAAGAATTTAACATAAAGTTTAGAAGGTAATTTAATGATCTACTGTACGCGATACTCTTGGTAAAAATTTCTTTTTGGTAGTCTTTAATTTGTGCCACTTAGTGAAAAAATAAATTCTTTAAAAAATCAGATCGATCGGATCACGGAAAAACGTATCATAATACACAGGTTTTGTTTATGCAAAAACATTAAACTCCACTAAAAATAGGAAATATAGACTTTAGCATGTCATTTGATTGTTAGATGTCATTTTAGTTAAAAAGTTATTTATTAAAAATTGAAATAATTTGTTTGAACAAAGAATAAATTAGTATTGTATTAAAAAAAAAATGATAATAAAAATATTTTTATTAATTCTATCTTTACACAGTTTTTTACACAGTTGTATTATTACTAAATATATAAATTTGTAAATATTGGTACACATTTATTATAAATCTTGTTTTAATATTTTTTTACTTACCTAGGGATAACACTGTTTATATTTATTTTCAATTTGTCTCTCTTTTTCCTTTTATATAATAAAAATTAAATACTTCTTCATTAAGTTTACTGTTTATTCTGTAAAATCATTAACGATTTCAAAATTTCCTACAATTCTTGTTGGCGCATTATAATTACCATCTGCTTCTCATAATACTGGGTCCTTAGACACAAACTCTATATTTATATGAAACTTAGAGAAGAAGTTTAATGTTTGTCTAGAAACAAAATAATTCAGAATAACATCTATGCATATATCGTCCCATATCTTCCATATAAATGATCAATTCTTTACGGTTTTATTCGCTTTCTTTGTCAAGTACTTCAATCATTCTTTTTTGAATGGATCAAAAAATTATAATACCACATTTTTTAGTGATAAGTACCATAAATGGTCGCTCAATTTTTGCCAAAGCATTTAATTTCACTTTTCGTATATCATAGAATAAGACGTAAAACTTGTCCATTGCTTAGCATCACCAACAATTGTGATTCCTTAATGATTCGATAACAATATAGTATTGAAGTTTTTTCCGTTATCCGGATCTTTTCTTTATTACATTATTATATAAAATCCACTTTTCATCTGTGGTAATCAAATATGACTAATAAAATAAAAGAATATTATCAAGATAACTGAATTATTCTACGAAAAAATCAGCTGTAAAAGAAAATGAAGCGTTTAATCGATATTGTTAGAATACAGTTCATGCATTTTCAAGAAGAAAATATTAGAGGGAAACATATAACGAATAGTATGCAATTTTCTAATGATGGATCAACCGACATATGAAACCACAAATCTACTAAAAGAGCAGTGATTGATTGCTCACATTGTGTGTTCCTCGAGGTGTTTCCTCTTCAGAGGCATGAATAAGGTAACACGGAGAGTGTGAAGTATTCTTTTAGTTAAGTGTTATTGTTGCTGCATACTTTGGGCGCTTTTCATCCTTCGTTTTAGAATCAGATGTTCTCTCGCTCCATACTCTACAATGGTACGAAGGGGGAAATGTAACCAAGGATAAGCAACTTGGTGTCGACAGTCTCATTCGCACGTCCATCTCCTATTGTGGTAATCGTCTATGTAGTTGTGTCTGGTTTGTTTGTCCCTGGAAACTGCGATGACGCGTGACTGTTCTTAAGAAGACAATCAATCTGTAAAATGGTGTCGAATGCTTCTTTAAGTGATTTAATCTCCTTGTCCAATGTAGTAACACGACATGACGTAATCCACCAAAGAAATTTTGCAGTAGGTCTTTTTCCATTTTCTTAATAATTTAACAAGACGACTTTCTCTCTCTGTCAACATATCCGTTTAAAGATTCACTGTCATAGATTCTTAAACATGACATTTCTCCTTGAAAGTATGCCAATTTTCTTCTTGGATCGTATCGTTTCTACAAATACTTTAAGAATTCAAACACGTTTCCGAATATTATATCTTGTACCTTGGTTCTTGTAGGACGAGCAAGTTTTGTCAGAATTATTGTAAGAGATTATTGTAATATATTCTGGTGCTATAGTTAACTCATTTTTTGTAGTTTGCGCGAAAATCGACATAGGTGGATTTTTACCAGGCAGTGAGAGACTCGTGCTAATTTTCTCCATCAGGACACGTCGCTTATCCGTCCATGCGGAGCACACCTCTAGGGTGTGTTGTGTCGTATCTTGGTTGCTGGAACAGTGCTAGCAACGCGCCATTGCTGCCTTTCTAATTAGGTTTAGGTACCGCTCAAACCATCCATGCTCGGACAGCACCTTCACCATCCGGTGGGTAAGACCACCGAAACCTCCATTCTACCACTCCCTCAAGAATGATCGAATAGCTCTAACGTCCACTGTCCAGCAGTTGGCTAGACCAGTCATTATTGCTACTACAACATAGACTGCAGGATCTGGCGCTTGAGGGCTTCTACTTTTCGTCATGCCAGGACATATCTGTTCTTGTTCTGAGTGTCCTGCGTTATGTAAGGAGTGCGTCATTATGGGAACGGAAAGAGTCTCATGAGTTGTTATGGGAACGTATGCAAAAGGAATGTTATCAGTTTTTGGTAGGGTTACACTCGCGTGCCTCCCGGCGGCTATGATAATATACCGCGTGTCTCCCAGCGGCTATGATAATATGCCGCGTGCAAGTTTGTGAGAAGGTATAGCGAGGGAAGTCCCGACAGAACGACCTCCGCCTCGTAAGATACCGTCTAATATTCGCGAAGAACTTGCAAGGTTAGCCGCATATGGATCTGGCGCAGTAGTGTCATGCTCCGCCAGGAGGTGGGTAGGCTGTCCACCTACATGGGGGCCCAGACAGTCAGCATCAGTATATCGTCGGCGCAATAAATTAGGCCTATGTCGTCGAGGAGGCCCTCAACATAAAAACGATATTGTATCCAATATTACGTAGTAAAGGGCCCGATATCTAGCAAGAATTCCGACTACTAATTATGAGTATTATAAACATAACAATAGGGCTAATAACACACTCGACAAAGCTAAGATACAAATAGCCAACAAATGAACGTTTGAAAGTTCTAAAGAAAGTTGAATCGCCCATAGATCTTTTCCATCGGTTTTGTAAGAGACTGAAACTGAAGCAGAGGGTCATATGTACGAAGTAGGACTGGCTGATACTGGTAAGCGAAAAAGACATATGAAAAATGACGTTTGGAATGCAATATATTTCAAGATCTAATTAACTGATTACTTTGAGATTTTACAGTTACCTTTACTATAATATACATTAGATATTGTCGATGGATATTTTTAAAATTTGCAATAATGTTGGAAGATATAAACAAAAAACTGTGTTAAATACAAATAGCTGCATTTTAATCATTTTTACGAAAATGAAAATGTTTAATTATCAATGTTTCAAGAGTTTCTGAATTTTTATTTTAGGTTATCCCGCTTAGCAGAAATACTATACATTGTCAAGCCATCTTAAAAAAAGTTATTCAGAGCGATGCGATTAAAAACCTAAATAAATAGAATTTAAAACGAAATTAATGCTATCTTTTTATAGTTTATATCATTGTAAAATAAGCTACAAAATTTTGTCTCAATCAAATGTTTACTTTTCTGCTGAACTTTTAAAATATGAGCAATTTTTGAATGAATTAAAATTTTTTCCTTAAAAGGATTTTATAATTTATCGGTTCAAATAGTCGAATTTCTTTTTCCATTTCTTGAATATATGTATATTTACGAATATACAATTAAAATTTTATTTAAAGTTTGTAAAATTGACGGAGTTATGAGATTGAGTACTGGTATCGTTCGGCCGACAAAAGAAGTCGCAGCATGTTAATATCCTCACTCTAGTTCTAGTCAGTTGAATCCCCTACCATCGCAGGTGTTGACCGCTATTGACCAAAGACGGTGACGAAGACTGACGGCGGTGATCTCAAGTTCGAGTAAGAATGAATTCGTAGGTAAGGTGCATTGGTGTAGGCTACCAAAAAAAGCGTCGAGTATTTATAAACAGAATAATTTGCTTATGGTTTAGGTACTATCTCTGATTCGATAAGTTGCTCGTAATGAAAAAATGACTACAATTTAATATGCGTAATACTCATTAATATTTTAAAAATTATTTATAGCGAAAAAAACTAATTTGTATTTATTAAAAATAATATAAATCTGCGTATTCTCATTACTATCAAGATAAACTCTGTATAATTACAATTTACACAAAAAAAGTCATGTTAGTATTAAAATAAGTATAACTTTTGTTTCTTGCATTACAAATTTTCTAGGGAACTGTTTCATAGGGACAACTTCGAGTCGATACTGAAACTGCAGAGTCAACTGCATCGGATTCCTATGATTCAACTGATTTAGACGGCAGTAGCTTCTCGGAGAATTTGTAATGTAAAAAAATGTAAAACTTATGCTCGATTTAATTTTAGTATGACCTGTTTTTGTGTAAATTGTAATTATATAGAATTCATGTAGATAGAAATGAGTATAAGCGGAGTTATACTATATTTAATAAATACAAATTAGTTTTTTTCGCTATAAATAATTTTCAAAATATTAATGATTATTACGCATATTAAATGGTATTCATTTTTTCAATACGAGCAAGTTATCGAATCAGTGATAGTATTAAAACAAGAACGAAATCATTCTGTTTCTCAATAGCTAACATTTTGATTAGAAGACTACGCCAATGTCGCAGTATTCTCTCTCACTGGGTCTCACTATGGTCACCGTTAATCTTCATCGCCAGGTTCAGCCAATGGCGATTCTTACTAGCGATTGTAGGAGTGGCAGTGGACTACGACAGGATTGGAGATGTAAACATGCTGTGTCTTCTTTTCGTAGTCGAATGATATAAACCTTTCTAAGTATTTATCTTCTATGAATCTACTTATCAGTTTGTAAGTAAAAAGTTATTGGGGATGGTATGGCTATATCTCATGTTCCTTGTTGTTAAAGGTACATTAGTGTAAATATTTTAACGTTACAATATATAATAGAAACATTGCAGCATCACTTTTTGTATAACAAATTGTACGTTTAATGATTTATTTTTGTCAATATTAAAAATAATGAAGATTATGACTGTTATAAACGGTGTGAACTGTTATATTTATTTTGACAAATAAAAGGGCCGAAATATGTATATAAAAGATTTTTTAATTTCTAAATTAAAAAAATCACCGATGCTTAATTACTCCCTATGCCGGATGCAATGACGAGATCAATAATTTTTTCATTAAAACCACTTAAATAATCCAAACTTTCTGCTGTCGTCATAAGAATTCGAACTGCATCGTAATCACTTATTTTGCAGTATTTTAGTTTTTTCTAAATTGCAATTCATAGAACCCGCGACATTTGGGGAGGGGAGAGGAGGAGGGGAGCATTCGACTGTTTCTTTATCAGGAGGTTTTTAGGTAGTTGTAGCAAGTAAATCTATGCTTATAGAAAACCATGAGTTTTACACTATATTTACAGATTCTTATGTGTTAAAGGCACAAACTTTCGAATAAATGATTTAAACTTGTAGATAAACTTTGTCATTAAATAACACTTTTATTAAATAATAACAACTTCTTCAATAAAAATTTTAAAATAGGATCACAAATAGAATTAGATTAAAATGATTAAAACTTTCGAACTTTAAGTTAACTATGACACCCTCTTCCATTGTTCTATTAACTCCGTCCTTTGTAGAAATTATTTTGTTATCAATTAGAACAAATTTAGAGGATTGCACATAAAAATTTGAGTGATCAAAAAATAAGGTCCACTCTAATGTCTATTTCAGAGGATGTATCTACACACTAAAATAAATAAAAAATGTCTTATGAACATACATCCTATATTCCTCTTACTTTTCGAGTTATGAAGAACTAAAGAAAATGTTTGACGTGGCTTTAATACATCTTGTTATTTAATGTTTGCGAACAATACAATTGACAATACCGTAAGACATCGTTAACAATCCAAACTCTCAGTCAACATCTCAAATTCACGAGTTTAATACAGATTTACAAGTGGCAAACTAGTACACTTCTGTTGAAATGACCGACATGCATTTAAAAATCTATAAGAAAGGGTACAATAACGATTTGAGACTATTCAAGGAATAGTTGACATGTTTAAGCAAGTGTAAAACTCAATGCTAAGATGGGCAGTAACGTCTGCTGAGACACGAGGAGGACACTTCGAACATTTTTTTTCATTCTTCATAATTTAAAAAATAAGAAATACAGGACATATGTTCATAAGACGTTTTCTATTTATTTTAATGTGTAGATTCATCATTTGAAGTAGGGAAATATATTTCCGAATCACCCTGAATATTAATATCAATAGATTTTGTACATTTCTACATTTTTTCGCTTTTCCTATTACTTTTTAAAAAAAATATTACGTGACTATTAGCTTTCTATAACGGTTCTGCATAATTTTTTGTATTTTTGTTTACCGAAGGGAATTAACTCGCAAATAAATAAATAAATAAATAAATTTTGTTTGTTTTAATGATAGTTTTGCATTTTATTTTAAATTGCAAAGCTATATTTTTCAATGAAATTGACAATTAACTCGTTACAAGTAGATGTAGCCATAAGTAAAAATCTATTTGTGTGTTTAACTTATGAAAGTGATCTGTGTTACGTACATAGAATCAAACAAGTTATCAAACTGCATGCGAATACTGTCAATCGAGTATAAGAATCACATTTTTAAAAATATGATTCTTGGAATTGATGTCTCACACATAGTTGATCTTAAAATGTCTTTGTAATCTTTTCTAATATTACTATTACGTGAATCAGTACTACAAGCAGGTACTACTATTTTGAGCACACTAATTACAGTGGTAGCTGTACCGGTAGCGTATTCAAATTTTATAAACCAATAAAAAAATAAAAAGATGTGTTTCTACCATTGAATCACACTTTATAACTATCTGTTCGACATTAGAGTGATTTAGAAAATATTGCCCATTACAAAACTTTATCTTATTAAGTCACTTCATACGGCAAAACAATTTTAAATACGACGATACATGATCTTTTACTAGTTTTCTAAAAGCAATTGTGTGGTGTGTTTGAAAATTGGAATACGTGTGGAATTTCGAGAGTTTAGTGAAAAGTGGCTGAGACGTTTTTGTTTAGGTCATTGGATGACGAATTGGGATAGGTATCGCTGGGCGACCGAAGCGAGGCGAAAGAAAAGAAAACGAGACAGTGTTGTTCCAGCGTTGTTCCAAAGAGTAGTCGTGTCGTATTCTATTTTTTGTATCGAATATACGTATATATCGAAACATTGATCTTATTCTTTCTTCCCCTTGCATCTTGCACGTGGTAAATGAAATATTTCAAATTTTACTATAATTGTATTTTTCTTTAATACGATACTGGTGTTTCGGATACAAAAACTGTATACATTTGACGTTGTTTCCATTATTAAATCAAATCGCGTTCACAACATGCATCAGTGCTTAGAAAGTGTGATAGGTGCAGTAAGGTCTGGATTATATATTGAATAAATTATAATCCTAGTTATAAAATATAGTATCGTTTCCAATAATTGTGTCGAAGTATTGAAACTTTAATTTTTCCACAACTTATTTTAAGTATGGATGAAACAAACAATGGAAAGGGAAACAAATGTAACATATATTTTCGTAATCAAAACGCAACAAGTTTTCCATTAATGTACTATTGCATATGCATACTGCATTTTAATAGACAATCCAAAAATAAAAGAAAGCGATGTGACTGAAACTGCGCAATATATTCTGGAACATCCTAATAAGCGAATACAATTTTTTCGCGCAAATATTCTTTCATGAGAAAAAAAAACTATATTACTGGTTAAGGGTTAAATTATTAAAAGTAACAAGTTGAATGTTTATTTTCAGGTAACCGGAGGAACTGCGTTGGCCATTGGAATATGGTTCCTCGCTGATATTCATTCGTTTGTACATCTTATTGGCAACCTCGACCAATCGAATATTCTGGTAAACTTTGAAAACTTTTTTTTGAAAAAAAATTTTCATTTTAATTGCCCTGCAGAAAAGTTTGAATGGACTTGCAATAATCCTTAATTTCAAGACGGGATCGTTTCCTCGGATTTATGATGGGGAGTCATCTCCACCACTGTTTATGTTTCTGCAGTGCGAGAGAATCCGACGATTCGGACCACGCGTGGCGGTGGTTGGCTGTCGAGAATGTTCTTTCTCATGCGCCATATTGAATCCATCTTCTAGTGAAACATAACATTTTTATAATTTTTATTATATCTTTATAAGAGTATTATCAATGGATTAATGAGATTTTCCCAATGAAAATGAATCTAAACATGATCTCATTCGGACTACTCTGTATACGTGCACCTTTGAATGTGATCATGTTTGGATTTATGTCAGTTTAATCATAAAAACTCGTCATTCCATCGATAAAACTTTCAAGATATAATGAAAAATATGCAAATTATATGACATTAATGTTGATATACAGGATGTTTGCAAAATTGTGGTATATTGGCAAGGGATGATTTCTTACACAAAATTGAGTCGAAAATGTAGAATAAAGTTACGGAGTTTCATTTCTGAGAAAATGGAGTTTGAAAATTCGCGATTTCCATTGTTGCTTGTATAATTTCAATTAATGGTAAGCCCTGAGTTTCAATAATTTATTTGTTCTAGTAATCTACAAATGTTAAAAATGTTTTCCTTGCTTTTGTAAACAAATTCTTGTTCACCAATTCAACAGTTGTACCTCTGGTTTAAGTTCTTGTATTCTGGTAAAACGTGATAGTGCGCTCCACCGTGTTGAAAAATGAAGACCTGATGGGTGAACAACGGTACACCTTCTAATAAATTAGGTAAATTATTGAGTACAGAACATAAACACAGTGCTCCTGTCAAATTATCTTGAAAAAGATGCGGTCCAATAATCTGATTGACAACTGTGCCAGCTTATACATTCATAATAAAATTATAATAAAATATTTACAAATGCAAATTGGCAAATATTTACAATGGAAATTGCGGTCTATAGTACTTGCGGAAATTGCGGTATATGTACTTAATAAATTTTCAAACTCGATTTTCTTGAAAACGAAGCCCTATGTGAAAAAACTTTATTTTATATTTTCGATCCAATTTTACGCTAGGAATCACCCCCTTGTGGTTTGTATCACGATTTCGCGAACCTCTTGTATGTTTGGCACCATTTTGAAATTTCGGCCACGTGGAAACAAATTTCTAACCGACATATGTATGTTCGTGTTGTGCTGAATTATGCTCGGTGCTGTATCCCATTCACCGTCTACGAACAGTCCATTTAAATTGAACCAGTTCTGTAAACAAAATTTTGAAATGACCTCGAATTTAAGGTATCTGGCAGACATGTCTTTTCTCTTTGAAACAGAGAATTACTGTAATAAGTATATACATAAATAAGAATAAATGTTTATTACAATTTAACTGAAATTATTTTTAAGGAAGTTAATTTACAAGGTGCATAACGTTGATATACGCAACTTACCTTTTATCTGCTGTAGTTAATCCATGGACATTTGTACGAATGAAATTACTATCTTTTTCATACATTTCTCAAATAACAAGTGCACAAGTGTCTTCGACAAGCGTTTCTGTCTGTCTAGGTAGGCGGTGATGAGAAAGACTTTTCTAATTTGTATAAAATCTAGATATTGAAGGTGTTTCTGAATAGTGAAAATAACGTAACGATTACGTAAATAAATATAATTTGAATAGTAAAAGTCAAATATGTAGTATAAGGAAAGACAATACTTGGAATATAAATAAGAAATTTATGATAACAATTGTAATTGATGTAAAATGAATTTTATTATAAACGTACTTATCAGAGGTGTGAGAAATCTTGAAAATATTGAGATCTCGATGTTCGAGTTGAGACAAGAAGATGCGAATCGAAACGGGACAAGTCTTGAAAAATAAGTTGCCACTCGAGAACTGCGAAAATCTCGAGTATCTCGGAAGTCCTGAATACATCGAGATCCACAAAAATTTCGAGAACTTAAATAAATGATAGATATACATCTACACATGCATATCTATGTATAAATATTAGGTTGGAATATAAGTTCGTAGAGTTTTCAGAGTAAAATTTGAAGACAATTTTTAAATATTTATACATATACTTAGTCTGTTACATATTTTCCATCTTGATCTAGTACTTTACGTCACTTTTAAGATAACTTCATTATCCCGGTTTTCCAGATCTTTCTATCTTTTTGAGCGATGAATTCAATCACATGCGTTTTACTAATTTCCGAAGAACCCAGGCTTTTCCCATTAAAAGAATTTTGCAAAGATCGGAATAAGTGGTAATCGGAAAGTGCCAAATCGGGTGATTACGGTGGATGAGGCAGGACATTCTAACCAAACTGCAAGAATTTATGACATGTCTGCAAGGAGAGACATCGATTGCTGCTTTTAATTGATCTAATTGTGAACAATACTTATCCGAATTCAACATAAAATCAATACTTTGAATATAAATAAGAAATACAATTATAATTGATGTGACAGGAGCTCGTAGTACAAAATGCCCTTCCAATCCCACCAAATATACAACATCACTTTTTTCATTGATGAGCGACAAGAGCTCGTAGTACAAAATGCCCTTCCAATCCTACCAAATATACAACATTACCTTTTTCGGATGTAAACCAACTTTGCACTGGTCTGTGGAGGCTCATTACGTTTTTTCCAGGATCTTTTACGTTCTACATTGTTATATAGGATTCATTTTTCGTCGTTTATAACTATTCGTTTAAAAAATGAATCATTTTCATTTTGTCTCAGTAATGAATCATTAATGGAAAGGCGGTTCGTTAAATTTCTTTCCGTTAGCTTGTAAAGCACCTGTACATCGTATCGACTTATGTATCCAAGAACTTCTAAATGCTTTATAACCGTTATATGAGATATGTTGAGTACTTTTGCTGTTACTTGCCGTATGATGTAGATTGTTTTCAACTATCATTCTGATCCGATCATTAACACCGACTATAAGCCTATCGGAAAGTTCTCTACTTGCAAATTGTGCTTTCAGCAACAGCATCGTTTCCATAAATGGCACAAATATTTTTTGCTGCTTGAATTGCATTTTTTCCTTCTCAGAAATAAAAAAACATAATTTTTCTTCATTCTAACCTCTAATTTAAACATACGTCAAATTTATAAGTGTAGGAACAAATCGCAAGAAGAAACACGCTGAAACATATTCTTTCGGATTGCATAAGTATGTCTTTCGTTTTATTCATGCCAGAAAAAATGAATGTCGCCAAAAGTAACTTATTGCGAACGCTACGAACTTTTGTTCCAACTCAATATGTAGTATATCCATTATTTATTTAAATTCTTGACATTTTTGAAAATCCCAATGTATTCAAAATTCCCAATATATTTGAGATTTTTAAATATTTCTGAAAATCTAAAAATTTTCGAGACTTTCGACATTCTCGAATGATAACATATTTTCGGGGACTCCTCGATTGTGGAAAAAATTCTCGTCTCATCTCGACTCGAAATTTTCAAGACCTCGTCATGGTGTCCGGCTATGATCAAACAAACAAAGAAATTATAGATCCGTGAATAAAAACCTCACAAAAACCTCAAGTAATATTTTAGAAATTGGAGAACGAACGGGAGATTAAAGAGGTCAAAGAAGCTGGTTCTTTCGATAGAACGTCTCCGAAATCGACTGCTTGGAAGGTAACTAAGTTGCCCATGAGTATATAGAAGGACCGACTTAGGGAGGAGGTGAATATCTCTTCTAGCACAAATTCAACGGGCAAGGTGAAGCCTGCGGATAACAAAGTTCTCGAGCTGCCAAACCCTCTGTTGGGACTCTTGCGTATTCTTTTGTATCAGTGAGGAAAGTGGAAGTTGCAACCATTAAAGACTGTACAGCTACCTTCAAAATTCACTCATCTGGCGCCCACTACAGTTAGAAAACTGTATTGCGAAAGACTTTCCAATCTCAAGAAGTTCAACATGTTTTCAGAATATAAGGTAAATTTATGACCAAAAGGAACGACTGCCAGGATCCCTCGCTAGGCCCTCACGAGGGCTTGTCGCCGCTAGGATTTGCAAGTACGTCAAGAATGCACGAAAAGCAGACGACTCCTTTACCTCGAAGCTGCGACCAATCACAGAACGTAGATTCGAGGCCAAGGGGCAAAGTTGACTGAGGAGAATACGGGCGAACTCCCGACTCGGCCAATCACCGTTCCATTCATTTTTTTTATATCCATTATCATATTTATAAAAATTAATTTACTTTAGTTCATAAATCAGTAACTACAAGTTAGTGTCTCGATCAATCCAAACGTCGACGAGGCATAAACACTCTCCAAAAATGCAACTGCGGTCAAACCACAAAAGAAAGACGAACTGGGTGTCACCACCCGTAGAACTCCAGTAAAGAAGCTGAAGGACGACAAGCCAAAAGTTTCGAGACACTTCCGTCAGGCTCGTGGAACTATCACGTGATAGTCTCCAAAAAGACAAAGTCAGACGGTAAAGTGACACCAGTTAAGCGAACCGATAAAAAAGTGGGAGAGGTATCGATGGAGGCGAAATATGGACTGAAAAGGAGGCAACTCGATCCCATATGAGAGGAAGCCAATACCTTGGTTACGGATGTGCAGACCTGCTGCCTTAAACTTGAGTCTAAAGTAACGAAGGAGTCCGGCTGCCGGATCATTGGCCAAAGTTTCGCAAACTACGAGCTTGTCCAGAAATTGCTTTCATGAAACAGTTTCCTCTAGGGACAACTCGCTGTGGACTGAATTTGTTGTAGTATCGGATAAGAGTTGTCTGTGGCTAGACCGAGTTGCCCCACCACGTCTTCTTTAATTGTTCCAGGTACTGAGGCGCATAAGAACTATCGAGACAAGGAACGGAAGGCAATGGTCTATTATGGCAGGTATCAGAAACTGACCTTGTATCGAAACACCTATTCCAGAAGTTTTGAAAATGCCCGTGTACACGGGTAATCACAATGAAAGAAAATCGAACGAAAAATACAACGATACAGAGTTAATTACTTCCCCTTCTCTTCCTCGATTTGAGATTTTTTGAACGCATTACGGTCCTATGCTTCGATCAAGACTTCCTTAGGCCGAGAATTAAGTCCCACCTAGCTTGGCGGATATTGCCCTGATTGGGTTGGATTTGAAATGAAACGTAACAGCGCAACAAGAAAATAGATATCTGAACCTGGAAAAAGTGGTATTGCTAGTATGGACATTAAGTCCGAAGAACAGTACGTCTCTTCTCATGTGAACGGACACAGAACGCAACTACATACTACATACCGAGCATGGCTGTCACCAGTAGCGAGAGATCTTTCCCCAATTATACCTACCAGAATATGGTGTTTATCTCAAGAAGATTACACCTATACGGTGTACTGTACTCTGTCCTGATTATCGAGATAATATCAGGAGCAGCCGTGTCCAGATAGCGTGTGAATCGTTCGGTAAGTGAGGTTACCCAAATGTCTGCCCGGTCACTTGGACAACAGTGACGACCCTCCCCCACTCACGAGACTCGCAACGACTGTTGTAATAAGCTCCACGTGAACCCGTGAACAAATACAGCGGAGAAAGTTTCGACAGGACGGTTTTCGCTTCATAGGTTATAGTTCTATAACCGTGGGCGACCGTCAACGTTGGCCGCTTATACACACGACGCAGCAGTGTCATTTTGCTGTGAGAGGCGTTTAGGTTGCCCATCCAAACGAAAGTCCTACATAGGACCACTGAGTATACCATGCCCGTCTAGAGGAGGCGGACCCATATATTGGAGAGAAGTAGGCCCAGAGTGCCGACAATCTCTTCTAACTGCGGGGCCCAAAATCGGAAATGCTCCTCAAAATACCAGTAGCTGTCGAGGATCAACTGGCGAGATACTTCATCTAGGACCTCATCTCATTCACCCCATTATGTGCGGCTCTCCTCGACGCACATAAATCGTCAGTACCGCGATTTTATGGAGAGCCACCTCCAAACCTATTCCCCTGATCTGGTCAACGACGCGCTGGGCACTGTTCTGCTGAATGACTCTCTTCCAATCCTCTTCAACAGTCAGCACCAACATCCGCATAACACGTTATGCGTTAAGCTGACGCTATCGGGGAAGTAACCTGATCCTCTTGATCGGACTCTGCGAAGACGTGGGATATTAGATCCTGAGCCCCGCAGCTGTGGTTGAGGTTGGCCTGAAAATTGTTGCTCTAGGTTGAAGCTGGCCTGAATTTATTGTTCACGGAGTTGCATTCAGAGTAATATCGCCAGATGTACAATGCAAGTGAATGTGCATTGATACACATTTCTCGTATGTACCATTCGGCTAAGAAAAGAAGGCACAGCGTGTTTACATTTCCACTTTAGTTCTAGTCAGCTGAATCCCCTATCATCACAGGTGTTGGCCGTTATTAGCCGAAGACGATGACAAAGATTGACGGCGGTGATCCCAAGTTCGAGTAAAAATAAATTCATGGGTATTCATAAACAGAATAATTTGCTTATGATTTAGGTACTACCACTGATTCGATAAGTTGCTCGTAATGAAAAAATGAATACACTTTAATAAGCGCAATAATCATTAATATTTTGAAAATTATTTATAGCGAAAAGAACTAATTTGTATTTATTGAAAATAATATAAATCCGCTTATACTCATTATATTCAAGAGAAACTCTATATAATTACGATTTGCACAAAAACAAGTTATGTTAGTATTAAAATAAGTGTAACTTTTATGTTTCTTGCATTACAAATTTGTCGACAAACGGTTTCATAGGGACAAGTTCGAGTCGTTCCTCGTCGTCAGCTCAAACCAAACATTTTCTGCGTCATATATTCGAATTATTGGAACCTGTTTTATAATAAATTTAATACCGAATCAAGGAAGCGATACTGAAATTGCAGAGTCGGCTGCATCCGATTCCTATGATTTAATCGATTCAGATGGTAGTAGCTCCTCGGAGAATTTCTAATGTAAGAAAATGTAAAACTTATGTTCGGTTTAATTTTAGTATGACCTGCTTTTGTGTAAATTGTAATTATATAGAATTCATGTAAATAGAAATGAGTATAAGCGGAGTTATACTATATTTAAGAAATACAAATTAGTTCTTTTCGCTATAAATAATTTTCAAAATATTAATGATTATTACGCATATTAAAGTGTATTCACTTTTTTATTACGAACAACTTATCGAATCAGTGATAGTATTTAAACAAGAACAAAATCATTCTGTTTCTTAATAGCTAACATTTTGATTAGAAGACTACGCCAATGCCGCAGTATTCTCTCTCATTTGGTCTCGTTACGAGTTGCCATTGATCTTAGTAGCCGTCTTCGGCCAATGGCGATTCTTGCTTGCGATTGTAGGAGCGGCAATGGACTACGGAAGGAGGAAGATGTATATGCTGTGCCTTCTTTTCTCAACCGAATGGGTGTATTTAGGATCACACACTCAGCTGAATGGGACTCAAGTATCTGGCTGTATGATTTATACTGGCATCAGTACTATGTATATTGTTACATGATAAGAAATCAAAATGAGTTTGTGAAAAGGAAGCTGCAGACGTCTATTTTGCATTTTGGAATGTATTGTATGCATCTTCACCCATGTTTATATTCTAGTACTTAGATGCAGGTAGGCCTAACGGTGATTATTGGTGTTAGTAGTTTTGAGTTTTATTCAAGGAACGCTCTTTTTGTTCTACCTCTGCCTTCGCACTTCCTTTCACTATGATTAAGAATAAACAAATTAAATTAGAATTGTATTGTCGTACTTTATCAATGGAATGTGGAGGTCTGCATTATCAATCCTCTATGGTCTTCAATGTTCATATTTCAGAACTGATACAGCTTGAACTCAAATACAAAATAGTCCTCTGCATTTCAAACAGAGCTCCATTTAACAATGATAGATCGCTTTCCCCTTTGTTTCGTCCTTATCGTCCATGATCCAGAATCTGTATGAATTTACTATGTGTGCATTATTCATTATTAGATTAAAAATAAATGCTAGAGATTGTAAAAACTTATTAAGAGTATGTTAATTATAATTAGTCACTTTTTAAAATCATGCAGAAAAGATGATGTTGAATTATTTTAGAAATGAAGATAATGAGGTGATTGTATATAGTACACCTTGGAAATAAACAAAGTTCAATTAAAATTGAATTGTATATCCATATATTTTTATTTAATTCTTCGAAGAATGGTTACTTTAGAAGAATATTTTATTCTTGGATGAATATATAAACGTTAACACTTCTTAAGGTAATATAAAATGTTCTTCATTATGGGAAGACTATTCTAAAAATTAAATCTTTTAATGAAATGATACAACTGAAGTAGATAATTAAATTTTAGGAGCGCATTCAACTTATCTTAAAGATCAGTCTTCAAGAAGATATAAACACTGTTTGTTCAAGATGGGATTTAAGAATACTCGTTAAGTTATAAAGTGAAAAGACTGGTATTATTTTTTTTCTGTTAAAAGTAAACATTAATAACATTTATAGAGAATCAGAGGTTTTGGCTTGCCATTAAATGATTATATATACATCGTAGCAACTACGAAAATAATTAGTCTTTATGTAAAAGTTCTATAATTAAAATAGCGTTTATTAAGACAATTTACTCTAAAGATTGAATAGATTTCCGCTATATATGTATATGGTGAAACTAACAAATACTGCAAAGAAATTCAGAATCTCAATCGTGAAACCTTTCTTTACAGATAATGTCTTGCTAAAAGTACATTTAATTCGATCAATTATTAATTTATAGAGACTGGATTATTCTTATTCATTGTCAGTATGAGTAGCCGGAAACAAAACATGTTCGACACTTCTCGAAACATTGATGCAAGGTATGCATTATAACGAAAGGAAATCATTTTTAGCTGTTTCGTTAATAAAGTCGACAATAGTAGTTAGTATTTTGGAAAGGAAAGATTTTTGTAATAGATTTATATTTATATAATCATTTTTCGTCTTTAAAATAAGTTAAATACGTAATTAAAATTTGGTCACTTATTTTAGTTATTTTCTGTATAATGAGAAGATCAATTTACTTTGTTATAGAGTAAAACAGATGCAAATGTTATCAGAATTATATCATACATCTTGATTATGGCAGGAGCACTGACTTTTCTACTTAGTTTCCTAGGATACTGTGGGGCAATGTTTGAGTCTCGATGTCTACTCTGTATCGTAAGTATTCTTATAACATATCTCAAAAATGTTACACAACGTTCATAGCATACAATTGAATTTTTAATTGTAGTATGTTATTTTTATACTCCTGATTCTGGCTTTGGAGTGTGTTGCAGTGGGTTTAGCCTATGGACTTAGAAAAGATGTGAGACGTTTTCTTTTAAAACTGTTATTATATGTATTTGAAAAGATTAGAAACAAACGTTCATTATGAAAGCTTATAATACTTATTTCAATTATTGTAGGTAGAAGAGAACACGAAACAGTTTCTCAAGTTTACAATCACGTATTATGCCAGTAATACTGACAAAGAAGAAGCAATTACCGTTGCGTGGAATGGCATAATGAATCAGGTTATTAGGAATATTATTAACTGATCAATTAAGTATGCGCTTTGAAGACATTCAATGTATAGCATACTTCCTACAAAAATTCATATATTTAAACGAATAAATAAGTTTTGAATAGATTTATTAGCTAATAAGTATTTAAAATGCAATGCCATATTTTGTATTTTTAGTTTCACTGTTGTGGAGTAGAGAATTATTTGGACTTTCGAAAGAGTACAAATTGGATATCTGCTGACAAAGTCGTTCCTGAAACATGTTGTATAAAGGAAAACAATATTTTGAAGGATCCTTCGTGTCCTATCAGCCCTACTTCCAGTAATTCTTATTATAAGAAGGTTAGAGAGTTCTAAGGAAATAATCTAGTCTGTAGTCACCGTGGTACTTAATAAGATTAAAAAAGCAGAATAGTAGTTTCTCTTGAAGATGATTTTTTCAACTCGAACAATTCGAACTATATGCGAACTGAATGTGACGCTATGATTACACAGGGTGTCGAACTTTAATCCATAAATTCGAATTACTTGTAAACTACTCGCTGTAAAAAAAAATGGTTCACATAAAGATTGAATGGTTTTTAGGGAGACCATAATTTGCCGTAATTAATTTTTCTTTAGATGGACGCGTAGAGGTCATATGAAGGTAACATTCGATTTCTTAAATGGAATCATATAATTTTTAATGTACAAATGCTCGTTATATTCTACAAAAAAGTATCATCCTGTTTATTAAATGTTGAAAAATATTGTAAAATGGCATTAACACATCTATTTGAACTTACATTTTCTGGATTAACAGTGGCCAAATTTTTTGCACTTCTTATTACGTCATGTGCAGTTGATTGAGGAATATTATGATTTCGACTAATTTAACGTATACTATTGTGTGAATTCGATGCTATGTGTCTAAAATGACTAAGCTTGATACTTTTTTCGAATATAATTTTGCTGCTGTATAATAATAATTATCTTTTCTTAGAACTGCAAACATGTCGACGATTTCAAGATAGAAAATAATCACTCCACAACGTTGTTTTTTAATCACGACCACATTGTTTATTCTTCACGTTACCCACAAGATAATAGATTTGCATAATTCCATTTAAGAAAACGTATACCATCTTTGTATGATCTCTACGCATCCATGTACAGAAAAACTTATTACAGCAGATTATGTCCTTCTCGAAACCATTTAATTCCTGTTTAAACCATTTTTTATACAGCTGGTAGTTTATGAATAATTCAAATTTACAGATAACAATTGGATACTCTGTATATAGTTCTAATTGTTTTTTATCTACCAATTGTTATCGTGATGCATTCTGAATCATTAATTTTATATTTCAATGAAACGTAAGAAATGATTTCATATTCAACATAGAAAATCAACTACAAGAGAAGCCATTTCTCTCCTTCCGTAATTACGTTAAAGTTAGAAAATACATATAATAAAGTAATAAGTTTATAATATAATCTTAATAACAATAAGTTTCATCTAATTCTTTTCGAGTTACAGGGTTCCGTTAGATATACTTGTTACATAATTATATGTTATACTCACACAATCACATACATTAATATAGAATACCTACTTTCTTTTCTTTTAACCTGTCATCACATCGATCAGTACATATGCATCCGGCTACTGTTAGATTAATAGCAATTTCGTGCGATATATAACTGCCGCTAATAGCGCGACCATCATTTTATTTGAGAAATCAATCAAGTGATTGCAGAACAGTGTTAACGACAGCTGTATTTCACGAAGTCACTTCTACTGAAAACATAATCGTTGTCACTGTTTACTCTTGCTATATATCTTCTTCTGATTTCTTTCTTTCTTTCTATCTTTCTCACCTTTCTTTCATCCTTTAATAATTTTTCATCTTTTATAATTCCATCTGCTTCTTCCAATATTTTGATTTTCCTCTCTCCGTTCTTCAATCTCTCCTCCTGCATATCAATCTAGTATGTGATTCCACACGTAATTTTTCTGACCACATACTTCACGTTCCTTTCTTTCTTCACCCATCTGCCTCTTATCGCCTCTTATCGCATTTTTTAAGCTGTATTTCGGAATTCCGATTGTAAGTTTCCCTTTCCTTCTTTCTTTTAAGTACTTTGGTGATATTTATTTCTCCATATAAGATATTATGTCTACCCTTCCTTATTCAAGTTTCTATTTTCTGTTCTTGTACATCTTTATCTCTTTGTCCCAACTTCACTTTTACATTTTATCCACTCTGCCTGTTTTTCTTTATTGCTGCTACACACCTTTGTTCATAGCATTTTTCTATTGGTTCTAGCATTTATTTCTTCTCAAAGTCACATAATCAACACGCTCTCACCGTTCTCCTCCTTGCTTTCATTTTAAATCTCTCTTTACTTCGTCTCTCAAAATTCCCAGTTCCACTATAAGTCCTCTTATAAGTATATTGGGCTATTGTAAATAAATTAACAAACAATATGATTTTTAATTAATCAGAATTTTTTTGCACAGTTAATTAATAATCCAAGAAAAAAATGATATTATTCTAAATATTTGCCTTTTTGCAGTAATAAAAGTTTCGAAAAGACGTGGACAATCAGTTGTCACTGGATGTATGAACTCTAAGATTATTTTATCAGAAATTATTTTTGCCAGAACTCTCTTTCAGATAATCTGAAGGAGAATGGTAGAAAGTGATCAAATTCTAAATAGTTCCGTCGCTTGAAATTTTATTATGACATCATTCTGTAGGCTTTCGAAATGACAAAAGCACAATCATTTGTAAAAAATATGATGGGAAAGTTATTTAAAAAAAGCAAATACAGAGGAAGATGCTTAAAGTAAAAAATTGGAAATCGTTAATTTCATATGATCATATCTTTAAAATGAGTGCGCGAAATTCAAATATTAAAACGCTGTTTTGTAGATAAATCTAGTGAAAATATCAATTAACGATTATACAAAGTAATAAGCCAAAATAATTAATAGATAACGTTATACGTATTCGAAGAAATATGTTTATAATAAATTGTAATATAACTTAGTTCTCCAACAAAAGGTAATATATTGAACGCAAAAAATAATTGTTATGTTTAGTTCACTTCTTCCTTAGATGTTAGCTCCTTAATAAAATAATCATAAATGACGATATATTTAGCGCAGTCATTCAGCATAGTTAAACAGGCTAGTGAATCCTGACTCATGAAAAAAGTCAAATATACTGTACAGTATATGTAATTAACTGAAAAATAAAATAATCTACAATACTCTATTACAGATTTTAAAATCGATTGTGCTTTATTAAAAGCTACAGTTAAATCATTACGTACGTTACGTCTTAATGCTGTTACTTATATAGTGTCACAATATTGTAGTTTTCTGGATTTGCTCTACGTCAAACTTCCATTTATTCAAGCTTGGCAAGGATGCGCGATCAAATTATAATATTATAAATATTTTGAAAGTACTACTTATTTGAAGTTTGACCAAAAATGGAATTGAAAATGCACTTAATTTATAGCAACATCTTACAACTATTTTAAAGCTTTTACAACAACAAAAAATGCACATACTTGTCAATATTTGGTCTTGCCATCTTTCTTATCTATAATTACCTGAACACGTCTACATATATAATAAAAACTTTAAAATAGTTGTAAGATGTTGTTGTGAATATAATAATACATTTTTAAACAAATTAAAGTATCGTTTTAACACGTTGAACGCCATGATGGTCACTGGTGACCGGCGCTTCAAAATTCTAACAATTCTTTAAAGCGTTTACAAGACATGAACTCTAATGTAAACTTTGAAATAGCATTACTCTCGTTAATGATACTATGAAATAACAAGCACATTGACAAATTATCGAATATTTATACTTTTTACACTACGGTTTGAACAAGTATCATGGACATCCTTAAGTATGGAAAACTGGCGTAGCGGTCAACGTGTTAAGACTATTTTCAATTCCATTCTTGATCAAACTTCAAATAAATAGTAGTTTCAAAATGTTCGTAATAAATTGATCGTACATTGTAGATCATCTGAAGGAGAGGATAATGAAATATGATAATTATTTTTTGTGTTCAGTACATTGCCTTTATGCTCCACCATCTTTCTTTCTGAAGGGTTGCACGAAGGATAGTCGTTAATTCTAATTTTACCACTATCTGCGGTCTCTCCAGGCTCCTTCTGTGACATTACATCATGTTCACAGGAGGCCATAGCCATTCAGTTTCTCTCGCTGCCGACCATAGCTCTCACCACGTGAAAAAACGAGAGGTCTTCACCAAATTACCCTTACTGGGATATGACGCTCACCTGTCTAAGAAGAGTGTATCTTCAGAGTGTGGTATCGAAAGGAGTGATTCTACATGAAAAAATAAATTGAAATTTTACAGTGGCAGTTTTACGTACGTAGTTCCATTTTTGAATAAATCAGTGTTAAGAATTCGTGGAGTACGTGTACACTGAATTATGTTATAGGCTAGTCTTTGTTGCGTTTGAACTTATAAACAGTACGAATGCCATTGTTTATTACCATATCTAATTCAAAAAGTAATTTTATTTAAACGTTTATCACTTAATATTTACGATAGAATAAGAAATCAGAACAGCAATTTAAATAGCATAGTGATATTCTTCAGATGTAGGCATTAATTAAATCATATGAAAGTGCACGCATACTTTATTAATATTTAAGATCGATTTATTCGAAAATACAAGTCCGTACAAAACAAGGCATTCTACATTTTCAACTTATTTTTTCATGAGAGTCATCCTCTTTTGCCTTGTACCATCGATTCATTCTTGTTACATTGAAAACGCAGTATTATTTTAGCGCGAATGTGATATCATATTTTTTTTGTATAATTTATGACAAAATTTATTTGCATTTTTAAAATATTAGTAAATAATCGGTAACAGAGATTGTTTTGCTATATTGCAAACATGTTTTAATAATTTATTTTAGGTAGGAAAACTACTTTTTCATTGTCATCTATCGTATCGTACGAATCAAATGTTCGAACGATTTTATTTCATCGCATAAACGGCTTATGCCAAACTTATGCAAGGATTGTTTCGGAGTGAAATCATCTTCTAAATTACTAATGTACCTTGTTGGAAACGTAATATGGGAAGATAATATGAATTTTCTCTCATAACTCTAGTTATTTGATGAGTTTATGGATAATGGAGACTTATCTTTAGTGTTGATTAAACTTGTAGTTTTTGCGGAGGCTAAGTATTAATCAGTTCTTTCCCATGGTGTTCCTAAATTGTTCAGTTTGACTCGGGTGTGTTGCGACTTTTCTAAGCGTCTAGATATTTTCTTAACACGAGATACTTGACCTGACTTACATGGACCTCAGTATTCATATAAATAAATTATAATATCTATAATAAATTATTAAAATATGCTTACAGAATAATACGAAAATAGAAGAAAATAGTACGAGAAATAGATGTTTTCAATACAGAATGATAAGCAACAAACATCGTTTTCTTCGTTTGCACGTAGAGTAATCATACACGTAGTATTTCTATTCTGATGACTGTTATACACATCGTTCTTTTCATATCCATTTTTTGTTCTATAATCATTACAATATCACCCGTATATGTTAAAGAAGATGTACATCTTCGATCACCTATTTTCACTTATCCCTAACTTTCCTCTTCGAATCTCTCTTCCTCACATTTGTCATAAAGTTGTTAAAAGTGTACAAATCGCACAATCCTGTTTAATTCCTCTCTCAGTTTTGAAACGCTTTACCTTTCTCTTGCCAATTTTTACTATACACTTAGTCTCCACATATATTATCATTATTATTTCATAAATCTAGCGATAAATTCAATTAATATAAAATACAATTAAATTAATATAAAATACAAATTACATTACCCGTATAATGTTAAATATTGTTAAAACTCTACAGAATATTAGTTAAAAGTAATATAAATATTACAGGGTTGTTACGAAGTAATAATCAGGACAATTGAAGAGAACGCGGCGATAGTGATCAGCATTACGGCAGGACTAGCATTTATTGAAATTCTAGTGATTATTATGGCTCTACATC
Organism: Ptiloglossa arizonensis; assembly: GCF_051014685.1. Classification (NCBI taxonomy): domain Eukaryota; kingdom Metazoa; phylum Arthropoda; class Insecta; order Hymenoptera; family Colletidae; genus Ptiloglossa; species Ptiloglossa arizonensis. The sequence goes on along the minus strand of NC_135056.1, from coordinate 2,213,763 downwards.
TAGCTTGCTGTTACTGGCGACCACAACACGGTAGGCTTACATTTGTCTCTAATGACTACTAATCAATGAAAACAATTTTTTGTAGAAAAATTTGAACACTACGTTTGTGTATTTAATCAGAAAATGAAAAATGATCAAAAGAACTTCTTTCTCTAGTGACAAAGAATGTCTAGAAAAATTAATATATTCACGACGCCATGAACTTTGGTGGATTACTGGATGATGTTCTCATTTGCTGGCATTAGCAGATAGGTCATTGCTTAATGTTCCTATCTGCTAACGTACCTCATGGATGAGTCACTGTCGGCAAAAATATTCAGAATGACAATACAACCACACATAATATGATAATTAGAAATTTATTATAATTACAATTTTAAAAATTGAAAATACGAAGTCTGTCCAGAAGGTATTCTAGTTTATGCTGTAGTAGGAGAAAGAGTTAATCTTTTTTAATAGCAATGATGTCCCATTCAAAGTACTCTTCTTTGGATGTCAGAAAGGCTTCTTTCAGCAATCCTCCCACTTCCAAAAGCAATGCCTACAGTTGTCTCGTCGCTTTCCGTTTCATGTCCTCAAATCTTGTTTCTTTTAAAGGTTTTTCAATTATACTGATATAAACCATAAATAATCAGACGCATTTAAAGTATTTAAATTATGCTTAATGATTTATTTGAAATAGTTTGAAATTGAATTTGGTACCGATATGTGGTATTGATATTTATACATATTGTTCAAAGTGTGTACCTCGTGCCTCTATACATGCAAGTATGTAGATCTGCTTCTATTAACTACATCCACTTAATAACGATATTTTTGAAAATAAAATATTTTATTTACTTAAAAGAATGTACTTTTAAAAATAAAATATTTCATTTGCTTGAAGGAATGTACTTTTAAAAATAAAATATTTTATTTGTTGTAAAAAGTTTTTAAGATAATATTTCAAATAGTAATTTATTTGAAAAACGCTGAAGATATTTGTGTCGTAGTTCGAAATATTTTATTCATATAATTTATTGCCAGCAAGTAAAATATTTTTGCTTTACTAAATCGTAGTGTAAAACATATTTGTTTTGGTAATCTAAAAGAAACAAAGTACTTTTCCTCTACATTATAAACATACATTTAATATACTTCTTCAATGAATACTTCTATATTTTTATATTAAGAATCTTTAATAAGATTCAAGAAATCATAATATTTGCAAGAAATATGCTCCATTTGTGTATGTTTATCAACATAGCAAAATAAACACCGGTTCTATCAGGATAGTATGGACTCAACAGTTTGTGGTTGACATTCAATAACGTAACTATTGTTAGGAAGTTATGCCTGTTTGTAGTTAAATATAACTGTAAAATAATTAATACTATAAATGAAGAAGAAAATGTAGTTGCACAGAAAGGTATCAAGGAGAAAATTTCATTCATCTTAAATGGGACGTATTTCTCTATTCAAGACCAAAATTCAAGTGGTTCATAATGTGTTTATTTGCCTCCATATCTCTAGTTATTCTATTTATATAGTTATATGTTACTATTTCTTCAATCACATATATGTGGAAAAATTACTCATAATAGTATCTAATGTCACTGACAACATATTACATTGTCATTGAAATGGATGAGGTTTCCTCTAATCTATGTAATTACCATAATTTCTTATATCCATTATAGGTACTCATATTTCCATAGAATGAAATACTTGTTTTTGTATTATCAAAGGAAATTTACATTCAACATCTAATTTTTTACTTCACCTATGTGTTAATCATACAGATATCATGATTGCGTATAATAATCATAAACGTTCTCGCGAAAGTGTAACGAAGAAACTAAAAAATGGAAATGTTGTAAATGAACAAATAGTTGTAAAGAAGAAATGTGCTACTCAAGAAAAGGCAAATGTTTTAGTGCTTAATTACAAATGTGCACATGGCAAACCTTTTACAACAAAATTTATAATGGAGTTTAAAGAATTAGTTTCTGAACTAAGTAAATTAAAATCAGAAATAAAATGTATGTGTCGAAAAAATCTGGTTTTGAAAATAAATACAAAATATAAAAATATGATACAAAGCGTAACAGAAAATTTAGAACAGATAAAATACGTTTGTACTACCATTAACATATAGTCTTCCTTTGAAAGAAGTTTTCTTGGTATGACAATACATTGGATAGATTGAAATCTTAAATGACAGTTAAAGGCGATTGCCTGTTTAAGGTTTGAATATCTTCATACATACAATCGAATTGCATTAATCATGAATATACATAAGCAATTTCATTTAAGTCTAAATAAAGTAATATGTACTGTTATGGATAATAGAAGTAAGTTTATTAAAATTTTCAAACAATTTAATTATAACATTCAGCCGCTTCAAACTGACAAAAAAGAATTGAAATATGTGGAAAAAGATGGAACATTACATTTTTGAATTGTAAGAAATATTTTAAGTGCAGCAAATAACACAGATAAATAATATACTTTACCTAAGCATCATGGATGTTGTAAATACATTGAGTTTAATTGCTGCTAGAAGCTCAAATAAAGTATACGAAGAAGATTTGTGTTATAAAAATGTGTATCAGTCTACTATGTCAAAATGTTCAGCTTTATAGAACAAAACTAATCGATCTGGATTGAAAGCAATTGAAAAATATCACAATATTATTGACCAATCGTCAAAAACACCATACCCAGTGCAATGGAATACCATATACGATAGTATAAAAGAATTTCTGAATGTAGAATCAAAATTATCGGAAGTAAATGAAACTGAGTATACCATCATTTACTTTTACTGACATTGAATTTCTAAAAAAATTTGAGCATTGTATGCGGTCAATTGCATATGCTTTGGATAAATTACAAGGTGATAGTGTTCTTCTGGGTGATATCTATCCTTGGATTCAATGATAAAAATTTTGAGCAATGTACTTTATTACATGCGAATAGCTATATTTAAAAAGAAAATAAATTTCGTTTGCAAATGTGATTTCTACGTTAATCATTTTCACAATTTATTTTCAGGTTAAGAACTATAGGAGTATTCTGTTTTATACTTTAGTTATAAAAATAAAAAATAGTTTATTTTCTGTTTTAGATTATCAAAATAAAATATTTTATTTATTGAAATATTATGTCCTATTTGAAATACTGTTTTATTTGAATTGTGAAGAATCCATTATTTAAAATAGTATTTCAAATATTTTTTCTATAAGTATTCCTCAACTCTGGTTGGGGCTTACCTAGATGTCCAGATGAAACGCACGTGGACGAAAATTTTCCCTTTCTATTCCTGTGGTCAGGCGGTCTCCCGTCTCTCCATGATTGCCAATCCTGTGCTATTTTTCCCCGCTTCAGCATCTTTCATACTGGCAATCAGGACTAGGAAGGGGTCGAAGTGCGAGGGAACAAACTAGCAACTAGACAAATTCAAACATACCTTCAAACCGTAACCATCTAAGTATTAGTGTAGTCCCTTCCTACAAAGTCCGTCTTAACAATTTATTTACACAAATTCAATTAGACATGTAAAAACGCACAGCACTACAATATAATTTCAAAGATTGTACGTTGCAATAAAAAGGAATGAATGCGCGAGAGAATAGAAAGTGCGAGAAAAGTGCGGGAGGAGTTAGTCTAGCGAGGATTATGAAAACATCGTGAGCGAGAAAGTTTGTGTGACGTTAATTTTCATTTTAAATAAACTTATTATTAATATTAAAAAAGTTTCTTTACTTCTCATATATCCAAACCTTTATTCACGTATGGTTTAAAAAGATATCCCTACAATGGTAACTTATTATACAGAAAATTGCAACATCTACCTCTATTGTTTTATAGATAGATTTCTAATCTTTAATTAATATTATACAAATGTTTGATAATCGAGTGAATTTTACTTCTTGAAGATAGCGTAAATAATGAAAGAAAATAAAGTACATTTCTGGCATTTAATGTTCTTTTATTATCGTAAACGCAAAGATACCGCTTAAACCCAAAAGATTTGTTCAGTTTATAAAAATGATGCAGTTGCTGAAAGTACCGTTTGATAATGGCTTTTTCAATTTAAAGCCGATAATTATCGTTTTGAGGATACCGAATATTTCGAGACACAATTCATAGTTAATAATATCGATATAAAGATATTTATTGAAAATAATCTACAGTATACTACAAGAGAGATCGCAGACATGTTAAAAATATAAAAAACTATGATATCTGCCCATTTAAGAAGAATTGGATATATTAATTGTTACAACGTTTGGTTGTTGCACGCATTAACAGACAAAAGTTTGACGGACAAAGTAGTTTCCTTTTAATTTTTAGTAAAAGTTTAATACAAATGTAGAATAGTAATGGTTTTAGTAGACAAAGAGATATAATAAGAAGTATGCTTACTATCCATGCTGTTAAAACTTAACAATTTAATAAAAAGTCTGTATTTTATATATCTCAAACTTTCGCCTTTATAATTTTAACTTTACCAACACCGTATAAAATTTTAATGAAATTATAGACACTTTGAGAAACGTTCCTTTTAGAAGGAACTATTTACATATATGGGTACGCTAGGAATTGCCCGATCGAGCAACAAATTGGACATGCCTGCTTTAGACGTAAACACCTGATAGTGGCGAGAGTTTCGAAGAAATCGTTAGCTTCGTGAATGTGTTAATAACGTTTCTCTGAAAAGTGTAATAAAAACATTCTTTTAGCTCGTAATGTATTGTCGATCTTGACAAACTTACAACAGCAATGTTTGCTTTTTCAAGAATTAGAATAGTAGAATTACGTTATACGAATTTAATAATTATACACTTAATTTAACAAGAATGTAATACCTTCTATAAAATTAATTTCTCGTGCTAATATAAATTAAAAAGTTGCTAACCATTTTGTAATGGTTCAGCTGAAGTTTTTATTCGGATAAGTATGCATTGATACATGTTTCTCGTGTGTAAATACTCGTATCTTGGAAAATATTCTGTTAGGTTTGTCGATGCATCTGCAGATAGCATAGATTTTAATTTTGGTTCACGGTTCAGTCGCTCTTGATCGTCCTGTACGAGGCACGTACAATACGAAGTACAGTTGTCTCATTAGAGATAGTAAAAGCAAAAGTAATATGTATTATACAATTACTCTCGCACGAAATTTTTATTAAGTTATGGACATAATACGCTTTAATCGTATGGAAAATTAAAAGAAAAGAGGAGAAGTGTGAAAAAAGTTATAAAGTGTTTAACAAGAAAAATATATGAAAATGATAATATCGCTTACTGTAAGTAATATCTGGAGGCAAATAATAGTTTTTAGAGGCAAAAACAATCTTAAGCCGAATTAAGTTATTTTCACATAATCCATCATAATAATCGCTTTCTTTGATCTTCTGTGTGTAAGTAATGGTGTTCTAGAATAGGTGTTCACGATTTGATCGTCACTTTTTCAATATTTGCTGAACAGTGTTGCGTCAGTTGCATTATATTGCATTTGTCTCGCTTTGTCATAGAAACAATTAAAGCGTGCTACTGCAATCGCATTATTAAAACATTTTTTAATTATTTGATGTGCATATCGCAAGTGCAATGGATACATTAAGTGAAAGTGACACAAGTTTTAACGACAGTCTCAATAAAAGCAAAAAACGATCGATTAGAAGTGATAAATGGGAAAAAAGTAGAAGAAAAGGAAATCGTACGCAAGGTTAAAGTTATATCAGATATAAAAATAAAACAGTTCGCGGAAAAAAATTTAAGTGTATCGGTAAATGTTGCTTCGAAAAATGTCACGAACAATTTCCCAGAAGCATTCAGAAAGATAAATTTCTAAGTTTGTATAATTTAAGTGATAGAGAAAAAGACACTTATTTAATGACTTGCGTCGAAAGACGTTAATATTTATCATAATAATGGAATACCATATGTCGTTTGTCGCCTAACTGTGGCGATCGTTCCGAAGATCGTCTATATTTGAAAAATTCTGTTTTTTTTTTTCATTGACATAAATTTTTCAATATTGACACATTTGATGTAATTATAATATTATAATTGTAGGGACAGATTTTCGCGACCGAATCGCGCGAAGTTCGGGCGGCGAATTAGCGACTGTTTTCGGTAAGTCGATAAACAAATAGCAGAGTTTGAATTGAACCAGCGACCGATACGAACGTGCGTTGACCGGTATCGCAAAAGTTGGAAAGAAATTTCTCGAAATTTCTCTTTTTTCCTTTTTGTATGTATCGTGACCTTGCGCAGATCCGATATTTCGTCGTTAAACGAAGGGGAATACACATTTATATCCTGAGAAAAACAAATTAATTCAATAAACAATATTTTTCCTCACATAATAAATTTATATTTTATTTAAAATGAATTAGATATTGAATTTCAAGCAATATGCAGTACTTGGTTTAGAAAAGTTATATGCTATCGAAAATCGTGGCAAACATTTTAATCGTTCTGATCGTACTTCGAATGAAACCTGGTCGATGATAGAGAACCATTGGTCTTCCATTTTGAACAAAAATCCCATTACTGTAAAAAAAAGACCGAAAAAGATATTTCATTAATTTCAATCTTTCTGTTCGTTTATTGTATGAATTATTTAAAGAATATTATATCGGAAGAGCAGAACAAAATCTTACTTTAAGTTACAATACTTATTACAGATATTTTTGGAAGAATTCTGAATATGCTTTCCGGTCTCCAGGAAATGATGTTTGCGACTTTTGTACTAAATGTGAAACTTCGAACAGACCCTAATGACAACTGCAAGTCATCTTTTCACGATCATTTAGAGAAGGTTGTTGAATATAGAGGGTGTCGAAAAAAATATATATCGCAAAACATAAAGAAGCTACACACTATAGCTACACTCAATGATGACAGCAAATTTACTTAAAACACAATATGCAATAACATTTTAATGATCGAATTTGACTACGCTCAAAATTTAACAGTACCAAAATTAAATGTTAATTCCCAATATTATGAAAGATCACTATGGTCATACGCATTTAACGTTCACTGTTTTTAACGACAGTGATAGCAAAATGTACTGTCATTTAGAATGCGATGGTACTAAAAATGCTAATTCTACAGTTTTTTGTATGATTTTATTAAAAACAAGTTATCTGATGATAAAAAATTTTAAAAATAGTTTTTTTTTTTGACTCAGCAGGTAGACAAAATAAAAATTTATAAATGGTCAGACTTTGCATTTAGTTAGCAGAAACCATGCACATTGAAATTATTCATATTTTTCTGGTTCGTGGGCATAGCTACTGTCATTTGATCATATACATAAATCTCGACACAATAACGTCTTTATGGTTTTTAAAAGAAAATCTCGAATAGCACCTAAAAAATTGATCTCTAGACTAGAATACCCTGTTAATTGCTAGCTTAATTAGTTACTTGTAGCTTTATTATTACTAGTAGCTGTACATAAAATATAGAATGTTCCAGATATCCGCATTAGAAATTCAGATCTAAAGTCAGTAAAAATTTTACCTAGAAATCAGGCATCGCTTGTCTTCGGCTCGTGATACGAATCAATATTTGATCCTATTTGAAATATCAAAATTGCTACCACATTTGAATTAAAGAAATAGAAATTAAATTGTCAGTGATCTTTAAAGGACTTAAGTAACAACTTTTACTTCGGAGGTACCGAAAAGGAAAGTGAGAGAAATACAGTATAGACCGTGAACGAGATAGAGCAACAGTGAGGGAGCTATACATCGTTCAACGAGACGAGGCGGAAGATATGGTAGCTGTACATAATTGACTCGTGAGTAGGCCAGAGTCGACACAGAATTTTAGGGAATCCTAAATATTTAGAAAGAAGAAACTACATTAATGTGGAAATATTCATAGACAATACAAATATATATATAAATAATTAAAGAAATAAGAGTACACACACACGCACATGCACATAAAAGTAGATTGTAAAAAACTTTTTTACATTCTGAATTCAGTTTATTGATTGTACATTTAAAATTGCATAAAATTTAACCCGTGTCTGAATCTGAAGTATCAGAATCATTTATATTTATAATAAATGATTTTAAAGTATTTTTGATAGTACCATCTAATTCTCAACATTTATTTTCCACGTTAGTGATAAAATGATTTATACACTTGTTCAAAGCATCAATTGCTACTGCATTTACTGCCTCATGAAATAAATTTTTTATATAGGCAAATGTAAAATGAATATTTCTTGTGTCCATATCAATTCTATGGGGTTCAGTTCGCAATGATAAGGCGGGAGCCTTGGTACAGTTACATTTGTTATTTTCCCAATTTCGTCAACTGTATAAACCTTATTTACATCTTGTTTAACAATTTGCATCATTTGTATTTTTAGCATTTCTTCTGTGTATGCAGTATTTCTACCTTGTAACCATTACTATATCTCATTATCCATTACAATAACAGCATTATGTTCAATTTTATCCACAACTTTGAAAAATCATTCTTCAAAATGTGTGAAATCTATTTTATCTTGATAATTCAAAGAACTGTGATAATTCACAGTTCTTTGTATTCAAAAGCCCACAAAGCACCATTTACGAAGCCATTTGCGTTGTCAATATGCGTAATAATTAATCGCTTCCCTTTATCACTCGGATTTTTTAATTCGCAACACTTTGAGTTGTATGTAAGGACTCTCAGTGAATATTTATTACAAATTCGTTCCTGATCCGGCTTAACTGCTGCTGCAACGTCGATCACATGAATTTTTAATTTATTTTTTCTGCCTCGTCTCGTTGGGCAAAGTATATGCATATACATTTGTATATTGAGGGTGGCCCTTATTTTACTCAAAAATTGTGACATTAGACGAAAAAGTGATCTGGTATAATTTTAAGTTAATTAGACGTCGGTAACCCGTGTCTCATTTCAGTTAAAATTTAGGAATTTTAGCAATTCTATGTCAATTTCTGAAATGACTTTGTATGCTACTTTATTATTAAAGATTAATTAATGTTTGTACAATAATAACATTTATACACAACTCGTATCTGCAACAATGTTATTTATAAACAAATTTAAATAATTTATTAAAAAATTTAGCTTATACTGGCAAATAATGCTATAGCTTAGGCATCTAATTTGTGCAAGTATTAAATATTCCAGATTTTTACTATTGAAAATCTTTCTAATGGAAGAACTTTTTCATATCAACAGTGTTCCAGGGTAACGTTTTATGATATTATCAGCTAAAGTTGTTGTTAACTAAATGTGACCAACATTAAACATAGCAGTCCTTTTTCAGTTTGATTTGTGAGCTTAATGTTCGAATCGTGGAGTTTAGTTCGAAAATATAATGAAATCAGAAAAATGGAAAGCAGAAGTGCTAATGGAATATTTTCAGTGAGGTATGATGAAAGTCAAATTATTGGCTCCAAATTACCAAGTAATGGACAAATTTTACGTGTCCTACTTTATAATATAGATAAACTGAAATTATAACTCCATTTAAGTGTTGTGTTAGTGCGATAAAGGAAGTGGAATTCTGTTTTAAATAAAATACACATACCTATAAAAGACCCGCATCATGGCATTGATACATTGCCTTTCCGATATTGCTCATTAAATATAATTAAAATTGAATAAGATAAACTGTTTTCATTAAACCAGAGAAGAAAAAGTTGACCAGGACAAGTGATTGAAAATGATAGAAATTTAATGGAGAAAGAGAAGCGAAAAGCAATTCGACTTCAGCAAGAAGAGTTTTAAAGAGAAAATTGTAAATCACGACGGAAATATAAGGTATATTACATTTTTTAAGTATTTTTTGTCGATCAACATTAATTTGTGTTTTTTATTTTTGTTTCATTTGCATTACAGAAGATATGGAATGACAGTCGTCATCAAGTAGTATAGCAGAAAATATTGTAAGTGATTATGTGGATATTTCATATGTGCCTAAATCGTTTGATGAACCTGGCTCAAGTAACCTAAAAGACCAAGAAGAAAGAAAGAAGTTATGACTGTAAAGCTTGATGCAACTCTAAATAATTGCAAAATAAGTGGTCGTGATGCAGTTCGCATTATAACTGCTACTCCTGAAGTTTTATATTACAATTTAGATGAGCTCATCATTAATTGTACTTTAATTCAACGTTACCGCCATCGTTTCTGCGCAGAACGCACTAAAAAACTACGTGAAACTTTTCAATTAAATTCACTACTAACAACTACTATTCATTGGGATTTAAAAATGTTACCATCCACAACAAATACCGAATACACAGATAGATTGCCAGCCGTAATTACATATGACAACATGGAAAAACTTTTGAGTGTTCTTCGATCCCAAACAGTAAGGAATGGAACAAACATCGGCAATCTATAGTTCAATAAATGATTAGGATTTAACAGACAAGTTACAAACATTGTATTGTAACATCACATCTTTAAACACGGACCAATTTAAAGGAACTTGTATTATCTATCAGAGCAAATGAGAGGACGAGGTTTATTGTATCTGCCTTGTCACCTTCACACATATGAAATAATTTTAAGAAGCGTGTTTGAGGAAAAACTTTTCAAGTCATCCGATTCTGACATACTTTTGTTTAAAAAATTTAGAAAACCTTGGCCTAATATTAATAAATTAAATTTAAAATCTAGTTGTCGAGATAATTATGTTCATGAAAAGCTTCAGAATATACGAGAAAAGTTAGACTTCTGTTTATATAATATAGATCAAAAACAACCAAGAGAAAGTTATAAAGAATTTCTAGTGTTAACGGTAGTTTTTCTTGGTGATCCATTTCACTACATCAGATGGATGGTTACGGCAATTTACTTGCTTAAAATATACTTGTTTCGCCAAAAATTTTATTGTATATATTAGATGGTCGCTGTCTTATATCCTACTACTCGTAGGATATTGTTCTAGCCAGCCACTTATGAAATTAGCACAGCAGTACTACGCCGAGAGGCAGCTAGGCCCCAAAAGGGCTCCATACCGAGCCACCGAATAGACTATGCCTGTATAGAGACAGGGAACTTAGTTGCTGGGACCTTGCAGTTTGGAGAGGAGCTGATCCAGGGCACCAATATTCCTCTCAAATCGCGGGGCCAAACGGCCAAAATGAGCCTCAAAACGCTTGTAGCTGCTGAAGATCAGTATCAAATAATTCATCTGGGGTCCACCTTGACACATCTACCTGAATCAGAGGAGTGGTAGATCCCAACGAAATACATGTATCGCTAGCATTTCGGTTTTATGGAGCATCACCTTCGAGCCAATTCCCTTGATCCATTTGATGATATGTCGGGCACTGTTCTTGATTCACCGGACGAACCTAACGCAATGGCCCCTAGCACGGACCCCTGTGGAACTTTGACGTACACTTCATTCCATCCTGTACACCTACTCGGATACTCTATTCACCTGTTGTGGAAGTAGTCCTCGACCTAATTGCTTCCCAGGGTAGGATATTAAAGTATTGGTGATGTAAGGAAACCACCAATGTCACCTCATTTTGAAAAACAGTCGAGGCTGAGGGGGATCGGACGCAACGAATTGACCGTCTCTCCTGGAACCTGAACTGGCACTCGATCAGATCTGCCATGATAGGAGTCCAACGATGTGGGCTGCCAACACCCTTTTAAATAAATTACTTGCATTGTTGAGAAGATAAATAACACGAGTTGACCATGGACCGGATTTCTCCCTCTCTTAACCCTTTGCGGACGGGACGGTTCAAAGTGAACCGTACCGTGGTGCCGAGCTCCTGCCGCGATAGTTATTTAAAATTGCCAGCGCATATTTCTGCTTAACCTCGGCCATCGACATGCATTTAGGTGGGACACATATATGCGTTTCTCGGCTCTATCAACTGTTTTCCCTAAACGCATATATGTGTTCTTCGGCCAATTTGATGATTTGCGTAAAACGCATATATGCGGCACTCGTCCGCGAAGGGTTAATCCTATTCCTTTTCAATCGCTTACGAGATATACATATGCAATTTTCAATTAACAAAGATCTTATGCATTTTAATAAATTCACGGACAAACCAGATGTTAATAGCATTTTAAATTTACGCTTCCGTAATGCTTGTCATCTCTACTTTCAGTTTTACTTGAACAATCGACTGTGAGAGACATGTGTCGGATTGCTCCTGAATGTGACTAGTAAGTGTAGTGACGGCTATCCTCCACCGATAATATCAACATGGCTCAGGCCGTTAAGCCTCTAAAAATAATTGCAAAGGCAATAAATATACTATTAAAAGAGCTCTAAATGTGCTAAACTATTTGAGCTTACTGAATAGTGGTTATTAAAGAAGAAGAAAGTGATTATTAAACAGCAGATAATGATAAAAATGATAATTTAAAGGAAGTTACAATAGAACCACCTATTCATTAACTGTTCAGTTGAAGGTAAAATAAACTGTAAAATGTTATAATTGGAAAGGTAACCATCCAATCAGCTACAAAGGTTGTAAAGTTGGGAAATAGCTCCAAAGAAAATTTCTCTCAACGTTATAGAGTAAACCATACTCACAATAAAATGTACAGCTTAATAAGACAAAAATTAATTTAGAAATAAATACACATTATGTATATAATACAAGTGGAAAAAATACTAACTTCATACACTCATAAGGTTATGCACAGGCAACTACTAATTTAACATTACCAATCAAATAAAATCTAATTACCAATAACAAGGAAAATATAGAAATTAAAGAACTCTTAAAACAGTCCTTTAAAATATCAGATATGCTAACAAAAAGTGAAAATCGAACAAACCACACTAGACAACAAACACAGCAATTTACACAATATGCTATAACTACTCACAAACACATTAACGAAGATATAAAAATGGCTAATCTACAAATAGCATTCTGGATTTCTAATGGATTTCAACAAAGTGTCTTTAAAACAAAACAACCTTCATCTTGCATGAGAACAACATTGATTTATAATACTTCTTGTTTCAGAAATGCATCTCATTATAAAAAGCTACATTATAATTCCATAGTATAATATATCTGACATGAAACATCTATCAGAAAAACAATGTGGAAGTAATGCAATAATAATAAAAAATGAAGAAATCAAACATTGTTTACATAGTAAATTTAATCAAAAATACATCCAAACAACTACAATCATAATACAAACCGATAATAATGCATTTCAAGTTTCAGCCATATATACACCACCAAAATATAAAGCGGATTAATCAATTAGCCGCAAAAGCATACGAAATATCGATAGATAGAAGGCTAAAAAGATAGCATCTCTCAGACTTTGTAACTGAATAATAAAATATATACAACTATTTTGTTGTGACATTTCAATGGAGACTATCACACACGTGCTATACAACACATGTCAAAAGAATTTACTAAATATCCATCGGACAAATTGTAAAGCCATAATTACATATATTAAAAAATCTACATTTTTGACCTGTATAAAAAAAGCTGCGCAAATTTAACATCAATTGAATGTGTTTCCCTCACAGTCATCCAAGATTTCTGTTGTTCTAGAATTTGTGGTTGGTTTTTACTGGCATTTTTATGTAATACATAGGCTTTAAGATCTATATTAGATTAAAGGCATACTACTAAAAGGAAATAATCTGGTGAATGTTTGTCGCAAACCCTATGAATTATTCTGTACCTATTTTGTTCCATTCTAAAATTCCTATTTTTCTTGCAATTTTAAGATTGAAGAATTACATTATGCATATTTTGAGTTAAATCTCAATTGGATGAGATGTTTTTTGTCCAATGTAATAATTGACATGTGCCATACGCCAAACTAATCTTGTACAACTGATGAATAAGGAGGTTGTAAATTGTACACAATGTACAATAACATAGTATATTTAAACTTAACGTAATATAATGTAAGCAAAACTTGGGAAGGTAATAACGAAAGTAGATGACTGCCTAGCAATTGAATTAGAGGTGATTTCATTAGATTTTGTGCCTACACTTACTAGTTGAACTTCGACAGCTCCTAATTGGTAGAAGAGTTGGAACTAATAATAAAATTTGAGAGTGATTAGTACAGAATTAAAGGTTTAGGAAAATATACAGACTGTAAGAAGAAGCCATGGGAGAAATATAGGATGGTAATCACTGAAAGGGAAATACAAATGCGTTCATAATCTTTTTATGATCTGATGTCGCTGATACTTGTCAATATGGATAATAAATATAATGAGAAATAAAAATACAATAAGAAATAGAAAAGTTTTTAGTTTGTATTAGTAACTGACGTACTGATGTGCGTGATACTTCTATTTGATGTTCAAATAGTTGGTTTTTAAATTTACAGTTGACAGCTGCTTGAGCTAAAGAGATACAAATAGTTGTGAGCATAATTCTTCATCTCAAAATTCTAAGTATGTAAAAAATATATGCAATATGATTACATAAATTGCTATGAAACAAAAATAGTGGTATTAAATTTGAAAAATATACTTATGTCAGTTTCAAAAATAATTCATCATTGCTATACAATATCTGTGGCCAAAAATTATATGTAACTGAGAGACAAGGATGGAATCTTAGCTTTGTTTCATTACTTAACTACAAAAAGTAGAAACATCCACAGAAGATGAGCCTTAATGGAAGCAATAAATAAATGACTTCATTCAGTTTTTTAAATATAATAAATCCAACAAACTTGTAATTAAATAAACTGACTTTAAGAATAAATGAAAATTTACTAGATACAAATATAGAATACGAAACATGTTATAAAGGGAAAATATAATAATACAAATTCTTCACAAAGTGTTTAAGACATAAGACTAGAATGTTTTGAATGTAATGTAATACATTCAAGAATTTGTGGACATAACAACATTGTGTCTCTGAGAAGTACAGATATGCCATGACCTATTGATAATAAGACAAGCTATATAGAAATTTTTACATGTTGAACATGTGCTGAGTTTTTAAAGATTAATAGAATAAAAGTACGACTCTACAAACAATAGAATACACATCACAACATAATGGGATTGCAGAGTAGATCAATTGTATTTTGATTAGCATCATGTCAATATAAATACTTTTATTAGGAATAACGAAACCAACAGTTAATACATTGTTTCAACTATAGTACATGGAAAGCGAAACCCTTGGAAGAGTTTCTTTTGGATTAAAATTCTATTAAAATGGAAGTAGAATGAATCATTGATACCACACAAGTTTCTTTTTAATTTTCACACCTAGTTTGGTAATTGTTAGGAAATTGGTTAAAAAGAATGAAGAACGTTAAAACAGGTGACTACAAGCCATTGTTTGAGTTAGAGTAGAACATAATGGTAATTAGTTGAGTTGAAAGGAAAGGAACAATTATAACTTATCACCGATAAGTGAGGACATTAATTTATATATCAGAGGAACTGAGGTTTCTACGTTAGCAATAGTAACTGCTTAGAACAGCTAATGAAAAAAGGGTAAGACAATACATGGCATATAAGGTAATAAAACAAGTACAGAAGATAGCTAGGAATGAAACAGGTAGTATATTTTTCAACTGCTATGATCTGCCATGCCAAGCATGCTGAATATGTCAAACTCAACATACACCAAAAACAATTAATATTGAAAACAGTAAAGCTTTCTGTAAATCTATGCTATCTATGCTTCATTAAATTTTGTGCATGTATCTTTCCGTAATATTTTAAAATAAATTATAGTAAACTATAGTATTATACCAAATACTATAAGTAAGTTGGCGGACTTCAAAATACCTCAATTATTTTCAAATCAAGAATATATAAATATTTACTAATATCATAACACTTTTGGTAACCTTAGTAAATATTTATTAGCTTAGATGAAAGTAGACTAAGTACAAACATTGGTTTGTATATTCTCATATTGTATTACAGCATTACTTCATTACTATTACATATTTGTATTATAACATTTGAATAAAGCTCTAACCAAAAAATGTTTATATAACATAAAAATGTTATTTAGATTATTTAGATCTAAAAAACACGCGGACAAAGTGTGGGCGTTAAAATCTGAGCTACTTTGTATGTCAAGTGTAGAGTTCGAAATGTTCGTTTGAATGTGTTAGTGCATGCGCAGTATGTAATTGTGTTTCGAGTGGTTCTCCCGCGCTTGCGGCTCTCGCTCACGTTGGTTGGTACGTTTTTCTGTTTATAACTAATTATTAGCTCAATAAACATAAAGGAAAAGTTAATTGTGCCAGAAACAGCTTTATTTACCCAAGATGAATCCTAACCCACATTTTTTAAGTTATGGGCCGAGGAATACTTCAAGATAATCAAATAACCATCGAACAAATAAAGTAAGGTTAGATTCACCATGTAGTAAGTAATGAATCTCTCGAACTTACATTAGTCCGAAAAATTAGACACCACGAATTACGAGTGCTGGAAAATACAAAGAGCGTTCTAAGATACAATGAATTGTCGGGGATACGTAGACGGAAGTATCGTTAAAATAAAACAAAACGCTGTGGCGTGAATGCAGAAGGATGAGAAAATGTTAGACATAATTATTTTAAGTATTGATGAAACGCAATACAATTATGTGAAAAAACCACTAAAAACTGTTTATGAATCTAAGGGACCCATACAGCAGTGTGTGTTATTCAAGCAAATCTACAACATGAGAAAGGATTCAGACCAAAGTATGGCTCAATATATGGACAAGTTTGCATATAGATTGAAACAGTTGGAAGAAGCAGGCATTAAACTACCAAACGAGGTAATACCAATCATCCTGTTAAATTCTTTACCAAGCCATTATGAGACTATAGCCATAGAATCTAGAAAAACCATGCCGAACATGGAGGAATTTGTAGCGGCTAGCCGTACGTCTCAGCGAAACATCCGGCGTGAAAGCAGCTAGCATGGTTTATAACTCACGCATCGACAAAAGCTATTTTTGAGGAAATATATTTCGCTTAACTTTCTCCCAGGCATGGGCAAGTAACCTTTTTGCTGCTACCTCAATAGCTAATTGCAGGCGTCATAAACCGAGAGTTCTGGAAGGCACGTGCGGCACTTGCGAACAGGCAAGGGTGAGGGAAAGTCTCGCGGGTATAAGAGGACGAGCGAGAATCTTCCCGAGATCTTTTTTACTCAGTCATCAGGCCTGTAACCGGCGCGCAAAACACTGCACCGGCAAGTTCCGCGAAAGCTCTCCTCGAAACAACGTGTGTAACTACCGACCAAATAAAGTCAAACCGCGAACTATAAACGCCGTAATCAACAAACGATACTGAACGCGCAGTTGTGTGAGTGACTCACGAACCCTTCACTGGTGACCCCGACGTGATCACGGTATATCGAGAAAACGACATTGTATTTCTCTTCTTTCTCGTCTTCGCGGAATAATGTGCACACGAAACAGAGCAGCAACCGCGGCAGGTAGCGACGCCGTGGCTGCAGAACCGGTTGCGCCGGCTGAAGCCAGCTCGTTTACATATGCATACCCCCCCTTTTGGCCGGAACAACCCGCCATGTGGTTCGTCCAAATAGAGGCCCAGTTCGCCTTACACGGAATAACCGCGGACAATATCAAATTTTTCCACATAATATCACAACTGGAGCCCAAATACGCGCTAGAGGTGCAGGAGCTCTTCAGCAACCAGCCAGACAAGGACAAGTACGAGATGCTGAAGAAAGAACTCATTCGGCGGTCATCAGCCTCGCAGAGCCAGCGAGTCCTACAGCTACTGGAGACAGAGGAGATAGGGGACAGGTCGCCGTCACAATTACTGCGCCACATGAAGAACCTGGTAGGTACGATAGTCCCCGAGGATTGCCTGCGGACGCTGTGGGCAAGACGCCTACCCGCGATGACCCGGGCGGCTGTTACGGTGCGGCCGGACCTCCCGCTAATGGAGTTGGCTGAGATCGCCGACCGAATACAAGAAAACTTGGCATAAACACACCCTACGAACGTGGCGAGCGAGGCGAAGGACACGGAAATAGAGGAGTTACGTAAATAAGTAAAGGAACTGCAGGTAGCCGCCGCCGAACGACGTAGGCCGTAGTCGCGCCTGAGAAATCAACGCGAAAGATGGATTCGTTACCGTTCGAGGTCGCGGGGCAACAGCCCAAATCGACGAGCTTCAGAGGACGGGTACTGCTGGTATCATAGGACTTTTGGGCGCAGGTCCTACAAGTGCCAGCAACCATGCAGCTACCCGCCGGGAAACAAGACAACGCGTCATTGAATGCGGTAAACAATGACGCCCCCAGAACGAACCGCCTCTTTGTATACGACCGAGCTAGCAAAAGGGAGTACCTAGTAGATACGGGCTCAGACCTGTGCGTGTATCCTCGCGCACAGGTAACAGGGCCGGTCGTGAAAACCACATACGAACTCTTCGCGGCAAATGACTCCACCATATACACCTACGGCGTGAGGACGTTCCAATTGGACCTCGGACTCCGCCGTGCCTTCGCATGGAAATTCGTCGTCACCGATGTCGACAAACCAATCTTCGGGGCCGATTTCCTAAGCCATTTTGGGTTACTGGTGGACCTAAAAAACAGGAGGCTGCTAGACCAAGCAATATCGCTGATCTCCAGGGGAAGAGTCGCCGCCATGGAAGTAGGATCGATCAGAACCATCACGGGAGACTCACCGCGCTACGACCGGTTATTAGCCGAGTTTCCACGAATAACGCGGCCATCGGCAACACCGAGCGAGGTAACCCACGACGTGGTTCATTATATTCGTACGGTTCCTGGGCCCCCGACTCATTGTAAACCGCGCCGGTTATCGCCGACAATGTATCAGACCGCCAGGTTAGAATTTGAGAACCTGTTAAATCAGGGGCACATCCGTCCTTCTAAGAGCCAGTGGGCCTCAGCCCTACATATGGTTCCTAGAAAGGACGGCGACTGGCGCCCCTGTGGAGATTACCGAGCACTTAATGCTCAGACGATCCCTGACCGCTACCCCATCCCACACATAGAAGATTTCACGCGAACGCTGTCCGGGAAGAAGATATTTTCCACAATAGACTTAGTCAGGGCGTATCGTCAAATCCCGGTAAATCCAACAGACATACCAAAGACTGCGATAACCACACCGTTCGGCCTGTATAAATACACCGTCATGCCGTTCGGGCTGAGGAATGCCGCTCAGACGTTTCAACGCTTCATCGATATGGTATTGCGAGGCCTAGATTGTACTTACGCGTATCTAGACGATATTTTAGTAGCCTCGGTCGATGAAGCAGAACACACAGAACACCTGAGGCCACCACTTTTCTCGCCTAGAACTGTACGGCGTGGTGGTCAATTCGAGCAAATGTGTTTTTGCTGCGAAGCAGGTCGAATTCTTAGGGTATACGGTCGACGCGACAGGTAGGACACCGCTAAATAAAAAGGTCAGTGCCATAGCTAACTTCCCTAAACCGGAGACCATCAAACAGCTGCGCAGGTTTCTGGGCATGATAAACTTTTACCGAAGATTTATACCGCGTGCCGCCGAAATACAGAGTCCTTTGAACCAACTCTTAAAAGGTCCGAAATTAAAAGGTAACGCTCCGATACAATGGACGGGGGAAGCGGAGACCGCCGTCACGAATTTAAAAGAGGCATTAGCGGCCGCCGCCTTATTAGCTCACCCGAACAAGAATTCGCGACTCGCCATTATGGTGGATGCATCAGATCACGCGTTAGGTGCTACCCTACAGCAGCGAGAAGGCGCTTCGTGGCTACCTCTAACCTTTTATACGAAAGCCTTGTCGTATGCGCAAAAAAAGTACAGTGCGTACGATAGAGAACTTCTCGCGATGTATTTAACGGTTAAGTACTTCCGCCACTTAATCGAAGGTCGCGAATTCACAATCTATACCGATCATAAGCCACTCACGTTCGTGTTTCGCCAAAAACCAGAGAAAAGCACACCGAGGCAGTTTCGGTACCTAGATCTCATAGGGCAATTCACAACAGATCTCCAGCATATCCGCGGCAAGGATAACGAAGTAGCAGACGCTCTGTCGCGAGTAGAATCCATAAGGGAGCCACTGAATTACAGCGAGTTAGCGAAATCACACGATACCGACCCGGAACTACAGAAGTTCTTTATGTCGTCCGATACTTCGTTACAATTAAAGCGTATAAATTTAATGTCCGAAGACACGAACATCGTTACGAATATTTCAACCGGGACCGCCCGGCCATTCGTTACACGACCGTTTCGGTGACAAGTCTTCGCCGCGATACACGGGCTGTCGCATCCTGGCGTAAAGGCCACGTTAAAATTAATCAAACATCGGTTCGTGTGGCCGCCAATAGAAAAAGATTGCCGCGAATGGTCCCGCAGCTGCTTCGAGTGCCAACGCGCGAAGATAAGCAGGCACGTGTCAAGCCCTACCGGGGATTTTAAATCACCCTCCGGCAGGTTTGAACACGTACACATCGACTTGGTAGGGCCACTACCTGTGTCGCGTGGCCAGCGATACTGCCTTATCTGCGTAGACCGTTTCTCGCGCTGGTCCGAAGTGTACCCGCTGGAAAATATCGAGGCCGAGTCAGTCGCGAGAGCCTTTGTTGTCGGTTGGGTTGCGCGGTTCGGCACGCCGATGCGGATTACTACCGACCGTAGTAGGCAATTCGAGTCGGAAATATTCAGGCAGGTAAACGCCTTATTAGGAACAACGCATCTAAAAACAACAGCCTACCACCCGGCAACAAACGGCATGGTCGAGCGTTTGTTAACGTTTGTTAATTTTATTGAAATGATCGCGGACTAAAAGTAAAATTATATAGATATATCGAACTGGGGAGTTTTTTTTTTCTACGTGGAGAAAATCTTTGGAAGACTCCCCTAACTCCTTGAGGAGGGACCGGGGAAGTGTCGGATTCCCCGCATGCGGAACGATCAGTTGAGGAACCTACCCACTAAAACCCACCACCATGAATCGCATCAACGCTTTTCGTGAACACCCGATGTAGCGCGGTCGGCCCGCTCATCATTATTTTCGTTAAAGAGGGACGAAAGGTTAGCCTTCTCCCTACTTTCCACAACGCCTGGACGCTCGACGACGGGGCAGGGCCACACTGTTCCGTCACCACATTTCTCAGTGGCCGCACAAAAGGCGGCCATGAGTACCAGAACTTATCTTGTGACCGCTCTCGTTTATTTAAGTGCTACCTTCTCCCCGAGTGAGGTGCAAACGGAAGCTCGAGGTGCCCAGTCAACGAGCCTCCGCTTGCCGCTCTTAGGGGGGCATATTCGAGCTCATGTAAGCCGGCTCTCACACCTCTGTCCCGCGGCCATGGCCTTGTAGAGGCGACGAACCTGATCGCTCGAGCTCGGCAAGTTGGGGAGGAGTCGGTTCAGAGAGCCGACTATCCTCTCTAACCGCGAGGCCAGGGACCAGAAATGTTCCTCAAACCGCCAGTGGCTGTCGAGGATCAGCTCCAAATATCTCATCAGGAATCTCACCTCGACAACTAACCGGGACCCCTGTGCTCGTCTCTTCGTCTGCCGGGAGGAGGGGGCACAACCTTTGCCCCCATTCTGTGCGCTACAGATCTCCCAAGTCGTGCGTTGCGCACTAGCTCACGCGGTGACCCTCCGCATCACAGCAGTGGCAAACACCGCGGAGGTGCACCGTTACTTGACGTGCCTATCTCCAGACAGTGATGACACTAGAATGAGCGCTGCGCGAGGATTTCAATCCTCGCCGCCACTCTCCTCACCACTAATCTCCAGCCCTCTGCCAGCTTTCGGGCGGTAGAGAGAGGGCACCGTGCCCAAACCGGCCGGAGGGGAAAATACGGATTTTTCCGACCTTTATGTCTTTTTCCGTGCAGCCCCCTATTCTGGTTAGCGCCAGGCCCACCTCATCTCGGGTGACCGTGACGACCAACCCACTTACGCGGAGTTCCGCATGCATCGTAAGCTGGCGATTCGGACATCCTGGGCTTTCAGGACTTCGCCTATCCTTCGGGAGAGGTGGTCCGTCTTCGCGCCGCTGTCGGGCTCACGGATAGTCATTATAATATTTATCAAGAAAATTTTTTTATACCTACATTTTTAGCTGACCAGAAACTGATTAACTTTTGTCTGAAACATTTTTTCATCAAACTATTGGAAGTGTCTGAACAATCCGCATCGCTTCCTCATAAGTAAAGTTGCCTCCCTCAGAGGCGGTCAGGGTTATCGCTGCCGTTGTTGGAGACGCCATAGGCGAGATTTGGGCTTAACGCTCCTGCTCCTTTTCTTCTTGAGCAGAGCCGCTATCACCCCCCTCCACCCCTCCTGGCCACTGTCGGGAATGGCGGTGACAAAATGTTTCAGACAAAAGTTAATCAGTTTCTAGTCAGCTACAAATGTAAGTATAAAAAATTTTTCTTGATAAATATTATAATGGCTTTCATTGATTCCATTAAGGAAAATTAATTATATTTCAAAATCATCTTTATACTCTACCTGTAGAAAAACTATTAATATTACATAATATTTTTTTTATATTAAATAACTCTTATGAGATAAAACAGAAGTTTTATGCATTAAATATAAGCACAAACGATATCTCATCTCATCGATATCTCTTCCGCGCTTCTGGCATTGTCCAGCGGACCAGGTCATGGTGCAGCACACCCTGAAAGTGTGCCCAGCCTAAGCGGGTGAGCATCGTGTTCTAGTCAGCACGATTGTGGCGGATCTCTCGCTGCTGGGCGTGGTAAGGGCCGTGCTCGGTAACGAGAAAAAGTGGAAGGCCGTGGCGTCCTTCTGTGAAACCATAATTTTGCAGGAGGCCGCGGGGCGGAGGCGAGAACGGTCTCGCGTGACCTGGCACCTCGAGTCTCCACTCGCGTCTTACCCGGGGAGAGGGTAGCATTTAAATGAGCAAGAGGTTGACGCTCTCGGGAGTCAGCGTTCACCGCGAGAGTGGATATAAGATGGCCCGGTGGTGCCTTGTGTCTCCGTACTGTTAGGTGCGACCCAACAGTGCGACTGATTGGTACTTATGGCCGCTCTTCGTGCGACCACTGCTGAGCACCCAGGCATTGAGGAAAGTAGGGGGGGGGGGGAGGAACTTTCCGCTCCCCCATAACGAAAATGGGAGTAGGCACGGCGATCACGCTGCACGAAGAGCCACCGGAAAATTTGATGTGATGCGGACCCGTTAGCTCCCCGATAGTGTGCGAGGATGGTCAATGTAGTAGGTTTTAGTGGGTAGGTCCCGCATCCGGTCCTTCCATATGTGAGGAATCCCATACTTCTCCCGGCCCTTTCCCAAGGGGTCGGAGGAGACTTCCGAAGGTTTCTCCCAAGTAAAAAAAAAAAAGAAACCCCTCCGGGACGTGCAATGTCCCAGTCACATGGTCCAACCGTCATAGTATGTGCCCAAAATTATTTAGATTTTTGAAATAACAAATGATAAACTACAAGAGATAAGTAATGAGAGATCAATGATGAGATCATGTAAGAGTATACATAATAACAGATATACATAATATACAGATCATAAGGTATAGAGTTTCCGTAATAAAAGAATGTTGGTGTGACAACACAGATATAGTACAATAATCGTCTGCATTCTTAAACAATGTATATTCTCTGTTCATCCAGCGACGACAATTGTGCTACTGTGCGAGGAGAGTGTCACGGGACCGTATCGGATCACGGACAATAATATAGTTTAAGGTCCTTTCCACTCGCGCACTTTAACTCACGACTTCGCGCAGAGAAATATTAAAAATGATGGTAGCTTAACTTAATCCTCACTCCGTGGAAATATGAGGTAATTAGCAAAACTTACCGTTTATCGAATGTCTCCGTAGAGAATATATCGACGTGATTATCTTTAAGACTACGCGGCGGGTGACGGACAGCGATTTAGACTCGTGTAGGTTGGCACAATGAATGAATCTTTATTCAGCGGACGTTGGTTTATATATATGGTTTTTTGTTATCGATGATCCTGGTGTTTGGGTTTTGCGGCGGTTTTATCGGAGTGCTTGGTGATCCTCATAAGAGGATGCTACCTTATTACGTCACATAGACAATCTAGTGGGTTCTATTACCAACACTTAAGAAATTCCGTAGAAACATTGGGCAGAGAATCGAAAACCTTGTTTCAATTGGCGAATACACGCTTTCCAGAGGTTTCCATAAAACCCTTTACAGGCAGAGGCTGTAAATATCCACTCGGTGTTCCATGATCGCGTAAGACACGATTATTAGTAAAATTAGTTCCAGTGGCTATTAGTAACTACTTCATTTACCGTAAAATCTCTCATTCAATGAACTTTTACGTTACGTCGAGGAAAGGGTTGGAAACTTAATCTACCTTTTAACCGCTACCTTCTCCGAGCAATATGACTACAGTGGTAGTTTGGCGAAAGGCTGAGTTTGAAAACGCAGTTGTATTCGTCACACTGACAAAGTCAATGGACGAAGTTGGAGAACTGCGTCGACGCCAGAGGGTTTAAATAGAACGATCTGAACGATCTTTATGACGTTTGGTGAGCGCACCGCTAACTAGTGATCATTCAAGAAATAGTCTCCGATAACTCTTAAATCGAATGACACTCGATTCAGAATCACGTAAACTCATCGTTCAGGAAAACGAAAATCTCAATATATAGAAAAAAGGCGAGCTGCTTGTAATGGTTGAACACGTCAAAAGAACATTATAAGAAACTGGAAGATATTAAAAAGAAGATATTAGGACTTCGTAGATCGGGAGCGCAATCGAAAATCGAAGTGCTCTGGACGAATACTTATTGCTAACTGACTGTGCTGTCTATCGCCTTATCTTTATCTCTGTTGTTATCATTCTCCTTTTCTCATTATTCTGACGTCACTACGTGAACTCGAATATTAATTTTGAACAGCGATCAGCGGCCGCCCTTGTTTACTCGTTAATTCTAATCGAGAAATTAGAAAAACTGAAAGTCGTGTCAAGTCTATTAGTTTATTAGTTGGTCCTAGGTGGAGTGAGATTTCTTAAAGTCGCTCCGAAGAGGGGATAGCATATTTTTACTTCAAAGTATCTATTGTAATCTATGATTTAACAGTTTTTTCAGTATTTTACACATATTACCAGTGAATGAAATGGGTCGATAATTTTCTGATGATAGTGTTTTGCCAGATTTAACGATTGGGATAATTGTTAATAATGTATGGTGTTGTAAAATTTTAGGAGATAATTGAGGCCAATTGAGGGTAAATTTACTAGAAGTTGATTTGGATTTCCGTTGGGTCCCGGACTGGTACTTTTACAATGATTTAGTATCCTTGCTAGTTTTTTTCTTTTGAAATTTTTGTTAAGTGCATCTGTTGACCATAACTTCGAATTATAGGTATTCATATAATGTCGAATTCTGTTTGGTTGGTTTTATTTGTGTGGAATTCATTATCATAGTTTGCGTCACTGGAATTACTGATCAATGTTTCAACCAGTGATACAGTTTTTGTAGTAAGTGGCCTGGGGATCTCTTTGATTTTGTTCCATATTATCTTGATGGAGGTAGAACGCTTTACTGTTGATGTCCAGGATTGTGTTTTCCAGTACTTTGTGGTTTTTCTTGCAAACGCCCTAAGTTTTTTAAACTGTATTAAGTTCTCAGTTATTTAGATTTTTTGCATCTGTTAAAGACATATTTATATTGTTTAATCATAGACTTGCCTTGTTAAAGTGAACCAATTTTTGACAGTTTAGTAGAATTAAGTTACGATTTGACGTAACGTATTCGACTATTTTTTATCTTATGTTGATTTGTTCAGAATCCCATACTATGTTGACCGTTAACATCATTAGTGATGATAAATGGTTTTGATAACTTGTCACTGAGAATGCTTAGTTCAATCTTTTTGAGATAATAGGTGTTGGTATGTACATGTGGCAGAAATGGATTTTCGTAGGTTGATGGACTTCAATTATTATTTATAGATTTGAGTGAG
This sequence comes from Ptiloglossa arizonensis, assembly GCF_051014685.1. Lineage (NCBI taxonomy): Eukaryota > Metazoa > Arthropoda > Insecta > Hymenoptera > Colletidae > Ptiloglossa > Ptiloglossa arizonensis. The sequence goes on along the minus strand of NC_135056.1, from coordinate 2,187,824 downwards.
TTGGAATTTATTCATTGCAGTTTAGGCGTTTCAGTTTGTAATAAACAAGGTAAATTTTTTTAGTTGGATCGATTGTTGTGATTTAAGATAGGTTTCTTGAGGGGATATCAAGTCTAGTTGATATTCATCCAAAAGAATTTGTAGATAGAGTAGACGACGAAAGAAAACGTTTAAATTTCTTTGTAATCAATTGTTTATAATGCTGTGGTTGTGTAGGTTAAGGTAATTGCTTGTTGTTTGAGAGAATTGATGGTACTTGCATAGTCTTTTATTGGCATTCTTTGAATCGAGTCGATGAGAATTGCTTGATTTCTTTGGGGAAGCTTTTATTTGTAATCATTGACGCATATGTGTTGTCGTTATAAGAGATTCGTCCATAAGACAATAACCTCTATACTCAAAGATCATTGCAGTTTATGCAGTTGGGTTGCTCATGCACGATAAGTGTAAGGAGCTCACGACTCACTCGGTACATGAAATCAAACTAATTTTAATATGGTATTCGCAACTGCCAAACGAAAACGCGTTCTATTCGTATGGAAGCTCAAGGTAGACTGAACATCCAACTTATACCATCTAAAAGAACATTAAACCAAATATAATTGAGATAGCGTTTGTAAAAATCGGGAGAATGTATATTTTGCTATAACGATTAATATAAATTTTATCGTGCTCAAATAAATTGAAAAAATAGATGTGCAACGTAAAAACTGTATATTATCTGAGAAGAGTATATTTTTTATATTCTGGTGAAAGTCTCTTCAATAGTTGAAAAGATATTAATTCATTTTGATAAAACTGACGTCAAGAATCGATGACAAGAAAGTAAATTTGCGAATTTGCAAAATTTAAAGCAAATTCATGAGAGGAATTCCCCTCATTTTGAATGAGGTCCTTGCAAATGCAATTTTCTCAAAACTGAAATTTCATACAAACAAAATTTTATCGTATTTGTATTATGTAATAAATACTCAATGTTTCGTTTAGTGTATTATAATTCTTGTGTATATTTTAACTTTTATGTAATCGTGTCAATTCATGCATACAAAATGTTTCTATTTACAGTTATAACTTGTTGGTGCTGCTGTTAACCAGATGCAGCAACCGTGAGCTGTTCATTCCTTCGTGGCATAAATTCACACACGTGAATTGTTGGTTTACGCTTGCTTAATACTAATTCAGGACATATGTATGTTCAACACATACTCAATTCATACTTTACTAGTATATTTTAATATATTTTTAAACAAATTAATAAAATTGTGAAGTTTTTATTATCTCTATTACATAAATTCAAATGTTTTATGATTACTTAATATACAAAATTTCATTGAAGAAATAACTAAAATATTTTATGAAATTAGAGGAACAGTACATATTGCAAACAAGTTTGTTATTAAAAATTTAATTATAAAATAAGAACTTATTTCGGAGCAAACAATTTTCTTATGTGCGAAAAACAGAAAAAAATGAACAGAATTTAAAATTAAGATTTTGTACATAAAATTACCATAGTGGTGATTAAAAGAAAGTTCAAGACCTGAAAAGTAACAGAGAACATTATAACTTAACAAGAAGAAATAACATTTTATATACTTTGTATGAAACATTAAAAGTAATAAAAATATGTTCAGTACGAATAAATATAATATAATAGAAATAGATGAGAAAAATTTGCTACATAAAAATAAGATTAATTATGATATCTTATTATTATGTTTTCTATATTTACATAAACATTACTTTGAATACCTTGCATGCTATCTTTTATTTTTATTAGAATAAAAATTTCTTTTATTTTATTAGAGTTTGCAGTTATTTTAACATACTATTAACCTTTAAATTGCTATTGATGCTTTTACAGGTTCAATAAATACGCTTACCTAGTACTAGTAGCATTTACAAGTGCTAAGCCGATTTGTGCACTGCGTACCGTGAACGTTTATGGGTGTTTTTTGAATGCACGTTTGTTCAGGACGTAAAACGGTTTTTTGTTCACAGCGTAGACTTTACAATGAAATTTTCCACAGTTAAAAGATTAAACATATTCAAACAGATATATTGAAAAAGCATATCATTTCTATTATATAATTAAGTTTTTATTAATTTGAGTATGTCAAGAAATATAATCGTCTATATGTATTTTACAGTATCTGAACAAACAGTATTAATCATTTACGGGAGTGTCCTAGTTTAGACGGTTATTTTCGAGATAATATTTGAAAATTCAAAGAAAAAAATATAATCGTTTATTCAGGTTTCAATTAATTGTAACGAAATTTCAAGCAATTATATTCAATATTATATGAATTAAAAACCGCCATGCATCATGTGTTTTAAAATGTTTAAACGCAACATTGCAAACAGTTAATAAATAGCAAAACTGAAAGTATAACACGTCAAAGGCTACCGAGTTTTATTATACTGTATTTTAGTACAAGGTTGGATACAACGCAATGGTGGTGAATGTGTGCAAAGGTAGAGAAGACCGTTTGTTTGGTGATCTGGAGGTCGGTCGACATGGAAACCTAGATACAGAACTGGTCGTCAACGGAAATCTACGTGATGTCTAAAATATGGACGGTTTTGTCATCCGAAAGGTCGCGCAGAGCACGCTAGCCCCTGATTGCTGGCGTCGATGTCTTCCAGAAGAGAAGAAGAATTGCTTGACGATTTCCACAACGAGAACTCACTCCGATGGAGCAACAAGACAAGCTGGTCGCGACGTTGTTTGACATCACGAATGAAATTGCTGCCGAAAATTGTCATCGATGTAAACATTGTTGGCCATAATAATAGGTTGCTCAATAAGTTTTGTCGTTCGATAAAACTTATTGAACAGTACTAGGTTGCTCAATAAGTTTTTGAATAATTTGTCATTATCGAACGACAAAACTTATTGAGCCACCTAGTACTATACTATTCCAGAGCTAAAAGATTAAACATATTCAGACATATTAAAAAAACATATCATTTCTATTATATAATTAAGTTTTTATTCATTTGAGTACGTCAAGAAATATAATCGTCTCTATGTATTTTACAGTATCTGAACAAACAGTATTAATCATTTGAATAAAGGTAAAACTTATTGAACAATCTATTATTATGGTCAACAATGTTTACGTCGATCGTTCGATTTTATCGAACGACAAAACTTATTGAACAACCTAGTAGGCACCGCGAGGGGGTACGTGGGCTCTTCCCTAAGCGTCAGCTGTTTTCAAACACGCAGGGCAAAGAAGAGCGCGGACACCATACCGTACGTGACCATCATGAGGTAGTATTTCATGGGAGCTTCATGTTTATTTGAAACTTAAAGGATGTCAATCATTACCGGTCGATTTACTTTTTGAATATAACTCAAACGGTTTAAGTAATCTTGATATTTCTTTTAATTTCAAAGTACGAACTTGGAAGTTGATAATGGAACAAGATATCTTCCAAATGGCCGCCTGGGCTTTTTTTTTACAGACCATCGATCTTTTCCGAACACTTTTCATGATGTTTTCATGATGGCGCTGTTCGAAGCGTTGGTAGCACCCCCTGTTTATTGTACCCGCGGCACGCATAGGAACTCCCACACTTCTGAGTAGAATGGCGAGGACTTAAGCATTTATTGTCTTGCAGCTTCCCGGGCGCCAATTGCGCAAGCTGTGTCGTACCAAGGCTTTCGCTTAAACCGAACGGTGTTGGGGCTAACTTGCAACCGCTGCCAACGGTCACGCACGTAGGTGTTTCGTGCGGCGAGCATGGAAAAACCCCTCCTTCACCGCTCAAGGATCATCAGGAGGGAGGACTTAAGCAATCGAAGCATCGATGATGCTTGAAACGAGATCGCGACGTTGACTCGGATTTGCGTCACGAAACGGCGGACACGTGAAACCCGTGCGTCAAGCGACACAGTGAGCATTGATTTTGCGGCTATGTAGTCGGAGTCGCAACATGAACGCGCAAAACCGCGGCTGCTTTCGTAACGGATGACCTAGAGAGGCAGCTGATGTACAATCTTCCAGCGCGCGGACGCAATAACCGAGGAAGGTCTCGAAATCTACATAAGCAAGAGGATTGATGCGATCGGGACAACGTAGGCTCCACTTTCTGAAACACAGCTGTGAATTTTTTCAAAGCACCGTGGGGAGATTGATGGTCTGATGCAGACTCCCAAGTGAGCTTCGGAAGGTTTAAAAGTACCGATACGTGCAAATTTTTCTTCCGGACCGATATCACCGGAAAGCAACACGCCGCTGGGACTATTTTTTTTTTTTTTTTTTTTTTTATACGTGGGGGAAATCTTCGAAAGACCCCCCCGCCGCCTGGGGAGGGGCGGGGGGAGTGTGGGATTCCCCGCGCCCGGAAGGAAACCCAACGGGTGCGGGACCTGCCCACTAAAACCCACCACGGTGGCCATCCTCGCACTATGCAGGGGGAGCACCTGGGACCGAAAACATCATATCATCAGGTGCTCCCCCGTGCAGGGCTCTCGCGCCCGTGTCCTCCCGTTCCAGGGAAGGGAGGGGGTACTTCACCCTCCCTTCCCTGCTTTCTCCTCGGCGCTCTGGCGCCCGACGTCGGAGCAGGGCCACACTGCTCCGTCATCCCACTCCCGGGGGCCGCCCGAGGGCGGCCGTGAGTCCCACACTCACGACCGCCCACGGCCCCCATAGCCGGGCCGGAGGCACGGTTCTAGGACCGCGCCGTCGGCGCGGCTGCACCCCGGTTCGTACGCTCCCGAGGGCGGCTCTGGCCTCTCCGCCCTCGAGAGCGTCGCCGTCCCTTATTTCTCCCCCCTTAGGCGACGGGCGGTGGCACGAGACTCAAGGGCTACGTACCCCCGCCCGCCGCTCTCAGGGTGGCCTCCCCGGCCCTTCCGGAGGCCTACCCGCCCCCGGCCTCGGACGAGGCCTCTCTCGCAGTCTCCCCCTCTCGCGAATGCGGCTCGCGGCCTCCTTCTGCGAGATTACCTCCTCGCAGAAGGAGGCCACGGCCCGCCACTTCGTCTCGCTGCCGAGCATGGCCCGTACCACGCCCGGCAGCGAGAGATCCGCCCCAATCACGGCCGTGAGGACACGGCGCTCCACCCCCCAGGCTGGACACACCTCGAGGGTGTGTTGCGCCGTGTCCTCGTCCGCTGGACAGTGCCAGCAGCGCGCCGCCTCTTCCACACCGACTCGGCACAGGTACTGTCCGAAGCATCCGTGCCCGGACAGCACCTGCACCAACCGGTAGGTGAGTGAGCCGAAGCGCCTACCCAGCCACTCAAACAGGACCGGCCGGATAGCCCCGACAGTCCTCCGGCCGAACAACGGCTCGGCCAGCCGCTGCTGCCAAAGCTGCAGCATAGACTCCCGGGCCTGGCGCTTGAGGGCCTCCACCTCGCATCCCGCCAGGACCACCCCATCCTCGCGGGCGCGCATGCGGCCCTCGTAGAAAGCCGCATGCACGCCCGCGATCAAGTCCGCCGGGGGTAGCCCTGACAGGACGCTCGCCGCCTCATACGAAACGGTCCGGTACCCCCGGGCGATCCGAAGTGCAAGCCGCCTTTGAACCCGGCGCAGCAATACCTTGCTGCGCCAGGAGGCGGCCAGGTCGCCCGCCCAAACGGGGGCCCCGTATAGGGCCACCGAGTGGACCATTCCCGCGTAGAGGCGGCAAACCCGGTCACTCGGGCCCCGCAGGTTGGGGAGGATACGGCCCAAAGCGCCAGCTATCCCCTCCAACCGCGGGGCCAGGGCCCGGAAATGGCCCTCGAAGCGCCAGTGGCTGTCGAGGTGAAGTCCCAGATATTTCATCTGAGACCCCACCTCGACGTCTATCTCACCCACTCGGATCAGGGGGGGAGGCGGCTCTCCCCGGGGTCTATACATCCCGAGTACCTCGGTTTTGTGGAGAGCCACCTCCAAACCGATCCCCCTGATCCGGGAGACGACGCGCCGGGCACCGTCCTCGGCGGCCCGAACAGCCCCCCTCCAGTCCCCCCCGACGGCCAACAACAAGGTGTCGTCCGCGTAACACGTCAGGCTGACGCCGTCGGGGAGGTCTTCGGCCCGCAGGACGGTGTCGTACCCGAGGCTCCACAGCAGGGGTTCTAACACCGACCCCTGCGGAACCCCGGAGTACACCGCTCTCCTCTCCGTCCCGCACCGGCCCGGATACTCGATCCACCTGTCGCGGAGGTACGCCGCTGGGACTATGAAATTTTCGAAACCTCTCCAACGGTTTTTCGCCATTATCTCGAGAACGGGCACGGCGACCACACACTTTGGGCACATAGAAGCGTTCTATAGGAAGCCACCCACGTGGTCATGTGCCTTTCGTTTTGTTTGTGCCTCGTGTGCCTTCAATTGTTTGTGCCTCGTCGTTTGCTTGATCGTGACCCTGAGTTGCAGTTACTGTTTTATTAACTGAAGTAAATTAATATTTATAAATAAGGTAATGGATATAAGAAAACGAGGGTTTAGATATACTAATAGAACGGTGATCAGCTGAGTCGGGAGTTTGCCCGTGTTCTCCTCAGCCGACCTTGCCCCTTGGCGTCGAATCTACGTTGACTGAATTTTGTGACTGATTGCAACTACGAGGTAAAGGTGTCCTTGTTTTTCGTGAGTTTCTGGCGTACTTGTAAACCCCGGCGACGACGAGCCCGCGTAGGTCGCACCTGAGTTGCATTAGCCTGCGTGCGACCGGCCGATGTCCTAACCGAAGTCCTGGCTGATCATCTGCACTGCACTTAACCGCTACGTCCCATCGCTCGACCTGCGAGGGATCCTGGCAGTCGATTCTTTTGGTCACAAATTGACTTTGTATTCTGAAAAGGTGCTGAAATTCTTGAAATTAGAAAGTTCTTAGTAATACAGCTTTCTAACGAAGTGGACGCCAGATGAGTAAATTTTGAAAGTAGCTACACATGTTTGCAACTTCTGCTTCCCTTAGTCACACAAATGAATACGCAAAAGTCCCAACATGTATCCACAATAATCGTCGCTTGTAGTTGTACCGAACTCGGAGAATGGTCCAAGCTATCGCAAAATTATCGGCGGTGACCGAGAGGTCGGCAATGCTGTCATGTGTCCGGCCGCACAGGAATGAAACTAAGTAGTGTATGCGGGTAAAGTCGTTAAAAGCTCCTGATTTTCAATAACGAAAATTGTGAAGTGATCGCGGAACGATTTCCAAATTATCAACAGTGCCGTCGAACGGCTGCATCTGGATCAACGGCAGATGCAACAACAAAATCGCTTTTGGAAACGGTCGGGTGAATCACGCGTCCGCGTAATGAGATGATGATGGGAGCTCACCAGGTGCTCGAAGGACTCCACAAGATCAACCAGGTAGTCAAAAGATTGGTTCACAAGATCCTCGGCGTCGTCCAAGACCATCCCGAAGACATATGGAACGATCACTCGGATCGTCTGAGGAACGAACTTCTCCAGTATCGAGTGGTCGTCTTTGAATTGTTGTCGCAGTTCCTTTAGCTTCCCGGTCCTGCTTCGGACTCTCGCTGAGGTAAAGTTACTGTGATCCTGCTTCTTAAGGCTGTCTAAAAAACGTTCGATCCTGCCGCTGCAGTTGAAGTTGCGTCTCCATGATCGCACAGTTCTGCTCGTTGAACAGCGTCCAAAGACCAAGACTCGTTTTATTCCAGTCTCATCACTTCTGATCTGGCTTTTTGACGCGCTTAAAAGAAGTGTTTGAAAGTAGGAAAGGAAAGAAGAAGGAAAGCGAGGAGAAAAGGAAGGGGTAGCGTTTCATTCCGGGCCTGCTAATGGACTCATTAGTAAGGCATCCTAGCAGGCCTTGCCTATACGCCGGAACATTGGGAGATCGGTAAGGGACCGTATATATACCGATCGGAGCAGGTAGGGGAACTTGCGGGAAACTTTCGGCGGTCAGTTTCCCTCTAGTGGCAAGCGTGAGTATTTCTGCCGTGTTCTGACTGGGACTCACAGAGACCGCGATTTGAGACTTTGATAGGTTGTACAGAACAAGGTTACTGCCTGTCAAAATGTCTTTTAGAAGAAACTTGTAGACTGATTTCACTTACTTGTTACCGATTTTAGAAATTGAGCATTTCTTCGAGTTTTATGAGGTAGCTAAATTAACAAACATTTTGAAATATATTCTACCTTTGCACATAGTAAACGCATATTATGTACACAAGCACAAATTAGTTTTCAGTACAATCACGGGTATTCTAGTATGTTATTGATATTGTGAAAAATACTATGAATCCTATATAAAAACTCAAGCAAGTCAGTCGGTTCTTACTTACATAGTTTGTAAACATAGTTCTTTGACACGATCATTGAACATTGTACCTCGCTATTATTTCAAGTTTGTGCTAGCGTACACAGTATGCTTTCTCTGTTCGCAAAGCTAATACACACCTCATTATCTTTGTTAATTTATCTGTGTGATCGTAAAGGAAAATGTCTGAGAAAGTGACAGTGAAATTATTCGTGCACCAGGAAGTAATATGCAAAATGTGGTACACAGAAAAAGTTGTAGTAAGAGTTTCATGTGGAAACACTTCGAGAAAATGGACAGAAAGAGCTAAGTGTATTTATTGCAAAAAATAAAATATGGGAGCATGACTCGTATACTATGTTTTGCACACTGCATACAACTTGGAATAAAATCAAAGCTTAAAGTTTCCTTTATGAATGACTGTCGACAAGAAATGTAAAGATATTGTAGGATTTTTTAAAAGATCAATAACTGCAAGAGAAAAATTTATAGAAACACAAATGTCGATAAATCTGTTGAAAAGGCTTTTGCAATTAATGCACAAAGTGGATACCCGATAGAACGCCACGTACATGTGACGACTCTCACGGCCTATCATCTCAGACCACCCGGAACAGTACCCAGCACAGTGCCACCCGATTCCCATGGTCAAATTCGACGAACGATAAGACTTACTCCGAAAACTAACCGTGCGAAACCTTTGGCTCATGCTTCGCATGGCACCATCGAACATTCCTCAAGACGACACTATGTATATAAACCCTCCAAGCTCTCGAATAAACCAGTCTGCATTTTGAAGCCTACCCGTTGCCACGTCGTTACGCTGTTCATTTTTTTTTTTAACCACTGTTTCTCGATTCCGAGTAATTTCAAGTGAAAGTTCTTAGTTCGGATTGAGTGATCGTCGCGACTCTCACCAATCCTCACTATTTTTAATTTCTACGAGTTAGGATTCGAGTGCGACTCGAATCCTTCACTAATAAGTGACAGTTCGGAGTTTGCCCCGTCACATACACAATGTTGTAACGAATGAACATTTTACGAAGACTTGAAAGATTATGCCCGATAATTTGACAAATAATGAATGGAAACTGATGAAAATATTAGTAGGTTTATTGGAGCCTATAAAGGGCGTGACAGAAATAATGAGCGAGAAAAATTACCCAACAATCTCTAATTATTTGCCAATATATATTGGATTAGTTATCATACTTAAAGAATGTGGTCTGCAAACAACATTGAAACAGGTAATTTCTCAACAACTATCTGAAGAATTAAAGGTAAAGTCGTTGCTTTTTTGAAGTTCCTATTTCAATTTTATAGAATTAAAAAATTTTAAAAGAATTATAAAAATATTATAAAATATAATGCATTTCTAAGAGCGTTTTAAAAAAATGATTAAAAACGATATCTTAACGATATTTTGGCGGCGCTAAATTAAAGTATGTTAGAGGAAGGAAAGAATGGAAATATAAGGAAGTGGGGATAAGCGTTTCATCCCGGGCCTGCTAGTAGACTCGTCAGTAAGGCATCCTAGCAGGCCCTGCCTTATACGCCGGGACATTGGAAGATCGGTAAGAGGTCGTATATATAGCGATCGGAGCAGGTACGGGAACTTGCGGGAAACGGTTGGTGGTGAGTTTCCCTCTGGTGGCAAGCGTGGGTAGTGCCGCCACAATATCAATGCTTTTGGATCCCCCCTAAAAAGATAAACTGTTGGATACGAAATTAAAAAATGAAGCAATTAATTTACTAAAAAAATATTGTATGTGAACCTAGATATGATAACAATGATACGACTCTAGTTTGTTTTTAAATTAATAACATACGAATTTTCACATTCAATACATTATTAATAAATCATACGTTACTTTTTAAGAGAACCACAATCAAAATTGTGGTATCGGAATTTTCCGTTCCCACTTAAGACTGCTTCGAGTGCAGGCCTAGAATAAAAATACATTGCGTGCGATTGGGCCTGCATTAGGATAAACATTTTGGCGCCGATCTGTCGCCAGGTTTTCCGAAGGGCACGAACGACCCTTTACAGGGGGTCGTGCAAGACGACCGAGTGTGGAAATGCGTGAGAGCGAAAGGAAATACGTGTGGTTCTGAAATGAGAGAGATTGAGGATTAGAATGAAAGAGAACAAATGCGCGTAAGGATATAGAGTGCGAAACCAGCGTTTTGGAAACAGTATGGGTACGAGAAGAGACTGGTAAAGACGTAGTGACAGTAAGAGTACGAGAAAGGACCAGTAAAGATGTAATAAGAGAGGAGAGTTGGAAAGATGCACTAAGATTAGCTTAGTTTTATACATAGTCGATCTATCTTTCGTGAAAAGAGAAACCTATTACCAATACCACGTCTAATACTTTGGGGATGTGAGTACGTAGGTAATAAATAATTCACGCAATGCGAGTCAGAGTCGAGTGGATAGTTCGACGGACGGAAAAGATCTGGCTTCGCTGTTTATTTTACGGGCAACCTCCCAGTGTGAGCATTCGATCGCCGCTCTGCTATCTTCGAAGCCGATTCTCGCGATCGTCTTCTTTCGGACCGCGGTGACTCATCTTAGTCAGGTTCAGGCCCCCGCTGGCAACGATAGGCTAGTTCGCTTGTTTATGTTATACGGTGCCGTGTCCTCCGCGCGATTGTCGCGCGTCAAATTACATTTTCGATGCATATATATACTTCGCCGAAACTATCCGGAGAAGTCCACTACAATACTAATAATATTACAACTACAATAATAACACACTATATACTAATACATATAACATATAATATATATATATATATATATATATATATATATATATATACAGTGCTGGACGAAAGTATTGGCACAGCATCATTGTTCTGATACAAGTGCTTATAACTATGAAACAAATTGATAAAAAGGAGAAATTTTTTAATACATTTATTTATTTATTATTCTAGATTATTATTTAACAGAAACAGTAATATAAATAAAGTGATATGCGAAATAATAACAAAAACATATTTATTGAGCGTTTTAAGCGTGGACAAAAGTATTGGCACAAATGATTGAAAGTACTTAGAAATTAAAAATTAATATTTGGTTGGCCCTCCATTCCTCATGATAACTTCCTTCAATCGTTTTGGCATTGAAGTTACCAATTTTTTTGTAAAATCCGGCTCTATATTGTTCCATTCTTGTAAAATAATAGCTTTTAATTGGTTTTTGTTTGTTATATTATATTTTCTAATTCTTTTTTCTAATTCATTCCAAACATGTTCGATGGGATTCATGTCTGGACTCTGGGGTGGGGTATTTAACGTGTGTGCGGTATTGTAAACGATCCATTGTCGTACAATATAGGCAGTATGTTTTGGATCATGGTCTTGTTGAAAATAAAAATCACGCGGGAGATTTAATTTATTAGCACTTTTAAATAAGTTTTCCTTTAATATATTTAAATATACATATTTGTCCATAATCTCATCTATGAATACTAATTCGCCAACCCCAGACGCTGCAATGGAACCCCATACCATGACTCCACCTCCTCCATGTTTCACAGTGGCTTGTAAATGTTGTGGATCCATTTCCGTATTTGGCTTTCTCCAAACTAATACTCTGCCATCTGATTTAAATATATTAAATTTACTTTCATCTGAAAATAATACGTTATTCCAGAATGTGGGATCCTTTTTTATAAATTCTTTTGCAAATTCTTTTCTCATCTTCCGATTCTTCTTGGATATGTATGGTTTCCTTCTTGCGACACACGCAGAATATCCCGCATCTTTTAACACTCTCAGTATAGTTTTCGAACTTACTTCTTTTTGATTTTCTTCATTTAACTTTGCTCTAAGTTGCGATGAGTTTAATTTACAATTTATTTTCACTTCCTTTACAATTTTCCGTTTTTCTCTAACTGTTAACTTTGAGGGACGTCCACTTCGATTCCTACTTTTGAAATCTGATTGATTCTCAAATCGTTTTACGACACTTCTAATAGTGAATCGACTTCTATTAACACTTTTTGCTATTTCACTATAAGATTTTCGCATTTTGTGCAAATTTAATATTATTTTTCTCTCTTCACTTGTAGTTTCTTTCCCTCTTCTTGACATTGTTGCTTGTTATATTTCCTATGTTGCTAATCGACTGAACTTAAGGATGACTGTTAGAAAAAATGACTATCAGGGAATCCCCTACCTATACCATCAAGTAACAATCGGATTTTTTTCCGAGAGATACAACTACACTAAATTTTGTATAATGTGCCAATACTTTTGTCCACGCTTAAAACGCTCAATAAATATGTTTTTGTTATTATTTCGCATATCACTTTATTTATATTACTGTTTCTGTTAAATAATAATCTAGAATAATAAATAAATAAATGTATTAAAAAATTTCTCCTTTTTATCAATTTGTTTCATAGTTATAAGCACTTGTATCAGAACAATGATGCTGTGCCAATACTTTCGTCCAGCACTGTATATACAGTGAGTCACAGCCAAAATCGTACATCACATATACGAATACGTTTCGTCTCGTGAAAAAGTTCAGGAAAGATATGGGGGAAAAAATATCATGAATCTATATTGTAAATGTATCTATATTTATTATGTAGTAGTATCAAAAGGAACAAAGTTGTCTAAATATAAAAAAAAAACAAAGTTACTATGATTCAGTCTGGAAAACTACTCACAGCTAAAATCGTACAGTATACTAGTATGTAGAAAAGTGACCAACAATTTGTTTAAATTAAAGATTAATATTTTGTTGGGTGCCCACGACTAAATTCTACCGCACGCAATCTATTTGGCATAGATTTTACCAATTTTTCAGTAAAACTGGGTTCAATTTTTCTCCATTCCTCCATTAATACCCTTTTTAAATCATTTTTATTTTTAATAGTATGTTTCCGGATTCTAATCTCTAATTCATTCCAGACGTGCTCTATCACGTTCAAATCAGGTGATTGTGGAGGTGCGTTTAGTACTTTAGGGCAATTTTACAGTACCCACATTTTGGCTACATGCGATGTGTGTTTGGGATCATTGTCGCTATAAAACTTAAACGAATTCAAAATCCCTAATTTCTCGGCACTGTCCCTCAAATTGTTTTTCAAAATATCGATGTAATCATATTTATTCATGTTATCTTCGATAAATGCTAAGTTACCCACTCCGGCAGCGGACATGCAGCCCCAGACCATTACTGATTGCCCTCCATGTTTCACGGTACTGTTTAAATTTTGTATTTCAAACTCCTCATTTGGTCAACGCCACACCGTAATTTTTCCATCTGAATGAAATATGTTAAATTTACTTTCGTCCGTAAATATAGTTTCTTTCCAAAAATCAAAATCTTTGTATATATATTCTCTTGCGAAATTTAGTCTCTTTCTTCCATTCTTCTCGTTTATAAGAGGCTTATTCCGAGCTGTACGACCGTGAAAATTATGTTTTTTGAGTATTCTCCTTATTGTTTCTGGATTTACACTTTTCCCTAAATATATTTCTACTTCATTAGTAAGTTTAGGTGCACCGATCTTCGGATTCTCTTTAATTTTTCGTACTATCCATCTTTCGTCGTACGCGATGAACTTTTTGTTTGGAGCTTTTCTTGACGCATTACTTATTCTATTTTCGTTTTGGTATCGTTTTACAATATACTGAACAGTACTGGCACTTCTACCAATAATCTTCGCAATTTCACGATAGCTTTTTCCACTTTGAAAATTTCTTATAACTATTTGTCGCTCTTCTATCGTTGTCTGCTTCATTATTACTATCTTTCTCTTTTTTTTTCAACTACGAACCTTACAACGCTAAACGACAACTGCGAATACGCCAAACAATGCAATCATTCATTTGTTCCATAATTTTCATTTGTTTTCAGGGATTCCCCTTGGGGAATATTACAAAATATGTATACTGTACGATTTTAGCTGTGAGACGTTTTCCAGACTGAACCATAGTAACTTTGTTTTTTTTTTATATCTAGACAACTTTGTTCCTTTTGATACTACTACATAATAAATATAGATACATTTACAATATAGATTCATGATATTTTTTTCCCCATATCTTTCCTGAACTTTTTCACGAGATGAAACGTATTCGTATATGTGATGTACGATTTTGGTTGTGACTCATTGTATATATATACACACACACACCACCCACCACCAACACACCGCACGGAACAACATAATTTGTATCCTATAACAATACACGTAATTCATGAAAATGTCCAATCTGATACGGGTCAATTCAAACAAGAAACGAGTGAATTACAATACGCAATCCAAACTAATCATCGCAATCCCCCAACCAGAAGCATTGCATTGGAAAGAAAGCAATAGAAGCCACAAAATTTGATGTACACAACTTACATCATATTCAAAAAATTTGATCGAAGCTCAGCACGAAGCCATGATTATCGAAGCGTGATATAAAGAAACGCGATCTGTACATCAAAATTCAAAACTTACTAACTTAATTAAATCCTCTAACATTCAACAAAATCAGCAAGAAATTATCAAATTTGCAATATTGATTCCAAAAGCAATAACTTGCGAAACAAAGGACCCACGAAAGAAAATTACTTCTAACTCGAGCCAAGAAACTTTCAACTCTTTCGATTCGGCAAACTACCGCCACTATACCCCAAGAGAATTACAACACATTCGATGTAGGTTTACCGGAATGTTACAAACAAGAAGATTTCTACTGAATACAGGAGTTGGTATTAACCTACTCAAAAATTCATAACAGAACCAAAACAATTGGAACAAACTAGAATCATCCAATTAGGCAACAATTCTCGCGAACTAACACATTTCGTTACATTCACAACTCTCGAACAAGACCATATTGTAGGAATTTTATTTTAATTCATGGTGGTTATAAAATAAGGGTGAATAAAGTTCTAGTATATTCGTGTATTGAATGATGTAGTAGTGGGAACAAAATATTAACGAAACACACAATTAATAACTACGCTAACTACGCTGACTACGCTGTTCTTTCGCGACACGACGCGCTTCGACGATTTTCCAACGACTACTCTTGATTGCCAATAACTGCCGATGACTGCCCTAAACGCCCTTCTTTCACACCTTATATCCTCACACGCATTCATTCTCTTTCATTCTAATTCTTAATCTCTTTCACTTTATGCATCTGGTCACGTACGCCGAAAATTTCCTAGTATAATTCGGCATAATTGGATTACCGTTCCTCGAAAAATATAAATATTCTAATAACAAAAAAACTTTACAATTTGGTAACTAAACATTTTCTTTACAGAATACCCCAATTGAAGTTGAAATGCCGCCACGAGATATTGCAAAATCAACAATGATGTCACTCGAGTATGCTTTATTAATACTGGTAAGCAAACCATAAGTACTTTAAATACTATTGATCTGCCAACTACATAGACTATCGAAGTAAACCCCCAAAACAAGAAAATACGTCAGTTTTGGAGGACCAAAAACACTTCCAAGAAGGAGAATATGAAATCACCTCATTTACAATCTTATCGCGTCATGTAAGCAACTCCTTATTTTGAGTACCCATAACAAGTTACGCGGATCTAAAGCATCAGAACAACTCATCGTTCAAAGATAAAACACCCCTAGATAACATCAATTGAACTTCGCCCCTCGTCTAACCTTTAAACTGAATAAATCTCGTGTCACTCGCTAAACCTTCTTTTACTACGGTTCAACGAAGTGTCAAAGTCAAGTAGAATCGCGTTACAATCTTTTCTTAGTTCAAAAATTTATTTCTTTAACAATCCTTAGTTAGAATACTTTAACAAATGACAGGTAAAAGTCCCGTCAGACCAGTGTGACCTTGTCAGTAGGTTTCGTTGTTCCCAGAATTATCGCGAATATTTAATGTATGTCAAAGTAGACCTTAGTTTCTTTGCTTTTTTTTATACTTTCACTTATCTGTCATTCTGCTATTTTATGTTTCCTATTTTTTGTTTCCCAGTTTCGGCGATTCCTCGTTTCGCTCTCGAGCGATATGGAACGCAAACATATAGCGACCCTGCCGCTTTCTCTGCTTTCCTGTGGTTTTCTCCGCTTTCTTTTCCGTTTCTGTTTTCTATTTTTTACTATTCTACATCTGTCTTTGTCTTTTCCTGAATCGGGTTGATGACGATACGAAGCAGATTCACACTCTGTTTACTGTCCCAGTAACCACCCTAGAAGAGAAATGCATCCATCCTATGCCTCTCGCATCTCCCCTGACGACCATGACCTACTAATCTAGGTCACGTAAGCCCAGAATCGGAAAGATAAAGAGGACCGTAGTGTTGGACAGAGGATTGTTGTATAGCGTGTCATTCCAAAAAAAAACAGTATGTCTTCGATCGAGAGTCGTTATTGGTACTTGTTGATACGCGGTCTTAATCAGTGTTAAATTTAGTTACGACAGACTTACACGTACACTCTCGTAACATTAATAATCTCTTTTCCCACAATATCAGTGCTCTAATCATGCATATAGCATTAAGACAAACTAGCTGTGTAATTAATAAAATCGGAGTACTTTTAAGAAGAGAAGGTTTGATTTTTTTTTATGTTCCCCTTTCGCACCTCGATGTCTATAAGATAACGAAGTTTAATATTGTTATTTTCATGCGTAGATTATTTCTATTAAATATGAAACTGTTCGACAAGGAGAAGATCGGAATGTAGAAATTGCTTTTGGAATAAGATTGAATGCAAATTATAATATGTATTTAATATTACGATACTCAGAAACCTTTTGTTAAAATGGACTCTAGTTTTTGAGAAATTTGGATTAAAAATTCGTTTCGCAGATTTCTTTTATTTGATATATAATGTAAATTAGTGATATGTACAATAAAATCTATTTTTTGAACCTATATTGTTGCTTTTTAATGTTCTTTATCTGCTGTAAATATTATTTATATAGAGAACTGGAAGAGAATTGAAATAAATATGTAATTTATCTATGGTGTTACGCAGTAGGAAACAATTGCATTTAACTCGACGTTGGCCTCATCCACCCGCATCAAGGGGTATGGCGGTTCCTGCTGAGGTGCGTATATCGTCAGCACCTCGGTCTTATGGAGTAGTCCTTAGTAAGTAATCGTCGACACCTAGCACCAACGTGTCGTCGGCAAATCACGTCAGGGTAATGCCGCTGGAGAAGCTCTTGGTCCAATAAACAATGTTGTACTCGAGGTTTCCGTCCCAGGACGGAAGCATGCAGAACCCCACAGTACACTTATCTCCGTTCCATCCCATACTGACATAATATATCCAATTATGGATTGACTTTAGGAGCTCTTGGTAGGGAATTAAGTCATTTGATTCAGTAAACGGGGAGTTTGCTGCTTACTTTGCATAGTATTCATTTTTT
The DNA here is from genome assembly GCF_051014685.1 of Ptiloglossa arizonensis. Taxonomy (NCBI): domain Eukaryota; kingdom Metazoa; phylum Arthropoda; class Insecta; order Hymenoptera; family Colletidae; genus Ptiloglossa; species Ptiloglossa arizonensis. Next base: position 2,170,187 of record NC_135056.1, on the reverse strand, counting down.
TCATTTCCAAGTATTCTCTAGTGTAAAGGAACCCAGACACCATACATGTGACGCCAGGGATTCAAACATCAAATCTACTATGGATTCTTCCCGCACCACACGCATGTTAGCTCCGATCTCCGATTAATTAGTTGGAGATCGAACCCCTAAGCCATCAACTTGGAGTTAAAGTCTCTCAGGACGATCACCCGTCGGAGCGCGAACCTTACGAGGGACAGTTGAGCGACACGTAGCACCCCACCACGTTGACTTCCCTAACTTAATGGTGACGAAAGGGGAGAGAGGCTTAGAGCTTGTAGAACCGCAGCGTCTGACGGCGCAACTGTGCTCTGTTCGATGTTGGAGAAGGAGGATGAGACCGACGCGAACTGTATGAATCCGCTGCTGCAGGAGACGGAAGATCTCATGGAGGAGAAAATCGAGGAGGTCATCGAACGAATTGCCTTGTCCCTGAGAGTCGTTGAAAAGGTGGCGCAAGCGTCGTGACATTTTGGTGCCTCTGAAATCAGGACCCTCAGTGATGCTGTGGCAAATACGCGCCTTAAGGTCTTGGAGCTGGGCCGTCGTGTCGCGACCACCTGCAAAAACAGATGACCCTCGGTAGACCCGAATATCCGGTTGACTGAACTGGAGGTCAGTGTGGAGGAGTTGGTCGCAGCCACCTGGAAGCTGGGGGCGAAAAACACTGCCCCGGATCCGGATGGTATACTCGGCCGAGTCTGAGTTTTGGTTCAAAGCGTCCTCGGTGACAGTCTTCGGCGGATTTCGACCGCTGCCAGAAGACCGAACGATTCCTTTTTGCTTAGAAAGTGGCCCCAATGGTCCTTCGGAAGGAAATAAAGCAGGTCTGCGGACTCTCCGTCCGCGTACCGGCTCATTTGTCTCCTCCACGATGCCGACAAGCTCTTGGTAAGATACGGCCCGTATCATCGGGCACCTGTCGCAAAGTGGGCCCGATCTGAACAAGAGCCAGTTTTGGGGGGAACTGTGAACCATCGATGCGATTCGTCGCGTCCAGTTCCTTCTAGGTTTCGATCATCGCCCAGAGTGGGATGGCATTAACAATGTCACCTCCAATGCCTTCAACACCCTACTATCGGGGACAATCAGACAGGGACTCGAAGAGCTTCAAATTGCCATCTATCTAGGCTTGGCATGCACTAAACGCCTGCCAATAACATGTGTCAACCTCTCCTTCTCATTGGTGAGCGTTGGACGATTGTGATCTCATTCCCAGTCGGTGAACAGGTCAATGTGGCTAGTGACCAAATGGGACAGAGTGAAAATTAACTGCTTAGGTGGCTGGGGAGAGGCTTTGGTACACTCATCTACTGCACGGTGCAGGTACTATCCGGCCACGGTTGCTTCGAGCGATATCTGCGTCATATAGAGAAGAAGGTGACGCCGTGCTGCTGGCACCGTTCCACGAACGAGGACACGAGGTGTGCTCTGCCTGAGCAAGTGAGCGTCGTGTCTTGGTCGGCGTGATCGGAGGGACTTCTCACTGTTGGGTGTAGTACGGGCCATGTTCTGTAGCGCGAGGAATGTCAGCAAGGGCCATAAAAAGCTCCCTTAACAGTGATAGGCGGGAGCACGTCTGCCACACGCTCCAACTTTCACCTCCCTTGGAAGGACGGAGGTGGCCGGCAGTAAACAAGCCCGTCTCCCCTCAATCGACAACGGAGCTGCTCTTGGGGATAAGGTGAGCTCCTTTCCTCAAGAGCAGAAACAAAATAATAACTGCACTAATGGCGGACAGGAGACTTCTCCCGTCGCTGGACCGACGGACGCGCAGCATGAGGATTAAGAGGTCATGCTGATGCGGCTTTATCACCTTGGGCCACCCGGAACGCTGCCAGTGCATACCGATTCCCAAGCTCGAATTCGACGAACGCCCTCCCGATAAGACTTACTCCGAAAACTAGTCGTGTGAAACTTTTCAGTCCGTACTTCACATGGCCCCATAGAACATTCCTTAAGATAACTGTTTTTGCCTCTCGCCGACTTTGTAAGGGTCGGCCGAGACAAAGTGTTGAAGATAGAAAGGTTGTAGTTAAAACTATATATTATTTATAATTAGTACAATGGATACGCATGTAAGAAAGCGATGGTTGTATATTTGATCTACTCGTGAGCGTAAAGTCCGGGCGCACTCGCGTTATGCTTAGTCGACCCGCTTATCGGCGTCGATGCTAAGACCGTAGCGTATTGACTCGGAGGTTCACTCCCGTGGTGTTAATGGTTTGATCTGTTCCTTCAGGTCGATGGTGTAAGACTGCCGATTTCTTTCGGCCATATCCTGGAGGAAAAGAAGTCGTCCTTCCCCCTCCATGCGGGCTTGGAGTCGTGTGCCTCGCGTCGCGGGCTTGGTGCCGTGTGCCTAGTGTCGCGTGCTTGGTGCCGCGTGCAAAGCCCAATGGCTAGTCCACGTGGAGTGCAACTGCGTTGCGTCGGCCGTTGTCCACTCGGATTCCGGGAAGGCTATCTTACAAAGGCCTAGCCGCTCGATGCGTGGTCCTTTGCTGTGTCCCGCGTTGTTTGGGTGACCGCTGATCCTCTTAAGAAACGCCGCTCCTCGCGGCGTTGTCTTCTAACGGCCTAGCCGCTCGATGATTGATCCTTGCCGCGTCCCGCGTCGATTTTGGTGACTGCCGATCTCTTTGAAAATAGCCGCTCCTCGCAGCGTTATTTTCCAACGGCCTAGCCGCCCGATGATTGATCCTCGCCGTGTCCCGCGTCGGTTTTAGTAACTGCCGCTCGTCCGCTGTCCTTGTTTGTTGGAAGGGAACCGCGAAGTCCCGACAATAGCAATACGTATATAAACCCACCAAGCTCTCGAACAAAACAGTCTGCATTTTGAAGTCTGCCTGTCGCCACGTCGTTACGCTGCCCGTTTTAATCCACTGTTTCTCGATTTCGAATAATTTCAAGTAAAAGTTCTTAGTTTGAATTAGGTGAACGTCGCGACTCTCACTAATCCTCACTATATTTAACTTCGACGAATCAGGATTCAAGTGTGACTCGAATCCTTCACCAATAAATGACAGATTGGAGTTTGTACCGTCACACTGACATGCTGTTCTTGGTGGCCTCCCTAGACTGTTCTCTCTACTGAATGATGTCTGAGTGGCACGTGATGATAGGGTCGGACACAACATCTGACCATTGGAATTAAATATGGTCTTCTCCACCTCCGATTTGGCCGCTGCCATATTATGGCACCACCGCCCAGGTCCGGGGTATCTGCAGCACTGACCGAGCACGATTGTTTCGGGCAGTACCTACACCGTTTAAGAAAGGAAGCGACAATACACTGCTTACATTGTCCCGGTGACTAGGATACGGCGCACAACACCGTAGAAGTGTACCCCACTTGGGCTGACAAGCCCCGTATCCTGAAATATGTAATGGTTGGAGGGTAATCATTCCCTTATCCCTGAGCTTAGTTACTAATAAGTTACCAAAATGAGGAAAATACAATTGTTATATTTTTATTTTATAATTATGAAACGCACATTGATACAACATGTTATTGTATTTGAATGATTTTGCGTTAGATAAGGAACATGTAACAAACGAAGAAGAAAAAGAAAATATAAAATAAATATCATAACATATATTATTAAGATAATTAATAACTTATTGCTAAAATATAATCTGATACTTTTTTACAAGACATTAATATTTGTTGTGGCGCAATTAGAAAAACATATTTGTAACCTACGAATTGAGTTACTTAAACAGCTTTCAGTATAATCTGTCCGTTTAAATAAAACATTCAAAATTAATATTTTTCAATTTATTACAATATATTTTTAATATTCTTATTAAAATTAGTGGATTTTTCTGGAAATTGCTTGTTTAACAAATAGAGGTTTTACCCTCAACTTTGTAAAATGTTTTCATCCTTTGAGTGCTGATGTATTCGGAACGGAAAATAAGCGTTAAATAATTATGTAAGAATTGTTTCATACATAAGAAGTTACATAAAAAACGTCAATTGGCAGTTTAGATATATCTCTTGTGAATACTATTATGTAAAGAGCATTTAACACTTTATTTATGGATTACGGTATACATTTATCATATTTTCCATTCTATTAGTTATTCACAGAATCGTAAAAGAAAATTGTTTTCTGAAGTAATTTTTTATTTTTGAATAGTGTTAAGTAGAAAAAAATATAAAATGTAGTAAAGATTATTAAAATGTAGGAGAAAGTAGGATAAAACGGAACATTAATATTTCTTTTAGATAAGAGCTGCGAATGAGTTGAGATCGTATAACACGGTTTTAAGCAGTCCTCGCATCATTTCATCATCAACAACAGAGCTAAACAGACGTTATTAGTTAATTGAAAATGTGTCGAAAAGATTTCCGATATCACGTTAACTTTAGTGCCAGTATTTAAATCTTCAATTTAGATAATTCATAATAGTACAGAATTACATTCTTCAGTCTTTACCATGCATTTTACCATTTGACTCAATGTTTTATCTCACGTTAAAGTGAGATCTTTATTAGTAAATTTAGTAAATTAATCATTTACTAAATTATCTCATCGGAAACAAAACCGAGCACTAGTGTGGGTAAGACGGGATATCTATGTAGATAGAAAGAATGGATATATTTTCTAATACGTATTTATTCTTTCAGATAATTATTCATTTTTAAAGTAGTATATTTTGCAACGAACTATTCATTCATTGCACAACAGGGGACAAGTGGATCCAGTATATCGAATGCAAAGGATGAGCCTATGAGACCTACACGAGTGGCATGAAGAAGGCGAGATCTTTGTAATATTTATTCATAAAATAACGAGCAAACTATTATAATTTATCTTTTTTTAAAGATTTATATTTACACTTATTTTTTACATTACTTTGAAATATATTTCTATTTATATAATAATACATTTTTATTAAATATTATTTATAATATAATTATAGAATGGAACATATATTTATATTTTTTTAAATAAATTAGCACTCTTTAGTAAAGAAAAATAAAGATTTCTGTACTTTAATGTGGTTTTAAATAGTTGTTCCGTTTTATCCCATAATTTTAACGAAGTGAAAATTTCAATATCTCTAAAAAATCTTATTTTTCTTCCTAATCAAACGTTTTTTAAATACAATTTACAATCCCTTACAGTTTAAGGTGCACTTAGAACATCTAGGAAAGTTCCATGCTTCTTTTCCCTTCAAATTTGTTATTATCACAGTTCAAAGCTAAACACACTGTTTTACGTCATTTTTATCTATTACTTTCCGCAAACTTATATTAAAACTGTTCGTCATTGTCTTTATGAATATATAATATAAGGTTTTCGCCTACAGGTAGGTTATATTTTAGAAAGTAATTCTGCAGGTGAAAATAAAACGAAATTTAAGAATGTCAAAATTACGTTTGAAGTTTTTTTATTTTACGACCGACAAAAACGGCATTTTAACTAAGATAAATTTCGGGAAAACCATTCGAAAGAAAATATGTTTTGAAGCCCCCAAATTATGCTTTAACTATTTTTAGTTAGCGACTAAACGAATGATATAAGTTTTGAAAAATATGCAATGTAAAAACTACTTGTTACCAAATCTTCCTTCACTTTACTGTCTCTATTCTGTAGAGACGAATAATTCAACACCATATATGCGAAGAAAGCAGATATGATAGATTGTCTTATCTAAAATGATATTGAACATTTAGATACTATAAAAACAAAAATACAGGAAAAAAGAAAAAATTCTTCCGTATTATCTTTTTAATGAGTTGTAAACCTTTATCCAAAAAAACAATTAACACATTGATGACGAGAGACGCTAATTGGCGACTTACACACATGCTTCGTGCGGTATCATGTAAAAAATTTTATCTACTGTTAAATAAAACAGTTAACAGAACAATAAATGTGCGATGACAAGTATGTCTGTAAATGTGCGAAGTATACTTGACGCCAATGAATCTGCAGAGTGAAATGTTTGGGGCTGAACCAGTGTACGTTTGTTTGTAAGATTTTGGTGAAAAATGCGAGTGGTCTTATCCCAATGTATAAGAGTGAAACCTTCAAAATCTTTTATTTAATAATGAGGAGGGCGTTAAAAATGGAAGATCAGTTTGTTGAATGTAATGCAAAAATGTGTGCAAATGTGTTATCAGATGTATTATCACTAGTTAGTGATGTCCAAAATGAAAATATCAGTGATAGTGATAATGGCAGTGAAATTGTTTTTACTAGGAATAGAAACACTCGTCCTTTGCCGAATGATTCAGATATTAGTAAAAATCTTGTAAGTACCTTGATCAATGGTACCATGTCTACCAAAATAATTATTATAATAGTGTAAAAATTGCTGAAAATTTATTTAAGAAAAAAGTAAGAATATGCGGAACTATCAGAAATACCAGGAGACTTCCATCAAATCTAAAATCACAAGAACTAAAGTTGAATCGATATCAAACGATCTTTCGAAGAAAACGTGAAAATCTCTTTCACGTGAAAAATGATTTCGATAATTCATGATGCTAGGAAAAACATATCGACACATTTAGGAAAACATATCGAAATGATACAAAAACAAGAAAAACAAAGCCTATTTGTATCGATAAATATAATACCTTCATGAAGGGAGTGGATAGAGCATTTTGGATAATAAATTGTGCATTGTTCGATTCATTTGTAGTATATAAAAAGATAAACGCTACAAAGAAATTAAAGTACAAAGATTTTTTACTTCAATTGACGAAAAATTGGGCAAGTGATGATTCTGAAGCAGAAGAAGGTGTAGTTCAAATTGCACAATATGAAACGTCTACATGTACCAGACGTGCTCATTATGGTGATCCACCAGGAAGATTGTCTGGGAATATGCGGCAGCATATTTTAAAACAAATTGTTGGGACTAAAAAACAAAAATATCCAAGGACAAAATGCCGCGTATGCACTGCAAACAAAAAGAGGGGCGACACCATATATCTGTAAATTTTGCTTATTACCTCTCCATTGGGGAAATTGTTTTTAAGGATATCACGCTAAAAAACGTTACTAGAAATTACTTCAAATATGTTCATTAATTTTTAATAAAACATTTTGCTTGTTAAATGCTATATACTCTTTGAATATTTTGAATTATTTATTAAATAATTCAAAAAATGTGTGGAAATTCAAGCTATATGCTTCAGAGCATACCGTCATCAATGTGTTGATAGAATATCAACAAAGAAATGGGAAAACTTTTGTAAATGTATAGAATACAGAAGAATTATAAAAACGGAATAATTTATTAAAAACAACCATGAATAATTTAACATTAAAAATAGATGGATACTATTTCAGAAGACGATGAAGAATATAGTATGTATAAGGTAAGGAAACAAGAAAATTATTCTTTACTGTAATATGTATATACATATCTAGCGATCATGTCGGGAGAAAAAAGAAATAGATTTTATCGACCCGTCGATCGATCCGCCAAAAATCGGAGTTGGTTGAGGAACGGAGAGTAACGCGTGCAAATCTAAGACCAAAAATTTGATAATTAAAACTTAGTATACTAAATAAACCTAAGTTAAACAATTAGTGTGTATTCCTTGCTGATCCTACACATATTCTTTACAATAAAAGTTATTACGTAGAATTTATCGGGATTACAGTACAAAAGGTATAGGAATTGTTTGTTCTGCTAATAGTTAATATTTGGAGTCTAAGTTTACGCCAATGCGATCCAGTCGTCACTTTGTATTGTTTCATCTCACTTTGTTTCAATGCCTCTCCTTTACACACTTCGTTGTGTAATAGACTTGTAAAATGATCGTTTTAACCAATAATGAAAATACGTATAATTAAAGATAAAACGACCAGTTTGAGTTATTGACAATTTACAATCTCTGCTTTGTACATATCTAGTACTTAGAGCTGGAAAGAAGACAAGATTAAAAAATGTGATTCCAAATGGTAGCAGTGATTCAATTCCAGCTTTACAAATACAATTTTAGCTGTAGCGTACTATTGGCCACAGCAGTTGCTTCTATTAGTACTACTTGATTGTCTAGTGTGGACAAATGGAGCGTTCGTCATCTTTCCAACTCCAAATAATACGTATGTATGTACATCTGTATGTATATATGTTAACACGATTGTGTCTAAACGACTGGATGCATTTCATTAAAATTCTATTATATAAATTTTACACTCTTATCTTAAGATTTAATTAGAATTTAGGCAAAATCGGTCCACGAATAATGATGGTAAACACTTGCAATTTTTTGATTTTCGTAATATATATTTTTCCATTTGCAAACATTTAAAAAAAATGGTCTAAATCAATCCTAAAGGAAATTAAAATTTATATAAGAAAGTTAAATAAATTTTTTCTGTCTTCTCTAATCAAGAAAAAATGGATTGAATCTTATTTTTTCGCGTATCTTCAACAATTAATAGCTTTATTTTAGTTTTATTTTGACCTGTAGAATAACCCCATAAAATATTACTCACCTGTAGGTGAACAGCCTGTATACATGAAACACGTACGAAAATCAAATATTCATTGTATCTCAATTGGTCCTACTATTTCTCACCCTCGTATTTAATATACACACAAGCCAGACAACAAGCCAGAGAGTTAATAACGATCAGGTTTTACAACTCAATCTCAAGCTTCTAAAAACTCGATAGAGAGCACGGTAGTATGTTTCAATTAATATAGTATCAGTAATTAAAATTTTGTTTTATCTACCTGCTTTATTTTAACCACTGCCTGGTTGTGGTCTACATAAAATGTTTGTATTGTTCAAAATAGTACATATGCTTAATTAACAGAAAGTGAAGATTTCTTGTTAAAGCAGTAAACATGATTTTTATTTTTAAAATCCAAAAGCAGTTTTAAACAACTGATTCAGTATACATTATAAAACAACTAATGGTTAACAAATCATTTTTTGTAGAATAAATTGAAACACATTATATTTATCAAGTAAAACATATAGTACTATACGAAGTAAAAATTCATGTATTATTGAGGTATATAATTCAGTTGCACACACAAAATATGTTACAAATTGTATAAAAACTTAACACTGTACTAATAATAATGATTAGCACTTTGAACATTTTTGAAATAGGATAATTAGTAAAATCTCCCCCATTCGCAAAAACAAGAAAAAATCATTCGACTTAAAAATTTCATCTCTTTAAAAAAAAATCTTAATTGACCTAATTTTTTTTGTCGTATTTACTCTTTTTAATCAGTACAGTCTTAACCGTATTATGATTTTAGTATTTTTATTGATGCCAGCAACTTCCTTGAATTTGTAGTTAGCGGTGCTTTTATATATTCGGAATAATATTTAGTTATAAATGTATTCTCTAGATTTAAATGACAGTTATGAATTATTATTTTTCTAAAATCCATGGATGGTTTTAGAATAATATATTTTTGAAATTTAATCATAGGATTCATTTATCTTCGCTTGAACTAGTATCACAGTCACTGTTTAGATTAAAAAATTTTACTTATCCTAGGTATGAAGCTTAACTTTACAGAATTAAATGTAAATATAACCAAAGGTTAATACTAAACATGTGAGATTGTTTTCACGAAGATAAACAATTATCTACCACTTAAAATTTAGTTAAAAAAGCATGTACATTGTTCATAAATTTAAAGAAATTCATTTATCGATACAATGTAAAATCGATTCATCGAAAAAATGTACAGTATGATTCTTCTTGCAGGTAGTTTTGATATTAGACTATAATGAATGCAGGTTTATACAAAAATACAAGATAATTAAAGGATAGATGGATTGTATTAAAAGTAAATTTTATTCAGTTAATAAATTACACTTACCTTAAGACGAAACTTAGTCCGTCTATCCTCAAATTATCTTATAACACTGTTTCTGTGATGTGTACAAATTTGTATGAACAAAATTTTAGCTAAAATTTTTACAACTGTAAAGTTCATAACATAACTTCTTGCAAAACAAGCATTTTCAGGATCAACTCTCCTAAAATTCCCCAAATGGTCCGTTGAATAAAAAATACACACATAAAACGGACATTGCGACTTAGTTGATCCAAGTCAACTGAGTTGGTAAACAGAGGGGATTAGGAGAGTAAAGCACGTCCTATTGAGGTGGTCCACCCATTATTCCCATTGGTGGCATACCTTGAATCCCATATGGTCCTTGTGAAGGGCCTTGATTTCCAGTCATAGGGGAATGTAACTGCATTGCAGGACTTTGAATCTGCTGTGTTGGAGTTACCTGCCCACCAGCTGGCGATGGAACCACCTATAGATACCAATTTCTGTACATATTTGTTTCTTTGGAAAGTAAACTGATAATTATATTAAAGAAAATGATTATTACAACTATTACAGGACTGTTAATACATTTTAGTTCATAGTACTTTACAGCTTGTAAAATAAGTTGTTAATCATCAATTTGCATAGAATATTTTTCGGTAAAAATGACTTAAATTCCTAAACATCTATTTTACTGCATTTTTATATTTTTTGTTTTAAAATATTAGCATTTTGTGAACCAATTTTGCGCTAGTACAAATTTTACTATATTTCATGAATATTATCCCTAGAATATTACACTTATTCTTCATTTGTTAGTACTCTGGAGTTCAGAAAATCTCACTATTATTTATCATACCAATATTATTATATTATATAACTATTATTTTTCATTAAATACAATTACTTTTGCAAGATTCTATAGTATTGTAAAACATACTGCAGACTCAAAATATTTTAGAAATAAATGAAACTAATATTTAATACTAAATACAATCATCGATAACGTATTTTCTATATTACTATTCTATTTGCTACAATAAGATTCTTATTAAAACTTATCTTACTCAATGTAACGGCAGATAATTAAATAATCATGATGTTTTACCATTAAATACCTTTATTTTAACTTAAAATTCATGCGTATTTTTTATCCAACTAATTTTGTAAGTTTATTCATTATTTATATAAACACTAACTTACCTGAGACATTACTGGTGGTTCTGATGGAAGAGTTAAATTAGCTAACAAGTCTCTAACAGCAGGAAAAAGAGAACATTCAGACTGATTTGCACCATATTCAGCAAATCTTTTCAATTGGAGGGATGCAGCAGCCATTGCAGAAGCTGGACTAGGATCTCGTTTCTCTGCTAACTGCGTTAAGTTTGTACTAACGTCGTAAACTAATGGTAAAACTAGTGATGGTGTCTCTCCCTGGTATGGTAATCCAATCCTTGTTATTTGCAACTGAAAAATATAGAATTTAAGTAATTAACACATTTATTTGTAGATATATGAAACCTTTGAAGTCAATAAAATTGTATTTTTTCTTTACAAATATAAAATATACTTACAAAAAACAAGATTTTATTTCTGCAAACAAGCACAGCTGCCATACCAGTAGGTACGATTGGAGTGCCAGAAGGAGGAATCCTTAAACACCATTGTACATTCCATTTAAGTTGCTGTTGTTGCACTAACCCAGGTACTAGTTCCAATTTCATAATTTGTACGAAATCTTTTAAGACATTAAACGGAACATTCAACATCCTACCAAAGCCAGACAGTGTATTTGGTTTGTACGGTGGAGCTGCTGCTCTCGTATCAAAAAATTGTTCTATAATCTATACAAAAAGAAAATAGAAAATAGAAATGCAAAAAATAATAAAATCAATGTAAAAATGTTAAAACATGAATTACTTGTAACTCTTCGAGTGTCCACTGATCCTTATGCTCTGGAAGAGGCTGCACTTTTATATGAAGAGATTGTAAATGTTGTGGATTTAAACCAACTCGGCATTGCAAACTTTCTACCTTGAATTGTACAACTCCTGGTTCGGTGCTGTTGATTGCTGTTAGCTGTTAAAATATTTATAAATATAATGATAACAATGATAAGATATTTTTATGTAAAATAAAATATATAGATAGATTAAAATTAGAATTCATACACAATCATCAGTTTGTATAAATCGTTGGAACTGTCTACGCATGTAAATGCACCCAAGGAATCTTTCTAGTGGAGAAAGATCTGGCCCAGGAAGACCAGAGGGGTGTGGAGAAGGGCAACAAAGCAGTTCCAAAGCTTCATGAGTAAGCAGCGTAGGCACAGCACCGGCCCAGGAACGTTGTGGAAGTACTCTTGAAATATGTGATCCTGTCTTATGATCAGAAGCTTGAGGACTATGTAAAGCAGCATGTCCTGGACTCTGTGCTGGACGTGCTGGAGATGGTCTAGGTACATTAGGCGATCCTGGCCAGTTGGATGCTGCTGGTGAAGCCATACCCTGTGAAGACGGAAAAGGACTTCCGTCTATGTGTCCTAAATAAATAACTAAATCAGTACAAAAATACTCAATACATTACATAACCATAAAACTATCAATATAAATTATATTAATTTGATATAAAAAAAATATAAAATAATATAGTACATTTAAATGTATACCTATATTGTATAATACTATAGGTAAAAGTATTTTACTACACTACAAGTGAATTTATAACTGAAAATTGTTTCATTATATTACACTTATAACAATTATTAGGAGTAACTAGTACTGTTTGTACTTCGTTTCAGGAATTTTTATAAAATCGATGTATGATCGTCTACGTAACATTACGAACATTTTACTGATTTCGGGATTGTTTAAAACATATCAGACATCGAAGACATCACATTTTTATCGCCAAAATTGTTAGTCGTACACAGTTGATTCTTTATTTATTTTAATTGGAAAACATTCTACGAATGTTATTTTTACAATATGAAAATTATTAATAAATACTTTTCTTGTAAATCGTATTTCTGCTGTTCGAAATATAGTTTAATGTGAGCTCATGTTGCTTTAATAAATAAAAATAAAATGAAGCACAGAATCTACATTTTATATAATAATACTGTCAAATAACCATTAAATTATGGGTCCATACACGACAAGTTTGCACAGAAGAAAAGTGAAGAAGAATGACATGTCAAGAACGGCTTATCAAAAGCTGAAGGAAATTATCAATCAAGAGGACTCGTACAAAGACCAATCTCCTGAACCAATTATTATTTACTTAAGAGAAGGTAAAAGTACAATAGCTGAATGAATGAATTTAAATGATTTTATTTCATACAGATGATAAGTTTAAAGAAGGGAGCTCTTTAATAGCAGATGATATGCTACTTGTACCGTTATTATACATACAGTCAGGGACAAAATTAAGTGGACACCCGTTGTGTTAGATAAAAATGTAAGTCTGGAATTTTTCCTAATTAATTACTACTTTTTTAATTCTTTGTTATAGTTTATACACTTATAAAAATATTTTGTATGCCTCTTTTTGAAATAAAATGGTTTATTTCGAATAAAAATATTTACAAACAAAACAGTGCCTTTACAGGAACAAAACAGTGTAGACAAAATTGAGTGGACATTGTTTTCCATATGCTGTCGAGGCTTGTAGATTGTTACATTGGAGATTTTATTATGTTATCGGAGTACTTCTCTTAGTCTGGAGTTGGAAAGAACAATGGCCGAAATTGACCAATTTTGAACCTCACCAGCAAAAAAATGTTTTGTAGAATACGTTTTTGTAGGTCTTAAGGAATCCGAAATGCATCATTATTTATCCGAAAAACTCATCATCTAGTAAAGCTCATCTATTTAATCATCGTTATCTTCTTCCGCTGATGGTCCATTTTCAAAATAATTATTTAGGAAATCAGCTAATCGTAGATTGGTGTCAAAAAAAACCATAAAATGTTGTTACGTGAGAACAACCAACAACCCGTTCACCAATTTTACATCCGCATGTGTGTTCCGTAATGGCGCCCATTTCACTTCTTGTTTTGTCAAGTAATAGATATACAAAATATTTTACCGTGTTCGAATGGCGTGAACGTATTTAAGTTTTAATTAATGTTGCATTAGAAGAGTCAATGTCAATTTCATAACGCCGATAGTTAATAGGCCAAGATGTCGAATATTCAGGAGCCTGCTTAAAATGCGATCTCCGTAGATTTAAGTTTTCGTTTCGTACCAATTCAAATAAATGATTAATTTGTTTGATATTTGAAACATCCTATTTACTATGATTTGATCAAGTTCAGACGTAATTATTGGTTGGAACGAAGTACTTAGCAATTCCCCACAAAGGCTACCCTCAAATCATCGAATAAGATAGGATAGGCAACTCCACATATCGGTTTAGAGAAGTCCATTTAACCCATTTGCATCATCGGTTTGCTTAGGCTGCCGCATTCAAACATCAGCGACGTTCAACCGACGACTGACCCGTATCACCGCGAGTGGTTGATCGTATGTGCAGTAACGAGCATCAAAATTATTTATGGAGTTTATTAACAATATACTGTTTAAAACGATTAATACACAATATTATATAGCGAAATATTTTTTTATATGCTTTTTTGCGTGCCGCAACACTCATAGTGACAGTTTGAAAGATTTTCACAAGAGAGTAAAACTTATTTAGAATACACTGATGTATACCAAACTAATGGTACCAAAAAGTTCTCAGAAATGGTTAAACGTACCAGTTGCAATTGGTAAAATGGGAGTCGTAGGCTCGCGGATTATTCCGCACTTGGATGCAAATGGGTTAATATGAAAGCGTCGTTCTTATTTTCAGAATATGGCCCCTAGACATCCACTATATATTTATCTGTGCACACTGCCATCATTGGTTTTATTATATCACGAGACTTATGTCCACTGCACGAAGTGCGTTGAAACGCAAAATTGAAACTCTTTTGAATAATAATATAAGTTCCATCTAATACTAATGTTATGCGATCTCCCGTTGGTGCACGAAGACGTTTAGCGACTTCAATTTGGTGACTGATTAATAATTCACAGTCACTTAATGAAAGAAGATATAGCGCATAAAATTGTTCCAAATGATACCGCCTAATATTTTGACAATAAATACTCGCTGTATGCCTTTTGATATCCTAGCGATTAGGATCGTGAAAGATAAGCTCCTAATTCTAATTCTTTATTCCGAGCACGAGAATCACGTCTTACAAGTCTTAGGATGTCAGAAAATAAGGAATGCGTCAATCCGGTTTCAAATATGAGTTCATTCTCTGCCATTTTTAAAAACGATTTCAAAGTAGATTCTTTTTTATTTCGTTCCACCAAGACCACACTTTTAAAAGAATTGAAGTTTTCAAGTATTTCATTGGCACATAAAGAAACACCTACTTCAAGAAAACTGCCATCATTTCCGTGTAAATTTCCGACCATACGTGTCCATACGACCCGAGAATACTTCTTTAAATATATATCCCAATACATTCTTTTTTAGTTACTCTTCTCAAAGCTCACGGCGAATATTGATCAGACACACAGCCAAAAATACATTTTGAAGAAAAAAAAAAATGGTTTTCCTTTAATGTTCAAGATCAGGGATGTTCCTTGAGTATTATTTTCCACGGAAGCACTTTTTTCGTTTTCCTCTATAACATCTCGTTTAAGTAGATGGGCTAGCATTTTGTTTTCTCTCAATCCAATAACATGATTTACAGTACCGCCGGTGATTAGAATGGAAATACGTTTCCAGATAGTTTCTTGAGAAATTTTTTATAAATGACGCAAATCTTTATTTCAACCTGAGATTGCATTCCTTCTGTGAAATTATTAACAATATTCGAAGAAAATATCACTGCGCTTTTAAGAATATAGAAATCGTATATCCGCACTCGTTAAAACTTTGACAACAAATGATTTTTTGTTTCGAAACTAGACAACGTTCTTTAAGAAGAATCATTTTCTGTTTATCATCAGCTTAATTCAAATATACCTATACATTTCTTTCACAGCAAGGAAATGAAATGAAATTAAATGAATACTATCTCACGATACAAACACTTTACTCTAGGGCCTTGTGCGAGGAACGAGAACCGAAATACGAATTTTCACGTAATATACTCGGCCATTATCATGTTACACATTGAAACATTTTTTAATGTTCTATAATGCGAACGATAATTTCTAATAATTATTATTTTAACAAAATATTAGCATTTTTCAACAAATATCTCAATCAAACAATTGCTAACATTGTGAATAAAACAAATGGTAAGTATATAACTACAATTAAAGCGGTATGTAACAACAATTAAATATTTGAGTATACTTGACACCGACCTACGATTAACTTAGAAGCTGATTTTTTAAATAATTATTTTGAAGACGAATCAACGGAAAAAGATAACGATGATGAAATAGATGAGCTTTACTAATGAAATTTTAAAGTTTACTTTTATTTTTTATAACTTTCCCATCGCCTGCCGGATAAATAATTATACATTTTGGATTTCTTAAGACCTACAGGAACATGTTTTACAAAAAAACTTTTTTTGCCGGCGAGGTCCAAAATTGGCCAATTTCGATCATTGTTCTTCAGTATTAATTGATGGATTCTGTAGAGGTGATCGATATATTAATTTAATAAATGAAAATTTGAAAGAATCTGTAAAGAAAATGTCTATTGCCTACAATTTTGTCTTCCACCAAAACAATGCTTCGATACACAAAGTAAAAAGAAATGGATTTTTTCAAGGATTCAGAAATAGAGATTTTGGAATGAGCAGATTTGAAGTCCAGATTTGAATCCTATTGAAAACATGTGAGCCTCATTGGATAAAGGAATATTAATTACCAGGAGAACTAATCAAACTTCGTTTTTTAACGGTTTGCAACATTTATGGGAATAGAAAAACAACCGAAAAAGATACAAAATATTAAAAGAATGTAAATAGTAAAATATAAAAAATGAAAATGTCCACTTCATTTTGTCCACACTGTTTTTACCTGTAAAACCTTATAAATATTCTTATTCGAAATAAACCACTTTATTTTAAAAAACGACTTACGAAATATTTTTATAAATGTATAAATTATAACAAGGAATTAAAAAGTAGCAATTAATTAGGAAAAGCATTTTCCAGTCCATTAAAAATAGCATTTTTATCTAACACAAATGGGTGTCCACTCAATTTGGTCCCTAACTGTATAGTGTGCTACATAAAAGTAATTGAAGAAATGCATGCCAGAAAAGAAAAGGCAATAAACCAAAGAATAAATATCACTATTATTATAATGTTAGTCACATAGCTTCTGAATGCCGGAAAAAGAAGATGGACAAAAAACAGTGTAGATACATCGGCACCACGCAGTTATGTTAGTAGTGTAATATAACTGTGACTAAGTGTGGATTATGGAAAAGCACCTCCAACTTGCCCTAAAACAACTTAAAACGATATTATCTGCGTGTAATATGAGACTATTCAGCGCTAGAAGTCAGTCGAGTACTAAAAAGAACCTAGCTACATTTTGGAGAAGCAAACGTTCTTCATGGAATAACATTATTCTAGAATGATTGGAATAGTTACATTAACCAAGAACTTTAATTCCAAAACCTATACCTACGAATAAAAGACGCTCTATATAAAATTCGGCACCTTTCTTATGCAAGATTTACGCAAATGCAACATAATTTTATCGCCTTCAATTTTTTATACTACAAAACATTCGAATGTCAAACATGTGTGTTACAGAAGAACCTGACCAAAACAAATTTGAATCAAAAGCAAACGAAAGCGTACTTGTAGAATATTGACCAAAATTCAGGTTTTATTGAAGGTTTTGAAAAGATATAGAATGTGCTTGAAATATACAATATTTTCTGCAAACATTATACAAATATAATCTCAATTGTGGGAGTGAGCACGGAAATATTAATTATCGACTGTTCGGATAGATTATCATGCTGTGTATTTCAAGTATACGTATTCCTCACCGCTGACTTGAAGTCTCGCGGAACGGCACAAGGGGACAAAGAGGAATCGGACCGCCCATCCCCACACGAGCCGCACATTTTGATACTTAGCCACGGTCTCTGCCATAGTAGTAGGAATAGATTTGTGGCGGCGCTACCCACGCTTACCACCAGAGGGAAACTGATCACTGACCGTTTCCCGCAAGTTCCCGCACCTGCTCCCATCGTTATATATACGGTCCCTTACCGATCTCTCAATGTCCCGGCGTATAAGACAGGACCTGCTAGGTTGCCTTACTGATGAGTCCACTAGCAGGCCCAGGATGAAACGCTTTCCCCTCTCCTTTTCCACCATCGACACATTTAGGGCCGCTAAAGATTGCAATTACTTCCCTATCTGAATATGTATATAAATATAAAGCTTGGAGACGACTATTAACTACTGAGGTTTCGTTTATGCTTATATTTAATGCATAAAAACGCCTGTTTTATCTCATAAGAGTTATTTAATATAAGAAAGAATATTATGTAATATTAATAGTTTTTCTATAGGTGGAGTAATGAAAATGATTTTGAAATATAATTAATTTGCCTTAATGGAATCAAATATTTTGTATGACATGATCCGACTTAATTCTAGTTATTTTTCACAAAACAGCATTCAGCCATGTTTTTCAAGTGAACAATGTTTCAAAGGTATTCAAATTTGACATTCCTATTATCGCGTACAAGAAATGCAGAGCAAACAAAATAATAAAAAAAAAAAAAGTCTCTACAAATTGCTGAAGACGTTTCTGCTCCACGTGATTCTCTCGAGCATAACGAAGAATCTGGTTCGCGATTGTAACTTCTCTAGCCAGAGTAAACCCATCGAATACTTTGAACTATACTTTGATTCGACACTATGGTCACTAATAGTTAAAGAAACTAATAAATATGCGGATTATTCAAGGCATTTACCTAGAGAATTAGAATCATTTGAAACAGAGATTTGGACACCAGTTACTGTGTTAAAGATGAAGATATTTATAGCAGTGCTGCTGGAAATGGGAATTACAAAAAAACCCAATATACGTTCGTATTAGTCCGAAACATACCGTAGTTCCGAAAAATGTTCTCTCGAAATAGATTTCAACAAATTTTGAAATATTTTCACTTAATTGATAACTCTTTATGTTTTTCACCTAGTCACAAGAAATATGCTCCCTGTGAAAAATTTAAGCCACTTGTTGAACACGCTAACAGATTATTCAAATTACATTATAAACCACACAGAGAATTATCAATTGATGAGTCGTTACTTGGGGTACTGTGTCATTTTAGCATAACGCAATACTTGCCAAATAAAAAATATCATCGTTGGGGTATAAAATTCTGGATGCTGTGTGATTAAATTTCAAAATATTGTTTGACGTTTTTTTGCTATAAAGGTGTAAAAGAAACAAGTACTAGTGATGGAAAAAAGTTTGGACTTGAACGCGATGTTGTGGTAAATTTATTAAAAGATAGTAATTCTTCGAATAAGGGGCATCACATTTTTGTCGACAACTTTTTTACTAGCGTTGAATTAGCTAGATATTTATATACTGTAAACACCTACTTAACTGGAACTATTAAAAGAAATAAGAAATATATTCTCGATAACTTGAAAGAAGCTAATGTAAATGAGGTAAAATATTTTCGTAACAATGAAGTATTGTTCTGTGCGTATCGCGAAAAAAAGAAGTGTAAAAAATCCTGTATTATTAATTTCAACGAAAGCAGAAGAGCAAAATGTGCCAATAACAAATTGTATACCCATCTCGATGAACAAAGAACATTTAAATATTGAAAAAAGCTAGCCTTTAACATAATGAGTCGCATGGTTTTAAATGCATATATAATTTACAAGGAAAGAGTTAAGAGTAGAACAATGAATTGGTTAGATTTTATTTTGAATATTATTTTTGAAATTGAGTGTGAGTGGATGAACGAAAAGAAAGCACACAATTATCTAAAGGAAAAAATATTTGGTTTAGTAAAGTTGCCACAACGTAACTTGCGACAATGCGTAGTCTGCAGCAACAAAAATGCAATAAAAAGATCACATTTAATTCTAGTAATAATAATCGCATTTAATTTGTGCGCAATGTAAAAAAGGAATTCATCCAATATGTTTTGATAAACACCGATGTTACAAATTATAAGTGTTACTCTCCATTTAAATTGTTTGTTCGTAACACAAAAATATTTTTAATTTGTAATTCGTTATTTTATGAAATACATCTGTATTATTACATATGCGTACTGTAAGTTTATAAACATTTCAAGTTTTGTTCGATAAAAATAATTGAGAAAATAACAATAAAATACAAAATGTTATATTTTGTAATGTATTAATGCACCATTATTATACTATTGTACCTATTGTAAAATGTATTGTTTACATTAAAAGAAGGAGCTATGTGATGTACTTGCGTCAGTAAATCTGAGTCAGTTGTCAGTAAGTCAGCTATCGACAACGGTCGAAATGTGCTGGGTTTTCTCGGCATAAAATCTGAACAGCGCGATCGCGCTGCTTGGGACTCGAACAGTTAAATGAACGTGTAGTGTTACACGTGTAACTTAATTCACGCGTTCTTAACCCATTTGCATCATCGGTCTGCTTAGGCTGCCACGTTCAAACATCAGCGACGTTCAACCGACGACTGACCCGTATCACCGCGAGCGGTTGATCGTACGTGCAGTAACGAGTATCAAAATTATTTATGGAGTTTATTAACAATATACCGTTTAAAACGATTAATACACAATATTATATAGCGAAATATTTTTTTATAGGCTTTTTTGCGTGCCGCAACACTCATAGTGGCAGTTTGAAAGATTTTCACAAGAGGGTAAACCTTATTTAGAATACACTGATGTATAGTAAGCCTCGAATGAAAAAATTGGAAAGCACATTTTCTCTTAATTCGTGTACATAAAATTACCCTCTGCCCAATTGTACTACAATTTTTCACCCATTCTATATTGCTGGTGTAATTATTGGATGTATATTACGATACAAAATTACATTATCTATATATGAATTCTGATCATTTACTTTTTCTCGGACGATTTATATGCCTATATTTTCACGTAATCGTTTCCATCGATTGTCAAAATGTTCGAGATTCGATAATAAATTGACACGGGCTGAAAGAAGAAAGAATGCTAATTTTCTCCTTAACGAGAAGTATTCTAATAACTTATTACCAAGTTTACGGCTCACATCAAACCTGGACACAATACTAGAGTGGATGAAATTCTGTCTCCCTTTGGAGAAAGATGTCCTTTTAAAATTTGTACGAAAGATAAGCTTGGAAAATATTACATACTCATAAGGATATTAACGGATTCGGAAACAAGGTGTATAGTAAATATGAATGTGTACTGCGGTTGAAAAGACATAATAACAGGAAATATTAAAAGTTCAACAGAAATAGTTACGAGACTCGAAAAGTCACTAGAAAAAAGTTCTGAAAATGATACTACAAACCAATACTACACATCATTAGACTTAGCTGAAAATTCGTATTCCAGATTTGGTCTTACCACGGTTGGTACTTTACGAACAAATAGAAAACGTATTCCTAACGCGCTAAAATTTTTACAAGGAAACCAATTTTATTCATCTGTGACTGCATTTACTAAAGCAGAGCTACTATAAATGTAAAAATGATGTGTGCAAAAAACATTCCGAAAGTATCATATTCTCTCATTTACGTTTTTCAGAAAAATTTTTAAAAGATTCAATTTCGAACTAGTCTCGTGTTAGTACATCATATTTTATAAATACACACATAAATAGAATACACAATATATTACATATTGTTCATAAAGTATAATATATTGAAATATTGTACAGTGTTTTACAAAAAAAAAAAGAAACACAATTTTTTTTAGAGTAAATGCGTTAAAATAGTTTGGGCTCGAGGAACTTCATGTTGGGACACTGCATGACCACTCGAGGCTTCGAAGTTATAGAGTGAAAACTGATAAATACAAGTTGTAAAAAGAAAGGAGAAAACAAGCTGCGCATCATAAACAAGAACTCCGAGAAGAATACTAACGCGTCGATCTCAGAAGATAGCATTAGTTTACTAAATAATATTTGTGAGAAAAAGGCAGTGAGCAGTTGAAAGAAAAATGTCCTTAATACCTCGAAATCCGAGGAAGATATCAATCAATAATAATTCATCAACAAACAATGCCAGAAATATTCACTGGACTAAAAAGAATTTTCATTCACGGTTTTACAATCTTAATACCTCAAACTTTGGACTTAAAAAAGGAGATATAGATTTCTGTTCTGAAATGTTGGACTATTTTCAATTGTTTTTTTTTTCTACATGAATTATAAACTTCTCTATGAATAAAACAAACAACTATTGAGCATGTACAGTCAATAATAACATGACTAGCAATAATATTGAAACAGCTCTCGATAAAATGTACAGTTCCTTCTCAATCACATTACTAATAATTAAAACAAAAAATTACGTTACAAGTATTGATCGACAGATAAACATTTAAAAAGTGATATTTTTTTAAAAAATATGAGTAGAGACAGATATTTAATTCTACTGAAAATGTTGCATTTTACTAATAATAATCAAAGATCTTCTGATCGTTTACAAAAGAATTAGGTGATTCTTATTGAGTAATTCTTATACTATTTATGATCCTAAACACGAATCCATAAGCAGGACTGTTCTATCACCTCTAGTTTCTAAAAACATACATTTCTGTAAAAACCCAGAATTTCCGATAAAAATGAGGTGTTACGTGAAAAAAAAAAAACGATAGGGTCTTGAGTTTAATCTTAAATAATAGAGAGTTTTCCGAATCTAATGGTACATCTAATGGACAAAATTTTAAAAAGTGTCAATAGACGTAATTCTTACAAACTATGTTTGTATATTACACAATACACAAGATTGGCATTTTTGAAGAAGAAAGCACTCAATAGAAGTGTCGAAACAGTTTTCAATTTGAACAGGCCGACAAAATATCAGTCCACAACTCGTGCAGAGTGGTTTGCGAGGTTTTGCTCGGTTGTTTCGACTCAGCATCCATTCTTTATGGATACCAATTTCTCTAGAAATTTCCCTCTAACAATGTCGCTTTAGTAACTTTCTATAATACATACAATTCTTTGCTTTTTTTTATTTTGAAGTTCAGTTGATAAACATATTTTGAGTTTTGGGAAACTTTAAAGAAAAGATGAATATATGAAATACATGTAGCATCTACATGTAGCCAAACAGAATAACAGTCCGTGATACAATTAAATGATTCTCTTCATATCATTGGAATCGCAAATGGCATATTTTTTCTTTCTCTCCTCGTCCAAGCGAGAAGAACTCAAATATGTGTAGAATCCAATATTTGTCTTGGTGATCGATTTTGAGTCCAAAATATCCGCAAAAATAGCAGAAGGAATCTGATTTATTTTCATACTTTCGTGACATTGTACTATACAATGCAAACAAAACACTATATTATAATATACACACTAACACGTAATGTATACTCTTGGCAATAATACTACAGCACTATATACAATACATATAAACTAACGAAAGATACATCTGAATAAAGAAATAAATTTTTAAGTTCACGATACGTTGGTTCAGAGAATAAACTGTTAATCTTTACTTGGATATTTCTATCTGTAAGAAAGTTTATAATGGAGACGAACATGCAGTCGATGCTGCATAAGATATTCATTCTTTGAAAGACGTTGGAAGGCGTTTCGTATATCTGTTCCTATGTTAGCTAAGATGTCTATAGTGAAGCGGTATTGACGCATTACTATACCTTAAATTGGTATTAAGAGGTTGTTAAATTGGTTGTTAGTATTAAGAAGTTGATTACTTCCAAGTACCATTTGAATCTTGTATTCATTATTTTTTCTAATAGTTTGCATCGTTAGTACTATCGGTCGGTAGCTCTCCGGTTCGAAATTGTTTCTATCAAGTTTGAATATTGCTACAACTATGGCTTTCTTCTAATTATTTGAAAATACTTTTGGTTTAGTTGTTTATCCTTGTCTAGTTCTAGAAATTATATTCCAGAGAATGGACTACCTTCAATAAGATGTTTTATTTCTCTTTATATCTTTTAAATCGGTATTTTGTTTACTAATGGGGTATTATAGTCTAGAAGATAAAAAAAATCGATTTGTTTTTTTTTTTTAATTTCATTTTCTTAATGCATATTCCTTCGAAAAAGTGCTGATACAGTAATTTTCCTGGATTCGTGAAAATAACAGGATTATCAATGTTGAAGACCACTGGTACTATTTGTTACCAAATTCTGAAGGTAGATATATTTTCCTCCGTTGGAGTCCAATTGTCAAGCAACCTAGTTTTGTAAGGGGATTCCCAATTGTACCCTCACTAACTACCCTAAGTAGTTTTCTGTAAGTCACGGCAATCATAGTTGAGTTTCAGTCTCGAACAAGGAAAACATAGAATATATTGCAAAATAAGAATATTGTGTATTGCGTAGTAAACTGCTCGGTTTGCATTTTTGTTTGGATAAAAATGAATAAAAAGGGCACGAATGCAGGATTTACTCGTGCTAACTGAAAAAAGTAAAGGTTTTTCCACGGAAATTGATATATCAACAAGGAAAAAGATTTGTATACCCCAAGTACGTCGAGCATTTGAAATTTTTAAGCGGTTTTTACAACACTTTCTACAATAGTGGTTCGTCAACAGTGCAAATGTAGAATTCTCGGAAACAAGCATGCAAACTTAGAATTCAAACTTCCAGTACAATGTAAGCACGAAGAACAATATATAAACTCATGTCCGCTTGTAAACAAATATTTTGAAAGAAATCAACGTTTGGTGTTAATTACAAGGCCATCGACATAGGTATCAACTTATTTTGTGGTTTGATAAATATTTGTTAAGGACTTTCAATTTCAATGTAATTACATTTACCTCAAAAAAATGTATTCTGCGACTTCTATTGTTTATGATTCTATTTCTATTATGTAATTTCAAGAGCTGTTGAAGAGGAGATGAATAAAAATGGAGAAACCAAAAACGTTGCCGAAACAGTCTTGAGTGATGGAACTTGAAAGTACTAAACAAATTATCCGAATATTACGAATTAGCTTTGCAGAAATTCGATCCAAGAAATGAAAAAAAAAACTGTTTGGGCAACATTCTATCACAAAACATCTACTGATTACAACATTACAATAGATTTATTGCCCCGTGAGCTCAGGTAGCTAGTGCAAGTAGCGAAAATCGGAAGCAAACCGTCAATGGGAAAATAGACACGAAAACTCCATCCCTCTCTGATAAGGTCTTAGAAGTTATAAAACCTATCTATAAAAGGCTATCTCGGGAAAAATTGCCGATAAAGTGCGCGAGGAGCGAAAAAACAGAATAGTAAGGAATCATTAAATTCCATGATTTGAACCTTCGTATCTACTTGAGCACATACATTCAAAAGCTGCGATCGTAGAAATAACCACCTTCTTAATTGTTTGTAGTTTCAATGAGGAGTTCTAGAATATTCTGCAAATATCCAGAGAGCTAGGATTAGCAGTAGGAATCATCACAAGATGTTCTCACAAGATGAGAACAGAATAGATCGTTCCATACGTCACTCATTAAAGTTCGCAAAAAAGCTATAAATGCAAGCAAAAAGAACTTGAGCTACCCCTAGAAAAAGAAGGTTCATTATATGACTCTGGAGTGACGAATTGATCGTAAGTATTCATTTGTCATCTTAGTGCGAGAGAGATCAGTAAATGAAAGAAATTTTACTTCAATGCCAAACTTTAAACACATTTTTCTCTAAACCTTATTATTTCATATAGCTGACATGATATCTCAAAATGTAATTAACCGATTAACTTCAAATTTGGAGGGAATCTTCGGTAAACTAGAATTGTTCAAAAATATTAATGTTTACTGTTTTCTTGTTTTACGTGCTGAACGTGAACAAAGGTAGAAAATTTAATATTTCAAATTTAAAGTGTCACCATTTTTTGTTTATCAAGATTTTTACTTCAAAGTGGTAAGGATCATAATCGTATCCATAATAATAAAAAAGCTTTTTGTTTCATTGGTTTTAGATGAGTAAAATGGACAAGATGTTGTCAGCCATCGGACTATGATCCGAACGATCAGAAATCTACAATATTCTAATTTTGACTCACAAGGCATTGACAAACTACTAGATAGATGGGAAAAAAGGTGTCAACCCAATAATTATGTTTATACATATCTAGGTACTAGTCTGTACCTGAAACTTAAAACCGTTTTGGTTAATAAAAATATTATATTATTTTTCAAGAAAATCAATTAAACAATGTAATTTATGGACGATTATCTTTTACTCTGTATTCCAATTTACTTCACTATTACAAACATTGTCACAGATTATATGTCTTTTATTTTTTTAAGATTTTTTCTTATAGATAACTAAAATCTTATGAGCAAAATATCGTAGTTATTATTTTTATATAAATTTCAATATCACTACGTAATATTAATGTATATGATCAATAACATACTTCATGTGGATTTATTTACTATATATTTGTGTACAAATCGACATGAAAGAAACCTAGCTTCCTTCTTACTAATAGGAGAGAGTGGGGCTAAAAGTAATAGCATTTAGTATAAAATTTGAATATACAGACAAAATATTTTCATATATTGCCACATATCAACTGTAAATATCAATTGAATGCAGTTGTTAGTATGATTAGGTCTACGTTCTCACCGTAACAACTTATCCTACCACAAAAGTACAAATTGTTCCTATTGTGTTCTAGTATACGAACATATAAACGGACAACGGAAAGAAGCACTACTTCCATTGAAATCATACGTAAGGCAACTGGCTCCATTCTGCAAGATGGACAGAAGATAATCGTTGCTAGGGATTTCAACATTCGTCACCTGACTATTTCTTAATTTATTAAAAAATTACAAGAGCAAGTAAAATTACAGAAGCAAGAAAAAGAAAAGAGAATATTTTGTGAAATGCTCGATTTATTTTGGCTTTCTACCTTAAAATGTCAAAAATTAGATTCTGAATATATAGTGAAATTCAACTATATATCGAACATCCGAACATTCCACATTCTTGACGTAAAGATGGCATGGCTGATTCTAATTGACTAACAAAGACATCACTTACGTGTAAATTACCGATTTTAATGAAACTTACATATAATTATATAGCTATATAGCTCTTTGAAAAATATTTGACACGTATTATTTTTTATCTGCTATTATCCATATTTAGGGGCTAAAATCAACCCTTAAAGTTGGAGGTGAAAAAACATTTTCCTCGATATTTCGAAAATGATGAGACCTAGAAAAAAGTTGTTTAAACAAAAATTGTGTCCTTATGAATAATGAATTTAAACTCCCAAACCGTTTTGCAATATGTTTTGTGTAAACAATAATTTGTTTAAACAATATGTAAAAAAATGTAATTTTTTATACTTCTTTTATACTTTTTTTAATTCACTGTTTCGCACTTTTATAAATTTGCCAATATAAACTATAGACCAATATGGAAAATATGTATATTTAAAAATTTTTATTTGATCCTTTCGATAAAAGTTAGCATTGATACAATAAAATAAACTTCAATGCGGAACGTAAATTTTTGGAGCATACGCGAACTGTTGTAAAAATATAGCTGTCTATGTTATGGACACGTATTATTAATTAGTTCTGGCTGTCAAAAGTTGTCGCCGTAAGTAGAAATGGTCCGGGGTATTCCTTTTGATTGAAAAAGTAGAGAACACCTTTATAACAGTCTAACCGAAACTACACTGGAAAATATAATTACTTGAAAACTCTCTATAACTGTTGTTAAATATTCCTTATATTTGTTTTATTTCTACGAATGTGCTAATTCGGAAAAATGGTAACTTTATTGGATATGGCATTAGGGTTTTCAACCTGTCTTGGAATTAAAGGGATAATACCATAAAGTGACTGGTGTGTTGTACATATATGTATATATGTATATATAATATAAATATTTAGCACAGTATAGGTATAAAGAAACATTATTTAACCACACTCTGCTCCCAACAATATAGAACAATCGATTCCTATACTGATATTGTTGAAGATCCTACTCCTCGCTTCTCCGACAATTAAACAATATTTTCACCTGAAATAGTCCAGCATGTAGCAAAAGTAGCAACAAAACTGTCACATCAGAAAATTTGTTGCATCAATTGACGCTCCAGAAAGGTATGTGTTAGGTGAAGAAGAGTCACATAAGAGAAATATACGAAAAGAATTTAATTAAAAGATTAAAAATGAAAGAAAAGCGAAATGCAAAGGTTCAAGTAAACGGAAAATTCTGCAAGACTGTAATGACGAGGAAGACAAATTGAAGTAATATTCTATTATTTGTTGCGATGCATATTCCAAATTACAGGTCAGAAAAGAATGAATTTAATGTACATTGTGTAAAAACTGAGCTCATATCAAACGTATATAGAACATAAAGCAGTATTGTTCTATTTAATTTGGTGATTTAGTTATATTTAATTTATGCGTTTAAAATTTTAATCATATTGGGCTCGGAAAGTTGAAATATTATAATAGCTTTTGTGTGTTGATGTACGGTTAAAATGTATTAATTGCTTTCTTAAAAAGATGTATACCTTTTTTTAGGAAAAATTTAATTTTTTGATTTTTATTATTCTGTTCGCCTTGTATTTCTTATATGCAGTAATAGCAATGATAAATTTGTATACTTTTGGAACATTGTTCTCTTGGGAAACATGGCTTAATACTGTTTTGTGGAAAATGACTAGAGTTAAGTTGGATTGTATCATACAAAATATTTAATTCTGTTAAGGAAAATTAATTACATTTCAAAATCATCTTCATTACTCCATCTATAGAAAAACTGTTAATAGTACATAATTTTTGTTGTATTAAATAACTCTTGTGAGATAAAGCAGATGTTTTATGCATTAAATATAAGCATAAACGAAATCTCAGTAGTTAATAGTCGTCTCCAAGCTTTATATTTATATACATATCGAGATAGGGACGTAATTGAAATCTATTCCTACTATTATGTATGCAGATCCGACCTCTCTTTGCCCCTGTGACGTCCCACAAGTCGTCAAGTCAGTGGAAGCCAATATATAGTAAATATAAAGTATTTTTAAAAATACATATTCATTGTAAATACCGAGCGTACATCTGGATCGGTAGAAATGTAAAAAAATCCAACATAAAATCCATTTTAACCTTAAAATTAAAAATCTAAGTATACTAAAATTTCATTAAGTATATTTACTTTATGGAAATAATTTATAAACAAGTTTACGCTTTTTTCAAAATTTCAACACTCCTGAGGCCCTTGTTAAAACTCTATTTCTCATAAATTTACTACATGAGTGGAAAAGAAGAAATTGTGTAAACGATTTTTCTACGTATTTTTCAAGACCGTAGATGGAGTCTATGATGATTTTCAAGAATATCATTCTTTGCAACTAATATATACATATCAGACTTGTAATTAGAAGAAAAGATATCTCACACCTACAACCGTAGATAGTATGGCAAAAAATCAATTTGTAACATAAGCATTATTCGTCCACGAAAAGAAGGCACTGCGCGTTTACATTCCTACTCTAGTTCTAATCGGCGGAATTCCATACCATTGCAGGCGTTAGTCACTGTTGGCCAAAGACAATGACAAAGACCAACTGTGGTGATCCCAACTCCGAGTAAAAATAAATTTGTAGGTTAGGTGCATCGGCGTAGACTCTCAATAAAAGAGTCAATAAGTATTCATAAACAGAACGATTTGCTTACGGTTTAGGGACTACCGCTGATTCAATAAGTTGTTCGTAATGAAAAAATAAATACAATTTAACTCTACGGTTGTATGTCTACTCTCAACCACCAAAGCTTTTTTACCTGCATGTATAGCAGCACTGTGAAGATCTAAAGAGTAAAGATTGTTCTACATGTTCAAACAGAAAAATTAAGGAGGGAAGACGCCAAACTAATTATTTTTGCGACAAATTTTCTCGAAAACCAGAGCTTCATATTGGAGATTGCTTTGAAAAATACCACACGATGAAGAACTATGAAATATAATTTTAACATAAAATTAAAACATATTATTGTGTTACATGTATCTAAAATTTAAAAAATAATTAATAAATTTTGTTTTTCCTTCATAATCTTGCATACTATGTATTATCGTTCGTTCAACGAAAATTAATTCTAACCAGCATGACACCTAAGTATTATATAAACTTAATACGACCGCAAAGGGTTAAATGCGTAATAATCATTAATATTTTGAAAATTATTTGTAGTGAATAGAACTAATTTATATTTATTAAAAATAACACGAATCCGCTTATATTATATCATTTCTATCAAGGTAAACTCTACATAATTAAAATTTACACAACAAATAATGTTTCACCAGAAGGGATTCTGGGAATAGCGAGTAACTTCGCCATTTTGTACGATTTTTACTTTCGCAAAATTGTAAAATGAAACTGACAGTTATATTTATGTTCTCTGAAAAAAATTACATTTAGTAATAATTTAGAAGAAAAATTCGCAAATTTCAACCATTTCTTGACGTCTCAGAGTGGTTTCCCCCCTTAATAATTAACAATTTGATTAGAAGACTATGCCAATACCGCAGTATTTTCTGTTACTCAATCTTGTTACGGTTCGCGCTTTCGATCAATGACGAACCGAAGATGTAAACAAGCTGTGCCTTTTCTCGTGAACAAATAATATGTATTAGTGTGTCAACAACTAATACAAAGAATTAATTTTCTTATTTTTTATTATATTTTCTTCGATGGATTAGTGAGAATTTCCTGATAAAAATAAGTTTAAAATCAACATGTTTTAAGTAATTTTGAGTTACGTGTACGATCAATAATTAGAACTTAAATAAATAAATATTTTATGCGTAATTCAAGTTTGCCCAAAACACGTTGAGTTTAGTCTCATTTTCATTGGGAATGTTTCGCCACTCCATTGGTGATATTCTCGTGCAGATCTGATAAAAAATAATAAAATTAACGTTTTGTCTTAGCTGACAAAACTTAATAAGAGAATCAAACTTCAATCGAGTTGTTGCATACTGTGATCTATACATACGTCTGCATGTGACCTATCGTAAAAAATACATTTTTACCTAGCGGCTATTGCCCAAAGGCAATACTTCGTTTGTCGCTAACTGCGATATTTTTATAGCAACGCTAAATATAAAATTGAATTTTACGGTAAGTTTTTTCTAACAGAACTCCACCAATTCAAATGCATATATTCGTGTATGAAAGTCGCAACAAATAGTTTTGTTCAGACCGTATGCAAATAGAGTCAAATATCAGCAAGTGATGTATAAATGGCATAAAATAATATAAATGCAAAGTAAATATTATTGTTACCTGAGAGGAGATAATAAAGAAGTATGTACATACATATATGTTTCTAGCATTTCTTACCAGTTTGCATAAAAGATCCTGCAGGTGAGTGCCCAACTTGAACGCTGCTGCAAGGTCCAGGTGATGATGTAGGCATTAAACCAGCTGGACTAGGAACATGCATTTGATTCAATGGACTATTGGCAACCAATCCCGAACTCGGTGAAGGATGCGGCAGCATATTAGGTGTATTAGGTGGAAGAGAAGGTGGTGAAGCTAAATTGAAAGAGGTAGCTGGACTACTTCCAAAACTCTGATGTTGATTTGTCTAAAAAAAAAGTTAAAAAGAATTCATATACAGGGTGTTTTAAATAAATCCCCGTTTTTATTTACTTCAAATACAGTGTTATCTATAAAGTTGCAGTACGGTCCCTACAGTACGGGATCTTGGATCTTCGACTTAACATTCCTATTCAAAGGGCACGAACCATCGATGGACCACGATATTATATTCAATATATATGTTTATGAGACACGACTTACGATATCCATAAAAGTACAAAAATAATTATTGAGGGGAAAATGGCCACCGATGGATCACGATATAATTTCACTATATCTACATCATAATTATGTACAAATTAAGTGATACAAAATATTTCGTGATACTATTTCTCATACGAAATTACAAGAACAGTCTGAACGCGTTAAAAGACAAAAAAAAAATGAAATTTGATCATTCCTATCACCTTTCAAAGCGAAACTTGCTTGGCTATGTTTACATTGGAGAAGAAAATACGAAACAGTAAGAGTAAGTGAAAAACGGTCGAAACGAGTAGGGAGGAACGTCGATGATGAGTCGAATAACTTATATTAAAAACACGTGTAGGTAGTGTTTTGAAAACTTTCCGATGCCAGCTATAATAAAATAAAGTAAAAAATATAGGTTCGAATATACAAAAATTAGGAGTTGAGCTACACAAATCTTTTCAGGATCATTGCAAGGTCAAATAAATAACAGCGCGATCAACAACTGTCTCCCTTCGTATCGTACGATTATCGTTTGAAACATTTTTTCATATCTCTCGCACCTTTCGAGGTACGGAGGTAGTCCCAGAAGTATCCAACCTAACAAAGAAAACACAAAAAAGTTGAGAGAAACTCAACTTGTACTTCTCTACATAGTCTCCTTTTAGATCGATATACTTTTCCCAACGATGTTCAATAGTTTCGATATTCTGTTTAGAGTGAAAACCATCGAATTCTGCAAAATAACCATCAACCACAGATTCCATCTCTTCATTGTTGACAAATCTTTTATCACCGAGTCATTTTTTTAAGTTTGATTCGAACTTTAACTCATTGATTTTGGCTACCGCGATAACGGACGTGTGAATTGGTGCATTGTCTTGATGAAACGAAACTTTCTTTTTCGCCAAATACTGCAAGTTCTTTCTTGATTTCGTCATTCAAACGCTGCAATAAGTTTACATAATACTCGCCGTTGATTGTTGTTCCTTTCTGAAGATAATCAATGAAATTTATCCCACGCGCATCCCAAAAAACTGACGCCATGGCCTTGCCCGCAGATGGAACTGTCTTTGCCTTCTTTGGAGCCGCTTCTCTCCTTTCAGTCCATTGTTTTGACTGTTTCTTTGTCTCAAGTGCGAACTGATGGACCCATGTTTCATCCATGATTACAAATCAACGCAAAAACTCGGCTTTATTGTTGCGAAACCTCGTCAAACACTCGATCGAAACATCCTCACGACGTTGTTTTTGTTCCATTGTGAGTAATCACGGCAGCCATCTTGCGCACAGCTTTCTCATGTCCAAATTTTCAGTCGATATGCGATGTACAGCACTTTTTGATATGCTTACCATGTCTGCTAGTTCGCACACTTTCAATCGACTGTCATCTAATACTATTTTGTGGATTTTTGTCACCTCATTTGATCGACCAACGACCAGTATGGTATCCAGTATGGAAGCCGAGTATAATATCCAACAACACAAAGCGATACGTGCTTTCAAACTGAAATTATCACAGTTTTGGAAGCAAAACAGCACCACCTGGATTTTTATAGATGGAAATCGAATATCGAACAAAAGAAATTACGAGGCAAGGGACTAAACTTGATTATATCGTAGGAGTACTAGATGACAAGATAGCAAACGATGCAGTTGTCACAATAATCGACCCATCCAAAGTCAATTCTTACGACAAGTGAAAAACTGCTATAATAAACCAGACTT
This sequence comes from Ptiloglossa arizonensis, assembly GCF_051014685.1. NCBI lineage: Eukaryota > Metazoa > Arthropoda > Insecta > Hymenoptera > Colletidae > Ptiloglossa > Ptiloglossa arizonensis. Next base: position 2,136,673 of record NC_135056.1, on the reverse strand, counting down.
ATAATTCAGATAAAAAAAAAGAATCCAACAGCTTCTTGGCGAAGAAGAACTTGATTGCAACTGTTATTCAGCAACAGGATAAGTGTCTTCTATTACGATATACTTAGAGTGCTGTTGTTACAACGTATGTCGACATCGCTAAAATCAATAATAGGGTTCACAGACTGGATCATGAAATACCTTAGGTATAACTGAAACAGTAACTGCGGCGAAACCAAAACACAAACACGATTCCAACTTACACGGAAAAGTAGAGAATTTTGAACGTAAGTTACATCAACTTCTAAGCATAAGAGGATGTTCTAAAACCCCAAATAGAAATAGATGAAGTCGCTCTAAATCAAGAGCGAGAATCAATTTCAAAGACGCAAAGACACCACCAAATATACGCAGTTCTGTAGTTTTAACAAAAAAAATTCAGGTGACAACCACTAATGACGAGGATCGGTTGTTTATTCGCCGGTCTATCGAACCGTCGCTTATTCTTTAGAGACTTGAAACAAAATTTTTATTTTTTAATAGATACAAGAGCAGCCATAAGCATATTGAAATATTTACCAGAAATAAACGAACCACCTGGCGTCATTTTTATAATTTATATGAAATTCTATTAAATCTTCATTTTCCATATAAATATTTATTTTATATGAACTTATTACAATGAACGGAGCATTATAAAATCTTACGACCAAAGATCATCAAAACTGTCTTGGACTGAGAAAGAAATTTAATTGAATTTTGTTGCTAGCAGATACATCAACTTCTATTATATAGGCAGATTTCTTAGAAGAGTACAAATTATTTAATCGACATGAAAAATAAACGATTAATAGATTAAGAAACAATATTGAGCGAAAACTCACATATCAAAACAACCGAAATTAACAAAAGTATCAGTTTCATATTCTCAGAATCATCGTTCAATAACCACCTACAGAAATACGAGATAATAACCAATATAAACAACTATCAAATGGCAGTCAAATACAATGTAAAACACCACGTAGTGACAACAGGATCACCAGTTCATTTAAAGTTTAGAGGGTCGCCACTTAAAAAACAAAATGGTGAAAGATAAATTCCAATACATGCTGGAATTGGGAATTATAAGGCCTTCATCTTTGAAATGAGCATCAACTCTTGACATAATACCGAAAAAGAGATCTAAAAACTAACGGTCATATAGTAACTGTTATCACCTAAATAGTACTTCCAAATCAGATAAGTATCCGATTTCTCACATTTGAGATTTCATAAACCTCGCACAATACTTTCAGAAATTAATCTCACAAGAGCTTACCATTAAATCTCCGTGGCTGAAGAGGATATAGGAAAGAAAACCAGAATTACACCATTTAGCCTATATAGATTCACGATTATGCCATATCGTTTAAGAACCGCCAAATAAACATTTCAACAATTAATAGACGAGATGATAAGTAAAAGGGCTAAATTTCGTTTTTATCTACTTAGACAAGATTCTAGTAGCACCCAGGAACGCTCAAGAACGTTACAAAGATCTAAGATAGTTTTCCGATAAGTTGAAAAAACGAATACGAATTTAGAATAAACCCGTTCAGATATAAGATCAACCAAATTGAACTAAACTTTTTCAAACATATCGTCAAGAAAAATAGCTTACAACCATTAGACGATAAAGTTGAATGTATTGCCAAATTTCCAAAGTCTGAAAAAGCACACAAAAATTAAGAAGCTTTCGAAGTAGGGATAATTACTACCACCTATTCCAACCTGGAATTGCAGAGGTTCTTTAATCATTATCCAACTTATTAATAGCCAAAGATTCAAAGAAGAACGGACCAATTAAATGAGAAGAAAATACAGCCCATGTATTTGAAGAAACTAAAAACGCAGTGGCTAATGCAACACTCCTGGCTTTTTCCACTCCGAATACGAAATTAATATTAAACTCTGAAAAGTCGGGTACAGCTATCCGAGGAGTTCTGTAGCACCAAGATAAAGCTAGAAATACACCCAATAGCGTTCTTCAACCAGAAGCTTAAACCTATCAAATCAAAGTCTTCAGCTTTCGACAAGATAAGGTATCGCTCTTCAATTCTAGAGATGTTCCGATGAAAATTTTTTTCCGTGCTCATCGCTGGCGTCACCAAGGTTTGGAAAAAAAAATCCAAATGCTGATGTAAAAAATGCACTTTCAGAGACATGTTACATCCAAGGTCTTTTTCAATAGATCTTGCACAACAAATACATAATTTTTTGATTTTTATTTCTCAAGGAAGTATCGCACTATTTTTTCAATGTTAGCAACACTACTTTCTCCGATGAGTTAAATTTTTCTATGAAATTTTCATCCATCATTAGTTGTCTAATCTGGAGACTAATAAATATGGTTCCATTTATTTTGATATCAAAGGTATGAGGAAACTTGGTTCTCAAATAATCGAAATCAAATCCTGATTTGTTCATTGCCTACACCAAATTTTTCATAAGCTCCCAATTTATTTACCCAAAACTCACTCTGTTGAAAAGACTTAAGTAATTCGTTTACTATGTGTGTATAAAATTTTAAATTAAAATATCTCGAAAACGAAGGCCCATTTTGAAGAAACCTAGTAGGGTTTTTTTATAGTAGGCATGTACTATAACTTCCATCTACTATCCTTTTCAAAAACGATTTCCACTAACGTAAGACCCCTTTGTTAGAAACAGTTTAAATTAGTCATTTAACGATAAATGAGACCTTTACAGAAAAATTAACGTGTGCATTGGAAAGAAGAAAATGGCAAAAAATTCAAAAAACGATACGACACTTCCTTGAAAAACAGAAATCTAAAAAGTAAGCGATTATTGCAAATAATTTATTGAAAAAGTTTAAAAACCTTAGTTGCAACATGTCTTTAAAAATATATTGCTTACATTCATCTCTAAATTTCTTTTACACCAAAGCATGGTGACAAGACATTGATCATAGAAAATGCTTTCATCAGGACCTTTCCAAAATTGGCAACCGTTCACATTCGCATTTGGATTTTCATCTCCAAGAGAAATTATGCAGCCCTAATGTGAAAAAAAAACTACCTTTTATATGCTAGTAAATAAATAAAACTTTGACACGCTACTCTTGTAAGCTATTAAGACGATACATTATAGCTCTCTTACAATTTATAAAAAAAAACTAAAATTATATCTAGAGAATGGGTGTCCTATGGGACGATTTTGTCGCTGTCAATTACGCGCATTAACGGCACTGTCATGTCGAAATATAAATCAATGGCCGTTTGATGCCATTTACATGCGTTGCATATTTATATTTCGAATAAATACTTCGATACTTCGTGTCAGTGGTTTCTTTGATAAAAATGTCTGCAGAATCCAAACTTGTGCAACAAGATCATATTGGATAGAGAGCTTTTTCTAAAAATGTAGAAATAGTATGTAAAAAATACGCCTATCGACTGTTTTTTAAATGTTAATAGCTATTTATGACGATTTGGTTTAAAGCCAAGCAGAATTTCTCCTTTCTTCCATTTATACTTTTTTGGCAATACTTCATTTTTCTTCAAATCAACCATTTTTACGAAAATACATGTCTTTCAAAAACTCATGAATGATAGAACAATTCTGCTCTCGGATTCGTGTTTAGGACGAAGAGCTTTACTAGAGACCCATATTGAATATTGCGGAATAAATTTCCTGTTGGGCTGTGATACTCATAATTACGCCATCTAACCTACCACTCCCGCAGAAGGACATTTAACATCACCATTATTCATTGGGCCCAAAGAGAGTACAGGACATTATAGAGCACTCGTGTAACGAAAATTATTTCATTCTGACATTTTTTTCACAGCATTGAAATCAAGTAAATTGAGTACCTATCATTTTAAAACACAGTTGGAGAAGATTTACTTTACTAATACTGGATCTGCTACAATTTTGTTTCTTAATTATTGAAGTGATCAACAAGACTACTCGAAACTACGCGTAACCGTGAAAGCGTAAAGTTTTTTACTATTCCGAAAAATGGAACAAAATACGTACCACCATTCGACGTATATGTGTTTTATACTTAGAAAAATGTTGTCCGCTAATTTTCAAAATAGTGCTCGTTTTAAATTATCCATGCCAATAACAAAACAATAAAATTACAATCTTACAGGTTTTAGAATTTTATGGTACATAAATGGGTACATATATAGATGAAAAATCAAATACGTTAAAAGATCTTGTAAAGTACTGTTGCTCGTTCACTGCAACCAAACCGAGATTGCGAATGTTTGCACGCTTATGAAAAATGTAAAGATACAAAAATCTATTAACATGCGCGTACATAAAAATATATAAAATGCCAAAAATATAATAAATATTGCAATATTCAGAGGTGAAGCAGATCTGTATGTAGTTTACTCTATTTACTGTAGTTAATCAGCAGAAATTTTAAACTCAACGAGTATACGCGATTACTGTATTCCCGCTTTAAGTGTCCATTCCTCAGAACCAAAGTATCACATTTATCGAAAGGAAACAATGTTCTTTGTGTTTTATCGTCTGCTTTGATCGTGAAAAGAAATAGCAAGCGAAGGACAAAAAGGGAGTGAGATTTGAAGTAACAGCAACAACCGTGTGAAACAATGACGTTCTTGTTTCCATTTATATTTATCGTGAACCAGAAATGAACTCCACAGTCTGAAACAATCTTACGCATAAAGTGTCCACGAAAACGGTTCAGAGTGCATTTTCTGTCACTATTTATTCGCTATTAAAGTGATTCGAGTCAAAAAATAGTACCTTACGAATCACGATCATCGTGTAACCTCTACTACTCATCGTCAAGCAGTGGAAAACTGTTTCTTTACTTGACCTTTTTATAAACTCGATTTTTTTTATAAAATAACTAAATTCCAAAATAAAATATTCTACCACATTATGCTTACATACATAGCAAATATAATATTTTAAATTTTGTTACGAACAAATTCTTCTAATTTATTATCAACAATTGTAAAGTATAATAGATTATGAGTTTATTGTGTAAGTAAATATTACCCAAATTATGTCCCGATTGATGTCATTTAAATCAGAAAAATATCACGAAAATATTTTAAAACGTTGTATACAAAAAAAAAAAGAAAAGTAATAAGTTTTGCTTTTCCCTTAGTGTCGTCTGACATATTTTTTAAATACCGAATCGTATTACGCAGACATTTCGCATTATCCATCCACGAGAAAAAGGCACAACGTGTTTACATCCTCGCTCTGCCTGTAATTTATTGTTGCTCGTACGATCGCAAACAAGAATCGCCATTGCCCGAACTCGCAATCGTCATTGACGAAGATCAATGGCAACTCGTAGCAAAACCGAATGAGAGAGAAAACTTTTGTTATTGTTCTGCGTATTTGAACCGAGACATCTTTCTTGTAGGCCATTTGATGAAAGTTCTTCATATATTGGTTTCAAAATATCCTTTACTTTAACGCCCAGAGGAACTGGATGCTAATTAGGACATTTTTCCTAATGGACAGTACACGTGTAAGGACTCTTTGAAACAGGTTTTTTTACGTGTAAAACATACCTTTTTACTACGCAATCATCACCGTTCAGTTTTTTATCGAATAACATTTTAAATGTTTTTGTATCGTCTCCAATATGAGTATATTTTACACTATATTTTTCTACGAACCTTTCAAACATTTCAAAGACTCCATCCACCCCCATCTTATCGACACTATCGTACGGTCACGAACTCGAAGCATGCACTGCGAAGGATATAGAAAAAGGACTGTACAAGCCATAATACTTGAAATTTCTCTTTCAAAATTTAACAATATTAACAATATATAATTTTTTAAAATTAAATATATATATATTTTTTAAAATATATATATATATATTTAATTTAAAAAAATTAAATAAAAATTCAATTTTTTGAGTTTATCATAGAGAAATGACCTTTTAAACGAAATTTGGCCTTGGGAGAGTGTAATAAAAGCAAGAATGAAAGAAATACCCATATTGTACGAATATTTCTCGATTATACATTTATAATATTTATATGAACCGAAATACAGAAAGAGTGATATGAGATAAATCAGAATGAAAATAAAATAGATGACGTTAAACACATGTCGAAAGAGTTAGAAAAAACTGTTAAACAAATATGTGTATGTATCACATAACTTTCTATGTGCTTGCATAGAATTTTATCCTTTTCGGATATAATAAAGCAAAATATGATGAAAATGCTCTTTGGAGTTATGCATATCAAAATCAATGCCAAATAAATAATTTTAAACAAAATTTCGGAAAACTCTTTTGAAAAATAAGCTTAAACCATAACCTATCAGGATATACAACTAATTTGTCGTTTAAAACTAAGTTCAAGTTAAAACTGTAAAAAACTGTATTGAAATCAATTGGGAAAAACGCAATAACTTATTAGCCAGCCTAATACATTCAGATATGTACGATGGCATGCCTTTGAAATGACCTTCAATTCATCTATTATAATCATATACGAAGTTTTGAGTCGCCTGTCGACGAGATAAAACATGTTCGTACACATCAAATCTTTCGCGAGTATCGCACACAGTGTTAGTGAAAATGACAGAGAAGCAATGAAATCAACAACGTGATAGTGGTGGTAACCCTATCACAAGCACGCGATCTATCACAGATACGTGCAACACACTTATACCCAACTATGATACGATCAAAAAATCCCAACACATACAAAGCCCAACCGACTACTTAGAGTACACAATAAATTCAAAGTCCTAACGATTCTGAATCTAGAATATCCTATGTCAGTATCATAAAACACGAATATACAACTACAAAAGACCAATCTTACAATCTGTAGAAGGAATCAGTATCAGATAATATGCAATAGTAACAAGAAATAATATATTATTGGACCAAAAGTCATTAGGTTCCTTTCTTGAATGGGAAGATATGTACATATCTTGACACAAAGAAACAGTTACAAACTTAACATCGAAGTACAAAACAGTAGAAATAAACAACACGAACATCGTCACTTGTCCAATGTTAATACCGACACAACGTATCGTATTATCAAATGTTGCTCCAATGATCCCAAACAATACCATTGAAAACGAGTTCTCGAAACATAATATTAAATTATGTTCAAAAATTATTCATTTAAAAACCGGTATTATAAATTTGGAATTTAATCACGTTTTAAACTTTAGGAGTAAAGTTTATGTAAATGTTAAGGAGCAAGCAATTTTTATGAGACAACACATAAAATATTCACGACTACCGTTAAATTAGAGTACTCCATATGTAAACAGAGGGAGCATATTGCTAAACAATTCACAAGCATCATAGAAAGAATTCCAAACAATCCATAAAGGAAAACCAAAACAAACCTGATTCCTCCCACATAATATAATGGAACAGTTATCGCGTCAAACAAGGTAGAAGCAAGAGAAGTGAACGCCCAAACACGCAAATCAAGCGTGAGTAAAACAATTAATAGAAGACCACTTTCAGCAGCTTCACATGACAGCAACACCAATTTATTTAAACTAAGTGATCTGATATTCAAAATTCCCTCACGTAAGACTGCCCACCAAAAAAAAATAAAGACATCACCCAACCCAACAAAGGACAAAAAGGATCTTCATTCACCCACACCCAACAAACAAAGCCCTGGACTAACTCCAGCCAGTAAAAACAACATTAACAACAAAAATAATAATTACATATTAGACCCCAAAATACAAAAGTTTCCTAGAAAATGCCATCGGTTTAACCAATCCATTGGAAATACCAAAATATATTTGTTTGTCGCAAACAAACATACCACCGAGAGCTTCATTAGACTGTTATTAAATGAACGAAGCATAAGAAACAAATTATATAGACTATGCAAAAAAATCAACTTGGGACTATCCTACACTTATGTAGGAAGCGGACATCAGGTACCGATTCTTTCGAATCAGACACTAATACACAATGTATGTAACATAAATAATTATTAAATACACCTGGAACAGCTCCAAATTTTAGTAAAAGAACATAACTCGATAATCCTAGCTTTAAAAAAAACAAACTTAAAAATCCAACACCAACCAAACCTCAAAGGGTATAAAACCTTCGTAAAAATTGAAACAACGAAAGACAAGCAAGCGGGGTAAACCTTGTTGCTGTTTCAGAACAATCTGATGCCACCAAAATTCCACTTAATACGCACCTTGAAGCAATTGCAATAACTACACCATTCTCAATTAAAATTAATTTCGGCAATATTTACATACTCAATAGCCAGGCTTTAAATCTAATAGATCTAAAATAAATTATCAACTAACTTCTCCCACCATTTTTCATAATGGAAGACTTTACTTTAACAGCCACCACACCCTCCAGGACTAACAAAATAGATAAACGGGTAGTAAAACAATAGAAAAACTCTTGGAAGACCCAAGGTATATACTTTTAGCACTAAACGTACCAAGCGGAGTCAACCCCTTTCAAAATTTATTTTAAAATCTTACATTCACTATTATTTCTTTCACTCATCTGACTTTCTGTAAATTCTTACATTATGTGATTATTCAATTTCTCGCTTTCCGTTTTTCTCTTAGCTTATTTTTTATCGAGAAAAATTCTTTGCATACCTCACGTACCACGAGGGGTCATTCGACCCCTTACGAAATTTTCGTATTTTTCTACAGTTCTCCGAGTAGAACTTTAGTTCTGGACTCAGATACACTTCTCAAGTTATAGTTTCATTATTTGAATTTGATATGTTTGTTTGGTTTCGATGTGAGCACTTGAAATCGATCGTGTCCATATTATGTAACGGTAAACAGAAAGAACTCTTATTGGAGATTTACAAGAAACACTCCGATCCAATGAGTTCCCTATAGCTAAACGAAATATTAGGTCATCCCATAACTAATGTCGTTTTTTGACGGTGACTTTCGGTGAAAAAAATTAATACTTACATTTATTTTCATTTATCGATATATTGACCATTAGTTTCGATGACCCTTTCCTATCTATCGGTCAACTTTCTTACTCCATTTTCGAAAAACTTCTGAGATTTTGAATTAAAATACTCATTTAGTGCTGATTTTACATCCTCGCTATTGTTGAAATTTTTTCCACTTAAAAAATATTGCATCGACCGAAATAGATGGTAATCGCTTGGGACAAGATCCAGAGAGTATGGTGGGTGTGGCAGAAGTTCCCAATTGAAGTTTTTAATTTTTTCTACTATTATCCTTGCTGTGTGTGGCCTAGCGTTATCGTGGTGGAATAGAACACCTTTGCGATTCACTAACAATGGTCGTTTTTCCACTAACGCTGCTCGAAGACGTTCAAGTTGTTGGCTGTAAATCTCAGCTGTTACGGTCTGATTTTGCTTTAAAAGCTCAAAATGAATAATTCTTCTAATATCCCAACACACGCGCAACAAAACTTTCCGGGATGAAGCCCTGGTTTTGGGCACTGTAAACATGATCGACCAGATGATAGCCATTGACGTTTTCGTTTGGGATCGCAGTATAAGACCCACTTTTCGTCACCAGTAATAATCTGATCGAGTAATGAACGATTATTTTGCCGATCTCGCAGAGAAGCACAAATGTTCATGCGCTAGATACACAAGATTTTACGACTTCATCTTTGGCTGGAAAATTATTGGCGAAAAGGACAACGTTAGTGGGAACAATGCGTGCGAACAGGAGGGAATTGCCCGCACTTGCAAAAACAACGAAAGATAATTCGAAACTTTTTTCAACAATGATATACAAATCAAATGACTGTACGCTAACGATTTATAAATCAAAACCAAGAAAAAAAGTAGCGATATCGAGTACCAAACGTAAAACCGTAAAAATCAAGAACAATAGAAAGAAGACACCCGAAACGATCAGTTACTATAATAAAACCAAATTTGGCGTCGATATAGTTGACCAAATGGCGCGAAAGTATAGCGTAAAATCGAAGTGCAATAGATGGCCTGTACAGGTATTTTTCAATATTTTGGATCTCGCTGGAATCAATTCGTGGATACTCTATCAGGAAACAACTGGATTGGAGCTATCGAGGCAATCTTTTCTGTTACAATTAGCAGACGAACTTGTTACAGAGTACCTCGAATTTTGTGAAGAAGAAAAGGAAAATCAACGAGAAGGAGTATCAAGCAGCTCCAATAATAATTCTCAATCCAGGAAAAAATGTCAAATAAGATTGTGCGCAGGCAATAAAACAACACAAACTTGCATAATTTGTAAAAAATTTGTTCGCGGGAAATGTACGAAGGAGAAACCCATCCTATGTAAAAAATGTAATTAGTCGATTGTTTTGTTTATAACGATAAAAGTATGTGTTTCATTTTATACGAAATCAGAAATGATGTTGCAAATTATTTCCTTTAATAAATAAAGAATTTTTTACGAAAAATCTACGTTTATTTCATAAGGGGTCAAATGACCCCCTATGGTAAGATTAGGTATAGAAAAATGCCGGTACGTTTAGTGTTAAAGTACGGTAAGAGACGACATTACTTATGGGATGACCTAATAGAAATGCAGTCCTATATCAAACGCCAGAGAGTAAAGATCAGAGCCTACAAAAAATCAAGTACGATAAGGAGAGAACAATCGTGTTGGCTCTGTGTTTCACTGCAGTCCTGAATATGTTCGCAAGGTCAATGAGACACTTATTGAACAAAATTCGAAACATAAATGAAGCGATTTCAAACAGGGAAAGTTCTATATCTGAAGATGAGCAAAGTGAAAGTGCGAATGATTTTCTAGACAGTGAGGAAAGTCATTATGATTATGGTCTGACGGTAAAGACGATAACATTTTGAATGCCCGTAGAAGACAAAAACGCCGAAGATTTTTATCGGATTCTGAAAGTGATGATGAGCAAAGTGTCGAGAACAGTGTAACGGCTCGTGATGGAACTGTTTGGAATCGAACGAAACAAGGATCGGCAATCGGAAGACCATCATTTAGCTTCAGAAAAATGTCAGCTCCAACGACATACACCAAACGCAATATTATGTCTGGTAAAGCGAAATCAGCATTTTCGATAATTATAGATCATACTATTATTGGCACCATAAAAAAATGTACAGAAGCAGAAGCCTTACGAGTTTTAGGGACTGAATGAAATTTGCCCACTTCAAAATTATATGCTTTTATAGGAGTTTTATCAAGCATTTTTCTTGCTTGTTTATCCAAAAACCAACAAAAAAAGTTATGATATTAAGTTCGAAACATAGATGTATCAAAACCAAAAAGAATAGAAAGCGAAGACCCGGAACAATTAGTTATTATAATAAGACTAAATTTGGCGTCGATGTGGTTGACCAAATGGTGGGAAAGTATAGCGTCAAATCAAAATGGAGTAGATGGCCTGTACACGTATTTTTCAATACCCTGGATTTCACTGGAATTAATGCATGGATATTCTATCAGGCAACAACTGGAATAAAGATATCAAGAAGACAGCGTTTCCTGTTACAATTAGCTAATGAACTCGTCACAGAGTATCACGAATTTCTTAAAGAAGAAAAGGTAATACCTACAGGAAGAAACATCGAGCAGCCCAAACAATAATTCCCAATCGCAAAGAAAATGCACGAATAAAATTGTGCACGTGTAATAAAACCACTGAAACTTGCACGATTTGCAAAAAATTTGTCTGCGGAAAATACACGAATGAGAAACCAATCGTATGTAAAAAAATGTGTAATTAATTGCTATTTTTGTCGAACATATAAAGATTAAGAGTGTTTAATGCTATTATAATATTTTCCAAGAGTGTTTAATTTTTGCAACCCCTTGTTTAGAAGGGATTCTTAAATATATTTGCGCGGGAAATATTCCCGCCAAAGTGACATCGGTAACTGTCAACTGTTAAAGAACATTAGAACACACGTAGGAGCTACAAGCACCTACGACAATTTTATTTATAGAAATAAAAATATATGTTTTATTATTTTATTGGGAATCGGAAGTTATGTTGCGAATTATTCCCTTTAATAAATTAAGAATTTCTTTCTAACAATCAACGTTTACTTCACAAGAATAGGTTGTTCGATAAGTTTTGTCGAACGACAAAACTTATTGAGCTACCTATTATGTGTAAAATATCGGTACGTTTAATGTCAAACTTAGGAAATCACACCCACTTTAATGCCAATAACGATAGATTAAGTACAATAGGCATGTCCATTAGCAACAGTAAACTAATCCAACGCATCGAACGAAATACCATAGAGGATTTGCACGACAGCGATCACTTTCCAATCAAAATCACCAACCACACTGATCCCCACCCAAACAAACTACACTAAAATCAATTCGCCCAAATACCAGTTAATCATCACCAATGCGCTTCGACAGAAAACAAACTATGAAACTGATCCGAACCAAATTATAGAATCAGTAGAACAATTAATCAAAGCAGCGGCACAAAAAACTTCGGGACCAATAAAGTCAAGATCTACTAGAAAATAAAATCCACATTCCATGGTGGAATGACGAATGACAACCTGCCAGGAAGGTTAATAATGAGGCATTCGATAAAACGAAAAACCAGTCAAGGAAACAACGAGAAAAATTTAGGAGAATAATCAAACAAAGAAAAAAGAATCGTGGCAAGTTTACACATCTCCAACCTGCGGGACTCGTGCGATTGGGTTCGCTGCCTCTATTCCTTACCGTAGACTTGAAATAGATTTCAATTGCATCCCTATCTCAATATGTACATAAATATAAAGCTTGAAGACTATAAACTACCGAGGTTTCCTTTATGCTTATATTTAATGCATAAAACGTCTGTTTTACCTCATAAGAGTTGTTTAATACAAAAAAAAAGTATTATGTAATATTAACAATTTTTCTATAGGTGAAAGCTATTATAATATTTATCAAGAAAAACTTGTTTATATCTAAATTTGTAGCTGACCAGAAACTGATTAACTTTCGTCTGAAACATTTTATCATCGGACTAGTGAAAGTTTCTGAAAATGTGTGCCATACACTGTATACAACTTTTTTTGAAATGAATAAAAAATTCAGTTTTTTTATTTCTAAATTATATTTGTATTAATTTATTTTTGTCCTTGAAAAGAATTTTATTTACTTCTACTAGTAATTATATAACCAATGCTTTCCTAGCATATTAGGTATAACTAATGTATAATGGTAATGTGTTAAAACTACACCAATGGAACTCTCTATCTCGCTACCTTCTTCGTGACTCAATCCACATGTGTCTGTAACTGCCGCAACGAATAACGGACTAGAATTGACTATGTGCGTGAGAATGGGTGTACCCTTTCCACTTGTCTTGTGGAACTGCTATGCGTTGCTCGCATTCCTGCCACGGGTCTTCAAGTCAGCGGTAAGGAATGCGCGGTCATGGTCCATTCGGTGATGTTATTGAGGTCCCTGTGTGGGCAGGCAACGAGACCGCTTCCCGGCGCAGCACTGTCTGGCTCCATAAGCGGCATATGGTGCAAGTGCTGTCCGGGCACGGATACTTCGGGCAGTACCTACGCCGTATAGGCAGGGAGATGAGATGTATTAAACAACTCTTATGAGATAAAACAGACGTTTTATGCATTAAATATAAGCATAAAGGAAACCTCAGTAGTTTATAGTCTCCAAGCTTTATATTTATGTACACATTGAGATAGGGATGCAATTGAAATCTATTTCTACTACTAAAGGGGCGGTTTGACCCCTCTTTGCCCCCGTACCGTCTCGCGAGACTTTAAGTCTACGGTAAGGAATAGAGGCAGCGAACCCAATCGCACGAGTCCCGCAGGTTGGAGATGTGTAAACTTGCTGCACTCTCCAGCGGACCAGGACACACGGTACAGCACACCTTGGAGGTGTGTCTCGCCTGAGCGGATGAACGCCGTGTCCTGGTCTGCGTAATTGGAACGAACCTCTCGCTGCCGGGCGCGGTGAGAGCCATGCTCGTCAGCGAGAAAATGTGACGGCCGTGACTTCTTTCCGCGAGATTACAATCTCGCAGGTCGGAGGCGAGAGTGGGAGCGTACCCGGGTGGAGAACGTTAGGCTACCCTAACGGTACTGGGCGAGGGCACTTTAGCCTTCAGCCTCGTACCTCCGGAAGGTGGGTGAACCCACCGTGAGAAGAAGATGCTCTCAAAAGGAGAGGCCAAGGCTCCTTCCGAAAGCGAACACAAGATGAACGCCGTGCCGACGACACGAGGGTGCTTTGAATCCCCATGCCGTTGGACGTGACTGTAGGAGCCATGGGCGATCGTAAGTTTGGGATTCGCGGTTTCCACCGCGCAGCACGGGAGGGGAGAGGGGGCACCGGAAGTTTTGACGCTTTTAGTTCCCAATGCCCTCCCGAGAACGTGCGAGAACGGCCATTGTGATGGGTTTTAGTGGGTAAGTCCCGTATCCGGTCGTTCCGCTTGCGAGAAATCCTACACTCCTCCCGGTCCCTCCTCCAGTGGTCGGGGGATTTTTTTGAAGATTTCCCCTACGAAAAAAAACCTACATATTTACTATAACCAACCAAACCGCCACAAAAAAGGTCTCTTGAAAGATAAAATGCCTTAATGGAACACCATTCAGAACAGAAATCAAATTCTTAGAACTGGATAACGGTAGGCAAAGAACCAGTACGAAAGAAATAGCTGACACCCTTGCTGAAACCTTTTCAAAACATCTAAATGATACATAGACTATCACCCCCCTTCCACTTAACCATGAAACAATCACCCACACAGACCATACACTAAGTAAAGTAATATCATCACCTGGACCAGACTTATACCAAACTTACTCCTTAGAAAACTATTAACAATCGCAAATTACCTCTATCTATAACTGTATATGGACGCAACACGTGTTTCTTGACAGATGGAAAGAAGCCATAATTGTACCCATCTCCAAACCAAACAAAAGCAAGAGCAAGCCAGACAACTACAGACCAATAGCACTAACCAACTGTATGTGCAAGTTACTAGAAAAAATCATAAACAAAAGATTACAATGGTACCTAAAATCCAACAATATCCTGACATCAAGACAATTCGATTTTCGACAGTACAGATCTACCACCGACGTACTTGTCAATTGTAACAAACAAAAATATTAAAGCAGATATACGAGGGCGCTCCGATAAGTACTTAGCCTACAAAAGAAAAACGAAAATTTTGGAAAAGTAGCGATTTATTTCTCTATATAGTCTCCTTTCAGCTCGATATACTTGACCCAGCGACGCTCCAACTTCTTTAACCCGTCTGAAAAATACGTTTTCTGGAGGTCTGCAAAGTAGGCCTACGTGGCGGCGATAACCTCCTCATTCGACTCAAATTTCTGCCCGGCGAGTGACTTTTTCAAGTTTGGAAACAAAAACAAGTCGCACGGGGCCAAATGTGGAGAATACTGTGAATGGGGCAGCAGTTCGTAGCCTGATTCGACCAATTTGGCCTAGGCGACGGCGGAGGTGTGAGCCGGTGTCTTGTCATGGTGAAAGAGCACTTTTTTTTTCGCCAAATGGGGCCGTTTATCCTGCAATTCGGCGTCGAATCGCCCCAATAAACCGGCATAGTAAAGCCCTGTGACCGTTTTGCCCTTATCCAGGTAGTCAATGTAGATCACACCTTTTGAATCCCAAAAAACGGTGGCCATCAGCTTTCCGGCCGATAGGAGAGACTTCGCCTTCTTCGGAGCGCGTTCGCCGGGTGAAGTCCACTGTTTCGACTGCTCCTTGGTCTCTGGTGTGTACCAGTGGATCCATATTTCATCGACGGTCACGAAACGACGCAGAAACTCCTTCGGATTGCGCCTAAACAGCATCAAACACTGCTACGAAGTGGTCTCACGGTTGTGCATGTTGTCCGGAGTAAGCAAACGCGGCACCCATCGCGCCGACAACTTTCTCATGCCCAATATTTCATGCAGGATATGACCCACGCGGTCTTTTCAGATGTCTACTGTCTCAGCTATCTCGTGCACCTTCAATCGGCGGTCTGCCAATACGAGATCGTGAATTTTTTTCACATTATCCTCCGTGGTAACCGTTTTCGAGCCACCTGGACGTGGCTCATCAAAAACCGACGTGCGACCACGTTGAAACTCGTTAAACCAATTTTTGACGGTCGCCATCGAAGGAGAAGAGTCACCGTACACAGCAAGCGCTCGTTGATTTCGCTGCGCGATTTCCCTTCCAAAAACAAGAATCGAATCACCGACCGATATTGCTCTTTTTCCATTTGTGGGATTATGAAATTGTTTAGCACAAGAGAATGTAAATAGGACGTTTATTTTTAAATAAATATATTACAGTCATGCAGCGGAGTATGGTTATGAACAACTGAACAGATTGTAACGATCACGTCGACACACCAACGGAAAAAAATAGGAAAGCCGGTATCGAGCTCATCCACCATTCCTTGACTTCTCAAGTACTGCATGGTTCAATGTCGTTGTATTCCAACACCATTTTTCTAAAATACGCGGACACAACCGCTTCCACACGCGGTCAAAACAAAACTACGAGTCCGATTCGGCTGAAATTTTGACAGTAGCTGTCTACAAGAATGTACTACAAGGTAGTAAATTTTTCTTGCGATCGTGGTGACCATCGGGTGGTGAAGCTAAGTAATTATCGGATCGCCCTCGTATGCGACGCTTTTTCAAACAATGAACACTTAGTAACAACATATGTTAATATTGAGAAAGCATATGACACAATACCATAAACAAAAATTATTGAAACTCTTATTAACATAAAAATAAACGATTATGCGTCGCATTTATTAAAAACTTCCTAGAAAACAGGAGAATAGGAAGTCAGAGCCAATGGTACGCTATCAAAACTGATCGATATCAGAAACGGTGTGCCCCAAGGTTCTGTAATTAGCGTAACACTTTTCCTAATAAAAATCAATGACATATTATAAAAAATAAAACCTTCGATACTAGTACACTGATTCGCAGATAATCTAACAATTAATTGCTCTGGAAGAAACTTATCCACAACAATAGAATTGCTTAAAACTACTTTTAAAAAACTTATGACATGATCATAACAAAATCCCACAGAAAATACAATATGTTATATTCTAAAAAAACGGAAAACACGTCAAAATCCACCCAAACTGTTTATGGGAAACTTCGAACTAAGAGAAGTAAATAGCATAAGGATATTAGGGCTCATCATGGACAACAAACTAACATGGATTTTACATATGAAACGTCTGAAAGAATCGTGTCTAAAAATGATCAACGTCATCAAATATCTAGCAAATATTAATTGGGGAACTGAACAAAATCCGAAGGAAAAAAAAATCAAACATGAAATTTATTTTCATTGGGATCACAGGCTTCAAAAGCAACGATCAATAACCTGCAAATATAAATAAACATCTTTACTATTCCACAAGTGTGTCTGATAGACTTGTTGCCTAGAAGCAATTTGTCAGTGTACTGATAAATTGTTCAAAATGAGTCACTCGATGAAAGAAATAATTGATATGATTCTCATTTACAGTATCTTGATCACGTAATATTTTGTATAATGAAATTATTGGTTTTTATTTTATAAATGACCATTAATTGAGTATCAACATGACGGTTGTCCAGCACATTATTCACATCTTGCAAGACAAATACTTGATAGAAAATTTCCATATCGTTAGATTGAATGTAATAGTGTTATAGCAGGGCCACCTCACTCTCCCGACCTTATACTATTAGATTTTTTTTGTGGAGAAAATTAAAAGAAGATATTTATAAAGATTAACCTACACAAAGAATACGAAACAAAGAATAATTGCAAATTATGCTGCCATAAGTAATAAAACCATTGATTTTCTACCAAATCGCGTACTGTACTAATACTTATGTATGTCCATCACTGTACATTGAATCAGAGAAAACTGTTTGCTTTTACAAATTACAGCATTTAATTCAAACCATGTTTCACTCTCGTGGTAACAAAGTTGCCGACGGTAACATATGTATACATAACATTTTAAAGTTATTAATTTTGGGATGTATAACATACATACATAAATACAATTACTCACAAAATTGAGAGTATACATATGTTGACAACGAAAATGGACAATAAAATCATTAAAAACAATTGTATTGGAAAATAAAAACACACTATAACCTATTTTTAATGATTTTATGGTCCATTTTCGTTACTAATATAGGTATACGCTCAATTTTGTAACTGTACATACACTGGATAAAAAAAATTTCAATACACTTGACTAGTATTTCTTAATTAACATATTACAGTGTTACAATGTATTCGAAAATACTTTTCTCATATGAATTATAATTTATAAAGATAGTAGGACTATTAATACTAAACAGAATTAACATATTATCTGTTGTTGGTAAGATTTAAAAACAAATATACTAAAGCAATCTATCTCATCAACAAAAAAATCTTATTTATCAGTTGCAATAAAAAAAATGAGTGAATACCTGTTGCATACATCACCAGAAATTAATCTGAAGTAAATTTATTAAGAAATATGAACTTGCCAATGATGGAAGTACCAATTGCAATTCATCAACTAATTATACAATTAAAAAAGCAAAGTCAGTCATTTAAAAATATAGCTAAAATAATTATTAGACCATATATAAATATAACAAATATAAAGAATTAAAAAGATAGACCCCAATTAGGCCAACCAAGAAAACAATCTATTATTTACAATGATTTAAAAATTATTCATGAAAATTCAAGAATTAGTGCACCAATATTGAAAAATAAGATTGAAAACTACTATAATATAAATGTTGTACCTGAAATTATCAATAATTTATTAAAAAAAGAAAGATATCATGATCTTTCTTCGAAGAAAATCTTATATTAGTAAAAAGAAGAACGTCTATGTTTAGAATTTGCAAAAACTCTGAGAATAATGGTAGTTTGGATAAAACTACTTTAAAAAAATGATCATTTAATAAAACCTAACCTTAAAACTGTGCCTGCAATTTAGATGAAAAATGTTATAAATCATCTCCCAAACATCTAACAAAAATTTTTTCACGAGACAAAGGAGACATGTATGATCTCCTTGATAGCATATAAAATATTATAAGTTCTCATTTGCATAATATTGAATTTACCCGAATGACTCTAGATAACCAACATATTGTAGATCATTATACTTATATAAGTTACACTTTTAACTATAAAATAGTACAGTATTACTCTTCTGGATAATCGAATATTTCCACCTCTGCAATGATCTATGAATGTGAAGATATACAGCTGGTTTTTCCATGAGTTCCCATGAGAACTGTCTTTTTTAAGGATTTTTTTCACAAAACTAACAGTTGACCAAACTTACAGGCAAGTCAACTGCAAACCTCTGTGTAAATAGTATGTAGGCCACTTAATATGATTATTTAAATCTACGAATAAACCTCTACATGTAAGGTGTTAGTAACTGAACTTAAATCATTTGCAGAAAAAAATATACCATACATGGTTCTATTTTTAAAAAATGGAGAACCACGTAAGTAATTCCTCTTGAAATAAAGTTTCATTTGAAACATTTGTCTGAATAATCAATAATCATAAGTAAAAATTAACTCTTTGTTGGCATACTGTCAATCGCTGAGATCCAAACGAAAATTGCATTATTTAATTTCTCAGAAATAAAGGAATGGCCTACCTACTTCCCTCGCTTAAAAAAACTTGTATATATCTTATATATTAAATTAAAGACTTTAATAAGTGTCTTAGAATTTTTCTGATTATTTTAACGTTTAAAACAATACAAAATTATGTCTGGGAATAAAAGGCCTTATGTATGAATTAATAAAACAGAAGTTTGCAGATGAGGAGTTGAAATGGTTTTCTCCTCACACAGTTTTAAGTATACACGCGCGTGCATGCGCGCGTATGTGTGCGAGAGAAATTCATATTTAAATATGTACACAACCTTGAAAGAAAAATATAAAAAGCTACCTGTGATATATTAGTAGTGTGTGGACTAGCTGGAGTGTGGGGATTGCTACCAGAAGGTGGAGTAAGAGGTGGATGAAATCTTAAACCATCTCTTTGCTGTGCAGGTGATTGTGGTCCACTTCTATGATGGCTCAAGAAACCTACATTTCCACTTCCACTACCACCATCACTGTCCATTGTTACAGGAGATGGTGGATTGTCATCCTCCGATTGAGATCTTCTACGAAAAACTGCATTTTCGTCCACGTATTTAGACAAAAATGCCTATAAAATAGACAATTACAAATAAGTAACAAAATTAATTTTACAAAATATCATATATAATTTTATTTTCATTGTACAAAAAATATAAATGTCTAAAATTTTTACCTTGAGGCCTTGTGTTGGGGTGAATTCATCTACAACATAACTTCTATCAAAGCGACTATATGCTCCATCTCTTAAACTCACCAAACCACCTCCTCGTAAACGCAGTTCCAAACAGTACATACCCTGATATGCAATTCTAACTAGAGTTACACACTGTGGCATAATAGTAAAGGTTTGTACTGGTACTTGAGGTCGCTGTAACAATGTATAATTAAAAATTACAAACAACAATTACAATTTTTATTTTTATTTTTTCATGAACTTGTAGATTTACTGAATTAAAATAAATTTTAGGGGAACATGTTATTTTAAAAGCATACCGAATTGTAAACACACAGCTGTGGAATAGTAGGTAGTTTACTGATTGACGTAAGGGGCTGAAGTGTTTCATGAAGAATGTGTGTAAGCTGTGCTATATTTCTATGCCTATTCAAATGAGCCTCAAGTTGTTCCTTCATGATTGAATGAGCATTAGTTGTAGTGCTCGTTGGACCTATATGTATACAAAAATATATTCATAACTTTTTATAACAATAATTCATTAGCATTACACTTGTGAAGCAATACTTACTTTTCCCAAAGATTAATTTAAATGTTTTATCATTTGTATTCCATTGTACAGTAACAGTGGCTCCACGATTGGGACCATAGGTTAAAACTAATTTACTATAATTATATGATTTTATACTAATCATATTGCGCAAACTGTACTTCTCTGAATTGTACAAAAAATACAGTAAATTATTATTACTTTATGTATTATTACTATAGATATATTTCCAATAAACTTATAAAACTTACCCATCTTAAAATATTCTGCCAAATCATGTACTATAGAATAGAGATGTACAATTTGTGCCCAATCATTGAGCAATGCATCCACTGTTCGTGACACAGTATCTGCTGTTCCCATTTCGTATTGAAAATATACAGGTCTGCGTAGTCCTAATATAAATCATGAAAATAATTTACAAACCGTTTAAATAAATTAAATAATTTAAATGAATTATCTTTAAAAATTGTTTGATGATTTTACCTTGTTCCTTTGGGTGACTACTAGATAAGGGGCTACCATAAAAGACAAACTCAGCCATCCATGTTTTGGCCATACCTTTACCTTGAACTCTGATTGAAACACTAAGCAATCTTTTAAGAAGTGCATGCCATGCACAGTCAAAACTTATTGCAGTAGGAGCAGGTAATTGAACTAATTTCAAAACCAATGCAGTAGCATTTGCCTCTACTTGTAGTCCTTGATGAGCTATATCTCTTCTAGTTAATTCTTGTGCTAATGTAACAAAAGGTATTCTTTCATCACAAAGAGCAACTACATGTGCTAGCTCTGGAATAAAGTATGCAGGCTGCTTGGATCTTCTGTTTTGTAAGGTAGCACTGGCATCAGTCCTTCCACTAGGTCCTGTGCTTCTGCGTTTAATACTGCTTGCTTCAGTAGCTTCTGTAACATATTTGCTAAAGTTTTTCATTTTGTCCTCTATTTAAAATAAAGTGATAGTACTGCTCTATTATTATTATTATAAGAAAACAAAACTGACCACTATCAACGCTGGTGAAAGGACCATGGGTTATCACAAAAGTATCAAACTCAATCAGACTTTGAACCTTTAAATACATTTTTGGAATTTCTGTTTCGATATTGTCATCATGAGGATCGTCCTCTACAGAACTATGCTTTACTACTGCAAGGTGAAATGAACACTCTATTTCACAGGATGAAGTTTCTTTTTCTTTGAATGCCACTATTAAAATAACTGTAGGATGCCGATGAAGTTGAACAAACATACGATGTCTACTAATTTTCGACATAGGGTGATCAGGATGATGGAGGACTGGCAAACGTTCATGGGAAGTTGCTGGTAGATGTTGCAAGGTTTTTTCACACCTTCTTTGTGTTATCCAAAATCTGCAATGTACATGAAAAAAAAATAAAACAAGAGAAAAGAAGATATAAAAGTCATAATTAAAAAAAATCATCTGACAGAAAAAAGTAGAAAAACACATAAAATAATTTAAAAAAATTACCTAAGCTCTGATATCAAAGTTGGAAGACGAGAGTGATCACCATTTAAGGCAGCTGTTAATTCAGGAACCAAAGGTGCCTTGTACTGAGGTACATGACACTGCAACATTCCTGTATGAGTATCAACAGTAACTAAAAGATGCTCTGCTCTCAAACAAGGTTGCAAAATTGGAACAGAGAGAATTGCAGGTGATCCAGCTAAAGTACATTCAACATCTTTCAATATTGTTTGCAACTCTTGTTTCAAATCTAATAGCCTACTTCTAGTGCGTACATAAATTGTATGAACTAATAAACATTCCATTGATAACTGATCAGATCTGATTGCTCTATCTGCTATTTCACTTTCCTTGTTACCTAAAGATGGAACATGTACTATTGCAAGTGACCTAGCTGGATCATGTTGATCCACCTGCACTGTAAGTTTATATCCCAACTCTGATCGAGGATCTTTATTAGTTAGTTCTCTCCAATATGATACAGATAGACATTTTCCTGGTGTATATTCATCTACATGAATGTGATCATCCAACCTGTCTCGTATTAACCTCAGTGTTTGGGAATATAGTACTTCCAGTTGAAGTGATTGGCAAAAATAATGCAAAATATGATAGACTTCAGACAATGGATTTGAACTCTCTGCCAATCTTGATTGAACCACCTTGCAATTAAAATGATTTATGTTAACAGTAAATAATCAAAGAAGTACATTTTATAGCATAGTAATATATAAAAACAGTAATACTTGATGCACATAACGTGTTTGTAGTGGATGCACTAATGCTTTTCCATCTCCTGTTTCTCTGTCTGAAACTAAAATTTCCAATTCCAATAATCTCCAAGGTACTGTTGGACCATCTCCCATAACTGTAAGTGATACTGAAAATTCTTGCTCCACAAGGAATGTTACTCTCCCTGCTTCGATCTTCAAGTTACGCATCTGTGGAAGCAGATTTCCAGTTACTAATCTATGTTGAATGACTTGATTTAGTCTCTGAAGCGTACTTCTTTTTTCTGCAGCTGTGATTGGATCTGGAGGAACAATTCTTTCCTATTAAAAAAAGATTTGCAAAAGTAACCTTAAAATTAAAAAGATTTTTATCAATATAATAATAAATAGTTAATGAAATATCATATGTAATTACTCTTATGCACGCTGGCAGGCGACTGTATGTACCAGTCGTCAAAACTTCCACTGCAGCAGGAATATGGAAATTAGGTAATCTAGCATGTACTAATGTTTCTCGAGCCATTCGTGCCAGCATATCAGCTGTATCAACAAATAGCAACGACTGCTTATCCAAAAAGGCCATTATGTGCTGTCAATGAAATTTCTTTTTAGTCAATTCACAATACAATCTGATAATTATTGTATAAAAGTATTGTAATAATATGAATGCAAAAAGAAAATATTAATTTTCAAAATACCGCAGATTTGTCAACTTTGGAAGCACTGTTAGCCCACTTAACCAAAGCTAATAATCGTACATACAATTGTCTAGTTCTTGCTGAGAAGTTATAAATCTCTATTTTACGTTCCATGTCAGTTTTCCTTGGCAGTCTGTAAGTATGTTTTAAATCTTTTATATTTCAAATGTACAAGAATACTAATTTTAGTTACTCTACTATTGGTTTCTATAGAAATTAGATCATTATCAATATAGTTCAGTCTATCCTTTATTTAAATCTTATTTGTATGTACTTTAATATTAACAATGTACAGATGTCTTAATATAATAT
Organism: Ptiloglossa arizonensis; assembly: GCF_051014685.1. NCBI lineage: Eukaryota > Metazoa > Arthropoda > Insecta > Hymenoptera > Colletidae > Ptiloglossa > Ptiloglossa arizonensis. The sequence goes on along the minus strand of NC_135056.1, from coordinate 2,112,561 downwards.
ATCTTCTTACAATTCAGCTAAAACTGTGAGTTCATGATAAGTACGTTGTATGATAAAATCAATAAGCATGCCAAGGGAAATAGAACCACCACGATTTCCTTCTTGCGGAATATTGTTAGTAACTGGGGTTTGATGACCTTCCAAAGGCACTGGAGCCATTTCGTGCCTTACTTTAACTAATGAATCTAAAATTTACAAATTATTCTTAATTAAAATAATAATTAAAATATAAATAATTTTTAATATTAAAATTAGTATATTTATAGAGTATAAAAAAAGATGTTTATGGATTCTAATATTACATTTTATTCATATTCTTTAATTAAATAGAGTTAATTGCAATATATTCTACCAAAAATATAAATTGATTATTTGAAGAGAGTAAATAACAGAAAAATTGATTACGCATTTTTATAACAATAAATTAATTGGTAATGAAAGTATATCGAAATTTAATAATAATATAAGAAGAAAGTATTATGTCTAATAAGTGTTATCTTACCTCTAACATTTATTATTCAATAACGAACACTAAACAATACAATAGTAAGTGAAAGCAGCTATCTTTTTCAAATAAATCATGAACTCTAAATAGATAGATGGAATAACTTGCTACTACTGTTCATTCTTATCGTTTATAAACCTGCTATGCATTCTAATGGATTATCCCTAGGGTAAGAACTATTTCAATAGGTTAGGAAAGCGCCACCTAGAAGGAACTATCTAAAACGGAGATGTAGAAAAGATGTCCACCTGTTTATTGTGATACCTGTAAGCATATTACAATTTAATGCATTAAACGTACACGTCGTTTTGTATTGTTATTTGGTAAATAAATTGTTGTAACAATACGCTAGGATATTTTTCTTAAAATTAGGAAATTGTATCTGAAAGTTAACATTAGTATTTAATATGTTGGTAAGGAGCGCCATTTAAGCATAGTAATTCGGAGGAAAATTTAAACACATCATATCTGTACAAAACTGTTAGATGTATTCCGTAGTAATTAAGTTTTATAACTACACTTATAGATCTAGGAAATGGGAATACATTTACAGTAACCATGATCATTGACATAATTGCTATATTGATATTGCAATATATTTATTATTCATTGTTTCGTGTATGCACATAATTTGGGATGTAAGAGACGTATAATGTTTAGTAATAATCAACAAGTATTGCACATATATCCTTTGAATAGGTGAACGATAAGAAGAACGCTACATGCAAATGTCAAGTAAAACGAAAACATTTTTAATTTTAGTTATACAAATGATGCTAGAGGTCATTATTTATTTTTAGTACTTTATTTCTTATAACTGTAGATACCGATACATTCAGTAATTTTTCTTTATTTTTTAAAATCAATCAGAATTTTCTAACGGTTTTATTCCATCTAATACCTCATCTTTGCTAAAAATTGTTTTTACAAAAATTCAAATTTTTTCGGAATTAAAAGTAATAGGGCAATTTTGCTTGTAGATTAGTATTTAAGAGGAAAAATTCTTCAAAAATCATCAAATGAATATTAAAAAAAAAATTCATCTTGAACAGTATAATTTATATAAATTTCATAAAAATCAACATGTAACACTTGAATACTTCCCCTTGTTAGTTAAATTAAGTTACGAGGTTAAGTTCCAGTTTTTGTTAAATAATTTATTTTGTCCCTTTAATTTTTTAATTTCCCCATTAATTTAATTTATCGCGCATCCATGAACAGAATAACTTAGCACTCCATGAGCAATGAACTAAGTGATTGCAGTATTACCTGGTAGCCGATTATACAGGGTGGTCCATTAACTTTGATCATCTGAAATATCTCCATTAATTTTAAAGATATTAATTCTATATTATCTACAAAGGGGGCCATAACATGTTAGTAATAACTTTGTATATGATGGGTTTTCTGAGATTTTAGTCAACTCTATTTCTTTAAATGACATACCATTCTTTTTTATTCCTAATAGAATAACGGATGTTTAAATGATGTCAACAACCTCTGATACAGTGTCATTTGACAGTAAATAAAGAAATAAAATAACGATTAATATACCATAAGAGGTGCTTAAATTGATATCCATTCACGTTAATGCAACCTTGCAATCGTCGAATTGCTCTGTACACATGTTACCATTTCTGGATTGATTGTAGCTTATGCTGTAATAAGTCTTAATTTCATAAGGTCTCTTAGTAATGTTAATGTCCTGTAATAAACAGTTGATGTAAACATAGGATAAAACGTACGGCGAAGCTGTTGAGCAGTATCGCGAATCAAAAAAAAGATTAGGTTGTAATAAATAATTATATGAATGTTAGAATCTATATTTTTTACGATTAACATTAATTTATATCTTTATATTATTTTTATAGCATATAAAACTTTTATAAGTTTCTCAGTAAGTAGACATTTTACTTACAATTCATTTAAAATCCATTATGTGTTTTACGTGCAAAAAATTGATATAAAATAAAAAAAGATTCAGAAAAAATTATTCATCTCTGCCTCGGATCGAGAACCCAGGTCTACCGAATAAAAACTTTAATAGATTGTTGCCAAACATTCGCTCCTTGGTAATAATTTCAAATCAAATTTTACTTAAGTTAATAATATATCTTTAATTGCAAATATTTAAAAACTATTGAGTCTAAAAAGTATTTCTCTTATAGTAAATAATTATATTTACTTATAATTGACTCAAAACAGTGTCGCCGCCTAATGCTCTAACGATAATTCCGAGTATTCGTTTTTAGTTGACAGACGTTACAAAACAGTAGTTTTTGCTTCAGTAATTGTCAACATCGACTAACCGATAATGCAACAGGGACATCGGCAACTTCATCACTACATACAAACATTGGATTATCGTTGTTGGATGGTGACACTGCTTTGAATCTACTGGGAAGAGAATTATCCTGTATAATAGTTAAGAGTTTGACTTATAACATTTGAAACATTAGTGAGTTCAAGGTAGCAGCACTAAAACTTCACCGCATTGAAATATTCGTAAAAGTAAATATTCACGATGCATTCTAAATAGGTACATACAGTTGCGTACAAAAGTGTTAGTAAATACACGAGAATGAAATTTGTTCAACTCAATTTTATTACTATTTATATAACATTTATTTGGAATGTGTTTATACGTAATTAAAGTACATTTTTTAATCTTTAAAACTAAGTAAAAGTAAATAAAAATGAATCTTTTCTCTTTAAGTAAATAAAGTATGTATATTTATTATACGGTACAAATATTGGACCACAAAAATTTTCATTCAGTTGCGTAATGAAATGCATAGATGTTCTACTATTGAAACAAATGATAAGATGAAACATCTGAATACTGAATATCAACTATAGAATGACTTAGTAATATGCAATAATTTCAGTTATGAAATTAGCTTGAAAATATGAATTGCAATTAGAAACGAAGGGAAATAACCATTGAAGAGCGGGAATTTATTATTAATTTATTTAAAAAACAAAAATCATTCCAGGAAATTCCAAACATCGTTGGAAAATCACATTCCACGATACAATACATTATTAAAATGTTTAAAGATGAAGAACGTATCGTTAATAAGCTGCATGCAAGAAAATCCAATTCTTCTCCAAGTTAGAAACTAGGGAAGAAAATTTTATTTCAAGAAAAATAAAAGCAGACCGTAACACAAGTGCAATAAGTATTTCAAAAGATTTAAGAGAATTCAACGGAATTAATGTGCATGTCGAAACGATATGTCGTACATTAAATCGAAATGGTTTTCATGCACGTATCGCAAAACGTAAGCTATTCCTGAGCAAAAGTAACCGAAAGAAACGACTGCAATTTGTACAAAATTATATTGATGAACCCACATCATTTTTGGAAAGAACTATATTTGTTGGCGAAAACAAATGTAACATCTTATAAAATGATATGAAGAGAAAAGTGTGGAAAAAATCAGAAACTGTGTTTAATAAGGAGAATTTGTAAACAAGTGTAAAAGGTGGTAATGGGTCAGTACTGGTATAGGGTTGCACAAGTGTAAAGGGGACAGCCAATTTGCACATAATCGATGACAATATGAATAAATTTGTAAATAAATATATATAAAGATAACTTGAAGATTAGTGCTAAGAATTTTGAAACTTTGGATGATTACAATTTTTACCAAAATAACGACTCCAAGCAAAAGTCGTATTTGGTACAACAATAATTTATCTACAATGTTCCTATGTCAAACCAACACCTCCCCAGTCCCTAGATCTTAATCTAATTGGACATCTGTGCAAAGAATTGGACTAAAAAATTAGAAATGAACCGATTTTGAATGGAAAAGAGTTCAAAAACATTTTAAAATCTGAGTGGGAAAACATAAATAATAAAGTTACTTGAAACTTAGTACAATCAATACAGCGACGATTACAAACTATAATTCAAGCAAAAGGTATCTTTACGAAATATTAATAGCCTTTAAATTCATATTATTATTAAGTGTATGAAGACTTGTGACCCGATATTCGTACCATATAATAAATATACTTTATTTAATTAAAGAAAAAAATGTTCGTTTTTATATACTTTTACGCAGTTTTAAAGATTAAAACATGTACTTCAATAACGTGTAAACATTCTGAATAACGTATGTACATATAAATACTAATAAAGTCAAATTAAACATATTTCATTTTCGTGTACAAATACTTTTGTAGGTAACTGTATATTGCGTTTGTGATGTCTACTAACGCTATTCATCATTATTAGACGATTATAATGTGGCTTAATGCGTACGTCACTCTTGTGAGATCTCTTAGATTTCCTCCATGCAGTTAGTGCTATAACAATTCTGCGCATCTTATCGCATAAAGCACGGGAGAGCTATCTTTGAAGAAGGGAAAACTAATACCAGCGTGTTCTCGCTTCAAAAGAGTATTGGCTCCGCACCAATTAAGGCTCGTTTTTCTTCTCGGTATGCGTTTTGGTTGGTGCAAAATCAGTAACTTTCTTTTGAAGCGGGAAAGAATTAATGGCGCAAATATACTACATGCAAAATGAAAAAGTAGACAACTGAACAGTTTTACCACCAGATGACCCAGTTCGAACCATAGACGCCGAACGAAGCATCGCGACCTACCTGGGGCCATATTAAACTTCCCCTACCACTATACACTATACATAAACTACGTGTCCGTGAAATCCCATTTCGACAGTTTCGGGAAGTCAAGAAAGAAGGCAGGCGTGAGCGAAGCTTTCTATGTCATTCTTGAAAGATCATAAATCTGATGTTCGATTTGCGAGCAGACAGCTTGACTGAATGATCGTCGTTTACAATCGGAGACAACACTGCCCACGATTCGTATAATGTAGAAAAATATTGTAATGAAGAAAAATATAAAAAAATTTGTTTACGGGACAACAAATTTTAAAAGTTACTGATCACGTTTTGACTATAGTTCTAAATAACTAAATGAGATTTAATAAAATTTCATACAGGAGTTTTATATTCTTATCTCTAGAGATAAGATCTAATTAAATTTTAGGAATAATTAATTTATGGATAATAATGATTACTTCTTTTTACATGCGTTATGCGTAAAAATTATTAAAAAATTTTTAAATAAATCTTAAAAAGAATTAAATTTTGCTTAAACACATTGAATAAACTTTTTCTTTTTCTTTCCTAATATTTAATAATCTATGTTGTATGGCAAGAAACAAAAAATTCAAAAAACACGTATTACATATTTTTGTACATACTTTGCACATATAAAATTATAGAATAATGGAAATTTTAATAAGAGAAGTGGTAAAAAAAATAGTTCTTTTAATATATTTCTTAAAGAAATTATTTTTTACAAATTTATTTGTTGATCGGTTTTTACATTTGAAAACACTAAATTTGAAAAAAAATTTTATTCCAAATCCATCAGATCTCAAGATATTTCTAAAAATATGTTTTCGATCCCAACTTTTAGGACTGCTTTATTCTTTTACAATGGAGGATGGCTGTTAAGAAAATACATGCCAAATATTTTTTTTACAATACGTATAAAATTATCTACCTTATAAATCTTATTAAAATTATTGGAAAATTTAACATCATAAAAATATGCACATTGCATTGTTTGATTTTGGTTAAAGACGTCGAGGTTCACTAATATTGGCATCAGTCCGTGCTTCACTTGGGACACTTGTCACCACACAAATCATTTGCTTTTATTTATGCCATTATCTTTCTTTTCTTAGTTAGTAAAGTAAATAATTTTTGTATGATAATGCTGTTATGAGTGCAGAATTTCCTGTTTTACGTCTCTGACTTATCACTCTGAGTGAAAGTTAGGTTATAAGGTAGTATTCTCCTTGAAGTGCTTAGGATTGGACTGATATCAGAAGGATTCTGTTACACTATATCAGCTATAGTTGTAGAATATTATTACTTTTATACACAAATTATTCCCTTATTTCAATCGGAAAAGCTCCTGTTCAAGCTGATCCGTTAAAACATAAATAAAAAAAAATGTCTCTGTTCGGTGAAAATATTCCAATCGCTTCAAATCAGTTCTGTGCACTTTTAAATATTTATTTCCTAATAATTCTACTATATTAAATAAACTTCATAACCTTTGCTGTTGACGTAGAAGTAGTTGCACCTCTTCACTATAATAAGTTTTCAATGGTCTCATTAAAGTTTTGTTAAGAGGTTGAAATTTGTATATTAAATATCAAGGTAAAAACACAATTGACACATTCTTTTTTACCACTTCAATTATATTAACATTACATATAGAGCCTATTTAACATTAAATAAATTGGATATTGTTTTGAAGGTTTCATAATGATAATGAAATGTTGAAACATTTCGAACTTGCTATTTGTCTTTTTCCATTAGTCCAACAATTCTGGGTATTTTTAACTTTAAACATTAAGACTTTTCTTTTTCTTTTACATGAAGGAAATCTTTCAAAGACTCCTAGACTTCTGCGAGTCTTTTCTTGTATTTTTTTGTGGGCGAAATCTTCTAAAGACTCACCCGACCCTTTAGATTGAGATCAGATGCAGTTTGGTTTCCTGCCGATACGGGTGTATCGCATAGTACTACCAGATGGACCACTCTCGTGTAGACGTAGCGGATTCGATTGCTCGCTTTCCCTCTAAATTGCGAAAGAGAGTGCCGCAATATGCGCCGACTACCTTCTTCAACCGCGGAGCTAGGCAACTGAAGTGCCTCCCAAAACGCTAGTACTTGTCGAAGATCAGTCCCAGATATGTCATCTGAAACTTTATCTCGATACTAGCGTCACTCACCCCAGTCAGAGGGGGTGATGACTTCTGCCAAGATACGTAAAAACCCAGCACCTCGATCTTATGAAGTGCGATTTCCAGATCCATTCCCCTTGGGCAGAATACTCGGGCTGGGACGGGATAGAGCTGAGAGTGGTGTACTTCGGGATTCCGCAGAGGTTTGTCTTAAGATCTCTGCTATGGAATCTCGGTTACGACATTATTCTATGGGCTGAAGGTTCCCCTGACGCTATTAGCCAAACGAGTTACATTGACGATACGTTGACCCACCTGATCCAAATGGATGAAATTCGTGTCAAGGTAAAATCTAAAATGAAAAATCTGGGACTGATCTTGACATCCACAACATTTTGAGTAACATTTTGGCTGCTTGGACTAGTGGTTGAAGAGGATAGTTGGTGCCTTGAGCCGGCTCCTCGGTCAATTCTGTGGTCCAATATGGGGCCCCTATTTGAACGGGTCTACCACCTCCATAGACTGCTAGATTTAGAGGTCGCCTGCAGTTACAGGACCGTGTCCTATAAGTCGGTGAACGTCCTGTCGAGGCTCCTCCGTGAATCTAGTTGCGAGCTCCCATGCGGTTTATTGCAACAGCTGTTGCGAGTTCCGCGAGCAGGGCGTGGTTCTGGTTGGATCTGAGGTTGAAACCCTCAAACGTCAGACCCGGTAATCTATGCTGCTGTAGTGGCAGCAGCAGCTAGCCTAACCCATCACTGGCCAGAGAACTATTGGAACTGTCCGATCATTCCTATCAGAGTGATTGGGTAGGAATTTCGATAGCCTCACCTACTGAACGCTGCGGATGCTGTCTCGGCACGGTTGCTTCGGACGGTATCATTCTGCTGCGAAAAGAAGGCATAAGTTGTTTACACCGACGCTCTACCCGTAGTCCGTTATAGCTCATACGATCGCAAGCAACAATCACCATTCACCGAAGACGGCGACAAAGACCGACAGCGACCGTAGCGAGACCGAACGAAAAAGAATACTGCATCATTGGCGTAGCCTTCTAATCAAATGTTAGCTATTAAGAAACAGAATGATTTCGTTCCTGTTTAAATGCGATCGATCACTGATTCGATAAGTTTCTCGTAATGAAAAAATGAATACAATTTAATGTGCTTAATAATCATTATTATTTTGAAAATTATTTAATCCGTAGTATTGAAGCGTTATTTGTAATCTGCAAGTTTATGTAGCTGGAACCTTTTTAGATATGTTCTCTGAGGTTTATTGAACAATCAGAATCAAGTCTGACATTAACGGTAGTTGTCACAAAAAAGTTACGCCTAATTAAAGTTAATTAAAAGTTCACTTTTGTTAAATTTGTGTTCTACTGAAAACAATAACAAAATTGTTAATTTAATGTATGTTACATTAATAATATATTTCTTTTATATGTATATAAATAAATTATTACAAGTTTTCTTTTTTAAATTTTGTCAGTTACTTGTAATCTAATATTATGTCTTCTGCTAAAAGTAGCACTTATTCTATACTTCAACATCGACAAATTTTTATAGGTTTTGATACGTCAACTATCCTACTATAAAATTTTATTAAAAAAACTCCTTCCTTTGCAGTGAAAACATTGGAATTTTTTCCGGCTTTGTACCACTACGCGACGTAGCGAGCGTCGCGATTATTATATCATATCATTAATAGATCAACTAATCTTACTAGCAGCATTCAACGCATATCAAGTACCTTATTTCATTTTATATTGACTACAAAATAAATATAAGCGAATTTATATTATTTTTAATATAGTTTAATATAATTTAATGTATTTTTACTTTTCGTTATAAATCATTTTCAAAATATTAATGATTATTACGCATATTAAATTCTGTTTATTTTTTCATTACAAGCAACGTATCAAATCAGCGGTAATACCTAAACAGTAAGCAAATTATTTTGTTTATGAATACTTGACGCTTTATTGAGAGTCTACGTCGATGCATCTTGTTACGAATTCGGTTTCACCCGAACTTGAAATCGCCGCCGTCAGCTTCGTCACCGCTTTGGCCACGGTCGCTTCTTGCTTGCAATCGCAGAAGCGGCATCGAACTACGGGTGGAGCGTCGATGTAAACAATTTGTGCCTAATACTTGCACCGTGAAAGAAAGAAAGCAACGATAAGCTGTTGGCATTACCCCGATGACCAAAACACGGCTCAGCACACTTGGGGATGATGTCACCCTTGGGCGGGTGAAAGGTGTGTACAGGTTCAGGTAAGTGCGCACATGTGATATCACGACGGCCTTCTTTCCGGGGAACTCGTACCTGGCGCCATGAAGATGTAAGAGTAACTTATGCTGGGTGTTTGCTTCAATCTCATCCCAAAGAATCGAGGAAGTTTTAGGAAGATTCCCTCTCCAAGAAAATATGGTTAATTGACGGTGCGGTATCGGTTAAATAAAAATATCAATTTTAATATTCAAATTTTTTTATTCAGGATTTTTCTCAATGCCCAAAATAATATCTTTTCTGAAGTGTAAAACTTAAATTCTGATATCTATCCAAGTTAACCAGTACGATTATCAAATATTTTTATCTCTTTTTATCCATTTTCTGGTAGAAAATGAGTTGAACGGTCTCATAAATGTTTTGCACAAGGGCGACCAATATTGGATATTGCGTTATTGAAAATCTGTATATACATAATTTACAAACGACCATTGCATACGCGGAAAGTTAAAGTTTGGTACGAAATTTTGATAGGAAGTGTCTTTGACCTATATTTTTTTGAAGTTAATAATGGAAATTCGTTACGTGTTACCGGCGTAAGTTATCAAGATATGTTGCAAAATTTCTTATCATACAAAATGAATGAGTCAGGTTTGGGAAACACGATTTCAACAAAATGACGATACGGCTCATACATTACGCGATACAATACAAGTTTTGAAAAACATTGTTTAATAGCCAAAAATGGTGATTAGACACCCAGATCTCCCGACCCGATAGCTCTCAAATTTTTTCTTTGGGATTACTTAAAAAGCAAGATTTACCCTAATAAATCTAATTCTAGAGCAATTAAAGAAGAATATACGGCAAGAAATGAGAATTTAAAAATTGGAATATACATCAAGAAATTTAGTCAGAAGGTTTCGAATTTGTGTCGCGAATAAATGAGGCTATTTAGCTGATCTTTCTCAAGCTTCAATAAATAATATATGTCTACCTATTAACAGTCTTTTATTTTTTTTTTAATTTATGTAAAAACAAAATACGAGACTAATTTTTACAATACCCTATTCTTTATAAATATAAAAATCATAAGCATGCAATCTATATTATATGTTCCAAATATTTTGATTAATTAGTAAAAGCGTCTAATATAAAAGGTATTGCAATATTTGTTGAATTCGACGCTTCCAAATCATTTGCTTAAATTTGTATAATCTTTTACAATTAATATTATCATCGCCGTTAAACTGGGACCACTTGCACGTTTCTTTAGCATTAGTAGTTATACGTTCTAACATAAATGTTATAATTTCGGTTTAAATTGTACAATGTAAACATAATTATTGTAAGAGGAAAAGAATCAAATTATCGTATTGCTGGGACCAGGATTCAAACTATTAAAGTATTCAGGTCGTCGATAATTCCTTCTCTCCGTAAGTTTCATAATTCACAATATGGCTAGTACCGATATTAATATTTAAAATAATTTGAAATCATATTAGAAACCGAAGGAGGATTTATTGGGCCAGGTGTCTAGACTGTTGAACGTAGAGAGTATTTATCATTTGTCTCGATATATATATTTCCATAAAAATCCATAATTATTTCCTTATTTTTTAATATATTTAAATAAACTTATTTTTATAATAATTCTAACGCTATATTCTTTAAGAATTAACAAAAAATGAAGTTCGATTCTCTTAAAAGAATTGCTGTCGCATTATTCTACATCAATTAACAGTTGCAATGTGAAAATAACAATTAGTAAATAACTATTGACTATATACAAAAAAAATTTTAACCGAAAATGGATTAACATAATAACAAGCATAATAATAACATATGCACTTTACACTTGTAGTGTAATTCACAATAACTATATATAATCCCAATATTATATGTGCATGAAATACAATTCTCTAGGATGTTATGTAAACGCAAGTCGGTCATGGTTACGAGTTACAATCACGGTTGCGATCCAGATCACGATCACAGGCACGGTTACAGTCATGCTTCGGACTTCCCTTTGACGGCCAACGAACTCTCTTATTCTTTCTCTTTTCCTCCGTTCGTTCTTCTTTTCTCTCTATCAGTTAGTTAAAGTTTGCCTAACGACGGTGTTAGTTACATTTAGGTTACCGTGAAACAAACTTTTGTTCTTGATAAGTTAGAAATTCAATTGGTTATTTCAAAATAATTCTGATAAATGTAATAAATAATACATATTAGACAGTGTTTATAACATATTTAATTTACATAAATTCAATTATATGCAATTAAATAAAATTCCTCATACGTTCGTTATTATACATAATTATTGTAAGAAATGGATTAGTTTGAAATGTAATATGTATTAAGCTATGTGTGTATGTAATGTAGTTATTGTTATCATTTTTATTCACAAATACCTGTTAATCTAAGTGATTTGTTCTGAATTGAACGAAAATAATTATCATTTGTAAACTTATAAAAATATAACTATTGAAAATATTAATATAGTATCCAATACCATTTTACTTTCGAAAGGAGTAAAGTATTCAACAAAATAAAAATTTAAAATGTAATTGTGAATGCAAAGCAAGAAAATCCGAAAACATCTTGACATACATATTGCTAGTATTGCAACTACCTTCATCAGAAGGTCAGATAGCACATTGATACAATATCATTTGTAGAATCCGGACCGTGAAAGCCTAAAGAATCTCGCAAAGAAAGAAGAAATTTGTAATTAAATGTTCTGCGTCCGCGATTTGCGAGAAAAAAAACAAATTAGTATAAGCCTCTCGTTAGACACGCTTGGAAGTTCCAGACTTCCTGAACGAAATCGGATAAAAGCCTGGCTACCACATTAAAACAAATTAATTTTTAATAGTTACGCACCCTTGATCAGTTACTGTACACATTATTTACAATGAAAATTTTAATATAGTTACACTATTTATCGGCTGGTCATTGCTCATTACATCGTGCGTTCTTAAGTAGGTTAGGAATAAATATGTAAACAATTTATAATAATTCGTAAAACACATGCGAATCCTTATTATAAAATTTATGGAAATATTAAAAATTGAAATGCCCTTCTATTCAAGGCTGAATAAAAATACTGCTTCGAGATAGAAAGACTCCAAAACATTTTTCTTATTTAAAATTAATTTTTTTGGAAAAGTGCTTTTTCGCAGACATTTTTGATATTGGAAATACACGAATGAAGCGAAAGAAAAATATATCCTATTCCTAAATATTTAAGGTCTGAAATACGTTGAAATAACAATTCGGTTTGGGGCAAAGCATATACCGTTTACTATTTCAAATTAAGGAATTTTCGCATCTATTTAGAAAAAAGTTAATTATCATCGCAGAAAGTCTATCGTAATATAAGTAGGACAAAATAACTGTACACCGTTTAACTGTAAACTGTCTATAGCAGCAAGATTAAATTGCTAACTATATAGATACATATAGTACATATTTTATAAAAGAATGTAAAATAATTTTTTTATAATTAATAAATCGATAAAAATAGACTACAATTTTTCATAAAACGAAGTAAAGAACTTTTTGCACATTTCTTTAAAGATTAGCACTTGGCTATTATTTAATTTAAATTTTCAATCTAAAGTAAATAATAATATTATTAGCATAAGTACACTAGTAAATTATAAGTATAATCAGTAAATTAATAAACTTTTATGTTTTCACTAATAAGGTACAAAGATAATGTTATTGGTATTAATTAGAAAAAACAGAAATATTTTTCTAAATTTAAAAAATGTTGAAAAACATTTTTATTAATTCAATTCTTAGGAATTGTTCAGTAATTAAATAAATGCAATTAATATTTCCTTTCCTATAATTTTCTATAAAATTACTACTAATTCAAAATAACTATTTCAAATAATAATTTCTTTTTTTTTTGTTACTATACACCTGTATTTAGATTCTAAATAATTATTTAGTATATTATATTATTATTTAACACAGTGTTTACAAAATTATACAAGAATATAGTACTACAATATGTATTTTATTGAGCTATTATTGCATTAGATATTTTACATTTATTAGATATTCAAATATGCACATCATTTGGGTAATAAATATGGAAAAGATATTTTAAAATTGACACAAAATAAGCACAATAAATAAATAAAAAAGTAATAAGCGGTAAAAATGAAGGGAATTGAAAAAGATGAAGTATAGTGCTATTGGGAAAATAGCAATTACACAGTGGGGTCGTCGATCCACAGTTCACGGCCCTCCAGAAAGTCGACAGTTCGATGTATGTCCGTTCCCCACCGTTCCCTCTTTCTGTATCCCCTATCTTTCACGTTTCCCTTATTAAAACGGCGCACGCGCGATATCCTGACAGAATTGCACAGGGCCGTACGCCTTTGAAGAAAAGTGCTAGGATTTGTTTCATTTGTTATACTAGGTAATTTTATCTACTAAATGATATTTATAAATATTATATTATATGTGGAATAATTTAAATTTTATTACATTAAATCGCTCTAATTACATCATAGTTAATGAAATTAACAATTATAATAAATATACGAAAAAATCCCCTAATAACTCCTATAATATTGTGTTCTATGTACAGTCCTGATTCTATGGTGAGTTCAGATATTGCGCATGCGTTGGAAGTCCTGTGGGATCCTTACACGTCGGGAGAGAACTAGCAAGTCAAGTCAGTCGCCGGGTATCTTTGTTGTGACGAACGTAATTTGGTGATCGTGACTCGTACTTTCCTTGCTGACTTCTCCCTGTATTTTTTCAGTGTTCTTTCACGACAAGTACGCACTTCTACTGTTTTTTGTCTTTCTATCTGGTGAGTTTATAGATCTGCTTGGCAACAGGAGCGTAAGTCTTCTCAACGATTTCCATCATTTCGTCTTTAATCTTTACTCGTTAAACTTGTGCACTAAAGTACATTTGCGTAAATACATATTACTGTTATTGATTTATCTACTACTTTTGCTTGCTTAATGAAAATCTTTGTAATCTTATATAAAATGTATTATATTTTAATTATTATATAGTTTTCATAAAATTTTAGTTTTGTTTGTAATTTTCGAATATGCGTTTATATTTGTACTACGTGTAATATTCTCTTAAAGTTTAAGTGTCTGCATTCTCTTCAATTATTTTGTATAGTTAACTTATTTCAGTTTAATCATTTATGTTTATAATATTTCAATCATTGTCTATATCATGTTTATAATTTGAATCTTTGATGTTATCAATTGAGTTATATTAGTTTACTTAAAATGATTCAAAATTAGTTGTTTTTAAATTCAGCAATTGAAGTTTTAGCTGTTGTCCTGGCTTTCCTATTGTATTATTGATTTTACAGTGCGCTTTAGCAAATCGAATTTCGGTATCGAATATTTTTCCAAATTTATACTTTCCACTTAATATTTCTATCTTCAAGTACATAAGAAATATTTCACAGTAATTGTAAGTATATATGTATATTAATTTAAATAAAAAGTAGTTATTTTCAAATTAATGATACAAGAAGAACGATTTTCTGTTAGTTTTTTTGTGTACTAGAAAATAAATAAAATAGTGATAGGAAAAATATATTTTCTACAAACATGTTTTTCGTTTATTTTGCGTTTGATAAGTACTAATGATCAGACATAGGACAACTTGAAGTATTCAATTAGATAGACTTTATAGTCTAAAGGACTGAAGCAAGAATTAGAAAAGAATATCTAAAATATAAGTAAAGAAGATACAATGTATCTCGTGCAAAATAAGAAAGAGTGAATATATAATTAAAATAAATTTAATTCTGCTTTATGCAAGCGAAATAAATTTTCCTAAAGGACGAAATATTTTTTATTGTCTTTCCATTAGACGAGTTGGCCCCACCCAGACGGAAGTCACGTAGAAATGAGTCACCGAATTCAGAGTTCAAAATAAATTATACCTTAAGAAAGAAAAAATTTTGGGGAGGCTTAAATTATTTTTCTGGGAAGGTCAAGATGTACTTATCTCCATGAGAATATATTTCTTACCCTGGGATGTTAAAGCATTTTGTTATTATATCATATATCTATTTAATATACACTGCATTTAAATATTTAATAAATATAACAATTCAAGTGTTAATTACTGTAAAAGTAGTTAAGAGTAATCATGATTTGACAAGTTTTATTTTCTACACATAAATGTTTCTTTAACTGTATACGAAAATAATTATTTTAAATTATGTCAAAAACTTACATTGATTTATTATTATAAATATGATAATAAAATATTTTTAATTATTTTATATAGAACACAAATGTTGATATAGTTAAAAATAATTATTTTTATTCATTATAGGAACATAGTATTGTATCAAAAGATTATATTAAAATTGTTTATATTTAATTTTAAATTCAAAATTATTACTGAAATTTTGTTAATTTTTATTATTTTTTTAAAGATTAAGAGTAATTGTTTTTGTTGGAATTTGTAAACTTAACTATATTATAAGTCCTTGTATTTTTTATAATTAATTAACTATTAAATGATAAAATAAAAGAAAAATTGTTATTGTTTAAACAAGCTTTTATATATTAAAAATACAAGTACTATAGTTATAAAATATTTTATAGATTTTATATTAAATGTAATACCTGATTTGCTCTTGATTGCAATTGCAGAAGCAATTTATAGGATTTTTACCACACGCGCGCCTAAACGTCAATCGATTAAACTAAACGATGCAGACCAACGGTTCTGAAAATGTCGGTTCCGAAAATGCAAACGAGAAAACGGGATGGACGGTAATTTTTAATCTTTTAAAAATTAAATTTTGTATGAACCTTTGTGTGTACATATATCTTTCAGAAATTATTCTATTTTACATTTATCGAAATTATGTAGTTTAAAGTACTTAATTAAAATCAATAATTGTAATAGTTTATTTAACAAGAATTGAAAATTAATATTTGGTTAAAATTAATCTACATGATAATTATAAGTAAATTATATTTTCTTAAGACTGAATCATTATTTTAATTTAATTAAATTCAAAATTGAATCTACTTTTATTGATATGTATTTTAGTAATAAATATAATATATTTATATTTTTAGGTTGGATTAATAAATGGGAAATTTAAGTACCTTACAGCAGAAACTTTTGGATTTAAAATTAATGCAAATGGCTCTAGTTTAAAAAAGAAGCAACTATGGACTCTCGAGGGCAGTGAACAACAAGTTTTCCTTCGATCTCATTTAGATCGTTATTTGGCTGTTGATCAGTTTGGAAATGTTACATGTGAAGCAGAGGATCCTAGTGATCTTGGTTGCTCCTTCCAAATTCAACTGGCTTCTGATGGTATTTCAAAATATTTTTTTGTAATATTATATTAATTTATGTACTTTCTTAAATTATAAGCATTCAAGTCATAATTTTAGTTTCATAAAATAACTGTACATTTTTATATTTTTATGTCCATTCTCATCATTATGTATACCTAGAGAAATGTGTTCAATATTTAAAAATATTACCTGATAAAGATATTAAGAAATATGACCCGAAAAAAATCTTAAATATAAGTAAATGGTGGATGGCTATCAAAAAACCTTTAACTACTATAAATTTTATTGTTATTGTATCAAGTAAACATGGAAGAAATGTTTATTTTCAAACAAGTCTTTTTGAGCTATACAGACAGTAGATACTAGGTCAACCTTGATCCATAATAAGAATTCTTTGGTAAAATTTTAAAAACAAGCTTATTATATCAACTACTTACAAAGTACATGAATATTTCATTGAGTTTATGGTGAAGTAACAATGATACTTTTTTAAAAGAAACTTTAAGATGAATATGATTTTTTAATAGAATGCTATACTTATACATTTTGTCAGATTTAAAAAATTGAATTCAATGTCTTTATAATCTAATTTTTCAATAAGTCAAGGTCAAATAATTGCAAATTACTGTTTCTATGATTATTTGTCATTATTCTTTTTGTTCAGCAATGATTGAATTTTTAATTTGTAGTTACAATTTTATTTTGGAACTTTCTATTTCATGTTTACTATCATTAGACATACAGAGAATTTGTATGCTAAAAAACTATGATAATTGTTAATCATGGGGACCATACTATATTAGAATGCTTGTTTCTGTTGCGTTTATTTCAAGAAATTGTTCAAAATTTTCTTTTGCAGGACATTCCACCTCCTATTCACATTTAGACATATTAATTTAATGAGTATTATTCATAACATATACCATGCGATTATTTTTCAATTATTCATAATTTTTATTAATATTTTGCTACATAAACATTTTATTTATATACAATACTACTATTTTTCAAAGCTATTTTTAAAGCATTTAAATAAATTGTAAAAGAATCAAATACTTTTTTCAATAGTTTTGATTTCTGTATTTCATTAACAGTAGTAAGTTGTATTAAAAATATTAATTTATACATCCTTAATTATGAATAATTAATATAATACTTTTAAATGTACAAAATTATTTCTTAACATTTAATTCGTTTTTAACAAATTAGGAAGTGGAAGATGGGCTTTGAAAAATATTCAGAGAGGATATTTCTTAGGCTCGAGTCTAGATGAACTCAAATGTATGGCTAAAGCTCCAGGTGAAGCTGAATATTGGCTTGTACACCTTGCAGCTAGACCTCAGGTAAGCAATATTTCAAATATTAAATAAAAAGTATATAGTTGTTTACCTACATATGTAATTATTAACACATTCTATAATCTGGCTAAAAATTGTAATGTGGGTGTCCTAGTGGATCTACCTAATTACTAAAGTAATTTAAATAAATCCAAATGATACATATTTCCTTCATTATATACTGGAATTTTTTGACTACTACATAGCTTTTAGAAATACATTTCAAGTAGAAAAAATACATTATGCATACTTATTAATTTTCCATTCTTTATTTTATGATAGAATCTGATATTCATGCAATAACATTGTAACAGTGCTTAATAAATAGTATTTTCGTTAAATTTTTAATAGATCCTTATTTGTTAAGGTATCTAAGTAATACTGTGATAAAGTTGATAAAATAAGCCCCTGTTTGCTATACAGAGTGGATCAATAACTTTGATTATCTTAAAATTATATCTGTAATTTTAAAAATATAAAAAAACTTTTTTTAGAAAATTGTACAGTATTTTGGTGTATAACATACCAATAATAATTTTATTATGAATAGAAGATTTCCGAGGTTTTAAGGTTACTTCTATTTTTTTAAATAGAAACTTTTTTATTCCTACTAAAATAGCAAAACTTAAATGATTTCAATGATCTATAATACAAATCCATTCGATGTGAAATAACAGAGTAAAACAGGTATCACTTTGAGTATTTCAAATTACATAAAAATCATTGTTTAACTGCTCTATATCAAATTAAATGGCCTTGTACTAAAGATCATTAGAATTATCTAATAGAAACAAAAAGGATAGCATACCAGTTATAAAAATAAAGGTGATTTTGAAACTTTTGAAAATCCTTCACCATTTAGAATTATTACTTGTATATTATCCTCCTGTCCCTTTCCACGATATTATATAAGTATTGTAAATAATGGTTGTTCATAACTTTAAAAGTACCAAACATAATTAAGGTAGTAGAAAATAATTAATGGAAAAAATAGGAAAATGTGTCTGATATGGAACAGAGTTGCATAGAGTAAAGGGGCGATATGTTGACTTAACATGCGTGAAAAGGTGCATGTATTATATTAATTTGTTATATTTATTACATTAATAATAATATAATAAAATGTGGAAATTATAATGATTATTATTAAGAGAGTATATGTGTACGGTTAATGTGACTAAGTTTAACACTGATTAACAACACTTATAGACAACGTTTAACAATGACTCTCGATCGTTACGATTTCCTTCATATCCCTGCTTCTCGGCCTACATGATTTAGGCCACAAGGCCATGATCGTCTCAGGGGATGCGAGAGGCGTAGGCCAGGTACATTTGCCTTCAAGGGGGTAATTGCTAGGACTATAAACGACGGCGGGTCTACTTCATGTCAGCGTCACCAAAAATCTCCACTGTCCCAGCAACTAGTCCTTTTTCGTCGGCTACGACCTCTCGCGTAAGGTCGCATGTTTCTTCGCCCCCCCCCCCCCCCCCCATTAATGCGTTTAATAAATGATTGTTGCCCAGATAACAAAATTTCTCTCTTCATACTTTGACAGACATTTGTGATTCGCTCTTTTATATTTTCTGAACTGGTTAGATGAATCGTGGTATATCTTTTCTTTAAGGTAACACCATAAGGTTTGTATTTGATCTCGAGCCCACTCACGAAATGTCGCTCGATTTTGGCAATCATTTCTGTGAGGTTTTTGGTGCAAGGATACTTTGTATGGGTGGAACTCATGACGCTTTTACATGTGCTGAACACTCATTCGAAATATTTTAGAACAGTGAGAAACTTCATTATTTCCATTTGTAATTGTTTTGTTAATCCATATTTAACTTATAATGCAGTAATACCAGCGTCAATGTAGTCGGCGTATGGATAGGGAAAAGAAAGGAACGATAGACGTAAAGTTTAGATGCATCGAAAACGCAAAATTTTTCAATTTATTGCATTAAGTAATGGCTTCTTACAGCTAACTCGACTTTTTAAATCAACTCTATGAAGTACACGTCGAACTGTATCAAAACTTACTATTTTTTCCTAACGGAGAGTACTTTCTCATGTATTTCAGGTGTGGAGATATGAAAATTCTGTTTGACAGCTTTTAATATGCGTGTTTCGTCACGATTAGACAGTACTTTTGGACTTGTCGCGGTTTATTTATAATTGTTTCTTCTTTAAACTTTCTCAATATATATATTGTATTGTAGTTCGAGGTCTTTTCATTATATTTGCAATCTCTCTTTCGGATTTTTCTTCTTTCCATAATTTTACAATAACTTCTTGTTCGAGTAAAGACGTTTCACGTTTGTTATGCAGCATTTTAGATACTTCCTTTCTGACTATCTGAAGCAAACTGTTACAAATTAACCAAATACAGTAGACCGCATCAATTCACTTGTTTTAAATTTTGTTATGTTCGTTTGCATGCATTTTATCTAACATAAACATTGATAGACAGACTTTTGCGTTTAAATTTTCCGATACATTATATTTTGTTTAATTTTTCATTATGTAGAGTAACTATGAATTTCACAGAATGTTAATTTGTCTTGTAGTGATACAAATTTATTTCCGTATTGTTTAAATTTTACGTGTATCTTTCTTTTTTCTATACATATACACCGAGTGCGATAAGTGGACGAACACTTATGCGGTCTACTGTACAGCTCTTTGATGATATGTAACTGTTTACATATAAATGAATAGGTTTCCGCAAAATAAAAACAAATGTGAAATACGAACATTAGATGGAGAGAAATATTGAAACTTTAGGATTAGAAAAAATATATATAGGGTGGGGCACCGAGAATAGGTCATCTGAATAACTTATTTGCTTGTAATAATAGAAAGAAAATGTACAGCAAAAGTTTTTTAATTTCGGGGAGCACATAATGTATCAATAGTTTTTTTGTTGGTGGAGGCATAGAGGAGATATGAAGGTCAAATTTATTTCTTTTTTATGGAACGATATTGTTTTTTATTTATATTCCGATAGAGCCTTTCAAGATGAATACAAGGAAGGTTATTCATACACAAGGTCAACTGCAATATCTTTCTAATTTACATATTAGCGTACTTACTGCTACAAGTGTTCGAAATGGTGACCCTGTACGTCGATGCATTTCCTAAAGTCTACCGATGCGGAAGATACCATACGTCGAATTTCATTCGGATCCATTGCAATGCAAACTCTTCTTATACGCTCCTTTGTGTTTTCTCTGTTTGTTGGTATTTCACCGTACCTTATATGGTATTTTGTTTGAACTTTCGCCAAAATTAAAAATCCGTAAGTTTTAGGTCTAAATAACGTGCGGGCCACCCATTATTCTCGGACTGACCGATCCAACAATCTTTAACTACCTGTTTAGCACTGTAGTAACAATCCGTGCATAATGAGCACAACATTCTTGCTGGTATCACATTGACTATTGTGTGTTTACAGGCATATCTTCTAATAGTAGTGGCAAAATTTCTGAACATATTTGTGACTATTTAATACCTCATCACATTTTTCTTAGAATGTTAATTTAAAATAATGTGTAGATTTCGATGCATTTACCGATAATCACTGGAGTAAAAATTAGTTAGAATTAATGTATGTGGATCGTCCAAGTGAAGTCGAAGTATTTGACAGAATTTATTTGTGGAATTTCGAGACTTGTAATGCTAACCTTAGGGGTTGATTTTTTTGTTGAGCGCGAATATGATGTACGGATCTTTTGTTGAATTAATATTTATTTTATTGACTTGTGTCCAATTTGCTAGTTTGCATAAGTGATTTTGTAGAGTAAAAATATATATTTCTGCTTGACTTATAGTTCGTATGTCAGCTGTGAACAAAGAATATAGAATAGGATCAAGGACATTTCCTTGGAAGCACGCCAGTGCGAATTTCTTTTTATTTTTGCATAAAAATACCTCTTTGTTAAGTAAGCTATTTGATAAGAATGGTTCCAATTTTTTAGCAATCCTATATGCCAGACTTTGTCAAATACTTTTTCAACATTTAAAAAAACGACGGTGCAAAACAATTTGCTTTTCATGGATCTGATTATGTTCATTGTTATGTGGGTTTGCTCTATTTTATTATGGTTTTTCTGAAACTGGAACTGATGGTTTGGAATTAGGTGTTTGGCGTATACTTCTTTCATTAGTCTGCTGAGTATTACGTTTTTATTTGTTTCATTCGATACCGTACAAATTTATTTATGTTTGGTTTGTATTGACCCACAAATATATAGAGTACAATCTATTACTTTGGAGATGATTGGAAAAAGAGGGATTCGCTTATAGGAAGATACCAGATTAGGGTTCTTACTAGGTTTTAATAAAAATATTAAATCCGTAAAATGGAATTTGTCACAATGGTTATGAATGTAATTATTTTACTTGGAAGTTCTTTTAGAATTTTTACCTTCATAAGATTGTATTCTGGCGAGAATTTCCCCTTATTTGGTTCTTGAATTGTTTATTGATGGTGGACTGGATATATGTTTCATTAATAAATATCTTCTGCAGATACTCTGCCGTGGTTTCAGCTTGTTCCTCTACAGTTTTTGTCCCACTTCCGTCCAATTTTATTAACAGTGGTATTGGTGTGACATGTCTATTGATTCGTTTAGTATTTTTCCATAGAGACTAATTTGTCCTTTCGGTATAGTTAAGATTCTTAACATAGTTAATAAAATTATTGTTATTTGTTTTCTGAATTTCGCTTCTTATTTTATTTTTTAGTTTATTTGATTCTATTTTATACCAGGACCATTTTGTAAATTGTCCTACTTTCTTTTTAGGTTTAATTGCATGTGTGATATGAGAAGGATATTTTGTTCTGTTTATTTCCTTGGTTTTATGTTTTGTTGAGGTATATTAGTTAAGGTTTCCACCGCTGTTTCTATATCCCGTGAGTTCTTTAGAGCAATATTACAATTTAAGTTTTTGTTTATGTATTCTTTACAAGTTATTTAATCGGTCGCACTTTCGGTTAAAATTACTTTTTATCCTATTTTGGTACCTTTTTGATCATAAAAATTATAGAGGTATGATCTGAGGATAGGTCAAGTAGTTCTATTACTTTAATATCATATTTAGTACTAGTTATCGCTATGTCTTTTATTGAGAAACGAGAAAATGAAACATTACCACAAGCTAAACGAACGAAGGAATTGGTCACTCGCTCCACTTAGCTCCTTCGACGAAAGGTTAAGCCGAACACATTTTCTGCTCATCATGTATAGCTTACCGCTGACTTGAAGTCCTGTGGCAGGAATGCGAGAAAAGTGGAATGGATACACCTATTTTCATGCCCACATTCAGTTCTAGTTCGCTATTCGTCGTGGTAATACCACGACCTAATCAAGACACATGTGGACTGACTGACGAAGAAGACAGCGAAATAGAGAGAGATAATGAAAAACGCGCGGCAAGCAGAGTCCCATTGGCGTAGACGCAACATATTACTACTATACAATAGTTACATCTAATACAGTACAACAATTTTTGCTAGTTTTTTTACAATATAATATTATTAGAAAAGCATTGGTTATATAATTACAAGTAGAAGTAAGTAAAATTCTTTTCAGAAACAAAAGCAACAACTCTTTCTTAAAAAGATGTATACTTTCCTTTAAGAGAAGACTTATTTTGATTATTTTGTTTGCTCTGCATTTCTTGTATGCGGTAATAGGAATGTCAAATTTGAATACCTTTGGAACATTGTTCTCTTGAGAAACATGGCTTAATACTGTTTTGTGGAGAACAACTAGATTTAATTCGGATTATATCATACAAAATATTTGATTCCATTAAGGAATATTAATTATATTTCAAAATTATCTTCATTACTCCACTTACAGAAAAACTATTAATATTACATATTTTCTTTTTTGTATTTAACTCTTATGAGATAAAACAGACGTTTTATGCATTAAATATAAGCATAAACGACATCTCAGTAGTTTATAATCTCCAAGCTTTATATTTATATACATATTGAGATAGGGACGCAATTGAAATCTATACCTACTACTATGGCAGAGTGTGTAACTAAGGTTCAGAACGTGCAGCTCGGGTGGGAATGGTCGGTCCGACCTCGCTTTGCCCCTGTGCCGTCCCACGCGACTTAAAGTCAGCGGAAGGCGATACACAGAAAGTGAACAAAACAAAATGCGACAGAGTGAGACAACAACAGTGAATGACATTGGCGTAAACCAGTGTTGTTCACGAGAAGAGTCCCTCGCGCCGTTTAATCCCCTACCACTGTCATCAGTCATAAGAAATAAAAATAGCTTAGAAAATAATAACGCCATGTTTCGATATCTACTAAACATTGGTTGCTCTTGTAGGTTTTATTTTAACCTCAAATACCAAGTAGTGTTACAAACGACTGCAGTTTCATATATTTTGCTATTATTGTTAGGTTCTTCTAATTCCATTAACACGTTGACTGCCGTGTCACCCA
Source organism: Ptiloglossa arizonensis (assembly GCF_051014685.1). Taxonomy (NCBI): domain Eukaryota; kingdom Metazoa; phylum Arthropoda; class Insecta; order Hymenoptera; family Colletidae; genus Ptiloglossa; species Ptiloglossa arizonensis. The sequence continues at coordinate 2,087,951 of NC_135056.1, read as the reverse complement.
TATTCGGGTGACGCTTATTTGACTGTTTATAAAGGATCGTCATTGGTATTTGAAAAGTTATCACGCAGGATGTAATAAAACTATTGTATTGTTAAAAAGGTAATATGGCAATAGTTTATTAAGAAAATTATTTAGAACGTAAAACTTGAAAGCATTCTATACAAAGTTGAGATGGATCAAGACAATTTGGACAATAAGTTGTTGTTTTCTTTAAATTGTCTCGAGCATTTGATCGGTCCGTTCGACGTCTTTTATTTGCATAACATAGTTTGCAGGCGTGTCCAATGCTTTTTCCGGAATCATTTTTCTGAACGGCGATATTATACTGTCTTCGTCGAAAACAAGGTTTTATTGTATTTTCAGACAATTCTAATAGTTTTGCAGTGAATAATTCTCGAAATCTTCTAATATTTACAGTCTTCTCTGTTGCAATTTTGTAAACCGTTAACGCGTTTACGACTGAAATTCCCAGAAGTATTTGAATGCAAAGTTTTCGGTACCATTTGATTCCTTTTCTCAGCTAATTCTGTTTCTCTAACACCATCAGCTGATCTACTAGAGTAAATTTTCATTGCCCATGTATATCCCTAGTTCGAGCATAATTTGAATAATTTGATCCCATATTTTTGTGCTTTATTTGGTATATATTGTTTGAAGATGAGTCTTCCGCGCCATGGAATCAACGTTTTATCAACAACAATGTGTTCTCCAGGCGTGAATATTTTTTGATAGTTCCTTTCCAGTTTGTTGAAAAGTGGAAGTATTTTTCCAAGTCGATCATTACAGATAATGGACATATTATCGGCAAAATGAAAGTTACTCAGTAGTAATTCGAATCTGTTTCATGACATAATAGTACGCGGCAATTGAAAATTATACAATGGGATTTTCGATCAACAATTATCCATGGATTTTACTTTTACAAGTTCCATATATAAAATCAGCCCCAAGAATTTGTTTAATGTCAATGTGTTAAGAACGTGGATAATGGTATCGAAGTATTGTTTTTCATTAGATTTATGATGCTACTTATTTTATGTCCCTTTTCTTGCAAATCTGGCTTAATGTATTCGATGTTCAGTTTCGGGTATAGTCTTTTGACGACTATTTTAAATTTCTTATCTGACTTCGATTGGTAAGTGTAGTAATCTGCATGGTTTGTTCTAAGCGTTTTAATTACCAGTAGGAATTCTTTTGGTCCAACTATTAGTTTTGGTGTTTCCATTAATGAATCTATATTAGAGGCTTCAATGAATATCGGTGGTGGGTTAGATACTGGATATAAATAACGTGTTTCGGGAGTCATCGCGGTAAATTTTCCTTTTTACATAATACAATACTTATTTTATTCCTTAAGAAATTTGGCTTACACAATAGGAGCGGGCGCTCCGCTCATCACTTATAATTCACTCCTGGAGATTTTTTTTCTTTTTTATGCGAGGGAAATTTTCGAAGACTCTCCCAACCCTTTGGGTGGAATCGAAGATAGTGTGGGATTCCCCGTCTCGGATCTCCGGGTGCGGAGCCTACTCACTAAAACTCCCATGGTGATCATCTTTGCACAACCACAGAAGGGTACCGGGCGTTTATATTAGAATAGAAAAAGGACTAAGGCCTTACAGAATTACAACTTTTAATATACGCTTTCTTATATTTTGTAGCACTTTTAGGCGATGAAAAAACATCTTGCATTATATTACCAGCATCAGACTTACCCTTTATACGCAGCTGCATTTAAGTAGTATAACTGAATTCTGCTGGGCGGCGTTCAGCTCTTATTGTTTGGATTTTTTTTTCATTTTATTCTTTCGTTACTAGTAACGAAGTCTTTTGTGAATTTATGGTGCTTGTCTGATATTGAAAACACAAGACCTTTATTTAACTAAGCTTGGTATTACTTTTTAAACATATCCTTCTTTCTTGAGCTCGCATTTAATTTAGTTTTTAATTCAGAAGTAAAATGGACTTCCGCTGAACAGAAGTAAATGGACAATAACTTTTTTGTTTTGCTGAAGAGATCATAGTTTTCAATTAACTTTCTTACTAGGTTGTTCCATAAGTTTTGTCGTTTTTCCCATTGTAAAAAAATACTATGACCCTTCAATTTTGAATAACTATATATATATACGAATGAGTCGATAAATCTACATGAAACTTCACACGTGTTCATCAAACGGTAGTACCATCTTTAGGAACATAAAACGACGAACCTAATAGCTCAATTTCTTATCGAACGACAAAACTTATTGAGCAAACTATTATTTTATTGTGTATATAATTACTTTTTTATCTGTGTGAGGTAACGAGACAGTATCCTTCGTGCCATAGCATGGTTGCCTTCGCTTGATGAGTAGAGGACATTGTTCAAGAACGCATACGATTTTCTGTATCGGTATTATCACATCAATGTTCTTTGTAGCAGGAACCGTAGATCATAAGGTGGAGGTCCTGCTGGGATTATTTTGTTAAAAATACTAAAATAAATAAGGGACAACAATAAACAGCTGTCCTTTTAAGAATGGTCAATTACTTACTTATTATACAATTAGTTTCTTGCGTTTAACCCTCTTCCTCATTCAAGCCACCGTTTAGAGAATAATTCCTGGTATCTTCAGATCGTAACCATTTCCTATGAAACAAAACTTTTTCGATTGACATATGGTCGTTGTTTGTCATAAGGGTTGCAATCGCCGCTTCTGAATCTTCGAAATTAATTTTTTTACTTGCACATTCACAATGATCCCATCCGAAACTAACCGGGCTTAAATTAGTCTTCAAAATCTTTTAAAAATTTTCTTTATAGAGAGTTATCTTTCCTGCCTATGTGTTTTTTGGGACATCAAATATTATAGCTGCTTTACAATAGACTATTTCTTTCTTCATAATGGCTTCAACAGTTTTCTGCATCGCTTCTTCGTTCCAATTTTATCATTATGTTTTTCTAATGCTGATTCGAGCCATTTTATCTGAAAATTGTCGTTTTTAGAAGTCTCCTCATCTTGCCCCAAATATCACATCAAGACTAATTCAGTAATTATGTATATTTTTATTTATTGGCAAGTGACTCTCGTAAGCGCATAAATAAGTATCTTAAGAAATTGTTTAACTGATGATATTCAACAATTAATAGGATTGGAAATTGTTATTTACCTGTTAAAGTTCAAAAGATGACAAAAAATGAGACCACAATCATTAAAAATCGATAAATCCGCACACAACGCATAAAGATGCTATAAACTGACTGAAACTGTTGTCGCCGGGTAGAATTCAGTTGTTTTTCTTATGTTTCTTAATTTTTTAAGTTGATAGCGACATAATAACGCAAAATAAATAATAATCGCATCTTGTCCTACATTCGTCTATAGAGTAGACAAATATGATGGCAAATATGGTAAAAATCGTACTCATCTTCGGTGAGAATGAAAATATATTGCTAACAATCATAATCATGAGAATATTGATCGCGTTGTCATAGAATCGGAAGTAGGAAACATTATTTAATACAAATAATAATCTTACAAGTAATAACTCTGATGAAAATCAGAACAAATTTTTAAAACAACCTGATTTTACAATAATGTCAATTTTATTTGTAGCTCGTACATTACAATTACTTATGAAGGATCTTAACTTAGGATAGCTGTAGGAGGAGTGTATAGATGTAGTGGGGCTTTAAAATCAGGTCGTTCCAGAGCTACCACGTGTTTACAAATGTACAACACACCAGTCACTTGATGGCATTATACCTTTAATTTTAAAACAGTTTCAAAAACCTAATGACACATCCAATAAAGTTAGCACTTTTCTGAATGATCACATTTGTAGAAATAAAACAAATGTAAAGAATTTTTAACAATAGTTATAAAGAATTTTCCCTACCGTTTCAATCATAAACAATATTACGGATCGTTTCTACTTGTGGCAACAAGTTCTGACAGCCAAGGACTAATTAACAATGTCTGTCCATAATATAAAATTCAAGTTCCGCATTGAAGCTGATTTTATTGTACTAACGCTAGCTTTTATCGAAAGAATCAAAAAAAAACTTTCACATGTACGCATTTCCCATATTGGTCTATAGTTTATATTGGAAAATTTATAAAGTTGCAAAATAATGAATTGTATAAAAAAAAAGTATAAAAAGTGAAAATTTGTTAACACATCGTTTAAACAAATTGATATTTTGCAAAAGTGTTTGGAAACTTACATTCAGTATTCAAAAGTATTATATATCATTTTCGAAATATCGAGGTAAATGTATTTTTTTGCCCCAACTTTGAGAGCTGATTTAACTCCCTAGATATGCATAATAACAGATAAAAAAAAATACGTGTTAAACATTTTTCTAAAACCTATATTATATGTAAATTTCATTAAAATCGGTGGTTTAACCTTAAGTGGCGTCCCTTGTTAGTCTTACCGAGAAACCCTCGTCAATTGATTACCTACTTAAGGGAAGACATACTGAAAAAAGGTACAAAATTTTGTATTGCAGTAATGGTAAAAACACCGATACACCTAATAACAATGCTTTGAAGTTTCAGCCACCTTAAAATATTGTTCAATTAATTTCAAATGTCACTTTTGAAAAAGTGTTGTGAATCTTATTAGATCAGAATAATAAAACATTTGTGTTCATAAGCAATTATCCGTGATTTTTAATGGTTTCATATTGAGAAATCAAACGTATTGATACATTAGACATCGAAAAGTTATTGAACCGCTGACAAATCGAGGTAGGCGAATGTTGGGCACACAATAGCAAAAAACAATATGAACATTAAAAGCTGTTATTTTCTCGGCCTGTTTACGGTTTATTCAGGGTAACTTCTTCTTTAGAAATGTCTATAAAGTTCGAAACTATATAGCAAATTTATAATAAACAAAGAACATTTTTTCTTTTAATGCGTAATAAGCACGTGCATTGACTCTTATTTAAACTGTAATAGTCATTTGCATGTATTCAGAATCAGAAAGTTTAATAAAAGTATGCTAACATATTGAAGAAATTTTATTTGGCAAAATTAAACCGAACGTTTTAGCGGTTCATGTAGTCGGATAATACAGTAATATGCGACTACTAAATGCATTAATATTTTATTTGAATTATGAATTTGTTTTCGAAACTGGTCGAACTTAAATAGAGCATTCGAAGGGGAATAGTGAACGTGATACAACGCTTAAAATGAGCGAAATATGGCAATAGCGAACGAGCTCAGCACATTGTATAATTTGTATTATAGATATACATGACGATACAAATGTTTTGGGAGAACTATACATGCATAAAGTATAATAGTATTCTTGTTGGATAGAGGTCCAATACTTTTTGGATCCGTGTTAGATTCATCTTTATTTACTTCTTATAGCACTTGGGTTTCTTGTTTTACTTATAGCTTTATTGCTTTTGCTCACTAATTATAGAGGTATTTAATATTTAATTTTTAAAAATTTTTTCTTATATGTAGTTTCTTGAAATTATTGTTACAACAACTACGAAAAACCTAAATAGTACATATACTCGTACCCAAGGTTTCTGGAGTTTGAATCTCGTAAGAGGTAAATCTTTTTCCTTTATTTTTATTAATTTTTTCTTTATTTTCGTATATTCTTTTATTTTTATATTTTATTTTTATTCTGTTTTTTATTTTTATTTTTTTACAATACTTCAAATGGAATGCAACGTAAAAGCATGCTACAAAATTCATAAGTGAAAGATCAATTTTTTTTAATACCAATCAAATATGTTTTCTAAAACAGTACGAAAAGCGAAATGTGCGTGTAATGCATTAACATTTATCAAATGTTCACGTTGCCGAAAATGTATGTTTCTTAATATGTGTTTTTATGCTACATTCCATTCGAGATATTGTAAGAAATAAATAAAACACAGAATAAAAATATAATATAAAAATAAAAGAATATATGAAAATGGAGACAAAATTAATAAAAATAAAGGAAAAAGATTTACCTCTTACGAGATTCAAACTCCAGAAACCTTGGGTACGAGTCTACGTACTATTTACGTTTGTCGTAGTTGTTGTAACAATAATTTCAAGAAACTATATATAAGACTAAATCAAAATAATTAAATATTAAATATCTTTATAAATAATGTGCAATGTAAAAAAAGTCAGATGTGTGTCTATTTACTTATTTTTGCTCTAAAATCATCAGAAAAAGTTTGAAAAAAATGGCGATCCCATAGGTGCGACCTTTTCTTATAAGAATGTCTCGGAAGGGTGCTGAATTGCTGATATTCTACAGCCAACCGTACTATTTTCTTGTTATCTTGCAGTTTCTCTTAAGTCATATTTCTACCGACGAGTGTAGATGCGTCGACAGTTGGAAATTCAATCCCGCGCAAACAAAGTTATACAGCGTTACTCGAGGCGTATCATAGTGTCAATACTAATGCGAATCAATATTTGTTTCATTTTTATTTATTATGAGAGTAATATTAATTCAATAGCGAAGTTTTTTAAACGATAACGTGTCTAATATTTCTGGTACTTAAATACGGGCTCATTCAGACTATTTTTAATTATGTGTTATACGAATCACTCTTAAATTCTTCAAATGTAAATGTTATACGATAAAAAAATGTGTCCTTTAACATAATAATTACTAATAAAATGGTAGTATGATAATAAAATACCTTTTTAAATGTATTAGTATCAAAATATGAGCAATAGATTCCTGAAAAGCAGCTGTTACGAGAATGTGTGCTGTGTTTATTTTAAAGATGATAATCGGTCACCAGTATCAACTTGATGAAGGATATAAAGAAAATATAAACGGAAAAATATAAATAAAAGTTTTGATCATAAACACATGACCCATCAGTCGTTAAGACAACACTCAGCTCCATGTCACACATCAAAGTTTATACAGCGGTATTTTTAAGAGAACAGGCTAAGTTGTTTAGACTAGCTTTATGTTACATGAGGAACTTTAGAGTGGGAACGAGGCTAATCTGCGATTCCTCGTACCTGGCATCTCCGGGTATGGAGCCTACCTACCTGAAACCTTTACATTGACCATACTCGCACGATTATTATGGAATATCGGGAATTGTAAACCAGTCAGCTATTCCAGGTTCATAAAGTGATCTTTCTGCATCACAAAAACTGTTTCTTTTTAAGGGGAAATTTTTGTGTAACTGGTTTAAAAAATGAAGATAATAAATATTTTTCATAAATTAATAGTGTAACAATTCATAAACATATTCCTAAAATCTTTAAATCAAATTCGAAAAAATAACGAGGTCATAATACATTTGGTAAGAAATTATTTTGTTTAGATTCTGATAACTTTTACACATACTGATTGTCACATCATTAAAAAGAATTATAAAACTTGCATTAAATTCACTTTCACACGAAAACAAATTTTTTGTATATTTTTTTAATACCTTTCTGTGCCTTAAAAAGTCTAAATCAATATTATTAATAGTTTTCTAGAAAACAATTATACAAGTCATGTGTTACTTAGTCATCACACGTCTGTTGTTTGAAGTGGTTGTAGGTAATTGTTCCTTCCATTAAATTCATTAATCGTGTACCTCCTAATAGTAAGACTATAATATACCAGAAACTTGTTCAGCATCTTTTTTTTTAACATTTTCCAATCGAGTTCCCATTCTTGTTTACATACATATAATCTACGTACTCTTTCATCTGAATTACTTTGTCCCTATAACAGAGATCTTAACCCGATTCTGCTCTCAATCTCCTAGAGTAACCTATGTAACCGAGTTAACCAAGGCATAGAAATTTGATTAATTCGATTAATCCGTTCTTACGGTGGGTTAATACACCTATGGAATTAACAAAGTATACGAATGTAAAATATTAGAAGATACAGTTTAATTTACTGAAGTTTTTCACACTGATCTGGAATATGTCAAAAAACGTTTTTCTTTGCCCAAAAACCAGGTCTATTTTAGTTTCTAAGATATTACGGAAAATATATTAGTACAACACATTGTAGTTTAGCTAGGGAGATGTGTTTGTGACTGCGTATACAAAGCAGTCGACAGGCATTTGTCACGTTTATTTATCGTATCGTGCTACCTCACTGTCGCTCACGGGCAAAGAAACCTAGCCCAACTCAACACTAACAACGGGACCTAACGGTAGTAAACATCGTTTTTAAGACGGTAGTAGGTGGAAGTTATAGTACATACCCAGTTTCAAAAAATCATAATGGATTTCTTCAAAATGTTACTTCGTGTTAGTCATTAGGAGGTAAATTCTATATTGGTTATTCGTATTACCGCGTAAATTGTTTTCGGGTATACTCCAAACAATTGTTAGAGTGACGGTAATCCTTACATACCTAGAAAAGGTGTCCGTATACCTGCTCGTTTGGGGTAGGTATTTTCCAAGCGATTTTTGCACTCGGTCATCAGTTTACATTGATTAATCGTGGAAGTGACAGTAAGAAGGCAGTACGTGTTTCAAATACAAATTGGATTGCAGTCAACCGTCAACGAGTTTTTCACAGGAAGAGGTCACAATGGAAGCAGGAGATTCCGAAATAGATCTTTGGAATACATGAAAAATGTGTGCAGCTATGTTGAAAGAAAGTGGTTCCATGAAAGAAACGCAACCTTTAACTGCCTTCTTTATTTAAATTTAAAAAAATTGTACTATTACAATTATTATTGCAATTGTATGAATTATTATAGTTAAATTATTGTTAAATCATCATGGGCCGGAAAAGAACCTCATTAAGAATAAAAAGGAAGATTGACATTTTTCATAAGTTGAACGCGACGGAAGTATTTCCATCATAGTGATGGTTCACTTCTTTAATAGAGCAGTATCAAATCTGTATAGAAACAGTTCGACATATTTAATGCGAGAAAAGTAAATTAAGAAACTATACAGCTAAAAGAGTCCGCGAATTAAAATTAAAAACAAGGACATACAGTTTTGAGGATTTGGAAAACCGCCTTCAGACGTGATTTTTAGAACAGTGGACAATGAGAAATTCATTCACGGATTTATTATTACAGAAGGAAGTACTGGAAATAGAAAACGAAATTGGGATACCATTTTCATTTAATAATAGTAGAGGTTGGTTAACGAAATTTAAAGATCGTCACAATATAAGATTAATTGTTAAAGCCGCTGAAACTCGAGCGAACTTTATGGTTTGCCGCTGAAACTCGAGCGAGACTTTATGGTTTGCCGCTATCGTGTGCTCTCTCGCTTACTCGCAGTCTGTTGCACTCGTCACGGCAACTACAAAAGCAGTGGAGAGGATAGACTACTTGCAACGAAACACGAATGACGACTTATAATGACGCAATACTGCATACTATATGTTCCTTAATATCTCAGAAATTAAGACAGACCAAATTTTTGTGCAAAGGAAAAACTTGTTTAAAGTATCGTTCATTTTGATGTACATTAAAAATCATGCAGATCGGCAGGTGTATAAAACTTTGGCAAGTTGGTCCATGATACACGAATATACATACGCGCATAATTTGATCAGTTGAATTTATTTATTCTCAGAATCACAGTAATATTTACAATATCATGATGTAATCGTGATCTCTAATCATTTAAAATAAATTTTAATCCTGAAAATAGGATTAAAATTTCTACCGAAATTTGTGTTGGTGGAACTGCGTGTGCTATGTCTGCAAGATGTCAAAGTATGTAGTGCAGTTGCTATATTAAAAACTGAATTTTCTCGATTTAATTCGTGTTCATTATCTTTCTCTAATAAAAACTTTTCAAAATCATCGTTTAACGTAGAAGGGGAAAAATTTGTTATTGTTTGTTAATTAATTAATTTTTTTATTTCGTTTTTTATTTCTTTCCTGACTTCTACTGCTTTTTTTGTAATGTATTCTCGAACATTATTCCAAGTAATTGTTATTGGAACTTATTATTTCTAATCTAGTATTTATTATTTTTATTATTTTCTATTTATAAGATACCGTCCGGATATCGCTATTGAATTTAATGTTGACTCCTGTAATCTACTCCTCTTCCGAGTTTCTTTTTTCATTATAACCAGTGTATATTCGTTAGAATAATGGTACTAAAGGTACCGCGTTAAATTAGCAGCACCATTTCCTTGATATTTCGAAATATAACATATAAATACATGTCTATTTATTATTTGATAAAACGATGACTCGAAATTTATAAATTAAAAATAACTTACTTAATCTTATTTTGCAATCGCTGACGAGACACGTGGGTTTACCTTCGTTTACGTTGAATGAGAAGTACTGAGGAATGGGATGTTCCATTGCACATGTGTGTATAAAATATATAACAAAACGCAAAAAAATATATAATGTAGCATACAATAAAATAATAACATTATAAGAACAAAAAGGAAATGTGAAAAGAAATTATTAAACGTATTAACTAATAATATCGGACTATCGAAGAATATAAAGCGTGCTTTTTCCGTAATTCGCAACTGAATAAAATATCCGAATGCGTTATATACTGACGACTCGGAAACAAAAAACAATCTAAAATATGCCATGTTCCAGTATGCCGACATATTGGCCGGCGTAACAACTTATAGAATATTTTGATGCAATTTGATGAAACGACATTCATAATTAGTACACATGATATGGTTTTGTTTCGTTAAAGTAAAAAAGTTAGTAGATTCAGCAATTGTTTTCTTAGTCTTTTATTCAATAACCAATTGATTTCAATAGCGGACTGATTAGATTACAGTCGATGTTACAATACAGATAATTACACGAAGCCGAAGTTTACAAATTACAGAACCTAGTTACAACTGAAATTGTAATTATCTAGTTCTAACTATCAGTTACTGTACCTATCTAATAATCGGGTACTGTAATCTTCTTGTAGTAACCAGGTTACAATTTGGATTAAGTAACCCGTTCTGAGCATGTTAATCCGCTCTCTGGGGGTTACTATTATATAACCTGCCTTGGTTAATTGGGTTTCAGTTAGGTTAGTCGACTGTTAGGATCCCTGCTGTATAAGATTTAAAATCAACTATAGCTTTAACCATCCTGCTGAAGCCATTTTCTCTGTAGTTCGTGTACATTATAGAATATGTTTCTTGCGATCTTGTAAAGATTATTACATTTGCCTTATGGTGTCAACTTCTACTTTTCCTAGCGATCCGTCATAGTTCGCAAAATACCCTTTTACATGGATCTTTTGTCAAATATCTTATTCCAGTATTAAAACCAGTTTTTTCGAAGTTTCACAGTTTTTACAATAGGTAGATTTGACAGAGTATATCACTTTTTCACTATAATGTGAAAAAATAATAATAAATAGTAAAATAATAATAATAATAATAATAGTAATAAGAGCAGAAATTCTAAAGAGCGAAGAACCCCTTCGTTTTTTCATTTATCAATTTTTTTCTTTTTTAATGCATTCCTTGACAAATTAGTTGTTGAACTAATTTCGCAGTTTCGCAGTATTTGATCCACGGTCCATAAGGCCTTTTCACAAATAATACAAAAATTACATTTATTTTGCCAGTCACTTATGTACTTGCACCAACATTGACTACCTGTAATACACTCGTTAAAAACAAGTGCAGTTCATAATTTCTATAAATTGCTTACAGCAAATAGAATCTATAGTACACAAAGATCTGTTTCACTTTTTAAATATTGAAATATATATTTTGGTAATTCTGCTGTTTAGTGACTTTGTTCTATTCTAAATGTCTCTATTTCAAAATCATTAAGAAATATATGTGGTAGAAGTTTAAAAAAAATTACGCGTGGCTCGGAGCGAGTGCAACAAAAGAAAAAAGTAGTCAGACCTAATTTAATCCCCAAAACTAATTCTTGAAGTATTGATTAAATTAACTAGTTAGTTTTAGTGATTAAGTTAGGTTTGACGATTTTTTTATTTTGTTTATTTGTTATATTATATATGTAGGTTAAGTTAAATTGGTATATCATTAAAATTGGTTAAATTTAACCTTTTTGTCCACCTGTTCTAAATGTTTGCTTGTCGGTCCTCGCGATATATAAATAGATCGTAAGATGACTATTCGTCCTGAGTTTTTCGCGGCAGTCTCGAATTTTTCGACAAATAATTCGGGACGTTTATTACAATATTAAGAAAAAAGTGTTGTACTAAGGAGAGGAAATGTATTTTCTCTGAAGAGTTACAAAAAGAATTTCTTTTTATTAAAAAACCAAATTCTGATTTCGGGTGCAATATGTATCAGTTATGGTTATCATATCGATATTAACCTACATTTAAATAGCACTAAAGGCAAAAAAGCAATTTTTATCACTGCATCCATTTTTTTTTTAACTTTGAAGAAATGGGTAACAAAGAAGAACTAGCTGCATTTGAAGGTTGTTGTGCATACCACACCGTTCTACATAATCATAGATTTAAATCAATGAATAGTACATCTAAGCTGTTGAAAATAACATTTTACTTAAAATTTGTATGTGTACGTACAAAGACGGAATCAATTATTTTAAATGTTTTTATACCCGATTCCTTTGATGTATTGCATTGTAATTTAAAAAATTGTACATTTGTTTCCCTTTAATTGATGCATTAAATCATAAAGTGAAAAGATTTTTCCTATACATGTTAAATATGTGGGCTGGAAAAGTGGAATTAAAGTTAAAATTTTGAAATTGCAGTAAATAATTTAACCCCAATCTGGATTTATTACCGATGCAATTCAGTTACCGAGAGAAGTAGAAAGAAAAAAATAACATGCGAGAACATGATATAGAAAGATCATACAGATATTTCTGTAGACATCTAATTTTATTGTAAAAATTATTTTAGTTGATTTCTCTCCCTTTTGCCTTCAGCAATCGAGATTAATAATGAGACACATAGAAAAATTACAAGCTGCACATTTTCAACAGTTACAAGAATAGCATCGAAGAAACTGGTTGATATAGAAACGATTGTTTCTAAAATTTATTTATTCATTTTAAATCGTATACATTCAGAGTTGAAACACCGAAGGAATTTTGCAACATTCTTAATGAAAATTTTTTCACGGCGCTGGAATATTCCCAAACAAGAAAATTAGCATTATTGCTTGCTGTTGAACGATTACTGTAAATGTTTTTATTTTTAAAGCTTTATTTTCAGTCTCAAGATAAATGTCCATTATTTCTTTAAAATTTTTTTAATGAGCCATTATTTGAAACATGATTATATTTTATTTATAATCAAGCTTCAGCATTTCATAAAGTGATAAAATAAATAGAAAAAGAGAATATTTCTGATGTTGACGTTGTTCATTATATTGATAAATTAAAAAATACCTCGACGAGTAAAATTGAAGATTCTTACATTCTATCAAACGTTGAAACAATTTTAAACAAATTAACGCGCCTTCGACGAATCGATTGCGAACTACTAATGAGTTTACAGAAATAGTATTAAATAATGGTTACGTGACTTCATATACTGACACATTCTATTTAAGGGGTCTGACCACTTTGAAATTAAACAAAAAAATCGAATTCTTTTTGTCTGAAATAGTAGTTTAAAGTCTTGAAAATAAATTGCAAAAGGTTTCAGTCTTTAAAACAAATTATTTTTAGAAATAAGAAGCTTGTAACCAATTCGTATACCTGCGTACCGTAGCGTTACAACCTATGTATAATAGACCGAGGGTTTCTCAAAGCATGGGGCAAATTCTAATTATTGAAAGGGTATAAGGGATGACCACTATATATCGTACGTATTTCTACAGCGTCCTTTCATCGTTTCAGGTAGTCGGCACTTCAAATTCTTATAGCTAGTCTGCTTTTACCAGTGTAGTTGCCAGTATCGTTTTTCTAGAAATTTGAATTGCGTGAGTGCGTGTCATTTCGATTTTACAATAGATAAGATCGAAGTTGTCAATAAAAAAGGTTCACGAGCATCAAGTGCACGTGCAAGCAAACCGCGAAAAAGGAAGCGGCTTCTACTGATACGTCCGCCAGAAAACTGAGTAGTGATACGATGGAACTGCCCATAAGTGTCTTTAATGAGTCAATCATTAGGAGACTTGGGTTCAAATTAGTTGTCAAGTATGAAAACTTGTGAACTATGTGAACCACGATATATCAATTTCTGCCCACCCATAAATTACGCGTGTGAGATTAATCGATGCATTGTTGTTACTGTGAGATTGCTTGGTGTTGGCTACAATGGCATCCGAAAATTTTGCGGATTCATGAATATTTTCAAGATATTTAGGAAGAAAGTTTATCGCAGCATCATAAAACGCTTACACGTCGCATCAAGAAGTATGTTCTTTACTACTACCTAAACCGACTGTTGAGGAAAAACGTTTGCTAGCCGCAGCTTAAAACACATCCGTGCCAACAGTTCTGATTGTTTCCGGAGACAGAACTTGGAGGAAACGTGACTTTTCCTCTCATCAAGGAATAATAACACTGTTAGAATATACTATTCAGTAAAAGTGTTAGATTTAAATGTCTCTGTACTGTGAATTTTAGAAATCCAAACTAGGTAAGCAAGATTTTAAAGACTGGACGGAATTTTATAAAAGAACTGTTCCATAAATCATGAAGGAAACTCGAGCAAGATGGAAGTGGATGGAACGGTAGAAATGTTCGCACGCTCCGACACATTATATGGAAAAAAATATTTATCATACATTAGAGATGATGGTAGCAAAATGTACAAAACTCTCGTTGATTCGTTTTTATACGGTGACCATGTTTTGATTCTAAAAAAGGAGTGCATAAAGCACGTATAAAAACGAATGGGTGCTCGATTGAGAAAAATAATAAAGGAAACGAAAGGACTTGAAGTAAAAGGACAGTTAACTGCAAAACTGATCGACGAGCTAGGTGCTTATTATGGCTTAGCAATAGGAAGGAACAAACATTCCAAGGAAGACACGAAAAAACAAATTTGAGCTATTTTAAAATGGTAACTTGGTGCAGTTACCAAGTAGCGAAAGCAAACAATGATCTACAAAATTACAACTAAAAATCGGCATTGCATGCAAATGTGCTAATAGTTATTACTCCCATTTATGAGGAATTAAGGAACGAGCAATTATTAGAACGCTGTGTTAGTAAATTTATACGAAACCAAAATAAAAGTTTTAGTAGTATCATTTGGTGTTGAACTCCGAAAAATTTATTTAGTGGCATTGCAACTGTCGAGATTGCTGCTAATATTATTCCTGGTATTTTCAATAAAGTCGTTTCTGGTGTCTTATTAATTATGCAGTATATGGGTATAAAAATACGACCGATAGCTACTGCATTGTGCAAAACACTCGATGAAGAAAAAATTAAAGCAACCAATAAACGCTCGTTTAAAAGCACAGAAAGGTTGAATCGCTCGTAGGTCCCTTCGATCGGCGTTACAGGAGGCTCAAATTGAAGCAGAAGGCCATGTGTACGAAGCAGTAACGATTGATTAATGGTAAGTGAATAATTAAAGTAAATTGAAATATAAATTAAATAAAAAACGTAAATTAAATTTACGTTCGGAAATTTTAAACGTGTCGTTTTCCTCAAACTTGTGTTTTTAAAAACGGTGTGCAAGATATCTCGAGATCCAATTTATCGATTACCTTGAAATTTTGTAGATGTCTTTAATATAATATATATTAGGCATTAGCGATTGATGTTTTTCTAATTTTTAATAATTTCGGAAAATATAAACAAAAAACGTACAATTTTTTGGTACAAATTCGATAGGTCAAACACAAACAGCTGCCATTTTGATAATTTTCACAAAATTGGAAATGTTCGATCGTCAATGCCTAGAGAATATATCCTAATTTTAAGCATTCTTCGAATTTTTGTTCTAGGTAATCCCGTTTGGCAGGAATTCTGCACACCGTTAAGCCATCTTAAAAAAAAAGGAATTCAGAGCGATGCCGTTTAAAACTTAAATAAACAGCATTTAAAACAAAATAACACTGTCTTTTTTTATAGTTAATAGAATTGTAAGACAAGCCATGAAAACTTATATCAATCAAACGTTTATTTCTCTTCTGCTATTGTTATAAAATATAAGTAACTTTTGATCGCATCAAAGTGATCTAATCCTTTAAAACAACAAGTTTGATCATCACATCTTCTTTACATCTCCATCTATAAAAAAATTATTGATATCACATTATGTACCCCCTGAAACCAAGCAATTTTTATTATATATTTTTTTTTACTATTGTTAGATGCAAGCAAGTTATTCAGATGGTTTGTTTTATATGCCTCTCCGATATAATTTTTGTAATAATGCTACTCGTTGAAAAAATGTTTAAAACAAAGATTTTGTTCACCATCCGTATTTAATTATCGCAGTATTTAGATGCTGAAAGAGATCTGTATGTGTTGCAGATTATACATGTTATAATTAATTTGCAGAAATTACAAACTGTACCCATTTTAATAAAAGTATTAAAAACAATTAGTCTAGATGCGAGTATCGCGAGCGGTCAACTTTGAAAAATCATCCAAATCGAAATGAAAGTATTAATAATACAACGTATACTTTCAATTACAAAATATTATAAAATGAAACGTACAAATTAATATGTACTGTAAACAAATTGTTGGAAAAATTATTAATTAATTTTTTCTTCCAAAGTGACAACAGTAAAGAATCTTGCTTTTCTGCCTCGTATTTTTTTATGCAAATAAGTGTATTTTGTTTTCTAAAAGCTTACTCATTAAAATCAGACTTTTAAGCTAAAGGAATTACTCATAATATAGTGTACGAATATTTGTTCGATTCACTATAGGTCCCCGAGTCCCGAGACGCTCCCAAAACTCTTAGCGGAAGTGTCATTCGTTGATATCGATACCGATACCTCTGCGTGTCGATGTCAATGACTGTCCTCAGAAAACGAAACACTTGAAGATTCGTTCTGATGACAGCTAAATCTTTCGATGAACTCTGAAATCGATTGCCGAACGTTACACGAGCAACATCTGTCTACACGAGATGCCGCGAATAAAACGTTTTTTAGTAACAGCCACGGCGTTGTTTTTTCCTTACCTCGTCTATAAACATATTTTCAAGTTTACCGACTTTACAAAAATGCAAATAAAAGAAAACATTCATTTTCTTTTTGGTGGCGACAAACTAAAATGTCTCGATACGGAGTTAAGATGGTAAAGTTTTTTAATTATATTTATAAAAAGAGTAATTTTTGTTTACTTTCTACATTGTACCACTATCTTTATTCTGAAAGTAATGCAAATTATGATACTTAAAATGGAAAAAGGATTATTAATATTAAAACATACCATTATACTGTAAATATTATACATATTTAAAGATTAATGTAAGTTCTATAATAGAAAGTTTTCCATATCATTTGAATACTATTTAGTTGTAAAGAATGGAAATGAATACGAATCTTAAGATGCAGCTTAAGGAGGGAAATTTTATTTTTAGGTAAATCTAAAATCTGCTGGAAGAAAACGTTTTGCTCATTTAAGTGCAACACAAAATGAAATTCATGTGGATGCACCAGTTCCTTGGGGAGAGGATACACTCTTTACCTTAGAATTTCGTCCTACCTCTATAGAAGATAATGGTCAAGAAAATGCAAAATCTGAAGGTGGACACTATGCTCTTCATACTTGCAACAATAAATATCTAGCACGCGATGGAAAACTTTTGGATTCCTGTACACGAGATTGTCTATACGCAGCCGAGTTTCATGCTGGATTACTTGCGCTCAGGTTAGATTTATTAATACTCATTTCGTTATTATATTATATTACTATAATGTTGCTGAAGAACTATATAACAATAATAAAATAAAAGTAAAAGATAGTCTTCTTTAAAATAAAAATTTATAATTAAAAATGATTTAATTAATTTCATTTGTAAATTGGAATATTTTCATATAAATAGAAACATCCAAATATTTCTGTTACTTATTGATAAATGGTAATTGTTCCAACTGTTTGAAACAAACTTGAATTATTCAGGACAAGAATAATGATAGAAATAATTTTCCATAAGACCAGTTTTTCGATATTCAAAGTCATTGATGTTTTTTAAAATGTAATTTTACATCTTTCCCATACACTTATAAACGATCAAAATCGAAAATTAATGAACTATGATAATGTACCAATATTATAATAATCCAATGTCAAGAATACTTATATTTTGTTAATGTATTTTAAAGGTACAATAAGATGTGTTCAAAGTGATGGTCATTGGAATTAACGTAGAACTGAAGTTTCTTAATCACTATTCAAGTTTTCTACTTCCTGCAACGTAGGTAAATGCACGCGCTGCAGTAATTCTTTGCTTTATATTCTGTGATATTGTAGGTTTTTTGCGTTAGACAATATTTTATAATTTACTCTATAGATAAAAATGGTAAAGTCTGGTAAAGTCTGGTAAAGTCGATATCAAACTGGACCTGTAGTAAACGAGAAAGGAGTTCATTTATTAACTCTTTGAGTGCTATGGATGCATATATGCGTTCAGAGAAAGCTATCGGTGTGGACTATGGACGCATATATGCATCCAGCGGAAATTACTGGTGCGAACGCGTATACGATGTACATATGTTCGGAAATAACTCTCTCGTATTACTTAATTCGAGGAAAAAGACTTATAATTATAACTTAGTTGCGCCTTATACGTTCAATCGTCAAAATTCGCGTTAACAAAAAAATATTCCATCCCCAGCGATTGTAACGGCTAGACGTACTCCGTCCATGCGGATTGATTCAGCCGGGAGTATTCACGACTCAAAGGTAGACTAAGTATATTGAAAAATACAATGTTTTATTTTTGCAACAAACTGGTCAACAATTTACTCATTTGAGTTATACAGATGAGTATAGCCTCATTTGAAAGGCTATATGAAATTTGTTTCTCTACTGCTATAAGTATGTAAAGCTTCGATATGATACAGTGTTTAAAATATTTTACAGTTAATTTAAAATATACTTTAAAGTAAAAAAAGATATTTCATAAGATACTTGTGTTGTTGAAAGTGTCAATAGATATTTGTAAACTGCAGTTGAATTTGGATTCGCACAGTTATACAATAAATTGTATTAGTAGAAAATAGGAGTAGTAGCAGATAGCACAATTTTTGCAAACCTTTTTGCATTAATTTTTTACACTCTGTATCTGCTTTAACTTTTACAATTTTTCAACTCATGCAACTCGCTTATCTTATTACTTTAAACAGTTTTTATATATTGATTGTTTACATTTTTTTTCAAATTTGGCTATTTATATGTTAAATTTTTCCTTTAACGAAACATTAGAGAAGTTCGAATAAAATTTAATGAGTTTTCGATAAAGTATTTCTAATATTTAGTTAGCATATTTAGTTAGTAGGCAATTTAGTTGAAAGTGTTGCAAAAGTTCAATTGCCGGATTCATGGATTTTTCAATAAGATCGTGATCCCAAACACACAACTAAAGTAGTTAGAAAATGGTTATTACAGAACATTCCAAATCATTTGAATCCTCCACCCGAAACTTCAGATCTTCTCTAACTAGAGAATGGTTATTACAGAATATTCCAAATCAATTGAATCCCCCATCACAGTCTTCAGATCTTCATATAATCGAAAATTTGTGGGAAATATTGGATGTCAAATGACACGAAAAAAAATTGCAAATAAGGAAAATTTCAAAATGGAACTAACAAAAGCACGAAATGATATTCCTGTTTCGACAACAAGTAAATTGATTGCATTTATGCCAAGACGCTTAGCTGCGGTAATTAAAGTTATTTTTTCAACCAATTTCCAATTTCTTAAATATGTGTGCAAGAACTTTTGTGCGTGCGTGTGTGCGCGCGCGCGCATGTGCAGTGAGAGTCAAAAGTGAGTGTACACTTCGAAAACACAGAATTTATTTAATAGTTCTTGTATATATAATAGGTTGCTCGATAAGTTTTGTCGTTCGATAAGAAATGGAACTATTAGATTCGTTGTTTTATTTTTCTAAAGGTGGTAGTACTGTTTGATGAACATGTGTGAAGTTTTATGTAGATCTGTTGTTTCATTCGTATATTTATAGTTGTTCAAAGTTGGGGTGTCATAGTATTTTTTTATAATGGAAAAAACGACAAAACTTATTAAATAACGTAGTATATTGAAAACTGAAAAAAAATATATATATATACAGTGCTGGACGAAAGTATTGGCACAGCATCATTGTTCTGATACAAGTGCTTATAACTATGAAACAAATTGATAAAAAGGAGAAATTTTTTAATACATTTATTTATTTATTATTCTAGATTATTATTTAACAGAAACAGTAATATAAATAAAGTGATATGCGAAATAATAACAAAAACATATTTATTGAGCGTTTTAAGCGTGGACAAAAGTATTGGCACATTATACAAAATTTAGTGTAGTTGTATCTCTCGGAAAAAAATCCGATTGTTACTTGATGGTATAGGTAGGGGATTCCCTGATAGTCATTTTTTCTAACAGTCATCCTTAAGTTCAGTCGATTAGCAACATAGGAAATATAACAAGCAACAATGTCAAGAAGAGGGAAAGAAACTACAAGTGAAGAGAGAAAAATAATATTAAATTTGCACAAAATGCGAAAATCTTATAGTGAAATAGCAAAAAGTGTTAATAGAAGTCGATTCACTATTAGAAGTGTCGTAAAACGATTTGAGAATCAATCAGATTTCAAAAGTAGGAATCGAAGTGGACGTCCCTCAAAGTTAACAGTTAGAGAAAAACGGAAAATTGTAAAGGAAGTGAAAATAAATTGTAAATTAAACTCATCGCAACTTAGAGCAAAGTTAAATGAAGAAAATCAAAAAGAAGTAAGTTCGAAAACTATACTGAGAGTGTTAAAAGATGCGGGATATTCTGCGTGTGTCGCAAGAAGGAAACCATACATATCCAAGAAGAATCGGAAGATGAGAAAAGAATTTGCAAAAGAATTTATAAAAAAGGATCCCACATTCTGGAATAACGTATTATTTTCAGATGAAAGTAAATTTAATATATTTAAATCAGATGGCAGAGTATTAGTTTGGAGAAAGCCAAATACGGAAATGGATCCACAACATTTACAAGCCACTGTGAAACATGGAGGAGGTGGAGTCATGGTATGGGGTTCCATTGCAGCGTCTGGGGTTGGCGAATTAGTATTCATAGATGAGATTATGGACAAATATGTATATTTAAATATATTAAAGGAAAACTTATTTAAAAGTGCTAATAAATTAAATCTCCCGCGTGATTTTTATTTTCAACAAGACCATGATCCAAAACATACTGCCTATATTGTACGACAATGGATCGTTTACAATACCGCACACACGTTAAATACCCCACCCCAGAGTCCAGACATGAATCCCATCGAACATGTTTGGAATGAATTAGAAAAAAGAATTAGAAAATATAATATAACAAACAAAAACCAATTAAAAGCTATTATTTTACAAGAATGGAACAATATAGAGCCGGATTTTACAAAAAAATTGGTAACTTCAATGCCAAAACGATTGAAGGAAGTTATCATGAGGAATGGAGGGCCAACCAAATATTAATTTTTAATTTCTAAGTACTTTCAATCATTTGTGCCAATACTTTTGTCCACGCTTAAAACGCTCAATAAATATGTTTTTGTTATTATTTCGCATATCACTTTATTTATATTACTGTTTCTGTTAAATAATAATCTAGAATAATAAATAAATAAATGTATTAAAAAATTTCTCCTTTTTATCAATTTGTTTCATAGTTATAAGCACTTGTATCAGAACAATGATGCTGTGCCAATACTTTCGTCCAGCACTGTATATGCTTCCATTGAATTATTTAGAGTATTGATTTCTGTAATATATTAAAATATCACTGAAATCGATAAAGTCACAGTTTTACAAATGAGTATCGTAATGTATTCAGGAATTCAAATTCAGTGACTGGGTCAGTGTGTTTTTAACTTCTAACTTGGGTATTTATTATGTACATATGTACATTAAAGTATACTTTTTTTTAAAAATGTTAAAGTCATATATAGGTTGTCTTATTGTTAGACCATCCATCCAATCACATTAAAATGAAGGGGAGTGATTTTTATTGAAAATTTAACAAATTTTAATAACTGACTTGAGTATATTTCTTCGAATAGTGGTAGTTGCAACATTCGATATCGACCAAAAATAGGAATTTCACAATGGAAGTTAGTTTTTTTTAAATGGAACTTGGTATTTTTGTTGCGTATTCAGATTGTATGCAAAAAAGGTATAAAAGTTTAGTTTCAAATATTTTTCCCGAAAATGCTTCCATTGAACAGAAAATATCCTTCAACGTATTTCGCATTTTTCAAATTAAAGATTAAATTTTTATTAACGAATTCCCAATAAGTTTTAGAACAAGGATTAAAGGATAATACCTTTTCTTAAGTAAATTAATCGTGGAAATAAACAGAAAATTTAATATTGTTTCAGATAACTTGAAAAAAAAATGTAACGAGAAAATGTTTGGCGTTAGTGTTCAAATGGGCCACCATTTTAGGAGATATAGAGATTTATCCTGTTTTGTAAGAAATCGACAATTCAGAAAATTTCAACAGTATTTAGCAATCGAATTGCTTCGTTTATTATTTTCATTGTACTTTCTTTTGCCGTTATATGTTCGCCATACATCAGAGCTTTTATTTTTCCCTATAAATAATAATCAAATATGGTGTGATCAGACTATCGTGAGCTATATCTAATTTGACCATATTTGTCTAACAACTTATTAGAAAATATTGCATTTAATCTTATACGAGCAGCTCTCTTATGGTCGATATGCGCATTTTCCAGAAAAATGTCTAAGACAGAACTTTCAGATTTTTTGTATATAATCCAAATGTATAATAAAAAATACTATATTCCATTTAGAAAAACCGACATCCAGTATGAAAATTGTATTTTGGGCCACTACCAAAAATTGTAACTAGCACCATTCGGAACTCTCTTGTATTGGCATTGATTGTATAATTTTCTTTTAATAATTATTTTCAATATTACTCCAGGTCCCCCTACTAATCTATTTTACAATATTGTTTTATTACTTATTGAATGTTTTTGTATTGAATTATCTATTTTGTTCCATACCATCTCAATGGGATTCAAATTCAGTGACTGGGACAGTGTGTTTCTAACTTTCGTAACTTTTGAATTGTATTTTGAATCGTTGTTTTAGTATAATTGAAATCTGACAGGAATACCTATTTCTTGGGCATTTTTGCTTTAAATTATCCTTCGGTGCATTTAAGTATACTATCTTGTTCATCGTTTGTGTAATAAATTCTAAATTTCTTACGCCGTAGTAACTTATGCAACCCCATATCATAATATAGTTGTTACCGCACAGTAAAACGAAACCGCCAGACGGCAAACGAAAATATATAATTTTGCTTTCACGTTATATATTTAAGAAAAGAATTTAGCAAATTGTGTTCTATTAATGTAAATGAATTAATATGTAAGAACAAGGGGTTCAAATTTTTACTTATAAAGTATACGTTGTTTAATATATTTTCTATATTTGATTTCTCTCAGTTTTTTAATTACAATTTCATATAAATCATTTAAAAATATAATAATTCAGATATTTCAATAATCATTTATGTAGGACGGTAACGAGAGATGTGCGCGTGAGAGAGAGTATGCCGAGCGATCCTGGGGGGTGGGGGGCAGGGTCAAGACTGGTCGAGGGTTGTACCGTTACGTGCGTAGCCGATGGGACCATGGAATTTCCCGCGACCCAAACATAGTAGAGGCCCATCGGCTGATTATTGTCTAGCAACCACTTGAGCCAGCCAGCATGGTCGGCCTACGCCTTCGACCACCCCAAGGCGGAAAACACAAGTCTCGAGGCTCCAAACTTGGGAGTATAAGAAAGACCGTTGCCCTGGACACGAGGCAGTAATTGTAATATCGGGTATCGAGTCAGTTGAGTGGTTGACATAGCATATCTCTGTACGAGATATGTAATTCGTTTTCCCCCGGATTTGGAATCATCGCCGTCAATTATCCTCACCGTCTTCGGCCAATAGCGATTCTTAATTACGATCGTAAAAACGGGGATGTAAACATGTAGCCTTTTCGAAGGCTAAACAAATTCTACAGGCTGTAACAATAGAAAGGTTGACTATTACATATCTTCACATCTCTCTAATGAACTCTCAAGTAGTTTCCCTAATGTAGAATTCTTATAGTTAGTTTGCTCTTGTCTGGTTAGCAGTACACATCGCGTTTCTAAACTCAGTTGAAAATTCTGAAACATTTATCATGGTTAAAACAAAGAGTAAATAAGAAAGGTTTGCGAGCGAGCTATTCGGGAACGTGTAAATTGTGCATTACAAAGAAAGTGATCACTAAATCCTCACGAAATTGAACCTAAAATAACGGCTTTTATAAGTGCTTGTATAAAAAAAGGTGAAAAATTCGAATATAAAAGATATAGCCATCAGTGCAGCTAATGATATCGTATTCTTAATATTTGGCTGTGTTTTCGAGTTAACTGACATTATTAAATACAAGACGTGTCGGGATTATTACTTTTTCCGAAATAGGTGGTAAGGGATTTGATTTTAAAATAATGGTGAAATGTGACAGTTGTAAAGTAATACATCAAGTATCTGTATATTAAGATCAGAAAAATTACATAGTGTACAATACCTGTCATATATTGGAGATAGTGATTGCAAAACCTATACAGGTAGAGTTGATTGCAACTATACAATGACGACTTTGTGCTTATTAAAAAGGAGTGTGTTGGACACATGCAGCTTGACTGCTTTATATATATATATATATATCTTGGAAGGAAAAGTAAATTAATTACAAAACCAATCTCTTACGAGATTCTAACTCTAGAACCTTGAGATACGAATCTATGTGCTATTCATATTCGCCGTTACAGCTACAACAATGCTTTTAAGAAAATATGTATAAAACGAAATTAAAAAATTAAAAAAGTAAGTGTTAAACATCTTTATAACGCATGAGCAGTGACAAAAAAAGCTCGGAGATGTTTTTATTCATTTTCGCTCTATAATCGCCAGAAAAAATTTGAAAAAAATTGACCACCTCATAGGTGCAACCTCTCCTTTTGAGACTTACAAGAGAAGGATCCTAACTGTACCACACCGATTTCAATATAGGATTTCGATTATAAGGTGATAGAGTATATATTATTCAATATTAACTGTAATTACTTAATATTTTTAAAGATACAATTAATTAAAGATAGATACCTCTTAACGAACCCCGATTGTACTATAATTTCATATTATTGCTTATCGTAAATATGTAGTCAGTTTAACTACGCTCAGTAGCAAGAGGTCCTCCCAATTATTCACAGCAGAACACGACGTTCACTCACCCAGGCAGGGCATTCATCGAAGATGTGCTGCGCCGTGTCTTGGTCGCCAGGACAATGCCAGCCTCGTCGCTGCCTTCTCCATATAGTACAGGTATTGTCCGAAGCAGCCACGTCCGGACAACACCTGCAACGTTCGGTAAACGAGGCTACTAAAACCTCTGTTCAGAACAACTCCAACAGTTCGTTGGCTAGCGGTGGGCTAGGCTAGCCACTGTTGCCACCGCAGCAGCCTGGACTGCCGGTCCTACTCAAGGGCTTCAACTTTGCTTTCCATCAGGACATTTCCCCGCATACTCAACTCGCAGCGACTGTTGCAATAAGCCGTATGCGAGCCCCTAAGCAAATTCAACGGAGTAAGTGCCGACAGAACAGTCGCCGCTTCATAAGACACGTTCCTATAATCGTGGGTGACCCGCAAAGCCAGTCGCTTATGAACTCGGCACAGCAGTATCATGCTGCGTCAGGAGGCAGTTAGGTTGGCCCAGATGGAGACCCTATACCCTAGTTTGGGGAAGAGCTGGCCCAGAGAACCGATTATCCTCTACCACCCTGAGAGACGGCTGAGGCCGAGAGGAACCGAACCCGACGAATTGTGTCGATGGTCGATTGTCCCTCTCAAAACTCGAACTGGCACCCGATCAACTTTGGTCAACCCCGCAACAGATGTCCAACGATCTGAGCTACCAGTATTCTTTCGAAAAGTCTGTCCACACCGTCGAGAAGACAAATAGGCCGCTACGCGGACAGAGAATCTACAGGTCTGCCTATCTTCCGGAGGAAGATCATCCAGGCTATTGTCACGTAATAATTCAGTATTTGATACAAAAAAAAAATGTTGATCTTTAACAGGAGACGAACTTTATTATTTTCCCTTGTATTACACTTTAATTACAATTACCGTACCGTCGGTCATAGATTCGTGCAGATCGAATCACAGGTCAAGACTGAACTGTCTCCTATGGGTCGGGTTTTTATATCTGTTCATTCCCTTCTTCTGAGTGTCCTGCGTTATGTAAGGAGTGTCGTTCGTGCGTCATTATGGGAACGGAAAGAGTCTCATGAGTTGTTATGGGACGTATGCAAAAGGAATTTCGGTTATCAGTGGTCTGTCGTATGGAGTGTCATGCGTTGTTATGGAAGCGGAAAGAGTCTCATGCGTTGTTATGGGAACGTGTGCGAAAAGAAATGTTATCAGTGGTTTGGTAGGGTTATACTCTCTTCCAGATGGAAACCGTCTCCATGAACGGCCCGAGCCAATATTCGGTTGGGTACATCGTCTGGACCCAGGACTGTTTTTCTCTCCGAGCCTCAAAATATCTACCGCTAGACGATTATCGAATACTATCTTTAAGTTCTATTACTGTAATATATTGCTTTTCATTGCTGTATACTTTACGAACCACTTTACTGCAGAGATTTTCCATCAAATTCAGATATTTTTACTTTTAAACCATTCTTTAAACAATCTTGAAATACGAATGACTGTATTATTTTGTTGAAATATAGTTTTCATCATCTACCTGTTTCGTGAATAGTATTAAAACGTCTTCTAAAAAATCTATATACAGGGTGTTTTTTTATGCAATAGTACTACTTTATTCTGGGATAACTTTGAAACAAAACATTTTTAATTTATTTTGCTTTTATATATCGTTTATTCAATTAACGACACGATTTCTAAAATACTTTTTTACATTAATTTAAATTTTTACATTGTTCGATTTGGAAATCCATTCTTTCGAATGCTCATACTATAGTTATGCGTGCAGCACGACTTGTTGCACCATTCTGTTGAAACCACATGTGCTGCACACCTTGTCAATCTGTCTCGGACAGAAAAAAATTTTCGAGCAGTTCAAGATATCGTTCGTTATTGACAGTACGTTAACATCTTCGAAAAGAGATGGTTCGATTATGTCTCCAACCCATATTGCACATTAAATTATTACTTTACGGGAATGAAGAGGTTGTTCAAGAATCGACTTTGAATTTTCTGATTTCCAATAACTGTTCTGTTCTAATTATTATACTTACAAACCCAGACATATCGAAATGAGCTTCATCGCTCGTTATTACGTATTAAAAAAATTCACGGTTGTCATTATTAAACTGTAATACCTTTGCTCTTCATTCGTAATGACGTTTATGGTCATTTTCTAGAAACGGTTGCATTAGTTGGATTTTGCACGGATGAAAATTCTAATTTAATCTTAAAATTTTCCATACAATGTTCGAAGAAACAACGACTTGGACACAATGTCTAACGGAGGTTCCAGGATTTTTATCAACACTTTTTCTTACAGTATACTTCAATATTTTGTTGTGTACGTATTGTACAACTACTGCCAGTCTTCGGCACATCTTACAGTGTATATAACGTTTCATGTTTTATTACACGCCGCATTTGTTTCGCTGAAACATATAATGTACATTAAAAGAATTATGTAACATTCTTTGAGTATTTACTATTGATAATCCGTTTTCATAGAATGCTTGAATCATTAAAACACGATTTTTGAACGTCAATCTCTTCATGATGAATTATCAGTATCCAACAAACAAAATACAATTGACAGTAAACACTATAAAGAAAAATGGTGTCCTTACATAAAAAACACTCTGTAACTTCGCATATCGGTGTTTTATCTGTGTAGGTAAAAATAGTTCAAATCATGACGCTCCCACCGTCAAAATTTCTACTTATGGCAACATACTAACTTTATTCAGGTTATGCCAGTGTAGCGCGTTGGACGACGGGAGGTGTTGAATTGGAGCGTCTCGTCGTCCGCACTTCTCAACAGCTTTTTAGGTGTGTCAAGATCGTTGGAAATTTAAAGAACGAAGTCTTGTTGTGGTATTTAACAGTGTTGTATTTAGCGTAGAGTTGGCAAAAGTTATTAAGTTGTATGTTTTGTGTAAACTGGCCACGGAACTCTAGCCACCGATCTCTGGTTTGTTGTAGTTTGTTTGCCGAACTCTTGTAACTTGTGTTGAGCTCTTGTGTCTTGTGTAACTGTCGAACTTGTATGTTTCTTGTAGTGTTTAACTGATGGCGAAATGTTCGCTTGTTTGAGTCTGTGTCAAACTGATCGGCAAAATTGTTTAGTTGAGTGAACTGTGTCTTGGCAGAAGTTGTTTGACTGTGTTAACTGTATGTTGCACAGTGTCAGACTTGTGTCTGAATGTTTAGTGGTTGCACTGTGTTACACAGTCTGTTGAATGTTGCACTGTTGCACTCGCACTGTTTTCTCCGCGTGTCAACCCTCCGTTTTATGCGTTCGGCTTGAAATCCGATTTGCTGAGGAATTTGGGAGGTGGACAACTTTTTCGGAGGAAAGGGAAGCCTGGAATGGGATTGTTAGTTGCAAACCGAGGGTTCTTCGACGTGAAAATTGCTAAAAACCATAAAGAGGCGAAAGTCGCCTTAATGACCCCGCAGCTGCTTAGCAAACTACCAAGAACCCAGATAGGGTTGTTAGTTTGCTGGTGGATTGCCTGCGTGCCGAGCATGTGCTCGGTCCCCGCGCTAATCCAGCCATAAACGCCAGAGCGCGTACGGACCGCGCGGATTTTTGCGTGCCGCAACAGCCAGTATAGTAGAACTTAAAAACATCTGGTCCAACAAGATTGAACTTTTCATCTGAAAAAGAACATACCTCCACTCTTCGTTCCATGTCATACGAATTTTTGTAAATGTGAGCCTTGCTACTTTCTTCTGTGCCGTTAAGGGCGGTTTTGGCACTTTTTTTACCCATTTAAAATGAATCATGATTATGAATCTCTTTACTGTTATGTAAAATTTGTTCCGTCGTTGTATTATTAATTGTTCTAGAACGCTTAATTAATAAACGCTGCTTCTGCATCAATTTGTTATTATCACTTTTTGGATGATTCTTATCGTATAAGTTCCTTAATTTAATAAATTTGTAACATGGTACGACTCCTTATTTTTCGAGCTATTTCTCTATTAGAGGCTTGCATCAATTATTTTTGCCTTTTCTTCCACATTTAACAATTTACTTGACTGACAATAAACGATACTAACATAAATATTTTATTTTGTATAATTTTCTTCAAAAACATATAATGATTTCCATACGTACACATACCGTAGACAGTATTCAAGAGCTAGAAATGAAAGAATACAAACGTGGAATAAAGGTAATTTCGTTCAAATTTTCAATTAAGGGGCTTTCAATTAATAATATTCAATTATTCCAGTCTAGAACTTTCAAAAAATCAATTTCTTTTATTTCGTTTTCTGAAAGTATTAGTCTGAAAATATTTCTACCAATCAATATTGTTGAGTTTAAGAAATTGATAAAGTTGTAAACGTTTCTCCATAATATGTAACACACCGTTACACGGTACTACAATAGCAGGTATATTTCTTGTCGTGTCTTGTCTGTTTTCTTTGTTTCAAAGTTCGAATTTCGAAAAGGAGCCTGTTCGAATCCCGTTAGAGGAATATCAAAGCATAGTCGTATTCAATTCAACGTTGACCGCTGAGCGAGACAAATTTTAAACGTTTAAAGAAGAAATATAATTTGTATATATTAAGTGCATTAAGTACAATTTATCTGTGCAAAAATGAGTGAAAAAGGAAGCAGAAAACGAAATATTCTCGATACATATCTCGATCAAAATCAAAGAAGTTTTCGTGAAAATCGATATATTGTCAACAGTAAGGAAGATGCAAATCGTGTAAATATATCGTTCGAAAAAATATCAAGCAAAAGGGATTCCAAAGATGTTACTATCACCAGTACTTTTAGTTTGTGCATTTCGGACTTTTTCTCTACTTCTACAATTTCTTCGTTAATCATGTGTAAAGTGTGCAAAAATGAAATTAGGTTTGCACAAACAAATAAACCTGGATTAGGCTTCATAATAGCCATTCAGTGCAAATGTTAAGTAATTTATGAATAAGGGATTTGAAATAAATGAATGAATTGTTCTAATAATGAGATCATTAGGAATCAGGCTTGGAAGGTACGAATTTATTTTATGGACTAATGGACATAGAACAAGGGATAGCTACAAATACGTATTACTCGTGTCTTGATAATATAATTATATGATTATATCATTACATGAAGCGTCCTCAGTCATGTATGAGCCTGTGGTGTCGAAAGTTGTAAAAGACGAGTAAGATAGAATTAAAAAAGGGAAATCCACGAACACATCTAACGATATTAAGTGATGAAACTTGAAAACAGAGAGACTTTCCTTCTGTCTTTGACGTTTCCATAATAATTGGAAAATATAGTCAAAAAGTTATTAATACTGTGATATGAAACTTGTAAAGGAAAAGGAAACAGAAAAACCCCAAAGAATATGAAGAATAGTATATTGGGATAGTATAAGAAAAGTACATTGGGAAACTTGTATAATAAACCCTTTCGGCAGTGTGGAAAAACTGGAAAGTGATAGTAGTCATAGTTGTTTTTTGAAAAAAAAAAAAAGATTTCCCTATACTTGGCTTAGTAAATTAACTATTGTATAAGTGGTAAACACTTATTTATTTGATAACTGTCAATGTCGACCAGCCGATAACGCAACAGAGACATCAACCACTTCATCGCTCTAGAAAAATATTTCCAATAAAAATTGTAGGGTATGGATATGGAGCATACGCTGATATTAGTTTTTTAAAGATTTGAAGGTCATTTTGAATTTTTTAATTATGATGTATTAAATCTAACTCTACTACTGGAATGACTATATGTTGAAACATGTCCAAATTGAATTCCACCATTACATTATATCTTTCAACAGCTTAGTAAAATATTTGGAGAAACGAGCAACTTCAAGAGGAAATATAAACGATAGAATACTGTAAGAACTGAAAGAAATATTAATACCGTAATTGTTCAAGTTAATAATAATCTGCATGTTAGCATGCGTCAAATATCTCGAAGAACAAAAATTATTAAATTGCCTGAAACAAATTACAAAAATTGCGTGCAATTCTGTCAGTGGTTTTTGAATAAAATTAAAAAAATAATACATTATTCCCTAATATATTATTCGCCAACAAAATTTTATTTAGAATTTTGGAAAAGATACTTTAAAAAATATGCACTACAAGATAGTTGAAAACTCGTACTAGCTTCGACAAGTTGTTTGTCAACAACAATGGAGCTTAAATGTCTGGTGTGGTATAATAAATAATTGAATAATTGGGTGGTATTTCATTGATAGATCACTAATAGAACAGAAATATTTCATATTTTTAAAAGAAGAATTATCGTTTTTATTACAATATTTATCACTTGCAACATTTTCATGAATATGGTATTATAAAAATTACTTCCTTATAGGTGGTGACTTGAACGTGGAGGACAAATTTCATAGCCTTCACGTTCTTCAGACTTAACCCGTCTGGATTATTTTCTTTGAGGGCGTTTGAATAACCAAGTACAAATTGCGTTCAGAAAATTCCCCGACTGTTTTTATATATATTATTTATTCGAATGTTTAATGTTATTTACAATTTGTTGCCTTCAAAATATATTTCTTCTGCACGAATACATTTATCAAATCGTTTTTTTCCAACTTGTGAATGCTTATTCATAAGCTGATTGCGGAAGTCTCTTCAGCTTTTCCTGCAATTTGATTATTTTCTGTCGGCTATTGAAACGTTACCTTTTTAATGTCCGTTTAAGACGAGGAATAAGACAAAAATTCTGCTGGGGACAAATATGACGAATAAGGTGGTTGTGGAAGGAAACGATAGGCAACTTCTCGATAGAACACTACTTCGTAATGCACAACACCTCTGTAATCAAAAAAACAATAAGCATTATTTTAACGTTTGATCGACTCGTGCGTGCTTTCTTCGACCTGAGCTCATTTAATCCATTGGCACGATTGCAGTTTAATCTCTACATCGTATTCATAAATCCAGGTTTTGTCTCTCGTGATTATCTTTTCTAAATAATTTTCATCTATTTCAACTTGTTGGAACAATTCCTCCGGTAATTTGTTATATGTTTTGCTTTTGCTTGGCCGTCAATATTCTCGGAACGAACTTTGAGCCCACTTTCGTGTATCCTAGACTTTCAACAATGGTCCGACACAAGCTTATTGATATCCCTATTTCTTCTGACATTTTTCTAATTGAAATTCAACGGTTTCGTTGGAGAAGGAATTCGATTTCTTTCTTCTTTTCGTCGGTAGTGAAGGTTGATGGCTTTTCTGTTTTTGAATTGTCTTCAACAGAGATTCGACTATTCTTAAATCTTCCATACTATTTATAAATCTGTGAACGGCTTATGCAAGAATCACCGAAGGCACTTTGAAGCACCATTTCAAATGCATTTTTTTTTTTTCAGATTAAAACAGTATTCTTGCAGGTTCGCAAAAATCACTCGTTTCTAAGAATCACCGCAACGTAAAATATATACAACTATGTAATCAATTGTTACAAAATTTGGCACGCATATAGCTAAATAATAGAATGGTCTAGAAATTTTTTAAATGCACTATGTATATCGTGAAACACCAACAATACTTAAAGATATGAGAAACCGTATTATTGCAGCGTATAATACTATAAATCAAGAAACACATGGACGTTTGTCATTATCATTTACTGATAGACTACGCACGTGTGTTGATTAGAATGAGCAACTTCTTGAGCACCATAAGTTAATCAATATTTCGATAAGTTTTGAATTTTTGACCGATATTCCTTTATAGTTTTTTTCTTAGTTTTAGATACTCTTTCCAGTAGTAGAATAAAATTGTATACATTATGATTTAAAAATCTCAATAAAAAAACTATATAGAAAGAATGGTCTTTGAGTAATTTAGATAGCAGATTTTGATGGCCATCCTGTATACGAACTGTAGAGGCTTGCAGCTGCGTTTTATGGCATGTCCGTACTTCGGGTTTGTTAGAGAAATTATCTGCATGGTTACGGCAAGGGCCTGTCACCGAGGGTCAAGTTTTTTGTTCTTCAACCCGAAGCACGGAGTAAGTAGTGGCTATTTCCCGTCATAAAACACTGCAAGCAGTTGGACAGGGACCCCCTGCACAGTCTGGTACGCGAGGCCCTAGCGCGGCCTTGTTGCGTTACTTCCAGATGCTGGGAAATTCCAGCCCAGGTCTGCAGGGGTTTGGACACCCTGTCCACGTCGCGACGCCCCCACCTAAGCCCCATAGCGATGGGCACGTCTTCGATTCGGCGGGACTAGGACCCGCCGTAATTGGTCAGTCATTCGTTGCCACCCACCCTTAATTTGAGGGAGTAGAGCGAACCGAGGTGACGTTTGCACTGACCCGTAAAGTTTAGATCAGTGTACGACTAGAGTGTTTGGCCTGAACGCACGGATTGAAGTGTGTAGCTTCCTGCGTTAGTTCTCATTACGAACTTGCACTCCTCGAGGGAATTATCAGCAATTCCTCGAGCATTTCAACGTAATCTCGGACCTTCGAGGAAATTCGGCAGCCGGCTTGTACATCCAGTGAGGCGCCGTGTGTGAGGACAACGCTCAACACCCCCCTAGACGTGATAGCAGCAAGCGGTGGAGACCTCGATGCTGCATCGAACAATCTACATTGGTCCAGACCATCGGACAACGATCAATCACAATTAGTCCTTCCAACGGGATGGTGGTCCTTCGAGCAGCTTATAGTCGGCACTCATCGTGCAAACACATTCAATGCTCGAAAGATCTTCGAGATCTACCACGAGCAGTTAACACGAACACTGGATTGTCGTTGGGTGTTTAGATGGCAGTATTATTTTTGACTCCATTAGCGGAAAAATCATCCTGTAGTATTGTCTCGTTAGAAATCGTTTGCTTGGGGTACCAGAATATTATTATGTAACGAAACAGTTTTCTTGTGTAACAGAATTTCTATTGTTTACCGTAGCGAGTGCGACAGACTACGAGTGAGCGGGACAAGGGATGGCACATAATGACAACGGGTCGTAAATTTCATTCGAGACTTTAAAAGCTTCGATTATAGTATCATATTTCGAAAAAGAAGACAACATCAATGATTTTTCTCACTGTAACGCTTTAAATGAATGAAACTGACTCCGGTTTAAATTCTCTGCTACTGATTCTTTAATTTTGTACGTATCATAGTAAACACAAAAATTATCTTACGTTGTTATGCAAATGTTGATACACTAAATTCTGTTACCAATTATTCCATCAAATGTCAGTGTTCCTGTCTTAAAGGGTTAGATACACATAGATGTGTAAAAAAGAACGATTTTTCAAAAATATATAGTTCAAATTTTATTTAAAATTTTATTTAAAAAGTTATAGCCTATCTTAGACAGGCACCTTATCGAACTCTTCGTGCTTCAGGTATAGATTTATTGTTTTTGACATAAAAGAGGGATTTACCTGGGGGTCTCCTGTCGATTACTTCCAATTAATAACTAAAGGTTTTCTCATTGATATTATATATGTCAAATAGTCACGGTATTTTCATATTCGGAGAATCTTATTTCCATTTTGTCACACGTATTGACCAGTTCGTTCCCTTTAGTGTAGTTACAAAAATAAAAATGAAAGGATCTCGTAAATTACGTTGCTTTGAAGAGTATCGAAAGAATAGAAGTAAGAAGAAAGTACCTCCTAGCGCGAGCAATTCCGCGAAGAAATTTAAAAAAGCGGATGATGTGCTTGTATCTGTACAAAAAATTATTGGGTACAAAATTTTTAATTTTCTTACAGTTTTACAACTATTTCATAATACGTAAAATGTACAAAATGTGATAGTGATGTGAAATTTAAATGCGACGGCACTTGTGGATTAGATTTCAAAATAATGGTTATTTGTAATGGCTGTAATTCGGTTTTAATTCCGTTGTATCCATATATTGGTCCTACCGACGAAATAAATAAGCGTTTCATTTATGCAGTTAGGCTACTAGGTGTTAGTCTAAATAGCACTAAAAAGTTTTGTGGCACAATGAACTTACTTAATAGTAAATAATATACACCAAGTTTCTTCCCTGATGTGTAAACTAAATGCCATAAAAGAAGAGCAGACATTGACAGCGAAAACTAATAACAGTAATGTTGTTTCGTTCTCTCCTCTTATCACTTGGATCTCTGGAGGAGAGATCCTTTTGAATAATTTATCCCCGTACGAGCCCCCAAATAACTATTGCTCTGATGTGGTATATTAAAGTATATTTAATAATATTATATATTACAATGATGATAGTGTTAGATGTAGTGTCAGTGGTTAGTTTCGCTGGATACGTCTTTTAGTTGTCTCGTCTTATCGTCTTTTAGTCATACCGTCCGCGACACACTCTTCGGACATACTCTCGTCGTCATACTTTGTCATACTATGTCATACTGTATCATACTGTCTTCCTACGTTCTTCTCGCGCTCTATATAGTCATTCCCATTCATTCTCTTTCATTCCAATCCTCAGTCTCTCTCACTTCAGACATTCGGCCACGCTCGGCCATCCCAATCACCCGTCTTTTCTAAACACTCTTCACTTTCTCCGAACCACATGTATTTCCTTTCATCCCCATGCATTCTCACGCTCGGTCGTCGCACAAGACCCTTTGTAAAGGATACTCGTGCCTTCCAGGAAAACTAGCGGGCCGATCGGCGCTAAATGTTTACTTCAACTCGAGTCCAACCGCGCACGTTATCTTGTTTAGGCCTACGCTCGAAGCA
This sequence comes from Ptiloglossa arizonensis, assembly GCF_051014685.1. Taxonomy (NCBI): domain Eukaryota; kingdom Metazoa; phylum Arthropoda; class Insecta; order Hymenoptera; family Colletidae; genus Ptiloglossa; species Ptiloglossa arizonensis. Next base: position 2,051,931 of record NC_135056.1, on the reverse strand, counting down.
GGCCTAAGCGGACGCCGAAAATCCGATACTACAGTAATAATACGCACTTAACAGTTTCTGGGGATGAGACTCGGAAGAAACGCGGATTCACTACACTCTCCGGTGTATCGAGTCTCACAGGATGGTATAGTGAAGAAGTTCTTGATATAGAAGAAATAAAATCGAGTTATTGCAAATCTTGCGAATACTAGTTATCGTGAACTAATACGGCCGAGCATGGAGATTGGAAATTGGAACATAAAAAAGCCTGCCCTATCAATCATAAAAGATCTGCAGGAAAAATGGAGATCGACGGAGTAAAAGAAATGTTTGAGATCGCAGGATCATTATGAGGCTATCTACTCAAATTACAATGGGGACGGTAACTCTAATACATACAAAGGACTCATTGAAACTCAGCCATATGATCAATATATTCAAATGAATAAAAAAGAATGCATTAGTCATGTTCAAAAACGTATAGGTACAAGACAATGTGTAAAGAAAAACAAAGGTCTTTGTGATTGCTATAAAGTAACTGGGAAAATGATAAATACATCATCTATTTATTATGGTCTGGCTATATGAAGAAATTGTAACTCGGTTGAAAAAATGAAAAATGCAATTTGGATCGCATTTTTTCACTGTAGTTTAACGGGTGATAAAAGTCCTCAACACACATTCTATCCTGAGGGCATTGACTCGTGCATTTGGCAGAAAAGTGAAGCAGATGATACTACAAGCACCTCTAAATATGATACAAAAAAGATATTTCTTTTTGAAGTTCTTGCGGTATTAAAACCCATGTATGAAGATCTGAATTAAAATAAATTGTTAACACGATATGTGGGCGAATACACACCGAATAACAATGAAAGTTTAAATAATTTGACCTGAAAAATAACACCGAAAGAAATTCCTAGTGTTTCGACTATAGTTGAAATCGCTTCATATAATGGTCCAAGTGTATTTAATGATGATACCAGATCGTGCAATATTTTTTATTTTCGAGGCTTTCGAGGAAATTATTTACAACTTTGTCACTTATTCGTTTGTTGGGTGTGTTTTACAGAAACCGTAAATGATTTTTTCTGCAATTTGAATACAATTGAAAGGAAAGAATTGGATCTATAGGATGTGACTTGCTCCGGATTTGTTCCTGGTTTTGGTAGCACGATGATAATGAATCCTCTCTAAATTGCAGAATAATACAGAAAACAATTCTATAAAACTTCTCTGTACAGATATTGATTAGTTAATTCACTTAGTTCTTGAAATAAAAGACATTACTTCGTTATCACTACTATTGTATTTAAACAAGAAGCAAGTTTATAATTAATCAAATAAGAATCTTTATAAACCATTGAAGTGATTTTCATGTTGTTCTCCTCGATCGTATGCGTGGGACTGTCTTTTTTTTACTTTACGATGCTTTTGCGAAGTCTTATTTGGAAAAACACGAGGAGAGCACTCGTGCCTATGTTTACAGCATACATCTTGCTATGTTACAAGAGTACGCTGGACAATAGAGGCAATCCATAGCATTATAGAACAAAAGTATTAACTTCTTCATCGTAAAATGAAAGTTATTCTCCAAAATAGTGTTTCTTATTGAGAAATGAAAAATGTTAACTCCCGAAAAGATAGTTTATATTGCAGAATAACGTGCTTCCTAAATGAAGAGTTGAAACAGAAAACGATATAAGTGCTGAAGTAATGAAAAACGATTTTTTTTTAGTGAAAAAGGATATAAATTCCATGTGAAAACAATGGAAAAAGTTATAAGTGCTAATATAATTTATTTTAGCCTACGATCGATCGATTCAATTTTCGTCATGGACGCGGTCCCAAAGAACGTACACGTAAAGTGTAAAGGGAACACTGAATATGTTCGAACTGCATAAAATGAAAAAATAAAGGATAAATAGACGATTTTAATCGTAAAATATATTTTTTAATTTTGGCAAATGAATATCCCACTGTGGTCTCTGAAAGAAGAAAGTGAGAAAACGTTTTAGCTCCGAGTCGTTTGCTCTCAACGAAATAATACTATAGTGATTTTAAAGAAATTGCAGCGTACCAAGACGGTAACGCCCTTGATTCCTTGGTGCCAGCAATTTAGGGCCGACTTGCACGGATCGTTTTCAACGTTAGAATTTCAAGGCTCACCAACGATCATGCGAGTGTTTAAAAACTCAGACATTTTTCCATATGCTTTACAAAGTCATATAGTTTTTTAAGACAAAATTTATCCTTAAAAACATGAAAAACCAAATTTCCATGAGAAATTATAGAGATGGATCTAATCCGGATCCAATAAATAAAATCTTGTAGTCGATAGACTACAATTGTCGTATCCAACAAGGATATCGTTTTACTGCCCTCTCGAAATCAACTTAATAAGATTAACTACATTTGTACCGTCGCCTATAATGCACATACGATACTCTGGATAGAATAGTTTGAACCGGTTGTATTTCTTTGATTACTTTATCCGAATCTCTACATAGAGAAATCATAAACTTTGGCATATTAAATTATTTGATGAAATCTAGCTTTAATGGGAGTGAAAAATATAAATAAATACGTTTAAAATAATGGTACGAATAAAATAATTTCAACTTTATACATCTTGATGTTCAAATGTCCGAGAGATTTATTCGAGATTTGTTTAAATATCCGGCAAGTCTGTTTAAGGTGACTGTGACACTTTTATCTAAATGTATTCATTTAACTTGTGTTACAGGACAATTAATATGTGGCTGTTATCAATACTTTTGTGATGAAAAGGATTTAGAAATCTCATCTGGAGCTAATTATTTTAGGTTTATTGGATTCATAGTAATGTTGATTGGATTCATAGTAATATTAATTTAAAACAATATCGATGAGTTTGAATTTACAAAATTATGATCGAACAAATATTACAGGGGAAATGAAAAATATCCCCTCGTATCGGTCGTACGACTGCTGCGTTCTCGTGCATCACCGATAACTAAGTTGGGCACGTGTAGAACTCCATCACGTGACGAGGATCGCGACAAAATAAAATACAATGTAGTGAAATGCAACAATAGAGTTCACAAACGCATCTCGGATACACTTTACGCTTTACTTTGTCGTATTTTGTTTCGTTTGCGTTCCTGATCAAACGATCGACTTCTACACTTGCCCAATTCGGCCAATGGTAACTGTATTGCGTCGAGGCATCACACAGTGCAAGTATTGTAGTATCGCCAAATGAAGGCACAAGTTGTTTATATCGACGCTCCATCCGGAGTTTGTTGCCACTCTTGCTATCGCAAACGACAATTGTCGTTGGCCGAAGATGGCAAGAAAGACCGACGGTGACTATAGCGAAACCGAGTGAGAAAGAAAACTTATCGAATCAGTGATAGTATTTAAATAAGAACGAAATCATTGTTACTTAATAGCTTTGATTAGATAACATTTGATTAGAAAGCGAAGAGAGTAGTATTCTCTCACTCGGTTTCGTTACAGTCGCCGGTTTCGGCCAACGACGATTGTCGTTTATGGTAGCAAAAGCGGCGACCAGTGGAACGCCGATCTAAATAACTTATGCCCTCTTTTGGCAACGCTACAATATATGTATGTGTTCGAGACAAAATTCATGACTAAATTTCTTAATTTTCGTACCTGATACCCATAATACCTTTTTAAAGAAAGTACAAATCTCCATGTTACTACCAAAAAATATATTGTTTCGATAAAAAATTGATTATCCGTTATGCAATGAAAGGTTATTTTACCTATTGTTAATACAATAATAGGTTACCGCAATTTTGTAATAACAAACCAATTTATAGCAGGAGAACTAAATTTATAGCAAATTCTCGAAATAAACAGAACTAAAAATGAAAAAATACCAAAAACAACATTATTCGTATTCGCGGTTACTTTTAATTTACCGAGAACTTTTTTCAGGTTTTTCTGTTTTTTTAAACTTGAAATCCATGGCTATTAAATCTGAATTTTTTACTCTTACTTTTCTTACTAAACAGAATATTATAAAGTAAAGTATTAGAAAAAATTTACTCTCTGATAGAATTAATAAAAGTGTAGCAGTTTGTAGGAAAAAAATGATCAAAATTTTGAAATAGAGGAATCAAAAAATGCGAAAGTACAAAAACTACAAGATATTTTTTAGGTTAGATTGAAGTTGATAAAGAAAAATCCGTTAAAATGACGTATGACTATGAAAACTGAATCTATGCATAAAATAAATATATTCAGGGATAAGTACCTTCACGAGTATTTCCATAGTAAAATATTTTTATAAGTGTAACTGAAGAGGAAAAAATAAATTCGATCGTACGCATTTGTATCGATTTGTATCCATTTTAAAAATACCATATACAACATTATAAGATATAACATTATAAGTGATTGTAACATTATAAGATATAAATTTGTCAAATACATACATATAATTTTTTTATTTTCGTCAATTGCTTGCGCACTGTGCGTCGTCATAGCATCGCATGTGATGTACCATAGTGCCACCAAATGTTGGCATAAGTTGTTTTCATCTTCGCTCCTTCTATAGTCCGTTACCGCTCTTACGATCGTAAAGAAGAATCTCCGTTGGCCGAAGACGGTGACAAAGATCGATGGCGGTGATTCCAAGTTCAAGTGAGAACGAATTCGTAGCAAGTTGCATCGGTGTAAGTTCTCCCAATAAAGCATCAAGTGTTCATAAACAGAATAATTTGCTTGCGATTTAGATATTACCGCTGATTTGATACATTGTTCGTAATGGAAAAATGAATACAATCTAATATGTGTAATAATCGTTAATATCTTCATAATTATTTATAGCGGAAAAAGCTAAATTGTATTTATTAAAAATAACATAATTCCGCTTATACTTATTTCTATCAAGCCAAACTCTGTATAATTATAATTTACACACAAAACAAGTCACGTTAGTATTTAAATAAGTATAACTTTTATGCTTCGTTACATTACAAATTCTCCAAGGTTGCTACTGCCGTCTGAATCGATTGAATCATTTCTTGATCAGTGTTCATAAAACTAGTTCCAATAATTGGAATATATGACGCAGAAAATGCGGCTGTTTGGTGCGAGTTGGCGACAAAGCACAACTCGAAGTTGCGTCCCTATGAAACAGCTCCTCGGAAAATTTGTAATGTAAAAAAGTATAAAAATTATACTTGTTTAAATACTAACTTGACTTGTTTCGTGTGTAAATTGTAATTATATAGAGTTTGTCTCGATAGAAATAAGTATAAGCGGATTTATATTATTTTTAATAAGTAGAAATTAGTTCTTTTTGCTATATATAATTTTCAAAATATTAATGATTGTATTCATTTTCCATGAATACAACTTATTAAATCGGGAATAGTATTTATACAAAAATGAAATCATGCTGCTTCTTAATATGTAACATTTGATTAGAAGGCTACGCCAATGACGCAGTATTCTCTCTCACTCTGTCTCGCTAGAGTCGCCGTTGATCTTCGTCGTCGTCTTCGGCCAATGGCGATTCTTGCTTGCGATTGTACGAGCGGTAATGAACTATGCGAGGATGTAAACACAGTGTGGCTTCTTTTCGCAGTCGAATGATAAGTGCACGAATCCCCTTTTCCTTGTATCTTTTTAACTTGTTGGTTGTTGCGCAACTTCTCACGCGTGAATAATACTATAACTGCACGAGAAGTTGATGGGAGTCCTTAAGTTAAAGCGGTACATGGGACAAGAAAATCGTCCTCTCACATTAGTTGTGATGCGACAGCTATTTACTCCTTCATATATTCCTTACGGCTGACTTGAAGTCCTGTGGCAGGAATGCGAGAAAAGTGGAAAGGTTATACCTATCTGACAAAATGGTATAAATGTATGTAAATGTTTAGGATATACAAAGTGGATTCAGGGTGTGTATAGAGCACCGTGTGTAGTGAGCGAAAGAGTATACAAGAAAAAAGGAAGAAGGAACAAATAAAATTTGTGAGGAAAGGGCGCAATAGAATAATAAAGTGATATGCAAAATAGTTAAAAGAAACAAACAAGAAATTGTAAGCGTATAGAGGCCACAAAGAGTAGAACATTATTCCGGTACCATTTTTAAGGTCATTTAGACAGATCCCCCAGAAGTAAACCGGTAAAAATCATAAAGTGTAATATAAACCACAATGACTACATCATTTGCAACGTTTACAGCAAAGAAGAAAACGCAGAGTATAGGTTGAGAACTTCAGCAAAAGTATTAAACGAGATAAGAGAGAGGCGCACAGGCAATATTATAGTAGAAGGAGACTTTAATACGAAAATTGGAAACCTTAACCAGATAGACGAGGAATGATCTTTCAACACCAATCTAGAAAATAAAAGGCAAGCATTGGATTCTATCATCACGAAAAGAGGTAGAACATTATGTGAGCTGATGAAAGGAATGGGCATGGTACTACTAAATGGGAGAAGTAAATCAAACAGCAAAGGTACCAATACTTATGTAGGAAAAAACAAATGCAGTACCTTAGATCTGGCATGGATTGAGGTAACACTACTTGAAAGGATAATCGACTTTGAGGTCAAGGAGATTGGAACATCTGACAATCTCCCTACAGTGATACAAATTAAGGATGACCCGGAAATAGAAAGTACCCCAGTAAATGTAAATATATCTAAAAAACTCAAATGGAACCAAGAAAATGCAGAAAATAAAAATTTGCTCGATATTCACGAAACACTCATTGAAGGAATAAAAAAGGCAGCAAAAAACACAAATATGGAACAAACATTAAATATTACTAGCGGAACAGATAGAATAAATAAAGAATGGTTGCACAAAGATTGTAGAAAAAGCAGGAAAGAGGTCAAAATGCAAAACCGAATTTACAGAAAGAACCAGGACAAAGGCAAAATATGTAGAACTTAGAGATAGATACAAGAACCTAATAAAAAGCAAGAAAAAGGAAAACATACAGAAACTCCAAAAGGCTATGGAAGAAGTAAGGGATGCAAGGAACTTTTGAAAAATAGTAAAAAAACTGCGAAACAAATCATAGACTGAATGTAGGAACCTTCAACAGCAGTCTATAAAGACAAAAGACACTCTTTTCTTGGCAAACCGATTGAAATTACCGAGTTGCAGAAAGCATTAAAAAGACTAAAAAGAAACAAGTTGCCAGGTTCAGATGGAATACTGAACGAATTCTACAAACACTTCCCTCAAGTGAACGCAAAATTCATGCTTCTCAGAATAATGAATGAAGTGATAGAGAAAGGGACGATTCCAGACAACTGAAGTAATAATAAAAAAGGAGACCCAAAAGATCTAAATAACTATAGGGGCATAGCTCTAGCAAATGCAGTTTTGAAAATTTTCACCTTAATTTTGACTAACAAACTGAGTACATGGTGTGAAAGCAATGGAATCCTTCCAGAAGGACAACCAAGTTTCAGGGCTGGAAGAGGATGCGAGGACAACATCTTCATACTACAATACAAAATAGCAGAAACCATTCAAACACCTAAAACGAAACTGTACATCTTGTTTATTGATTTCAGAAAGGCCTTCGACTCGATCCAACACACGTGTGGGTGTCAGCTACCAAATGATAAACACAATCAAAAGGATTTATGAAAAAGCTAATACTAGAGTAAAATCAGGATCCACACAAATAAATAGAATTGACATCACAAAAGAAGTACTATAAGGAGACACACTGAGTCCCACCATATTCTTGATAATCTTATATGACATCGACAAATTTTTCGCACAACATGGCCATACTGGAGTGATCAAAAACATGGAACTTTTCCTCTTTGCAGACGATTTGATAATCACAGCTAATAACCTCATCGACTTACAGGACAAGCTGAAAACATTAGAAGAATACTACAGAGAAAATCAGATCGAAGTTAACACCGAGGAGGCGGAGATATTACCATGCAATTGATCAGGAAAGCAAACCAAGAAGAAATAGGTTTAGTATAATGGAAAAACAATAGAATATGTGAAAAGCTACTCCTACTTAGGAACAATTTTTACATCCACAGGAACCTTTTCAAAGGAAGTAAAACTCATCATATCAAAGGCAAGAATAGCGATCGGAGCTATATGGAAATCGTTAGTTATCTCAAAATGCACTAGTTGGAAAGCGGCAAACAAACTCTTTGACTCGGTAACTCGGTCAATTCTATTTTATGGAATTAGCATATGGGAGATCAGATATCTGAAAGAAGTGGAAAAAGTACAGACAGAATTCTTTAAAAGGCTCTTAAATATACCAAAAAACACTCCAGGCTACATGATCAGAATAGAAGTTGACAGAGTAAACCTGGAATATGAAATAATTAAAAGAATTCTCAATTATTGGCTCAGAATATTAAATATGAAGGACAAGAGATTTCCCAAAAGATGCCTGGAAAAGCTTATGAGCATGGATACAAGAATTCCAGACCCGGAAAGAAACTGGTTTACCCAAGTAAGAACAATACTGGAAAAATGAAAGAAATGCTCTTCCAACATGACAAAACTAGAGTAGAGAACTCTTTATACAGCCTATTTATCAAAATATAAAGGAATTCTCAAGAAGAAAACCGGAGGAATACCTGAAATTGAATATTGCAATAAGATACAAAAGAACATTCGCCTAACTAAGATTAGCAGGAAGGAGCGTATGGAGAGTAAGACGCAAAGACTTAGCATATTAAGAAAGAAAACATATGTCACCTGGGCAATAATAATGCTTGAGAATCGATAAAGCATATAATAGGAGAATATCCGATCCACGACGAATTCAGACCGCATAACCTCAAGTACGACTGTATCATAAAGACCCTTAAATCCGGGACCGAAGATGACGTAAAGAGGATACAATACTTTACGAATAACACCACTTTACGAATAGTGCAATAAGAATCAGAGCATTATATCTAGAAGAATTCGTAATAAACACCAAGACGCAATGGAACTGAAAATCGCTTAACCAAAGATTTTTCTTAGTCATAGTTTCAATTTCAAATCATATATTATATATTTGTTAACACTCTAGAATATCACGGTACTCTAAACACATATGTATAACACAAGATTGTAATAGGCTACCGCCTAAATCAATTAACAATAAAATAAAGAAATAATAAAAAATAAAATGTAAATGTTTAGAAATATTGACCGGAATCCTACAAGCTAAAACGGTACAGAAGGAAAGGAATAATGTATATACGTAACCAATATAAAAATTTATTAATGTGCCTTTTATTAGCATTTTGAAATCGAAGAATCATACGATAAACTGACTTCGGATCTTAAAAGCAAACTATTCAATATTTAGATTCGATAAAATTAGAGCAGGTTGCATAATAGTTATCAGATTATCATCTTTCATTCGGTTTCAGGGTTTTTTTTTCAAGTCACAGAGAGTCGTAAACTCCAAAGGCCGATAACTGCACTGACAGCAGCTGAGTAACTACCGTGAACATTCTTTGTCGCAAGTTCCATTGAATTTCATCATGTAATGAAACTTCAAATATTTATGTTTTTCATTACATCTTTGTCGCAGTGCTTTCATTGATTCGGTGAAGTTTTCTTAATGAAAATACATACGTCGAAACATGACTTTCTGATATTCGCAATGACGCGCGCTTCCGAATGAAATCGTGTTCGGACTAACTTCAAAAAATTTTAATCAAAATAAACCAACTCCAAAAATCTAAACATATAAAAAATTGATAATCCTATATGTACTATGGAAAAATAAGTTACTCAAACTTTAAATCAACTTATCGTAAATAACAATCTTAAAATTATCAATTAAATAAAACATTAAAATATAAATTCTTAAATAATTCTTTAAAGAATTCTTTACAAGAATTAATATAATTCAAATTAATCCATAAGTTCCTAATTTCAATCAATTGAAGCTAAAATTATTGAACCAAAAACTGAAGCTTCTACGTGAGCTTTTAATAATTAATCATAAAATATAAATAATTAAATTTAAATTTAACTGTATTGTCTCTGTTATCTCTATTATATTAATAATATAACACTTATTATTGAAATAAAATGTAAATAAAAATAATGCCGAAGAAAAAAATAATGTATAAGACATTAAATAATAACCTGATGATAAACGTATTTCTCCTATTTAAAAAAAACAATATAATATGAAAATAAAACTAAATTAAAAAACAATTACCTATATTAAAATTAATTGTTTCAAATCAATTAAATGAAATTATTATTCAATTTACTATTAAATCAAACTTAAAAATAAACAAAAAACTAATACAATTGTTGAATTTTTTTAAATATTTATTTTATATTTTTAAAACCCTATTAATATAAATAAAATAATTACTACTTTCATAGAGCGTAGCGAGCAATTCTGTATCGTTTTCAAGATTCTGTCACTAGCCTCGTTATTGCTCTATTTCGCTTATTCTCGATATTAAATCTCATTTACTCTTTTTCCGAGTAGCCTGTTTATATCCTACCACGTCTGATGTAGCTGGCAGACCTGATTTTTCACCTTGAAGCGAGGAAGTACTGTATTTGGAGTTGAATGTCATATTTTTGTAAAATGTTCTTGTATTATTTGGTTAAAATTGTGAACAAAGCAAATATGATTGCAATTGTATCTACGGATTATTGAATATATTTCTAACATTATTTAGTGAGTTAGATGTACTGAATGAAAAGATCGGGTTGGTCCGTTGATCGGACTTTGTAGATCTTTGTTTTATAAAATGATAAATATTTTATTAAGTGATTCTCTAATCATCTTGAAGAGTATAATAATAAAAAGAAAGAATCTTTAAAATTATTTCAATGCATTACAATGATTTTAATTTTCATTGATTAGAGACTTGTATGGAGCGTATTTGGCACCTATTGGAAGCAAGGCTGTACTAAAATCAAGATCAACAACAGTAACACGGGATGAATTATTCTCCTTGGAAGAATCACTACCACAAGCTTCGTTTGTTGCTGCTCTAAATCAACGATACGTTTCCGTGAAACAAGGTATTCTTATTTGTTCAAATTCAATGCTAGTAGTTTTTTAAACAAAGAAAAAAAATCGTTAGTCAATTGAACTATCCGAAACATTGAGAAATTCTTTCTTCTTAAGCTTCATATATAAAATGACTCACCTTCATTTTTTTTATTTTGGTATGAGCTCTTTAGTGCTTATCTAAGAAAATGTGATATAAAATTCGTAGCAAAATTTCAACAGTGTTAAAAAAAAAAAATCATTTTCTTAGAGTATGGGTTCTTGTACTTTGGAAGACAACTAAGTTTCTTTTTTAACACGATTTATATTTATGTATTTTATTTTATGCATTTAAATACATTTTCTTAAGTAGAGATTCGTAACTTTCAATAAGCTTTTAAAAAAGCTTACAGATAAAAGAAAGGTTCAAGGTACTCTGTCTTGCAATCTTTAAAGGACTATTTTAAATCTTATAAGATATTGCAAACCTAAGCATGTGCGGCGTAATTATTGCTCAATATATTTACTTGAAATGTGATTATCGAATTTCTTGTTTCATAATGGGTTAAAATGCATATTCTAGTTTACAAATATGTCAAATCAAGTACTTTATTTTTTACTGTTTTCTGTATACTGTTAACTGCGAGTTATGTGACATCACTTAACATGGTATTTAAATTGCACTATACATAATCATCACGACAGCTAATTCGTGGATTGTCTGATATGTTAACTCAATCTTGCTCTCTCTCCTTTTTGTCCATGTTATTTTTGCGATGCTTAGCTCATCGAAAAGTTTCGTTTGATCTTCAAGAAGGGCAGAGAAGAAATTTTATCGACAAAATTGCAGCCCGTGAAAAAAAATATTAGACGTCATCAACAAAGTGAAAGCTGAAATTAAATTGACAATATCAAAAACAATCAGCGTCTTAGAAAATAATGTCTCAATCTCTCATCGTTTACAGCTAATGAATCATAAAAAGAGAACATCATAGCCGACATCGCTAACGGAGGTCACTCAATATTCTTTTTATTAACTTAGAAGAATCGGTTATATTACGAAATTCCTCACGTAATGATAACCCTTCAATTACAAATAATTGTAACGCTCAACGAGTCGCTGGCATTTTTAATCAAGCGTATCTTCCTGGAATATCTTTTATTCCGGTTTCTCGCACTGGATCCAGATATCGTGATCGATGTAGACCCGTCAGAGTTATCTTCAAATCCAAAGATGACATTATTACCATTTTTCAAAACCAAAAAACTACAAGGATGTAGTATTTATCAGCCCATCTTCGGGTTTTACGAACTGAATTAAATCGTTTTCACGCAATTGATGACCTAAATAAAACTGTCCGGTTCGTAAAAGGAGTGCTTACAATTATGAAATCGGGTCACGCTACCAGATATTAAAATTTTTGAAATTAGATTTCCTCTATTTATTATTTTATCACAACGGCAAGGGATTGAATTTGAAACTGAATTTGCCGAAGTATATACTAAAAAATACTATAAAATTATTATTCTAGTCGAAATTTGTCCAAACAATGACATTAACAGTTCCGAACTTCTGGCTTTCAAAAGCCAGATATGACAAAAATTTGTTGTTTGGTAATCGCAGTGTGGGCAATGGTCTATTGATTGCCATGCAAGTATCTTTGTCGAATCATTTGTTAATGATTGAGTATTTGTCTAAATCCGTTGCTAATTTAAATCGTAGTGGAAGAACTACTGTTATTTTTTTTCATTGTTATCATATCAATGCTGACTAAACTATACTAGTTGAATTGAGCGTAATTTATCAACTAATGTTAAAACTTTCTGGAATTCTATTCAATCTCTCAGAAAACCTAATACTCGTCCATCTACCATGTTTGCCTATCACATTGTAATAAATGACGGTACTTCTACTACTAATAGTTTTACACAATTTTTGAAATCTGTTTATCAGTAGATGCTAATAGTGGCTGCAAAAAAGCACTTGACACTCAATGTAAAATTAAAAAGATATGAAATATCTGATAATCTTCTGGTAGAACTTACTAGCTTCATTTCGAATAGGTAGCAAATTATTAAATTCAATAGTTCATTCTCTAATATCATTAAAGTAACTTCATGTATTTTATATGGTTCGTATGTCTATCCATAACTTTTTAACTATTCATTAACGATATTTTTGAATGTTTTCATTATTCTTTTTTTCTTCTATTTGTCAATGACCTGACTTAAAGCTCTTCCATGCTACCGAGGACTTAGTCAGTCCATTATCTATACCAGACGAAATTTTGAATTTTTATACGATTAACAATAAAAAGACAATGAAATTCTCTTCTACTCTCAATAGCACAATTTTAAGCATTGTCAACGACATCTGGGTCATTGTCTTTGCGTCATCTCAACTGTTATTTTTCACATTTATGATTTTATTTATCATTTGGATATTTTTACAATATAGGCACTTTTAAAATACTATATTGCTCTCTTGTTTATCCTCGATTGAAATATTCTTCGTTTATTTCGATTCGAAATATTCATCTTATTATCGCAATCTCTGCTCCCAACTCGGGAGCATAACACCATAAATCCTTTCAACTAGTGTCTCACAAACGTGGATCTCTCGTGTTGCTTTCTGACCATGTTTACAATCATATTTTATCTTAGTTTCATTTAAAGTCTCTTGAGCATCACCGCTGCATACTACATCTAACGTTTGCCTACAAGGTATTCGACGGCACTGTTTCGTATTCGTATTCTAGTCTGAATGCATTATGGTAGCATGAGGATATCGTCTCTTTGTACAAGGAAAAAGCTATAGAACTCTATGTGCCCTTTTTAATTGTTTAAACTACATTCTTATTAATACGAATTGTGCTCAAATTTCAATATGGCTACCATTATTTTGCAAACACATTTGAGCCTGGCTTTTGTATTGTAGCGGATCCATTGATGAAACCTGACTTACATCGTAATTTATGGAAGGCTTCGTTTATACGCGCTTTCAATTCCGGTATAATCCTTTCTTGCGTACCCAATTTATATACTAATGCCTTTACCGCATCCCAAAGGAAAACATCAAGCGGATTTAAATCCGGTGATCGTGAGGGCCACAATTTCGATCTGAACATGCGATTTAAAAATTAAAGCATCGAAGCGCTAAAATATTAGTGGTGCTCACCTGCCCAGGCGGGGCATACCTCCAGAGTGTAATAAGTCCGGCTGTCTTGGTCCACTGGACAGTGCCAGCAGTGCGTCGTCGCCTCTTTCCCTATACGGCGCAGGTACCGCCCGAAGCAACCATGCCCGGACAGCACCTGCACCATACGGAAGGTGAGTGAGCCATAACCTCTGCTTAGCCACTCCAGTAAAAGTGGTCAGACAGTCCGCACAGTCTGCTAGCCGAACATCGGTTCGTCCTCGGCTCGCTGAATGAACCTCCTTCAATCCTCCCCGACGGCCAGTACCAACATGTCCGCATAACATGTTAAACTGATGCCGTTGGGAAGGTCTTCAGCTCGCAGAATGGTATCATGTCCGATGTTCCATAACAAGAGCCCCGGCAGAGACTCTGCAGTAAGGATATTAACCCTTCAGGTACTACAGAGAACTCTACGTTTCTATCCTAGCGGTTGATGCGTGTTTTTCGTTGATTTGTATAGTTCCTAGTAAGTTATATCTTTTATCTTCATTCTATTAATACATCTTTAGTATATAATGCCTGAAAGGTATAACAATATTTACTACAAAATTAGTAATATTAATAATATTAGTTATAAAATATATAAAGATAACAAAATTATAAAAGATATAAAATATTAATATATATAGATTACATATTAAATACATGCAGTTCATCAACGGCAATAATGATTTTTAAAGTCCTTCCGTTAACCTGACAAAAAAAGAAATCAAAAGTTATAACCCAAGTTAATCAATTTTTAGTCACTACCATTTCTGCATTCTTTTACTTTCGATACTGTAGTCACGCATCGAACGGTGTGCTCTTAGTATAAACAATTCTAAAAATTTAGCCACCTTAATATACAAACCTTTTATATACAGAAGATAAGAGTGGGTCGGTCCAACATACTAGCTCTAGCCGTTAGCAAGAACACGTAGAACGGTACGGCGTACCGACACAGGTACAGCGTACGGAGACCGTACCTGAAGGGTTAAAGGCATTGGTGATGTCTAACGACACCGCCAGTGCCAACCTATAGTCTTGGAGACGATCGACCAAGAGGGATCGGACGCAACCAATGGCGACTATCGTGGACCGTCCCTCCCAAACCCGAACTGACAGTCAACCAGATCGGGCCCACCATGCAACAGGTGCTCGACAATGCGGGTCCCCAGCACTCTTTCCAACAACTTACCCGCATTGTGGAGTAGAAAAATGGATCGGTAGACAGACGTCTAGTTCACAAGCCTGCTTTCCTTCTGGAGGAGGACCATTCGAGCTACTTTCCAAGTGCCCGGCAACGAAAAATCAGCCCCAGTTTCCACTATGGACCCTTCCCCACGTCGCATACACGTCAGCTCCTACCCTCGGTTAATAAGCCGAAAATCGAAGTCCGCCAACCAGTCGCCCAGGGTCACGCTCCTTCGATTGGTCCTGGAGGATCCCGAACCCACAGATCTGGAGTTGAAGTTCCCCAGGACGAGCACCGGCCGAGTCGCGAGCTGCACGAGGCACGACCCCACCCCGGCCAGGTACTGATCGAAGGCAACGATATCGCAGCTGGGCGACACGTAGCCCCCCCCCCCCCCCTCCAACACCGACAGTGACAAATCGCACAGCACGCTTCATGAGAACTTGGCACATTAACCCTTTGCGGACGGGACGGTTCAAAGTGAACCGTACCGTGGTGCCGAGCTCCTGCCGCGATAGTCATTTAAAATTACCAGCGCATATTTCTGCTTAACCTCGGCCATCGACATGCATTTAGGTGGGACACATATATGCGTTTCTCGGCTCTATCAACTGTTTTCGCCAAACGTATATACGAGTTCTTCGGCCAATTTGATGATTTGCGTAAAACGCATATATGCGGCGCTCGTCCGCAAAGGGTTAAATCTGTGTCGTGCGACAGTGGTTGAGGTTAGTCTGGAGGAAGAGCCGGAAAGCCATTATTTACCGACATCCCCGCCTCTTCCAGGCGTCCTTCCCGTGCCTGTGACAGCGTGTCGCCACTCCAGGCCGGCCCGAATCTCAATGCTCGCCTCTTCTATCGGAAGAGAGGTGCACAGTTTTTTACCCCCCCCCCCCCCCCCCCCCCAATTCTCTGTGCCCTCATATCACCACCAATCTCCCGACCTTTGCCGTCTTACAGGCAGCAAAGAGAAGGTATCAGGTCCAAGCCGACTCTAGGCCGAAGGGGGGCAATTGGATTTCTCCGACCTATATGACCCTCTCCGTGCAAGCCCTTACTCTGGCAAACGCCCGGATAACCTCATCCTGGACGATCGAGTTATCCAGCCCATTCACGCGTAGCTCCACGTGCTACGTGGGCCGGGCGACTCGGACAACCTGAACCGCCAAAACCTCGCTCATTCGTTGAGCGAGACGGTCTACCTTAATCCCGCCATCAGGATTGGGGATACCTAGGATGAGAGTTCTGGTCACCGTGCGCTTCGGTCGCACCTACGCGATCTCGATTTTCGACTTAGGCGTTCTCATCGCGTTTTATGTGAGAATCCCCTTCAGGGACGGGATTAGCGTTATCGCTGCCATCTTTGAGGGGCGACCTAGACGGGGCTTGGCTTTCCGCTTCGCCCTTTGCCTTCTGCTTTCTAACAATCGCCACAGTACCAACTCCACCGGGGAAGGCAATAGTGGCAGCCGGACGGCCTTTTTGGCCATATTTTTCGCTTTTCGGTGAAGTAATTCCGTCTACGCCACCGCGGTTAGGGGTGGCGACGGCGGCAA
Organism: Ptiloglossa arizonensis; assembly: GCF_051014685.1. Lineage (NCBI taxonomy): Eukaryota > Metazoa > Arthropoda > Insecta > Hymenoptera > Colletidae > Ptiloglossa > Ptiloglossa arizonensis. The sequence continues at coordinate 2,035,035 of NC_135056.1, read as the reverse complement.
CAGCAGCAGTAGTGGCACCAATACGGCTGCTGGCGGATTCCTTTCTCCTGCAGCAGCAGCAGCTTTTGTAGTACCGCTTTTGGTCTTAGAAGGGGCCACGGTGAGCTGGCCTTTTGGCTTCACAAGCCCTGCCGCTCTAATGCCAGCAACGTCCACCGACACACGCTTCGTGCCCCTTGAAAGTTCCGGAGGCCAGTCGGCGCCTGGAGGTAGTCACCCGCCTGAGCAAGCGCTCCCGAGGTCGGGCGTAGGTCCCTCCGTATTTTGACCCTGAGTGCAGCCATTATGACAGCTATTTTGACGTCTATGAGGAGCGTTGAGCTCTTCGCGGCGGAAAGGACATCTGTCGCAACTCTCCCACAAACGTATCCAGGAACGGGTGACAGAGGCGACGATCCCGAAGGGTGTCCCCACCGGTGAATGTTTCAATTGTTCCTTCATGTCCGCTAATCGTGACCGAAGCTAGGCGTTAGTAATATCCAGGACTCCTGGAGAACCCAATATGCCCTCTCCATCGTCATCCTCATGGCTTGAGTAGTGGCACTCAACCCTCGTAAGAGAGTTGTCACTTTTTCGATTGATTTCAGGGACGAGGCAATACAAGAGGATACGTCGGCATTATCCTTGTCTCTGAGGTCCTCCTCGCTTCGTATCGTACGAGCAGCGGACGCGGAGATAGTTGTCTCCACTTTCCGCTTCTCTGTAGTACTCTTCCTTGCTTCTCTTTACGGCAAGAACTGCCAAGGACAAGACAGCGTTTTGTTCCACCGGTATCGAGGCGGGTACAGGTACCCCCTCCGTCGCCACACTTCGAGCCTTGGTCTCTTTCCCTTCACTTTTTTAAGTTTTAATATAAACTCCATAGTAAATGCTACGAGGAGGTCGAAGTGTAAGTCGACCCGGACAGAGCTGCTTTACCCGGACAGAGTCGCCTTACTCGAGTAAGTCTACAGTGGATAAAATTTCTATAAGAACACCGTGATCTTTAATAATAATTTAAATAATTTTAATGCTATAATGAAAGAAATGCTAGGGAAAAATTAAGAGGTAATAGAAACTGAAAAAGGAATATATAAATCTAAAAGAAATAGTTTATTTTTGTCGTAAACAAAGTATTACAATTTTACAAACAGAAATATGGCGAAATTTGTATAAGAACGGTCTTTTAAATTTGTCATAGAGAACTAAGAATTGAAAAATTAATAACTAATACTACCACCACTGTTCTTAATTGTATCAAATATCCTATTTTTCATACTATTAATTAGTTTCTTTAATGTTATTTTTTTGAATTTTTTTCCATCCATATCTTATTGCAGTCTCTAGCTTTTTAATGTTATTGTATTGCTTTCCATTTTTATATACTACACGTGATAAAATTCCCCACAAGTTCTCCTCTGGATTTAGATTTGAAGAACGAGAGGATGACCACTTCAAGATTTGCCACTTGAATTATGTACCGCAGCGTTATCTTGTTGAAATATACCATTATTTTCATAATGATCTTTAATAAATATAATAAAATCAAAATATCTTCCAAAGGATTAATATACTTTTCTGCATTCATCCTTATCGAAATTTTACAAATTGGTGTTTTCGAATTATAACTAAATGCTACCCAAACCATAAAAACTTCCACCATCAAAATTTCTTCTCATGCTTATGGTTTTATCTTTCCTTAAGTCATGCCAATAACATTTGTATTCGTTTAGGCAGTCAAGGTTAAACTTTTTCTCATCCGAAAATATGACATCCTTCCATTCTTCGACTATTCTTTCGTATAGTTACAGGTAGTTGGAGATCTGTTTTTACTTGAGCGCCAGTTCTAATATTATTCATAATTTCTTTAAAAACACGAGAATGATCACACCTAGTTAATTTTCTATTGCCTTCGGAATAGTGGTTTTTTTCATAATTAATACCTAATTTCAAGTAGTTATATACACAGGTGCTAGATTTATTGATTTCTTTTTGTAATTTCTCGAATAGAGAATTTTGTGCATCCTGATATGCATCTATTATTGCTCTCTCCTGGAAAGACAAAACTTTCCCCAGCGGCACTATAATATGCCGTCGAATTATTTAACGGTATTGTATGAACATTGTATTTCGATATCAATACTCTCTCTTAGTGAGACGATACCGATGTTTCTTCTGTCAACGATGAAACAAAACTGTGGAAAACTTACTGTTCTTATACAAATTCCGTCATTGTTTCTGTCAGTGTATTAAAGTCTCGGTTTACCAAGCTTTGAGCTACAATTTTTTTTACATTTACTATATCTCAGTAATGATGCAGTGGTTGCCGAAAGATTTTCTCGTACCAATGCCAGCCGTTTATAAAATAAAGGAATATTTGACAAAAAATCATAGTGTTCTTATAGGAATTTCGTCTACTGTAGATACTGTAAGGGGTCGGCAGGTATCCGGAGTTGGCCGCTTGAGATTGGGGCTTCCTTCCACCCCCACCTCAACCGCGAATCCCATCGAGTCAGATCGGATCCACCTCGCGACATGTGTCCGACGGTGCAGGCCACCAGCACTCTCTCCAGAAGATTACGCAGGTCCTTCCACAGGACCTTCGGGTCATCTTCCAAGTGAAGGGGAATCACCCGGTCTCAAAGCAGCGATCAAACAGCTACTGGAAGCCGTCACCGAGGACGCCCTGGGACGCCAAGACCCAGACCCAGCTAGACACTTCGTCAGGACTCAGGGTGGAGTTCTTCAGCCCAAACTTTCGGATGGCTGCGGCCAGCTCCTCAACTATCACTCCCAGCTCGGCGAACCAGGTGGTCGAGTCCGCCAAGGGACGTGACTCGCCATCACCCACTATGGGGAAGAGCGAGTTAACCACGTCCCTCAGGAGCTAAGGGTCGAGTCCGCCAAGGGACGTGACTCGCCATCACCCACTATGGGGAAGAGCGAGTTAACCACGTCCCTCAGGAGCTGAGGGTCGAGATCCTCGATGATTATTGGGGGCGCCCATGGGCGGAGATTGTTCAACACCGCCTTATATAGGGGTCCTCATGGATCTTGCTCGAGGGTCTCGAGGGTCTCGAGGAGTTCTTTCCAACAATGGGTCTTGGCCCTTTTGATGAAGATCTGCAGAGCCCAGCGTGCGTTGCCACTGTCGTCTGCACGCCGTCGTCATCAAGGCAGCCGAGGCGGCAGCGTGCGTGGATGTACTGGCTTACGGGTCCGGACACACGCGGTCCTCAAATCCGCGATTTCGCTTGACTATTAGTACACAGCCTGACAAGGAAATCCCGGACCGACCCGAGTCATCGCCGCGTTACAAATGCTGGCGACGGTGCGCCTGAGTCGAGCCACCTCCTCCTCCAGTTCGGACAGCTTGGCCTCTTGCTGCGACCAGGTAATCCGCGAGAGCAGATGCTGTGAAGGCGTCCTTGTCAAGGCGCTGAAGTGCCTATCTGCGCGGTGGAGTGCCACCCTCAGATGGACGGTGGTGCCGCCTGGTATCACGGGCAGACAGGACCATTCAGATATACAGATGGATCGATAATGTCTTCGCTTTCACCACCACTTCCCATCCACACACCATACGCGCGAGGCCGAGGTATCCAAACGTCAAGTCCAATATGGACCCACCCCCCGTCGCCGCGTCGAAACCTGTCACCCAGTCGCTCTGGAATCCGGCCCTTCAATTCGTCCTGGGGAAGCCCCAAACCACAAACTTGGAATTAAGATCCCCTAGGACGAGCACCGGTCGAGGCATGAGCCTCCCAAGGCTTAACCCTACATTGGCTAAGTACTGCTCGAAGGCAACGAGCCCATAGTCGTCTTCCCATACAATCGCCACCGAGCTGCCCGCGACTCCCAACCAGTGCGGATAATCACGGACGTCTTGTACTTCCTTACGCTGGCGCACCTCTACGCCCCTCGATTACCTTCACCAGGACACAACACTTATGTACCTATATGGGGCATGCCTCCGAGTTGCGTTGTCCTTCGTCCAACCACTCCGGTAGAAATGGTTAGATAACCTCGGCAGAGTCTTGCTTAGTGGTTAACTAACCTGCTCCTAGATGAAATTTATTACTGCTGATTCTATTTGTTCTTGTATGCTATAGTTAGTATTTTCTTTGAAATACTTTTTGTACTGATTCCGATCTGTACTATAGTTGCACAATTGATGATATGTGGTGCATTTTAGTACACCTATATATATGTATAAATATTTGAACAGGATTAAGAAGTGATTTGAGCTAAAATAAAGGCAAGATTGAGTTTTAAGGTTAATGAAATTCTTTAATTATTATAAAGTCAAGCAAATCATCAGTTGTTACCGTATCTAAATGAGTTAAATAATTTTAATCGAATCTTATTGTGGTCGAATTCTACCAAAGCTTGTAGAAAAACTCAATCACTGTTTAACAATTTCACAACATTTTAAAATTTATTAGAAAAACAAAAGAGATAAATCAGTGGGGGTTCCTTATTTATTAAGAAACAAACTTGAAGTACTTTGAGGTGTGATTCTCTTTTCTCATACACAATACGATTGACTCTTTTTTATATTGAATTAAATTTATGCATAAAAAATGGACCATCTATAAGGGACCCTCTCAAGGTTTGTTGGCTGCAGCTAATATTATTTGTTATTTCTTTGTAAGATCGGTTAAAACCATAAATGTGTACAAATATTGCCAAAAAATTTAAATTATGTACGAAAAAGTATGCTATACACATACAATAAATACAAAAAATGAACCTGTTCCACCATGGAAGGAAAGCTTCCACTATTTCAAACCTGTTACCAACGGATATATTACCATTGCTTCTTCAAGTATTTGGATTACTTAAGGGAAAAAATACTAAAGGATGAAACAACAATTAAAAACGCTTTTAGAAAATTCATCATGTCGGGAAAACTAGATTCATTCAATAATGAAATAAATGTACTTATGCAACTTAATAAAAATGAAAAGTAAGATAAAAACATTTTAAAGTATAGATGAAAAGTTTCTCAAATAAATGTAGTACTTTTATCTGTCATATAAATCTGTTTGTCAAATGAATCCATTGAAAATTTTATTTTATTCCAATATAAATTTTTTCCTACGTAAATGCTCAGGTTTTTAAGTTGGTAACAATCCTGAATCAAGGCTTGGAAACATTTGGGATCTCGAACACTTATACGTAATAGAATTACTTTCAGGTAGCAAACACTTAAAAAAATTCCTTTGTGTCCTTAGGTTTAAAATACTTTGCAAGATTTCACATTATATCAAAATCTAAGATATCGTAACTCTAGCCAAAAAGTAAAATTATATTAGTTTTTAACTTTTAATCATAGATTCTGTTCTTTTTTATAGTATACCTATTTAAATAGCAATAATATTCATTGTTGTTTTAGGAGTTGATGTAACAGCTAATCAGGACGAAATCTCTGGGCATGAAACTTTCCAACTAGAATTTGATCGTGTAACTAAAAGGTGGTATGTACGTACCATGCAAGATCGTTATTGGAGCCTTGAAGCTGGAGGAGGAATTCAGGCATCGGAGCACAAACGCTCTTCCAATGCGCTGTTTGATTTGATTTGGCAATCAGAAGATGGTACAGTGGCTCTACGTGCTAACAATGGCAAATTCTTAGCAACCAAACGCTCTGGACATCTGTATGCCAATGCAGATTCTGTAAATGGATCAGATTCAGATGCTAGTAAATATTACTTTTACTTGATGAATAGGCCTGTTTTAGTTTTGCGCTGTGAACAAGGATTCGTAGGACCTAAAAGCGCGACTAGTTCAAAACTAGAATGCAATAAAGCCATCTATGAAACCATCAGAGTGGAGAGATGCGAGCGCGGAATCGTTAGTTTTAAAGGTAAAAAGTTCTTCCAATCAATTTTTTTTAATCTATAAAGATTTTTTAAAATGAAAAGGCCCATTTCTAAATATGAAGACTATTGGAGGAAACAAGAAATATTCAGATTGAATATAATTATCTGTTGGTAAATAAAGAGAACCATTAGTAAACATTATATATTAAAAAACGAGTATTATCTAACAAAAAAACTGTTTTAATTTTGGAAGTATGGATGGAAGATGGTACACATGCTAACAGCTTAGATTCAAGGTTTAACATTAGTTATTGGTAATTATAGAAACTTCTGGTTATTTTCTACATACTTTCATAAGACTAAATATCTTTTAATCTTGTTTCAATGATGGAATCTCCTTCAAAATGTGTAAACGCAACACCCCTGTTAAGCATCAACCGTCTTATACTTTCAAACTTTTAATCCTTAATTTATCGAAAATTTTTGAACATTCCTTGTTTAATTCATATTTACAAAACAATCTTTTGTTTAACATTACAGGATTTGCTGTAATACATTGCACTCGTAAAATAATTTAGTTACAATTATATTATAGTATTAATAATAATTATAAGTTAATATATCATTTTTTGCATAACGTGGAATTCTATTTAATACATTTTTTTAAATTAAAAATAGGTCAAAACGGCAAGTACTGGCACGCAGATGGTGAAGGAGTGAACGTGGATTCCGATATAGCATCTAATGGTTTTTATTTGGAACTACGAGAACCTTCTCGTATTTGTATTAAACACACTGACGGAAGATATCTTGCAGCAGGAAAGAATGGAGCGTTGCGTTTGGGCGAAACAGATTATGAAACTGCTACAAAATGGGAATTCTAATCAATTCAGTGATCATGTAAAAGCTGTGTTCTTTTCAAACTTTTGTCAAATCCATTCTGTTTTCATAAATTTGAGGAAATAAATTATATTCAAATTTAGCAAATAAAAATTCATTTTAAATAGAAATTATATATACAACCAATGCAATTTAATAAATAAAGTCTTAAGGAAAGATTTTATAAGATACAAAATCAAGAAATAAAAAAAGATCAAAGCAATGTTAGTTCGAAAACATACGATCGAAGTTTTAAAAGAACATAGTTAAAATTCACTGCCCTTTTTATAGCTTCAAATGTAATCTAATATCATATTTATAAGTACAGGAAGAGCTCCTATTGAGTACTTAATTAGGAGTACATTATCGAATTGACTTTTCTACGATTTTTAATATTACTTTTAACTAATGACTTTCTCTACTCATGAAATATTGTATAAGACTGATGTTTGCAGAGTAACTAGTAGTTATTATATCGTTCCTTAATTAAAAAAAGATTTAACAATGCTATATAATTTCTTGGCGATAAAGTAATTGAGTTATTTTTTAACCATGTAAATTGAAAATTTTAAATATTAATTTCATTTTTTATTTGGCATATTCTTTTTCTAGATATAACGCTCAACTAATTGGCTGTTCATGCACTAGTAACAACAATCTATTTACCAATTTTTAACGGGATTTCATATTTTTAATTTTCGGAATTTTTCAACACACTATATTTTTAATTGAAATATAAATAATAGTGGCAGTAACGTAGTAAAACAAAAAATATTAATAATCTGACCGATCATTTATGTTAAAAAAAATTCAGTTTTCTAGTCTCTATATTAATATTATTACTACTTCTATTTGCATGTCTATGAAAGAGTTCATACACTACACAGAATACTTACGATGTATGTCAGTAAGCAAAATAGTATTTCAGTTTAAAAAAAACTAATCATTCCATAGAATAAACATATTTACTTTTCTTTACTCGATCATATTCTATCAACAGAAACGCACAAATTCATTGTTAGTGTAAACTTGCTGTCTAGTGTACATACCTTTAAAAAATCAGTCTAATAATCGAATTAATGTGTGTAATTGAAATCACCCTTTTTTTAGATTACAAATTTACATTTCGCGAGCTACATAGCAATGAGCGAAACATTTTTACAACTATTTTTGTGAAGAACCTTTATATCATAGTCTGTTTGAGAAATATTAAAAGCGAGTTTTATATTATTTAATACGAATTTTATGGGCGTGTAACGTATCGATTAGCTTATCAATAGATAAAATTTTCCTCTTTTTGTCGAATTTCGATGCTTTTGAAATGTACTAACACTTCGATTCGACAGAAAAGGAGAAATTATTTTTCGAGCTGCCTTTTATCTTTTATATGATACTTCTTTACTTTTCTTTTTTTTATATATAAGCAAGATTAATGTTAGAATCGTAATTTCAACGAAACAATTTGTAATTTACATTATTTATCATATTGAGGAAAGCGGGATAAACTAAATGCATTATGTAAGCAATAAATTCTGCTATCAAAAATTTATTTCGTTTATTAATTTCTTAACCTTTTCATTCCAATATTACTTAGTATTTGTTTATTTGTAATGTTAAATCAATTGTTCTAAGAAAGAAAACAATTTTAGATCATAAGTATAATTTTTTTATTGAAACAAATTAAAAATTTTTCTTTAATTCTTAATATGTTGTTTTGCAATTCGTCTTTCTGTTTCTTTAAAATATTCATAAAACATGAGTTTTAAGCATGGATAAAAAAGAGGTAACAGCCGCAGCTGTGACAATTTAATATCCATATTGTCATAAGCTAGGCCGACATTTTCTTCTTTTTCTGAAATTAATGGAAGCTTAGAATAACGCTGACTAAAATGAGTTAATAACGTGAATTTAGCATTCATTAATTTTCCAGCATTTATCGCTTCAGAACTTGTTGAGTGATATTTCTTTCTTGCTAACTGCTTAAGCGAATCTTCCATCGTTGCTTCATGAATTAATAAATCACAATTTTTACCCAAGGTTATAAGATTTTCACAAGGCATAGTATCACCACTGAAATAAAAATGTAATAAAAATAATTATTTTTATGGTTTTACTTATAAATGATTAACTATATGTAAAGAATTATATACATTCTGGAAATATTAGTTCTATTTAACTTACCTATAAACAATTTTTTTATTATCTTTAAGAGTAATAGCGACACCGAACGAATGTTTACAATGTTTGACCAAAATGGTATCTATTCTTTTAACATTTAATGAGTAGTAGAGCAAAGTTTCAGACAAATTAGACAATATATGTTTGTTTAAATATAAATCATAATTATTCACTAGTTTGTATAAATGTGAAATAGGTTCATAATGATGATGATAAAATTGCAACCATAATTCAATTTGTTTTGTAGTTAGTATATATATCGGTTCCTTTGTGTATTTTTCTCTTTCTTGTAGTAAACCAATGATACCTAAGTGATGATCTGCATGTACATGTGATATATAAATAGCCTAAAAAAATCAATTATGAACTCTTACATTAAATTAATCATCGATTGTTGACAAAATTAATGAAAGAAAATGTTATTTATTTATTCCTAATTATAATAATTAATCATGTACCTTAATAGAACGTAAAATGTTATCAACATTCGCATTTCCAAAATATCTAATAATTTGACCAATAGTCCCTTCGCCACAATCCAACAGGATACTATTATTTTCATCAATTCTCAAAAGAATAGCACTTATATTTCTAACTTTATTTGGTACACTAGAACCAGTACCTAACATAAGAACTCTTGGATACTCGCATGTGTTTGTTATGTTAAGTTGTTCAGTTCTCATGCTAATATTTTTTTTTAACTCTGTCAGAGTATCTGCAAACATAGGAATATTCCAAATACTTTCAATGTGTTCTTGTGATTTGGAATAAATCTTAGGTGTTGTCACCTGTTTCACATTTGGGCGTATTTCTAATGTTTGCATTGTTCTTGCTCGAATAATATTATCATTCTCAGTCTGAAATAAAATACTTACTATTTAAATTGACAAACTTCCTACTAAATTATTTTTATTTATACTACTGCTTAATCATAAATGTCTTACTTCTTTGTCTTCTTTTAAACTATCTTTGCTTAATAATGGAAATATTTCAGAATGAAGCATATTTAATATATATTGATTCTTAAAAACAGCATCACTGCCCATACAACAGTTTTTACTATTTAGAATTACATGTTGCGTTGTTTGTGGAAATGTGTTTATCCAGTTTTGGTATTTTGGATTGTCAAAAATTTTGTCAGGGGTAAAATGAAAAATGCATAACATTTCTTGTTCTTTTGATGGTACATTCTGATATTTTAAAAAATCAGGGTGATTCACAACAGAATCCAAATATTCTTCTGCAGGACAGTCTATTACTGAAAAGAAAATCGATAAATATAGTAAAACAAATCCATAGACATGCAAAACTATATTAAACAAATTAATTATTTGTATTTATTTACAGTTACTTTTACTGTTTTCAGGAAGAATTTATTATTATTATTTCTAAGCAAATTTAATAAACTATTGTTAGAAAATAAAAAATTTTTAAACTGGAGTAAGAACAAATGAATCAACAAATACCATAAACAAATAAAGTTTAAGATATTTATATTGATTGAAAATCTAATTAAACAAAAATTTTTAGATATACCTATAAAGGTGCTTATAGAACCCTCTTCTTCACAAACATCCTTGCTCATAAAAACTGTTCCATCATTTTTTATAACATTTATTCCCTTCTTTAGTAACTGTAAATGCGGACCAGAATCTAAACCTAATTCTAAACACTTCTCAAGTAACAATTTCCCACGTTTTGGATTAATTTCACAAGCGTAACACACAATATCTGCAGTAGTCTTAAATCTTTTTGCTACTTGTGCACAGTTTTCTCCTGTTTCTGTAGCATCGACGACTCTTTTTCCATGTTCATTTGATTTATATTCACTCTTATTATCTAATTTTAAGGAGTTTTCATCTGTAGTTTTTGAAAACTTTGTTATATGAATACTCCGGATAGTCATTATATTGTCTTTATAGGGTTCATGTTCACTGAGATCATTATAAGAAATGCTCAATTGTGGTAAAAAAATAAATGTCTTTAATGCATCCAAAAGATTATGCATTTTACTCAGACTATGAATATTTATTTCGTTTACACCATATTCTTGTAATGTTAAAAGCAAACCTGGTAATCCACCAATGTTTTTCCAAGAAGGTCTTGTCACAAATATATGATCTAATTTAGTTAGTTTAAGATGATGTTCATTGGCTAATCGTTGTGTTCCTTCTCCACAATTAAATATATAATTAGTATGGTCTGTTGAAAGAAATAAAGCACTTGGTGCTCCAGTAGCTCCAGTTCCAAGGACCTATTTTGAAAATTCTCAATTGTAATAAATATATTATTAATTTTATAAATATATAACAATTCAATTGATAATAAAATACTTTAATTAGTTCTGATCATAAATTTTTCAATTACTTGTAATGTTACATTGGCATTCATTTGGCGCAAGAGTTGCAATTTCTTCTTTTGACGCATTGCCATTTTATTATTTTCCAATAACTGCTTGCCCATTGTATAACAAAAATTAAATGTTTTGTAACAATGACTTGAAAAATAATTGCAAAAGAGTACACTAGACGTCATCACTTTCGATAGAAATTGTTAACATTATTTAATACATTCTGTAAAGAAAAACACATTTTCTACTTACATAATAATTAAAAACTATTGTAATTGTAACAAATATATAATCTTCGAGCTATAAATCTACAACTTAACATACCAAAGTTTTAATAAAAAAAACATTGCTTATTTACGAATAACCACTCTCCTATTAATTAAAGCATTTGTAACTCTAACGTTTAAAAGAACATGTTATTATGCACGCTACGTGTGCACAATCTTTCAATTTTTCTAATAAACTAAAAATTTGTTTTTTCAATACATTCAGTAAAATGATTTTATTTTTGAGTATACTTGATTTTTAACAATTATATGAAACACTAAATATATAAAATTATAAGCATAAGTTCCACCATATTCGTTTTCTATACGTGGATTAAAATAATTAGATCCGACAAAACGAAAAACTAATTACTAAATCACGCGATTTTGTAATGATCAAATAGAGCATTCTAACCTACATAGAGCCATATTAAATTTTCCCCACAACATAGACGCCATGTTCGAGTAACTTTCCTCTCGTCTTGAAAGATCTGAAATCCAATTTGTGGAAAGACAGCTTGATTGATCGTCGCACAGTTTTTCCGGAAAAAATGGATAAATAACAATTTTGAAAATTTTACGTAAACTGTATATATTTATTATAAATATAATTATAAATATACTTTAGTATTTTCCACTTAGTAAGTAAGTATCCACTTAGTAAGTATATATAAAAATACATGTATTTTTTAAATTTTTATATCGGGAAATATATTTACATATACATAAAAGTATTTATACATATATTATTATATGTACAATGTAGCGCCATACATGTTACATGTACCACTACAACTTCAATAACTAATACTTTACAACGTGAATAAATAAGTTTTCAAACTTCATTCTATATTTTTTCTTATGTTTAACTAATATTATATATTTAAAGTTATAGTATTCAAGGAAATACCGTTCAAAGTTTTCTACTAAAAAAACTACTCGAACCAACAAAGATGTAATGAAATAGAACTTATAGGAAGTTTAGAACTATAGGAAGTACAATTTTCATTGACTGTGCTAAGTCTCCCCCTTTTTCGACACCCTTGCTAGTGATAGTACTGACACTACTGACCAGGGGTATCGATTCTCAAAAAAAATATCGATTTTGAATCGAATCGATTGAAATTGATTCACCAAAAAATCGAACTTCAAAAAATCGATTCGAAAAATCAAATTTGTAATTTTCAGCACAAACTCGTATAACCTTTGAAATCGTTAAATTTGCATATTTATAATTTATATTTGAAACAAGGAAAAGGAAAGAATTGAATAGAATTTTAGTGATATCTCAATGTTCTATGTACGAACAGAAAACAGGAATTTGAAGAGTATTAACGTAGTATAGCAATAAAAAGTTGATAATCGCAGAATCTCGATACTTTTCTATCGTAATAATATTAAATACAGATAGTTTATTTTGATATCAGTTTCCGAATATTGTACGGAACGTACATTTTCAACACAAATTGATACCGTTGAAAAACGATATAAAAAATTACAAATTTAAAGTGTCTTTATTGAATCAAACCACTGCGTAATGTGTCTTGTATGATAAGTACAGTTCCGAAATTCGGGACATTTGCAAACAAAGAGCTTGTTCTACGAATCGAAGATCGATTCATGTCAGAATCGAATATTAAAGAATCGATTCAAAAAAATCGAAAATCGTTTTAAAAAGATCGATTCTTCGGAAAATCAATTCTGAATCGTATATCACTACTGCTGACTACTTTTGACAATATTGAAGTTAATAGCAGATTGCACGTGCTTAGAACTTAGTGGATTATTTATTATAGATTTTGTTTCCTTCATTTAATTTTGTTATATTTGACGGAAATACTTTTAGAACATTTTATGCAAATATATACAAATAATGGAAGTGCTCAATGATCCGATTAAACAAGAGGTGATGGTGTAAGTAAATCTAACCTCAATAATTTTAATCGTAAACAAATACATGAAACAATATTCTTTAATTCCTTATTTTTATAGATGATTCAATAAATACTAATGATGCTGTTTTTAGAATATATAATATCTAGTTATTTCTTTTTACTAAACTTTTTTAATAATAAAACAATTTTTAATAATATATTTATAATCGGTAATTAATATATTGCATGAAGAATACTTTGGAAACATAACGTGACCTTGTCAATGTTTCGGCTTAGTCGCATATCTGTGCGTATCTGGTTTAGTAATTGTATTTGACAAAATCAAAGTAAATGCGTTTTATGAGGCAAGGCAATACATAAGCTAATAGCTCTAATATTGAGAATATTGAGACCTTTTCCAAGGTCAATAAATTTATTTACTCAAGAAAAGATTTTAGTCTCTATACATTGCATGTAAGTCAATTTGACTAAAAATATGAGTAATGATTATCTTTATAGATTATGTTGTATTTGTGGTAGTGGTATTGAACCAAATCCATCTAACATGTGTGTGCCATGTTTGCGAACTCAAATCGACATTACAGAAAATATTCCGAAACAGGCAACCATTCATTTTTGCAAAGGATGTGACAGGTAATGTAAATAAAACAAAATTTAGATAATAACATATTTTTGTTTTATAAATTTAAAAGATTTCCTTTAAGTATCTCTATTATTTTGTGTGTTTAGATACTTGCAACCACCTGCAGAATGGATTCATGCAGCATTAGAATCTAAAGAATTACTGACATTATGTTTGAAAAAATTAAAAGGTCTGAATCGTATAAAATTAATTGATGCTGGGTTTGTATGGACCGAACCTCATTCAATGAGATTAAAGGTATTTGTTACCTATATTATTATGTAAAGAAATCAGTGTATTGCTTTATCTAAAGTAATCAAAATATTGCTTAGGTGAAACTAACAGTACAAGCAGAAGTAATGGGTGATGCAGTTTTACAACAAGTGTTTATAGTTGAATATGTAGTAAATCAACACATGTGCGATGACTGTCATCGAACAGAAGCAAAGGATTATTGGCGTACATTGGTGAGTTTCGTAAAACAAAAATCTTCATTATAACAAGAATAACTTATAAATGTACTTCAAAGTAAACAATCCTTTTCTTTCACTTTATTTATAATTCATTTGTAATAGGTACAAGTACGACAACGAGCAATAAATAAAAAAACATTTTATTACCTGGAGCAATTGATTTTAAAATACAATGCACATGAACAAACTTTGGGCATAAAATCTATTCATGGTAATAAACCTATTTGATTACTCTGAGAATAGTATAAAGTATATTATAAAAAATAAAATTTTTAAATAGTAACATTGATAAGTTTTTAAGTAAAGTATAAATCTTATTAGGGGGGCTAGATTTTTTCTTCGCGAATGAAGCAGCAGCTCGGAAGATGGTTGATTTTCTTACAAGCGTTGTACCTTGCCGTTATCATCACTCCAAAAAATTGATTTCACATGATATACACAGCAATATCTACAATTATAAATTCACATATAGGTAAGGTACACTATACATGTCAATATATTAATAAAGAAATTGTAAAACGTGAATGTACAGCTTTTCAATAGGAATTTTGTATGTCAAATTACTTTTCTTAAAAAGGGTAAAAGTAGATTTTATATCTTGCATATATTGAAACAACATTCTAATTCTAAATACATATGTAGTAAGGTTTGTTAATTTTTTTTACTAAATGTAGAGAAAACTTTGTATGTAGTTTATTTAAATCAAGGTTGTGGCCTTTTGTGTAGGCCTTCTGTAGGATGTAGAAACTGTATATCATAATATATTTAAATCAACGCTGTTCAAACCAGATCTCGAGATTTTTGAGGTTTTCTCGCTTCTGTTTGTGTTGTAGACACTGCGTGACACAAAGAAGAGAAACGTTAGGCTGCCATGCCTGTTTTTAGTGTCACGTAGTTTTTCCAAAGTGTTTCTTATCCCACATGTTGTGTGGGAAAGAAATAGTAGAAAAGGAAAGTAGGCACATAAGAGGCCTCTATGTTAGATACACTCTATCTAGTTGATCTAAACATATTTAATTGTATAAAAATGTTCTATCTAATAGTTATAATCATATTGTTTTTGTCATTATGTTTGTAGAAATGAAAGTTAATAAATGTAATTTACATGTTATCAACTTAATTCAAGTTTATTCACAATAATAGTATTTTTTAATTATAATATTTCTTAATCTCTCTTATAGTGTAGAAATAGTTCCAGTGTCAAGGGACAGCATAGTATGTCTTCCAAAGAAATTAAGTCATCAATTGGGAGGAATTAACCCTATTTGTTTAGTATACAAAATGACAAATGCTGTTCACTTAATAGATGTATCAAATGGACAAGGTATGTGAAATTTATAATAATATTGTAATTCATTTATTAATTCTTTTAAAATATAATCAATTATAAATTTAATGTTTATTTCAATAAATGTTATGAAAACAGTTGCAGAAGTCAATTCCACACTCTACTGGAGGCACACTTTTAGTAGTATTTGTGATCCAAAACAATTAATAGAATATACAGTGATGGATATTGAACCAGTAAAGTTCAAGGATAGAAAATTCTTTCCAGGACAAGGGACAATTTCCAATAAAGTAAGTTTTATAAATAATTCTGGTATAAGTTTTTCACTTTTTAAATGTGATAAATATATTAAAAAATAAATTAAAATATACACGGTTTGTCACAAAAATAACTGAACTATGTAAGAATAAAAGAAACTGGTTGACGATATTTATACGAAACTTATGTTATCGAGAAATGCATCCTTCATTGCTGTTGTGTTGAAGTTTTATGATAGTTGCATCGTCGAAAGCCATGTTATAACATGCAGAACGAGAGTCATTTTTGTATACCAGTTAACAAATGAGTTTCAAGCAAAGGGTCAATATCAAATTTTCTTTTAAACTCGGTAAAAGCTTCGTCAAAACTCATCAATTGTTATAGAAAGTGTATGGTGATAATTGTTTATCGTATACTCAAGGTTATTAGTGGCATAAACGATTTGAGGTGGGTTGAAAAAACATTAATGACGATAATTGCTTAGATTGTCCAAGAATAGAAATCATTGAAGAAAATATTCAAAAAGTGCGTGAAGCAATAAGAACTTGTTCCGCCAATTCATGTAGTCAATGCTGACTTCTACTTGGGCGTTATGAAGTGTTTATAAAAACTAATTCGTATTCGTATTCATTCTTAAATCGTAAACGTGGTAATTGGACTCTATTGCATGATAATGCACCGTTCATCGTGCAGCGGTTGCAACTGCTTTTTTAGCACAAAAACAAATTACTATATCGTACCATTTGCCATATTCGTCGAATTTAGCACCGTATGATTATTTTTTGTTTCCATGACTTAACACTAAACCTACTGACATTTTAATTTATCTCTTCCTACTGCGACTTAATATAGATTGAACATAATAGACAATTTAACAGTAAAAAACAAAGTTTCTATCATTTAAAAGTAAGTTATTTCCTTTTTATTCGTTTTCACTGCATTTTTTACAAATAGGCTTTTCGATTGCACATTTCCACATACATATTTTTTACATTTTAGACAAATTTTGTTAGTCTTCTTGTCTTCGCAATATCTTATTTGGCATGTTTTCCATTCACCTGAACCTGTACTTATATTTGTGACTGGTGTTTTATTTTTTTTGCCTAGCTGTTGCTCTTTTTGATATTTGACCGCAAGTTCTTCTCCCAATTGAAATAAAAATTCTTGTCTTGAAATTCTTTTTCCCATGGTTTCTTTATATAAAACCCAAGCATTGAACTTGGCTAAATTTGGAATATTAAAAAATACCTGTAAAGGCCATTTCCGAGATTTAGATTTTGCCATGTATTTTCTGGCTATTTAGTTGGTCACATTTACACTGAATTTGATGTTATTATATAATCTAATTGCCTCTGGTATATGGGCATCATTTTTCTCGACTTCTACGGAGTTATGTATTCAACTAAGAATCAGTACTTTTTTACTTAGTTTAACTTTGTAAATTGTCAGAGTCTAATTATTTGAACTATATAATTTTGTTGAGAAATGTGTCAAATGTTCTTTTTCTGTTTTGTCAATTTTGGTAACTCCCCTCTATTTGCACAAATTGTTCCGGTAACCGTAGTTTTCTTTGCTAAAGGTTTAGTTACTATCGATATACTTGTAAAAAAATTGTCCATAGTTATATTTCTTCCACACTCTGTTCCACCAATTTCAGAGTGAAAAAAAATTCTCAAATGAAACTAAAAGTTTTCTACTTTTATCTATTCCCAAATATGAAAAGCTATTTATTTGCTATTTGCATAGGATGCTAACCAGAATTTTATATCAAATGTGTTCGGTTTATTGGACATGTACTCAATAAATATACACCTTGCTTTTATTAGAAATAATTATTCATTGATAGTAATATATGGTCCTAATTTATAACAGTTTTGATCGTTTTCAATGAATTTGCATCAAACTTCCCATCTTTTGTCTTACAATGGTGACAAAAATCGAGACAGGGAGAAATAAATACAAGTAGTCATTTTTCTTCCGGACGTAAATCAATGTCACCATTGTTTCAGCACCTTGAAATCATCAATCATTGCATTTTCAACTAAAGTCATTCAAAACTTATATTACTTTTCATTTGTAACGACTTTATACTTTCAGAATTGAGTCTTTGAGAGAATATTATAACAGAAAGATATAAATTGTAAACGGTAAAATGAGCAATCGTGGTAGGTACAATTGACTACACATTTTTCTCAGAAATCAAACAATAAAAAAAAAAATAGGTATTAAAAAATGTATTGAGAGTATATTTTATAAAATGCCGTGAAATTTAAAGGCGATGCAATTACGTTATAATAGGTTGTTCCATAAGTTTTGTCGTTCGATAAAACTTATTGAACAACCTAGTGTTTGTACCTCATTGACGTTTGGATTGATCGAGACACCGACTTGTAGTTACCGTTTTATGAACTAAAGTAAATTAATATTTGTAAATAAGATAATGGATATAAGAAAACAAAAGTTTAGATGTTCTAATAGAATGGTGATCGGCTGAGTCGGGAGTTCACACTCGTCGTCCTTGCTTTTCGTGCGTTTCTGGCGTACTAGCAAACCCCAGAGCGACAAACTCTCGTGGGTTGCAGTTGTGTTGCGTTGTTTGCGTGCGACGGGCTGATGTCTTAGCCGAAGTCCTGGCTGATCATCTGCATTGCACTTAACCGCTACGTCCCATCTTTCGGCCTGCGAGGGTCTGGCGAGGGATCCTGATAGTTGTTTCTTTTGATCATAAATTTACCTTGTATTCTGAAAACATGCTAAACTTCTTGAGATTGGAAATTCTTTCGCAATACTGTTTTCTAACGGAGTGGGCGCTAGATGAGTGAATTTTGAAAGCAGCTCCACAGTTCTTAATGATTGCAACTTCCACTTTCCTTACTCACATAGAAGAATACGCAAGAGTCCCATCACTTAGTATATAGGAAATTTTAATCGAAATTTTAAAAACAGTTATTTGATCAATCGTGGTAGGTTTAATGTTAAAATAAATATGAAAGGAAATCGTTACAATGGCATTCAAAACGCTGTGACGAGTATTCTCAAAGACATTCCACAGAAGGATATAGAACAGTCATTTAATACATTACTTGACCGTGCAAATCATTGTATCGCTGCAGAAGGAATGTATTTTGAATAAAATAAGACGTGTTTTTTTAAAAGTCGTTTATGTTGTGCTATTTTTAACCAGTTCAATTATTTTTGCAACAAACCGTGTATATGGTATAGTTTTTATAAGAATTAAAATATTTCATTATTCCATAAATAATATCCCCTTTTTGGTATATGTTCAAGATGTGGATAAACAACTTTCATATAATAACGAAATAAATGTACAGTATTTCCTTTATGAAAGCTGGATTTGGTCTATGTGTTGTATGCTAGACGCTTTGTCCACCGTTTCTATTTTACTTTTAGCCTATGAAGGCAAAAACCAAATGGAACAAGAGTCAATCAAAGGGACTGACAGTGAGCGAGGGACGGCACGAAACAGACGTAGCATTAATACTTTATCTTGCTTACATAGCAGTATCTTTCAGACATAGCAGCTTGATGCTGCATCTTTTGCACGGACAACCAGTTCGCACTTCTTTAGAAAAGGATTCACACGTTTTAATATCCAATCGAGACTTCGCGTCGCAGATCGTTCGCGCGAAACACGAAGTATAGCAATATTTCGTCTGTTTTGTACTATTCTTAATTCATTTTTCATTTCTTTCACTGGCTCTTATTTCATTTCGCTCTCACTTTCAGCAAAAAAGAAGCGAGGAGGATCGCTCAAAAATTGTATCATCTCTACGCTATAAATACAACGGCGTCGGTTTCGGGCAGGAAAAGCCAGATTTTGTCATTTAGATTTCTGACTGAGAGAAGTGAGAAAAGGAAGCAAAGTGGAGACCGTCCCATTTCTTCACGCATCGTGTGCTGAAGCATTAGAGTGAATGGGGTCTGCAATCAATGAATCGAAGTTCATTATTTGTAATACGGCTAAATCACTAAATGCATGAAAAACAATGAAAGACTAATTCAATTATTGACTCAAGTTATTTTAGTGCTTTATTTCTCATTTTATAAACGATATATAATAATAATTGTTGCTTTCACACGTATATAAGAAATCCTATTATTTATAAATACTATTTACAAATTGTTTAATGCATAAGAAAGTGTCCTTTACAAAAGTATATAAAAAAAAATATATATATAAACTTATACAAATTGAAACTATTGAACTAAATTGAGAATATCATATTTATAATTAACTTATCTCTAATTAAATTGAAAATATCGAATTTATAATTAGTTTATCTCTAATTAAATTAAAAATATCATAAAAATATTGAATCTTTATCGTGCGACTGTGTGTTTCTCGCTTGATTATGAGTTAGATTATTATATCTCTACTTATATTGTCGTGCCCATTTGTCTTTTCTTGATTCCCGAAACATCGAGAACGTCTACGGCTTTCTTATATACTTTTGTAAGAGACAACTTCTTATTCATGCAACAATTTGTAAGCATTATTTATAAATAAACAGGTGTTTTTATACATGCATATATTTTTGTAAGGGACAATTTCTTATGCATGTTACAATTTGCGAATACTATTTATAAATAATAGAATTTCTTATGTACGTGTGTAAGTAACAATTATTATTATATAGCATTTATAAAATGAGAAATAAAGCACTAAAATAACGTGAGTCAATAATTGAATTAGTCTTTCATTATGCTTTTCGTGCATTTAGTGATTTAGCTGTATTACAAATAATGAACTTCGACTGATTCATTTTGGACACACGGTACAGTGTGAGCTGCCTCACCCACTCCAATGCTTCAGCACACGATGCATGAAGGAATGTGACGGTCCCCACCGTGCTACCTTTTCTCACTTTTATTAGTTAGAAATCTAGGTGCAAAATCTAATTTGCCTGGTCTTGGACTGCCTACTCTCATTGAGAAAATTATGGGAAGATCCACTGAAACATTAAATTTCATATTCGTACATCTATGAGGCTCAAGGCGTCAGGCCAACGCGCCTCCGCCAATCACTTTTAGGGGGGGGCTATTCGAGCTCACGCGACTCCGCTCTCGCCTCCGTCTCGCAGCCTCCTTCTACAAAATTACTGCAAATTCTCCTTGTCCGAAGCATCCATGCCCGGACAATACTTGCACCATACGGTAGATGAGGAGCCGTAGCCTCTACCCAGCCACACCAATAGGAGTGACCGGATAGCGTCGACAGTCTGCTGGCCAAACATTGGTTCGGTCAGTTGCTGCTGCCAACGCAGCAACATAAACTGCTGGGTCTGGCGTCTGAGGGCTTCGACCTTCCGTCCCGTCAGACCCTGCTGCGCCGGGAAGCGGCTAGGTCGCCCGCCCATACAGCGGCTGCATAGAGGGCCACCGAATGGGCTATGTAGAGGCGGCGAATCCGATTGCTCGGCCCCGCAGATTGAGGAGCTGGCCCAGAGAGTTGACTATCCTCTACAATCGCGGGGCCAGGGACCGAAAATGCCCCTCACACTGCCAGTGGCTGTCGAGGATCAGCCTCAGATACTTCAACTGGAAACTCACCTCGACAACGTCGACAACGGTCTCATCCAACCGATCAGGAGGGGAAGAGACGGCTTTCCTCGAGGTGCATGGATTGCCAGCACCTTGGTTTTATGGAGAGCCACATCCAAACCTATTCCCCTGATCGGGTCGGCAACGCGCCGGGCACCGCCTTCGGTCCGCTGAATGCCCCTCCTCCAATCCTCCCCGACGGCTAACACTAACGTGTCGTCCGCATAACACGTGAGGCTGATGCCATCGGGGAGGTACGCGGCCCACAGAACGGTGTTGTATCTAAGGTTCCGTAGCAGGGGCCTCAAGAGACGGTCGAGGCTGAGAGGGACCGGACACGACGAATGACGTTGATCGTCGACCGGCCCTCTCGGAACCTAAACTGACACTCGGCCAGATCGGGCCCAGCCCGACAGGTGTTCCGACGATACGGACCGCCGGCAATTTTTCAAACAACTTGCCTGTATCGTCGAGGAGACAGATGAGTTGGCACGCGGACGAAGAGTCCACTGGCCGGCCTTCCTTCCGGAGGAAGACCATTCGGGTTACTTTCCAAGTGAATGGGAATCGTCCAGCCTCCAGGTATCGGTCAAACAGCTGCCGGAGGCCATTACCAAGGACGTCGTGGGCCACGACCCAGACCCAGCCGGGCACCTCGTCAGGACCAGGAACGGTGTTCTTCGGCCCAAGCTTTCGGATGACCGCGGTCAACTTCTCAAGCATGACCCCCAGTTCGGCGGACCAGGTGGTCGGATCCGCCGAGGAAGTGACTCGCCCTCACCCAGTATGAGGAAAAGCGAGTTAATCACATCCCTTAGAGGCGAGGGGTCGACATTCTCGGTGATCGGGGGCGTCCATGGGCATAGTTTGTTCAACACCACCTTGTATAGGTGCTCCCATGGATCCTGTTCAAGGGTCTCGAGGAGCTCCTTCCAGCATTGGGCCTTGGCCCGTTTGATGACAACCTGCAGAGGCCAAGCTGGCCAAGACAGCGGCGCGCGCAGGTGCACTGGCATCGGGCCTGGACACACGGGGTTCTCAAATCCTCGATTTCGCTCGATCACCAGTATACAACCCGACGAGGAGCTCCCGGATCGATCCGAGGCATCGCCGCGTTGCAGATACTGGCGACGGTGCGGTCGAGTTGAGCCACTTCCTCCAAGTCGAGCAGCCTGTCCTCCTGATGCGGCCATGTTACCGCGGGAGCGGCTGCCATCAGGACGTCCTTGTCCCGCTTGGGTGCCATCCTCACATGGGCGGTGATGTCACATTGTGTTTGCATCCGCATATACCGATGATCCGATAATGTCTCCGATCCCACCACCATTTCACAACCGGACACCTTATGCGCGACACCGGGGGATCCAAACCTTATGTCCTCTATGAACCCTTCCCCGCGTCGCATGCACGTAATTTCTGATCCTTGGTTAATAAGGTGAAGATCGAAGTCCGCCGGCCAGTCGCTCAGAACTCCGCCCCTTTGATTTGTCCAAGGGGAACCCCAAGCCACGGATTTGGAGTTGAAGTTCTCGAGGACGAGCACAGGCTGGGGCGCGAACCGTCTAAGGCCCGACACCACACCGATCAGGTATTGCTCGAAGGTAATGAGGCCACAGTTGAGCGATACATAGTACCTCACTATGGCGACTCCCCCCACTCGACGCCGGCGAATCTAGCACCGCGCTCCAGCAGGGAGCACGGAAGGGAACCGTCGCTGCCCTACTATACGATCGCCACCGTGCCGCACGTTGACCCCATCTAGTGCGGAATTGTCAGGGACGCGGTATGGCTCTGCGACGACTGCCAGACGAACCTTTCACTCCGCGAGTACCTGGCACATTAGGTCCCGTGCCGTACGGCAGTGGTTAAGGTAGGTCTGGAGGAGGAGCCGAGGAGCCATTATTTACCGGCATCCCCGTCTCCTCCAGGTGTTCTTCTCGCGCTCACGACGGCAGTGTCGTCGCTGTCCACGTCCATGGCCGATGACGCTGCTACCACCGCCACCGACTTTTCCGGTACGGGCGCTGCATCGTTTGCCGTTGGGGCCGACCGGGGCACCTGTGTTCGCTTCTTCTTCTGCCGTGAGGAGGAGGCAAAAACTTTTGCCCGCCCCCCCCCATTCTTGCGCGGTGACCTTCCGCACCGGGGATTTCAATCCTCGCCGCGACCCACCCCACCACTAACCTCCCGACCTCTGCCACCTTTCGGACGGCAGAAAGAGGGCACCGAGCTCAAATCGACTCCAGACTGGACGGAGAAATACGGATTTCTCCGACCTTTATACGTGCAACCTTGCTTGCGCATTTTAACGCAACGCTACACTATAACCTGTTGTAAAAGTTCAGATTATAAAATCTGATTTATTATAATATACAGGGATCTCACGTATCCAGTAATATAGTAATTTAACCTGATATGAATGACGAACAATGTCGTGTGCTTTTCTCAAGTCTCTGCTTGTCATTGAACTGAAAAAACTGAAGGAAAGTAACGGTCAAACCGTTAACTGCGCAACGGATGATTCTTTTTTGGCAATTCGAATACAGTCCCTAAAACCGAACATAGATTGCTCGCTATCAACATGTGGTACTACCCGAGTCATTGTTAATATTTATACCAATATAATATTTATAACATTCACTATAAAGACTGACTGATCGCGGTGTCGTTGGACTGTTTAACCGCTTCGTTCTCTCGGACCTGTTATGTCGCAGCCCCGATACTGTTTGTATAAGGTCACAGACGAGTCGTCTCGCGATATAGTGTCGCTTGTGCGATGCCATATATAAGTTTAGATGTGCTTTGTTTTTGTTCCGTTTGTGGTTACATAACTTGCTACTATGTTGTGTCAATCAGTTTCTATTTAATTATTTACGGGAGTAGGCCATGATGCCACGAATAAAATACGGACAGTAATCGAAATAATAATTAAAGTGACGATGACGTTCTATTATTCGAAAGATGGAAGAATTTATTAAATCAAAGAAAGTGGAATATTTTTACTGTCACAATGAATTTTGAACAACAAGTTTTTAATTATACCTATATACATAGTGATGTACTATACGAATTGGGTAAATTAGAAAATAGTTCCTCTCTACCTATTTTCAAGTTTTTCTTTTGTGAAGAACTTGTAGAACTAATTGTAAAGGAGAGTAATAAATGAATTCAGAAACAAGATTGATCAATATATTGAAATACAAATCCAATGTATAATTTTGTATTTGTAAGACAAATTATGTCAAAAAAAAAAGTTTCTCAATATTCTGCGATTTCTGCATTTTAATAGTGCGGATCAAAGTAATAATGCAAATGAAAGAACTTAAAAGTTACAGTCCGTAATTAACATTGTAATAGATCGAGGAAGCGAAATGGTTGAAGCCAGCTACTTAATGGTTAAAGCCTACTTAAGGACGATGAATTGTGTTTTTGCCTCTCGCCGACTTTGTAAGGGTCGGCCGAGACAAAGTGTTGGAGATAAAAAAGGTTGTAGTTAAAGATAATATATTATTTATAATTAATACAATGGATACGCATGTAAGAAAGCGATGGTTGTATATTTGATCTACTCGTGAGCGTAAAGTCGGGGCGCGCCCGCGTTATGCTTAGTCGACCCGCTTATCGGTGTCGATGCTAAGACCGTAGCGTATTGACTCGGAGGTTCACTCCCGTGGTGTTAATGGTTTTACCTGTTCCTTCAGGTTGATGGTGTAAGACTGTCGATTTCTTTCGGTCACATCCTGGAGGAAGAGAGGTCGTCCTTCCCCCTCCATGCGGGCTTGGGGTCGTGTGCCTCGCGTTGCGGGCTTGGTGCCGTGTGCCTAGTGTCGCGGGCTTGGTGCCGTGTGCCTAGTGTCGCGGGCTTGGTGCCGCGTGCAAAGCCCAACGGTTAGTCCACGTGGAGTGCAGCTGCGTTGCGTCAGCCGTTGTCCACTCGGATTCTGGGAAGGCTATCTTACAAAGGCCTAGCCGCTCGTTGAGCGCTCCTTTGCTGTGTCCCGCGTTGTTTGGGTGACCGCCGATCCTCTTGAGAATAGCCGCTCCTCGCGGTGTTGTCTTCTAACGGCCTAGCCGCCCGTTGATTGATCCTTGCCGTGTCCCGCGTCGATTTTGGTGACTGCCGATCTCTTTGAAACTAACCGCTCCTCGCGGTGTTATTTTCCAACGGCCTAGCCGACCGATGATTGATCCTTGCCGTGTTCCGCGTCGGTTTTGGTGACTGCCGCTCGTCCGCTGTCCTTGTTTGTTGGAAGGGAACCGCGAAGTCCCAACAAATTGTGCGAATCGAGCGGACCTTCGCAGTAGGATATTAGCGAGGCGGACAATGGGCCGGAGCGAATAAGATTGGGTAGGCGTGTACGATTTCCTGACTACTACGGCACAATATGTACAAGAGACAAATTACAACAAACACCTTAGTTGTAAGACTATAAATAATAAGTTAAATTGGTACATATTGTTGGAATGAATGCAACAACGATCTTAAGGGTGCCAGATGTCGATGTCAGTTTTAAGAACTGTCTCCGTATTGGCGCGGAAAGGTCGTCCGCCACGCGGTCAACGGTTTGGCCGTTTTCCTTTTGGTTTTTCTTTTTAGTCGAGTTCCAAGTCCAAAGTCACGAAGACCACACGACACTGGCGTCGTTCACATCAAGACATATCACTGTATACGCATTTGTTCGGACTTTATATTCTTATATGTACAATAACTATATTACTAGATACGCGAGATCCCTGCATATTATAATAAACTAGGTATTATAATTTGAACTTTACAACACATATGTATATGATCAATGTACAGCTATAGTTTTAAATGCGAGCGCATCCTTAATTTCACCAAGGGGGTGATGTACGCCTTTTTCCCCATCCTACATAGTGGAAGAGATCGAGCCCTTTCTTCCGGCCGAGTACCCGATTCACCGAGCTGGAGGTCACCGAGGCGAAGTTGGCCGTAGTTATCCGAAAGTTTTGAGGTGAAAAACACCACTCCTATCCTACTAAATATTCTACGAACCGTCGATTATTCTGTCTGGACTTCCTCCATTGGAGTTACACGCGGCTTACTACAACAGCCACTGCTAGTCCTGTGAGCTCGAGGAGGTCCTGACAGGACGAGATGAGGAAGCCTTCAAGCCCCAAGTTTGAAAGTCCATGCTGCTGCAGTGGCAGCAGCGTCTGTTCCAACTCACTGCAGGTCAGCGGACTGTCGAGACTGTTCAGTTGTTCCTGCTAGAATGGCTGTTCAAAGGCTTTGATAGACTCACTTACCGAACGATATAGATGCTGTCAGGGTATAAAAGAAGGAATCGACGGTGCGATGTTGGCATTGTCTAGGTGACTAGAACACGACGCAGCACATCCTAGAGGTGTGTTTCGCTTGACCGAGTGAATGTTGTGTCCTGGTCGAGACAATCTGGAAGATTTCTTGTTGTCGGGTATGATGAGAGTCGTGTTCGGCAAGGAGAGAAATTGAATGGCATGATGTGCTCGTAGAAGGAGGCCAAGGGCCGGCGGTGCAAATACGCTGGCGGAGGTGGGGTAAGTCTCCGCTAGCCGGACACTTGCTCCATCACCATCATTGAAAGAACGGGAGCGGTTGGCAATAAACCAGTCATCTTCTGCTCCTCCTCCTCCTCCCATAAGAAAAGTGACGGGGAAGGGGCGACACTGGGTACCACGTTGCTTACGGTTCCCGGCATTCCCCCGGAGTCGTTCGAGGATGGTTACCGTAGAGATTTTAGTGGGTAGGCTTTGCGTTCGGAAATGCCGGACGCAATTACCCTGCCTCGTCCCAATGGATCAAGGGTGTCTTTCGAAGATCTCCCCCGTGAAAAAAAAAAGGAAGGGGGGATCATGTGACGGCCTACGCAACATGCATGATTCCACATTGTGTCCGATACCGCTGCATGTTGATGCCGATGCCTATTCTTAGAAAACGGCAACACATGAAGATCCGTTTTCAGCATTGCCAAATCTTCTGACGAACCGACACGGTCGATTACCAAACGTTGCGCGAGCAACATTGCTCTGCATCATGAGGTACCGCGAATAAAGAACGTTTTTTAATTACGACCATGTCGTTGATTATTTCTCATGTTACTTCCAGAACCATCCCTGCGTCACACGCAATAGAGAATAGGTACATCGTGATGGAGTTGAACTTTTTGGGTCACTTGGTGCTTATAATCGTATATATGCATATATGGGTATTATTTGTAATGGTTTTTTCAAATTCTTGAAACAGAATTTTTAGCAGGCTGGTGTTGGCTTTCTTGTTATAATGTTTAAGTAATTTATGTATTGATTTTAATATACGATGCAGTCCATGGAGGGATATTGGAAATTGATATTTTTGTTGTATGTGGGATTTCTATATTTAATTGTTTTAGGTACTTATTTATTCTGTGGTAATATGGATTAGGTGTGTGATTCTTTAGGTGTGGATGTATAGATTTATTCTGCCTGAATGTATTCTGTAATACTGAACTTTGTGGAAACAAGGCGATTTTAATTGCTTAAGTACTTGGTGCTTAAGAATTTTTTTCTGATTTCTAAAGGAGGTTCCGAGACTTCACTAAGAATGACCCATTTATTGGGTTAGTGCGGGCGTCTCCTACAGTAATTTTTAATGCATTGTATTTACTAAGCATTTTAGTAACAAATTTTCATTTTTTTGGACGCTGTCAACAAGAAAAAGATTGTCATTGAATAATTCTTCAATCGATGCTTGATCGATAAAAATAATTATTTGTGGTTATGGTATGGTTAGATCTCCAAAAATTCTTTCATTGTTTTACCACACGTTATCCCTAATTTTTCTCTGTAATTCCGATTTTTTTTGCCATATACGTCGAAATTACAGCCATAATATGATTTTGCATGAGCAAGAACTTATGAGTTTATTTCATGCCGTACTTTCCGGGTTTTCTGGCATATGAACTTTGAATGGACAACGTTCTCAATATGTAAGAAGTTGCTCATCTACTGTGTCTGTAGAGATTGCATCTAGACAAAACTTTGCTTTATCGACGAGCTACATTTGTCATCGGTAATTGTCGATTTCAGTTACCCAAAGTGAACGAGTGTGATGTGTGTGTAGAGATACTCACAGACTGATATACACGATATAAACAAGGTCCAATAAAGATTTTATCTTTTTTATGTTTTAATTGTGTTTTATGTTTTTCGTGTAACCTCCCCTCTTCGAGATTTAACAGTGTCGACACTTAAAACTGCATAGCTGTTTTGGCAGCTGGTTATTCATAAAAGATTACTAACTTCCAATTTTCTTTTTTATCTTATAGAAAAATTATCAAAACTAATAAATTTCAAAATATTTACAAATGTATTACAGGATATTGCAGCTAAATTAAATTTGTCTTGAAAATGTCATATTTTTTTCATATCATTTTTTTTTTCTCATAAAACCTTATTATAATTAATAAGCATTTATGCATTTACAAAAAGTAAAATTTCTATTATTCGAATAATCTGAATCTCATTCGGATATAGAAAATATATCATTTTCCAAATCCTGAAATTCTAATTCAATGTTGCTATATCAGCACTAATAATACAAAACTAATAATTATATCAATTATTAGTTTTATTATCAGACTGTCCGTTGCTACGTTGATCTATATTTTACAAAATTTCCATTAAGTAAAAAAAAAGCTTCCGATACTTTCTTCGATCTTAGCGATAACATTCTAATCGGTTGACGACGAATAGTCCATTTATGGACTGGGCCAAAGTAATCTGATATTGGGACTGCGAAAGTTAACAGCAATACACCCGCGAACCGCAATTTGTAAAAGACACCATTTAACTGTTGTCGTCTCGACTGGATCCTCTCGGTTTTTGTTTGTAGCATTTTTTATTGCTTTCAACATCTTAATGCGTTTACTTAATATTTGTATGTATCGATTCTTTTCTTCTTTTTTTTTTGTACACAAAATCACTAAAATCATTTAATTTCTTAACTATATCATAGACCGTAAATTTTGTTATCTTACTTTATCTTACTACAAATTTCTCCGGTTCTCCGGAACGATGCTTTCGACAAAACTAAAAGTAACAGCGTCTATTACTATCAATAATGGTCAGATATATTATGGTATCCCGTGGCGAACATAGTATCTAATATCGACCTTCTCTAAAGAAAAGAACGAAATAGAAAGAGGGAAAGAGGAGATTAAACATTTCACTCTTTAATGATTCGGCAGATTATACAATGCAACAAATCACTACATTTTTCTATTTTGCAACATCCATTGGGTGATTTTTATACTATTTATGGTTCTAAAACCATAAATGTTTTCGAAAAACACACATTTTTGTAAAAACCTAGGATTTTCATTAAAAATGAGGTATTACGTGAAAATCGAAAACGATAGAGACTTCGGTTTGGTCTTAAATAATAGAGGAAAGTTTTCTGAATCTAATGATATAGGAGTTATTAATTTTTACTGGTCCTAAGTAGTTATAAATGACCGTCAAAGTTTAAAAAAGTGCCAATGTACGTAGTTCTTACAAATTACTTTTGCATATTTACGAAAAGTTGTTTATCCAGCACGGAAACTATACACAGAATTAGATTCTGTAGACATTTCTGAAAAAGAAAGCACGCAGCAGAAGTGTCGAAACGGTTTTCAATTCGAACAGGCCGACAAAATATCTGTCCGCAACTCGTGCACAGCGTTTTGCTGCCATACACGTCCTTATAACCACGAAGTTGTAAATTGGAAATTAATTCCAAAACTACAAGTACATTTATCCACTCACTTTTGGTTATAATCCTTTTAATATGAAATTTAAGTAAAATATTTAAAAAAAACTATTTTCATTTAATAAATTTATTGTGGTCATTTCTCTTGGAAAATAATTTTTGAAACACACACAATTTCCAAATATAAATATTGCTTTACAACCCCTACTAAAACTGAATTTGGATAAGGATGCGTGGCGACATTTGGACGAAAATTTTCCTTTAGTGAGTTCAAAGTACTAAAAGATCCAGACTCTTTTAAATATTGAATTTTTATGTAATGCTATGCAAATTTTAATGTTATGTCTTTAAATATCAAGCAGCAGTAGCCGTTTGTTTTATTTTATAATACGTGTGTATATATGACGCCAATCGGCATGTTAAACAGAACAATTTATTTGCGCATGTGATGTTATATAATTAGTATGTAATGTTTTTAATCGAATTTTTATTTTTAGCATATGATAGCGGATGTGTGGCTGGTTAAAAGTTGTGAATTAGGAATAAATAATACCTTAATTCATTCACGTACTCATCTTGGCCAGATATTAAAACCAGGTGACACTGTCTTAGGGTAAGAAAATAATACATTGAATCAGTAATCGAAAAATATTATTCAGAAATAAGGAAATGGTTTTTATTTCTAGGTACTCCCTTAACGATAGTAACATCAACGATGAAAATTTCGAGACGCTGAATAAGGATTTTGTACCAGATGTAATTTTAGCAAAAAAGAATTATACGCACGATAGAATTACTCGCGGCAGAATGAGAGCTTGGAAATTAAAACACATGATAAACGATGTAGACAACACAACTGCTGATAATAAGTATGTAAATTTTTTTGTTTTCTAGAAGAAACAGTATATAATATATACTTTTCTTACTGTTAAAAATCTAAATTTCCCTAAATATGTAAAAGTAGATGTAAATTTTTATATACCAGTGTTCATCCTTTCAATGACATTGTTTTGTGCTGTCTAAGATGTTAACGACTTACAAGAGAACTCTTTATAACTGATACACGTCAATTTTGATAAAACTTTGCACAAACGTTTATTAGACCTACCTAAAAATTTAGTTGCAATTGCTTCCTGCTACTTGTTTACTTTAAGAAAGAAATCAATCCTTTTACTACAGCCACTGAAATAAGTTATACAGCCTTCGATATAAGTTATACCATTTTTTAAAGATCTATAAATCTATGCAACATTCTTTTTTTAATTATTTTTTAAAAACTAAAGATATATATATTTCTTCTAAATCCATAGTGGAATTACAGTATATAATTATCTTAACTATTCGGTGTAAACTGTTACTTTAACTTTGTGTATTGGTAACATTTCCTGTATTAGTTGTTAATTGAACTAGTAGTTGCAATATTGATGACCTTTATTTTGACAATCATTTCTCCATACATTTTACTTAACATTTACTTTTATACAAGACATAATATCGAAATAAATATTACTCTATTGTAATAATTTGGTATTTTTTTTTTTAAATAGATAGATACATTACAATAGATAGTTACATTACAAAACGTGTATTCTTCACTAAATGTTCATGTTTTTGTTCCAAGATTTGGCAAATTACCGATCGATCGCTTTAAATCATGGTTTATCCAAATATTCTTAATAAATATGTGAGATCTGGAAGCATATTGCTATTAGATTAATGAGGTGGTCATTATTTAAATCTTTTACAAGACCTTATCCGTGAAAGAAGAAACGCAGCTTTTATCGTGATAACAAACGAGACGATAAGAAGACTACACCCTTTTAATGTTCTTGGTTTTCGCATGTGTATATAAGCATTTCGTGAAAGCTTTCTCAGATCAAGTTACTTTATTAAATTATGATATTAATTTATAATGTGGATAATTTTCTTTCTCAAAATCGTTAGTTTTATGTATATCAACATCATCTTAATTTTGAGAACTTTCTCCACTTTAATTCTTTTTTATCGATCCTTTATGTTCATCGAAGTTCCATAGCGGATGCGTCATCAGCACAGAAAATAACAAAAAAGGGGCTTAATTTATTGGTATCTAAATTGAGAAGTAAGACTTCTATTGAAACAATGCTTCAAAGTCTTCATAGAGTTCATAGAAGTCTTTCATAGAATTAAGAATGAAAAGATTTCATATTTGACCAATCTATTCAAGTAAACTACCCCCAATTTACTCCGTGATAAACGCAAAATTCAATAAATTACATTGTTGATTTTGTCGATACA
This sequence comes from Ptiloglossa arizonensis, assembly GCF_051014685.1. Classification (NCBI taxonomy): domain Eukaryota; kingdom Metazoa; phylum Arthropoda; class Insecta; order Hymenoptera; family Colletidae; genus Ptiloglossa; species Ptiloglossa arizonensis. Next base: position 2,002,452 of record NC_135056.1, on the reverse strand, counting down.
GTGTATGGTTTTTCTCGATTCAAGTATAACTTTGGGTTATTTTCCTCTTCTTCGTTTTTGGTGAAATAACCAAACAGCACCCCTCTTTACAAATGACATATCAGTTACATTTATATCGCGTTTGCTTTCATTTTTCGAGACGTCTCAGCTGATCGTCTTCAAAGGGAGTTACGAATAAAGTCCATTATCTTCCGCAGTTTTATAACATAATCGGATGCTACACATTTTTAATGGTTAGGTGACACTTCTATTAACATCGATTGGTAATTTTAGTTTCCTTCTAAACAGCATCATTGTAGATGTTTGCTTTGTGGTTTCATGTTCAGCCAAACGATACGTCAACAGGAAAAATGTTATTTATTCGTCCTAATCCCCTTAAGGCTTGGAGATGAATGTTGACAAACACTGCAATATTATACAATTTAATCTGTCAACTAATCAATTCAATTGTGTATCTAATAGAATTGCCCTTGCCCCCTTGATTTCTAAAAATTTTTATCACTTCTTGAAATAATTTTAATTCGAACGAACGTCCTTGACCCGAATGAAGTTCAAGTGGCACCCACTGTTTAGAAACTATATTTTTCATAAGATCGTCGATACAAAAAGGAATGTTATCCGGCCAGCTAGTAACATAATCCATGACCATTAAAAGAAAACTATTTCTAGCCAAAAACCAGTAATGGGTCAAGAATGTTAATTGCTATTCTTCCAAATGGAACTCTGACATTATAAATTTAAAGTTTTTCCTTTTAGCTAAACCTTCCTTTCTTGGCATACATGCATCTTACAACCGACAAAAATTTTTCTGCGTCAGTGTTACAAATTACCCAATTAAACTGTTGCATTATTTTAGGTAATTTTATTGACACAAGTATCTTGTCTTCCTGTTGGTCCATTATGCACTTTAAGGATTTTTTTGATCATATTTCGACTACAGTTTTCTTTTTTTTTTAAATGTCAGGGGAAATTTTCCGTAATATGAAATTCCTCGCAAACGGCATTATCGGCACCATGGTGACCATACTCGCACGATTTCGGAGAGATACTAGGCATTACATACACTATAATATTCGGGAACTACATACAGCATAACATGCATTATCTATTTTGTTACTACTAAAAATTCTTTTCTGATAACACTGTAATTCTTTTCTGCCCTTTTCAAGACTTTGGAAAAGTAAATAATTACACACTCTTTACCACCTTAAATTTGAAATAAATCAGCTCCAATACCACACGTTCATGACGTAATATTTTTTCTGTATAATTTGTGTTATAATTCATTTGCGTTTTCAAAATAGGAAGTAATCGTAACGTCGCATAGTAGTCTATTTCGTTGCTCTAACGAGACAACTTAATTTTTCTTGCTCGACCATTTTACGAAACTGGAAGTGCAGTATTATAACTAATATAGGAGTGCGAGGTCTTGAAAATTTCGAAAATCTGTGGTAGAAAAAAGTCTCGCTGCTAGCTGAAGTTGCAGAGATATCCACGACTAAACTTTTATGCTTCAGTTTAGTTTGTAGAAGGCATTTGAAAGCCAGAGATAGTAAAATTATAAAAATTGTATATTGAATGCTCAATACAATAATGAATGAAATGTGTATCCATTTTCGTCATCTTATGTTATATGGATTTCGAAAAGGGGAAATCCGGCAATAAGTGCAGCAAATAACATTTGTGTCGTTTATGGGGAAGGTGTTTTATCGACTCGTACGTGCAGAAAGTGATTTGCTGATTTCGAAAAGAAAATTTTAATCTGGAAGACCAAACGAATCTTCTCTGAAATGTGTCTCAAATGAGCCTGCTACGAGTGGAGGTCTAGAATAAGATACATTGCGTGCGAATGGACTTGCGTTAGGGTAAATACTTTGGCGCCGATCTGTCGCCAAGTTTTTTGAAGGGCACGAACGACTCTTTACAGGGTGTGAAAGGACGATACTCACTGGATTTACATTTCCACACACAATTTAAAGTGTTTCCAATGTAAGAAAGAAGGGCATCTAGTGAAATACTGTCTTAATTCTATCAAGAGAAATTTTGAGAAAAAGAGTTTAAAGTTGCCTATCTCCAAAAATAGATTCTCTTGAAGACTGGGAACTTCGACATTTATTCTTAAGATTTCAAATTACCATTTAAATAAATAAAAATCGATTTGTTTTAAATTTCAAACCATTCTGTTCCCTTAAATTTTTAACGTTAAATATCTCTGTAAATAATGCGCAACAGAACAAATTGTTAGAAATGCATATCATCAATTTGGTTCTCCTTTGGTAAAAAAAAATTATTTGAAATTAACATCACAACTGTGGCTTATTAAAGATTAATAATAACACTGAGTAGAAACACAGTATAAACCTTAGTAACATTAAATAATAATATATAAAAACAATTTTAAACAAAAATTAAAACAACAATAATGGTTTCAAGTAATGATAAAAGAGATATAATAATTTAATTTCTTTTTTAATTTCAGTGATTACTACGAGTTTTTAGAAGACATTGAAGAAGATCGAGAGATGAGGACAAATATAAATATTTTCCGAGATCGTATGAAAACTGCTCCTGTGAATATTCATGAAGAAACTGTTCTTGATTACCCGCAAGTCACCCTCGAGGAAATGCTTGATGATCTTACAATTGACGATATGGAAGTATCGTAAGGCTTTTGAGCAAATTTTATTAATTGTATTGTGAGAATTTGTTAAAAGTGATAAATATTTCTGAAAAGAATCTAAATATTGTAAAGGGAATATCATTGTTTATTATTTTTACTCTACGAATAAAGATTTTCCCTTATAAGAAATATCTACAACAGATTCAATATATGCAGATGTTTTTTTATATTATTGTTTGCATATTTGTTAATTAAACAAAATTAAGCGATACATATTTTTGTCGTTATTAAAAACCAGTTTAAAGGCTGATATTGTTCTTTAAAATTTCCCTCAACATTGTTTAGACAAAAGTATTGCACATAAATTAAAATGGCCTGTTCCATAAAAAACGAACCTTCATTGTCGAAATTATTTAAATTTTCATAATAAAAATATGTAGGATCGGATTTTCCGAGTCCGTTTGGGCCTGTTTCGACCGCGGGCCTAAACAAGGCGGCACGTGCGGACAGACCCGGTCGAGGTAAACATTTGGTGCCAATCTGTCCGCCAGCTTTTATGATAGGCCCGAGGATCCCTTTACAGGGGGTCCTGCAGGACGACCAGGTGTAAGGATGCACGGGGATGAAAGAGAGTACCTGTGGCTCGGAGAAAGTGAGGTATGCTTGGAAAAGACGAGCGATTAGGATGGCCGAACGTGACCGAATGTCTGAAGTGAGAGAGACTGAGGAATAGAATGAAAGAGAATGAATGGGTATGACTATATAAAGTACGAAAGGAATGTTTGAGGACAGTTGGTGTCCTGAGTGCAAGAGTACGACGACGAGAGTATGTCCGAGGAGTGTGTCACGGACAGTACGACGAAGACGATAAGACGAAACGATTAAAAGACGCACTAAGACGGAAGGCCGGTGTAAGACTTGAGCAACAAAGACGATCAAGACGCGTGCCGAAGGGACAAAAACGGTTAGCTTAGTCTAATACGCGGTCGATCTACCTTAGTAGAAAGCGAAACCAATCACCAACACTACGTTTAATACTTGTATCATTGTAATATATAATATCATTAAATATACTTTAATATACCGCACGAGAACAACAGTTATTTGGGGGTTCGTACGGGGATTAATAACTTCAAAGATCTCTTCTCAAGTGATCCAAGTGATAGGAGAAGAGAAAAACAACAAATAAGTATTTCCAGTCATATGCCTACACATATGTATGAAAAGGAACTTGAAACACTAGGATGGTTGAGAATCGTTCGAGACGATCGGGGAGTAACACTATGATTTTTATGAAATATTGCACAATTATGTATTGGGCCAACCTAAGAATATTATCGTATTTGATTACGATTGGACTTCTTTTGTTCTTTAAGGCAGAAACCACCCCTTTTACTTAAGCTGTCCTGTTTGTACATATATATGTATGTACTGTACATATATATGTGTGGCGGCGCTACCCACGCTTGCCACTAGAGGGAAACTTACCACTAACCGTTTCCCGCAAGTTCCCGTACCTGCTCCGATCGGTATATATACGATCCCATACCGATCTTCCAATGTCCCGGCGTATAAGGCAGGGAACACGGAACATATTTTTTGGAATAAATAACGAGGAAATGGTCACGGAACGCGAAGCAAAGTTAACACTTGGTGGTCAAGATCACATTGTTGCGACACGCAAAAATCGGCGCAGTCCGTCGAGCCCTACCGTTTTATGGCGAGATTAGTGCGAGTGCCGAGCATGTCATCGGCGCACGTGCTATCCACCGTCAACTAACTACCCTCCCTGGGTTCTTGGAAGGCTGCTAAGCAGCTGCAGATAATTAAGGCGACTTTCGCCGTTTTATGATTTTTAGTAATCTTGACTTCCAAGAACCCACGTTTTAAACTAACAATCCCACTCCTGGGATCCCTCTCCTGCAACTCCGCTGTCCACCTCCAAATTTCCTCGATCAATCACATCCTGAACTGAGTGCATAAAACGGAGGGTTGAGACGCGGAAAAATCACTTACACTTGATACTTGGACTTACACACTTACACACTTACAGACTTGAACTACAACTTTGCCACAAGTCACACTTGAACTACAACTTTGCCAACAGTCACACTTGAACTACAATTGTGCCAACAAGTTACAATCACAATCTTTGCCAACACTGTATTAAATATATTATTGTTAAACCACATCGACAATAGTGCATTTAAAAATCTCCAACCATCTGATACCTTTAACGAGCTGTCGAGAAGTGCGGACGACGAGAAGCTCCAACATCAACACCTCCCGTCGTCCAAAGCGCTACATTTTTGGTCCTTCGAGCCGGATATCAGCGTTGGAAAAACATTCCATCCTGAATCCAACCAACTCCACGGAACAACGGACGAGAGTCGTCATCCTGCTACTCGACCTCGTCACACCGACAGCCACCGAATCCAGTAACTTCGAAGCCAAGGAGCTGAGCTGCGACAACAGGATACCAAAGAGCTGAACGGACGCAACAGCAGCCGGACATCGGTACCAAGCAGCTCACTGGATAAGCAGCGACCAGAAGTCGCAGAAGTCCAGAAACCAACCTCGAAGACGGCGGAACGGTAACGTACACTCAGAGACTTCGATCAAGTTTCATTCCGTCCTCCTCCGTTTTCCTCTTTTTCGACGTAAATACATTATTATGGCTCCGTCCGTAGAATCGCGTAATCGTGTTTTAAACTCACAACGCGCTGCCTTAAAAAATGAGGTAGCCGCCTTTAAGCAATTTCTTGACGGCTGCGACCCCACCGTCCAAGAAGACGAAATTGAAATACGCTTGGCCGATCTGACAAACGAATTCGCGTCATTCGGGAAGTCCCAATCCGATCTGGACTCAACAGACGAAATGGGAGACTCACGTAGGAAGCTAATCGACATTAAAAATTCGTATTTTTCGTGCCTCGCCTTCGCGCAAAGGCTACTAAAATCAGTACAAACCGTCATCGCGCAGCAATCACAACGCGAACGCTTCGCGAATACGACACCCACCAGCGCAGAGGTCCTTGAAGGCGATACAAACCTGCCTAAGCTCAACCTGCCGCAATTCAGCGGACGGTACGAGGAATGGTCAGGTTTCGCCGACCAATTCAGGTCCGCGGTGCACAACAGCGCGCGTTTGAGCGATTGCCGCAAGCTGATGTATCTGCGATCGTGTTTGCGCGGTGAAGCGTCCGGTTTGATCGAATCTTTGGAGATTTCGGCCGCGAATTACCAAACGGCGTGGAATCTCTTGGAGGAGTATTACAACAAGCCTGCGGTAATCGTGAACAACCACGTGCGCGCCCTGTTCGAGCTGCCAAGTATGGCCAAGGTTACGCACAGCAACCTGCGACCGTTTTTGACGACGCTAGAATCACACTACCGCGCCTTGAAAACTATTCAACAGCCATCAGCTGATACGCTTCTGATATTCTTATGCCTTTCGCGACTCGATCAAGAGACAAACTTAAAGTGGCGGGAGCACACTCGCGAAAACACGTTCCCGAGCCTGGACGAATTGTGAAAGTTCTTTCGCGATCGCTGTCACGACTTGGAGCCGTCGAACACCGCATTCGCCGCGCACCGCGCGGATGTTCACAACCGCGCTCTGCCTATTACTCCCACGCCGCGACCCGCGCGACCCATGCAGCCCAGGGTTCATGAAACGCGAGTCCATACAACTCCACAGATTTCCTGCCCCATGTGCCGGGCACCCCATTCTATTTACACGTGTGACAATTTTAAGGAGGCTACCGTAGCTCAACGCGCGATGGTAGTAGCGGAGGCGCGACTCTGCCTGAACTGCTTGAAGCGAGGACACGTTACAACCGCGTGCACTGTGTGCAATTGTCGGGTGTGCAACAAAAAGCATCACACGTTGTTGCACACAGACGCGCCTGAGGACTTACGCCCCTCAAACAGTCGCGTGAACGTTACTTGCTTGAGCAGCAACACGGACAGCCGAGCCATACTGTCCACCGCGATCATCAACGTCATCAATAAGAATGGGGAATCGCAACCGTGCCGAATAATGTTGGACTCATGCGCGCAATCACACTTCCTCACCCATCGGTTCGCGAAACGTTTAAATTTGCAACTGAACGAAACGCAAATTCCGGTAACCGGAATGAACCGGATGAAATCACAGATTAAGCACTACACAAAGGCTCGCATCCAGTGGCGCGTCACCAACTTCGCCGCCGACGTGACATTTTTATTAGCCGAGGAAATCGCCGCGCCGCTTCCAGATGTCCAAATTAATCGTGGCAAGTTAGAGCTGCCAAAGAATATACCGTTAGCCGACCCTGAATTCCACAAGCCGTCGGAAATCGACGGTTTATTAGGGGCACAACTTTTCTGGCACCTTTGGGCGTAGGGCAAATCAGGTTAGCTCAGCCCACCGTCATGCTTAGGAAAACTTTATTAGGGTGGCTCGTAGTCGGCGAAAGCGCCAGTCGAAACAGAGCAAGAACGACAAGATGCAATTTGACGTTAAGCGCATTGGACCAGCAATTGGCCAAATTCTGGCAGCTGGAGGAAAGCCCGCAGGCGTGAATACTATCCGAAGAGGAGCAGGCTTGCGCGGGTTATTACCTGAAACATACGCGGCGCGAACCACCATCGGGGCGATACATTGTAAAATTGCCATTCAAAGTCGAGCCCAAGCGATTGGGTGAGTCTTACGAGAGAGCTGTGAAACGACTCCTGTCTTTGGAGAGGTCACTGCAGCGCAGCCCAGTTATCCGCGAATATTACTAACTTTCATGCGCGAATACGAATCCTTGGGACACATGACTAAACTCGAAATGTGCTCCAAGAATGACGGTTATTATCTTCCGCACCACTCGGTGCAGAAGGATAGCAGCTTGACTACCAGGACACGAGTCGTGTTCGACGCGTCCGCGAAATTGTCTACGAACGTATCGCTAAACGACATTCTGATGATCGGCCCCACCCTCCAGGGGGATCTTTTCTCCACACTCACCAAATTTAGAACGCATCGATATGCGTTGACCGCCGACATAGCGAAGATGTATCGGCAGGTCAAGGTGGCGCCAGAAGATCGTCGCTATCAGAAGGTGCTGTGGCGTGAGAGTCCGAACCAGCCGATATCCACGTACGCGTTAAATACCGTAATATATGGCACAGCATCAACCGCTTACCTAGCGATCAGGTCCCTGCATCAATTGGCGGACGATGCAGGCGCCCAGTTCCCCGCCGCGGCCAATTTGCTAAAATCCGACTTTTACGTCGACGATCTTTTGACAGGAGCGGATACGCTAGCGGAAGCCACGCTGATTCGCGATCAGCTCATCCAGCTGACGAGTCAGGGCGGCTTCGAATTGAGGCAGTGGGCTTCGAACGACCCGAGCCTTACGCAATCAGTCGAGTCCAGTAGCGAAGATCAGTTCATGACTATAGCGCCGGACGAATTCACAAAAACCCTGGGGTTGAGATGGGATCGGGTGCTCGATACCTTCGGTTACACGGTGAGGGATCACGAACCGCGTCAGCATGTAACCAAGCGCGGTATACTATCCCGCGTGGCCCAGCTTTTCGACCCGTTGGGCTTACTGGGCCCCATCATCGTTAGGGCAAAACTCATAATGCAAGAGTTGTGAAAATTAAAGATCAGCTGGGACGAAACTCTTCCGGAGACGTTACACACTGAATGGAGACGATTCGAATCTCAGTTGAACATCATTGCAACCGTATCCATACCCCGTAGAATCATCTGCAGCCAACAAATCGAGCTGGAGCTGCACGGGTTTTGCGACGCCAGTGAACGAGCGTACGGGGCCTGTTTATACATGAGGTCCAAGGACGTCTCCGGGCATTATTCCTCCCAGTTGATCTGCTCTAAAAGCCGAGTCGTTGCCGCGTTTAGAACTATGCGCGGCAGTTCTGTTAGTCAAACTTTTCAACGCCACGATAAAGTCACTCAAATCGCCGCCGGCGCGAAAGATATTCTGGACCGACTCAATGATCGTCCTGCACTGGATAAGGACTCCGCCGCATGCGTTGAAGGTTTTCGTCGCGAACCGAGTAAGCGACATACAGTCAGTGCACGAAGCACAATGGCGCCACGTGCCCACCCTAGACAACCCGGCCGACTGCCTATCCCGGGGGGTAGAACCACGCGAATTCAACCCCAATAACTCATGGTTGTGCGGTCCTCAATGGCTGCGGCAGTCCGAGGACGGATGGCCATGCAGCGCGCTTCTACCTGTCGAGGTACCGGAGCGACGGGCCGTGGTATCGCTTACCACGCCACTCGCGCCCACCTCGTTTATTGACAAGTTTTCGTCACTTGAGCGACTAGAGCGCGCTGTTGCCCGCTGTCTCAGATTCTGCCGCAATCTAAACAACAAACAAACTTGTTCAGACCCCTTAAACGTAGACGAAGTACGTGTCGCCCGCCAACGAATCTTAAGGTTCGTGCAGTCGTCAGAATTCGCTAAAGACATCAGTCTGCTTTCCAAGGAGTGCAGCTACAACGGCAAGTTGCGTACGTTGAATCCCTTCATTGACGATGACGGCATCCTACGCGTGGGGGGTCGCATTACACACGCGAACACCGCACACGATAAAAGACACCCTGTGATACTGCCGGCCAAGCATCACCTAACGACCCTGATTATCAGGCAAGAACATCTGCGCCATTATCATACGGGAGTCGCAGGAACGCTGAACGCGGTTCGTCAAATGTACTGGCCAATTAATGGCACGCGGGCAGTCAAAACTTATCTTCGTACGTGCGTGTCATGCAACCGGGCGCATCCGAAAGCTTTCGATTACCAAATGGGGAACCTACCCAAGGATCGCGTCACTCCAAGTTGTCCATTTTTGAAAACGAGAATAGATTATTGCGGGCCGTTTCTCATTAAGGAAAAACGGCTACGAAATACCAAGACAATAAAGCCCTACGTCGCGGTCTTCGTGTGTTTCGCCACAAAAGCGGTACACCTCGAATTGGTCGGCGACCTCACGACCAGCGCGTTTCTCGCGGCGCTCAAACGATTCTTCGCGAGACGGGGTAGATCGTCCGACATCTACTCCGACAATGCGAAGAACTTCGTGGGCGCAAATCGGGAATTGCGCGACGTGCACGAATCCTTCAAGACCTCTATCGCGGACCGCTGCACGCAGCACTATGCGCTAAGCCACAACGTTGTTTGGCACTTCATTCCTCCGCGCGCACCCAACTTCGGGAGATTATGGGAGGCGGCCGTCAAGGCAGTAAAACGACATTTAATTCGCGCTTACGGCAGGACGTTGTTAACATACGAAGCCATGATAACGTATCTTGCCGAAGTCGAAGCATATTGGAGGAATATGATTACGATATACAATACAAGAAAGGATGCTTAAATAGTAATGCCGATGCACTTAGCCGTAACCCAGTTTTAATAACTCAAGAAAATAAGAAGCTGTAGCGGACCTCTCCGGATAGTTTCGGCGAAGTATAGCTATGCGTCGAAAACGTAATTTGACGCGCGACAATCGCGCGGAGGACACGGCGCCATGTAACATAAACAGGCGAACTAGCTTATCGTTGCCGGCGGAGGCCTGCACTTGACTAGATGAGTTAACGCTGTCCGAAAGAAGGCGATCGTGAGAATCGGCTTCGAGGACAGCAGAGCGGCGGTCGAAGGACAGTAAGCAGAGGTCGCCCGTATAATAAAGAACGAAGGCAGATTCTTTCCGTCCGCCGAACTATTCACTCGACTTTGACTCGCTTTGCGTCAATTATTTAATACCTACCTACCGTACAATCCCCAAACTGGTGACCCCGACGTGATCGGTAGTAGAAGGGGATACCGTAGGTTGTGTTATTTTTGTGATAAGTGCAAGTGGCGTGATTGCGCGTTATGGAAGATCTGCTAGCAAAAGGGGCGGCTGCCGAAGATTCCGCTGAAGCGCGAGGTGCTACGAATGTGGCAGTGGCAGCTCCATTGAAGATTCCCACGTTCTGGCCACAAAAAGTCGCGTTGTGGTTTAGACATTGATTGTCTACCAGCTTCCCGGGCGCCGAATGCGCAAGCTGTGTCGTACCAAGGCTTTCGCCTAAACCGAACGGTGTTGTGGCTAGCTTGCAACCCCTGCCAACGGTCACGCACGTAGATGTTTTGTGCGGCGGGACTTGGAAAAACCCCTCCTTCACCGCTCAAGGATCATCAGGAGAGTAGACTGTCCCGCTAGGGAAGTGATCTACTTGGCCGTCTCGCCAGTGATTCTATGCGGGCACAGTAATCACCGGCGAGACGTATCCAGCGGGGGCCACGAGGAGGCGAGATCACTAGCTCGAAGCTCAGTCTCGTACGGGCTCGCGGATCTTTGAGCGAGTGTTTGACGTCGGGTGCCGTAGCACCCGGTGTCGCCCGTCATGGCACACTTCTTCCTGATGGAAGCAGTGCCCGTGATACCGTGTACGGGTGCTGGTCTCTGCTGTAAAGAGGCTGGTGTTATGTCTTATTTCTATTGTTTTGTTTTATGGCGTTGTAGTTACCTGGTCTCTCGGGATCCCATTGCTCTGGTTGCGAAAGTGTGCAGTAGGTGATATGTGTCCTTACGCGTCAGTTCCGGCAGTGTGCAGGGCCATTGGATGTTGGCCCGGGTAACGTTTTCTCTCAGAGTGTTTCGTTCCTCGTCGTGGTTGGGGTAGTTGAAGATGATGTGTTTTATTGTGTCTCTTTGACCACAGCTGCATATATCGTCGTCGGAGATGCCGAGTTTGTGTAGTTTTTCCTTTATCTTACCGTGCCCGGTCAGGAGTTGCATGGTATAGAAGTTTGGCTGTATCCACGTTGCCTTTATTCTTTCCTGTACGTCGTCGAAGAACTCGAATGTACTTCTTCCTTTAGTTGTGTGTTTCCAATTTGTCTGCCATGTGTCAATGGTTTGTGCTTTTATTTGTGCCTTTATTTGCTTGATTGTGGTTTAGACAGGTGGAAGCCCAGTTCACCATCGGACGTATCACCAAGGATGATACGAAATTCGGGTACGTGGTGGCTCAGTTGGATGGCAAATACGCGGAGGAGGTTGAGGACATAATTTGTAATCCTCCGGATGGCAATAAATACGAAGCCATTAAAAGGGAGTTGATCAAGCGACTGTCGGACTCGGACACTACGCGGGTGCGAAAATTATTGGAGACGGAGGAAATCGGCGACCGGACACCGACGCAGTTTTGGCGACACCTGCGAAAGCTGGCAGGCTCATCGGTCAGCGACGATTTCCTAACGGAAATTTGGAAGAATCGTCTCCCAGTAAAGACGCAACTGGTACTGGCGGCGACATCCGATAAGGATGGAACAAAGTTAGCTGAAATAGCGGACCGGGTACACGAAATACCAGTGGAAAGAGGAAGGATTGCTTCGGTTTCTCATCCTTCGGACATGGATCTGTTGAGGGAGGAACTGAGACAGATGCGTTTGCAGTTAAATGCAGTAACGAACAGTGCGCGTCAACAATGGCGATCGCCTCGACGCGAACGGTTCAGAAGACGATCTTCGAGCAGAAACCCTTCGCAAGGTGCTAGTGGTAAACGTGAATTGTGCTGGTATCATGACAGGTTCGCTGAGAAAGCTACAAAATGTATCCCCCCGTGCAAATGGGCAGGTAAGAGGTCGGAAAACAAGTAGGACCGTCGCACGTGAACGCGGCCGATACCAACGGTCCCAAAATGGCCGTATTTTCGTCACCGACAGATACACCAAAATGAAATTGTTGGTGGATACGGGGGCGGATGTATGCGTTTTTCCACGATCACGCGTGAAAGGACGTCTAAGTAAAGGTGAATTCGAACTTTACGCAGCGAATGGCACACGTATCGCGACTTACGGCACAACGGTGATAAGTTTAAACTTGTCGTTACGGCGTGAGTTTACGTGGCGCTTTATTGTCGCGGATGTGGACGCGCCGATCATTGGTATGGACTTTTTGGTACATTACAACTTACTAGTGGATCCGAGAAATAAGCGGTTGCTCGATGCGACGACCAAATTGTTCATAGTTGGACGACGGGTTACGGACAAGGTGGCGTCGGTAAAGACAATTAACGATTCGGTGTATCATCGGCTGCTCGCCGAATACCCGGACCTCACCAGGCCACCTGTTTTCCGCATGAAAACGGTGAAACACGACATCGTGCACCATATCCTGAACCCAGACGCCTTGCTCCGGACAGACATCAGGCAGCCAAGGCCGAATTCGAATTGATGCTTCGTCAAGGAATCATTCGACCCTCCAAGAGCCCGTGGGCCACGCCGCTACATCTGGTAAATAAGAAGGATGGCAAATCCATGCGACCATGTGGCGACTATCGAGCCCTTAACGACCGTACCGTAGCCGACAGGTATTCACTTCCGCATATCGAGGATTTCGCACAAAAATTAGCCGGTAAAAACGTATTCTCAAAGGTAGATCTTGTACGCGCGTACAATCAAATTCCCGTTGCACCACAGGATTGCGAGAAAACCGCTATAACTACCCCGTTCGGGTTATTTGAATTTGTTTTTATGCCGTTCGGGCTGCGAAATGCCGCGCAGACGTGTCAACGTTTCGTAGATAGCGTAATTCGTGGTTTAGATTTCGCGTACGCGTACATCGATGACTTTCTTATAGCGTCGGAGAACGAGGTCGAACATAAGGAACATCTTAGACTACTCTTTAATCGTTTGAATCGATACGGCATTGTCATAAACGCTGCGAAATGTACTTTTGGAGTTAGCGAAATTGAATTTTTGGGATATACGGTTAGCCGAGACGGTGTTAAACCGTTAGCAGAGCGTGTGGAAGCCATTAGAAATTTCGCCAAACCAATAACTGTTAAGCTTTTAAGAAAATTCCTAGGAATGGTCAATTTTTATCGTCGTTTTGTACCCAGCGCCGCAAATTTAATGAAAGCCCTAAACGATCTTTTAAAAGGTTCAAAGAAAGGTAATATACCTGTGCCGTGGACAGGCGGCGGAGGAGGCTTTTGTCAATATCAAGGAGGCCCTTGAAAATGCTACGACACTTGCGCACCCTATTTCAGGTGCATGCATTAATGTTACGGTCGATGCGTCTGATTACACAATTGGTGCCGTTTTGCAACAGTTGGTCGATGGTGTTTGGCAACCATTGTCTTTTTATACGAAAGCTCTTTCTGCGGGCCAGTGTAAGTATAGCACTTATGATCGTGAGCTGTTAGCGATTTATATAGCCATCAAAAAATTTAGACACTACGTGGAAGGACGAGATTTCGTGATTTATACCGACCATAAGCCGCTCACTTTCGCATTTAAACAGAAACTAGAGAAATGTTCTCCTCGTTAATTTCGACATTTAGATTACATAGGTCAATTTTCCACAGACATTAGACACATTAAAGGCATCGAAAATACGGTGGCGGATGTATTATCACGAGTCGAATCTATTTCCTCGCCCCCAGATTACAAAACGATTGAACAGTCACAAGAGAAAGATGAGGAGCTTAAACGGACGTTAGCCTCTAATACGGGTGCGCTTCACTTGAAGAAGGTCCATTTTCCTGGGGGTTGAACGATATAAAGACCCGTCGAAGACCCCGAGGGTCACTCTTCTCTAAGTCATGTCTAAGTGCTAAGTACGTCCGTGAAATTCTTGTCAGTCGGTCTATTTCAATAAAACCTCAGTAAAGTGTCAAGGGATCGTTGAATTCTACACGAGTGTTCCTTCAACCCTTCCCTCCTGCATAACAGTACGCAGATAAGGCAGTATCGCTGGCCATGTGACATAGGCAATAGCCCCACCAGGTCGATGTGAACGTGTTCAAACCTGCCGGAGGGTGTTTTGAAATTCCCGACGGGGCTTGACACGTGCCTGCTTATTTTTGCGCGTTGGCACTTGAAGTAGCTGCGAGACCACTCGTGGCAATCTTTTCCTATTGACAGCCACACGAATCGTTGCTTGACCAGTTTTACTGTGGTCTTTACCCCGGGATGCGATAATCCGTGTATCGCGGCAAAGGCCTGACGCCGGAACGGCCATGTGACAAAAGGTCGGGCGGTTCCTGTCAACAAGTCGGCCATGATAATCGCGTTGTCTACTATCAAATTTATCCGTTCTAACTGTAGCAAAATATCAGATGCCGTGAGGAACTTTCTCAGTTCCGAGTCGATTTCCTGCGATTTCGCCAACTCGCTGTAATTCAGTGGTTACATCACGCACTCGACTCGCGATAGAGCGTTTGCTAACTCGTTGTTTTTGCCGCGGATATGCTGGACGAGTTACCTTTTAACTTTGGGCCCTTTAACCCTTTCTCTACGAGCGTCGCCTATAGGCGACATCCGCGCGACGACCTGTGTGTACGAGTGTCGCCTATAGACGACATCCGTGCGACGACTTGTGTGTACGAGTGTCGCCTATAGACGACGTCAGTTTGATACCACTTGACCATGAGCGCCGCGATGTTTTTATCTTTAGACATACTGCACATCGATGGCATTTGTCTCATTCTCTGGTTGATTCGTATTTGTTTAAAACAAGTGAAATATTAGCATGTAATTTTGTTGGAGCAATCGGGCAAGAATCACGTTCCAGTCTCGTTCAAGCTGTCAGTGGCTAATATTCAACCGTCCTGAAGTAATCCAAGTATAGGTATATTTTGAAACCGAAATATATATATTTGAAAATATATATATCTGTACGTCGAAACAAGTTTTTTCTTTATTCTATTCGAGAATAAACTGTTTATATTGTACAAAAGTACAATACAAGTTCCTTGAATCATTAAAAGAAATTGGATAGCAGCTGTTAGCTAAGTTTCTAAGGTATGCAACATTTATTTGAAAATTTTACTTGGGGCTTTGTTTAGTTTATTTTATAAGATCTTTTGTACCTCCCTTATTAGAATGGCACAAAGACGGTCGAAAAGAATTAGATCCTGTAATGGCTTAATTGATTCAAACAGTGACTCAGATAATGAAAATGAAATTAATGTAATACCACACAGAAATAGAAGAGCTATATGTAGTACTTCCGAATCAGAAGCAGAAGAGATGGAAGCCCATGACAGTAATTGTGAAGTATGGACGTCGAACACATTCGTCCCCAAAATACATAATTTTACGGTAGCGAATTCAGGAATTAAAAGAAATATTAATAGATCTGAGAAAATCTTAGATTATTTTCAACTTTTTGTTTCTGAAGAGCTCGTAGAGTTAATTGTAAGGGAATCTAATCAATATTGGTCTCGAAAGAATAATAATAACGTAAATATGTCAGATGGAACAGTATTAGCCGAATTATATTGTTTCTTTGCTATGACATTATTGATGACCCGCAACAAGAAGTTATCATTAGCAGAATACTGGAGTAAAGATAAACTTCTGTGTAGCGATATTTTTGGAGAAATAATGACGAGAGACCGTTATTTTAAATTACTACAAATACTACATTTCACCGATGATGTTGACCAAACTAATGATCGTTTATACAAAATACGAAACGTCGTTGAAATATTACGGAAAGCATTTAATGAATCATTTCAGCCTTATCAACGGCTATACATTGACGAAAGTCTGCTTCTGTATAAAGGACGGCTTTCTTTTAAGCAATACATACCATCAAAGAGAAACAGATTTGGTATAAAATCGTTTATTCTGGCGGATTGTGAGACAAGATTCATGCAAGATTTAATTGTGTATGCCGGATCATCTACCATGGTGGATACTGAAAATCGAGACATCGGAAAATCTGGAGCAATAGTGGAAACCCTTATGAATCCGCATCTGGGAAAGGGCCATACCCTTTATGTAGATAATTGGTATGCGAGTCCCGCTTTATTTAAGTTTTTACATAATAATGGCACAAATGCATGCGGGACTGTAATGAAAAGGAGAAAGGGAATGCCCAAAATTGACAAACGATTGAAAAGGGGAGAGGCTGTATTTAGATTATCCGATAATTTATTAGTTTTAAAGTGGATGGATAAGAGAGAGGTGTACATGCTTTCTACAATGCATACAGCAGAATTTAAGACGGTAATCAGGCACGGAGGAGAAAGAGTTATCCAGAAACCTGTATGCGTGTTAGACTATAATAATTCAATGGGTGCAGTGGATAAAGCTGATATGGTCATAAGCACTGTGAACTCGACCCGGAAATTTTTGAAGTGGTAACGGAAATTCTTCTTTCATTTGATAGACATTTGCATCTGGAACGCTTATTGTCTGTACAAGCATAAGATGAGACGACCAATATCTATGGCAAAATTTCAATTTCAATTAATTAGGGAAATACTAGGTGTAGAGGCTTGCAGCTGCGTTTTATGGCGGGTCCGTGCTTCGAGTTTGTTAGAGCAATTGTCCACATGGCTACGGCAAGGGCCTGTCACCGAGGGTCAGTTTATTTGTTGTTCGACTCGAGGCACGGAGCAAGTGATGGCTATTTCCCGTCATAAAACACTGCAAGCACTTGGACAGGGACCCTCTGCACAGCCTGGCACGCGAGGCCCTAGCGCGGCTTGTTGCGTCATTCGAGATGCTGGAAAATTCCAGCCCAGGCCTGCAGGGGTTTGGACACCCTGTCTACGTCGCGACGCTCCCACCTAAGCCCCATAGCGATGGGCATGTCTTAGATTCGGCGGGACTAGGACTCGTCGTAATTGGTCAGGCATTCGTCGCCACCCACCCTTAATTTAAGGGAGTAGGGCGAACCGAGGCGACGTTTGCACTGACCCGAGAAATCTTAGATCAGTGTACAGAATACCACCAAAACAATAGAGCCAAGGGTCTACGGCTAGGCTGTACAGAGTACAGCCAAGGGTCTACAGCCAGAGTGTACAGAGTACAGCCAAGAGTATACAGCTAAGAGACCACGGCTAGAGTTTGGCCTGAACGCACGGATTGATGTGTGAAGCTTCCTGCGTTAGTTCCCATAAAGAACTTGCACTCCTCGAGGGAATTACCAGCAATCCCTCGAGCTTCAACAGAATCTTGGACCTTCGAGAAAGTTCGGCAGCCGGCTTGTGCATCCAGTGAGGCGCCGTGTGTGAGGACAACGCTCAACACCCCCCTGGACGTGATAGCAGCAAGCGGCGGAGACCTCGAAGGCGGCATTACAACCTACATTGGTCCAGCCATCGGACTACGATCAACAACAGTTAGTCCTTCCAACGGGAAGGTGGTCCTTCGAGTAATCTATAGTCGGCACCATCGTGCAAACACACTCAATGCTCGAAAGATCTTCGAGATCTACCACGAGCAGCTACACTAGGGAAGTACCATCATAGTAGAAATCATCAACATCGAGCGTCGAATAATCATCCACTGAGATTAATAGAACGACATTTTCCGTCGGCTTATAAATCGGTAGGGAAAAAACCAAGGAGAAGGTGTGTTGTTTGCCATGCGAACGACAGAAGACGCGAAACTGCGTATGAATCTAAAAATTGTAATGTGGGATTGTGTGTTGACCCTTGTTTCAAGATTTATCACACTGAATTAAATTATTGAAAATTTTAATTTGATATTGTAAAGTGTAATTTTGAATTCTTAAATATATTTTTATTGATATAATAATTGGAAAATCTTAAAATATGTTGTTGTGTAACACTTAAAGAATCGTACGATCCGGAGAATGACAAGTCTGCACAGAAAGATATGCGTCCGAACACCAGTTTACCTAAGTACAACATGCATACTTTCCGGCGCAGTGGTCCGTTCAGTGGCGCTACTTCGGCGGCACGCGGGCCCGTACAGCGGTGAAGCTCCTACGGAAGACACTGCCGTAGCGAAAGGGTTAAAAGACGTGTGGCGGCCCGTGCTCGAGCACGCCGTCAGACCGTCGCCACTTGATATATACAAATGCAGCAACGAAGCTGGCGGCGGTCATGTCAATCGTCGCCTGGCGATAAACCGGGCCCTAAAGAATTGTCGGAAAAAGAAGGGACGGCGACGAGCCCCGGGGCGATCAGTCTACGACCGATCTTCGACCCGACCGACACGACCACGCGATACAACCGGCTCCGCAATAAAGACCAACTAACAAAAAGAACTAGTGTACTTTTCTTTCTCCCGAATACCCACATAATTGGTGATCCCGACGTGAGTGATCGTGAAAGAATTGGTGTGTGAATTGGGAGAAGGTCAGCGGCAGCAATGACGGATCTTCCTCAAGCGGACGTCACGGTAGCACGCGTCGCGATTCGCGTCCCGCCGTTTTGGGAAAAGAACCCAGAGACATGGTTCCGGCAGCTGGAGTCACAATTCGTGCTGGCTGGAATCACTCAGGATTCCACCAAGTACCACTATGTCAGCGCGCATCTGGAGAACCAGTACGCCGACCTGGTGAACGATATTATCAGCGACCCGCCAAAACAAAATATGGACGGGACATTAAAAGCGGAACTGATCCGACGCCTCTCGGATACCAGAGAGCAAAAGATCCGTACGCTCCTGGAGCACGACCGGAAGCCGTCGACTTTCCTGCGCCGATTACAAAACCTCGCGGGCGACACGGTGTCGAACGAGTTCTTGAGGACACTGTGGCTGGGGCGCTTCCTCGGAGTATCCAATCGGTGTTGGTAATGCAGAAGAAAGAAAGCTTGTTCGAGCTCGCTTCTCTCGCCGACGCCGTGGCAGAGGTGACACCGGGTCCACAGGTCACCGCCGCGTCGACCGCACCCGACGGGATCCACGCGGAGCTGGCCGAGCTGCGCCGTGAGATCGCAGCCCTCCGCGTCAGCAGAGACGATTACCGCCGCTCGCGCCCGCCGTCGCGGGACGCCCGACGGATCCGTTCAAGGTCGCGCGACTATAGTGCCTCGCCTCCCCCCGATGACGGCCGGTGCTGGTACCATTGGACGTTCGGTGCCGCAGCGAGAAAATGCCGCCAGCCGTGCAATTATGTGGCGGAAAACAATCGGGCCGGTCGTTAATGGCGGCAAGCGATCGTTTGCCGACTACAAGCCGCTTGTTCGTGACGGATCGAGTGACCAGAACAATTTTTATGGTGGACACCGGATCGGACTTGTGCGTGTTTCCGCGGTCACGCGCGAAGGGGGTGCACGAAAAGACGACGTACGAGCTATACGCGGCGAACGGGTCGACGATCCGGACCTACGGTTACGTCACGTTCCGTTTAAACCTGGGACTGAGACGGGATTTCACGTGGCGATTCGTCATTGCCGATGTTACAACCCCGATTTCTTAAGCTTTTTCAACCTTCTCGTCGACCTGCGAGCGAAAAAACTGGTGGACGCGTTAACCACGTTATCGACGGTTGGACGCATGCTCGAAAATCGCGCGGGAAGCGTAAAAGCGATATCCCGGGAATCTAGATTCCATACGATCCTTGCCGAGTTCCCGGACGTCACGCGACCATCAGGAGGACACCGCACGACGAGACACGAGACGTGCCACTACATCAGGACCACACCAGGTCCACCAGTGTCTTGTAAACCGCGACGCCTCGCTCCCGACAAACTGCGAATCGCCAAAGCGGAGTTCGAGGCCATGGTGAGGAACGGAACAGCGCGCCGTTCCGAAAGTTGCTGGTCGTCGGCCCTGCACCTGGTCCCGAAGAAAAACGACGAATGGCGACCGTGCGGAGACTACCGGGCGTTGAACGCAAGAACAATCCCGGATAAATACCCGGTGCCTCACGTCGAGGATTTTGCGCAATGTCTGGCCGGCAAGACGTTGTTCTCGACGATAGATTTAGTGCGGGCGTATAACCAAATCTCAGTGAACCCGGACGATATCCCTAAAACTGCCATCACTACACCTTTCGGGCTGTTCGAGTTCCCTTGGATGTCGTTCGGTCTACGAAACGCGGCCCAGACATTCCAGCGCTTTATGGACGAGGTGTTACGCGGATTCGATTGGTGTTACGTTTATATCGATGACATTCTCGTGACATCGAGCTCGGTCGAAGGGCACGAACATCATTTACGCGAACTTTTCAGACGATTGAACGAGTACGGAGTGCTTGTGAATTGCGCGAAGTGCGTTTTGGCGCGCCGGAAGTGACGTTCCTGGGATACGCGGTGAACGCGAACGGCATTCGACCGTTGCCGCAAAAAGTCGAAGCAATTCGAACTTTCCCACGCCCAGAGACAGTTAAAGAACTGCGACAATTCCTGGGTATGCTAAACTTCTATCGGCATTTCGTGCCTGCCGCCGCAGAGATTCAGGCTCCCCTAAATGCAGCCCTTCAGAGTAACGTCAAGGGCCGGACCCCCGTCGACTGGTCGCCGGACAGAATCGAAGCGTTCGAACGGTGTAAGGACAGCGTCGCGCGGGCGGCATTGCTCGCGCACCCCGACGTCTCGTTGCCTTTGGCACTCTTCACAGATGCTTCCGATTTCACGGTGGGAGCTGCGTTGCAGCAGCGATCGGGCGACGGATGGCAACCATTAGGTTTCTTTACGAAAAAACTAACGCAGGCCGAACGGAAGTACAGTCCGTATGACCGGGAACTTCTGGCGGTGTATAAAGCCGTCAGGTACTTTCGACATATGGTGGAAGGCCGCGTATTCACAATCTTTACCAACCATAAACCGATCACTTTCGCGTTCGCGCAAAAACCGGAGAAACATACCCCTCGACAGTTTCGCTATTTAGACCTTATCGGACAATTTACAACCGACATCCGGCACGTGTCCGGGAAAGACAACGTCGTGGCCGACGCCTTGTCACGGGCCGCGCAAATTTCCCAGGCCCTCGACTATGCGAAACTCGCCGACTCCCAATAGTGAGACGAGGAGTTACGGGTGTTGCTACAATCAAACACGTCACTCGCGCTGAAGCGAGTTGCGCTTCCCGACGGAAGTTCGGCGGTGTACTGCGACACCACGAACCCCTCATTGCGACCATTCGTGACGAGGGAGTTTCGAAAATGCGCCTTCGATTCCATCCACGATCTCGCGCATCCCGGGGCGAAAGCGACCGCGCGGCTAGTAGCACAGCGTTTTGTGTGGCCAGGTATCCAGAAGGATTGTAGAACCTGGGCACAGGCGTGCGTGCCGTGCCAACAAGCGAAGACCAGTAGGCACGTGTCTACACTGTCGGGTAGATTTGATACGTCGTCGGAGCGTTTTGAGCACATCCACGTAGACATTATCGGGCCGTTGCCGATGTCAAGGGGGTACCGATATTGCGTAACGTGCGTCGATCGTTACGCACGCTGGCCGGAAGCGTTCCCCGTCGAAGATATTACCGCCGAGACGGTAGCGCATGCGTTACTCGCGGGTTGGATCGCCCGGTTTGGCGTACCCCATCGAGTCACAACCGATCAGGGCCGACAATTCGAATCCGCCTTATTCGAACAATTGTCGCTCCTGATCGGGACGAAACATCTACGTACAACTGCGTATCATCCAGCAGCGAACGGCATGGTGAAACGATTCCACCGCCAGCTGAAATCGGCAATCGTGTGCCACGCGGACAGCTGGGCCTTGGCGTTACCGGTCGTCCTTTTAGGCATCCGAGCCGCCTAGAAGGACGACATCAAAGCGACTCCTGCCGAAATGCTGTACGGCGAGCCGATTCGCCTGCCGGGCGAATTATTGATAGAGCGGCGAACTGCGAACGACAATGAAGAAGCGTACGTCGCGAAACTACGCGAGCATTTCCGTGGATTGCGCCCGACGCCTGTAACGCGCCACGGAAACAAAAAGCTGTTCGTCTTCAAGGACCTCACCACAACGACGCACGTGTTCGTGAGGCACGGCGGCCTCAAAGGCGCCCTGCAACCGGCGTACGACGGCCCTTACGAGGTAGTCGAGCGACACCTGAAGCATTTCAACATCCGTGTTAAGGATCGGGTGGTTCCAGTGTCGTTAGACCGACTCAAACCAGCCTACCTGCTACAGGACGACAGGCAGGACGCAACCAGCAAACCCCCACCGCGGAAGGTCGACAACGACACCGCGGAATCCCGTACGAACGAGCAGGTCAAACGCACGACGAAATCGGGTAGACGCGTGTCGTTTCCCGACCGCTACGTTGCGGGCTAACCGATAAGCGTAAGCGTACCCTTATTTTCACCAAGGGGGCTGATGTGGCGGCCCGTGCTCGAGCACGCCGTCAGACCGTCACCACTTGATATATACAAATGCAGCAACGAAGCTGGCGGCGGTCATGTCAATCGTCGCCTGGCGATAAACCGGGCCCTAAAGAATTGTCGGAGGGTGTCTCCCGCGGTGGTTCTGATCGACCCTACATCCATGGCGGCGAAGCACAGGAGGGAAGCCATGTCGACCGACATAGTCTGTGACTGGAATCCTTTGGTGAGTGACGCCACCATGCATCCGAGTTGGCCCACCTGTGCCGAGGGGTGCAAGACCCACAACGGGGAGCATAATAAGTGCGAAAACTCCACCAGTAGTTTAAACTGGTACCGCGGGGGTCTGGCGCAGCCCACAGAGGAGGAGAAATTCCCCACTGTAGCCGACCATGGGTTGGACTCGCGGGGGCAGTGGTATAGCCTATATCGCGGGCTAGAGGTAATACCTCGATGGGTGAGCTGCATTATCAGCTCGGGTACCGACCTGCAGAGCCGGTAGAGATTTAGAAAGGTCTCGCCTACACCAAAAGGGATGACTGGAGCTTGCACTCTGGCGTCAAATTGATAGTCTATGTGGAGCAACTTCACGTCGACGCGCTGATTGATCGTATTTCAATCCTACGCCCATGGGGGCCGTGTTTGTTGAGCCCTCGCGGCAGGCACAGTCACGTAAAACACAACTAGACGAATCCATGGCGGCGACTCTTCCCCTGGAGGTCAGCGACGTTACTTAGTCTAGCAGCCTTTTGTTCTTTAGGTCCACCAGTAACCCAAAGTGATTTAGGAAGTCGGACCCGATGATAGGTTTATCGACGTCAGCGACGACGAATTTTCATGCGTAGGCACGGCGGAGTCCGAGGTCCAATCGGAATGTCCTAATGCCGTAGGTGCATATGGTGGAGCCATTTGCCGCGAAGAATTCGTACGCAGTTTTTACAACTGACCCTTTTACCCGTGTGCGAGGATACACGCACAGGTCTGAACCTGTATCTACTAGGTACTCTTTCTTGATAGACCCGTCATACACAAAAAGGCGGCTCGTCCTGGGGGCATCATTGCTTACCACATTCAATGACGTGTCGCCCGTTTTCTGATGAGTAGCTGCATGGTTGCCTGCATTTGTAGGATCTGCTCCTGAAGTCGCTATGGTACCAGCAGTACCCGTTCTTTGAAACTCGCCGATCTGGGCTGTTGCTCTTCGATCTTGAGCGGTAACGAGTCCTTCTGTCGCGTCGATTTTCCGGACGCGATTGCGGGCTACGTCATTCCGCGGCTGCTACCTGTAGTTCCTCTAATTTCTTGAGTATCACCTCCGTTGCCGTATCTTTCACCACACTCGCCACATCTGTAAGGTGCGTTTGCGCTGGGTTCTCCTGTATTCGGTCAACGATTTCCGCCAACTCCGTTAGCTGGAGGTTCGGCCGCGCGATGACATCAGCACTGGTCATTGCAGATAGTCGTCTTGACCACAGCGCCCGCAGGAAATCCTCGGAGACCATCGTATCTGCTAGATTTTTCCATATAGTAATACGGTATCGTAATAATGCCGACATCTGCCCTCAGATGTCTTTCACACTTTCGCAATCACTCACACTGGAGTCACTATCACTGAGGTCGTCAACCCACGGTTTCATGGAATCTGCCGCTGTCGACGTCTGCTGAGGACCTTCGCATCCTCCCACCTTGCGTACTAGATAACGATCGTTCCGCAATGTCTTAGTTATCTGGTACGGCCCAAGGTACTTCGGGAAAAACTTCAATCCGGGCCCGAACTGCGTTCTGCGGATAGCCACTAAGTCGTCCTCTGCGTAGCCCCTCGCTTTCTTCCACTTTACGTCATAGTTTCTTTTCGACGCTTGCTGCACCTTCTGTATGTTCTCCTTTACCCGCCGCCTCAACTCGTCCCGGTCCTCGCTGAACATGGCTATCCATTCTTTCTCAATTGTTTCCCTGATCGTTGGGTCGTCCTTGAACCTCACGTGTGTTCCGAGCAGCAATTGGGATGGCGGCATACCTGTGCTCCGACATGGCGTAGCGTTTAGGTAGCGCTGAGCCAGCTCTAGGTACCTGTACTATTCGTGCGGCTTCGGCGCAGACAACTTTGTCAACAAGGGAATAAGGGTGCGGTTAATCCGCTCTACCTGTCTATTGGCCCTTGGAATGCCGGTCGTCGTCAGTATGTGTTGTATATTTTCTTCCTTACAGTAGTCCTCGAACTTGTGGGACATAAAGGCCGTACCGCGATCTGAAATGATCCTCCTCGGGTTTCCAAATACGACTGATTGCTTTTTTAACCAACTCAGAACTTCGGCTGCATTTGTCGTCTTCGTGGCGTAAAGCCACACGAATTTCGTGAAAGCGTCTACAACGGCAAAGATGTACTTGTAATTCTTCTTTGTAGATGGTATCGGCCCCAAGTGGTCGATGTGGTAGGTGCACAGCGGTAGGTATCCCTTGTCGATAGAATTTAAAAACCCTTTTTGCTTGCCCTGTTTCCTTTCGGCCAGTATACAATTGACGCAATTTCGAATGACTTTTTCTATCCGTCCCCGCATGCCCAGGAACCAATAATCCCTTTTTTCGAGCGCTTCCGTTTCGTTTACCGAGAAGTGCCCCTCTTCGTGAGCACAGCGAACCACTGCCAACCGTATCAGCTTAAGAACGACGATCAGCATGTGCCCGCTAGCCTCTCTAAACAACAAGCCGTTCTTCACACAGTAATCGCTTGTTTTACCTTGGCGCACCAATTCGGCGATGTTCTGCAGTCGACGTCCTTTTGCTGCGCTGCGAGTAGTCGTGCGGTCACACTTTCCTCACTTTCGTTCACATACATGCAGACCGGTAACGCGTTACGACTTAACGCATCCACATGCTTTATACTTTTACCAGGGCGATGTTCGATACTATATTGGTATTCCTCCAGGAGGAGAGCCCATCTAGCCACTCGCACGCAAAGGTCTCTTTTCTGCATGGTCATAGAAAATGCCTGACAGTCAATGATGATTTTAAAAGGCATTCCCAATAAATAAACCCGAAATTTTCTTAACGCTATAATTATCGCTAAGACCTCGAGTTCGTATCTAGTGTACTTCTCCTGTGGACTCGTCTTTCCGCTCGCGTAATATACTGGATGCAGCGCACCGTCTTCGTCATTGCGCTGCATCAGTATCGCACCAAATCCATACATGCATGCATCCGTGTGCAATTCCGTCTCAGCGCCTACCTTATAAATTTTGAGCACAGACCCATTCGATAACATTATTTTCAAATGTTCAAACGCCTATCTCTCTTTTGTACCAAATTCGAATTTAACGTTCGTCCTTAATAAATTCGTTAATGGTCTCGCTATAATTGCGTATTAGTTTATAAATTTCCTAAAGTAGCCGGTTAAGTCCAGAAAACTTTGAACGGCTTTCACGTTCGCCGGTTTTGAAAATTTCGTAATGGCATCGGTTTTGTGTTTCGACGGACGCACGCTACCGTTTTCG
The DNA here is from genome assembly GCF_051014685.1 of Ptiloglossa arizonensis. NCBI lineage: Eukaryota > Metazoa > Arthropoda > Insecta > Hymenoptera > Colletidae > Ptiloglossa > Ptiloglossa arizonensis. Next base: position 1,976,298 of record NC_135056.1, on the reverse strand, counting down.
ACTATGTGCCCCAGGTACTCGACCCTTGACTGCATAAACTGGCATTTATCTCAGTTGATGGATAGCCCGAATTTACTGGCGGTATCCAGCACACTCTCGAGATTTTCCAACCCACTCGTGCAATCCGTAGACGGAACTATTAAGTCGTCCATGTAAACCAATACACGCTTGCCGGCTATTAATTCTTTAAATATACAATTTACGAACTTTTGAAACACTGAGGGGGAAATGCACAGACCAAAGGGGACCTTTAAAAACTCGTACTGGGAGTCGGGAATTATAAAAGCAGTAGTTTTCCTACTGTTTTCGTCTACGTCTACGTGGAAAAATCCGTTCCGCAAATCTAGCGTACTAAAAACTTTCGCCCCTTGCAGTAAGTCTAGCTGATCTTCTATAAGCGGAAGTGGGTAACGATCTCTTATAATTTTTTTTATTGAGGAGCCTGAAGTCGACGCACATTCTGGTTTGACCATTTTTCTTTTTTATTAACACAATAGGACTCGCGTATTCCGATAGCGATGGTTGGATTATTCCCTCGGACAGCCATTCCTCAACCTGAGCGTTCACTTCCTCCTTCTCGGATTGTGATAACCTTCTAGCCCTTTGATAAACCGGTTCGTCGTCCCTTAAAATCAATTTCATCTTTATATCTACTTCACGCTCTTGTATTGGACTGTAACCGCTAATCAGATTCTTTATAGTATCTCTACATGCAACGTCCCCGATATACAAAACATCTATTTCATTAACCTCGTGCTCGGTATCTATTCGAAAAATTTCCGGTACATCGGAATTAGAGGAAGTATTTTTCTCGGGTTTTGTAATTGATAGTTTTCCGGTCTTTATGATAACATCTACTGTGTTTATGAAATCTACACCGATGATCATTCCCTGCTGCATCAACCCCGACGGAATCACGTGTACTGTTATCGGATACAAATTATCATCTATCGCGATCTCTGTGTCGAATTCGCCCAACGTCTTATTCATATCGGAACCCACCCCACGGAATAGCACCTCTTTGTTCCGCAGACGCGGTGCACCTATTCTCGCGTATTCATCGGCGCGCATCAGCGACAAGTCGCTTCCTGAATCGATTAATGCCACTAAGTCATGCTTTCCTATTTTTACCTCTTTATGATGCTTTCCTGGGGAGAACTGTGCAACACTACGAACTTTCTTTTCCACATTCAGCTTTTGTGGGCACTTCGACGCAACGTGCCCGTGCTCATTGCACTTGAAACATTTCACCCCTTTGCCCTTCATTGGACAATTCGCACTCACATGATTCGGCAATCCACAATTAAAATATCGCTTCTTCTCCGCATTAACAACACGCACCGGCTTCTGCACTTTATCCTCCATGCACCTCGTCTTCACCCTCCTGTTGGTCTTCATCTCCTCGTAGACTACGAATTTCTTCTTCAGCTCTCCAATGCTCCTGGCTCCATACAGCACGACTTTGTTATACTCTTCGTCTTGAATTCCGTCGATTATGTATCGTATCACAGCATCAGTCTCCACGTCTGCTTGAGAGGCTATGTCGAGCATCTGATAGATGTATTCTTGATACGATTCGTCATTACGTCTTTTCCTTTGTGTCAACTTCTGATGTGTTCGGTAGCTACTGGTTTTGCAACCAAATTCCGATTTCAAAGCGTTCTTCAAACACTTCCAGCTTCGGCCACATTTCTCATAATTAACAAACAGCTTTGCCGAACCTCGTAAAAGTCTTTTGGCATATATTATCATTTGAATGTCAGTCCATTCACACATATCGGCAGTTTCCTCAAAATCGCTGATCCAAAGTTTAATGCTTCGTTTGTCGTCCCCGCTGAACGTTGTCATCGACTCTTCAACATCTTTAAAACTGGGTACATATTTTACCTGTCTCCTCCTTCCGCGTGTACTACGTCCTGATCTTCCATTATCACCGTCGTCATCGTCGTCAACGTCTTCTTCAACTCGGTCCACATCATCTTCTTCATCGTCCTCGTCACAATCACTCATATCTTCGTTTCCACTTTCTTCTTCTAGCGTCAAGGCAGCTTTCAAGCGTCGTCGTAATTCGTCTTTATTTCCAGTGATTCTCAATTTTCGTCTTTTCAATTCTGTTCGAAGTTCTACCAACTTCATTTTAGCAACTTCAGAATTGTCACACATATTTTCACCACTGACACTTTTTCGTCGTGTCTTGCAGCTCATCCTTGTAACTCTCGTCGTTTCACCTTCACACTGAACTACGTCTAAACTATTCTGCATAACGGCACCTGTCTGATTCATCCCGGACGAGCCCTCAAAATTATTGTTTTTCTCTCTTCGAATCACTTGAGAAGAGATCTTTGAGTGATTGATCCCCGTACGAACCCCCAAATAACTATTGTAATCGTGCGTGGTTTATGGATATACATATATATAAATACATATATATATATATATATGTAGGGACGAGTTTTGCGCGAGCGAATTGCCTGAAGTTTTTTTCGATTGAGCGAGCGACTGTTTCGGTAAATCGATAGGTCATTGAAACCCTGTGCGAAAGACAAAAGAGTTGTTGTATTGTAACCAGCGACCGATACGGACGTGAGTCGACCGGTATCGAGTAAAAGTTTTAAAAGAGTTTTCGAGAAAACGTGTGTGTGTTCCGCGGTGCGAGCGGGTTTTTGACTTTTCTTTTTGCACGCGTCGTGACCTTGCGCAGACCCTATATTTCCATCTGTAATCTACAGGGAATATATTATTATAATAGAGGAATAGGCATATTTTCCTATACATATATTTCACTCTACAAATTTTTGGGGGCTCGTCCGGGATTGCGTGAGGCATCACGAGATTTCGCGACGAAAAAAGGGAAAAAGAGACTATAAAAGTGGTTTTTGTGTGTTTCGGGAACATTCGGCGGTCGTTTGCGAGTGTGTCAGGGGCGGCCGAAAAAAAAAAAAAGAAAGAGTAGTGCGCACGTCGTAAAGAAAGAAAGCGATGAAAGATTTGAATAAATATACGGTCGCGTCGTTAAAAGAACTCTTAGCGGCACACGGTCTATTGACAATGGGCACGAAAGCCAAACTCATGGCGCGAGTGCAAGAAGCCGATCCAGAGGGAACGTGGCTGATAGATGAGTGTACCGATGCAGGGGGTGACGTTGGAGCCTCGTATGCGGGTGGTGCAGCGAGTACATTATCAGCAACGAGTCAACAACAACGTGAAATCGAACTGTGTAGAAGGGAGAAGCAGTTAGCCGAGCAGGAGTTAGCAGTAGCGCGTCTCGAGATCGACACCATGCGAAGGATGCTTGATCTTGAGGCTACAGCGAGAAGAAATCCGCAATGGCGGGCGACGCGCGGCAGTGCGTACCATCGAAGAACTGATGTCCGTGACAGCGTGCAAACTACCCCAGCAAACAACGACGATGACAACCTTTCGATGCAGCGACGACCACCGAAAGTCAACGTGACGACGATTGCTGATTTACTCGGCGAGTTTGATGGAAAATCAGGCAGCTTTGAGACGTGGGAAAGACAAATTAGATTGCTTAAAACCACATACCAACTCGATGACGACTTCGCACGCGTACTTATGGGAATGCGGCCAAAGGGCAAGGCGCTCGAGTGGTTGCATTCTAAACCGGAGTACATCACGACGGCGTTTGACGAACTTCTTGGCGAATTGCGAGCGACTTTCCATCGTCGACAGAGCCGGTTAGCATCGAGGAGGAAGTTCGAACAGCGCATATGGAAACGAGGTGAGACGTTCCATGAATACTATCATGAAAAAATAATTTTGGCTAATGGAATACCAATCCATCATGATGAGGTACTCGAATATCTAATCGACGGGATACCTGACGAGACGTTGCGCAATCAGGCGCGCATCCAACGCCTATCATCGACGGAGGAGCTGTTAGAAGCCTTCGAGGTGACTCTTCGCGACCAAAGAACTAACATACCAGCGACAGCGAGACGTGAGGGCCAGGCCAGCGCCTACAACAGGGAATCGCGCCCGGATGCAGAAAACAACGTCGAGGGCACCACGAGAAGCGTAACGCGTTGCTATAATTGCGGTGAACGTTACCACATAAGTGCGAATTGTCCGACGAAACAACGCGGCGTGAAATGTTTTGACTGCCAAGAACGCGGACATGTTGCATCAAAGTGTCCGAAAAAAGCGGAAATGAACAAGCCAAGTTGTTCTATTACGGAAGTCGCGAGCGAAAAATACATAAAAGAAATCGGGCTAAACGGTCGTAAAATAGAAGCGGTGATCGATTCAGCTAGCGACATTAGTCTAATAAGCGCGAGCGAATACATCAAACTCGGTTGTCCACCGTTCTTATTCGGCGAACTATCTTTTAACGGTATTGGTTCGGAAAATAATGCGACGTTGGGAGAATTCGAGACCGCGATCGCGATAGACGGACATTCCTATCGAATCCGTGTTCGTGTTGTTCCTGACGTTACGATGCGGCACAAGCTCCTCATTGGGGTGAACTTCTTAAAGAAAGCCGAAGTAAACCTGCGAGGCAAAGATGTTACAATTCGACCATTGTCGACGACAACCGCGATGTACAAAGACAGCGATGATGCGACCGCGCCGGAAGTCTTTCAAATCGATGTATCGTGTAACACGACAAGCGAAGTAGACGTTTTATATATTACCAATCCAGAGCAACGCGCGGTAGTGAACGAACTCGCGAATGACCACAAACCGAAGAAGACGTCCAAACTAGACACGACGATGAAATTAGTAGTGTCGGACGATGAGCCCGTGTATCAATCTGCAAGACGTCTATCGGCTCATGAGAAAGACATAGTCGATGTACAGATTGACGAATGGATTAGCGACGGGATCGTTCAGCCGTCTACATCCGACTACGCTAGTCCGATAGTACTTGTACGAAAAGCGCAAGAAGAAGACGACAGCATTAAGAAACTACGACATCCGATACACCCAAGACTAAAAGAATATCCGGATGTAAAGGAACTACTTGAGAAGGAGTGGATGATGACGTTCCAGGATGACCGATGCGAACTGCGAGCTCGAGCGAGTGAAAACATTGCTAAGATTCAAAAAGAAAACAAACGGACATTTGACAAAAATCGACGAGCGGGTAGAGCTTACTGCGAGGGCGAACTGGTTGCTATTAAACGAACCCAGAGAGGACCTGGTCTTAAAGTATCGCATAAATATTTTGGACTATACGAGGTCATTCGTACTCTCCGTAACCAGCGATACCAGGTGCGCAAAGTTGGCACCGGAGAGGGACCCCAAGAGACTTCAACCGCGGTCGAATATATGAAGTTGTGGACTGACAGCGCAGGTGACGAATTTTCGGACGAAGACGAAAACAGCGAGGACCATGACGAAGACGACGATGTCGGCGACATTCGAGGGCGAATGTCAACGCAGGATGGCCGAATGTAGGGACGAGTTTTGCGCGAGCGAATTGCCTGAAGTTTTTTTCGATTGAGCGAGCGACTGTTTCGGTAAATCGATAGGTCATTGAAACCCTGTGCGAAAGACAAAAGAGTTGTTGTATTGTAACCAGCGACCGATACGGACGTGACTCGACCGGTATCGAGTAAAAGTTTTAAAAGAGTTTTCGAGAAAACGTGTGTGTGTTCCGCGGTGCGAGCGGGTTTTTGACTTTTCTTTTTGCACGCGTCGTGACCTTGCGCAGACCCTATATTTCCATCTGTAATCTACAAGGAATATATTATTATAATAGAGGAATAGGCATATTTTCCTATACATATATTTCACTCTACATATACATATATATATATATATATATATTTATATATTATAAATTATGAAAGGGGTCAGACTTGTTGGCAGAATTGTGTCTGAATGTTTACTGGTTGCACTGTGTTACACAGTCTGTTGAATGTTGCACTCTTGCACTGTTGCACTCGCACTGTTTTCTCCGCGTGTCAACCCTCCGTTTTATGCGTTCGGCTTGAAATCCGATTAGCTGAGGAATTTGGGAGGTGGACAACTTTTTCGGAGGAAAGGGAAGCCTGGAGTGGGATTGTTAGTTGCAAACCGAGGGTTCCTGGAAGTGAAAATTGCTAAAAACCATAAAGAGGCGAAAATCGCCTTAATGGCCCCTCAGATGTTTAGCAGACTTCCAAGAACCCAGGTGTGGTGGTTAGCTTGATGGTGAATTGCACACGTGTCGAGCACGTGGTCGATACCCGCGCAAATCCAGCCATAAACGGTAGGGCGCGTACGGACCGCGCGGATTTTTGCGTGCCGCAACATACCACCCCCTTGAACGGTTATGGTCAATAAATTTAGATAAGTACAAGTGTGGATGTGTGTTTCGTGTGTCTTACGTTTAAACATGCTTTCTACACTATTTGACGCGGAGCTTAGACATTATATAACAATACATATATAAACTTAGTCTAAAGGCACCGGGGATAGCCTCTTCACGCTACGCTTGTATTCGCCGCTGACAGTTTTTACAGTGACTACGCGGGTAATGTTATCATCCGCAGGATGCAAGGTGACGATCCTGCCTAGTGCCCAATATAGTGGGAGGACGTTGTCTTCGTGGAGGATGACCAGCATACCCTCCTTAACCTCCTGCGGTGCACGGGTGTGCCACTTTCTGCGAACTGTCAACTCGTGCAGGTAGTCTTTGTGTCAGCGGGTCCAAAAATGCTCCCGCATTTATTGGACATGCTGCCACAATGTTTGCTTGATGGACAGAATTTCCGCTACGCTCGACTCATTGACACTCGTGATCAAGTCGCCGATTAGGAAGTAATCAGGTGTAAGGGCCGTGAGGTCGTTAGGATCGGAGGACAGGGGAATCAGTGGGCGGGAGTTTAAAATGGCTTCAACTTCGGTCAGATAGGTTATCATGGCTTCTTATGTTAATAACGTTCTACCGTAAGTGCGAATTAAGTAACATTTTACTGATTTGACGGTTGCCTCCCATAGCCCTCCAAAATTGGGTGCGTGCGGGGGAATGAAATGCCAAACAACGTTGTTGTTTACTGCATAATGCTGTATGCAGGTGTCCGCGATCGAGGCTTTGAGGGAAACATGTATGTCGCGCAATTCTCGTTCAGCGCCGAACAAAGTTTTTCGCGTTGGCTGAATATGTCGGACGAGTTTCCTCGTCTTGCAAAAAATCGTTCGAGCGCCGCGAGAACTGCGCTCGTGGTGAGATCGACGACCAACTCGAGGTACACTGTCCTTGTGGCGAAGCGCACGAAAACCGCGACGCAAGCTTTTATTGTCTTGTTGTTACGTAAACGGTTTTCCTTGACAATGATGGGGCCCAGCAAACCTAATGGGTCGAAGAGTTGGGCTACGCCCCCTTGAGCTGTTACGGTCAACAAATCCGGAGGTGTGATTCTTTTGTCTTATGATTATACACGTTTCTTAGACTATCGGACGCGGAGCTTAGACATTACATAATGATACATATATACATATAAACTTAATCTAAGGGCACCGGAGATAGCCTCTTAACGCTGCGTTTGTACTCGCCGTTGATAGTCTTTACGGTGACAACGCGTGTAACGTTATCATCCCCAGGGTGCAGGGCGACGATCCTGCCCAGGACCCAGTAAAGCGGGGGGACGTTGTCTTCGTGTACGATAACCAGCGTGCCCTCCTTGACTTCCTGTGGTGCTTGGGTGTGCCACCTTCTACGAACTGTCAGTTCGTGCAAGTAGTTCTTATGCCATTGTGCCCAGAAGTGCTCCCGCATTTGCTGGACATGTTGCCACAATGTCAGCCTGATGGCTGGAACTTCAGCTACGCTCGATTCATGGACACTTGTGATCAAGTCCGATCAAGAAATGGCCAGGTGTAAGGGCCATGAGGTCGGTAGGGTCGGAGGACAAGGGAATGAGTGGACGGGAGTTTAGAATGGCTTCGACTTCGGCAAGATAAGTTATCATGGCTCCGCATGTCAATAACGTCCTACCGTAAGCGCGAATTAAGTGTCGTTTTACTGCCTTGACGGCCGCCTCCCATAATCCCCCGAAGTTAGCTGCGCGCCTTGGAAAGCAGACTGATGTCTTTAGCGAATTCTGACGACTGCACGAATCTTAAGATTCGTTGGCGGGCGAGACGTACTTCGTCTACGCTTAAGGGGTCTGAACAAGTTTGTTTGTTCTTTAGGTTGCGGCAGAATCTGAGACAGTGGGCAATAGTGCGCTCTAGTCGTTCAAGTGACGAAAACTTGTCAATAAACGAGGTGGGCGCGAGTGGCGTGGTAAGCGATACCACGGCTCGTCGCTCCGGTACCTCGGCAGGTAGAAGCGCGCTGCATGGCCATCCGTCCTCGGACTGCCGCAGCCATTGAGTACCGTACAACCATGAGTTAATGGGGTTGAATTCGCGAGGTTCTACCCCTCGTGATAGGCAGTCGGCTGGGTTGTCTAGGGTGGGCACGTGGCACCATTGTGCTTCGTGCACTGACTGTATGTCGCTTACTCGGTTCGCGACGAAAACCTTCAACGCATGCGGCGGAGTCCTTATCCAGTGCAGAACGATCATTGAGTCGGTCCCGAATATCTTTCGCGCCGGCGGCGATTTGAGTGACTTTATCGTGGCGTTGAAAAGTTTGACTAACAGAACTGCCGCGCATAGTTCTTGGGCTGTTTTGACTGACGTTTTTGCCGACTATGAGCCACCCTAACAAAGCTTTCCTAAGCATGACGGTGGGCTGAGCTAACCTGATTTGCCCTACGCTCGAAAGGTGCCAGAAAAGTTGTGCCCCTAATAAACCGTCGATTTCGGATGGCTTATGGAATTCAGGGTCGGCTAGCGGTATATTCTTTGGCAGCTCTAACTTGCCACGATTAATTTGGACATCTGTAAGCGGCGCGGCGATTTCCTCGGCTAGTAAAAATGTCACGTCGGCGGCGAAGTTGGTGACGCGCGACTGGATGCGAGCCTTTGTGTAGTGCTTAATCTTTGATTTCATCCGGTTCATTCCGGTTACTGGAATTTGCGTTTCGTTCAGTTGCAAATTTAAACGTTTCGCGAACCGACGGGTGAGGAAGTGTGATTGCGCGCATGAGTCCAACATTATTCGGCACGGTCGCGATTCCCCATTCTTATTGATGACGTTGATGATCGCGGTGGACAGTATGGCTCGGCTGTCCGTGTTGCTGCTCAAGCAAGTAACGTTCACGCGACTGTTTGAGGGGCGTAAGTCCTCAGGCGCGTCTGTGTGCAACAACGTGTGATGCTTTTTGTTGCACACCCGACAATTGCACACAGTGCACGTGGTTGCAACGTGTCCTCGCTTCAAGCAGTTCAGGCAGAGTCGCGCCTCCGCTACGACCTTCGCGCGTTGAGCTACGGTAGCCTCCTTAAAATTGTCGCACGCGTAAATAGAATGGGGTGCCCGGCACATGGGGCAGGAAATCTGTACCGTTGTATGGACTCGCGTTTTATGAACCCTGGTGCGCGGCGAATGCGGTGTTCGACGGCTCCAAGTCGTGACAACGATCGCACAGGAATTTACACAATTCGTCAAGGTTTGGGAAGGTATTTTCGCGAGTGTGCTCCCTCCATTTTAAATTTGTCTCTTGATCGAGTCGCGAAAGGTAGACATATATTAGGAGCATGTCAGCTCACGGCTGTTTCAAGGTTTTTAGGGCGACTCTAAAGTCGTCAAGGAAGGTCGTAGATTACTGTGCGTCACTTTGGTCATGTTTGACAAATCGAATAGGGCACGTACGTGATTGTTGACGATTACCGCCGGCCTGTTATATTACTCTTCGAGGAGGTTCCACGCCGGTTGGTAGTTTGCTGCCGAGATCTCTAAGGACTCTATTACACTCAACGCTTCACCACGCAAACAGGATCGTAAATACATTAATTTGCGGCAATCGTTTCAGCGAACGCTACCGTGCACCATGGACTTGAATTGGTCGGCGAAACCTGGCCATTCTTCATAGCATCCACTAAAACGCGACAGGTTTAGTTTGGGGAGGTTTATGTCACCTTCAAGTACCTCGGATCTAGTGGGTGTCGTATTCGTAACGCAATCACGATGTGGCTGCTGCGCGGTAACAGCTTGTACGGTTTTTATTAGCCTTTGTGCGTAGGCGAGGCAAGTGAAATAGGAATTTTTAATCGCGATACGCTCCTTGCCTATACTGCACAGGTACCGCCCGAAGCATCCATCTCCGGACAGCATCTACACCATACGGTAGGTGAGGGAGTCGTAGTCTCTACCCAGTCACTCCAACAGGAGTGGCCAAACATCCTCGACAGTCTGCTGGCCGATCTTCGTTTCTGCCAGCTGCTGCTGCCACCGCATAGACTGTCGAGCCTGGTATCTGAGAGCCTTCACCTTCCGTCCCGTCAGGACCACTCCCTGCCCACGGGCTTCGCATTGACCTTCATAGAAAGCCGCGTGCGAGCCCGCAAGCACATCCAACAAGGACAGCCCCGACAGTGGCTGTCAAGGATCAGCCCCAGATACTTCATCGAGAACCTCACCTCAACAATGATCTCATCCACCCAGACGGGTGGATCTCATCCCCCTCATCCCTCGGAGAGGGGATTGATGTCTTGCATAGATTGCCAGCACTTCGGTTTTATGGAGAGCCACCTCTAAACCTGATACGCCTGATCCGATCGACGACGCGTTGAGCACCGTCCTCGATCCGCTGAATGAACCTCCTCCAATCCTCCCCAACGACCAGCATTAACGTGTCGTCCACATAATACGCTAGGTTAACGTCGTCGGGGAGGTCTTCATCCCACAGAACGGTATCGTACTCGAGGTTCCATAACAGGAACCCCACAAATCCCTGCGGAAGCCTCTCTTAGCTCCATACCACACCGACCAGGACACTCAATCTACCTATTGCGGAGGTAGTCCTCGACTACTATCCTTAGTTAGGCAGGGACTCGGATGTTCTTCGAGCCCCCGCCTAATTACTCCTCAAAGTATTACTGATTTATAACCCATTAGACTTTCCGAAATAGGTTGTATGTGAACAGTATAACAGTTACCATCCACTATTAGATTTACTTTAAATTCTTCAGCATAACATTTTCGTCTATTCCTTGGAATCTAATTTCTTTGGACTGCAAAGAAGAGGTGCCAATTCTAATGTATTCGTCTGCTGTCATTAAGCTGATGTCGTTTCCGGTGTTGATTAGTCCTACTGTCCGATGTCCATTTATCAATACATCTTTTACATTCTTTTTCCGTTGTATCTGTGAGATGACAGCTATTCCTCACCAGTTTTTTTATACTTTGCACACTCTTTGTATATCTCGCCACAATATGCTCTCGTTCACCGCACTTGAAACACTATCCGATCTGGTAGAACACTTGTTACTGAGATGGCCTGACAATTCGCGACTGGAGCATAAACGACAACCGCCACAGGGATCCTCTTCTTTACTTCTCTGAAACCTCGATTGCGATAAAGTTTTATAGCCTTATTTCCTTGTACCACTCAATTCCCTGGTGAAACTCCTGTCTTTCAGCGATACACCATCAAATGCTTCCAGACGGGAGACTGTCGTCTTGAACTTGTTCATTCGAGCCTGATCTATCAAAATGGTATCTGGTCACGTAGCTATTGGACGTTGAAGGACAGTTTGTTTCAAACAACATAAAGGAAAATTTAAAAATAGCAAAAACTCGTATTTGGATTACCCAGAGAAAAGGACCTTCTGATAAAAGAACCGCGTTTGACTTTATAGCAGTTACTCCAGAACCTGCGAATGGAACAGTGTGATTTATAAAATTTTCATTTTCTTAAAGACTCTTAAAACTTAAAAGACTCATTTATCATTAGTTATTAATAAACTCCGGATATTTATGTCTAATAAATATGTAAAAAACATGTTATATATGCCCTAAAGATATGCAAAATGTGCACGAAAAATATGCAAATATGTACAAAGAATATGCTAATAGGCAGGGAAAATATACAAAATTAAGAATATATTTTGTGATTGTTGTGACAAGCAGTTTTTCCAAATTGAATAGTATTAAGACGAAGCTCATTCGTAAAAATTATTTTACATGCGAAAAAAATCGCTCGACATCAAACAATGTATAAGGTGCGTATTTATAATATTTATACATTATTTATTCCAGCAGATTTCTGGCGGATCTATTAGATGTTAAACAAATTCATTGTTTAAACTATTTGAAATTTGTATTAATTTCGTTAACCGAGTATTTTTTTCTTACAACCGCAGTTACTGTTTTTCTAATTTTCTCTCCACAATCACTAGGTATTTTTCTATCATGGCAGGCAAATTGCTTAAATGGGTTTTAATAAAAATGAAATTTTGTATAAGTTCATCTCGTTGGACTACATCCTGAATTATCTCAATTGCAGCAGCATCTTTTTTTTCTTAATGTTTGAAGAGATACGGTTTTAATCGAACTCTAAGTAAACTTATTTAACTTAATGAAAGCTCAACAAACCTCTAAGTTTTTCAAAATATTCAGCTTAAAATTTACCAGGTTCCGGTGGTAAAGAAGTATCTTTTAATATCTTTCGGTACGTTTCAATACGAAGCGGTGCTTTAACAAATATCTTTTCTGTACATGATACTATTTGTTCACTAGTGGAAAATGAAGGCGTACTTTCCCGCAATCCTGTGTAGACCATACACTATACATGTAATGTGTACCATATTTGTATAAAATAATTTTAATTTTTTTCTTACTTGGAATTCATCCGAAGACGATTGGCGACTGATTTTAATCGAACACGCTACAGAATATTCTACTTAACAGACCAGAATGAGATAAAAAATCACAAAGTTATATCGTCAAAAATTTTTTCTTTTTTATGCATTTTAAAGAAATTTATTTCGTATTTTGGATAAAAACTCCACGGGTTTTTCATTACGGGTACCGTAATTTTTACCACAAAACAACTTTAACAAGAGGCATTATTGAAGATTTTCAAATAAAATTTATAGGAAATATACGTTAAACTATACAGTGATATAAATATCTTATAACTATATAAAATATAGTTGAAGCCTTTTCAATAAGATTTTTTTTCATAAAAGAAGAATAATGAAAATGTACCTAATTTTTCTTACCAGTGGGTGTATGTAGCCCCTTAGAGCACGGAAAGAGCCCGAAAAAGCCTGGTGGAAATCGAAGTTTCGCTGTTATCATTGCTAATTTCCTACGAATACTCGTTTGATTCCTACTGGGGAAACCTCAGTGAAACCTGAATACTGCGGCAAAAAACTTACAACACAAAGAACTGGTATAAGAATCGCAGAAAATATCACTCGATGTTCGCTCACTAATTCTTAATGCGATAAATGCCCAGCTTGTTTTCGATGAGCGAACTACAATACAAACTAAAAATAAAAAAAATGAAACGCGAGACTAAACGATGCCACTTTACTTAACAAATCTTCAGTTACACAGAAGGCATAGTCTAGTTTCGTTCAGTAAAGTAGGTCTACCAATTTTCTTGCTGACCATAAATTTGAAGTTTTTTATTTGCCTGAAAATGCTAGGGGGATCAGAAAGTGATGCATCAAGCAAATTAATTTTGCCACCTAGAAATCGTCGTTGTCATATTTCGCGCTCATCTGAAGACGAGTTCATTAGAAAATGTGCATATAGATGATATAGGTGATCAAGAATGATTTTATCCAAGAGGGAATCAATCAAATATTACAGACTGTACGAATGTATACGATGTTGATAGAAATAACACAGAATTGCAGAATTGTGTCAATGTAGAAGATTTCTGTGTGCTGGTTTAGTCACTAAAGAAATGTTCGAAAGGATAACTGAACAAATAAATATATATGCAATACAAAAGTAATCAACAAATACTTTGAAACGTATAGATCGGTGGATGCTTACCAATAAAGAAGAAATCAAATGCCTCTGAGCTTATTATTTAGATGGAACTAGTAAAATATTCAAGCATAAGTTTATATTGGTCCAAGGATCCTGTATATTATCATCCATTTCTCCATAAAATAATGAGCAGGAATCGTTTTGAGATTCTTTTGAGAATGCTTCATTTTACAAAATATAAATTAGCTGATGTCACAAAACATTTATAGAAAATTCTATCAGTCATAGATGAGCTGAATGAAAAGTTTTTAAAATATTATAATTCAACAGAATTAATTTGCATTCACAAATCCATGATCCTATTTTGTAAACGAAATATATTTTGACATTACATGAAGCAAAAAAGACAGAAATATGGAATAAACATTTTCAAACTTTGCTCCAGGTTTGGGTACACATACAACTTCCATGTCTAGAGTGGCAAAGATTACAATGAAGTGAATACGACACCAACAAATATTGTTATGAATTTGTGCAAAGATATATTTCACAAAAGCTGCTCACTATGCATGGACAATTGGTATACAAGTCTACATTTAGCAAAGCAACTTATATAACAAAGTACACATTTGATAGATACTCTTCAAAATAATCGTAAAGATAATCTAAAAGTACTCTCTAAAATAATCGTAAAGATAATCTAAAAGACGTAGTGTCCAAAACATTAAAACGCCAAAAATTTGTTAGACAAAAAAGAAGAGAAGGAATCATGATTTCAAAATGGAAAGAAAAGCATGATGTTTTATTACTTTTTACCAAACATTCAACAGAAATGGAAACAGTTATATACTCCATAAAGCAAAGGCATTAAAAGCTTTTTCTTGAGTATAAAAATACGTCTGTTCTGGACTAGCTAGCAAAATCTTCTGACATTAATATCATTGAAAACTATTACGAGAAACTTTCATGAGTTGTCTACACCAGCAATCGATAATTTACCATAATTCAAGAATTTAAAAAATACATTTACAATACAAAATAAAAATAAAAAAGTTATAACTACAATCATAGGTTCACCTTAAGTTATACTGGTCAACAATATATTTAGAGTCTTTTTTGGTCTTACTCTTTTAAGTTATGACATTTGATGAGAAAATATTACATGTGAAATTTTAGAGTGATTGAGTAACAGGAACTTGTGTCATATTTAAGTTAAAATTTTTAAATTATAAATGATTTCATATCAATTTAGGGCATAACTGTGTTATACTACTTTATAATACTTTAAAAGTATTAATTAATATTTTTAAATAAAAGTACAATTTCTTAAATTAATTACATTTGTGTATTCATTCTAAAATATACTAACAAAATCGATGAGTTACCTGTAAACATAGTATATGTACAAAGCAGGACTCTAAGACACTGCACAGTTACAAGTTTGATTAATACATTGCTCTACCCTTCGAGTATAAGAACATAAAATTGGCCTAAGTTTCTTGGTTTCTTATTTTAAATGTTTGTCGACATTTATCCACTGAATCTCAATGAGATTGAGATCAGGAACTGAGAAGACCATTTCAGTAGATTTACGCTTCGGTCATTCAAAAATTGTTCTACTCTACGAGTCGCATATTTCGGATCATTATCGACTTATAAGATACAGTTTCTTGACCATTCTTATTTCACAACGACTAATGTCTTTTATTGTATGTAGGTTAGTCACGACGAAATTACATATTTTTTAAAACCACAATTGCTCCATTTTAAATTTTCCTCGTGTAGTTAATAATATAATACTTCTAAACGTCTTTCTTACGCAATACCTGCTGAAGTGATTTATGAAAAACAAGAAGAGATAGTGCCTTTCCCTAAACGAGAATACAAATTAATAATCGCTGGTATCAATTCACCCCTGCTTCTGAAGAAAGTCGTCGGTTTCACAACACCAACATGTCTATCGAGATAAAAGTTGAATACTTATCAAAGCTGGTAACCGGTAACTCTCTCTTGAAGTGGAAACAAATTACTAATAGTATTCATTTATTCGATAAAATGAAAATCACCAGCTCCGCACCAATCAAGATCCGTTTTTCTCCTCGGCAGATATCTTAGTAATATGGAGTTGGTGACTTTCTCTTTTAATATAAACGAATCAATGCCTGTAAATACACGAAAGTCATTGATTCTACAATTTTAGGAGAAAATCATCAATTCCGGCATCAATTAAGGTACTTTTTCACATAAAAAAAAAGTCATAACTTTAACCGTTATAACATTGTCCAACAGTGTAGCAGTCAATATTGCGATAGCAAAGTCAATCTCGTAACAATATGACTAACTTTCACGTCAGGACTGTTATGATTCATAACTCGTGACTTTTACCATTGTTATGAAAGCAATTTAAAACTTCCGATTTTCTGGTAATAAACATATAATTTATCATTTCAAGAATGATACGAACAGTTAGTAAAATTAATTTATTATAAGGCATTCTAAAAGTAATGAATATGATATAGCACGCAACTGCATAGAAATAATATTGTTATATGAAAACGTACCTTAAGAACCCTTTTCTTTCAGATAGGTATTTTGGTTGATGCTATAACTGGTGATTTTCTCTTCATACGGAAAAAATTAATGGAACTTGATGGATTCAGCTAGTGACAAAGGCATTCGTCTCTAGGCCTTACTATAGTTATCATTTATCTATGATATTCTCTCAAACAGTACGAATTCATGTTGCTGTGTTTGACAAATGTATTAAATTAATTATCATAAATAATTAAACTTTCAATATATTATGGCTATAAATAAAGGGGTCATCATACTTATGCCAAATGGCTATCGTCGTAATGTTAAAGTTACACCAAACACTACAGTATTACAGGTAAGTTATGTATATATACAATGCAGAACAAAAGTATTGGCACAGCATGATTGTGTGATACAAATGCTTATAATTACTGAACAAATTGATATAAAGGAAAAGCTTCTTGACATATTCATTTGTTATCTACCTAATTTATTACATAATAGGAGCAATAATATAAATAAATTGAATCACAAAATAACAAAAATATATTTATCGAACATTTTATGGATGCACAAAAGTATTGGTACACTCGAATAAAAGCATTTAAAAATAATTAGGAATTAATTATTCTTTTTAATGATTTCTTTTAATCGTTTGGGCTTGGAATCAACCAATTTTTTTTTATAATATCCAACTCGATTTTGTATCATTCTTTTAATGAATATTCAACTCTGTTTTATTTGTTATATTATATTCTCTAATACTTTTTTCTAATTCACTCCAAACATGTCTGATAGGATTCATGGCTGGACTTTGGACTGGTGTATGTAGGGTATGAGCAACATTATAAATGATCCAGTGATGTACAATGTAAGCAGTGTATTTTGAATCGCAATCATTTTGCAAATAGAAATTCTATGGGAGATTTAATTCCTTCACACTTTTGAATAAATTTTGTTTTAATATATTTAAATATGCATATTTGTCCAAAATATTATCTATAAAAACAACACCACCTTTATGTTTTACAATTGATTGTAAATTTTATAAGTATGGTTTAATATTTGGCTTTCTCCAAACCAATATTTTACCATCTAATTTAAATACATTGAATTTGCTTTCATCTGTAAACAACATGTTCTTTCAAAATATGAAATACTTCGTTATAAATTCTTTCTTCATTTTTAAATTTTTCTTTGATATCTATGGTATTCTTTGTGCAACACACACAGAATATTTAGCAGCTTTTAATACCCTCTGCATTGTTTTTGAATTTATTTATTTTTAGCACTCACTATTTAATATTATCCTGGATTCTGAGTAATTTAATTTAAGTTTCTTTTCACTTTATTTATAATTTTTTGTTATTCTCTAATGGATTTTTCCTTAATTTGGGAAGATGACCACTACAATTCGCATTATTAAAAACTAATTAATCTTTAAATAATTTTACAATAATTCTGATAGTGAAACAACTTCTATTATCAAGTTGTGTTGTTTCACTATAAGATTTTTGCAATTTATGTAAATTTAATATTATTTTTCTCTTTCCACTTGCAGTTTCTTTTGCTTTTCTCCTCTTAGCTGATTGAATTTTAGGATAACTTGTTAAAAATGATAATTGGAGAGTCCTCTACCTATATCTTAAAACGACAATTGGAAATTTTTTGAAAAGATGTGGATATATTACATTTAGCATCATGTGCCAATATTTTTGTCCATCCATAGAATATTCTATAAATACAAGTTTATTACTTTGTGAATTAATGTATATATATTATTGTTTTTATTATGTAATAAATTAGGATATATAATAAACGAATATGTTAAAAAGTTTTTCTTTTAAATCAATTTGTTTAGTAATTGTAAGCATTTATATCACAAAAATCATGCTGTGCCAATATTTTTATTCAGCACTGTATGTTGATGATTGAATAAATGTGTAGTTACAATTATTACAATTTTCTTACATCAAGTGCAAACTGTTATCTGTAGGTTCTGGAAGAAGTCTGTAAAAAATATGGATATAATGCAGATGATTATGATGTCAGGTATATACCATCTAAAACATAAATAAATGTAAGATACAAAACTATAACAGATTTCAACTGATTGTAAGATTTCATCTCTCTTTTAGACATTTTAACCGTATGTTAGATCCTAATGCAATATTACGGTTTACTGGACTACCAAACAATGCACAATTAGAAATGATACCTTGTACAAATAAACGTTCTACATCGACTGTTACAATAGGTATACAATTAGAAAATGGAGAACGATTAATGGGTGAATTTATGCCTAGTGTAACATTAGTTAAAATTTTACAAGACATGTGCCTTGATCAGGATCTTGAAAGAACTATATTAATATATATGCATAGAGAGGTATGGAAATATTTTTAATTAATCTTTTATAATCAGTGTCAAACGAGACTCAACAATAATGGTTAACACAGCAACCTAATGTCAAGTCTTACTTGACAATTACTATTGCTTTCTTCCATTTTGTTATTCTAAAATATACATTTTTATATCAATTAGTATGTCTTTAATGCATAATTATTTATAATATATCTATTTCAATTCATATATTAGTTTAAATTTTTATAACTATATTTTCCATTAAATATGTATTTTATGGATCTCTTCCATTGTTGTAGAGAAATGATTTTTGTATCTTTGTGTGGTATATATGTATAAGTTCTAATTTTTAGTACAACTGATTAATTAGAATCATTAATTTAAATGTCAAATGTTTTGTTCTTTAATATGCCATATTAGTTTATCCACATGAATAGTTTCAAAATTATTAATGGTAACGAAAAATAATTGAAGAGAAAGTTAAATAATATTGTAGGATACTATCTACTGAGTAATTCCTTTGTAGATATAAGTTTTTTTGACATTTAAAGATTACCTTTATTTTTGTTGATAGGAATATGTAAATTAAGAACTTAGAAAAGATAATTGTGGGAGGGACTTAAGGGTGATAGGATCTGTACTTACAATCACTTTTACGATTCCAGGTTTATAATTCAAACAGATTAATTTTTGCATATCATCTCTAAATTTTGTGTTGTAATTTGTGTTTTAAAAAAAATTTTTAAATTCAAGTTAGAATAATGTATATAATACTATTGCCATATTACAGAAATGGAAAAAGTTGAAAGACGACATTGTACAATTTGCTCAATATTTTAAATAGTGTTTTGTTTTCTTGATAAATAATTCAAATTTGAAATAGAAAAGTTCTCAATTTGAAGTGTTTCATAAGAATGTATTTTGAGTGAATGCAAAGAGTAATTACTTAAGATCTGGTACTCAAATTCCAGTGTTTCCAAATATTTTATTTTTATTTGATAAGTATTCTGATCCTTCTGTATAAATTTCTGTTTATAAATACGCAAATAATTTGTGTGTGTTTATGTGGGTGGGTGGGTGGGTGGGTATAAGGGTGGATGTGCGTTATAAAATATATTGCAACTTATAAACTGGAAATAGAGTTCTTCATAATGAATATAACTTAATAGCATATCTATAAATTTACAATTATATACATTACCACTCAAAAGTTTGGATTGCTTTCTGATTTTTAATAAATTAACCTTTTTCAAAAATATATAAAGGTTTTATTGAAAATATACTAGTACTATTCTTACGTACTATTTGTATATTACTTAAGTATAATTTGAAGTGATAATTATGATTCTAATATAATTACTTTTTAGAAAAGTGGCTTTCTATAGATGTTTTCAAAAACATCATGGTTTAATTGAATTTCAATCCAGAGATTAAAGAGGCCATTACATATTTTTATAAATATCTTCTTCTTTAATTTTAAATATGCTTTGCACAGCTTAGAAATGTATTTTAGATCATTATCTTGTATAATAAATCTTTTGTCCACTAATTGTGTCTCTGAGACACGACACATCAATTGCATGTTTACATAAGATACTTTTATTTTTTTTTTTTTTTTTTTCAGAATACCATCAATTTTGATTATATCTCCTACCCCTTTTACTGTGAAACATCTTGCTACCATTATTGAATAGCTTGCTTACGTCTGTATGACGTAATCTGAAAGCATCTGTTCTTTGGCATGAAACTTAAAATTATAAGTTTAAAAAACTGTATTTTATTCATTTAACAACTACTTGTTCAGTTTTGCCCACTAGAAATATTTTGATCCATTTCATTTTCATAGGAGTGTATTTTCTTGGAAATTCTACCATGAAGAATAGTTTCTATCAAGTCCTTTTATTGTTGCAAATTTACGAATATTAAGACTTTCTTCTTGCCTACTAATCACTCTTAATCTACCTAATAGCACTACAAGTTTCAGTTTGACCTTTCTAATTAAATTACAGGGTGTTAACCATTCTTATTGTTGTAAATTTTTAATGATCATTCTGCATGAATTTTAAAATAATGAAAATTTGTTGTCACAAGGTATTGCTTAGTAACAAAAAGCTACTATCACTTGTTTATAAAATACTGTCAAAATCAAAATAATTGGATAATTGATCACCAACTAAATGAAAGAGCATTTTGTATCTTTTCCATATTAATTTAAAAAATATTTACGAATAATAATAATTTTTATCCTATACCATACATAAGTAATATCATTTCAATGTGTAAGAGTACAATTTTCAATAAAACAAGCTCTAAATTTTTTAATGGCAATGTATATGTATTAATTTTGATTGTTACCAGTTTATAGAAAGAATTTTCATTATCAAAACATAACCGCAATGTATATTTTTCCGAAATGAATAATTTCTTAAAATCTAAGGATTCAATAAAGGTTCATTCTCTTACTTATCACCAATTGTCTGTGCCAATCTTTGAAAACATAATACGCTCGGTTTTTTATACAATTAATATCAAACAGACAAATATTTTCAAACATTAATCAAATATGTTTTTCAAACAATATAAGAAGGACAAATTGTAACTGTAATTCAATTTCATTTATATGATGTACACATTGTAAAAAATTTATTTACACTGCTTTTATAACATGCTTCATCCTTCTGGTTTTAAAATGAAATACACGTACATGTATGTAGTAATGGTTGAGGTCGTTACTCGATCAGGATTGAATTGTAACAGTCTGAAGGATAGGTAGGAAAAACTATATCATTCCTGTTTCTCCTGCTCGCTCTTTAGCACACTTTGTACAGTAACCTTGGTGTAAAACCGAGAATCCACCAACCGCGTACGAATAAACGAAATTTGCGAAAATTCTCAAGTTTTATCTCTGCCTCTAGGAATGAGGTAATTAAACACATGGATTGAAGAGGGTTTATAATACTAATTATTATTTCGATCTTTGAAAAGTTGCAAATGCGGATCATGCCGCAACATATTGGTAAACAGTTTGCCTACTGTATGTTTTTGTGTTTTACTTGCTCCTTCATGAAGGGGAACCTGAAACAAGAGTTATAAATAACGGAAACGAGTGAAAAAAAATGAATGAGAAAGAGAAACAAACAGTATTAGCGCCATTTTAATTAAATAAAATAACGAGTAATGAATTACGGATAACTCTTCACTCGTTAACAAATAGCTATTCAAATAAAATGTTAACGAAAAAAAAAATAATGAGAATAGACAATTACATGTTTATTTATTATGCGAATAATTACTTAATGACTAAAATTGTAGTCAAATAGACTAACTAGTCAAGGACTTTAAGAGGTAAACCTCTTTCTCTGCGGCGTATTCCTTGTCCTGTGTTCGTCCCTAGTCGACAATTAGGCGGTCCCTTGTCATAAATCTGTAATCTATATGCCACATATATCTACAATGGCACTTATGCCATATACGATAGTTAAGTGACTAGCTTTAATCGGCCAGTCTACTTGCTGAGAATTTATTCCTGGAACAAAAATGAATGGGATATAACACCAACTGTGGGCAAACTAGAACAGCCAGGGTTTCGAGCATACTCGTGCGTTTGCTAACTGGAAGAAATTGATTCTGTGCGCCAATCAATCGCTCGTGGTTAAAACTTCAAAGAGACGTCAAATGCGTATCGGTGTGCCAATATTAATGCAAATTAAAATTTGAGATATTTTTAATTATAATTTATTCAAATCATTTCTGAAAGACACACATTTTTAATCACACAGTTCACAGTGTATGATTAAAAATGATCCAGATAATGTATTCAGACTTCATCGGAAAAATGTCATCAATCTATTAATATTATTTTTATGAAGATACAATGAAGAATAGAAAAGTTTTTAATTTGCATTAGTAGTAGATACAACATCGACATGTACTCATCGCCGCTTTGAAGTTCGATTAGCTAGTTTTCCAATTCACGACTGCCAGCCGCTCCAGTCGACAGTTATTACGCTAAAGAAATATAACACCAGTGATTGAGGTGATTCCTAGTATTGAATCCTTAACGCAGACTTGATCTAAACATTACTGCAATAAATAAACAAATATTTATTCGTTATTATTCGAATAAACGTAATCGTATTATTATAAATAATTAATAATAATGGATATAAATACCATTCTTTAATAATTATTTAATCAAATAATGCATAAACATTTGTCTAGACGTTACTATTTATCAATAAATAATTATTTGAATAACAAATGAACATTTTTTTCGTTTATTCATGGCTGACGAATAAAAAGAAAAACAAATGTATTGTATATAAAATTTTTAAAATAATAAAAAGGAAAAAAATTGTATCTGCAAACCAATCAAGTTCAGGCACCATTCAAGTTTGATAATCCTTACATTAGTCAATGACCACGATGGCTCAAACAGAAATTACAAGTGGGTGAATATAAGTATTTAATTCCCTAAATTGCTGACTGAGAGGAATGGGAAAATGTACTACGGTGAGGACCGTTTCTCTCCTCGCATCATGCGTTGAAGACAGAATCGCGATGTGATTCGTGACCTTCTCTCACTCGAAAGCCTTAACGCAAAATACGCGAAGGAGGGGAGTAGCCTCCACCGTCCTACTTTCTTCTACTCCTCCCAGTCAGCGACGAGCGACAACGATCGTAAATTAGAAAGCGTTGTTTGACCAACTCGAAACTTTACCTGGTTTTATTTGATACTTTCAATTATTTTGTTTTTCTTTTCGTACTTGCATTTTCTTTCCCAAGACTTTCATCAGTTATACAATATTAACCCTTTTAGTGCTGAACGACGATATATCGTTGGGTATGCGATGGTACCTTGTTCTTCGCATTGCGAGAAAGCTCTATTTCAAAATAAATATATAAAATGTTATAAACGGTCTAATTTCATTGCAAAAGAATTTAAAAAATTCTTAACCAGAACAATACGCAGGAACAGAAAATATATTCTACCACAGCTCAAACAGAAATTACAAGTGGGCGAATATAAGTATTTACGAAATCGGGAAATACTGTTATTAGCATATAATGTATAGAAGGAGGGAAAAGGTTTGCATTGTTTGTAGTAGAAAGGATGGTGGGCCTGTGCGAAAATCACGCACAATTTGTAATCATTGCAATAAAGGGTTACACGGTGTATGCATCAGTATACATCAATAAATGCTAAATAAATTGCTTGTTTAAGTAAAAATAAGTAGATATTATATATTTTTAGTAGCCAGATAATTAAATATAAATATTTATAATAATACCAACATTTTTTTTAATCACGTTATAACGGCTACACGATCCACTTGTTCTGTAGTAGATCTGTCTGACGCTTGCCGTGCATCAGGCTTTAAGTTTTTGTTCTCAGGACCGATATTAGTTATTTTATTAAAAACGATTGAAAATGAAATACTTACATTTCATTCCATGTGACCTACATAAAACTGTGATCAAACGATGATTAGTGCAAATATTGTTTGTAGAAGAGAAACTTGTTTCTATGTTTTCCATCATGATTTATATTGATGTTATTATATAATTTTCAATAAGTATTGAAATACAATTGGCATTACATCCCCCCCCCCCCCCGCCCCATTTTCTTCCACAATAGGCTGCATTTAAAATTGTTAAAATATCATTTTTAGTTTGATTTTTATGAGCTTTTTTCCATATCTTGGTAAATTCGTTGAATTCGTACGGTTATCTGCGCATAAGCAGTCGTTTTTCGCTCGGCACTAAAAGGGTTAAATTGGTAGACGTGTGTAGAAATCTTACATATTACACGAAGCACTAACAAGTAGAAATTGAAATTTAATTTGTCTTTAACGGAGGGTTGACGCTACGGAACATCCAGTTATATATTCGTAAAATTGAACGTACACCTATGTTCGTAGTAAACATTTTTGGGAGAATGAATAAAAATATGCATTTAATTTAAGAGTAAAAGAGTAATGTATATTTGTTTGCAGAGCTTAACAAGAGATTGATAAAAGAAACTTTAAATATTATTAAGTATTTGGGTGTACACAACTAAAATTATAAAAATACAAATTTTGTTCTAGCATTAATTGAGCGTATATATTCATATTTAGAAATTATAACACACGAATGAATAAATATTATTTTATTGCACAGCCTTCGGCTTTAGTGATAGTCAATAACCGTGAGGGCGTAGACTGGATCAATTCTTTAACGAAGAAGGGCAATATATTCTATTTCTCGTGTAATTTTAGTTTTAACTATTCTATATTCGTAAAATTGTGATAACAGCTTTGATTTCCTTTCCCTCCAGACATGTTCGATTGGGTTAAGATTGTGTGATCGGTAAGGGATTTTTAATAATATAAATTTTGATATATTACATATTAACCATTTTTGCATTAAATACAATGCATGTTTCTTTATGATCTCCTTACTGTAATATCCTACAAACTATTTCTACCGATATGTGTTTTCTAATTCGTATTGAAATTTCCATTTTTGAATTTTTCACGTTTGTTCCCGAATTTATTTTAATCTGTCTGAAAATAAATTGATTATCCATGTCGAATAATAACTTTGTTTCCTCTTCCAGATGTATTACGAATTGTTCTTTTATACCGATAACTATTTATCACAATTAGTTAAAAGTTTAGCCTACCCACCGATTTTGATAATTTTCAGATATGTTATAAAGAACAAGATTTCAAACACTTTTTTTCTCTGCATGTACATGGCGGTCGGTCTTAATTTCCAAGATATTCGCAAAATATTTCAGTTGGTACTGTGAATCCGACTTTGCGAAAGTATTTTTTCAAGTATGCATCGTTTCTATAAATATGTACGTCACAACAGCTACTAACAGTGGTAATCAATTTTATATGACGGTTGGATCAAACGAAAAATCACGTTGGCTGCGTGGTATCGTAATTTAATGTAGACGAGAGAATCTTAGCCTTATCTTAACCTAATTCGCAATTATCATAATTGTATTAATTTTTACGAATTAGGTTAAAGCCATTTTTTCTCTCGTTTTCATGTCAACTTGGAATCGATTATAAATCGTTAATAAGTTTATAGAAACAGTAGATAAATTAACTGCCATGAATGTGCGTGTATAGACACAATTCAACGTGTTGTACCGATAGAATTTTTTAAATATTTCGAAAATAAAGGTCGACCGTCATAATCGTGCAAAAGAAAAATTTATTCCAAATCTTGTCCTTTATAACATATTCAAAAATCATTAAAATCAGTGGTTAGGTAAAACTTCTAAATCATTATTGTATATTGTTATTAACTCTTTCGTCTATTTTTACTACAACATAATCGCGTACTTAATTTTGTGAGTAACTATGCGTAGATGTAGGTTTAGAGTTTAGAAGGGAGAAGGGAGAAGAGGAAGCACATCTAGAAACATAAATTTGCAGCATTTGTATTGTGGCTCTTTTATATCATAGTCTATTCATCGTTCCCGCTGTTTTCACTCGCTCTAGTTTTTGACTTATCTCCATAGACAAGCGAGAACACAAAAATTCATATTTATCCTCTGCTTACTAATGATAGGTTTTTCCCAAAATTCTCCAGACGTTTTCGGAAAACCAGAGCCACCAGTTAAGATCAGGTATCACGCAGTGTACAAGCTATGTATGTAAATGAGCGAGACTGCACCATGGTATTTAGTTACCATTTTCTCATATATACACATATGAAACACGTTGTCGAGCTGCATTATTGTTGCTTTAAAAAAGACTAAAACTATCCATGTTACATATAACGTCATACTTAACAATTAATGCAATATATAACAGTTTCTTTTATTGTGTCACAAATTCTCTCTCTCTCTCTCTCTCTCTCTCTCTCTCTCTCTCTCTCTTGCGGTGAAGGAAGTTTCAAATTACTAATGAGTTATCATAGAAATAATTTTTTACTTTATCTACCAATAGTAAAGTTATAAAACTACTAAGGCCAGTGAGGTCCTTACATTAAAATGATATCAAACCTGATATGAACATATTTGAATGATTTTGAGTATAACGACTTAAAATGAAAGTAGAAAAGTAAAAGAAAATAGCAACAAGTATTTCTATAACTGCTTTATACAATAGTTTTATACAAAAATAAAATGTGGTAAAAATTACTGAATTGTATTTCTTTCTACAAAAACAAGTTAAAACTGTCTGTATGATCATTATCATATAATGTATAAAATATCTACTCCACAATGAAGTATTAACTGCATGTTTTCCCCATTGCTCACTCTCTCTAACCGTTCCCTATGCGTTCTCACTGTTTTTACTTTTTTGCACTTTCTTCCTCGATATAAACATAGGTATAGAGAGTCATTTTCCTTTTTATTACGTTACCATCTGATATCGATCCAGTGACTCAATGAAAGAGACTAGATATCGAATAGATTGTGTTTTAGCTTAATATTCTAAAGTTTGTTAAAGTACTGTCATGCAGTTTTTCTGTTTCATGACATTAATTATGTTTGTATATGTTTTATGGTATTCTTACACAAACACTTTTGACTATAATTTCGGAGAGCAGTATGTATTTCTAAAGGTACACTATATTAATTTGCAAAATAACTATTAAAAAAAGTACATTATTCTGTTTAGAAAAATAACGATTATCATCAAATATTGAAACTATTCTACCTGTGACATAATTATGCTCACTGTCTAATATTTTTTTTTTTAATTTTACAATTTTCATCTATAATATTCATTTTATAGCAAAGAAGACGAAAATCGAAATTACTGAAAACTATCAATAAAATTCCAACTATGTTTCGGTAAACGATAGGATATGCAAAAGTCTATTTTATATTGTAAAATTATTTTACAGATTTATGGAATAGAAGCTTTGAAGAATACAACTTTAAAGTCATTAGGACTTACTAGTGGTAAAGCTATATTACGTCTTATGTACCGAGATCCTCTCCAACCAAAAAATCAAATTGTTCTAAAAATTGATTCGAACAAAGTATCAAATCCCACAATTCTGTCGAAAAAGGAATCACAGAAATCAAAAGAATTAGAAGCTTCTTTTCAAAATGTAGACGTTACCACAGAAGTATTAGTAACCTCGAATAAAGAAAATAAAATTTTTGCAACAGAGGAAAATCAAACAATACCATCAACTAGTAAAAACTACGCCATTGCTAACAGCCAAATTGTATCAAATTTTTCCACTAAGAATGAAGTAACAAATATAAATAAAATAGAATTTGTAAGATTTATTTATATAAAAACTTAGATCTAAAATATATGTATTATTTATAGCTTTTTATTGTAGTTAGGCGAGAGAAATGCTTTAATATTCGACCATGCTTCACTTCAAGCATTACCTAAAGAAGAATTACCAGACGATTTTTTCGATTTAACAGTTGATGATGCAAAAGTATTATTAAGAGATGCTAAACGTTATAGAGAAAACCTAGAAGAAGCCCCTCTTTTAACAAATGTTCAACGACAATTCAATGAAGAAAAAAGAATATTAAATCAATTAAATAAGTATCGTTATACAATAATTCGCATACAATTCCCAGATCAATTTATTCTTCAAGGTTTATTTCGGCCGTTGGAAACTGTACAAACGATACAAAATTTTGTAAAAGACTATTTGACTGATCCGAATGATGACTTCATAATTTGTAAGTAAGGGTAATATATAACAACTATAATTTGAGCCAGTATGTTAACACATAAATATCTTTAAAATTATAGGTATTAAAGAAAATTTGTTTTTAATGAAATTTGATTAAATCAGATCTTATTCGTATATTTATATTTTGAAACAGTATAATAACATATTATTGTGATTCTTCAAATAGACATTCCACAAAATGATACATTCAAATTACCTTGATATTATCGCAATTACCTTTTTCAATTTATGAACGCTTACATAACCGACGACATACCGTAATTTGTTTACTAATACAATAATATCGTTGGATAGTTGTATATACGAAAAATAATTTAAGATAAATTTAAAGAAGTAAATATGATGTTCATATCTCAGAAGTACTTAAGGCTATAAAAAAATGATTACATGTATATAATTTTTTATATGAAATTCTGGAAATTGAAAGTTTTTTCGCAAAAGTTGTTTGTCTGCCAATGTTTGCGTCAACGTAGAAGATGAGCTGAAAATATGAATACCTAAGTGCTAACATTGACAACAATGCATGTGTTGTACATTGTCCGATGGATTGTACAATAATGAAATTGTTAATTTAAATAAGAAAAGTCTTCGTAAACGATACCGTAAAAATGTGTGATTCCTGGTATGAAATAATTTTCGACAACATCAGCAATTTTCAATGCTCAATTAAAAAGAGAGAGTGTTTAAACTCGTTTAAATCGGACGAGCGTCTTTGATTTAAACGATACGTGACAAACGGGTCATTCAATAGTAGACGATACACAGGTCATTCTACACCAAATTGTGGTAAATCACTTTTTGGGTTTGATTTTATAAATTTTGATAAAATTGGAATATTATATACGCTGCACGAAATTAATGGGTGTCTACGTTATCATTTTACTGGTTTCGAATTCTTCTAAGCACTACAGAACATAATTGTGGAATTGTTGCCTATTTTGGCAAAAACCATTCATAAAAATGAATGTAAGTATCAACCGTACTGAATTTGTCGTTTTTTAATTTTGTTGAGAAGGATCGAATAACCGTGATAAATTATCTATTACACCGAAAAAGTTGTTTTTGCACACAACCAATT
Organism: Ptiloglossa arizonensis; assembly: GCF_051014685.1. Classification (NCBI taxonomy): domain Eukaryota; kingdom Metazoa; phylum Arthropoda; class Insecta; order Hymenoptera; family Colletidae; genus Ptiloglossa; species Ptiloglossa arizonensis. The sequence continues at coordinate 1,946,851 of NC_135056.1, read as the reverse complement.
ATAAACAAATACTTACTTTACAAATTTCAAAGTGAAAAGAAACTTCAACAAATTTTATAAAATTAATTAGATTTTATAAACGCAAAAATTCTTGCTTTGTTTTGTAAAGTTTCCGAGAAACTTTTACTTGACATATAAAATATTGTAAGTGGGCACATCTAGTGGCAGAGCTCTGCCACCGTTCATTTCTTTCATTAGAACAACATAGATCTTTGCATTTTTAGAGAGCACATATAAATACAAATAACATTTGAAAGTTTTTTCCTGTCACACATAATTTAAGATGCATAATGGTATAGAATTCAATCAAGAATTACATTTGGAAACTATTAATTGAAACAATTCCTGTACTTTCCAAACAATTATTTATTCTTTTCTGTGTGCTTTCTCGAACTTTCAAGGACAGTCGTAAAGTGTCAGAGATACCATTTAAAATCCATTATTTCATATTCTCTCTTATTATAAAAAAAAAAAAATCGTAAGGTAATAGATTCGTTGTGATTTTTTCCAAATAGTTTATCAAATAATGTCATTTGTTTGTTCGAAACGTTTCAAAGAAATGTGATTCATTTTTAGATAAACTATCCAGAAATGCACGGGTTTATGTGCCGCCTTATTAAAAAAATAAAGGGTGGTATCCTTTTGCTCCCTTGAGATATCTTATATGTCACATAATTGGCTCCCATAAGCTCTATAAAACCAAGTGATTATGCTCCTACCTCTAATAGGTTCCAAAAAAACACTTTTTAATATTTTAGTTAGTTCATTCTTATACTATAAAGGAATGAAGGTGATGTGTCTGTTATTCCATCGAAATTACTATACATTTTTCAGAATCTGCCGTGTTTTTCATTTTATTCAGATACAAATTTTATGTTTCGATAATGTAAAAGTGTGTTTGGAAAACTCGTCAAAAGAAAATGTAATCGTATTTAATTTTTGAAAGTGGATTATGCAATTAGAGTCAAAAAGTTTTCAAAATATAGGCAAATGTTGTCAAATCCGAGACAAGACTGACGTATTCAAACATAATAATTTGGGATCAGTGACTCACACATATTCAATTTAAAAATATTTTTCAATCCATAATCTAAAACACTGCGATGTTTAGTTACTACTGCTTTAGTCGCAAATATTTATCGCCGTCGTAGATATCGTTGAATTTCTAGCAATTAAAGTAATATCACGATTATTGTGAAAGTGTGCATGAAGTTCTTGGCACTTGAACAGTTTCAATTACCGATCGTGAGCCTTATTTCTCTCAGTTGCCATGTCCGTTGGAGCTACGATAAAAAAAACAAACCATCACTATTGATAGTGATGCTTTATCACTTATGAGTTACTTTCGAAATCATCAATTCGAACAGTCGACAGATGTGAATTTAAAAACCAATTGGCCGAATTTAAAAACATTTCTATTTCTCATTGTATCTTTGTGAGAGTATTATTAATGAGTTTGTAAGATTTTCCTGATTAAAAGTAAGCCAGAACATGATCCTACTCGGACTATTTTTAATTATATGTAATTGAAAGTTTATTAGAAATGATTCAATTAAATTTTAATTAAAAATAGTCCGAACGAGATCCTGTTTACATATACTTTCACCCCAAAGAACTCGCAAATCAATTAAGGAAGCAGGACAGTTTGAAATTTAAAAAGAATTGATTTATTTTTATCTTAAATAGTAGTTTGAATCCTTAAGAATAAAATGTGAAAGGTCCCAATCTTTAAAAGAATCTATTTTTGGAGGTAAGAAGAGCATAACAGATTTGTATACATGTATGCCGCAACATTTAGTCAACCGATTACTTTGAATTTTTTTAGATATCTTTACTATAACATTGTTAGGAAATGACATAGCAATTTTTTTTAAATTTTAATTATATCGGGAAAAAAAGACATAAATTTTTCGTCCAAATTCGACTTCTCAGAAACAAATAGTTGCCAGTTTGACAATTTTCATAAAACTCAAATTGTGCAAATCTCTAGAGAACATATTGTAATTTTTAGCATTTTTTATACAATATTTCTGTTACACCTCGTTCCGTTTGGTTAGAATCGTGCACACCAATAGGCAATATCGGAAGATGATCATTGAAAACAATTACGTCTCAAACGCAAAGAACGACCATTTTCTAAAAAATTACTGTTTTTTGTAATTCGTACTATTGTAAATTGAGTAAAAAAAACTTATATTAACCAAATATTTACTTTCGCTTTGGTGTTAATTTATAATATGTATTATTTTTTAACACGTTAAACAGACCTGTTCCTTTAATATTGCTCGATTTTATCAAGGGACATATATAAGGAAAGACAAGGTATAATGAACACTTTGTTTTAAATTGGACGAACAAACAAAACGTGAGACAAAAATAATAACTTTCCTGTACAGGTGTCTTATGTGACTCTTTAATTATAGAAAATGAGATTTAAAGTTGAGAAAAATATTTAGTAAATAAAAAAACCAAGATCTGAAAGTATTGACATATCGTCCTCAGAAAAATGGTACAGGAAAATCGAACACTTATTTCAAATCGTAAAGAATGGAAAATCTTTATCTTTTTTTTCAGTGAAAACTCAAATTTTTATATAATAATAATATGAAAAATTGTTTAAATCATGAAAATTGCATAAAATAATAATAATATCAATAATACATATAACAAAAAGTATAATAAGGAAAGACACACACACACATCCAGTCAAATATCTTGAAAACCGTTGATGATAGTGAAAAATATTTGAAATAAAAATTAAATGGTTTCAAGAGGGACATAATCTAATAATGTTAGTAATATTTTCCTATGTCGATGTGTAAGAAGATATGACGGTCAACTTCATTCTTTTAAATAGAATCGCATATTTTTTGTTACATCAATCGATGCAGCTTGTTATTTTCTACATAAAAATACTAAATCATTTATTGCACAAAATCATTGATTTAGAAGATATTTTAATTTTAGTATTAAGAAATAGCCAATACGCGTTGTATCTGAGATATCGTGTCCTAATAGATGTTTGTAAACAAATGTTAATCTGTAGTCTATCAGACATTTCTAAGCGATGAATCGTTCACTTTTCGTCTTACAAAAGAAATTGTTGATACGATTATGATATCGGGGGAATGCCGGGGTCAGTGCAGAGAAGCTGCACAACGATATTGTGTGAGGTATCAACGACATCCAAACCATAGTGTCATTGCCCGATGTCGAATATACAGAATATCACGCTATTAGTGTCAGATCTTTAAATCCTACCGTTAGTACTCGAGAAATTGAAAGATTACACAACATTTCTCAGTCTATAGTTTGTAGAATATTAAGAAGAAATCGATTTCATCCATATCATATCTCCTTACGTAAAGAATTAAATGACAGTGATTTTGATCGCCGTTTCCGATTTTGTAGATGAGCACATCGTACAGTGTGCCGAGATCCATTATTTTTTCGACATGTTTCGTTCTTCAATGAGGTCAATTTTAATAACAGGAGAAATTACTGTTATTGGTGTGACAATAATTCACGCTGGCTTCATTTTGTTCCACATCAACACAGGTGGTCTTTCAATGTGTAGTGTGGAATTCTTAATAGGTATCATCGGTTCATACTTTTTCGATAATATTTCCATTGAATAAACGTACAATGAGTTCATTCGAGATAAACTTTGAAAATTGCTACATGACGTTGATTTAGCAACGAGAAAACGAATGTGGTTTCAACAGGATGGGGCTTCGGTCCATTATGATCGTAGAGTTCACGCCACATTAAATCTGGAACGGCGCATGGTTGGCGACCGTAATAAATAAGAAAAATGTGTACAAGTCTTAAAAAACGATTTTATGCGTTTATGATTTTCACGTGCGCGATACACTTCGCAACAGGAAATATCGCCAACTGTGTACTACTAGAGGTTTGGCTGCGCCGATTATGCGGTCCGGAAAATTCCGGATACATACATATTATACATATACAGTCTGTCTAACAAGAGCGTGTACGACAAAACTTTTTCCTATGAATTGTTAGCTGGGAAATTGCCACTCGGGCGTACTCAGTTATCGCCTATTCTTGGTCAGAGCATTACATATTTTGAGAGTTAGACATTACGAGTGTCGCATATGCATCACGTTACGAAGTAGTGTTTCTGTGTTCGCATCCAAAAGGACCAAAAATCTCATACTCAGCGACTGCTAAATACATGAAAAAGTCGAAAAAATTGGTTAGTAAGTGGGTGAATCGATATTTGGAGGTAAAAAAGGTCGATGAGCTGCCAGATCGTGGCATTACACCAAAGACATCGAAAAAGGAAGACAAACTGATACTACGGACATTGGAGAAAATTCCTGGTCTATCCTTACTTTGGGGGCAAGTAATCTTACGTAAAAAAGGTGTGAATATATAATGCGAAACCATAAGAAGACGTTTATTGGCCAATAATGTGAAATTTCGTAGCACATTAAAAAAACTGTGCGCTACTGTGCGACAAACGTGTCGAAAAAAGACTCGCTTGGGCGAGAGGAAATTCGGACCGCGATTGGGACAACGTCATTTTTTCCGACGAGGCTTCTTTTTGGGCACGTTCTTCGGTAACTCATACCTGGTGTACTCTTGCAAACAGACTCGTGTAACGAGCCGTTAAACACTCGGTAAAGGTGCACGTTTGGGGTTGTTTCTCGAAACAGGGATTCGGAACTTTACACATGCTTACAGACAACCTGAATACTGCCAAAATGGTTAAAATCTATCAGAGGGCTTTATTACCGTCTGCCCAAAGGTGGTTTACAAGTAGAAATGAAAATTGATTATTACAAGAAGACAACGACCCGAAGCATCGAAGCCGACTGTGCACTGCGTGGAACGAAGAAAATGGTGTCGATGTGCTTGATTGGCCTCCACAATCGCCAGGTGCAAATACGATCGCAAAATGTTTGGGCTATTATAAAATTCAAGTTGAGGAGAAAGAAAATCTACACAGTTGAGCATCTGTTCCGACAAATTCGACCGGTGTGGAGATCTTTGTCCCAAAATTGTGCAACGAAACTAATAGAAAGTATGCCTCGGAGATGTCAATTAATTATTGATAACGAGGGCGATTGGACATCGTATTAGTAATAAAGCGTCTTAGTCCATATCATAAAGAATATGTGTATTTTTTTTCAACTCAATATCCCAAATAGTTTGCGAGTTTTGCCGTACACGCTCTTGTTAGACAGACTGTATATATAGACCCGAAACGAAACGTTTCGCCAGTTTTTTGTCTAACCAACTCACGGTAGATAGTTGCTTCGACGATCGACCGAATAGTTCTGTCCAAATACAGTACATTACCAAAACTTTATGCGACACTTTAATTTGTAACCTTTCTAACGTTAGAAACCGTTTCGAAACCGTTGGATTGGACGAAATGGACGTATTTTTGTCAAGATCGCTAGATCAGATCTTCAGATTTTTTTTTCTACGAGGGTACCTGAAAAATAAAATTTACGTATACAATTGCACCATTCCGGGTGATCTAAAACAAAAGATTCTGGATACTTACAAAGAAATTTCTATGGAAAGACTGGAAAACGTTGAAAGATCTTTTAAAGACTGAGTAAATCTTTGCATTCAGAGTCATATCTTTGAATATCAACTTTAGATGCGTGAATACTCCTCTTTAGATATACTAAGCATTACTAAAATTAAAATATCTCCTAAATCAATGATTTTGTGCAATAAGTGATTTAGTATTTTTATGCAGAATATAACAAGCTACATCGACTGGTAAAACAAAAAAAATGTAATTCTATTTCAAAAAATGAAATTAACCTTCATACTTTATTTATGGGTTTACTTAAACAAATCTAATTAATATCAGATTATGTGCGCCCTAAAACCATTTAACTTTTATTTCAAATTTTTGTCAGTATCATCAACGATTTTCAAGATATTTGACTGAATCGATTTAAATGGGTCACCCTCTATAACTCATCGTCTTTTTCTGCACTAGAAAAAGTTTGTCCCCACTTGATGGGAAGGTAAATGCTAATGTTGAAGTTTGTGTTTCACCATCTGTGGAAGTGAAAAAGTTGAAGTTCTTCATATCGAGCACCTTGTTCTCTGGACGTTGGTGGTGATTCACGTGTAGTATTCAAATTTAATTCTACAAAGATATTCATATGTAAATTATTTTTGCGCTTTAACACTGTACATATATACAGTAAAAGAAATACTTTCATTTTTCTTAAAATATAGATACTCCATTTCGTCCTGCTTTCACAAACAGTTTAATATTTTCACTTTGACTTGAGGTACCGAGTCCGTTGACACGACAAATTATAATATTGTCTCGTTATAAGTTGTCATTTATGTTTCGTTGTAAATTGTCTCTCTATTCCTTCCACTATTTTTGTAGTTGCCACGGCGAATGCGGCAGATTGCGAATGAGCGAAAGAGCACATGACAACGACAAACCATAAAGTTCGCTCGAGACTTTGTTGATTATAATAATTAATCTTATATTGTGACGATCTTTCTTTTTCCTGTAATAATAAATCCGTGAGTGGATTTCTCATTGTCCGCTGTTCTAAACACCACGTTTGAAGGTGGTTTTCCAAATCCTCAAAACTGTATGTTCTTCTGTTAATTAATCCGAATTCACGGATTCGTTTTGATCTATAGCTTCTTAATTTACTTTCCTCGCATTGAATGCATCGAACTATTTCTATACAGATTTGGTACTGCTCTGCTAAATTGGGTATAGTTCCTTCCGCCGCGTTCAACTTGTTGAGAATTGCAATCTTCCTTCCTATCGTTAATGAGGTTCTTTTCCGGACCGTGATAATTTAACAATAATTTGACTGTAATAATATACGCATACACGCATAGCGCAACTAAGATATTAATCACTAAAGTTAATAACTAAAAATAATATTTATAGATGTTCATATATTAATAATTAACAAGAAATAAGTCTTTTAAGTTTTTCTATGTACCCAAAAATTCAAATATTATAGTATGATAAATTATGGGGCAAATGGACGACTTGAGTGTCAGATGTGTGTGAGAGAGAAAGCGTGAGAACATAGAATCGGGAATATAAAGGGTACTGTAGCGTTGAACGGGGGATTGTTGTACAGCATGTCATTGGTCGAAGCAATATGTCTCTGGTCGAGAGTCATTGTTGGTAGTTGTTGATCAGTCTTGAATTTAGTCTCGATAGTCATACACGTATATTCTCATAATTATAATCATTATAATTTTTCCACAGTATTGCATGTATTACTCGCTGAAATTTTCTAAAGACGTGAAAAAAAAATTCTAAAAATCACAGTTTTGTTCGGGAGTCCTCAAGTAACTGCTACGTAGTCAAACGCGATGTTTTTATTAGAAGGTCTTGTTCGCTGGATAAAGCAACGACGAGTTGTGTACTGTTTCCAAATTTTCCCTTATGTTGTTTGAAACGAACCTTCAACGACCAATAAGGTCAATAAGGTCAACGACCACCAAGCCACGCTACGTGACTTTAAGCCGTTAGTTATTGGGAATTGTACGAGGTACATCGGGAATTAGAAAAAAGAAATCAAACGAGTCGTACCAGGAATATATCTATTAAATTTTGGAGATTGCGAGTCGAAGTTGAAGTAAATCGAGTAGACCTATCGCATGTAGTAGTTCCCGAATATAAAGGAAAACTAGAAAACCTGGTTGATCAGTGCGGACCTGATAAAACGCGCGAGATAGGGGAAACAGTAAGTCTCATTCTTTTCGATGGTATACCCATTTATGAGAAGCCGCGAAGACTATCCCCTCAAAAGAAGTCCGAAGTTGATAAACAAATAACGTTATGGCTAAGGGACGGGATCGTGCAACCTTCACATTCGGATTATGCGAGTCCAGTAGTATTAATAAGGAAAAAGGATGGTTCAACGAGAATTTACATTGATGATAGACAGTTGAATAAAAAAGTTGTAAAAGATAGGTATCCTCTGCCAATGATAGAGGATCGATTAAATTTATTACAAAGCGCAAAGGTATTTAGCACATTAGATTTAAAAAATAGATTCTTTTACGTTCCTATTCAAGAGAATAGTAGAAAATATACCGCGTTAATTGTGTCTAATGATCGTTACGAATTCCTAAATATGTTTGTTTTTAAAGTGTTGCTAGTAGCCAGGACTGCTCTTACATATATGGACGATTTAATAGTCCTGTTAGTTGATTTTACGCGCGGAATTGATAATCTGGAGTCCGTGTTGCTTGTCGTTTCTCAGTACAGATTGGAAATCAATTGGAGCAAGTATAGTTTTTTGAAAACTAGAATACAGTACCTTGGGCATATTGTCGAAAATGGCTGCATACAGCGGTCGAAATGTAAAACCAAGTCAGTGATGAAGTTCTCGAAGCCTCACTGCGTAAAGGATATTGAAAGTTTTTTTAAGTTTAACGGAGTATTTTAGAAAATTTATTTGTCAGTATTCGACTATTGCACAATTGCTGTCAAATTTGTTGAAGAGGAATGTTGGGTTTAAATTTGATTCGATTGAATATGAAACGTTTAACAGACTCAAATTAACTTTAAGTAGCGCACCACTGTTCAGATTGTATTATATAGAGCCGAGACTGAGTTGCTTACCGAGGTGTCTAGTTTAGGATACGGAGCGATTTTATTATAGCGAAATAGCGAAAACGATGCTTTTCACCCAGTGTATTATGCTAACGGGAAACCTACACCTGCAGAAGAGAAGTACTCGTTAAAGTATTAGCGATTGTAAATTCATTGAGAAAATGTGGATATATTTGCTGGGTATCCCTTTCAACATAGTTACAGATTGTCAAGCGTTTACGTTAACAATGAGTAAAAAAGAATTGTGCGTGCGAGTGGCTAGGTGGGCGCTTCTGTTAGAGAAATTTCAATATATTATAGAATCGAGCATAGACCGAGTAAAAGCATAATGCACGTAGAGGCGTTCAATAGAAACTTATTACCCGCGATTATGCTAGTGGAGGAGAATGAAGTTGGCACTATTGTTTGATTGCGCAGAGTCCAAAGGGACGACGATGACCTGCAAAGGATATATAATAACAGCGAGAAATGTCGAGCGAACAACTATGTTGTAAAGAATGGTATTCTATATAAGGGCGTAAATGACACACCCTTGATAGTTGCATTTGCTGTTTGGAACGCATGTACGAATGCGCGAGGATCTTGAAATCCGTCAGCTGTTAGAGAACGAATGAGTGACCGTGTTAAAATCACGATGAATTGCGAGTGCGAGCGAAGGAGTAAAATTGCTGAAGTCCAAGCGCAGAACAGGAAAACGATTCAGTAGGAATCGCAAGCTGGCGCCGGAATTAGTAGACAAGGGTAGTTGATGACGATTAAAAGAACACAGACAGTTGCAGGCTAAATACCTTGGGCCTTACCGCGTGGCAAAAAGCCTACGAAATGATCGTTACATAGGGCACAAGATTAGAGAGCATCGACATTCGGATGTTCACACGCAGTACCTAGCCTGTCATAAATCGTTCGATAAAAAATAGGCTGGGTTTAATTGCCTTGACAACTCTTAAAAATTTGCTAACGCTAACAGCCTATTCATTAAGAACTTTTACAGAAATAACCGGATTAACTTCATCTTTTCTGAAAAAGATACGAATATTTAAAGTCGAAAAAACCATTGTCAATCTTCTTTTCCGAAATAAGATACAATTAAAGGTATTGGAAAATAATATCGTTTTGTTTTTGTTTTTTTTTTCAAGTACAATTTATTAACATTTTTTAAAATTTAAATAACCTTTCCTTAAAAAAAAAAAATATTTAGTTTCTTGTATCCCTATATAAACGTAAGTGATGAAGACTTGAGCGACTCTTTATGATTTGTTGTCGTTGTCTGCGGTCTGGCTAATTTGGAGTATATAGCACTCGCGCACTCACCGCGGCAAAGAACAGAACTACAAAATAGAGGAGTGTTACATTATATGTGTGCCTGTCCCCCCAATTGAATGGTTTATGACGAGACAATACTGTATATAGCAAGAACTATAGAATGCAATATTTTACTTCCCGTTGTGGTTTCTTAATAAACAAGTTAAAAAAAAATAATTATCACAGTACTACTACATCAAGATTTTCAAAGTACAAATATCTACACTTTGATACTCGCCAAAAAACGTTCGCATCGTGCTATAATCGATAAGAGAAATGCTTTGACGATTTGTTTAATCTGCTGCTATATGATACAAATTCGATTTCCAACACTTATTTATCTAAACCAATGGCGTTCCACTTTATCCTATTTTCCCCTAATGGAAAATATACGAAAATTTAATTCGCATTAATGTTAGCACATCGATACTCGTTTGCCACCGCTTTGAAGCTTTGGTCACGGCCAATCGATTTTTCAGCTACAGGTGTGTGTTTGTGTCGGACTCGCTCATTTTCATTGTTGTATTCCATTCATTGTCCTCTTCGAGTGACCCAGTTGTTTTGAACCAGTTCTGAGAACAAATTCTGAACCTATAGTTCGTTCAATGAGTCAAATTACTAATTATAAACAAACATTTACACAATTTAAAGTTATTTCAGTTATTAACCGGCATAAATATATATTAATCAAAAAAAGTACAGCATTTATTCATTGAAAACTAAATTTGATTTATACGCTAAGAACGCTGTGAACGAGTCGAAAGAACTCAAAATAAGCAGAGAACTAATACTTTGTCTCGCTCCATTTTCCAGACGCCTGATACCATTTTTCGCATACAAAAATACTTCGTCTGTTTTGTAACATATTTCGTATTCAATCTCTCTGGCTTGCTCTCTTTTTTGGCAAGCAAGAAGAAACAACCACTCCGGAATATATATATATATATAACACATGCTATGCCTGAACCACTTGCTCTCAACGAATAAATACTCTATAACTTATCTGATAGCTGATGATAACTAATCCAAAGATATCCCCGACTTCTTGAGGTGGGGTCAAGGGAAGTGTGGAATTCCTGCATCCGGCTGTATCAAATGCGGAGCTTCACCCCCCCCCCCCCCCCAGTAATCATCCTCGCACAATTTCAGGAGAACACCGGGAACTGTAAACAGCATAACATTCGGTCTTTCTCTCCCCTGTGCAACTCGTTATCAGTGCCTGGTCCGTGTCTTCGCTTCAAGGAGGCATTTACCGCTCCCTCGGATTATCACCAGCATTGAAACGCCTAGCGGCGGGGCAAGACCGCGCTTCTTTACCATCTCTTTTTTCGGGAGGCCGCACGAAGGGCACATCCTCCAATTCGTTGCCAGTGCGGTATTTATGTATTATTTCATTCTTCTGAAGAGGAGGGACAGGTCCTAAGAGAAGGAGGGACTAGCCCTCAACCAGTCCTCTGCCCGAGGGAATTCTTTTTTTCTTACATAGAGGAAATCAAAAGGCTTCTCCGACTCTTGGGGTAGGGACAAAAGGAGCGTGAAATTTCCCGCATCCAGAAACACTAAATGCGGGGGGGGGGGGGCACCAAGAATTAAAAACATTAAAACTTCCAATGCCCCCCGCCTGTGCAGTGCGGTTTCTGCTCCCTGTCACATTCTCGTTGGAAAGGGGCAGTAAGAGGCCCCGCTCCCAACAGGGCCACAGTGCCTTGCTATTACTTTTCGTAGAGGGCCGCACAAATAGCAGCCATGAGCCCCAATATTACGACCGTCCATGACACCCATAGCCGCGCCCAACAGCATGGGGACGTAAAATGCCGCTGTCGGTGCGGCACTTATCTTGTGTCCACCCTCGAGGGAAGGGGTCAGCCCTCCCCGCGAGAACGGTTCCCTCTCAAACCCAGTGGACCTTTACACCATCTTAAGTAGCAAGTAATGTTCCGTGTACTCTAGGTACCAACCTGAAATAAAAAAAAGGTCTCGATGTCTAAAACAGTATCACTTTTCTGATTCCATGTATATTATAAAAATCAAAGTTACTTGTTTTCATGACATCTAATAATACCCCGGAATGTTAAAGCAATTCAGCACTTGAACTTAATAACTCCATTTTATAAACACATTCCATGTACAGTATTATCATGTTGCGAAAAGAAGGCACAAGTTGTTTACATTGACGCTCTGCCTGTACATTTGTAACACCATGGTTACAAATTGTGCCACGTATAAGAAATTGTTCTTTACAAAAGTATTATCCGTCCACGAAAAGAAGGCACAGCGTGGTTAGATTCTCGCTACTCTCGTAGTCCTACGATCGCAAGCAAGAATCGCTATTGGCCGAAGACAATTACAAAGACCGAGGTTGGTGATCCCAAGTCCGAATAAAAACGAATTTATAGCAAGATACATCGTCATAGCTTACGGTGTAGCATAGATACATTTGTTTACGATTTAGGTATTACCGCTGATTTGATACGTTGCTCGTAATGAAAAAATAAAAAATATAATTTAATATGCGTAATAATCATAATATTTTGAAAATTATTTATAGCGAAAAGAACTAAATTGTATTTATTAAAAATAATATAAATTCGTTGCTGGTAAGATCAACTGATCTATTAATGATATGATACAATAATCGCTCACTAGTGACTCTCGCTACGTCGCATAGTGGTTCAATGTAATGGTTATGCTTGTTTTAATTTTAGTATGACTTGTTTTTGTGTAAATTGTAATTATATAGAATTTATCTAGATAGAAGCGTAGTTATATTATTTTTGATAAGTACAAATTAGTTCATTTCTCTATAAATAATTTTCAAAATAATAATGATCGTTACGCATATTAAATTGTACTCATTTTTTCATTACGAGAAACTTATCGAATCAGTGATAGTAATTAAGCAGGAACGAAATAATTGTGTTTCTTAATAGCTAACATTTAATTAAAAAGTTAAGCCAATGACGCAGAGTTCTCTTTCAGTCGGTCTCGTTACGGTCGTCGTTGATCTTCGTCGTCGTCTTCGGCCAATGGCAATTCTTGCTTGCGATCGTATGAGGGGCAACGGACTACGGGCGGAGCATCGATGTAAACAACTTGTGCCTTCTTTTCGCAACATGATAATATCGTGCGTGACAGATAAGATGATATACGGGACGGCACAAAGGCAAAAGGGGTTCCTCGATCATTTCACCTATTCTCCATTTCAGAACTCCCGTAGTCACAATTGACATAGCACTAGAATTCCAGTACATATTTATAGGAGTTTTGTTCGATTGCTTATTGTCGATACATAAATCAGCGAATACGGGAATCCTACCACAGTCTTTTATATGATTATTTTCTTTATATTTCTATTTATTCATTTATATATTTAGTGAAAGTTTATTTTAGTAACTTTTCCCTAAATCAACTTGTTTTCCTTGTTTTTTTAACAAATGCTGTATTTCAGCATTAAAAGGAAATATAGATTGCTGACATTTCAGAAACCAATGTGTTTTTGCTGATTTTTTGTAAAAATCAACAAATTTATAAAAACTGCAAAATAAATAATTTTTATCTGAACAATAATTGCCGCTTGGTCTTAATTTTCAATAGCTGTAAAAATTTTTCGAGCTAAAAGACAACAATTAGTGATAGATTCAGAGCAGAAATTAAATGAATATAATCATAGAATTTAATACCTCTTGAACCCTTATTAAAAAACGCGTTAGATTAACTTTAAATTGTGAATACATTACAAATAATTTATAATAAATGTGTTTTTCATATCCCAAGAAAATTCATATAATTTCTTTAAACATTTTTAATTTATTTATTATATTATATTATTTATATATTTATTTAATTATATATTATGTAAAGTATTTTACATATTTATTTTTTACTATTGCCTTTAAACTCAAAATGTTAATTCAAAATAATTTGTTTCTCGCTAAAAGAATCTTATAAAATTAATAAGTGTTTGATTTTCTATTATTGTATATGTAATAAAAAGTAAAGAAATTTTATAATGCGTTAATAATAGTATTTCACTTAGATTCGAATCTACGTCAATGTTTTAAGATTCACCGCTCGCTTTGCACCATCTCACTTGCCTCGACACATCTTATTTCTTTTCTTTGTCAGCACTCTTATTAGTATGTGTGAGTACTTCTGCCAATCGTAACGCTACGTTGAAAAATGCATCTGAGACAAGGCGTGCACTTCCTGCTCTGCCCGAATTTCTTCCAAATATCAAATCTGTCACACACGATAAATAGTATTGAAGTAGATTAAGAGTATTGATAAAGAGTATTGAAGAGTAGCTAAGAATTCGGAGAACTATTGAGTCTATCATAAGTCTGTCACATTCTGAGATATGGATTTTGAGTTCCCAATCGTACAAGATGTAAATACTAAATGTTACACAAAATTCGACCGACAGACCGAGACAACCAACATTAACGGACCAATTGCATAAAATTCATCGGATTATTTTAACGAGATGTTAAATTTGGTGTTTTGTGATTCAAAATATATGATATATTATATAACACGTACATAAATATATAATTTCTGTCATCTTAATTTTTGTTTTTAGTTCACCAATATCTCGATGACGATTCCCATACATCATTCTTTTATACAGTTTATAATAGATATTTCTAAAGCATCGACTGATACCATATCGATCGATTCTGCCGCTTGGCACATTAATACTGAATCGGACAAAACTTCTATGAAAATTGTACTATTCCAGAATAGCTGCACGGAACGTGTTAAATTAAATCGAAGTCCAACATGTACGGGTCATTTTTTCGTAGTATTAAACAAGTTTACAAAACTTTATCTTGATCGGTAAAATACACTTGGTAACGTTCCCTTATCAGATATATTTTTAGAAAAATTTTTTGAAATCAACAATACCTACTCTAAACTGCATTTTTGATACACTTATAAAAGTTCTCTTTCAACTCAAAATATCTACAATTAGAATTTGTTTATAATCATTATGTTACAAGAATGACTTTTCTGCCTAATAAATAATTTATCATGTTAAATCGATCCTTCTCGACAAAAATAAAGAAACGACAAACTTAATATAGTTAATAGTTTTATAGATAAATATTATTAAAAAGTAAATAAAAATCACAAACTTTGCCATCCTTTTTTTTTGTTGACAAACTAAAATCAGCAAATTTTGCGTGGACAACATCATACTCAATCTTGTCAGAACCCCTGACATGTGGAAAAACTGATCAATTTAACGTGGAACGACATTATTTTACAAAATTAATAATCCTTTAATATATATAATGCGTAATAATAATATTAACTTGATTGAAAATAAAAAATACGCCTATTAACTGAATGTATCCTCTATTTCGTATGGCCCTGCAAAGTGTATTGTCATTAAAAATATTTATTAATACAAAGGGATACTTCACGAAAGTTAAATACGAAACAGAATGACATAATTTGTTTTATCATGTGTACTCGGAAACAAAATATGCAAACCACTTCTTGCCGCCTGAAAGGTGATAATTAAATGGTTATTCTACATGTAAAAATCAGACAAATATCAAGGATAACGAAATTGCATTTAAAACTTTGTGTCAAAGTTATTAATTGTTAAAAATACGCACAAAAGATATAAGAAATAATGGATTTAACTTGCAGCAGTCGCGCGTAGCATTTGTCTCACGGTGAGGGCAATGACCAGCAATGCTGTAGCCATTTAGAAGGATCTAATTTATTTCAAAGTCAACGTGCTAACTTACTCAGTGTCGCTTAACGTTGGAACCCCTCAGGTATCTGCTTCACTTTCCAATTTTTTTCTCGAACAAGGTTCCTTCGTCGTTAAAGAAATCGCGTAAAATTAAAGAGGCAACCGACCATGACAGGCCAGTGGTAAGAGCTATCTAGTGGCCACACAATACAAAATAGGGACAACTGCGACCAACAGCAAGCCAATAATTATTTTTTCCTGCAAATACTTCCTTATTCGTCTCTGGTAATTTCTTAAAAAGGGAGGAAAGGGTCTCACCGATTTCGATAATTTTTGAATATGTTATAGAAGTCGCCATTTCGAACCACTTTTTCCTATACACATAATCGCCGTTTGGTATTAATTTCCGAGATTTTCGCAAGAAACTATTGCTACTACTACAATGAATTGTCACATAGCTACATGTCCGTGGCAACGTTTTTTTATAAAAACTAAATTTGGGTAGAAATGATTTAACTACCCTGAACCTTACTCGAACCTAACTATTCTACCTAGTAACTAATATAATGAATTAGGTTTCAATTAAGTTTGAGTCGGTTTACCTAATTCAAACCTATTTCATTAAATTGGATATTATGTAGAATAGTTAGGTTTAAATAAGGTTCGGAGTAAATAAATCGATGTTTATAGAAATTGTAGGTAATCGGCGATCGAAAGCTTATGCGTATGTTACCACGGACACTTAGCTATAGAGTACAATCCATTATAGTAGTAACAATAGTTATTTCTGAAAATCTCGAAAACTAATCCCAAGCGACGATCATATACAGTTACTCATAAAAGTATCCGCTCACTCTATAAATGTAAGAGATTTTGCTTATTTAATTAATGTTATATGCAGAATTATCCGTTATAATCTATACTAGTATAATCCTTGATTAATATACTTTATTTAATCATTCACTAAACAGAAGCGTAATGTATCATTTATAAACTAAATATTGCTAATTGCGTACGTGACAAAAATATAAGCACAAAAGTATCCGTCCATCAAAGAAGATGAAGAGAAGATCGTTATGGTTTTCACTTGGTTTTGTTTTTCTAATGATCCCTTGTTTTATATAAGGTACTTCAAGTCAGTTGAATAAAACTTATTCGTTAGTAGACATATTTTATAAGAAAAATGGTGAAAATTAGAGAAACTACCATATCAGAAAAAAGGATAATTGTATTATTATTTAAAAATGGGAAATTTCAATGTGATACATCAAATATTGTTAAAATACCACATAGTACAGTGAAAGATAGTTAAAAAATATCAATGCATTAATAATGTGGTTAATAATCCTCGCAGTATTCGCCTAAAAATTTCAAGTCGCAGAGAAGAGCGGAAAATCATTCAAAATGTCAAAAAGAACCCGCAAATTTGTGCATCGGATATTTGCAAAGAGGTTACAAGCATTTGTTAAAAAAAAAAAAAAATGGAAAATATAGAAACCGTTAGGCGATCATTTAGTAAATCTGGTTACCATATTCGTATTGCCAGAAAAAAACAATGGGTTTCTGAGAAGAACAAGAAAAACAAGTAGAATTTATAAAAAATACTTAGACGCTTCTAAAGACTTTTGATATGAAGTTATTTTTAGTGACAAATGTAAATTTGAAATTTTTATTTCATCTGTCAAAGAAAAAGTTTGGAGACAACCAAAACTTGAAATGAATAAAGAAAACTTTCTACTGAGTATGATGGTGGTTTCATAATGATTTGGGAGTGTATGGAAAATTACAAAATAACTTTATCTTCCAATAAGGTAATTGCCCCAAACATTGTGCAAGAATTACAAAAGAATGGATCCTTTACAATGTATCAAAATCCTTAAGTATGCCACCTCAATCATCCGATGTCAATTCCATCGAGCATTTGTAGACAGAATTTAAACATTCTGTACAAAAACATAAACCAATCTCAAAAAAAATATTAAAAAATATATTGACAACAGAATGGAACAAAATGGATGAAAATTTTACAAAAAAATTAATCCAATCAATGCATAAAAGATTAATACGTACAGTAAGATCGCGAGAATATCTCACAAAGTATTAATGTGTGTAAATAAGTTTCTATAGAAGAAATGTTTATTCTGGGCGAATACTTTTATGTATGTTTTTTTGTTACAAGTACTAAAATTGTACTAATTTTAAGTACAATTAATAAAAGTTTATAGTAGTATAAATTATAATAGGTAATTACGAATGTAACATTTATTAAAAAAGCAAAGTATGTTATACTCATAAGGTGGACAGGTATTTTTGTTTGTATCTGTATGTAGAAAAAAAATGTTAATTTCTACAACATATTTAAAAATCATCTAAATCGGTGAGATCCCCCCGTTTTAAATAATTACTTTATCTTTTATTTATTTTTAAATTGTCACTCAGAGATAACTGTCACAACAGTCTGAGTGGCGTAATTGCCGCTTAGAAAATTGAAAATTTTCATTTCATATATACTGAATTGTCTTTACGCTATGGTAACGACAGATGATGGTGAGGACTGCATTTGACTCCGGAATCAAATTAGGATAGTATTGACTCAGGATGTTACGCGATGCTACTAGTTCTCTTTAACACTAAAGTAGTAACACTTTCTCTAACACTTTGGTAGTATACTGAACACTACTTTTAAACATCTTCTTTTAATAGAATATGACTATTACGGTTCATAAAACATTTTCAGATAAAAATATAAAAATTTTCGCTGTCTTTTTAAGCAACTGACCTTCATTTCTTAATCAAATAATTAGTTCTCGAATTACAACTAGTCCCGAATGCAACTTTCATTATTGATAATTTCTTCATACAATTTGTTATTCAGAGTACTTCGCACTAATCGTAGATGATCTATGAAATGGAAAAATCTAGCGCGTTTCCATGGAAACGAATAAACAAGCTTAAGAAATACAGTGTGTAGAAACTTTTTTATCGGTCAGATAAATGACTGACTCCGGTCTAAATTTTACCAATAATAGATAACATAACATTTGTTTTATGTTAGCTCTTTGCTCTCTTTGTAAGTAATAATTAATCGAGAAAAGTGCTTTTAAATACATTCCAGTACGATGATATAGATATTCTAATTAAGAAATGCTATCCGACTGTATGAAAACGTTTTAATCCAGTTTATAGATTATTACGTCACTACGAATGAATCCTACACTAGTGGACAAAATGATAAGGCACCTCAACATTTTTTTAAATAAACATTTATTTGTACATATATGCGGAAAATAAATACACAAGAAAATAAAGTACTAACTTTGACATAATATATAACAAAAATTAAATAAATTCTTCAATCTATTCATTAATTATAAAAAAAAAATATAAAATTTAGTGTAGACAGAATGATAAGGCACTTTTAATATAAAATAACAAAAATATGAAAATTGAGTAAAATTGCACAGTTTTCCTAGTTTTAATAATATCTGGACTGTCCTTTACGTTGCACCACTTCAATTATTCTTCTTGGTAAACTTTTATACAGATCTTTTATACAATTTTTCTTCAAGCTTTCTCAAACTTCTAAAATCGTTGATTTTAATTGGAGCACTGTGTTGTACTACTTGCCACTTTCATAATATTCTTCTTAATCTTCTCCAAATATTCTCGATAATATTCAGGTCAGGAGACCTTGTTGGTCAATTTAAAACCTTTATATTTTCTGTTCGAAAGTAATCTTTGACTATGCGAGCGGTATGTACAGCTGCATTATCCTGCTGAAATAAATATTTTCGTCCAGCAATTTTGCGAGAATAAGTTTGTATTTGATCCTTCATTAAACTTAAGTAGCCAGCACTATTCATACAGCCTCGAATAAATTTTATTTCTGTTTTTCCTTTATAAAAGGAACCTTTCCTTTTTCTTTTAAATCATGGAAATAGTGTTTTTATTCATCTAAACTATCCAAATTCAGCTTTTTTTCATCTATGAACATAATTTGTTTCATTCATTTTAAATATGTTGCTCTTTATATCACCCTCTTTACTGTTTTAATAGATACATCCGCACCACATTTCATTACAATTTATCTAAGTGGAAGTTCAGAATTTGATGCTTTTCTTAAAATTAATCATTTTTTCCTTGAAGAAAGGGCTGTAGCTCTTCCTTTCAATTTCTTTTTCCCTTATTCTTGAAGGTTGTAAAAAATTTTGAACATAACGACTTCTTTTTAATTTTTTTGCAATTTATATACTTGACTTTTTCCATTGGACTTTAACTGAAGAATTTTAATTTCCTCATTTTCATTTAACATTCTTCCTCGTCCCATTGTTCAATTTTCGGTTAAAAAGTACTCAACACTTATAAACTAACTATTAATAAATAACTTTTATAAAATAGACTCGCACAAACTTGCACATTTCAATGTTCTTCAACAGACTAATTTAGGTGCCTTAATATTGTGTCCACTTGAAATTTCACAACAAAGAACTTCAAAGACAATAGTGCCCAAAGTTTTGTTTGTTTATATTGTTACATAGCCTTGACATAAAGTCACTTACATATAACACATTTCTAATAGCCTTAAAATTTTAGTAAATATACATGAAATTTTAGATGTGTACAGCAGTGCCTTATCATTTTGTCCACCAGTGTAGATGGCTATGGCATTGTTGATCACTGGGTTCGATACGAGAGAGCTGATGTTCACACATTGGCAATACTTCTTAAGCGTACTTTTAGCAATTGCAACTCGTAAACAAAGTTTAAAACACAATTTTGTTTGATTTTGGCATATTGTACTTAGAAATAAGAAGCATATTAATAATTAACAGTGATCGAAACTACTTAATATACAGAACATAATAAATAATGTTTACTAACTAATATCACTATGCTGTACAATATGTTTGCTAATTTCCAGACCTATAATTCTCTTAATACTATTTTGAAACATATTTATCTTTAAGGATTTCATATAAGAGATTGTACACCTGTAAAATCATAAATGATTGAGAAATTAAGAACTGTACAGTTTTGGATCGAACAATTTTTTTTTTTATCTAACTTCCATTGATTCGGATTTACGTAGCAATAGCATATTATTTAAACTAAAATTATACATTATAATAGTCATAAAATAATATAATATATACTTTATTTCTCAATAGTTACCACTCCACCAAAACATATTTTAAATAGTAATGCACGTTTAATTGATGAAAACTTGGTACCTTCTGCTATTGTTTATTATTCTGGATCATCAACTCTTAAATCTAATATAAAACAAAAATTGACAGATCCTAAAGAAGTTGAAACACAAGTTGCTAAATTTAGGTAAGTGGTTAATAATGTTATGCATTTATTATAATAAAAATGTCATTTTATTAATTGTACTACCCTATTTTCAGAATGTCAATGATAAACCAAGAAAATCAAATAATTAATGAAGATACGAACACTTTTAATACTGCAAATAATAAACCAGTTAGAGCTTCTAATACAAATACTAGTGAATTATTAAATGAAAATAAAAAGAAAATACCAACGTGGTTAAATTTACCATATAAATAATAAATTAATTGTTATTGCTAATAAATTCAAGTAATTATAAGTAAATGTGAGGATATTTTATTAATTTTTATGTACATGCTTGAATAAGTGTATGTATTTATTCATTATTATAATGTTTAGTATCCTAATTAAATATACTTTATGAAATGAACATTGAAATAAAAGTAAATTGCGTATGAGAACAAAATTTTAACTTTTTTATATTTATTAGTTCTAAAAATAATGTAAAATTACATTAACATTCTTTAGTTGCTGATAAAGAAATGTTTAAATCATTAATGTATCACCCACACATACTTTCTTCTTAAAATAATAAATAGTTGCAGTTTAATTTACATGATATCATCAACAAGAGTTTTGATCTATTGATAATTGTTAATATATTTTAATAAAAATTACTCTTTATAATTAATGTTATTAACTTTGTAAGTCAGGAGGTACTGTGGTTGGCGATTGTAATTGCAAATGCATAAGCCGTCGAACAGATCCACCTATCATATTTCCAATTGGTCCTGAACCACCTGCTTCTTCTTTCATACTTTTCATTAAATTTTCTTCTATTGTGTCAGATCTTTTATGCATTTCAAAACTTTCGTCTTTTACCATTTCAGATTGTAATTCTGAATTTAACAATCGCATATACTTATCTATTTCACCACCTGTATCTTCATCATCTTCACCCAAGGATCCTTCTGAACTTCCTTCAAATTCTCCTTCACTTCCTGGAACAGCTAAATCTAGTATACCTCGTAATGTACAATCAAATATATCTGCATCAAATTCAACTTTTCCACTATCTCCTGGATCATACATTATGTCAGCCTCCATAGAATGATCTCTACAAATAAACATATTATTGTATTTTGTATAATACTATTAGAATTATAACACAAGTAACATACTCTAAAAACTGTACACCATCAATATTGCTAGTATGGTTGAAGAATGATTGTACTTTCTCTTTAAGACTCAATGGTTCTTGTCCCTGTTTCTTATTGTTAACACTTCCCCACTGTTCATTTAAATACAATTTTAATTTAACTGGATCTACATTTAACCAACTGTCACTATCTGCAGGACTTAATGTAACTTCATCTTGAGCTGTGTATAAAATATAAAATAAAGTAATAATTGAATGTAAATGAAATTTTATTAATATTCATTTTAACAGAATTACCATGTAATTCAATGTCATTAGATTGTATGCTTTCCCATGCTTCTAAAACTTTTTCAGCATCACTTTTAATAGTATTTATTGTAGAATTAAACGAATTTAAATGTTGTATATAATAATCTTTTGCTGCATTTAGGAGTTGTTCATAATCTTTACTGCCTTTTAATAGATTTCTAAAGTAGCCACTAGCTTCTAAACGTGCTAAATATGCATTTAGAGTATATTCATTTGCTTTCATTTTTTCAGAATCATTGATTGTTTCTTTCATTCTTCTTCTACGTTCTTCATGTGCACAAGCAACTAACATTTCTAAGCCACATGCTATTTTAACACCAAGTATATGAGCATTGTACTTTGAACAGGTTATTGGTGGTATATTCCAACCTGTTCTTGGATCTCCTGTGTATCGACAATGAATTGCCATTGCATATAAACATTTAGTCATTTTCAAATTAACCATAATTCGCTGTTCAGGGGGAAAGTATCTCATAGCACGACAGACCTGTTTTACATAAAAAGTATTATATGTAATGAAAATAAATGAAATTTTTATCATATAATGATTTAAATACAATTAAATTTTTACTTTTCTTTCAAGTGGATCCGAATGACAAATAGATCTAATGGCTGATGCAACAAGTCCTGGTTTTTGCTGAAGAATTGAAACTGCTTTCTCTGGTAAAAACACTCTAGCTTTATGATGTCTCTTTTTAATTTCATTTGGATAAACACTAATTCGCTTTTTTAAAACATCTTGTACTTTGTCAGAAGCTTTAGAAAAATATGGAATTTCCTGTATATTATTTAATAAATCAAATAACGTTTTATATTTTTCACGAATAATATGCAACTCTCCATTATAAATAAATGTACGATTTTCACATGTTTCAGGATTAGCCCATGAAGGCAAAACATTTGCTGCTTCAATTAAGAGAAATTCTCCATCAGAATCTATTAATTTAGCAATTAATCCATCGAAAGTCTGTGTAAGTTTAAATATTAGAAATACTATAAACCATTCATCACTTATATCTTCATCAAAGTGCAGAGATACATAGATATGAGGTAGTATATCACATTCTATAAGAAAAGTGCAAAACAATAATATGCTATTATAATTATTGTATTTAGAAATTTTCATAAATAAAATAACATATGTTACCTTCTACACCCATTGTATTTTCTGTAAGTTTTTCTAGTAATAATGCTTGCTTTGTTCTAGGACGGAAAATTAAGGTATCACTGTGCCAGATGTAATCGTCAATATATGGTGCAATTTCTTCATTGAATTTTGCAATTTCTTGTAAAAGTATTTCTTCTGTTATTGTTTCTGATGGTTTTGTGTAACAAATTTTTGGGTATAGGAAGCATTCAACAAGATCATCCTCTTTTACTGTAGACATCTTTGTTTTCGCCATAGTTTTACTACCAAACATTTTTAATGATATAACTATCAAAGTGATTTTTAATATTTTTCATCTTCTCATTCATTACAAAATATTCAGCATTGTTGAAATATGTAAAATAGTCACTAATACACTTGTATAAACATTTGTAACAACTAATGAGAAATTCTACATCCAATTTTGAACAACATTATTGTATATTGCATTTCCAATTTATATTGATTTTCATAACTAATTATCTAAACACTTGAACACATTTATCAGAGAAAATTGGTGCTTTTCTATCGCTTTTAAAGTATAATTATAAAATGATTTTCAAATTATCCAAAAAAACATAGATTATTATCTATGCATTCTCTATGTGCTGTTCAGACCAGTTCAGACACAACTTAAATTAATCGATCTGTTTATTTAGCACGATAAATGTTCCATATCAACTGGAATAAAAACTTATGAAAAATAAATAGGTAATTTCTTACAATATCTACACCAGTGCCGTTTAAGCCAGATCCATGAGATCTCTCGAGTTCCCCCACTTTCGCCTAAATGCGACACTACATATGTCATGCGTAGCGTCTGTGAGTTTTCTATAAAGCACTAAACAGTTTCACATGGCAACCTCTTTAGCGTGCGCGGTTCTCTGACCATAGGTAAACCGTTTGGGGAAGGAATAGTAAAAGAGGTAGCGGACACGCGATAATCTATACTGACTCAAATATATTTTGGCCAATTGCGAGAAAAATCACCATACTGTACTTCTTCCTCCTTCACACGTTGCTCTTCTGTGGTTGCGCATAATACATGCGCAACGTTATACCGCTGATCGCATCACAGAGCAACTTTAATTTTCCGATATATCTAACCTATAAATAATCTGTCACTTGAATCATTATGAAATAATGTTCTAACAGTAGTTCATAATATGTAAAATATAAAATACGTTATTCTTTCAAGTTTATAGTATTATTTATTACATATAACTCGATTATATTTTCAGAATTAATTTCAGTATGCAGTAAGTCACAGTTATTGGAATCCATAATTACAGCATTATCTCGTTATAAGTTGTCATTCGTGTTTCGTTGTTAGTATTTTTATCCCCTCCACTGCTTTTGTAGTTGAAGTGGCAAATGCGCAGTCTGCGAGTGAGCGAGAGGGCAGATGACAGCGGCAAATCATAAAGTTTGCTCGAGACTTTGGTGACTTTAATAATTAATCTATTATGACAATCTTTAAATTTTGTTAATCAACTCCTACTGTTATTAAATGAAGGCGGTATCCCAATTTTATTTCTTATTTCCAATGCTTTTTCTTGTAATAATAAATCCGTAAGTGGTTTCTCATTGTCTGCTGTTCTAAACACCACGTTTGAAGGTGGTTTTCCAAATCCTCAAAACTGTATGTTCTTCTGTTAATTAATTCGAATTCACGGATTCGTTTTGATCTATAGCTTCTTAATTTACTTTCCTCGCATTGAATGCATCGAACTATTTCTATACAGATTTGGTATTGCTCTGCTAAATTGGGTATAGTTCATTCTGCCGCGTTCAACTTATTGAAAATTGCAATCTTCCTTCTTATCGTTAATCTTTTTCGGACCATGATAATTTAACAATAATTTAACTATAATAATACATGCAATTGCAATAATAATTGTAATAGTACAATTTATTTATTTTTCTTTACTGCTATACAATTAAAACTGCTAAAGACACTTTTATGGTTTGCTGTCGTCATATATTGTCTTGTTCTCTCACAATCTGTCACTCATAGCGGCAAAGAAGAGAACTGATTCGTTGTAAGTCGTGCCTATCGCTTAAGTGGACGATCTATAACGAGACAATACTGTAATAGGCATTTGAAGGATAAAAGAAATAACAAAAGATGTTTTACACTTTTTATTTAAAAAAAAGTATAATGTTTAAACTATAAACTTACAATACTATGAAAAAATCATTACTTATAGTTATACATAAAATGTAACAAAATCATTGGTACACCTGATATCTACGAAAAATGATTGAATTAACCTTATCGATATTCTTTTCTTTTCTTTACTGTTATTTAGGCTCAGTATAAGGTTGCGTTTTAACTGAATGTCTTACAGCGACAAATCCAACCGAACGATCAAAAGAAAAAAAGGATAAAAAAAAATGTCCTTTGATCAAAATTAAAAATATACAATACAGTTATTCACAAAATTGAGCATACGCCTATGAAAATCAGTGGGAAAATGAATTAAATCATGTAAATTTGAGAGTAAGAACACAGTATACATTTATTAATACAATTTAATAGATAATTAACGAAAGAAAAATAAAATAATATTAAGTATTTATTTATATTTAACTGAAAATGTAAAATTACTGTAGTTTTACCGACACAAAATTTAACATATATATATATTTATGTTTAGACTAACATTAATATTTTGTGACGTGGTCTTTGGCATCAATGATAGCCTGTAACCATCGTGGTATAAATTCAATTAACTTATTAATAAAGGCGGATTTTGTTCCACTTTTTACATAATTGTAGTTTCAATTTTTCTACATTTGTTAAAAATTATGATTTAATAGTTTTGCTTTCAATTCTCCACAAATATACTTAATCGGGTTAAGATCGAGTGGTTAATGGGGGGGGGGGGGGGGGTAAATAACATTGGTACATTATACAATAACCATTCTTGTACTACATAAAGTATGTTTGGAGTCGTTGTTCCACTGCAAATAGTACATCATATTCAATTTTTCAGTTGATGATTTTAGATTATCTTTTAAAATATTTAAATATTTTATTTTATCCCTCGTACCATTAATGCATTGCATATTCCTGATGTCATTTTCAATTATACAACCCCACATCACTGAGTTTCCTCCATGTTTTACTTTTGAATAAGTATTACAAACATGATGTTGTGTTGGGCTTCCTCCGTATAATTTTTTTTACTATTGTGTCCAAATAAGTTTATTTTAGTTTCATTGAAAAGTATAACATTTTTTCTAAAATGTTTGTCCTAATTAAGAAATATTTTAGCAAATTTTAATTGATTTTGCCTATTTTCTTTTCAGATGTAAGGTTTCTTTCTAGCTATTCTGCCGTTATACTCTTCTTTACATACAGTCCTTCAAACTATTTCCATTAATATATATTTTTTAACTAGAGTTGAAACCTCCTTTGTTAAATTTTTCATATTCCTAGATTTATTTTGACTTATCAACAGATAATACGATCATTGATGTCCAATAATAACTTTTTCTACTATATCCAGGTTTATTAGACATTTTACCTTCATATCAATAATTATTTATAATTTTCAAAATCATACAATCTGTTCTGTTAACTGTAATTTTTTTCACTTCTCGAAAAGATTTTTCTTCGGGATGTAATTTTATAAGTTTTCACATTATGATGTCTGTTTCTTTCCTTTCCATCTATATTGATATAAGTACTGAAACAATAGCTAACAGATAGTCATTTGTTTTTGATTTCTTTACAACTGTAAATCAAAATATATTTAGTGCGACTTCCTATTAGTAGTATCATCATTAAACTTATATAGATCCACGGAATTTAAAAAATTCACTATGTGTGTGCATATATCAGACTAATTCTTTTTGAAAACTTCAGTCAATATTTTCTCATATAGTCTGTATTGTTGCTCTTAATTCATTTTTGTATGTGAATAACTTTAAAACAATTGTACAATAGCTGTTCTTGAGCAGTCTTTGATGTATGGTTTGGATTATTGTCACCATAAAACATGAAGGAATCCAACAATCCTAATTATTCTGTACTATCTTTCTGCACTTACAGATACTTCTAAATATTATGTAACATCAATTGCAATAGCTAGAACACTTAATTTTGAATCTATTTTTATTTTTCTAAGTATTCATCACATTTCATTAGTTTCATTAAATTTCTTTTTTAAATTAATTTTCATTTTATTTCTCAAATGGTTTTCTTCTTTGTAGCATTTTATTATGTATTGTATGTGATGTGGTTATCATCTTCTATCTCAATAAAGAATAATGATTAACTTTTAATTTTCTGTGGGAATAATTACTATTAGTCTATAGAATAATAATTTCTTTTAAACAAAGACCTTATCCTGTTATTGTATAGAGGCAACATTTCTTAAGGTACAACCTGTATGACTTTCACTGTGAGTGACTGTATGTTTATTTCTTTACCTTCGCTCTCATGTGTGTTGCACGAGATGGATATCTGAAGTATTATACTTCTAATTGTCATTATTTAACGTTTCTAAATATTTCAGTTATATAATATACAGTTATTCCCGCTCGTATTCGTACACTATACAAGCGTTTGGTATAAATGAAAAAAATCATACTTCGTATTAACACTTCTCATTTATTCTTATCAAACATTCATTATTACATTAGGTTATTCTATTTACAAACTAGTTTCATATTTCATTTATTAAAATTACAAAAAACACAAAAAATGTATCTAATCAGAAGAACTACCTCTCAGTCGTATTCGTACAGTTAATATAATAAAATATATTCTAGGAATCTTTTGTGTTATAACAGGGATTCCCCTTACATTTTCAAAGAACAAAAGGCAATCAGTAACTGTTTTTTTGTTTAAAAGTAAACAGTTTGTCACATTGTTAAGCAAAGTGGACCGAAAAGGAACAGAAACCAAGGTTGAGCTGCGAAAATTAATTATTAGTCATTATCTAAATGGAAAAAGTTTACAAAAAATCAGTAATATTATTAATAAAAACAGTTCAATATATAATAAAACGGTATAAAACGGAAAATAGAGTAGAAAACAAGGTTTGGAATCTTAACAGAAGGTTGTTAAGTGATTGTAATGAACGAAGAGTTTTAAGAGAAGTAAAAAAAAAACTTCAAAATTAGTGCTTCAAAAATTGCATTCAAATTTGAAAATGAAATAGCAAAGAGAGTTAGGATAGTTTCTCTATCAATACTACAGGGCTTTGTTCCATGAGAGTTCGTTGACAAAGGAAATTCCTTAGTCGTCGAACATTTTAGAAGCTTGAAATCTGTTTTCTGCAGGCTTGATGCGTGTTGCGATTCTCTCACACTCGCATACTAAATGTATATACACACCACCACACATACCATAAATGTTACATCATCTTGCGCGACGGTTGATCCACGCGCCCCATTGATCGCGTGATCGATCGCACGATTCAATAGAAGGATCTTTTGTAGAAAAAGCCGGAAATCGGTAGCGCCGTGCTGTCTAACCGTTTTGCAGCGGTCAGTCGCAATTTCGCAAGTCCAAAAAGAAAATTACGTATAAAAGTAGAAGCAGCGCGGAACAAAGAGATTTTGAACCACAACGTGAAAAAACCAAATAATCCGTTCCTTTTTTTTTGTATCGCCATTGCTCCCTCGCAATTACGATTAAGTTTGTCACCGGCTGATCGCCAGTCTTCCGCGTTCGTGCTGTTACCTCACTGTTGTATTAAAAATTGTGCGCGATTCAAGTCTTAAAACGAAAAATACAATCCACTTATCTTGGAATCAAACCTCGATCTCTATAACTCATTTCATGAAGATCCCCTTTTCCTTCCATTCACCGCGTGCTCTATCGACATGGATTCGGTCGAATTCAGACGCCGAAATCTGAATCTAGCGTCCAAAACAACTGTGGTCTCTCCCACATCAGTATATACAAATTTGTATTACTTCTCAAGTATCTAGCAACCTTGAAAATGTAAACATTAATAAAGTATAATACAGATTTTAGGTAATATAAATACTCAAGGTTGAACATTTTAAAGGTATTATTCTTTTGATGTAAAAACTGTTTTTCTTCTTCGTAATGTTTCAGAAACCTTGTTTATTATTTCCATTCTACTTTTTTAAAAATAATAGACAGCATTCTTTTATGATATAAAATCATGCTTATCAATAATATTTACTGTATTTAATATATTCAAAAATTAATCCCGAATAAAATGAAGAGAAATTTCAATATTCTATATAAATAACGAGGTATATCTTTTAATTCTCAAAGACCCTCGCATTTAAACAAATTATGATATTCTTAATACATCTTCCTCTTTATAATTATGCAAAAATCATATTCCCCTCGTCTCATTGTTCAAATTATTATTATTTAAAGTCGTCAGTGTTATATATTTTACGCATTGACGTTCGCATGTCAATTAAAGAAATAAAGAACTAAAATTACTTTAAACTATGAGTAATCTTTGAACGTATGAAAGAAGTCCTAATTCCTTTTTTTTACACGGGGGAAATTTTCGGACGACTGCGCCGGCTCCTTAAGGAGGAGCCGGAAAAGTATGGGATTCCCCGCAAGTGGAACAACCGAGTGTGGGACCTCCTATTCACTAAAACCCACTACGGTGATCATCTTCGCACGTCATTGGGGGGAGGGGGGGGGGGGGGGAGGCACCGAAAATCGAATTGCAGCAACGCTTTTGGTGACCCCCCATGCAACACGATCGCCGCGTCCAACCCTTTTTTTGGTTAAAGGGGGGGGGGGGGGGCGACAGGTTGCTACCCAGTCGTCGGCGCGGAGTTTTATCTTGTGTCCGCTCTCGGGGGAAGTGCTGACCCTCTCCAGAGATTTGCCCCAATCGTGCCGACCAGGACACAGCGCTCACACGCCCAAGCTGGGCACACTTCCAGGGTGTACTGCGTTGTGTCCTGGTAACCGCCACTGAGTACGGGTATTTCCTCAATCGTCGGAGCTATACGGTAGCTCTTTCCCTTCCCCACCCTTTTAAGTTTAATGATTGGTATCATATCAAATCCCACGAGAAAATCGGAAAGTAAATCGACCCGGGCAAAGCCACCTTTACCGGGCAAGCCTAGATACTCTAGGGGATCGGCAGGACATCCTTGGAGACTACCTCCGGCAGCTGTTCGATTGCTACATGGAGGTCTGGTGATTTCCATTCACTTGGAAATACAGCGTGAAAGTGACAGGGGGGGCCTCTTCCCCCCCCCCCCCCCCCCCAACAAAGGTGTGAGAAGGCACAGCAACCGCGCTGCATATAGGGCATCAAAAGCTTTGATGTTTTTAGTTCCTGGTGCCCCTCGAGAACATGCGAGAATGGCCACCGTGGTGGATTTAGTGGGTAGATTTCGCATCTGGTGTTTCCGAATGCGGGGAATCCCACATTCCACCGGTTCCGCCACAATAAGTCGAAGGAGTTTTTCGAAAATTTACCGCACGTTAAAAAAAAGAACCCGGGGACGTCTTTTAAATTTCCTTAGGTTAAAAAAAAACCATACCAGAATTTTCCGTAGGTCAACTACCAATAATTTATCAGTCGCAGTCTTTTGGGCCTTAGAATGGAGTTCATGTATCAAAATAATAATAATTATGTATTATTAATTTAAAAAGTACCAATTGTGTACCAATGGTTTTATCTCATTGTATACTTGTAAATATTTATGAATTGGTAATGGGAAAGTTCAGTGAAGATATGGCAGCATTTTAGATTCAGACGTTTATAATGTCAATGAATTTACTTTTGGAATGAAAGTGCAAAAGAGGAAAAAAGCAAAAATATTCTCATCTCTAGAGAGAATAATGTAGAGTGAAAATAATTTATAGCATAATTTTATAAAATAAAAAACATTGTGTAACTTATAATAAATAATTATTACTGAGTACATACGATATTTTGATTATTAATGTACACGATTAATATTTTTCCAATCTTGTTTATACTATATTGTCCATATTTTACATATACTGGTACGACATTTTTAGAATATTACAAGTGGCAGGTAAAGTAAAATTAAAGTAAAATTAAAAGTTTGTATATTTGTAGATAATAAATATTTTAGTTTATTATACAGTGCTGTGCATAACTATAGCACCACCCAAATTTTTTAATGTTTTGGACTTTTGAGTTGGAATGTAAAAGAATTAATTATATAACGATAAGTGTAAAATATAATAATAACAATGATACAATTGAGATATTTTTTAGTAATCTGTACCCTCCTCTATTTGATATTAATTGAAAAATGAAATTTGTCATGATGTCAATTAGTTTTTGAAAAATTTCTTTCTAAAGTTAACTAAACACTGTAATTATTGAAACTTTAATGCCGAAATGTTCTGAAATTGATGCATTTTACCATAAACTTTGTAACAATAAAATTCCAAATATTTTCCACTGGATTCTGATCAGGTGAACATGCTTGTATAATATTAATGTTATTTTCTTCAAACCATCTTTTTGATCTTTAATTTGTGTGTACAGTTGTACTGTCCTATTGAAATATTCACTCAATTGTGCCATATTGTGCAAGGAATGGTAGTAAATTGTCTTGCAAAATTGTCCTGTGTTTTGTATTGTTCATTTTCTGTCCATTCTTATGGATATAAAAGCCAGATTTATCATATCACGAATACAAAAAGCTCTCCAGATTATTAAACTTTCATGACCGAAGTTCCTTTTAAAAAAATATTGTGAATCTTTTTATGAAAATTCGCCAATACGAATTAAATTCATCTGGCCCAATCAAATTGAATTTTTTTCTATCCATAAAAATGATTTGAAACCAGTTCAGAATTTTCAAATTATTTTGAATTAAAAAAAAAATATTTTAGTCTTTAAAATTAATGTACAATCTTTCAATTTCGATGCATATTTTGTCAAGTGCACACTAATCTCGCAATTTTATTACATTTTAAAAGTTTAGATACAAACACTAATTTTTATAGGACTGATCCTCCAGTGTACTTCACTGTCAGTCATAAATTTTCCTCGTTGCACACCATATTATATTTTCTCCATATTGCACATACTCGGTTTGAGCAAAAAATGTCAAATTTCCATTCATCTATAAAGATGACTCGAATCCAGAATTCTGTAGCTTGTTCACTTGCTCTTTTGCAAATTCTAATTTTTTTTTCTATTTATTTCACTTATATTTAGGCCTTTTTTGAGTCATTCTTCCATAAAAACCATTGTTTTGTAAAGTATTGCATACTATGCTGCTATATATGTCAATAATTAAGTTATTTTTTAATTCTGCAGTGATTTTATTTGCTAGCATTTTTTAATTTTTTTTCACTTGTTGAATGATTAATTTTTCACTGATCTTGTTTATTGTCCTTGTTTATTTCCTATGACTATTTTTTATAAAGTTTTTGCATACCAAATCTGTTAATTATTCCTTGAATCATAGCCTAAGGTCTATGAACAATACAGAAAATTTCATTAAGTCATTTGCACTGATTATGTAACTGTATTATAATCTTCCGTTCCTCTTCTGTTGTCTCACAACTTTTTTGACCCATTTTAGGATTATTGTAATAAACTTTATGTACAACTGGTTAGCATAATGGCTTTGAGTCAACTGATATCGATATTGATTACATTCAATGTTTTATTTATGTTATGAATAAAGTAAATAATACGCATTAAGGAGGGAACTGTGTGAATATTTGTCAATATTTTCCTAATACATATTGATATTTTATTTTTTTCACTGAAAATTGTTCTGTGGACATCTAGAAATATGTATATTTTCTTCCTTCCTTGAAAATTTAATAATAAAGTTATACAATGTTGCTACTGTAGTGAAGTATTGTACAAATACTTGTACACACACCATATTTGTATATAAATGAATATATTAAACTTCATTTAATTTAATTTAATTTAATTTAATTTAATTTAATTTAATTTAATTTAATTTAATTTAATTTAATTTAATTTAATTTTACTTAATTTTACTTACTTTAATATGGAATTGAATTTTTCACTTCTGTTCAGTTCTCATGATTTGAAACCTAATAAAATTAGCTTATTGACAATGGTGCTATAGTTATACAACAATTAAAAATCACCTTTTCAGTTGTCTAATGCTTTATATAAGAGTAACTTCAGTCATATTTATATGAGAGTCTTTTATTACATTCTTTAAGTTTATATAGTTAATTTTCTTGGATTACAACTCAAAAATGTATAACATTAAAAAAATTGGGTAGTGCTATAATTATGTACCACTCTGTATATGCACCATTTTCATAGATTACTTTTTGCTATCTATTTGGTAGTGTCATAATCAGTTTTCTGTGATTTTTGCAGTCTAAGATCAGTGCAATCTGAGCAAAACTTTTTTGGGTGCAATCATTTTTTAATATGGATAATATTAATTCATTTGTCATTTTCCACAATTATTTTCTCACAACATTGTATAAAATTTATATCTCCTTATCAATAATTACAGTAATTGCTTCAAAACTGAGTGATTTCAATAACGAATTAATGATTCATATAGAGAGACATGGTCCATTAGGTTCTTCTTTAAGTGATACCCACATGTCATAATGATTGTTATATCCCAGTTGTTTTAAATGATCATGGATTGTATTATTTGATGTTTTTAGTATTTCAGCAATGTTTCAATGGTACTGTATCACAGGTTATTCTGTATTAACAACTTTATTAGGTCTTCATTAATAGCAGATGGTTTACCAGAGCATTTTATACATTATAAACAAAAATTATCCCTTTTAAAATGTAAAAGTCATTTCACATAGTAATGTTACCAGCAGCGTCATTTTTATAAACTGCACGTACATTAATTCTAAAAAGTGTTCATGCACTATAATATAAAGAAATTCTTTTTACCTATAAGATTTATTTTAATGGAAGTTTGTGCGCATGATAGTACATATATAGAGCAATTTTTTTGTTCACAGGAAATTTCTTTAAGAAAATAAGATCAAGTCTTGAAAGTTTTAATGTTTTTTTCTATTTTTTTAATGCAACTTTTCTTAGGACTTTTTTGTAACACAATAATAGAGCACTAAGAGCTGAACATTTTTTATATATAAAGTTTTGCTTTATTTCACACTATTACGAAGTTTTATTTGGAAAATTGAAAAGAAAGTGGTGCTGTAAAGACATATTTCAGCTGATTTCATACAATTGCAGAGCTTGCAACGACTTTCGTTTTCTTTATAATTTCAAATACAACAAAAGTTTTTTTATAAAAAATATTCAGTTTTTAGTACTCTATCTTTCAATTGTGAAAAAAATCCCTAAAAAAAATTATATTAAAAAAATGAAGAAATGTTGAATTTTCGAGTTTTGATTTCGTCCTCTCGAGAACATTTTTTGTTGATAAAAAAATTGTTATATACGACACAGTATGTTTTACACGCACATAAACTGTCATTAAAATGAGACATGTAGGTTAGGTGAATTTCCTTATAATATAGTGTACGAATACTTTTTTGATCCACTATATCTGTTGTTCCGTTTCAATTGCATTTTCATCTTTATTATAATCATAAAACATTAAACATCGAAAATGCACTTTTTTGTTCTTTATCTTCGTCTTATTTTTACACGCATAAAATGTTAATGAATTTTGCTGGCGTCTTTTTAAACGATGCTTTAAACGACTGTTCAGATTATGTCGCAAATAAATCGATTATCTGCAAATGAAAATCACCACAAGTTGTTTTAATGTCACCTGTGAAAAATGCTATGAACTTTTTAAACAACCCAATAGTTACATTACATGCTGTAAAGGAGATGATAGATAAAAAGAACTTTAACTTAAATGAGAATTTTAATTGTAATAATATTTATGATATTTAATCTAGAGTATGACTATCCATGAACACAAAATAGAAAGAAAATTAATATGTAATTTAATTAAAAACGATAATTTTTTAAATATCAATCTCTTGTTAATTTGAATTATTTACAGAAATATTTTAATTAAAATACTAATATTTTATCGAAACAAAAATGATTATGCATCTATTATAAAACAGAAATAATTTTGTACAATTTGTTAAATGAGTAATATTTCAATAAAACGTATGTTTATCTCTGAAAACGTTTATCAATAATATCTTGAGGTATCCTTCATTTATAAAACATTTAAATTCATTATATAATTAAAATAAATAATTAATATAATAATATTTATTATTTAGCTGTTTGTTCATCTACTTATATTTATCATATAATTTATTGTTTTAATAGTAAAATAATAATGAAATAAGGATGATAAAAATATGCTTCGGTTCTTATTGCGTTAGAATTTAAATAAATTAACTACATTCGATTTACAATGATCTTATTTAGAGATATATTTACGATATTTATAAAGAGATTGTTATGACTTTCGTTAGTTTAGAAACTTTTTTCTAGATATTTAATTTTTACATTTATACAGTAATAAAGGTATATAAGGTAAGAATATGTAAAGTTACAAAGTGCGACGGAAAAGATTTAACTAATATTCTTTAGACATTCCACTGCTATCGAGATTGATCTCTTAACGTGAACGATAATGACCCTTTACTTCAAAATAAAAAAGAGAGGGGAAAGTGGTATTCCTGTGGAGAAGGAAAATACAGGTCGATATAATCCCTCCATTGATTGAAGTCGATGTTTTGTCAGAATTCTCCACCCCAAAGAATGACCACCGTAGTGGGGTTAGCTGACGAATAGGGGAGAGAATACTGGCCGTCGACCCCGGTTTAGTTGCCTTATGAATCGCGTATGAGTCGTTCGTGTTTTATCCTTATATCTCAACTAAAATTTTTTGCAGTGCATATTCTGCCATTAAATGTGTCGTTCAACAGTCCATTTTAATGTTAAATATATTCTATCGTGTGATTTTTTAGAAAAACAGTGTAAATTTATCACTAAATATAGAAGTTTCGGTAGACATACTGCTCTTGAATACGTTTGATAGTCTTCAATCGATTATTGCGCTCTCAAATTTTTCACGTAAATTACAATGTTTGCCATTTCGTATCGTGCAGTTTTGCATTTTATAAAATGCAATATATCTGAGATATCAACTTTTCGTTTTCAATTTGTGGTTTAAGTGTATGTATTTAAATAAAAACATACGAAATGTTTGTTTATAAATAAATGTACGTTTACAATTATAATTAGTTTTTTAACAATACTTTATACAATAGTATTTTTGCATCAATTTTCAACCGAAAACACATAAATTTTTCGTGTAAATTTAGTTAAAATTATTATGGACTTTACGTTATTCATTCAAACTTCTTTGTGAATATTCTATTTTCATTTATTCGTGTAAATGCAATTTTCCACGTTTTATCGGTTAACTTTTAGCTCGGAAATTTAATTAAAAGCAAATTACACAGCTACAGTGTCCATTTTATGAGTCGTGAAATTCAATCGTATCACACAATATAAAACATTTTTAAATTGTGAAAATGAAAAAATATTGGAGAAATAGGGAGTGAAAGTTTACGTGTATTATACATTCTTTAATATCGATTTCTGTAAATTTCTGTGGCACACTCGCGAACAGAACATTTATGCTTGCTTCTTTTGTAAACCAAACCAGATTCTTCTCAAGGAGAATGCTTGCGTCGAAATAAATAAAAAACTCGTAAGTTTATAAATTTATGCTGCTAAAATCAGATTTCAAAGTTTGAATATCGATATCGAATGTCATGTATCGGCTTGTTCAAAAACAAAGTGTAGGTAATAATATGACATAGAGACTTGTCTGCATTTATTCAAATATTCCACTTATTATTTACATGACCGTTCAGGGATGAAATACGGATGACAAGCTGGATATGAATTTGAAATCTAAATGGCTCTTCCTTGGAATACTAATTACTATCCTCCTTGAGTATGGTAATACTTTTTCGAATTATTTACCTTATTCTTAGTTTAAAAATCTTAACTCTGTACAAAGAGATAAACTAGCAACGCCGATTACCTAATTAATAATTAATAAAATGAGAAATTTAGTTTTTACTAGATCAATTATGGAAGAGGGAGAAGAATTTGGTACGTTGAACATTGATTCACCCTCTTCTCATGTCGCTCTTTCGGGAGATCTTACGGTGATTATTGTAAAATCAGATCCAATATTAAAAGGCGTAAAACATACAAACGAGTTAAAGGAGAACAGTGCAAACGTTGAGCATTTAGAAAATTTTTCTAACGAATTACCTTTATTACGGTAAGACAATTATCATATTTGATTGTAGAAATAAAATATATCGTATTATTTGTTAATTTTCGATTATTTCTATTATTCTTAGAATATTGTACCTTCTTGATAACATATCGGAATTAATTGGTGAAATTGAATTAAAGAAGCTACCATCAAAAAATGAAAACATTTCAATTAACATTCCTTGCGGATATTTCACTCGTGGCGGTATTTATGCTCTGCGAGTAGTATACAAAAACAAAAATTCGACAGTACCTATTACCTCTCTCTATCAGGTTGTAAAATTATTATTACCGTTTCTTATTTGCCGCATGGATGTCCACACTCTCTGATAATTATAAGCACGTTTGTTTTTATATCAAAATTTTAATATGATAAATGTACACAATTTTATTCACAGACAAGTCAAACATTGGACGTCAAGTGGCCAACGCCAAAAATTTTTTTGAAATCTCAGGAAATTGTTACATATCCAAATAAACGTGTTACAGCCACTATAGAATTTGATGGAACGAGTTGTAATCCAATGGAAAATGTTCCTGTAGCTATCTATATTATACAATTAATATACTGCGGGTCCAGCGTGACTGCTTGTTATTTACAGAATAACACTCACATTCAAGTAAATAAAAATATTTTTTACAGTTTTTATTAATATTCATTTCCATTGCTTGGTTATATTTTGCCTAATTTTTTCTTCTTTTTTTTTATTACATATGCAGTTTATAAATATTACATTAATTTATAGCAATAATTGTTATCATTTACAAATTTTATTCCGCTATTTTAGATTCTATATTACGAAGAAGTAAGAGGTTTCGTACCCCCGAAAACTATTCCTTTTCGGTGTGAATTCTTCGGATTGCCTGGAAATTATGCAGTTAGGTTGAAAGCGTCAAATGCAAATCCAACAGCACCAAATACCAGTGTATATTTCAAGGTAAATAGTATGAAAATAAATCAATCGGTTTCATACTAAAATGAATACTTTCGAATAATACGAGAAGTTATTTCAATTAAAGAAATATTAAAACTTGAGTAAGGAAATTAATTTTTGAATTTTTAATTATTTTATTTTCAAATTTTAGGTCAATTGGTCAGAAGAATTCAAACTAACGGTCCATGCAAGGTCGATATACCCTTGTGAAGGACTGGGAGGTATAGCGGTTCTTTTTGAGTATCCTTCCTGTCGATTAGAAGGTGATCGTGTTCGTGTTTACGGCCGTTTGAAAGCTGACGTTACTTCGGTTGCTTCACCTTCCAGTCTTCATTACATTACAGAATCTAGATCGATTCCTGGCAAACACTCTTTAACTTTCGATTGTGATCTTTTTACGGAGAAATTTGTCGAATATTGTTTTGTCTATGTGAGTCAGGCCATCACGGGTGCCATGATGGATGTTACAATATCTTGTATACCAACATTTCCTTTTCAAGGTAGACGACAATATTTTATAAAATTAATAGTAATATTCATTACTTGGAAACCATTACGTCCATTTTATTTCAAATAATTTCGTAATCATACGTTGATTTGACCAACATATCAAATAAGAAATTTCAACATGCAGGGTGATTCTTATAAAATAATCGATACGATTACAGTATTGTGATTGCTCTCTTTATAATAAAAACTCAGGACCATCAGTTATCATGAACGGGAGATCGGTCGAGAATTTGTTTTTGGAATTGATCCAACCCAAACGGATCACTCGAAGAGGATAGTGAATAGTATACAAAACCGATAATGGGCGAGATATAGCGTAACGAAATTAGATCTCCCGAAACTAAAATCTCAAAACGATGCCAAAAGCGATTCGTGAGTTCCTCCCGATGAAAATGAGTTTAAACAGGGCTTTGTTCAAACTATTGTTAATTACAATGTATTTGAAACATATCTGAAAAACTTTCAACCACGTATAATTAAAAATAGTCCAAATAAGATTCGGTTCGGACTTATTTTCCCCGGGGAAATCTCACTAATCTATTGATAATACTTTCACGAAGACACAATGAGAACTAGAAAAGTGTTTAGTTTGCATTAGTGTTATCATATCCATACGTGTACGGCACCATTTTGAAGTTCGATCGGCCGATTTTTAAATCTACAACTGCCGACCGTTCGACTCGACGTTATTTAAACTGAAGAAACTTAGTAAAACTTAAGTCTGATGCAGACTAATACAGACTTGATCTAAAAGTAAGACGTTACTATTTCTCCATAGCATAGCATTATGTATTAGTGATACAGTTCATATGAAAAATATTAATTTTGGAGGAAATAGTTGCGTGGCAGAA
This sequence comes from Ptiloglossa arizonensis, assembly GCF_051014685.1. Taxonomy (NCBI): domain Eukaryota; kingdom Metazoa; phylum Arthropoda; class Insecta; order Hymenoptera; family Colletidae; genus Ptiloglossa; species Ptiloglossa arizonensis. The sequence continues at coordinate 1,906,809 of NC_135056.1, read as the reverse complement.
ACATATACAAGGTGTAAGAATAGCATTGTTCAGAGTGCGTGTGCAGCATTTGTAAAGTTCCTTATGATGGAGACGCTAGCTTGATTTAGTTATCTGTTAGCGCCAAGTGGTTTCTTGTACAGTCTAGGTAAACTTTACTATTTAGAGCTGGAAAAAAGATAAGCCCGGTGACACAGGGGCGAAAGAGGTCTCTCGATTGCTCCGCCTGTCCCCATCGCACAACAAATAATAATTAGTGTTAATAGACGTAACTGCTTTGGTTATTAATACACTACAGTTGAAATTATGTGTTAGTAGACGTGGAACTAAAACTATTGGGACCAATCGTATCCGCATTCCTTAGTCTTGTCTTCTTTTCAGTTCTAAATGGTGTATCTATGCAGTGTGGAAAAGGAACAGTTGGGAGGGGAGGTAGGCGCGTGGAGGATCCCTGCACTTAATAGTGCTGGTCTATAGACAAGAAAAGTATACTCCTATCAATATGTTAATAGAAAAATGTTTAAGTTATCCATATCGTAGCAGGTTAAAAATTTTCTTTCGTGCTCTCTTTAGATTGCAAAATGCTCCCCAGTTTGGAAAATACTGATTTAAGGTGATCTCAACCATCAATTTCGTTTTCTTCAAATGTTCTGTCATAATTTTTACTCTACGAAGTAACGGCCACTTTTAAGATAAATTTAGTGACATATGAAACAATATTATTTAAGGCCACAAACATGAGAATGTAATTTTTAAATTACATCTCGTTGATAGGTGACAGATCGAAATTCGATATTCAGAGAATATTTAACGTGAAAACTTACAATTTGGGATGTAAGTTTTATATTTTTGATACTACTTCGTATTATATTTTTGATCTTTAATAGAACTCTGTAATAAATTATTAGAGTTGCTGAACTTATTTTAACAATAATTATCACCTCATAATATAAATAGTATTTTATTTTCTTAAAGTTAAAAACCAAAAACAAAATCGTTTTTGTTATATAACGCGCCGCTTTGAATCAAAATTTTCCCGTACGAATGTCTCTTCAATATTATTCTGAAATGTTAAAGATAATTATATTGGTCGATCAGTTTATAAGAATCATACTAGATAGATACATACACACATACAAGCGCGAGCTATGCAATTTGATTCAGACATATCTCCTTTACTATTGATAGTAGAAAAAGTTGGAAAGTTCAATAGTATCTAAAAATGGAAAAATATTTTTTTAAATAAATTCTATGTTTTTGTACATAATTCAATTCTACTTATTATTTTATACGTAAAAATAGTAAGATGCAGATATCGAGAAATGAATAATTTACGGTACACTTGAGTGTCTAAAGTTGCATTAAAAAGGGAAAAAGAGAAAGACAGCGCAAATCGCAAGTGTTCGATTTTATAATACAAAAAAATTGTTGAACTTTAATTATTTTTTATTTTCATATACATATGTATATACCTCGTATATTATAGTTACTGACAATGAGAACTTTCTAGATAGAGTGAGATCCGCAAAATATATAACTTACATGGCTACTTGTGTTAACACACAATAATTTAATAAATAATAAAAATTGTATGATGAATTATAATTGAAAATATTCGACTATATCTTTTACTATTCTTTATTGCCAAATACATATAAATATAAAAAATGCTAAACATAAAGTATATTGCATAAAATACATGATTAATATTTTTTTTTATTATAGATTCTTTATATGAAATGAGAGTCAATTATTATAATGTTTCTTAATGATGTTCATAAAAAATATTGACATTAAGCTGTGACATTTATTGGATGTTCATAGCGTATAAAATTTCTGTTTTAAAAGTTCGTGTGACAAATGTCATTCACTAAAATGAGATGTACATGTATAATAAAGAATCGTATAGGAAATAATTTAAGTTTTTTTTTCCTTCGAAAGAAAATTTCAATACAAAATAATTAGTGCGAAAAAAGACCATTATGAAATCTTACTTTCTGTATAAATTCAATTGTAATTTAGAGTGTAAGAAAAACAGTTTGTCGCGGTGAGACTGAAACTGAAACTAAAATATGAATTTTATGAACTATTGAATGTTAATACAAACAGCCGAACATGTTTTATATTTGTTATAAAACAGCCGAACAAGTTTTTTATACTTGCCCTCTCGTAAATACAATACGTCGTACCCAAGACTGAGGAAGAATAAAAAATTAGATACAGTTAAAGAATAAGGAAGAATGAAAACAAATTGATACGGCTAAGTGGAAAAAATAATGATGCGACCACTAATGAAGTAGAAACCATGGCAATTAACGAAACATTACTTTATCCGCTCTTTGATATTTTTACATATAGAACAATACAAAAAATTGGTTTATACATGTATATACAGGGTGCTTCAGCTAGATGGGATTATCCGAAATACTTATCTTATTGTACGAAACAACCTCTCGGAACAAAGTTACACAATTTTAAGAGCACATGTAAAGGTAGAATGAAATTCTATATTTTTCTATCGATATCTGTATAAAGCATAAAAAAATAAAACAAATTCAACAACTTTAATAGCCATATCGTTCCGATCATTCAATCTCGAGATATTTATGCCCGAAGATAATTAAAATTCCTTAAACATTTACGTGACATATAGGATAAGATTCACAGATTCGTTTTCAAACGTAAATATTAGCTGTTTCCGATCTTTTTTCAGTTCTACTCGAAGTGTCAAAGATAGATGTATAAATATAATATTGGATAGAAAATGTAAAAGCCGTTGAATCAGATGACGAGGAAATGTGGAGTAACCAAAAAAGGATAACATTGAGAAAAATTTTATAATAATTTAAGAATAAATAAGGCAAATATTTAGGTTGATCACCCTGAAGCACCCTGTACATGCACAGTGTTTCATATAAAATATTATAAGCTGTTTTGTCAGAAACTACTAAGGATAATAACAAAATACGAGGTATTGCAATTGGACATCACGGTGAAAGGGGGAGGGGGTACAACTTTTTATTTTTTTTAATGGAATGGCACATACATTTCTGAATTTCTGGATAGCTTATGTAAAAAGAAATAACATTTATTTGGAACGTTTCTCGCTACCGTATACAATTTTATTTTTTAGGAAAGTGTAATTGTAGCTCTCAGATGCAGGTGCATAAGTACACTTGTGAAAACGAAAGTGTTGAAGGAAATTTTAGGCAATATTAAACCGTTAAACTTTTTCATCTGTCACTTCTTTCTACTGTCAATCGTAAATGAGACTTAACCACATTGAAATTGCATGACTTACCTTACGTTACATTTTGTATTATACGCAAATTTGAATAAATTCGTCATTAACAAACACTTGGAATTTGCATAGTCTAGCTAATAAAAATATGCAAAGTATTTTTGGAGTTGATAGTCAAAGTTCCAAGAATTGTACGAACACAAGTCTAAAAATGTTTCAATTGTAAGTTATAATACATATGTATAATCTTCGTGCTTAAAACGTACACTCATTCAAGCCGACAAATTCCATCACTAGTCTTATTAAGTTTACTTCTAAGAGAAAGAAAATGATAAAAGTAAAAAAAGCGTTACAGAGAGAATAATTAAAAATTTAAAAGAAATTTCATGACACTTTTTAATCTTTGTAAAGTTTTGAAGTCCTTAAAATATTTGTTACAATACTTGCTTTATGTTTGAAGTTGTAATAATATTTACAACGTGTTTTATTAAATTTATTTTGATTTACACAGAAGGCGATACCGCTGGTTGGGGGCCTTGGAGTTCTTGGACTCCTTGTAGCAGTTCATGTTTTGGAGGAATTCGAAATCGCTATCGTTTTTGCGATGCCCCTCCTCCAAAATATGGAGCAAAATTTTGTCAGGTACATTATTTTCTTTAATTATTTTATTAAATAATCTAAATTAAAATTCTTTGCGTAGATTTTAGAAAAAAAAACTTTCGTTTTGAATAACAACTACGGAACGACTAAATTTCAGAGTTATTATTAAATTATAGGGAAAGGCAGTAGAAACTGAATTCTGTGGCAAAATATTTTCAGAAGATTCAAAAAAAAATGAAGTGCATAATCGAATCGAAAGTTCTGAATGTCATGGTGCAATTTCAGTTGCAACAAAACCAGAAATCGTAGCTGAAATTGGATCACAATGTCGATGCGGATGTCGCATTAAATTACAAGGACAACTGTCTAGAAAAATTCTAGGAGCCAATACTCAAGCATGCCCTGGGCGATCTTTCTGGCTCTTACAGGTAATATGTTGAAATTACTAAACTCAGAAAAGTAATAATCGATGTCTACTAAGAAAACAGTAAATTAATACAATGATTCGCATTAATATTTGGACACCATGCTGATCGAGAAATGATTACACTCGTTGATTGTTTATAATAGTATTATTGAATTGATTGTTATCCAATATAATGAAGTACTTATTATAGTTAGTGGAAACATAAATTTTAATTATTTATGCCATATAGTTTTTTGCATAACAAAGAACACATAACACTAAATTGTGTCAAAATTTGACGTCGCAAAAATATTCGGACAATATTGCATTAATTTCGAACAAGTAATATTAATTTTATATAAAATATGTATATTTTTTAACCATATTGTCATAATATTAATATTTCGTCGATTGATCTTTCTGTATTATTATTTCATATAATCGCTTAGGCATATTTCATATAATTTCTTTTTAATATTCCTGTGGAATACGTTTCCATTCTTCTGACAAACGTTCCTTCAATTCCATTATTGTTTTTATAGATGTTGTACGAATGTTACGATCCAATTGATCCTATAAATTTTCAATTAAATTTAAATTTGGCGATTGAGGTGCAGGGTGCAACATTTGTATAGTAAATATTCAATTTTTTGGAACACTTGTATAATAAATATTCCTGTACAATTCTTCATTTGCGTTTAGGATCATTGTCCTGATAAAATTTAAAAGTATTTTTGTCCATAATACCGTCAATAAAAACTAGTTCACCTACATCTGCAATCGAAATACACCGATAGTCGACAAGCCCGTACAATTACATTTCCATCTCCAAGTTTCATTATCGGCTCTAAAATTTTAATTTTTAATTCTTCATTTACTGTATGCCATACCATTTTACGTTTATCGGATCCATGAAGATTAAATTTGCTATCGTCTGCAAATATTACATTGTTCCATCACGACTGATCTTCATAAACAGATTCTTTAGTAAAATTCAGACTTTTTTTCCGATTAGCCTCGATTATATATGGCTTTCTACAAGGAATCCTGCTGTTGTAACCATAGCTTTTCAATACCCGTCACACTGTGTCCGGATGCACTTTTTTCCCAGATTCTTCAAATAATTCTCTTATTAATTTTGAAGTACTTTGTCCGGGATCTTCCCTTATTTTCCTTATTATCTTATGTTGATCGCGAGAATATAGTAATTTTTAACGACCCTGTTGAAGGATTGAATCGATTCAATCCTCACAAATATATCGATATACAATGTCTGCAACAGTACTCTTGCTTATATTTAATAATTTGATTACTTTTCGGTATGATTTTTCCTTTTCCTCGATCGGCAGGCAGCTGTTCGCCAGTTCTTTTTATCAAAGAAGGTTTTTCCTTTATGATGAACAATGGTAATTTATTTCTCAATATTTGCGACGCAACATTTACAAACAATATGTACTAGCGGCATAATTTACTTTTTCACTAACTATAATAAATACTTTATTATATTATAAAACAATAAATTCAGTAATATTATTATAAATAATTAAAAAGTGTAATAATTTCTCGAGTAGCACAGTGCCCGAATATTAATGCAAAACACTATATTTAACAATGGATTATGAATTAATTAAATATTTTAACGACTAAATAGTCGCAGAATAAAATTTTGTTACTCTTATTAAATAATGATTCCAAAAATGGGAAGGAATTTTCGGTCTTTTTAAATACGTTAAAAAATGATTTTCGTATAATATCCTTTTTTTACAATAATTTCAATACATTTATCTATTTTGTAAAATAGTCTTTAAGATAAGAAAAAAATAATCGTTAACTTGTTTCTTTTCCTCTATAAGATTAATCAAACAATACAATAGTGTCTAAAATGATGTCCATATTAATAGGAGTCTACTCATTAATTATGTATATTTAATTTGGTTTATTTAGGCACAAACGAATTTCGTAATTGGATTACATTTAGATCAGTTACAATTTCCTTGCCCGGGACAGTATTTTCGTGTCCGAGATGGTAATTCTTTAAATGCTGATCTCTTATCTGATGTTTCTTCGGATAAAATGCAGTTTATTACAAAGACACTAATTAGCTCTGGAGAAAATTTACTATTGGAATTTTTTAGCGACGAACTCACAGCATCTGAAGATATTTGCACTGGTGGTTTTCTTGCTCATGCAGCTGTACTAGGTAAAAATTCAATCTACTTCAGATTTGTTCCATTTAAAAATAATCGAAAGGATTGCATAACTTGTAAAAGAAATAATGTAAAAATATTTGTTTAAATTTAATTTCACAGAAACTAAATGGTTACAATCCTTTTGAAAGTTTAAGAAATTTGTTCTGATTCCATTACAGATAAAAAATATTTAAAAAGAAATGGAAGTATAACTGTTGTGCCTTCTGAAATAAATTCAACGAACATCGAAAAAGAATGGATTTTTTGGAAACCAGCGCATTTAGTAACTGCTTTGCTTTTAATCCTTATGTTTATCATTTCTATCTTTTTAACCATGCAGTTTATTATAAAATATAGAAAGTATCGTATTGCTGAGGATCTGGACACTTTCAACGATGTTTCTGGTAAAAATAAGTAATTGTATCCTTTATTGTTTAATCATATTTATAAGGATCAAACTACTTTCGAGTACAGTAATCTTCAGTTTTAAGACAATGAATCAAGTCCAGCAACTACCTTGAATTTTAGGGTCATCTCAGTTATTTAGCTGGCTTTATATTTATCAATTGTTCGAGACAACGGTTGACGTGATGTCTTCGCGCTGGAGAGACATAAAGAATAGTAAGAATGACTTGTTCTTGAATTTGAGGACAAAATTCTGCCTTGAAACTGAAGATTACTATATTATGCATTTAAAGACAGTTATAAATATCTGATTATCGTATGAATAACATAAACTTTGTATTTTAAGACTATCCTCAATTAAAAAATGTTATTAAATAATATTACACTTTTAAATTTACTATAAATTAACGATTGTTCAAAAATCTGTATCATAATTAGAATTAATGCCTGGAAGATTGAAATTCTTGTCTACAAGTACAATTATTTCTGATGTGATATCAATGATAGAAGCAACTGTAAAAGATTCTGCAAAAGAAACTTTGTGCAATACAGAAGAACAATATAATAGCACTGACACATTAACTGGGTAAGAATGGTAATGAAATTACTAATTTTAAAGGATAGTAATAAACTTTGAAATCCTACAATAATAAAAAGAAAATTAATTATACGTTTTAAAGAGCAATTATTACTTTTAAACTTCAGATACAATGATGGCTCTACACTGAGTTCTAGTACATTAAAATTGAACAATACTCTGGAAACTTTTTCTGATGAAACATCAACAAAATCAAACTATGATAAATTATTATTAGCTTCCAGTATCCTTGTTTACAATAAACCAGAAGTAAAATATGCCTATCCTGTAAAGTAAGTTTAATTTATATTTAGAACAACAATTCTTTAATTTATGAAGATATCTGTTGTTTCCTTATTTATAAAGAAATTTATGAAAGTTATTATTATTAAAGAGAGAGTAATATTATTAGTTTTTTTATGTACACATCTATCTTTTATCGAGTTAAAATTATTTGCAATAATCAATAACCTATTTTTTGATAACGAATTAAAAATCTGTTTCATTGATCATTAATATTAGAATTATTATTTCATATTTAATACTTAAATGTACAAAACTTACAATTTTCTGTAATTTATAAATTACCTAATAAACTCATAAAGGACATGCAAACTGTAATCTAGTTACAATATATTTATTGTGCAGATTACAGACAATAGATTCTGATAGTCCAGAAGCAGCAGAAAATGAAAAATTAGAAGATAGTAGAAGTAATAATACTTCAAACATACATCAGAGTAATGAAATTAATTGTTCCGAAGAAAAGGTATACTGATCTATCAAATAAATTATTAAGTATAAGAGAACATAATTATTTTATATATTTCTTAAATGTATAGGAATCTATTTCTGAAAGTATTCTTTCAAGTACACCAACTTTGGGAAGTGGAAAAGAAACAAAAGAAAGAAGAAATCGTGAAAAACTTTTGCAAGGACCAGGATCAGAATTTAGTTTAGCAAATCCTGATTCAGAATTGGAATTAGATTACTATGATTATAATGTAGCAAATGCTAGTGCTGTTCCTGGATCTTATTTAGGAATGGACCCTGCTTTCTTAGTATGGATTCCACCAATTGAGGAATTTAAACTCGACACAGAGGATCTTTGTTTAGGGTAATTTATAATTCTTATTATTTAGTAATTTATTAGTAATATTTCTATTATTCATAAAATAAAATTTTATTTATTTACAGAAGTAAAAGAAATTCTATTTTGACTCATGAAGGTGCTGCATTAACACCTTCTGAATATAAAAGAATGAAACTATCTAGCTTTCAAGATTTTAAATTCGAATTTGAGCAAGGGTAAGTAAAAAAAATATGTTAATTATAATTTTTCCCTAGTGCTATTCACAAATGTATATCACTAATATTATACAATAGTATTTTTAAATTCACATAAAGAAGTTAGAGTAAGTGATAAATATAGTAATTGTTGAAAAAATTAATTTAGTCAATATAGTTCACCTCATTATGTAATTTATATATAAAATAAAATTTGCTAGTACAATGATTGTATGAATGATTTTTATGCATACAATCTTTAACAAAATTTGTTTGTTTAAATTTTTTTAGAAATAAAATAGTTCACACTCTCAATAAAATTAATTATTTTATGTTGACAGTGAAAAATACTTTAAAGCGGAAGAAAAACACTGCCAAAGTTTTGATTATGAAAATCTAATTCATGATGAAGCTTCTGCAAATTCCAAAATAAGGACATACGAGAAATTACTTCCTGTACGGAAACTTCTGACAGAATCTAGTATTAAAGTAAGCATGGAGTCTGTATCCGGGGGCCTTGAGCAGAAACAATATTGTGTTATTCCCAACAGAAGGTAAGTTGTTAATATTTATTTCTGTGAAACTAAATTCTACTAAAGTCAATAATTCATAACAGTCATATAAAAGTATCTCATCTTACAAAAATGGATAAAAATGATTAAACGTACAATAAACAAAGGTAATTTTTGTTATGCAAAATGAACCACATAACTTGATCATCTTCATTATGTCCGGTATTAGTATGCACATTCCAACTATTTTCTGTCAAAGTTTGATTTAAAGGTGCAGAAATAAATTCTCCAAACAATATAAAATATATTTTTTACCAGAACTTAATATATCTATATGTATATAATTATTGTTTGTATCTTCTGTTACTTCTGACTGGTTCCAACAATTCATTAATTTTCTCTAGTATGGATGAAAAGGAAACAGGTCATTTTGATTTTTTATTAAAAGTCAATGTTTTGAAGAACATATTACTTAATTTCACTGATTCAATATGTTGTTCTTTTAATGACTCAGATAGTGATCTTTTGGTTTCTGTTAGTCATTTGTAAATCTACAAAATGTATGATCATAGTATTTTTTTTTTTTTACTAACCATTCGTTGACAGTATAAGAAGCAGGGAGAAGCTTTAAATTTGTGTTAATCTGTGAGTTTTCTCCTAATTCCATTCATCTTTGTTTGAAGATTGATTGATAATGCGTGACACATGTATGAATTATTATCAGTTTTATTATTACTGAGCGGGCATTCTTCGGCTATATATCCCTTCTGTTTTCATATAAAGTAATCAAGTTTATCTGTTGTAGTAAAAATTTTGTATATTGTACATCTATTATAATTCTTAGTGAATTTGAAATTGTTTTAATATTGTTTGGGTTTATAAATATTTATTGTTTGAAGGCAAGGACAAGTGCATATTTTGGATTTAAGATTCTTGCTTTTAATTGTGTAATTCTGGAACAAAGTTTAATGTTGTGTTTTTGAATTTATTTTGATTATAAACTTTGAAATTATTAGATATATGTTGGGTACAATGATTCTTTGAGCCGGTACTACCATTGGTTTGATTTCTATGCTTATATTATTGATTGTATTTGGATACAATCACTTTCGTAACTGTATCTTTATTATCAAGATAAACCTTCCCATTTGAAACCCAGGATATGTATTTAACAAATTTGGACCCTATTACACTGCCCGACACAAATTTTGCTTTCAATAACCCTTGGGTGATTAGATGTATTCTTGTAGAGGATTGCTCCCAAAACAAGAATCCGGAAGCCGAATTGCTATAGTACCCCAAGTTTTTGAAAAATACAAAGTTTTGTAAAAAAAATTTCTCGACAAAAATGCGGTACTACATAAAAAATAAAACGTTAGAAACTTCTAATAGTCTTAAAAGACAAAGGAGAGTTTTCCAAATAGAGTGATATACAATTTATTAATTGTTTTTGATTCTAAATAATTATGAATTAGTGTAAAAGTTTAAGAATACTGCCAATGTGCACAGTTTCTCCACATTATTTTTGTATTTTTATGAAAACTTTTATCTAGCACGAACATTCTATCCAGAATCGAATTCTGTATATATTTCTGAGGAAGAAATTGCCCAGCAGTATTGGAATGATTTACATTTTGAGCAGGCCGAGAAAATATTCGTCAGCATGTTGTCCACTGTTTGCTCATATGGCACAGCCGAAACTATGCGTAACCAATACGGATGGAGGCGTTCAATGATGCACCCACTTTATGTAAGTGATGTTTCATTTTTTTTGTAACACCTCAGTGTTCTGTCTTTTTTTTCATATATTTCTCTGGATACCAATCACCAAACTGTTTTTTAACAATTTCGATTAACAAATATTCCACTGAAAATTGTTGTTTATAAATTTTTTAAACAGATGAAAGTAAAAAAAAGAAGGTATTTAAAATATATTATTACTTATAACATCCGCAATTAAAATGATAATAACAATTGATCACTTTCTTCTACACTGCTCGAAGTACACGATTCACTGAAACCTCTTCAAAATTGAACTGGTATTGAAAAACAGTTTTCATCAAGAAAAAATAAAAAATCTCATCAAGTTTATAAAAGCAACCAAGCTACTATTTAAAATTGCGTAACTTAGTGTAGTAGATAATAACTAAGAAGTTATTGTTAAAGTTTAAATCCAAAAGAAACAATAAAATTATGTTTGTTTTACTGGAGGTTTATATAGGTATCTCTATTATCTCCACAACTTTCAAACATTATTTATTTATCATGTTGTGAAAAATCTCTATGACGAAATATGTTCTCTTTTATTCTATTATTAGATATGACAAGAAATTTAATTTTTGAATAAATAAATTTAGATTGATATGTTTATCACTTTTACAAAATTATTTATAATTCCTTTCTTTTACATTCTACTATTGTTGTATAAAACAGGGATAGATTCAATTCCCGTAATTTTTCAAAATTTGGAATACTTTTCTATAGATGGTAATATTACTAAAGAATGTTGCAAAACTTTATACAGCTATATCTAGTGTTTAAAAATTTTAAGTTAGTTAAGCTTCCTTTAAATTTCTTTTCTTTTTTAATATTTCTAAAGTGTAAGAATAGCAAAATTTCGTTTTTTTAAATTTAGTAAAGATGCTTCTATATAGTAAACATATTTTGAAAAAAGTTTGGAAGAAGATAATCGAACAATTGCTTAATCTTTGATGAATTTATAGTAGGATACTAGCCTGCGTGTTTAAAAAGGATGTTTGTGTGAATGAAACCTGTGATAATTGTTAATGGCTATCTTGAAGTCCCATAGTTATCAGGCGTTAAATGATGAATTGTTTGGAAGAACACATGGGAAAGTTTATAAGTGACTAGTCCTTGCAGAATTTAGCCACGTAATGGGAAAAACGATGTCGTCTTTTAATAAGAAGACATCATCACGATACTTATCTCAGAATCGTCTGTTTTCATGGAGAAAATATTCTTAAAACTTCCCCCGTTAAAAAAAGAGATCAAGACCTTATCGATCACTATCGGGGGCTCCCAAAGTTAGAATTTATTCAACACCATCCTGTATGGGCGCTCCCACGGACTTCATTTGAGGATTAAAGCTTCTTTCAGGACTTGAATTTGACCCGTTTGATAATCACCCGTACGCACGGAGACTTTTTTTTCATGGAAGGAATCTTCTTAAGACTTCCTTGACCTCTTAAAACGAGGTTACAAGGTATGTGTAATGACCTGCTCCGGTAACCCATGTGCGAAGCCTATCCACTAAGCCTCTCATGGATCAGCCTCGTACGATCAGAGGAAACGTGGAAACGTTCAGCGCTGAGCAGGATCACGCTGTCACGCTTCCACTCGTCTAGGTGACCGCACTATGGGTGTCTGTAAGGCCTTTTTTTTCTGTGGAAAAATCTTCGAAAGACATCTTCCACCCCTTGGGGTGGGGTCGAGAGTAATGTGAAATTCTTCGCATTCGGTAATGCCGGATGCAAAGTCTACCCACTAAAATCCCCATGGTGATGATCCTTGTACAACTACGGGGGAAAACTGGGAGTCACAAACAACACGACATCCAATTCCCTCCCTCCTTTCAGCGCGATGTCCGCATCCTATCAGCGTTTTCACTAGTGGGGGCGTGAGAGCGTAATCCTCGCGAAAGTGAGCATGGCTCTTACCACGTCCGGCAGCGAAAGAAAGTGGAAGGCCTTGCCTATCCGCCCTAATCGTATCGACCAGGACACGCCATTTACACGCCCAGTCTGGGCACACTTTCAGGGTGTACTGCCCCGTGTCCTGGTCTGTTGGACAGTCCCAGCAGTGCGCTGTCGCAACCTTGTACATACGACGCAGGTACTGCCCGAAGCATCCATGCCCGTACAGCATCTACACCATACGGTAGGTGAGCGAGCCGTAGTCTCTACCCAGTCACTCCAATAGGAGTACGCAGATAGCCTCGACGATCTGCTGACCGAACATCGGTTCGTTCAGCCGTTGCTGCCACCGCAGCAGCATAGACTGCCGGGCCTGGCGTCTGAGGTCTTCCACCTTCCGTCCCGCCAGGACTATTTGACGTTCCTCGAGTCCCGTCTGATTGCTCCCCAAGGTAGGGCATTAAAGAAATTGCCGATGTTCAACTACACCGCCAATGCCACCCCACTATGGGAGACGGTCGAGACCGAGAGTGACCTGACGTCGACCGAGAGCGACGAATGGCGTCGATCGTCGATCGGTCCTCCCAGAACCCGAACTGGCATTCGGTTAGTACAGGCTCAGCCCGCGACAGGTACCCGACGATGCGGGCCGCCAACACTCTTTCAAACAACTTGTCCACATCGTCGAGGAGACAAATGAGCTGGTACGCGAAAGGAGAGTTCGCAGGCCGGTCTTCCTTCCGGAGGAGGACCATTCGCGTCATCTTCCAAGTGGAGGGGAATCGCCCGGCCTCCAGGCAGCGATCAAACAACTGCTGGAGGTCGTTACCAGGAACGCTCTGGGCTAAGATCCAGATCCAGCCGAGTACACCGTCGATACCAGAGGCCGTGTTTTTCGCCCCAAGCCTTCGGATGGCCATGACCAGCTTCTCGACCGTGACCCTCAGCTCGGTGGATCAGGTGGTTGGGTCCGCCGATGGACGTGGCTCGCCCTCCCTCACTATAGGGAAGAGTGAGTTAACCACGTCCCTTAGGAGCTGAGAGTCGAGACCCTCGGTGATCGGAGGCACCCGTGGGTGGAATTTGTACACCACCTTGTATAGGCGCTCTCATGGTGCTGTGGTGGTGCCGTGGTGTGGTTGAGGCGATATTGGGGGCACATAGGACCATCCGGATGTACCGGTAGTCCGATAATGTCTCTGTTGCCTCCACCATATCCAAACGTCAAATCCTCCCCCGTGTCGCACGCACGTCATCTCCGAATCCCGGTTAATAAAGCGGAGGTCGAAGCTCGCTGTTCATTCGTTCAGGACCCCGTTCTTTCGATTCGTTCTGGGGGAATCCCAAGCAACGGACTTTGAGTTGAAGTCCCCCAGGACGAGCATCGCCTCACAATTTCTCCCACCAGGACACGGCGTTCACCTGCCCAGATGGGGCACACTTCCACACTCTATCAGAAGTGATTGGACAACGGCGACAGTGCGCTGCTTAACGGTCGGGTGAGCCATTCGTTGCTACCACTGCAATAGCATGGACTGTTAAAGTTGGCGCTTGAGAGCTTCTACCTCTCGTCTTGCCAGGATTTTCCTCCGTTTGCGTGTCTTGTAGCGGGTATTATAATAAACCGCGTGCAATCCCGCGAGCAGATTTAGCAGAAGCCCATATCACGTTAGGAGGCAGCTAAGGTACTTACCTACACGGGACCTCATACACTGCCACCGAGTGGAGTATTCGCATATAGACCCGGCGGATCCGATTGTTCGCCCCCCCCCCCCCCCCCCAATTGGAAAGAAGCTGGTCTAGTGCGTTAACTAACCCCATCCAATCGCGGAGCCAGACAACCGAAGTGTCCCTCAAAACGCCAGTGGCTATCGAGAATCAGTCCCAAATATTTTATCTGGAACTTCACTTCGAAGGTGGCGTCACTCACCTGAATCACAGGGCGTGACTGCTACTAGCAAAATGCATGGAATCCAGCACTTCTGTTTAGCACTAATCCGTTCGCATTTTCTCAATGGCTCCCAAAGGCCACTACCAGCGTATCGTCTATCGTAACACTTTAGATTGACGCCGTTGGGGAGGCGCTCGTTACACAAGATAATGTCGTATTCGATATTCTATAGCAAGGAGGTTCAATGCGGACTCCTACTGAGATACTGCTGTGGAGATAATCCTCAACCACATCCCGTGTATAGGTAAGGATTTGGTGTTGTTTGAGTCCCCGCCTAATTGCTTCTCAGAGTAACGTGTTGAAGGCGTTGGAGACGATTCCAGAACCGTCTTAGAGAAAACTTTGTAATATATTTGACACTAAAAAATCTTTAAGTGATCCTGATTTCGTTATCGGTGTTATTATCGCCTAGGACTCTGCTTTGCCTTGCAAATCGTGGAAAGCAGACCTGTGAAGTAATTCTAACTGTTCCTTTGCGAAGAAAAAAATCGTATACTGTGAATTATATTTTTAATTTACAATGTATTGGGTTGGAACATAAGTTCATAGGGTTTTCAAAGTAAAATTCGAAGACAATTTTTAAATATTTATACACATATTTATTCTGTTACGTGTTTTCACAGGGACATCAAGCACAGGAACAATTCTTTAGAATGTTGATTCTAAAGAAGAATTCACCATAAGAATGGGGATTGTTTATTGATGTATCGAAAAAATAGTTATTAGGTTGTTCAATAAATTTTGTCGTCCGATAAAACTTATTAAACAGTATAGTATTAGGTTGCTCAATAAGTTTTATTGAACGACAAAACTTATCGAACAACCTATTAATTCTCTTAAACTAATTTTACACCAAATAAAGTACCACAATATAATTGGAATGTCTAGGGAAATTTAAAAGTGATTGAAATGTTACTTGGCCTACAAATTGAGCACACAATATACTTTGTTTCCTTTGCGAGTGGGACAGTAGAGCAAGAAAAGATTGCTATGTTAAAAAAGATTGGAAGCCAAAACAACAATTGATTCTAGGTCAAAAAACGTCCAGTACCTCAATTTAATTGAGCCTAACAAATTTACCACCGTTGCACAGAAAGTTAGGAATTATGAAGAACTTTGTTAAAGTCTGGAAGTTTTGCTTATTAGAAAGTAAAATTTTCTTATTTATCCGATGCAAAAATAAAAGGAGACGTGTTTGCGGGACCTCAAATAAGAAATTTAATGAAAAATAATGATTTTACAGAGAAATTGAGAAATGTAGAAAAGCAGTGCGGAATTCTTTTAAGAAAACAATAGAATGTTTTCTTGAGAAATAAAAATAAAAAATTATGCTGCTTCAATACTGTCAATGAACTATTAGAAAACTGTAGAAAGCTTGAGTGCAATGTATCTGTAAAAATGCATTTTTTACGCTCACATTTGGACTTATTTCTATCAAATCTCAGTGATGTGATTGATGCGCGTGGTAAACGATTTTATCAAGCTATACCTTCGATGGGGAAGCGATATCATGGTAAGAAGATTACCACAGTGCTTGCCGATTATTGTTGATCTTTTATGATTACCGTTAAGAATGCAAGGCGAGTATTAAATAAAAGCATTTTTGACAATTCTTGCGTTGAGCATGCTACAGGTAACCTTAAATTTTATACAAACTTTTTTTTATTTTTCTTCTTTTTCTTACTTTTACTCCATAGTATGGTGATTGGTATCTACAGAAATATATGGAAAAAAAATAACATTGAAGTGTTAAAATAAAAATTACACATTATTCACACAAATAGATACTCCAACGCTTCTATCGGTTTGGTTACGCATTGTTTCGGCCCAAATTGTAAATCGTTTCGACACTTCTGTCGGATGGTTTCTTCTTTAAAAATATAAGTATACAGAATCCGGCACTAAGTAAAGTTTTGTGTTAGAAAAAGAGCTTTTCGTAAAAGTTTAAAAATAATATGGAGAAACTACGCATATTAGCACGTTTTAAAATTATGACATTAATTCATAAGTATTATGAATCAAAAGCGATTAATAAATTGTATAACACTATATTTGGAAAACTATTCTTTATCTTTTAAGACCAATTAGAATTTTCTAACGTTTTTTTTACTTTTCATGCCTCGTTTTGTAAAAAATCTTAAATTTTAACAAAATCTTGTGTTTTTCGAAAACTGAAAGCGATACAGCCGATACCCGTTTTATTATTATATTAACCGATTTACGTTTCGCGAATGTTGATAGATATTTTCCTCGATTCAAGAATGTCGTCCTTATGTTGGTTCCTCGGTGATGACATGTTGCGTGTATAGTATATTTATACACAACTTGATGAAGGCTAATATATATATTGGTAATAATGACATCACCACTGCTACGATTGATACTTTTATTAACATTAGATACTCCTATAAGGCACTCGTGGGTAAAGTCGAGTAATTTCTGATTTCAAAGTCATAGGCAAAGCAGCCGCAAACTTCTTTATTTATAAACCAACTTTAGATGTGGGTATATAAGACATTTGGATTCGTTATTTTTTAGGAACATTTGCGTGGAATATTCGTATTTCAATCAATTAATTATACAAGGGATTAAGGTGATGTAGAGGTTACATTATTCTTGGGAATTTTCCACGTTTCTATCGAATGTATACATTTCTACCATCTTACTGTTTTGTTCTTAATAGCAATTATGTTAATGCACCAATTTTCGAGCTCGATAATCTCTAAAACAATACAAAAAGAAAGAAACCTTTGAAAACTTTATTTTCATGCTCGCGAAATAAACTAAACCGTGTAAAAATGGGTGTAGACATTGGAAAACACTAATTTTATACAATAAAATTATAATTAATACTCTGTAAATCAAAACCGTAATTCATATTCTTTCGGTTGTTCTTTCTTTTTATTCTTTATCAAGTTGATTCTGTTAAACGGTTATCTCTTTCGCAATAAAAACACCTTAGATTCTTTTAACAGCTGTTTTCTATGAATCTATTGCTTGAATCTTAAAGTTATTGCATTTAAAAATCATATTACAGTCAAAACTCGATAATTCGAAAATCTCTATAAAATTACAATTGTATTCGTGCTCTTCCGTCATTGCAATCTTGTCTCAGATAACTGAAGATAGAAAATATAAAATGACTACTTTCACTCTTCAACTATTTGTACATCTATGAAAGTTAATTGTTTCACGTTAGTTTCATGCCTGTAACTTTCACGTTTACGTTGAATAAGACGGGTTCTAAGAGAAAACAACCCCTTCGCGTACAATATCGTGCAAAACTCGTGTTAAAGAAATCAGTGCAAATATAAGATCCATGGGTGTCTTGTCCACATTCGTACATTGAAATATATTTTCTTAAAAATATTAGAAAGAAAACCTTATATAATGTCTTCAAAAGGAAAATTTAGCGTTCATGAGTATAGTGAGAATCATAACCAGTGCGATCAGATTTTATTCCCTAAATCGCTGACTAGGAAGTGTGGGAGAAGATAGTACAGTGCGGCCCGTTTCCCTCCTTTACGCAACGTGCATTGGATATATT
Source organism: Ptiloglossa arizonensis (assembly GCF_051014685.1). Lineage (NCBI taxonomy): Eukaryota > Metazoa > Arthropoda > Insecta > Hymenoptera > Colletidae > Ptiloglossa > Ptiloglossa arizonensis. The sequence goes on along the minus strand of NC_135056.1, from coordinate 1,888,462 downwards.
CGATTCGCGATGAGATTTGCGATCTTCTCCCACTCCAATGTCTTCAACGCATGATGCGTAAAGGAGGGGGACGGTCTTCACTGTGCTACCTTCTTCCACTCCTACAGTCACACGATTTAAAGAATACAATCTGGTCACGCCGGTTATGACCATGCAAGTCAGATTTCACTTCTTTGTTTGGGAGGAGTTGGAGAAGGTAGGGAGACGCATGGTGGGGACCATCCCGTTGCGTTAAATCAATCGAAGTTCAATATTTGTTGTACAGCTAATCACTAAATGCATAAAAAACACAATGAAAGATTAATTCCATTTTTAACTCACGTTATTTTAGTATTTTATTTCACTTTTTATAAATGATATGTAATAATAATGGTTACTTACACAAGTATATAAGAAATCCTATTATTTATAAATAATGAATACAAATTGTGCCATTCATAAGAAATTGTCCCTTATAAAGGTGTATAAGAAAACATTATTTATGATGGATTTTCACAACATCTACAGATCAGCGTATAGAATGTTTTTTGTTAACATGTACGAAGACTCGCGTGATGTACACAATTGTCTGTGATCTACCTTTACTTTTGTATTGTAATGTGCCAGAGTGCAATAAACCCTTTTATTTTGTTCTGTAAATCATTATTAAATAAACATTTTGTTTTTATCAATGGTTATGGGATCAGAAACGCCTAGTGAAAGAATATAACTTAAGAAAAAGCAGAAAGTCGATCACATGGTGAGTACGAAGTATATACATAATGTACGGAGTACAGGCCAAAAAAGATTTTCATGTAACTTTTATCCAAAAATAATTATCAGTCGTGAAAAATTGAGATAAAATGGTTGTTGAAAGGTAAAGGATTATTAGCATTTTGCTCTATTAACGGATTACTAGCTCTATAAACAATTTTGCTCTAGGCAAGATTGTTCAATCCGTAAACGAAACTCGAAGAGCAAAAGGCGAGTTACATGATAAATAATAATAGAACTCTGGCTATTATTGAACTCCACATTGATACTGATTAACAAGTACATATTGAGGACTATGAAAGTGCACATAAAGTTTGGGTAAAGTTAGAATTAGTACAGAAATCAAGAGCTCAGGTACATATCATGCACTTTAAAAAGGAATTTTAATATTTCAAAATGAAAGATGATAAAAATATACTACATATGTTAAGGAGTAAGATTGCAGTGAATAATTTAAGAGAAGCTGGTGCCGAAACCAAAGATGAAAATCTTGCATATTGTAGGTATTAGATAAATATGAAAAGTGTTTGGGTCAGAGCGAACAGCATGGAGCAGATGTTTATAGTTTACAGTAAGATATCGGTTCAGAAAGTCGAGACGCGTGGATTGTAGAGTGGGAGTTTCATGTTTAAATATATTTTACAGTATTATTATCATAAAAGCGGTGTATTGTCTTTAATCTGCCCGAATGCTTAACATTCCTCCACAATATGCTCTATTGGCTGAACTACCTGATAGCTATGAAAGTTTAAATATGATTTTAGCAAATCTACCTGATGATAAGTTTAATTCAAAAATAATACGAGTATTGCTAGCAGAATATGATTGTAGACGTTCCAGACAAGAGGAAGATACTAATCCACATAAAGAGGCATTGCACGCTACTAAAAGATCAGACAAGTGACACCTAAATAAAGAATTGGGCGGAGATAAACTAAAGCAAATTATGTGCTATAAGTGGAACAAAGTTGGTCACTTTGCTTCTGTATGCAACTCTATGCATAATTTAAAGACCAATAAAGGAGATGTTAGTCAAAGGACATATAATATAAACAAATCAAAATCGAAAATAGACAATGCATTCCTACTATCTATGAAGAACGTAGATCTGGATAATAGGAGGATTTTTAACAGTGGTTGCACATACCATGTGAATAATAGAAAAGACTGGTTTATTAACGAAACGTTCAATCAGTTAAATGCAAAGATGGTCAGTATCACAGCTGATCCATAGAAACGTAAGGGTTTCATGCGGCAACCCAAAGGGATAGGTACTATAATATTGGATATGCATGTTGAGAAATGTATAAAACGAGTAAGGTTGGATAATGTGTACAATGTGCCTGATATTGGGAAGAATCTCATGTCGATTGCACAGATAAAAAAGAAAAGATACGAATTGACAATCAAAGATGGCACAATAAAAATAAGAAATATAAGCACAAAAAGAGTAGTATGCATAGTCCATATAAGTAATGATCTTTATGGAATGAAAGCAAATGTTGACATAAGTGGATACGCTGTACCAAAATCACATGCGGTAGAAATAAATGCGAAAATGTTATGGCATCAAAGATTTTGTCATGTTAATAATGATACAACAAGAAAGACATTTCAGCTAAAGAGGGTGACTGGATACGAAAATACTGATGTAAAGGTAGTGTATGCGATGCATGATGCAAAGGCAAACCTACAAAAATGGTATGCAAACTAATAAAAAGTTTACAGTCAAAAATGTATGCGAACTGATACATTCAGATTTATGTGGGCCAATGCCGACGACTTCAATTGGTGGAAAAAGTACTTTATTACTTTTACTGATGATTTTTCACGCAGATTAGATATAAAATGTAAGGTCGAAAGATCAAGTTAAACAATGCATTCAAGAATGTATAACCAGGATTGAGCGACAGTCATGTGAAAAAGTAAAAAGATTTAGAAACGATAATGACCTTAAATTTTATAATAAAAAAATTACAGAATACTTCAACAAACTTGGGATAAAACATTAGAGGAGCAATGTAAAGACACTTCAAATGAATGGTGTAACCGAATGTGAAAATAAAACACTATTGAACTTCGCAAGATCTATGCTATATTTCGTTAAATTATCACCAAAATTCTGGACAGAAGCAATTAATACAGCAGCTTATGGGATTCGACAGATTGAATACTCAACGTAAAACATCTAAAGGCATAGCTTATGGTCTCCGGAAAAGAATGACGTCTAAACATGTTAAATTCTGCGAAACGAAGATTGGATATGAATGGGTCAATCAAAGTGCTGAGTGTGTAAGCACGTTAGTTGGCGAGATGAGGAAAACAATTTTAGAACTGTTGAGACAAATAAGCAAGATGATGAGTCGGAATCATTCAGAAAGCAGGAAGAGGCTGATGAAAGCAAAGATACACCACGCAGAGGAAGACACAAAACTATAATAAAGAATCAGATAAAGGATAAAATAGAAAAGAATGAAAGTTCAAACGAGGATTCCACTGAGGTGGAAGCAAATTTATTGGAAATAACTGAGCCAAAGAATATAGAAGAAGCATTATCGTCGCCTCAGTCACCGTCTGGAAACAGGCTGTTGCAGACAAATTTGAAAGTTTACAGAAGAGAAAAATCTAGTTTGTTACGGAGATACCCAAGGACAGGTATATATAAGCTTTTAAACTTAAGAAAGACTCAAATGGAAACTCGATAAAATATAAAGCACGGCTAGTCGCACAAGGATTTGGTTAAAAAAAGAGAATAGACTATGAGAAAACATACTCATCCGTTGCAAAATTTTCAATAATAAAATTGTTTTTAGCATTAACTACAACATTCAAGCTGAAAACAAGACATATAGATGTCAAGAATGTATTCCTTTATGGGTCAATATATGATACACGAAATTACCTCCATTATGAACAAAAGAATGAACAAGTTGCAAAGTTAATGCGACCAATTTATGGTCTCAAGCAGGAATTGGATGGTTTCATCCATTTTCGCATTTATTTCTACCGCATGTGATTCTGATACAGCGTATCCACTTATGTCAACATTTGCTTTCATTCCATAAAGATCATTTACTTAGGACTATCCACGAGACCAGATATATTATTTGCGATAACGAAACTTTCTCAATTTAATGTAAATACAGGTAGAGAACATTGGAATTCAATTAAACATATATTTAGGTATTTAAGCAAAACTCGAAACTATAGGATAGAGTATAAGTGTAGTAAGAAAATAAGTATAGAAACTTATTGCGATGCCGATTGGGCAAGTGACGTAGATGATAGGCATTCATTCACAGGTTTCGTTGTTAAAATAGTAAGCAACATAGACAATTGAAAATCGACTAAACAGAGAAGCATATTCACTTCGACTATGGAAGCTGAATATATTGCGATGTCACTTGGAGTTGAAGAAAATATGTGGCTCGAAATGTTATTTAAAGAGTTGGATTTAATGCAATATTTTTCAAGTTTTGAGTTTTATTTTGATAATAAAGCTGGAATAGATTTTTCGAAAAGCAAGGTAGATAAGACGAGGACCAAACGTATTGATCCATATTACCACATTGTACGAAAAAAAACTGATGACGGATTAATAAAATTGCAATATATCTGATTGGACGAAAATCCGGTAAATATCCTAACGAAAGTATTGAAACCTGTAAAGCAAGATAAATGTGTAGAAATGTGTAGGGGAATTTTTAAATAATGGTTACAAATAGTGCCACGCATAAGAAATTGTCCTTTACAAAAGTATTATCCATTCACGAAAAGAAGGCACAGCGTTGTTAGATTCTCGCTTCTCCCGTAGTCCATTGCCCCTCCTACGATCGCAAGCAAGAATCGCTATTGGTCGAAGACAATTACAGAGACCGACGTTGGTGATCCCAAGTCCGAATGAAAACGAATTCGTAGGTAAGGTGCATGTGCGTAGGCTCCCAATAAAGCGTCAAGTATTTATGAACAGAACAATTTGTTTACGGTTTAGATACTACAGCTGATTCGATAAGTTGCTCGTAATAAAAAAATGAGTATAATTTAAAATGTGTAATAATCATTAATATTTTGAAAATTATTTATAGCAAGAAGAACTAATTTGTATTTATTAAAAATAATATAAATCCGCTTACATTCATTTCTATTAAAATAAACTATATAATTACAATTTACACAAACACAAGTCGTGTTAGTATTAAAACAAATGAATGTAAGAAAATGTAAAGGTTGTGCTTGTTTTAATTTTAGTATGACTTGTTTTTGTGTAAATTGTAATTACATAGAATTTATCTAGATAGAAATGAGTATAAGCAGATTTATATTATTATTAATAAATACAAATTATAATAATTCTTTTTGCTATAAATAATTTTCAAAATATTAATGATTATTACAAATATAAAATTAAACTCATTTTTTCATTACGAGAAACTTATCGAATCAGTGATAGTATCGAAACAGGAACGATATCATTCTGTTTCTTAATAGCTAACATTTTGATTAGAAGATTACGCCAATGCCATTAGTATTCTTCCTCACTCGGTCTCGCTACGGGTCGCTGTTGATCTTTGTCGCCGTTTTTGGCCTACATCGATTCTTGACTGCGATCGTAGGAGAGGCGATGGACTATGACAGAAGCGGAGATGTAAATACGCTGTGCCTTCTTCTCATGGACGAATAATAGTTCTATGGATATTCTGATGTAGATATGAGCGTCATTCGTAAAGAATTTTAAAATTATGATAATTTTGTAGTTAAGTGACTTTATTCTAAATGGGCTTATATTTTTCCAGTTTTTCAGAAAGGCTATATTTTAACACAAAAAAAAAATATAGGTAGGGGGAGTTTGATAAAGTAATGTGTTTTTACTATTTTTTAACAAAAAACAAAAATGATAAGAACTACAGAATGTGTCTATCGATTCCGATGATTTTTGTGTATGTTATGGAGAACGAGATTTTGAACAACTTTCATTTCATTAATAATTGCCGTTCGGTCTTAGTTTTCGAAATATTTGCAGAAATATTTGATATTACCACAGTGACTTCGCTTGTAATACGTGTACCACAGACGCGTTGAGTCTGCGAGTGATTGCCGCTCGTCTAGCGTTTCTATGAACATATCATGAGAGCCGCCAGACGAGCATGGATATACATATGACGGATAGAAAAAATGATTAAATTTAACTAATTTCAACCATATACAAAACTAAATATGTATAGTGTGTAGACGAATTAAAAAATTAGCCCTAACTCAAACCTATTAATTAAAACTCAATGATGTAGTTAGATTTGAGTTAGGAACAGTTTTGAAACACGAATAGGCAAATTTCGATATATAATAGTTGTAGCGCTCGTTTTATGCAAATATGTCCAAAACAAAGGCCGAGGGGCAATTATTGTTCATATAAAAGTTGTTCAGAATCTCGTACTTTATAACATACTCAAAAATCATCGGGATCGGTCCACGCATTTTGTAATTTTGTAATTTTTGTTTTCTTTTTCATTAAAAAAACAGCAAAATCACAAATGCAAAAAATATTTTCAAATAATATTGTGCTAAACGAATCCATTTATAAAAGGTTAATTTAAAAATAAATGTTTTGAAATTGAAAATCTATACATTTTCTTGAAATGAGACCAGTACTGCACACACTGTAATGGCTTTCAATAGCAAATTATTTGTTAATATTCGATTTAAATAAAAGAAATTATCGTAAAAATAGATGAATAATAATATTTTTCGATAGATTTTTTATAGCCGTATTAATTTATAACAAACAATCATATTCTGTTTGTACTTATGTTTGACTTGACTTTAACACAACAAGATATTTAAAACTGATTCTTAAAATGGAATAACGTGCTCTCTACGGTTTGCTAGTGGTGATTCCTTACATCAGGAGATTATGCAGCGTTTGTTGAAATGTTTAAATTATATGTGATGAAGCATTCTAATCATATGATAAAGGATCAAGAGCCCCTATATATTGGTATTAATTTCGACTGATATATTGACGAGCTATAAAAATAGTGATATAATTGCGTACACTTCTAAAAAATAAAATGCATAAAAGTAAACTAATTACATTACACGTGAAAGAATATTTTGAGATAATTGGTACTTTTGAAGTGAATGTAACGAGTTATACCTTTTTATCACTAAACTGCATTTAATGCAGTAGTTTGTCACAGTACAATGTCATAGAAAAATTACATTCATTTGTACTATTACGATATATCTCGTCGTTCTCTCTACAAATAATATTTACAGTACGCAAACGAATTTTCGACAAACGAAAAATCTTGAAAAACAATTATATCAGATAGATCGAAAGATATTCTATTTGTTTGAAGAGCTTCTGTCAAACACTGTACCAAAAAATAACACTTAAGAAAATATAAAAATGCAAAAATGAACTTTTTTTTATTATTAGTTGCTTGTTAAGAAAAATGTTATATGTGTTATATTTTTCAGATCTTTCTGATTAAAATGCGACCAAACACGATGTAATTTATATTATATTTATTTATTTATTAAACAATAAATGGAAAAAAAATCAGGTTTTATCAATTTTGAGCCACGTTCGATCGCGTTGAATGGCTCCGATAAGTATAAATAGAAGAGAGACATTTTTCTTAATAAGGGAAAAATGTTAAGTTAATATCACTTGTTAAATGAATAAATATTATCGAAATTATATAATTTTTGGTCTTATTTTAAGTCAGGAAGACTTTATAAATATGTCGATAAAGGTTTCATGAAAAAAAAACCTATTTAAATGTGATTGTATTTACTGTTGTAAACATCTCTTTAAACTTTGGCAACTGCCTCAACTCTCAGTCTCTCTTTCACTTTCACTTTCACTTTTTGTTTTTTTCTATGACGTCGCTACCGATGAAATGTTGAGAGAGGATGTAGACTTTCATTAATGGTCCTTTATAAATGTGAATTCTGGTCCCAAGGTTTTTACATTTATCAAAAAATACTGTATTGATGATTACCTATGGCTTTTCCGTGTCAGACAATCGTTCAAAGAGAATAAACTTTCATCAAATCTCTATCGTACATGGGTCGCTTTGACGTAATTAATCGTTTGAGTAGTCTTCTATTCGTAGAGAATTTAAAATAAACTATTATTAATTGTAAGATTTTGTTTAAAATTAATGATTGGTTTCGATCTTGAAGAAGAGCAAGTATCGTTCTCTAAGCAGTGGTTATACGCAAGAAATACACCTTTGATGTTCTTAAAAGGAGAGCCGTTTACTGTTGTTCGTTATTTACTATATATTCGTTATTCATCAGAATAATTCCTGCGGGACTCGATTCCTTCAGCTAATGTTCCTGTAACAAAGAACGTCGATGTAACAACTTCTATACAGTACGATAATCATTCGCTTTCTTGGACAATGTCTGTCCTTTGTCATCATGTGATGGCACGAGGAGAGGGCATTGCCTCGTTACGTAACACAGGTAATCAAATGGACTCTATTATCGATGCTTCAGAAATTCCATAGAAATATCGGGCAACGGGCGCGTAAAATCAAATTTAACCTCGTTTGTATTAAAGAATACACGCTTTCTTATATACCTTGAACAAAACCCTTGCCAGTGAAGGTTGCAAAGCTGCTCTCACAGTTTCATGAGCGTAAAGAATCACAGTTACTAACAAAACTAGTACCAGTGGCTGGTAGCGAATCTTTCACCGTGTAGTCTCTCAGTCAACGGACTTTTTATATCACGTCGAAATAAGAGTTGAAAAATCAATTTACCTTTTAGTCGCTACTATCGCCGGGCAATTGGACTGCAATGCTAGTTCTGCAAGAGACTGTGACTGTATGCTCCTTGCAATCCACGGCGAGCAACGACCGTTGTTGTTTACTCGCTAATTCTCACCGAGAAACTAGAAAAACTGAAAATAGTGCCGAGGCTATTGTTCGAACAACGGAATTTCAATGAAAGTCACACCTGTGACAGGTTACGTGTGACAATAGCTAACTTAAATTATTCTCAATTTAACGCCACATTTAAACAAATTTTTTTCTCAGCACGAGCAAAGGAATCTACTCAAGTGACAGACGCTAATTTTAATTAGATTTATAGTGTAGATAGTTTTCAAAAAAATTTTTGTAGCGTATTTTTCTTTTTATCGGCTATCATCCATGGTAAAGAGATGAAATCAGGTCTCAGAGTTGGTGTCGAAAACATATTTTTTTGGAAAAATCTCAGGATTAACTGGGCCTGATACAACAACATTCTTGTTTTCAAATTTAGTGTTTTCAAGTACGTGCGTTGACCGACAAATAAATTGATAAAAAAATAATTTGTTTAAAAAAGTATTTGTTTTGGCCACTTTTCTTGTTAAAATTTAATCAATAAAATTTCCTGTAACTTTATACGTGTAAAATATGAATAAAAATAGGTGATAAGTATTCTTTGTTTCTTATCATATAACGTAAATTTTTAAACGGAAATTGTTTTCCGATCCGCGCAGAAAAGAATATTCGAACGTGCACTGTCGAAATTATTTCAAACTTTGACAATATTAAAAACATTAAAATTTCTTCGGGACGTTTACGATCCAAGTTGCGTTCAACCGACTCGCAGTCGAAGGACTTTCAATTGGAACATAAGTAACAGCCCTATGGTGTTTTTACCTTGAACTTAATTTTCCACGTTGTAAAATATAATATATGGAAGCCCTAAAAAGAACTGGTGCCGTCTAACCACATCGAAATTTTACAGCGGCGTTATAGTATATAATCCTAAGCAAAAAGTATATACTTTAGGTAACTCTGATTAGTATGCAGTTGAAGAGAGTATAAACTTACTAACACATTTGGAAATACATAAAAGATATGTATCTTGCATTGTACACTTTCATTTGACTACGTTAATTGCAACTAGTACTTGTGTACTACTCTCGTATATTGAAGAAATGAACATCAATCCTATCGTTAGATTAAATTGTTAAATTCGAACGAATTCGTAGCAAGGTGCATCGGTGTAGGCTCCCAATAAAGCGTCAAGCATTAATAAATAGAATAATTTGCTTGCGGTTTAAGTATTACCGCTGATATGATACATTGCTCGTAGTGGAAAAATAAGTACAATTTAATATGCGTAATAATTGTTAATATTTTGATAATTATTTATAGCGAAAAAAACTAAATTGTATTTATTAAAAATAATATAAATCCGTTTATACTTATTTTGTAGTCGATATAAAATTAAATAAGATATTTAATAAACGCTAAACGTTGTTAGCAAGATCAGTCACATAGTGGTTCAAAGGCGGAAGAAATTTTAATTTTTTCACTGCAAAGGAAGGAGTTCTTTTTTAAAAAATTTCCGGATAGGATAGTTGTATTAAAACCTATACAAATTTTCGAAAAGTATCTTAAACTTATGCGAAAAATATAATGAAGTTGTTTAGAATAAATGCTACTTTTAGCAGAAGACCTAATATTAAGATTACAAGTAGCTGACAAAATTTAATAAAGAAAAGTTGTAATAATTTATTTATATACATATAAAGGAAATATGTAACATACGTTACACATACATACATACACAGGCGCGCGCACACATATATATGTTAAATCAACAATTTTATTATTGTTTTGTAATGTAAGAAAATGTAAAGGTTATCCTTTTTTTAATTTTAGTATAACTTGTTTTTGTGTAAATTGTAATTATATGGAATTTATCTAAATAGAAATGAGTATAAGCAGATTTATATTATTTTTAATAAATACAAATTAGTTTTTCTCGCTATAAATAATTTTCAAAATATTAGTGATTATTGCGCACATTAAACTGTATTAATTTTTTCATTACATGTTCATTTTATTAAACGTTTCTAAATATATTCAAATCAATTTATTTTAAATTAATATTTAAGGAACATAATTCTTCTACATGTGTCGGCAATAATTTTGATTTTCTCGCTGTCACTATGTTTCCTGATAAGGAAAAAAGATACTCACTTGTCACCTGTGTTGCGGGTATTCCCAAAATATTCCGTGCGACACATCATAATATAGGAAATCTTGCACTGTTAGATTTCTACCAATGCAAATTTCTTCGGACATCTTCGCACAATATTTCCACTATTATCCGAACTTTCACTGGACACAGTTACAAAATTATCAACATTATTTTTGTCATACATTATAATTACAATTTTAAAGACTCTTTGTAAAATAAGAAGACGTTATGCTGTATTTACTAGTAACGGCCAAATGAATACTAAGCTTGATATTGCTCATTGAGAGGCAACTACACAACGTCCAATGTTTATACCTTCGTCTCGATAAACTAATACATTTGTAAACAGACCAGAACCCAAAGTTCTTCTACAAGATTTAGTTTTAACTTAAAATATTATGCTTCGTGAATACTAATTTAAAATAAATTTATTTCAATATGTTTAGAAACATTTGTAATTTGTATCTTGCTTGTCTTATATTATATGGGTATAATATCGACTTTGAAATCGTAATATAATAGTAAGCGTGTCGCAAATCGCTCACTAATCATATTTTTTTCATACAACCCGAAATTATCGGGCAGTCTAATAAAATTGAGCTATCCAAAACTATCAAGTAGCCTGAAACTATAGAGTAGCCCGAGGATTCGATACATGTGGATCGGAAACACGCCCGAGTTCACTCGAACTTCTAAAGTCCGATTTGATGTCAGGTAGCTGCACACTCCTAAATCCAAGGACCATTATAAAATTTATCAGCGAACGAAACAATGACTACTTTGGTTATAATTTAAATCACTTGAATTTTGTATGCATGGTATAAACATTTACCATTTGTAAGATAAGATATAAAATATATTTCTCAACTATTACATGATTCAAAGTTAAGACATGCTATACTGTGTGTATAAGCACCAAGCATATCGAGTATTTCCTTTATTCTTTTATAACTTAAAAACTATGATACATATGATTTAAAATCATATATATAATACTTATTTATTTTCTATTTAATTTCACCCATAAAATATTGACCTAAATTTATGAATCGCACTGTGTATGAAGACAGATAATGTTTCTCAATATTCTATAAATGAAAATTTAATTTTTCCTAAATTATTTTCAACATTATAATTTTCGTATTAATGCTTACTCACCTTTTTTTCTTTTACAGAGTTCGTATTGGTAAAGATGAAGAACCAAATGAGGAATCTAATTCTTCTACATGTTTTCTTGGAAGCCCTATCAATGTACTTCATAATGATGAGAATAATAAAAAGAAGTTAAATTCTACGTCTAAGAAAGTTTTACAGAAAGATTTTTCGAAAGTATATCACAGTTCAAATCAGAACAAAACTTTCAAAGATCAAGATGAAAATGTAGCACACATACAATGCAAATGTAAAGAATTAATGGATTATACCCAGCCAGTTGTAAACAAAAAGGATATAGTGAACATTCCCATGACAGAATTCTCAGGGAGCCCTTTAAAAAATTTTGCTCATGTTAAAAAACTAAATAACAAAGACATTGATGCTTCTTTGAATATTCAGAGCCCAGATTATGGCATAGAAACGGTTTGCATAAAGCAAGAGTCTTTTTACGATTCGAACATTAAATTTGTTGATGACGACGATGATGAATATGTTGATTAGAAATTATATTAATTAGATTATTCTTTTAAATTTTATTACATTTTAAGCATAGCTCAAATTGTGTTACCTTAAATTTACTTTACTTTGATGCTACCAAAAATTAAATTGTATTATTTAAAAGTATTTTATATACTTTGAAATTATTTTTAATATGTACTTATTTCTTCCATTGTAAATAATGTCATAATATTACAAGCAAAAAGGTAAAACTCTTTGGATGTAGCAAATATTAATTCTTTTTAAACAATACAACATAAAAATACATATATTTACAAAAACAGATATCAATAAGCACATCAAAATATTTAATAACTATTATTTATGTGAGCTTCCATTGTTTAAAATTTTTTTTTTAAATTGTTGAAATTTGAATTATTGTTTTAATTTTCAAATATTGATATTTAAAAAGTATGCGTCTGAATAAGTTAAAATATCAAATCTATTTTCAATCAAAACATAAAAGTATAAGATAGAGGGAAGAGAGAATAAGGTCTAATAATTTATATCTTAGAAATAAAAATATTTTCAATTAAGCAAGGAATTGATTGCAATAAAAGAACTAGTTTTAGATATTTATAGTTATACCTTAAATAGTTTTAAAATCGCTAATATTTTTATTGCGATTACAGTGCAATTATATGTAGTTTTTAATAAGTAATTATAATTATTGAAATAGTACAAATTATATGGCACAGTGTAATTATCATAAAAAATAGTAATTTATTTATTAGGTGTACAAATTAATTATCGACCCTCAAATTAATTTAACTGTAATACTTATTTAAACTAAACTAATTTTCCTGTCACGTTAGAATATTAAAGTAGGCATATAAGACTAATTTTAAAATCGATTCTATAACCGACATAACCTTGAAAAACAGTGATAAACACAATAGTCTCCGATGAACAGCACATCAAGCACTGAAAAAAAATGCTATTATAGCTAATTGTAAGATTCGTTAGGATAAAAAGTTCTTTCTCGTTCGACTTATTTATCAGACCTAGCCTCTTTAGACTTAGACATTTGTTTCGATCACTTCAACCTTATTTGACGGATATGTACATACTTTAAAACGCTAAAAGAAATTAATAAAAGCATTGCCAGTTCCATTGACTCGAAACTGCCATATTTTTTTCAAGAGAAAATTAATCAGCTACATATTGAGAAATGACAGAAATGTATAGATGCTGACGGAGATTATTTCGAAGATTGAAATATAATTGAATTATTTATAAATAAATATTAAATTTATTTTATAAACAACGAAAATTAATTTGCACACCTAATATATGTACATTTGTACAATCTAAAAAATTTTAAAAAGGCTGAGAATTAATTTGTGCACCTAATGTATGTATATTTGTACAATCTAAGAAATTTAAAAGAATGTATAACAGTCTAAATTGAGGTTGCATCCGTCGTTCGAAATGTTAGATTCACGTCTTTACACGAGCGATTCAGATAATTTTAAGTTTTCATTATCAGAATTAATTTATCAAATTGCATGATTTTTATTAACAGGTACATACCCTAAAATTTTTGTATGTACATGTTTAACTTTAACTAATAATATAGTTTGTATTTAATGCTGATAAAAGAAAACTGTCTGCTTGCTGTGTATAGAGCATGAATTTAAAATCTATTATCTGTCTTATTAATTTTAACCCTACAATTTGTTCAGTAAATCTATTGTATTACTCTGGTGGTAAATATGAATTTATAAATTTTTAATATTCTTAATAAAGAATTTTACATTATATTTTTATTAATCTACATATGAAAAGAGAAATAAAGTTTATAAAACAAAAAATAAAATCAGATAACATAATATAAAAAAGTATCTAACATAATAAACAAGGAAAAAGTTAAATTTATTACAGAGATTTTAAATTGGCCTTGTATAATATAAAAATATTATGATCTCATGTTATATAAAAATACATTACTTTCAAAATGTAATAAAGATATATATATGTTAGGTGATAATATAGATTTAGAAATGTATTGTGTACACATATTTTTTATAAGTTTAATTTTTCTATAATTATTATTTTCGTTTTAATATTAAAATTTATTTTTTATGAAGTAACTTTGTAACAACAATTTTAATGTTTTTGTGTACAGCGTATCTTATAATAAGTGGAATCTATTTTTTAAAAACATTTAATAATTAAAGACGACAAAACAATAATATAAACATACATATTGCATATATTGTAGCCGAATGACGTATTTTACTTTGGCTACAGTGCTACATTATCGAATATATGAATTAGTGGAAAAGTTATGAGTGCCTATCTCCACTTATTAATTTACTCAGTGGAATATTAGTAGACCGTGACATATCATCAATATGTATAACAATATATTTAAGTACTAAATCCATCTCAAAAGTAGATCCTACATATCACAGGAGACCCTGTACACTATTTTCTTAATTAAAGTAGCTATATACTTTTTATTAAATTTCTTTTAATTGTATTATTATTTTGTCTTTAGTTTTTTACATTCGTTTTTTTACAATTTTTGTTAACTTAACTGTTATGCGGTATAATATAACGCAGGCACTACAAAAAATATTATGTAGTGTATTAAAAGATGTACATAACCAATATTATAATTCAGAACTACTACTAAATTTATTTGAGCTTGTATTTTATATAAACTTTGGATTATACTTTCTTGTACTTTATCATAGTTTTTATTATAGGTTAATGCGTGCAAACAAAACAAACATTTTTTTTAAAAAGAAAATATTAAAATATTCACAAGATTATCATAAAACAGCTGAACAAATTAAAATCTGTATCAAATAAACACTTTTTGATGTTTTAACTTTAAACTTTGTACTATATTTATTTATACGAATTAAAAATTACATTCCAATTTTATTTGACAATGAGGAAGCACAAATTTTGTGCAAACTCGTTTTAAAATCTGTACAAGATGTGTACGCCGATAATAAAGAGAGGGGGCGACAAACGCCTTCTTTCCAACGAAGACGCACAGAACACAGACTTCGTGCCGTATGAAGGGGGGGGGGGGGGCATTGTAAGTTATACTCTATGCAGTTCCACGTGTCCTCCTAAAATTGAGAACAGTCACCGTGGGGGTTTTAGTGGGTAGACTCCGCATTCGGAGTGCCGGGGCAGAGAATCCCACTTGATCTCCGCCCTCGCCTCAAGAGTTCGGAGTAGTCTTAGCAAAATTCTCTCCATGAAAATAAAAAAAGTGAGTTAACAATTTATAATTGTTGCACCTGAACCAGTGAAGACTTATAACAATCTCGCACGGGCGAGCCGTTATAAGTTCCCAGCCTCAGCGACAGAAAGTGGAAGGCTGTATTTCTTCTGTGAACAAGTTATGTTGCCAGTAGAAAACTCAAGAAAAAAACGTGAGCGCGATGGTAGGTAGGTGCCGTGGCAGGAGGCCACTCCTAGTTACCCGCCTCACGTTCTCTTCGAAACAACGGAGAGACTAAAATGGTTAGACTCCGTCCATGTCAGTCTTAGAACCCGGTGGGGAGAGCTGTTCCCTCTACCCCGGTGTGTATGATGTACATGAATGGGTGAGTCATGTGTGTGACTGTGTCATTTCTGGAAGAGGAAGAAACGCTTGCCCTCAGTCCTTCTCTTCTGTCTTGTACCGTTCTTGGCTCGCTTTTAGTTCCTCTAACTAGTTCTTATTGTAACTCGTTCTTATTTAAGCATCCAGTACTCAGCATGGAGGCCGAATTTAACTCTCAACGAAGAAATATTGTATTATCATCCCTTCAGAACTTTATGTTAATGAACGTTGTATGACGATATAGAAGATATTAATGAAAATGTAAAACGTGTTTGGAATCAATTTCACATGCAAGACAAATCAGAAAGTCTTTTACCATTTTGTAAATTGAAATTTTGATACCAAGATATACGTAGTTAAAATTAATGGATGCACGCTATTTACATTTTAATTAGCTGCTAGTGCGGCTACGTGTACGTATACATATACGAGAAATACGTGTCCACGATGTTCATACTAGGTTGTTCAATAAGTTTTGTCGTTTATAAAACTTATTGAGCAACCTAGTATTATACTGTTCGATAAGTTTTATCGAATGACAAAACTCATTGAACAACCTATTATCTGTAAAATCTTAACTTATCAATTGTAGATAAATTAACAACTTATATCTCGGTAACAAGACCTAGGATTGCAAAATGGAAAGAGACTTTTTGATTTACATTGGCACAAGTATCTGAAACTGAAAAAATATCCTTCATTTTCTTATTAACAAACTGTAGATTGTAGAATTCAGGAACAACACCGTACCTCTCGAGAACTATGATCATAATAAAATGTCTACAAATAATAATATTTGACTCGTTAAATTAAATAATTTCTTACTCAGACATTTCTTCACATTGTTAAAAGTAATTCAGACTTTTTTAGTAATAACGTTACGTACAAGTACATTTTTTAATAATTTTGTATAATTCCGTATTCATAGTTTGTTAATTTTTACTCTTGTTACTATTCTTCTACTTTTTACGAAATGTAATAAAATATTTACATTTACCATGAAATATAAAACATTCAAAAACATAATTACTTATAAGTAATTTCATATACTTTTAAGATAGGATTGTTACTTATACATTTTCCTAACACCTTCCTGACACGCAACTACTAAGGTAACCATAAGAAATCGCAGTGCATAGGCAGAGTCGAGAAGCGTTCTTTTTACTTCATGGGACCTCTAGAAACTTATTTCTATAGTTCCCAACATTATATAGTATGTACAACTTACTTACATGTTTGTACAGGGTTTAGTACGTACGAACAATATACGTCACTTTATAGCTGCGTCCTATGTGTCCAAGTTTCTTTGTAGTTTATCAATATAATTTTATTAATGACTAACGATTGCGATTATTCTATAATTGTGCTAATAATTAATTATTATAATTACTTATTAATTACTAACCATGATTAATGAGTAATCCAAATAATAAAAGTAAATACAATCATCAAATATAATTAACTTATTAATTATTAATCACGAAATGATTATACTTTTAATTATAATTGCATCATTAAGTTCATAATAAAAGAACTCAAGACTTTCTTTAGATGTAAACTTAAGATGCAAATTACCGCTAGAAATTGCATCACGTGCGAACTTGTTAATATAAATCTATGATTAAACGTGATGTATTCGTAGCACATGACGTCATTTTGACAGTTATCAAATGACGCGTTTAGCTCGAACCCACTTTTATAATTGAATAAAATTTTATTATTGAAAGAAATAAATGTCAATTTGTCGACATATCGATATATTTGAATGTTCGATCGGTTGAATTTTTGTTTTTCGAATTTATAGATCCGATCATTCCTGAAATTACTGCTATTACTTTTAATACATATATGCAGGCCCATAATAGAAATTGTATATATAATTAAAATTATCCTCTTTCAGTACGGATGCGAGAGGTAAATCATTCACTCTGAATATAAAAGTCATTATTCTGACACATAGATATTCTTAAAATTAAATAAACGTAAAACATGTTTTTCTTCTTATATGATCGATTTATATTTTATGTACGCAATTTTGTCTTATAAATATACATTTATACTTTAATTGTTTCACTATGAAGAACTTTTTTGAATTATAATTATACTATTTGTGTTATTTTGTTTCATATTGTTACTATAATATGAAATATATTTGTGTTTAAGTGAAAGCTTAAAAAAATTGGATATCTATTATACAGCACATAATAAAAGGTCATATATAATTAATATAATCAATTACAAAATCGATATAATTATAATATTCAAACATATTTCTTGAAATAATCTCGTTCATATTATACCTTCGTTAATAATACAGAATATAATTTTTAATGTTCTGTTTTTTATAACTTATTAATTGAAAAAGATATACAATAGAGGAAAAAGGAAATTAAAACAAAATAAGAAGTAAATAAGAATTCGTGGATGTTAAATTTTTGTTTTTTGAAACGAATTTGTTAAAATATGTAAAGATCCGATGAAATTAAATCGTTAATTTCTTCTAGAAAACAGAGTATTTAAAATTAAATTATAAACGATTCTCAACATCAGTAATTGCTATCCAATGCAACTATTCGTTGAACATAAATATGATGACTTAAATTTTTTTTTGAGAAAGGAATAGCTAATAAAAAAATTTGTATAAGATGAATTATTTATTAACTTCGAGTGTTAACGAAGTCTCTGGTTGAGTCCAAATATAACCGGTACGTGTCATGCTGCAATGTGCATCGTAATATCTACCAGGAGCACGACAATAGGACCATCTCGGACAACGACATCGAAATTTACTGTGAAATTCTTCCTTGCAGACTTCATTCCACCAACAAGTGCGCTATAAAACGAAATATTTCTTTTAATTCACTATTTTGCGGGTAGTTTGTCAAACCTTCTATCGAGAATAAAACCACGTTTGTTTACTTTTTACTTACCTCCGCTAAATAACCTCTCACACTTTGATCGCTATAATTTCTTTTCTTAATAAGGTGCCTTGTACTCGTCGTATGTACTTCTGCACATACAACTAGCACCAATAACAGATGTAATGCCAATCCTTCCTATGAAACAAACAATTAATTCGAAATAAATTTTATTTTCTTCTTATTTCATATCGCAGTTACGTTATTGTACGTTTCAAGAAATCAAAAGAAAGATAGGGAAGTAAATGAAATATATAGAAGAAAAGGATGTAAAATATTGAAATGAACAAAAGGTGCAATAGATCGATGGCTGTAATGCAACAGTAAACTGGTAACTGTTTCCTCTTAAGCACTCCATTGTTCATCAAAAACTTACATTGTCGCGCATCTTTATCAATTTTTTTTTTCTTTGCGCAAGGTGTCTTATTGTAGTCACCTCAAAATATCACATCAATGAAATGTCACAGAACCAGCTACATACTTCGTTTCCGTTACTGTACGCTTCGTATGAATACTTGAAATGAAACATTATGTATATACATATGTACAGAACATGGCGCAGGCGTATGCTCGTTCTTTCTCTCCTGGCTTTATGAATCGATTCTTGGTAAAATTTTAACTTTTGTGCAATAAAAAATATATAATATTATAATTTACATCGATAGTTTGAATAGTTTCTATCATAAAACAATTAAAAATTTAATGTAATCCTTGACCTTGTAAATATTGTGCACTATGTGGTAGAGAGATTGCTATATACCATTTCATTTAAATTTTTGTATCATAATTTGCTTTTATTTTTGTAGAATATTAATTTAAATCTATATCTTTCGATACGTATAAAATAAATCGAGTAATAGAAATAAATGAATATATGTTTACATAAATTAATTGTGGGTAAACAGAGTTAGGTCTTCAATGTTTATACTACAAAGTCATTAGATTCGAAGATATTTTAATTTTAATGTCGTAAAGTAGTATTCGTTGCTTTCAATAAATTTATACGTCACCTCTAATATCTACGTTCTCATGGATGTTCGTGAATAAATAATATTATGTAAAACTCTTTCAGCAGTTTTGGAATTCATTTTTATAATTATTAAAAATAACTAATTACACTACAAACAAAATTAATATGACTTTAATGTTGGAAGAGGGGAATGAAAAATACAAAGAAAGAGTACGATAATATTGTAAAAGATATAAAAATCAATGATATACTTCAAAGAGTAAACACATTATTTAGGGATCGAGAAAATCTTTGTATTCATGTTGAAGGACGTTCTTTTAAACGCCAGTAAGAAAATAATATGGTACTACTACGTATTATAGTCAGGGTTGCCACCTTATCATAATATAAACCCAGAGTGTCATGAATTGCTAACCGGAAATTGTAGTCCAAACTTGGGGATTGAAAAAATAAAAAAACCGATTATTTTTTCAAACATATATTCATTACAGCAAAATTTTTATCGCAAAAAGAAATATAAATATACAGAGTTTGGAACGTATGTTTTTTTTTTAAATAACAATATGTTAAAAGGAATTGTCATTTTCATCATTAACTAAGAGAAACTTAATACATTTTTTTGTTATAAACTAATATAAACTTAATATTTATTTAATTTAATATTTATCATAAAGTAACCATTTTATAATTAATCATCCTATTTTTGAAAAGATCTCTTATTAGAAACTTAGCACTGTTAAAAAGTAAAGATTGGTTACAATCTCTGAAATCAAGAATCATTCTCGAAACGAAGGTTCGTGTGAGGGAAAGCGTTATACCCAAGAAATAAATTTTACAATTATTACGCCTTTGACCGTCCTGAAAAAGACAGTCGTTTGTTGTCATTTTATTTTATTTAACAAGAATAATTCCTGCAGGATAATTTCTGCCGGAAACCGTGCCTCTACGGTCTAGAGTTCCTATAATAAAACAACGTTGATGTGACAATACCAATTCAGTACGATAATCATATGCGTTTTTGGACAATGCCTATCCTCTACTTATCAAGCGATGGCAATCGTTATATGGGACGAAAAGAAGACACTGTCTTGTTATGTAATACAGGTAAACAAGAGGACTGGATTGCCGACGCTTCAAAAATTCCGTAGAAGCGTTGGACAGCAAGCGCGCAGAGTGAAATTTAATCTCGTTTCTATTGAAGAATGCACGCTTTTTTGAGTGCCTTGAACGAAACCCTTGCAAGTGAAAGTTGAAAAACTTGTGGCATCTTGACGTTATCAGCATGACCTTCTTGGTAGGTTTCGTCGTTTCCAAAGTTGTTGCAAATATCTGAAATATGTCAAAGTAGGTCTTAGTTTTTTTGCCTTCTTCTTTACTTTCACTTTTCCGTCATTCTGGTATTTTATATTTCTTGCTTTTTACTTTCCAGTTTTGGTAATTCCTCATCTCGCTCTTGAGCGGTTTTGGAAGCAAATATAGCGACCAGACTTGCGGGAAAGCGAACGAGTAGCATTTTCCAAACTTTTCTACCCTGTTTTCTAGCGCTTTTTCTGTTTTCCTGCGATTTTCTCCACTTTCTTTCCGTTTCTGTTCTCTATCATTTTCTATCCTACATCGGTCTTCTTCTTTCCCCATTAGTTTTAAGGACGCGTTGTTTGCCACCGCGAGAAGACGGAAGTTCAGCAATGTTCAATCCAGTTTGAGTTTCAGTCCAGTTTATTAGTGCCATCGTCACGCGTACAGAATTAAAACAAACTAGGTGTGTTATTAATAAAATTGGAATACTTTTAAGAAGAGAAGGTTTGGTTTCTTTTGCATTCTCACCTTCCACACTTCATTGGTGACCTTACTTTAAACACAGTGTTGTGATTTTATAAAAACATTTTAATATGCATTGTTCATTTGTGCTTCGTTCTTTATGATGGCACACATAAGTGACATCAGCAATACTAGAACAACAAGAGAAGCGGGTAGATATGCACCGTCGGTGGATCGTGTCGCTGTTAGAATATCAGAGTTTTACGCAATTTTGATGCTTTGAGTATATCTACCGAAGACATCAAGTTTGGTTATACTTGGTGTATTGAACCCCATGTTAGCCGCGGAAGTGCGAGACATAGTAATGCACCCGTCAGTTTCAGGTCCATAATAGAAGTAAAAAACTGAACTCATCCGATGATTAAATTAATCGCAGAAACAAAAGACTCGACGCCTCCTGAAATCGAAAGAAATGAGGGATTGAAAGCCCTCCCGATTTTTACACCTACGTACCTTAGCAGGTACAACGGTGTCTGATGGTTTATTGTGCACTCTATGGATTAGATGATTGCCTACGAATATGCAGGTAATTTTTGCTATGGCAAAGGCCGTCGAATTAGAAAAGGTTGTGGAATTGGCAGACGCAGTGGTCGAATCGTCAAACCCTCATTCGCAATTCGCTGCAATGACACCTTTAGCTGAACACCATTTAGAGGCCCTTTTAAATCTGAAGGTGGTACACGATTGACGGTGTCATTGCGCTAGGAGATTTCACCAATACGGCAGAATCCTATAGGGCGCAATCGCGATCTTGACGCCGCTGGAATAAAAATTGGATGTTTTGTTATCATTGGAAATTCGGTTCCAGTGCCAGGATAAGTGCATTCAACCGTATGCGTTGACTGGTGCAGAAAACATCCAGGGCAGTCGCTAATGGTGACAAGCGACCGCCACCCAATATTACACCGTCTTTTTCTAACAGGCAGTAATTCGAAAACACAATTTTTAATTGATACAGGTGCTGACTTTTGTGTCTTTCCGCAGCAATCAGTACGCGGACGGCGTGAACAATCCACATATAAATGGTCTGCAGTGAAAGAGACAAGAGTAGTGTTAAACCTTATTTTTTTTTTTTACGTGGGGAGAAATCTTTATAAAACTCCCCTGACGCTTTGGGAAGGAGCCAGGGGAAGTGTGAGATTCCCCGCAAGCGGAACAATCGGATACGGGACCTACCAACTAACACCCACCACGTGGACCATCCTCGCATATTATCGGGGGAGCCACCGGGAATCGAATCGCATCAAGTCTTCCGGTGGTCCCCGGGCAGTGCCGCACTGCTCCGTTGTCATATTCCACAGTAACCGCACGAAGGGCGGCCGTGAGCCCCAATCTCATGACAGTCTGCGCCTCCCGTAGCCACTTCCAACGGCACAGAGACGCAAGGCGCCACCGGGCCGACGGCGCGAAGTTTATCTTGGGTCTGCTCTCAGGGGAAACACTAGCCCCTCCTCCCAGGAGCCTCTCCCTCTCGCTCATTTAAGAGCTGCCCCCTTCCCGAGTGAGGCATGGCCAGAAGCTTGAGACGCCAGGCCAACTCGCCTTTGCCCGCCGCTCTTAGGGAGATCTATTCGAGCTCATGCGAGCCTACTCTCACCTCGGTTTTACGACCTCCTACAAAATTACAGTTTCGCAGAAGATGGCCTTCCACTTTCTCTCGTTCCCGAGCATGGCTCTTATCACGACCGGCAGTGACAGATCCGTCCCAATCGTGACGATTAGGACATGCCACTCAACCGCCTCTGGACGCACTTCCAGAGTGTGCTGCGCTGCGTTCTTGTTCACTGGAGAATGCCGACAACGCGTCGTCGTCTCCTTGTCTATACGGTGCAGGTATCGCCCAAAACATCCATGTGCACCATACGGTAGGTGAGGGAACCGTAGCCTCTACCCAGCCACTCCAACAGGAGTGGTCGGATAGCCCCGACAGTCTGGGCCTGTTACTACCAACGTAGTAGCACAAACTACCGGGCCTGGCGTCTGAAGGCTTCCACCTCGATTCCGCCAGGACCAACCCCCGCCCGCTAGCAAGTCCAGCGGGAGTATCTCCGACAGGACGGTCGCCGCCTCATAGGACATGGTACTATGACCACGGGCGACCCGCAATGCACCCGGCGCAGCTAGACACTGCAGTCCGTGTAGAGGCGGCAAACGCGAACTAGCACTCGGCCAGATCGGGCGCACCTCAAGACAAATACCCGATGATACGGACCTCCAGCACCCTTTCAAACAACTTGGCTGTATCGTCGAGGAGGCAGATAGGCCGGGGTAGTGTTCAAGTCAAGACCCGGGGTGCTGTTCTTCGCTTCGAGTCTTCAGATGGCCGCGACTAGCTCCGCAACAGTGACTCCTAGCTCGGCGGACCAGGTGATTGGATCTGGGTTAGATCAGGGACACACTCCCGCACCGCCATTTTCCCCAGGGGCCACACGAATTGCAGCCGTGAGCTTCAAACTCACACCCGAGAGCATCTCCCTCTCATGGCGGGTTCACCCACTTTCCAGGCGAAGCAGGGGCGGAGGTCTTAAGGCGAATATATCCTCGCCCAGCACTGTTAGGGGGACCCAACATTCCCCACTCACATTCCCGCCTTCTCATAAAACCTTGTCGGTTTTTTTTTACGTAGGAAAAATCTTCGAAAGACCCCCTCGACCCCTTGGGGAGGAGCTGGGAGAAGTGTGGAATTCCCCGCAAGCGGAACGATCGAATACGGGACCTACCCACTAAAACCCATCACAGTGACCATTCTTGCACATTATCGGGGGGAGGGTTGGGGGGGGGGGAGCATCGGTAATCGAATCGCATCAACACTTCCGGTAAACCTCCGTACAGCGCGATCGCCGCGCCTTACTCCATTTTCGTTAAAGGGAGGTGATAGGTTGCTACCTCCCTACTTTCCACAGCGCCTGGACGCTCGACGACGGGGCAGGGCCACACTGCCCCGTCACCATATTCTGCAATAACCGTACAAAGGACGGCCGTGAGCCCCAATCTCACGACCGCAGACCCCTTTCGGCTTGGGGTCGGTTTGAGTCCAGTGCCCTCTTTCTGCCGTCCGTAAGGTAACAGAAGCCGGGAGACTCGTGGTGGAGTCGATGCTGACGAGGATAATAAACTCCAATGTTACCATTGCCTGGAGACATGACACGTCAGGCAGCGGTGCATCTCCGCGGTGGACCGCAGTGTTATTTGCTACCGACACTAGACGCAATTTTGCAAGTCCGAAAGAAAACCATGTGTAAAAGTAGAAGCCGCGCGGAACAAAGAGTTCCGAAATTCTTCAGCGTCAAATGTTTAAAATAACGAATCCTTCTTTTCTCGGAGTTAACAACTAGTTTTAGTGTTTCCTTAATCTACCGTAAACCTCTTAAAACTTTTAATTGATTAATCCAAACTATAATTTAATTTTGAATCCGCCATTTTGTCTTTATTGAATATTTATTATTTTCATGAATTTTGAATACTGATTTGTAACAGATAAATTCGACAGCTCTCGAATACTAATGTAAATATGATAATAAAATATGTAAATATGACAATTATTTAAAATATACGTTCAACAAATTGGATTTACCATTTTGTTTTCAGTAATTTTTACCCCAAATTCGTAATCAGCAACCCCGAAAACATTTGGATACTAATTTTATCGAAATTAATGCTTCCATATTGATGTTTTCCTATTTTTCTGGATTATAGCAGTTTCAAACCATTGTGCGCCGTAATGATGATCTTGTCCTTTCCGAGCTTCGCGACATTCCTGAAAAGTCAATACGTCGTCCGTCGTTATATTGTGTGCTAACAGCTCGAAATCTGTAATTATAACGCGAGGAGCGAAATTCGAGGTACCGATTTTTTTCGGCATATCTAAAAGTCTGATGGAACGATTTGAGACAAAGGAATGTGCAACCGAGAGAGTAAACAGTCGATGGAAAGCGACTCACAAACACTCGCTATCACGCTACATCGGTTTGCTGGCCAAATGACCAACGGTTGTACGCGCCAATACACGCAGGCGCGCAGCTCTCAAGTCCAGAGGGCAACTGTTTTGAAATGCAAACTTGGGTCTCGCACTGTGAGAAAATTTTGCTCAATGTCGATTGCTCTCTAGTTTTTAACGCACTCTGCCGAGCATGTGGCGCTCGAATGAACAGATCCCTACCAGAACCACAGTAGGACTGAGCCTCTTAGTCCATTCAGCACTGACGGAACGTGGGAATGGAGATCGGCCGTCTACGCACCGGCGCGAAAAGATGGGCGCGCAATACAATTTATTTAATCCATTGTATGCACGTACAAATGTATAGTTAGAATAAAGTACTGCAACAGCACTAAAATAATTATATAAGACAATTGTAAATCATATAGATAGACACTTAAATGACACGACTTGCCACAGCTAGTAGAATTTCAAATACTACCCTCGACTCCACTCTAAGAGGTGAAAAGATATTGTTTTAAATTTCTCCCACGTAAAAAAGAAGAAAAAGGAACATTTTTCGTAGATGCGGAATTATAGTTTGAGAGGATGAAGTTCTTTTTTATGACATATTATATCTTTAGAACGGTAAAAGATATTAAGAAAAGATTTACACAAAAGTTGAACTATCTTTTTTACTTAGAAAACTCGAAACAAATAATTATCGACAACAAAAAATAGTTTATATTACAGACAAACTCATATTCGAAATTTTTATAAATTAGTAATTTATAACTGAAATAAATGCTTATATTTAGACGTTAATATACAGTCAGAATTAAAAGTTACTTTATACTGCTAGATAAATTATTTCTTTTATACATTGATTGATATATATATATATATACACAGTGATGTTTCCATAAGGACAGACGTCTATCCCTACTCAACAAAGAGAGTGGGAATAACGGGCGATGTTCGAAAAACATGAAAGCGAACATTCGATCATGGAAGTCAAGCGAACTTGAGAAACGTAGTTACGCCCACAAATTGAGAATCGCATATTTTTCTGTAACTAACGTTAAGCAGTTCGGAAGTACTGCCACTTATTCAGACATTACTGTAATTTCTAAAACAAAATATATTTGTACATTCTTAATCATTACTTTTGTGAAATTATACTTTGCGTATAATTAATTAAACCCTAAGAATAAAATGGTTAATATGTTTGTACGTTATATAACAGGTTTGATTTGAATTATTATAGGAGATGAATTTTTCGATACAATCAAGAAAACAGAAAAATAAGAAAAATCGAATCAAACATAAAAGAAAGATATGAATAATGTATAAAGTTATTTAAAACAAACATAAAAAATATTGATGACTGACTATATGTGCACTACATATGTATGTACATATATTATCGTTTATCCTATTTTATTATACGTTCTCACATACATAGTTTGATTCCTATTTGCATGGTCAAATTGGACCCATCACTTTTATTAGAAATACTATTTATTTATTTTCTTTTAAATAAATATTGATTAATTTTAAATTTCTATTGTGCAATAAGTTTTCAATAAAACTGTAAATTGTAGAAAGAATATAATTGTAAATATTTAAATTCGTAACATTGTAAAATTTGTATTATGTCCTAACTAGACTGTGAATTGTTAAATGTGATAAAAATTCAATTACAGGTGTTATTAGAATTCATTAAGTATTAAATGTATCATCGAATTACACGACTTTTCAAGAATTATGATAAAAGTTTAAGAAATTCTCAATTCGTCAATTTCCAAAGATAACCTATATTTTCTTGTGTTCAGTTTTACAAAACTTGTACAATTTTCATGCTCTTATATAGAATTGTATATAGTATTTGAATATTACTTTTAAAGTGATAAAAAAGCTTTGTTATATACATATTACAAAAGCAACGATCGTTCAAAAGTTGCATTGTGTAAAACTAATTTCTTTTTAGTTGAGTTTTAGTGTTTTATTCAATAAACTTACGTGTAGTAAAATATAATAATGGAGTTGTCAAAGGATATTATTGAAGGTCTCACCAATATTCTAAACTCAAGCCATATTGCTGAAGATAATTTTCAACAAACCTTAGACGCAGCTATTTCTCATATATGTGAAAATCCTATAGAAATAAAATGTAAGTATACTTTTTTGAGCATATTTGTTTGAAATAATTTTAAATGTTACAAAATTATTTATACCAATAAAATTACAGGCATTATGAAAGCAGCAAATTCAAACTCAAGGTTTTCAAAGAAGAGTTTTGCTGGCATGCTATGCTTGTTAATAGAAGCAGCCCGGCACGACTTCAATGAGGAAAGTTTAGAAAATTTTTTATATCGAACATGTGTCAATGAACAGAGAAGAAAGAAACTATGCGAAGCATACATTAATAACAAAATAACAATACAGTCTCGCTTGGAATTAACAGGCAATAACCCACCACATATCATTGATGTAGATTGGCATCTAGATTATTGTGTCAAGGTAATTGATCAGTGAATAGAACACCAAATGTTTTATCCACTGATGCTTTATTTATATGAAAATGATTTTTAGTTGGACACATGCAATGTACTGGGTGTTCCTCTTTATCATGTGCGACTTATTACTAAAAAACATGAAACAATAAATCATGTAACATTCTCATGTACAATACAGCAGCTGCAAGAATTAATATTTAAGCTTAAAGATGCCATCAGATACTCAGAGAAAATAACTAATGTTTAGCTATATCTTTAAGTTATTGGTGTATTTAATATAGTACTACACATGAATGATGTTTTAATATTTCATTGCAAGTATTTTTATAGAAGTATTGTATGTAGTCTAAGAAAATTAATGTCAACAACATATGACTTTATACATATATGCTAACTTTACAGAAAAATTATGGTAATCATTTAGTAATAAATTCAATTTTGCATATAAGTGTAATGGTAAAATCTTATACAAATAACAGACTGTGTAAAGTATAATCAACTATATTTTCATAATTAAAACATTCCCTACTTCACGTAGTATTATTACTGTATTGATAACGCGCACACAAGCATACGCACAACACTTGCATAAATTCGAAAACAAACGACGATCAACATTTTGATAAATAAAACAAATCTCGAAAATTTCATTCAAACTGTTTCAGTTAAAATAATATTGAAATTTTCTTCACACAGAAATTATAGGTGCACATTTTTCATTCGTCACTCACTGACTCACTCACTCACTCAGGTACACCTTGTATACAAAAGAGCCTCGCGCGCGCACAACTAATAACTTATTAAAAATACATTGTTTTTTGCTCTACAATCAGACCTCTCTAAAAATTGCTTTCTCGTATTAGACAAAAAAATACTATCATTACGTCCTTAGTTCCTAAAAATATGCATGTTAAATTATATTAATAATCAATCATTATTTTTATACCTACTACATGATATAGATTTCTTTGAATCATTATACATTATTTACAAGTAAATGTATCTAAAAAAAAAGATCGTTGAATATTAAAACTTCTCTATACATTAACTATTTCTTTCTTTCCGGCACTTTGCAAAATCAATGTTGCAATTCTTATTCATGCGTGCTGTTTGAATAATTCAGTGCGATATAATACATCAATGATGTTAACTAATTAAGCTGGAAAGAGAGAAATCACTGTAATACTTTTTTTCTTTTTGTAAATTTTTTAACAACGATCTGTTTTGATCGATTCTTTTAACGTTATTTCATATATAAGATTATTGTGATAAGGCCTCGGACATTTTACTGCTGGACTATAATTGCTTTCTTTGTAAAAAGAGACCATAAAAATAAAGACAATTGACAATAAGCAAAGACAAAACCTTGTAACTAAATCTACTTGGAAGATATGATTATTTAATTCTCGAGGCTTTGGTTTGATATCTGGTTAACTAAGATGTATCAACGAATGGACAATAAAATTTGTTAAAAATTATTCATTATAAATACTGCAAACTAAGAGACTTCGCGAAATTATTATTACAAAATGACTTCATATAAATAATGTTACATTGATTCTCTATACGAATTCAGAATAATTGTTCTTTTTTATAGATAATTTGTATACAGTTCTTATGTCACAAATGACTTTGAGTGCTTTTACTCGTTTTTTTCCTCTTTTACATTTAGACCAGGTATGTATTGTATTTTTAATCACTACGACTTCTAATCACAATATCATTTGAAATATGTTTAATGTTTTAGGATTCAAAAATCGTAACAATTAAAATAACAATATACTCGTCTTTTACCGAAAAAATTATATAAAACTTTGTGAAAAATGTGAAATATAAAGTGAGGCTTAGTAAAATATTGTCTATGATAGAATGTAATAACAAAAGCTTTTAAATTTTACAAAAATGTACGTGTTAAATGAATTTTGAACACTGAAATTACGCCTCTGTTTTGCTAATTTGAGCTTCGGATCTTTTCCCGTGATCATCAATTTTTCCACACTCTTTATAATTGGATTCTTCTTTCTGTTTTTCAACTTTTTCTGGTATTTGTTGTACCATTTTCATCTCATTCGGTTCCTTCTTTTGTTGTTCAGTGAATTTTTCTATTGACGTTTCTTCCTTATTTTCATTGATAAGACCTCCATTTGTCTGAAAAACTGATTTCTCTTTTCTTTTATTTACACTGTCACAGCTTTCATCACATTGGTTCCTTTCTAAATTCTGCCCCTTAGAATTATAAGAATTTACTTCTTCACATCTTGTAGATTCTTTTTCTAATTGTTCCTTGCTTTGATCATATCCAGTTCCCAGTTGAGAAGTTTCTGATTTAGTTTTTGAAGTAGTCATTATTGTGTTCTTACCCTGTCCAACATTCGATATAGAAGGAAATACAGTCGATTTAGAATTTCGAGTTAATTCTGTTGGTGTTTTAACATTTTCCCCACTGCCAAAATTTCCAGTCTTAGACAAATTGAATACATTGAGATCTTCTTGTGGAGCATTCTCTAAAAGAAGCAAGTTACTAGTTTCAAGAGATGTTGTTCCAACTATTTGTGTTTCAGATTTGGTTAAACCATAAGATGCAGACGAGATTGCTGTTAAGGAGGTAGTTTTAGGTGACTTAGGCGTAGAGTAAGTGCTTGGTGGTATTCTTTGAACTGTTGGGGGTTGAGAAACTGGATTAAAACCAGTAGTCTGTGGAATATAACTGGATCGCTGGTATAATTTATTGATTGAAGGCGGCAAACTACTGTGAAAGGCACTGGGAGATGGAATTCCTATTGGAGAACGAATCAAAGGATTTGGAAATGGAGGAGCATCTGAAAATGGAGATGGAAAATGAGGATAAATTAATCTGGGATTCATGTTAGGTGTTGGTGAAGGTATAAAAGGACTTGTTGAAAGCATATTTACTGGAGAATTTTTAGGAGATATTGGTGAACCAGTACTTCTGCAAATATCTCTTGAGAATGAGGGATTTGAATAGTTTCTTGCACTGGGAGAATATGGAGGAGGTGAAACAATAGATGAATTAATTGTAGAAACAGTTGGAGATAGAGTGTTAGGATCTATCTTCATCATGCTTAAATTCCCGTTTTTCGAATTAGTAGAAGTGTTCGTAGTCGTTGTTGGTGTCATTGTTGATTGTTCTTTTTCTTTACTCTCATTACCAATTCCATACAGTGGTTTTACTCCTGATGCTGGATTGCCTAAATATCTTGGCATATTTCTCATCTTAAATATCTTAGCAGGTTTAGACTGAATCGATCTTCTCTCAGATAACGCAGTTTGATGTAATTGACTTTGTGTTTCTTTGCTTTGATTCTTAACTGCTACATAATTGTTCTTAGAAAGTGTAGGATTCCAGCATCTTGGAGGATCACGAAGAGTCTTGTAACCTACAGCTTGACTCTGTTTCTTAGAAACAGAAGGACCTTTCTGTATTGAATGTGATATTGCTGTTGGAGAAGTAGATATCAGTGAAGTGGCTCTAAGACTATCCTTCACATTCGAATAAACATGTTTACTTTCTGTTGTAATTACATTGCTACTAGGAGCATAAATGGGTACATTTGACATATTTGTATGCTGCTGTTGTTTATTAGTAGAATCGATTACAATTGATGATGAGTTACATTTTCTCCCAATTTTCAATAAATCTGGAATGTCGCATTTGTTTCTGGTTTCTGTTTTATTTTTTTCTTTGGAATTTTCTCCAATTTTAGCACAAATGTCATTTATTTTCGAACCAGAAGCTCCGATTTTAGCACAAATTTCATTTAAATTTGAACCTTTTGTGATTAATTCATTCTTGCGAATCGTCGGCTTCATTAAAGATATTGGAATAGCATCTGGGCAAGGGGGCACAGAATATGTAGTAGTTACTTCCAAGTTTGTTTTTAACGTCGACTCTCTTGAAACATTTATTCCTGAATTTAAATAACTGTTTTTCAAAGAAGAAGAGATGCTTATAGGAGGCATAATAAGTGTTGTAGGATTTTCTGATACTGTGGATATGGTTACTGTATTTTCTGGAACTGTTGTGGTAGATAACTTCTGGGCTGTTGATGTCGCCAGGTTTTTGAGAGAATTCTTTAACATTGTACTATTTACCAAATCCTGAACCATATATGGAAAGGTAGGTGTAGACTGATTTATTGCTGATGTGGAAGTACAGTTAATTCCATTACCAACAGGTGTAGTAAAATCAAGAGATGCAAGATTTTTATTTGTTAGCGACTCAATTTGCGTGTACGGTGATTTTTGAAGAATTGTATTTGTTTGCTCACCTGTGTCGTGAGTTGATTCCACATATGTTTGATCCGATGAATATGTTTCTTTCTCTGATGTATTTTGTTCTTGGAGTGTAGACCGATGCTGATCAATTAATTGTACATTTTTCACACTGAATTTTGTTTCTCCCGACTTACAATTAATAGTGGTGGTTATATGCATTGAGACATCAGACTCTGCAATTTCCTCTGTTTCAGACATTGGTTTTTGTGACATCATTCTAGTAGAACAAGGAACTAATGCTTTACTTCCTATCATTTCACAATTATTTGACTGTGTTTTCGAAGTATCAAAAGAGTTTTTTGAGTCTATAGGTTGTAAAGTATGAATTGTTTTGGTGTCTACTTTTTTAGACAATTGTGGCATAATCTTTTTATCTTTTATAGTTTTTTTTGATGAAGTATTACTACTATTGAGTTGTCCAATTTTTGGTTGAAATTGTAACTTCACGCTTAAAGCATTGATCTTTGATCCCATATTTAAAAGTTTAACTTCGTTTTTTGGATACCGTTTAAGAGTTTCTCCATTCTTTTCTGCAATAATAATACTATTATTATTTTTTGATGAGTCTTTTTTATCTTTATCATCAACGACGTTAACTTTACGTTCATCCTCTAGTACACTATGTGTTGTTTCTCGAAATTGCACGTTAGTATGTAAAGCTAATTTGTCAGTAATATTATTATTATCTAATTGATCTTTTGCTTCTTCCTCGCTTTTAGACATCATATTTTCTGTCTCCTTTGTCAACATTTTTTTAACTTCTGTTTCATTAGAAATTTTTTTGCCATCAAATTCATTTAATTTAGCAGAAACATTACAATCATCAATTTGTTTATTTGAAGGATGCTCATTCTTTTTAGTAATCTCAGGTGTATTATTATCGTTAGCACTTTCCTGAATTATTGATGTATTTATTGTTTCAATACTCGTAACAGGTTCCTCAACTTTTGTATTTTTCTTAAATTCTTGATCTGATATATCTGTAATACTCATTATACCAGTTTCAGAAATTTTCAGTTGAACCTCTTTCCATTCCCTTTTTATTGGTTCTTCTTCTTTTAATTCAATAGGGTTGATTCCAGCATAAAATAGTGATGTTTTATAATTGACATTGTCTTCTGAAAGCTTGATTCGTTTAGGAGAAGATTCAAATATCCTGTAACTTAAATGCAATGGCACTTTCTGAAACAAATAGGGCAAAATGCTTATAATATTAAAATTTTTTAATTTTTTAATCAATTCATTCATATGAATTTTTAATATTTACCCGCCTCCAATGGTAAATGTACATTACATCCATCAATGTATAATTACTGCACAGTGGTTCCTCCTTATACATTACATCTACCCTGTGTGCATCAGTTAGTCCATACTTAGCTCGTATAAGCTTTTGTAGGTGAAAAATTGTCACTGCAGCAGGGCAACGTAGATACCGCTTTAAAAAAGGTTTTCCAGGAATTTCCTTAACATCCCTGGATGGTCTAAAATATTCCAATGATAAACTCAGAGATTCATCTGGTGAATATATATGTGATTCAATTGGTTCTCCTCTTGCTTCTGGAGATGTTGTTTGAGTGCATGCTTCAGGATGTTTGGAGTAAAATTCTCTCCGACAACGCATTTCATCTGAAGTATAAAATAGATAAATTAATTATATACATTACATGTTTCTCTAGTTGATTACAGGACTTACTTTGGTAACATCCAGGTACCAGCTTATACACAATGTCCTGCAAAGTGTGGTCCGGACGAATGTTGAGTAATGGCTTACTTTTATGCACTTGTACCTCACATATCGGACAATACTTATTGTTCTCCAGATACTTGACGATACAGCTCCTGCAAACTGTAGTGCGACGTTAATCGCCGCTTACATCAAAATGCTTGAATCGTCACTCAACCCTTTTGTAATGATGAAATTGAATTATTCACCACAAACAAAAGGATTAAAAAAGTGACGAAAGAATACACATACACGAATGTAAGCACTCTATAATGGTAGTGGCATCAATAAAATATCCATCGCATAATTTACATGTCAGCTGGTCGTTGAGTTTGGACAACCTGAGGCGATGCCCTCCACTCTGACCCGACATTCTATAAAAAGAAAATAAATTGTATACACATCTTTAATAAACTCAGAGTGTAATTGTAATAGTTATTAATATGAATTACGACAACACGGAAGGTTAATAATATTGCACGTTTGAAAGACCATCGTGAGTAATGTAAAACAAAACCTTCGAATAGTTTCTAATAATTTTTATGTTAAAAATATTAGTCTAAAATAAGTTCAATACCATGACCATAGCTAAAATGGTAAACTTACGTGGCGGATGACGCGAAAACTGTTCGTTTTATCTAGTAATCGCCATTTAATTAAAAAAGTCAGGAAAGTTGGGTCGCAACTCTAGACGAGATTTCACGAATCCTCATAATGGGAACATTTATTAAAAAAGTGTAACTGACTCAAATCCGTCGCAAATAATTTCTTCTCGAGGCACAGAGTAATGTCGGATTTGACGGTTTTTCTAAATTTGAGTCAATTTAGTTCATTGTAAAATAGGCCACGGTGCCAGGAAAAACTGTGAGGACGACAGCAAAACAAAATGGTGGATAAACAATCATCTCAATGACGTTTCCAAAAACATGGGTTTCATTTGAAATTCTTTCTTTAACTATATCTTACGAAAATATACTGCAAAATAAGGTAAATTTTTAAAATATAGGAAGTAAAGATAAATTTTATTCGTAGAGAAAATATTTCGAAAGATATAATTATTAAAAACTATTAGTTCCGACAGATTAGCGATATCATTTATCGATATCAATATTTAATTACTTCGTTAAATTCAGAGATGGCACTATTATTGTAAATTTTGTATACTTCGACGATGCGGCGCATTTAATTTGCGCATGACGTCACCTATGATTCATGCAATTCAAATTATAGCGCTAAAGGAATCAATTTAGAAACTGTTGTTTATACTCTCTAATTTTCTTATTTCTCTGTTTATAAATATCTTTGCATGTTTTCCACTTAGTTTTATAAATATTATTGTTTAGTCGCCATTCTATAACCAATATACATTATGAATCAAAAATTACTCAATTAAATATAAATATAAAATTATTCATTAATTTATTTCTTTAAGCTGATAAGAATTCTTGTGAATGTAATTTCAAATTTTAATGAATTGCATGCTGTAGGAGTGACTAGTGACCGGTATTTCAAATTTACAACATTTTTGAAAAGAGTATCTTTACTTGGAGAATTACAAAAATTGTTTTTTTTTTTTACCTTTTTAATATTTGAAGTATTACAAACATACTTCTAAAAGAATGTATTAATGGACAGATAAAAAATATAGGATTGTATCGATCTTTTGTTTGTTCCTTCTTCAGTAAAAAACCAATATATATAAACATGTATATCTAGACAGATTTCTATGTTAAATCTAAATGAAATAAATAAATAAATTTTAAGTTACATAAAACACTTGTATATTAATTTTCACGATTTTACGTCCACTCGTGATCAATAAACAAATTGTCACCCTTTTCTTGCGAGAACAGTCATACATTTTTTTGAAAGCGAAATTTTACAAAAGCAAATTATTTGAGTATTTTTGTGATCATTTTACTGTTGAAACAAGGGAAGGATTAATGTCAATTTATTATTGTCAGTCATGCGCCACATGTATTTCGGAATCATAAAGCAAGTCTTCTGTAGATTCTACATTTTCTAGAATGTTTATTACACACATGTTTATGCACACATAGCAAATATGAATCTCCTATTAATTTCATATGCTCTTCTAATAAGCAGACATGAGAAAATAGAAACTGGATTGCAGAGCATAAAATCACAATTTTAAAACCAAGTCTTGAATGCACTCTATTTTGAACTTTACAGCAAATGTATATTCTCTACACTTCATGGAACTCTATGTTACGAAAAACAGTCTAATAAAATTTAAAATGCAGTATTCACTGTTATTTTCTTCATGAATAATTTTAATTTTTTCGCTAAAATACTCATTTCTTCGTTTTCTGGTACGCATATAATATTTGTAGAAGGCATTTTTTTTCTTTTCACATCTCTCTATAAAGTCTTTAAATTTGAACTATTTTTTTTATCCATTTTGAATTGAAACTTTCTTCATTCTTATCATTTGTAATGTTTGAAACTTTTTAATTCTTATCGTTGCAATGTTGAAACGACTTGTCAATTTCTTCTAGATTCTTCAATTTTAAGACGATCACTGATCCTCGATCACCCCTGTTTTTGATCATTTCTTTAACTTTTTCGGTACTCCGCGTCAATTTTCAAAGTGTCAAGTTTTCGTGGGACGTAAGATGATACAAGTTTGAAGGTTTTTCAGAACAAGCCACCACGTCTTAACATATCGCGTGAACGAAAATTTTAAAATGCTAAGAAGGTTTAAGGTATCGCCTTCCGCTGATTCGAAGTCTCGCGAGACGGTACAGGGGCAAAGAGGGGGCGAACAGCCAATCCCCACCTAAGCCGCACGTTCCAAAACCTTAGCCACGCATTCTACCACAGTAGAAGGAATAGATTTTAATTGTGTCCGTATCTCAATATATATATAAATATAAAGCTTGGAGACTATAAACTACTGAGGTTTCGTTTATGCTTATATTTAATGCATAAAACATATGTTTTATCTCAAAAGAGTTATTCAATATAAAAAGGAATATTATGTGAATTAACAGTTTTTCTATAAGTGGAGTAATAAAGATGATTTTGAAATATAATTAATTGTTCTTAATGGACTCAAGTATTTTATACGATACAATCCGACTTAACTCTAATAATTTTCCACCAAAAAGGTATTAAAACCA
This sequence comes from Ptiloglossa arizonensis, assembly GCF_051014685.1. NCBI lineage: Eukaryota > Metazoa > Arthropoda > Insecta > Hymenoptera > Colletidae > Ptiloglossa > Ptiloglossa arizonensis. The sequence goes on along the minus strand of NC_135056.1, from coordinate 1,851,192 downwards.
ATGGTATTAAAATTTGACATTGTTATTATCGCATATAAGAAATGAAAGTACATCTTTTTAAGAAAACAATGGATACATTTTGTCCGTACATCAACACACGAAAGCTATCATAATATTTAGTAAGGAAAGTTTTTTTATATCTAAATTTGTAGTTGACCAGGAACTGATTAACTTTTGCCTGAAACATTTTTTCATTAAATTGTTGGAAGTGCTTGAAAAATCGTGGCGACAGTTATGGGCCACACGCAGGATTTCTTTTGAAATGAATGCAAATTCATTTTTATTTATTTCTAAATTGAATTTGTATTAAATTACTCTTGTTCTCCAAAAACATATTACTTATTTCTATTAGTAATTATATAACCAATGTTTTCCTAGCATATTGTATGAAACTAGCAACAATTGTTGTTCTCTATTAGATATAACTATTGTATAATAGTAATATGTTGCATCCCATCTACGACAATGGGGCGCTAAGAGCCGAGAGGGACAAAACGCGATGAATTACGTCGATCGTCGACTGTCCCCCCGAAACTCGAACTAGCACTTGACCAGATCGGACCCAAGCCGCGACAGGTACTTAACGATGGAACCGCCAGCATCCTTCAAAACAACTTTCTCGCATCTTCGAAGAGACAATTGGGCCGGTACGCAGACGGAGAGTCCGCTGGCCGTTCTTCCTTCCGAAGGAGGCCCATTCGCATCACCCTCCAGGTAAAGGGGAATCGCCCGGCCTCCAGGCAGCGTTCGTACAGTTGCCGGAGGCCATCATCAAGGACGCCCTAGGCTAAGATCCAGACCCAGCTAGGCACACTGTCGGAACCCGGACAGTCTTCTTCACCCCGAGCCTTCGGATGACCGCGGAGTCATCAGATGGTCAGCTCTTCAACAACTTTCAGCTCGGCGGACCAGGTGGTTGGGTCCGCTAAGAGACGTGGCTCGTCCTCACCCACTATGGGGAAGAGTGAGTTAACCACGTCCCTCAGGAGCTGAGAGTCGAGACCCTCGGTGATCAGAGGCGCCCATGGGCGGAATTTGTTCAACACTACCTTGTATAGGCGCTCTCATGGATCGCCTCGAAGAACTTCTTTCACACGTGATTGTCAAATCCCCGATTTCGACCGACCACCAGTACACAGTCTGGTGAGGAGATCCCGGACCGACCCGGGACATCGCAAATTTCCACGACGGTACGCCCGAGCCGAGCTACCTCCTCCTCCAGGTCGGGCAGCTTGGCTTTCTGCTGCGGCCGGGTTACTGAAAGAGCAGCTGCCATTAGGACGTTCTTGTCAAGGCGCCGAAGTGTCGCTTTTAATGCTCTACCCTGGGCGGCAATCAGACAGGGATTCCATGTTCCTCGAGTATGTAAGGGCAGTGATCGAGGACTACCTTCGCGAAAGGTCGATCGAGTATGCGGCTTGGTACGGTATGGAGTAGAGGGAGGTGTACTTCGGGGTTCCGCAGAGGTTCGTACTGGGACTTTTGCTATGGTACCTCGAGTGTGTCACCATTCTGCTGGTAGTGGACCTCCCCGTCGGCGTCAGCCTAACGTGCTACGCGGATGACACGTTGGTGCTCTGGCCGTTGGGGAGAATTGGAGGGGGACCATTCAGCGGGCTGTAGACGGTACCCGGTGCGTCGTCGACCGGATCAGGGGAATAGGTTTAAAGGTGGCTCTCTATAAAACCGAGGTGCTGGCGATCCATGCACCTCGGGGAAAGCCGCTGCCCCCCCCCCCCCCCCATCCGGATGAGCGAGACCGTTGTCGAGGTGAGGTTCCAGATGAGGTATCTGGGGCTGATTCTCGACAGCCACTAGCGGTTTGAGTGTCATTTCCGGTCTCTAGCCCCGCGGTTGGAGAGAATAGTCGGCTATCTGGGCCGGATTCTCTCCAAACTGCGGTACCCGAGCGACCGTGTACGCCGCTTCGACGCGGACATGGTCATTTAATGGCCCTGTACGGAGCCCACGCATGGACGGGTCCATAAGCGGCTAGCATAGCAGGTATTGGAGATAGGACCATGTCCTACAAGGCAGCAACCGTACTGTCCGAAATACCCCCATTGAACTTACTAGCGGGCTCGTACACGCTGCGAGTCCTGCGGGCGTGGCGTGGTTCTAGCGAAATGGAGGTAGAAGCCTTCAGACACTAGGTTCGGCAGTCTATGGTGCTGCGGTGGCAGCAGCAGCTGGCGAAACCGATGTTGATTTCATCAAAATTGCGTGATTGGTAAAGGGTTAAAAACATAGAGTTCAGATTAAAAGGGTTCAGAAATCAGTAATCGAAGTACTCCGTACGATTATTAACTGACTATGCTTTATGGATTTTGACTGTGCGTATGCAAGAATAATTAATTAGTCGTTACGCGGCGTTGTTTATCGTCTTATTTTCATTTCCGTTCCTTTTATTATTCTCCCTGTCTCACTGCTCCGACATCGTTACGCAAATTCAAGTATTTGTTTTGAACCGCAGGCAACGACTGTCTTTGTTTACTCGCTAATTTTAACCGAGGAAATAAAAAAACTGAAAGTCATGCTGACACATGTGAGCTGACTGACGAAGAAGGTAGCAAGATAGAAAGAGATAATGAAAAACACAACAGGCGGAGTCCCATTGTCGTAGATAGGATGCAACATATTACTATTATACAATAGTTATATCTAGTAGAGAACAGCAATTGTTGCTAGTTTTATACAATATGCTAGGAAAACATTGGTTATATAATTACTAGTAGAAATAAGTAATATTCTTTTGGGGAACAAGAGTAATTTAATACAAATTCAATTTAGAAATAAATAAAAATGAATTTGCATTCATTTCAAAAGAAATCCTGCGTGTGGCCCATAACTGTCGCCACGATTTTTCAAGCACTTCCAATAATTTAATGAAAAAATGTTTCAGACAAAAGTTAATCAGTTCCTGGTCAACTACAAATTTAGATATAAAAAAACTTTCCTTAGTAAATATTATGATAGCTTTCGTGTGTTGATGTACGGACAAAATGTATCCATTGTTTTCTTAAAAAGATGTACTTTCATTTCTTATATGCGATAATAACAATGTCAAATTTTAATACCTTTGGAACATTGTTCTCTTGGAAAACATGACTTAATACTTTTTGGTGGAAAATTATTAGAGTTAAGTCGGATTGTATCGTATAAAATACCTGAGTCCATTAAGAACAATTAATTATATTTCGAAATCATCTTTATTACTCCACTTATAGAAAAACTGTTAATTCACATAATATTCCTTTTTATATTGAATAACTCTTATGAGATAAAACATATGTTTTATGCATTAAATATAAGCATAAACGAAACCTCAGTAGTTTATAGTCTCCAAGTTTTATATTTACATATATATATATATTGAGATACAGACACAATTAAAATCTATTCCTTCTACTATGGTAGAATGCGTGGCTAAGGTTTCGGAACCTGCGGCTCAGGTGGAAATTGGCGTTTCGCCCCTTCTTTGCCCCTGTGCCGTCCCGCGAGATTTCGAGTTACCAGAAGACGATACCTACTCTGTGCTTTAGGCTAAATAAATTGCAATTTTAATTATCGGCGACAGGACCGTCCATAGCCATCCTAAATGTTCGGGTCTCCTTATAGACCCTAAGCTGCAAGCTTCTACGCTTATTTTAAAAGATAAAATCATTTATAAAACATAACCTTAAAATTTCATAAAATTACTATATTTATTAAAAATTAATATATTCATACTTTAAATGTTTTATTGATTGCTGCAAATATTTTTTAACAATAATATAAAGAAAGTAAATACTATAAATTTAAACGACGCAAGATCAAAACACTCCCACCGAAGAATTGACTAATCGAGAAAGATGGGCAATGCGTGGTTTTCTCGCTTTTGAAACATCTGAAATCCTGGTAAACAGCTTAACTAGAGATTACAATGATACATTTATATATGTTCCCTGTTGATTTGCTATTCAATAATAAGATGTAGAATAGGTTCAATAGGTGGAATAGATTCTTTCTTAGTTATCTAATCCTATTTATAGTGGTGACAAATTCAACCAATACCGAAAATATGTATAATGATGGGAATGTTTTATTGTAACCAATCAGAGACTCGCCGACTTATCAACTTCCTATAATATCTACATACATATAATACATCCTAATAATATTAAAGGTCTTTTAATTTTTTAAAAAATAATTAGTAAAATATTCTGGATTTCAAATTCGTCAAAAAACATTGATGACATCGATACATTTACTACATCTGTAGTATTAATGGTAAAACATCGATGTATCAACAGGGAACATAATGTATCATTGTAATCTTACAAGGATTTCAGATGTTCCAAAAGAAAATCACGCATTGGCCATCTTTCTCGATTAGTCTTAATTTTTCGGTGGTAGTGTTTTGATCCTGCGTTGTTTACAATTTATAGTATTTACTTTTTTATACTCTTATTAAACAATATTTGCAGTAATCAGTAAGGTATAAAGTATGAATATTATAATTTTTAATAAATATAGTAATTTATGAGATTTTAAGGTTATGTTTTATAAATGATTTAATATTCCAAAATAGGCATATCAAACTTATTTTATCTCGAAAATCAATATATCTTTTACTAATGTGCAGATGATCGCAAATTATACAATTAGTTTATAATAATCAAAAACATTTTAAAGATTATATTTCAATCATACAAACATTAATTATCGTGCTGTCAAATCACAAGCAAACGTGTAAGATTTAGAAAAAAACAATAATTTGCACTGTACTGAATAAAAGTACACAAATATTTATAAAAAAGGTTTAGGTACATACGATTTTTCCTTAAATAACATTATTTAATTTTTTTTGAATATAGTATTGTTTTGCAGATACCAAATACCAAAATTTGGTATAAAACTTGAATCAGTGTTACTTTTAAAAGTAAAGAAAGGAATTAATCAATTAATAATTGATATTTCAAACGTTTTATTCTGTATTATTGGAAAAAAGCTGTTTATATAAATATGTAATGCCAAATATAAATAATATGTAATAAATTTTCGAATAAGAAAAAGATACAAAAAGAAATAAGTATTTGATATGTCTGTTTTAAATCGATTTTTACTTGTAATTGACATGTAATAAAAAACTATTGATCTTTTTTTTTTAATTTACGAACAGATGAATATTGCATTGTATACTGCACGCATTTTGAACATATCTTGCAAACGATATTTAAGTTCCAATAAACTGCCTATGCAAATTGTTACATCAATAAATAATGAAATGATTATCTGTTGGCATCCAAAACAAGAATTTCCTTATGAATATTCATTACCATTGCCAGAAGAAAAACAAATTGAATCAACTTCTATTTTATGTATTGGTGAGAAAGAAATTGCAGAAACTTATAAATCCAAGAGAAGAGAAGAGATGGTTCAAGACCTCGCAAAAATAACATATACCACAAAACATAGGTGGTATCCTAACAACTCAGAAAGAAAAATTAGACGAATAGAACCAGATAGACCTTATTTGTAAATGTAATTTGTACATCTAAATAATGTAGTATAATAAACTAATTTTCAGATTAAAAACATTAAATGAATTATGTTAAATTACCAAAGTCTTTTATTTATTTATTTATTTTCATAATATTGCACTTATTGAAAGATTATTAGCACTGCTAAAAATTAATATACACACATATATTAGCCACTTATTAATACATTCACTGTCCACTAGCACACCTGTGAATCACAATTTTTTTTCTCTAGGGGGTTGCTAAACATCACACAAGTAGTGATATATAATATTTAGAAAAGTAGGTATAGTATCTATTACTGTGAAATGAATGTAAAGAGCTCATTATCTCTCTGTATGTCCAAATGGTATTTATGCTTAGATGCGTAGACAGTGAACATATTATATACAATAAGTTCTGGCAAGTTAAGTTTACATTTTATAAATTTTGGGGAAATATTTGTCTCTCTCCTTCATGTAAATAAATGTGCATTGCTTGATATAGTAAGTATCTCCCAAAGTTACATTTTTCTTTTATGCTCCATGTCGCTGCTATTCCATAATAGTCTCCACTTTTGCAATTACTCAATTTTTTTGTTCCCAAAGCATCAATCATAGCAGCTTCGCGTGTATAAGCTTCTACTGGAATACTATTTTGGTAAATATGGAGGCAAACTACTCCACATCCTGCATTCCAAATGCTTAAAATATGTTGGATTTTTGTACTTTCAGAGCTCTGGTTTGAAACCCATGCATCAAAAGCATCTTTAAGGTGAATATATGGTCTGTTACGTGTACCTTTACCCACATAAAATATGCCAGAAAGAAATATAGACCAGATTGTGGACTTCGTCAGATTTTCTGTAGAAGAGGGTAAATCTTTAGTTATACGCGAATCTAAGAGTAGATAATTAAAACTAGTTTTATTAATCCCTTCTCTCCATTTTCTAGAAGGATCCACCAAAGAAAATTCTTCAAAAATGTTCTTTTCAATAATTTTGTATCTTCCCAAATAATTTACCCAGTCTCCATACTTTAAAAAAGGTTTCAATTCAAATTTACAGTAATCCATTTCAGAAAAAGTTCTAGAATGATTAGTTTCAAATGATAATGGATTACATGTTTTGTTTTCTAAATTTATAAGTCGCTTTAAATATATTTGCTTTGTTGTGCTGGTTATTGGTCCTGGATGGTCACCTAGATTAATTAATTTTTTTCGTAGTACTTCATTTGTAATAGATACATCCGTGGATACACTTAACGATTGTGGCCCTGAAAAATTACTAAAATGTAATTTCAGAATGTATATATTAGGAATAAATAGTTTTGATAAATCTTACACAATTTGTCAGCTGAAGTAGAATCTTCTGCAAATTTACTGCAAATAAATGAAAACAATAATACTTATTACTGAAAGATCCCTTATATCTGTGGGGAATAAATTTTAGAGTTCTCTGCAGATAGTTAAAACTGTGGATAGTAGTGAACACTATATATATCTATACACTGTACATATATGTTTTAGCATTAGATTCATTATTTATTATTAAGAATAACTAATAATACCTATTATTAGTGGTAACTAATAACAACTATTATTGGTAGTAATAGATAATAACTATTATTACTGGTAACTAATAACAAAGCACCGTTTATGATGTAACAAAATAATAGAAATACAATAATAAGGAAAAATGTGAATATTATGAGACGAGATAAAATGCATCGTGCTACCTAAATGTTTGCTTCAGGTAGTAAACAAATAATAAAACATAGTCTGATGGATATATTTTGTATAATTTGTTCAAACTTCGGTCAACCGCGGATACGGGCGTCTTACTGTATTGTAATAAAATCGTACAACAATTTTCAATATCTTACCAATGTGGCATTGCATAAATTCTACGTTCTAGGAAGGCTGTACCATCCTCTGGATCTTCATATTTATATTCTTCTTCGATTTTAATAAATGATTGTGATTTGACACTGTAGAAATAATTTCGGTAATTCTGCAGCTTGTGACTTTGCCTTAAATGTACTTCTTTTTAGATTTTAAAAAAGACTGTATTTTAATATTAAAAAGAAATACATGTTGAAGGAGCTTGAAAAAGTAAGACCTAAATGTGTATAATATCACAATTGATGAAATAAAAAGTAACCAAGCCTGACTTGATTACTTAAACTGATTTTCGGAATATTCAATGTGTTATTTTGAAATGCTCTTGAAGAAATAAAAAATTATAGAAAAGGAGTTTGTTGAAATAAAAATTAAATTCTGCACTATTTAACTTGCAGATCAATCTATGCCAAATTAATCACTTTCTGTACTCTGGGCAATGGTTTTTATGAAATTGAAGTATATTGTAGGCGATATAAAATTAGGAGCTGCTTTAAGCTATCTTTTTGTTTATTTTCAATTTGTTTAAAAAATCTAGGATATCAAAGTTTTTAATTTTTGAAAACACAAAAGAATTTTTATTTCTTATACAACTATAAAATTCTACTTTTTGTTTTTTTAACTAAAGAGAAGGTGAATTACGTTTTGACTACTAACAAAAAAAATGTTTCCTTTTTGCACGTGCATATGTATGTGTGTAAAATTGTTCTAGAGTTACAAGTAGTATTATTGAAACCATTATGACAGTGATATAATCAACTGACCTTAGTATATATGTAGTAGGCCACATACATCAGTGGCCTGAAATGGGGCACATTAAGAAGTTTCAAAAATCAGAAAATTTTTTTTTTTAAGAATTTAATTCAGAGATTTTAAATCCAGTTAGTATTCTTAGAAATAAATATTCATTTATAAAATAGGCAAAAATCAAAGATTCAGCTGCATTTTTTAAACAAATTCAAAACAAACAAAATAACTGATCCCCAACCTAATGTTATTTGTATAATAACACGTTTAAATTACATTAAAATTCTTGTCTTTGTAAAGTAATCAATTGAACATGGAATAACCCTTACTTTATTTTTAAAGTATGCTCAAATTGTTCATTGTCAGCTCTGAAACATTGTTATAGTCTACTTCAAAAAGATTAGTTGACCATGAGAGTCTTGAAGTTTAATATACAAAACTATATAAGTGCAAATCCACTACTCCTAATTGTGTATCAAATTTGTCCATCTACTTAACATTAATTTTTGTTTTGTATCTACTAGTATAGAGACGCTTTTAAAATTCGAATAAAGGACACTTTGATTTGGTAGCTTTTGTAACAATTTTTCCCATATGTATGCACATTTCAGAATTTTTTTTTTATTATACTTAGAAGGTTTTCAAAACATGTTTTTGTGTAAAAAAATTTTTTCTACATTTTCCTTGATTACAATACTTTCTTTTCTTATAAGCTAGAAAAGAATAGTTTAATGGTAATATGTTCAGTGGATTTGCTGGCCAAGTTAAATGGTCTACAACATCCAAACTGAGAATGTACTACTTACTATTAATTTACAATGAGGTAATTTAATGGAACGCCATCATGTTAGATAATAATAATAATAGACTACAATAGTGTTTAAGAGCTGGAAGTGAAAGTTTCGTATTTAACTAATTTTTTTTTATGGATAACTTTCGATTACTTCAAGATTACTTTGAAGTAGTGCGTTAAATTTATAATTTTCTGATTTTTTATGATAATAAAACGAAACTATATTATTCTCTTATGAAAAAAAATGCAGTACTTTAAAAAATAAAACAGAAAATTTGTTTTCTTATGCTACCAGATTTCATATCACTATATGACAAATTATGAAGAAAATTTTATTATATTTTATTCCTATTTAATAAGTATAATTAAATTACCTTGAAAGAAGTGTATTGAAATTTCCTTCAAAAGTATTTAAGGTACTATCAGTTTTTAATTCTTCCATAAGTTTTTCTTGCAAAACGTCATCTTTTTTCAGATCATTCTTATTTTTTTCTATACAATTTGTTTTTATTTTTAGGTTTTCCAAATCATTATTATATGTTTTTAATAAATTTTCTGTTATTTTATGGTATTCAATGCAATTCTTACTTTCATTAAAATTTGGATTTATTGGTAAATCGTCGTCATACTTATTCTCGTGCAATTTTACTGCTAGATATTTATTAAATTTATAATCCAATTTTTTTAAACAACTCTGATCTGGTGATAAGGAATTTGTTGATTCAGGGCTTGTGTTTTCTGACGATGTAAGAGCGACATTTTTTCTAAGTTTTCTGAGTGAGGAATATTTCCTGTAAAATTGTTTCCTTCTTCTCGGGGTAGATCTTGCTACTTCTTTTCCTAAATCAAATTCTTCTGAACGAAATGATTCATTTCTTATCATGCAAGGTGTGAAAGCTTTAAACTTTGATTCTTTGTTTATTTTTGGAGATAAATATCTCCATTCTTTTTCTGTTGATTTGTCTATTAAAAAATTTGGTGATTTACTTACAATAGAATCATTTGGATCATATACAGGTATTAATGGAATTTTAGTATTTTGTTCAAAAATCTTGCGTCTATATCTAGGTGTAACAGATCGTTTTTTCGCTCTAGTTTTTAATGAAAATTTATCCTTCACATCATGAGTTATATTATTATCTGTATTTAATATAGACAATGGACTTCTATCGCATTGTTTTTCTTCATATTGTATATGTTCATTAATAATTTTTTGATCTTTAGAGTTGGATTTTAAAGAAATAGAAAGTTGATTAATAATTTTATTAAGTAGGCATTTTTCTTGATTTACTTCTTCACAAACTCGAAGTTCTGCTGTATTTGTATCAGATTGATCATTAGCATGTAAACTATTAACACTGATATTAAAGGAGTATTTGCTTCTAATATCAGATAATCTATCTTCTTCATTTTTCTTATGTTTCTTTTCATTTAATGTATTTTCATTAGTTGTATCAGAAGTTTCTTGTATAACATATTCTGCTAGCATGTCTCCACTGTTAATCACAAGTTTATCTACAAAACAATATACACAAAAATTTAAATGTAATTATATATATATATACACTCATATTAACTTACCAAAGGTCATTTTATACTGAGTAGTTTTATCTTCGCTTATAATATTTTCACAATATTTTCCCAATACCACAATTGCTTTGTAATACTTCCCATCAAATGCATAATGAAATGGACTACGTCCTTCATCATCCAAGCAATGAGGATCTCCACCATTTGCTAGAAGCAATTCTAATACTGTAACCCTGCCCCATGCTGCTGCCACATGAACTGGAGTTAATCCATCTACTGATCTACAAAATTAAATGCTAAAATATTTAGTTTTTGCATATAATATAAAAATGTACAAGTTCAGCATTTCTGTATTCCTTGTTGATAAATTAATTTTAATTTTTATTATTTACCTAATATTTGGATTTCCTCCATGACGTAAAAATAATTTAGTTACTTCCTCTGCAAAAGCCTCAGAATCATTACCTATTACTAAGTGAAATGGAGCCACTCCATAGGAAGGAATTAATGTATTAGGATTGGCTTCTTTATTTAAAAGTAAAGTTGTTACTTGCCTATTATAGAACAAGTTATTTAAAATAGGAAATTAATGAGTAAAATATGTATAATAAAGTAGTAATTTGGGAATAATTTCTCTATATTGTTATTACAATGTTGTTATTTGTAAAGTTTTATAATATAAATAATTAAAAGGTAAAATTCAAATTAAAAACTATAATCTCAAATTTCTTACTTTATATCATTATCCTCTAAGCCATCACAAAGAGAAGAAGCCAAAAAAAGACATCCTTTTGCTTTTAAAGTTGACATACTTTATAACATCTTAAACAAAATTTATTTCTTTTATTAACATAACCTGATTATTTAGGAAATTACCATATTCTTATACTTCTTGTAACTATGATGAAAGTATAAATTTAATTAATTATATAATTTAGTATGAACCTTTAAAAAATAAAGAATAATGTAATAAAACATTTTGAAAGTTATCTCAAATATTTTTTTAATATTTACAAATCTAAAAATGATAGAAGTAACAAAGTGTCATACTGTGTATTTAACGAGTAATTAAAAGAAACATTTCATTATAAGAATATTGCAAAATCCATTTTCAATAAATATTTTATAAGTTTTTAATAAGTGATTGATACATCCAGAATATAAAATAAAACAATTTTTAGTTTTCGAGAAAATATTTTGAAAATCTGAGCAAAACCTTTAGGAAGGTACAATAAAATAATAACTTAGTAACTGTGATTATTGTAATATGTTAATTGTGTTAAATTTATGAAAACATATTATAAAAATAAAATACGAAAAATACAATTAAATATTTCATTAAAAACACATTCTATCTTGATAAAATTATGAAAATAAATACTTTAGGTTTCTTACACCTGGTTTATTATCAAATTGTACTTATTGTGCGTTTAACTCAAAGACAAAATATAAATAAACCAGGAGACCTAATCTTGTATACTATAAATCGAAGCCAAATTTGTAGCGCTCTCTACTAACGCCCTAGGTACTAATATGAGTGTGTAGCGCACTACTGCTTTGAAAAAGATGAATCAGGAAAAATGCGGATGCAATTTAAGGTGTTTGCCGTTTTATAAATTTAAATTTAAAAAATTAAACTAAAAGTCGAATTTTCTTGTTTTAAATACTAGTTTAAAGTCTTAAAATTGAAGAACAGAAGATTTCAGTTTTTAAAATAAATTATTTTTGGAAATGCCGTTATGACTCTTCTATTAGTGTGCCTGCTAAAAAAACTAAGCGGTGATGTGATGGAAAAATCCATAAAGTGATGTGCTAAAAACAACTATCCCTATTTATCTGGAACTGAGGAGTAGTCACTTATTCACCCAAAATTGGGCAGCATTGTAAATATAAACATTGTTGTTTATATTACTACTAATATATTCAAGACAGGTTTTTCTAGTATATTATTAATTATGAGTAATATAAACATAACAGTAGGGTCAACAACTGCTGCAATATGTAATATGCTTGATAAAAGGAGCACATAAATAGCTAATAAACTAACATTTTAAAAAAGGTTGAATTGCTTGTAGATTCTTTTAATAGACCTTACAAGAAGTTGAAATTGAAATAGAAGGCCATATGTATGAAGCAGGAGAGAATATAAAGAAAACTTGAAGAATTACATTTGGATACTGGAAATGTATTTTTCTTGAAACTATGTTTTTAAAAACAGTGTATAACTTCTTAAAACGACTAATCCTTGCAACTTTTGTATTGCACTTTTATTATCTAATGTGCATAGGCAAATAGTTATGTTCGGCATTTTATATATTTATATGTGGCTATGCAGATTGGCGGATTCATGTATCAAAAACAGAAAAAAGTCATTTTAAACAAGTATCTCCAATATTACAAAATTTTATACTGATAATTAATTAAACATTACAAATTAGGATTAGTTTTTTCAAGATTTGGTAATTAATAAGGGGGCTATGTTTGAGCTAGCCTTAACTTCCAAATCGGTAAAAATTAAATCATCATTTATAGTTTTGCGTTTTTTAAAATTAAGTGATAGACGATAGAGTTAAATCAAATATCTACATATTTGAATTTTATCAAATTACACTTTAATGTCATTAAACACATTTTAGTTAAACCTTGTTGAACATATTTAATTTTTCTTTTTCATTTGAAAACGAATACAGTACAATATAGCAATTTTTTTATGGACATTAGAGAATGTAAGTAAAGCAATAAATTTATTATAGAAAAATAATTAATTGCAATAGTTTTATAGGAGAATTTAGAGGGATAAATTACTGCATGGCTATGACCACTGTTAAGTGTTAAATATTTATTTTATTTATAAATAACATCAAAAAGAAAGTCAATAAAAAATCTTAATTAGTTACAAAAATATCCACTCACTTTAGAAGTGCAACATATTTTGCTTATTTGATTAATGTTATATATTTTATATAATATTTCACTGAACTGAAACATTATGTATAGTACATAAATAAAATATTGCTAGTTGTGTATGTGATAAAAATGTATGCACAAAAGTATCCATCCACCAGAGAAGGTGAAGAAAAGATCGTTTATGTTTTTGCATAGTTTTGTTTTTCTGATGCTCCTTGTTTTATATAACGTATTTGAAATTTGTTTATTACTACACATGTTTTATAAGAAAAATGGTGAAAACTAGAGAATCTATCATATCAGAAAAAAAGATAATATAATTATTATTTAAAAATGGAAAATTTCAACATAATATATCAAATATTGTTAAAATACCACATAGTACAGTGAAAGATATAATAAGAAAAAACAATGCACTATTAATGTGATTAATAATCTTTGTAATAGCTGCCCAAAAATTTTAAGTCACAGAGAAGAATGGAAAATCATTAAAAATGTTAAAAAAGAAACATGCAAATTAGTGCATCAGATATTTGCAAGGAAGTTATAAGCATTGCTAGAAAAACAATAAATATAGAAACCATAAGGCAAACACTTAGAAAAGCTGGTTACCATTTTTGTATTACCAGAAGAAAACCATGAGTTTTTGAGAAGAAGAAAAAACAAGTAGAATTTGTAAAAAATACTTAGGCGCATTTAAACATTTTTGAAATTTTTAATTCATTTGAGAAAAGAAGAAATTTTACTCATTGGTTTCAGTGGTATTATGGAGGTTGGTTATCCGGTGGGTGGTTCCATTTTGTTCTATCTATCGAATCTATTTCTTAAATCGTAGATGAAGGGAAAATGACCCCATTACATCTGAGTCGACTGATGAAAAAGACCATCGTAGTACCCAGATGAAATATCTCAGACTGATTCGATCTCGACAACCACTGGCATTTTGGGGAGTACTTCAGTCGCCTGGATCTGCTATTGGAAAGGGTAGACGACGCATTAGGCCGGTTCTTTCATAATTTGAACAAAGGCCAAGTGATCCGGTCCGTGGCCTCTACACAAAACTAGTCCCCTCAGTGGCCTTGTACGGGGCCTCAATGTGGGTAGGAAATCAACTTTTGCAATAGTGTCATACTGCGCCGGATTCATAGGCGGCTAGTATTGCGAGTCGCCCGGGCATACAGGACGATATCCTACGAGACAGCAGCTGTTCTATCGGGATTTGTCCCACTAGATTTGTTCGTGGACTTGCATGCGGCTGATTATTCTCAAGCGGCAGACACGACAGTCCATGCTACTGCAGTGGCAGCAGCGATTGGCCCACCGCTAAACAACGGACTGTTGGAGCTGCCAGACCACTCCTGTCGGAGTCGCTGAGCAGAGGTTTTGGTAGCCTCATTTATTGAAACGACGCGCTGCTGGCATTGTCCCTGCGACCATGATCCGCCTGAGCGAGTGAGGGCCATGCTCAGTGGCGTAAATACCTTATTTGATCGCCTCGCTCTCTTCCTCCCCTGTTCTCCAAAACAAGGTTACTGCATACAAGATAAATGCTGCGCCGGTAGCAAACGGGGGATGCGCCATCTCTCTTTCTTCATGTCGTCAAGCGCGGCTAGGGGCCGTGAAATTGGGCCTCACGATTGCTCTTCGTACAACCCACAGAAGGAAAGGCGGGGCAGCATGGCTCGATTCTGCCGCTGGGAGTCCCGACACCGTCATATGAAGAGGGAGTAGTAAATGCCCCTCTCTCAACCAAAACACGCCTTATAAGACACAGTCCTATACTTGCTGGCGACCCTCAACACCAGCCGCTTATGGACCAGCCTAGATCGCCCAAACAAATCGTATCAGGTCTAAAAAAAATTAACACCTCCGTTAGACCTTTAACTGTACTGCAGTGGAAACAGCTATATCTGTAAGAGAGAAATAGAATAAGATGACGGCACTCCTTTGAAATTGACTGGTGAGAGAATATTTACTCTGTATATTTAATATCATAATAAACACAAAGGGCTGTCGATTACCTGCCTTTTCTCCGAGTTCCATGATTTTCAAATATATTATTAAAGGTGAAATTTTTAACAACTTTTTCCACTGGCAGAATTTCCATTTAGCACTAATGTTTGAGATATTAGCAACATTCCTTTCGCACTATTACATTGAATTCAGCTTATACGTACGCGTTTGTGACAGCGTATGTATCAACAGGATATTGTCGCTTACCTGCTATTTCAGATCTTTTGTGTTTGTATAATGGATAAATCTAATGATCGAATTTAATTTTTTCTTCACGGGTTATTCAAACTGCCATAGTGTTAATAAAAGAAAAATTAACCAAATGTTTCTCCTTAACATAAACTGTATTAGTATTATAGTTTTTATGAAAGTTTAGGTTTCGGTTAGGACTAGTTTTTTTCTCGTTATCGAGCGGAGGGCTCGGAGTGATTAAACTTGATCGTTAGGTTCAGCTAAAGCTGTCAATTGTCCGGGTTTCTTCGGATTCGTCTTAATTTTTTGAGTGTTCGAGGACGTCTGAGGGGATTTTTCATAGTGATTCGGATTTTTAATATTACCGATATTTTGTTTGTTCATCGATAGTTACGCGATCGGCAATCATTACTCGTCACTTGTCACGCGTCACACGTTCTCTTATATCGTAAGCAATGTCTTCCCAGTTAATGGTTAATGAAACAAATTCTTACAAGATTTCAGTATATCAAAACGTAAATGTACGTTTAACGGTGACTTACAAAAAAGATTTCTATGCTTCAAGAAAGGTAAATGTGAATACATGTAAAATGTGAAAGAAACACATGTTTCTCGTCCATTCCATTATGAATATTTTACATTCAAAAATAGAAAAATTGGAAGAACACAAGGACTCTATTATTATAACAACAAAAATACTCAACATTACCATAAAAAACTTACAAAACAGAAAAGTAAATTCTAAAAAATAGTAGCAAGTGTTTAGGTTTCAAGTGGAAAAATTCGGATTTTTAATGCTCTCTGCCCAAGGTTTGACCGACGTCAAATTTTGGGAAGGAGGAAGATAGATCCTAAATATAAAATTTTAGCTTCAAATATTTAATAGTTGCGAGATAATAATAAAAAACTTTCCACACAATACATAAACTTCTATCTATACAGATATTATCAATGCGACTGCTGGGTGGAAGCCATCATCGTTGTTTTTGTCGAGCATCGAATAGCCAATGACGCCGAGCGATATTAAACCTTAATTCCTATAAGGTAACCTATTTAAAATCCTCGCATTACGTCATTGTAATTTTTCAGTTACCGAAACATCTTGTAATTAGTATCAGTTTTTATAAGATATGTTAGAGTTAAACTATATTTTCTCTCGTCGCCAAGTGGTTCCGCCCGTTTGCAGTTCAGAGCGAGTGTGGCATCACGCCAACTTGGTTAAGCGACTACATACAGAAAAAGTTGGATACATTTTCACTACTCCTTTTTTATGAAAACATTATTTTCTTGAAAAAGCTTCAACTAGGTCTTATAGTATATAGTTTAACGTATATTTCCTTAAAATTTCATTTAAAAATCTTAAATAATCGTCTTGTTGAAGTTGTCTTGTAAAGGCTGTTTTATGGTAGAGACTTCTACGGTGCCCATGATATCTCCTGGAATTTTTATCTGAAGCAAGAAATAAACAAATTTTTGTTAAGTGCATAAGAAAAGGAAGTTTTTGTCATAGTTTAATTTTTAAATATTGATTTTTCATGAAATGGCGATTGTTCCAATATGGACGTACGATTTTCTACTGAAAAAACGTGCCTTTTTTATTTATAACACAAAAAAAACTATAATTTAAAATACAAAAATCCTACGACAACTATTAAATAATTGTATAAAAAAACTCTGTGCAAAATTTCAACAAGATTGGTTCATTAGTTCTCAAAATATTTTGGGCACCGTTTTGGAAAACACGATTCTGAGGAAAATGTGCCAATATTTTGATCATGGATCTAACACAAGAATTTCTTTGGTTTTTACACTTAAATTGAATCATCGATTCCGGGCTCATATAACTCTTCTTCTGTGGATGTTAAAGCTTCAATTTTAATTCTATTGACATCATTCTGGTCTCTTTGGTAGAACTCTTTCTAGCGCGCTCTACCAAGCTCAACCGTCAATCAACTTCTGATGAAGCCTACTGTGGTAATGCGAGAGTGTTGGCCAGAGAGAATCCGAAGTGTTTGGAAATAGACGAGCGAGCGAAGAGTGAAAGAAGAACGATTGAGATAGCGCCGTACTAGGAAATTTTCGGTGTACGTGACCAGACGCATTAAGTGAGAGAGATTGAGAATTAGAATGAAAGGGAATGAATGTGTGTGAGGATATAAGGTGCGAAAGAAGAGCGTTTGGGCAGTCTTTAGCGGTCATTGGCAGTTATTGGCAATCAACAGCAGTCGTTAGAAAATCATCGAAACGCGTCGTGTCGCGAAGGAACAGCGTAGTCAGCGTAGTCAGCATAGTGAGCGTAGTTATTAATTGTATGTTTCGTTAATATTTTGTTCCTACTATTACATCATTCAATACACACATATCTTAGAACTTTATTCACCCTTATTCTATAATCACCGCTACTCACTTAAATAAAATTTCTACACTACTGATGTACTCATTACCCATTACCTGCATTATTTTCAATAATGATCTGGCACCATCATTAGATACGTTTGCAGCAATATTTGAAAGAATTTCAACTATAGTTGAGCCACTGTAAACTTCTTTCGGTGTTATTTTCCAGATCAAATTATTTAAACTTTCATTGTTATTTTGCGTGTATTCGCCCCAACGTTTTAACAATTTGTTGTGACTCAGATTGTAGAGGATTGCAGCTGCGTTTTATGGCGGGACCGTGCTTCGAGTTTGTTAGAGAAATTGTCCACATGGCTACGGCACGGGCCTGTCACCGAGGGTCCGTTTATTTGTTGTTCGACTCGAGGCACGGAGCCAGTGATAGCTATTTCCCGTCATAAACCACTGCAGGCACTTAGACAGGGACCCTCCGCATCGCCTGGCACGCGAGGCCCTAGCGCCGTTTGTTGCATCATTCAAGATGCTGGAAAATTTAGCCCAGGCCTGCGGGGGTTTGGACACCCTGTCTACGTCGCGACGCCCCCACCTAAGCCCCATAGCGATGGGCATGTCCTAGATTCGGCGGGACTAGGACCCGTCGTAATTGGTCAGGCATTCGTCGCCACCCACCCTTAATTCAAGGGAGTAGGGCGAACCGAGGCGACGTTTGCACTGACCCAAGAAATCTTAGATTAGTTGCACAGAATACCACCAAGACAATAGAACCAAGGGTCGACGACTAGAGTGTACAGAGTATCGCCAAGGGCTTACAACCAAGGCGTACAGAGTACAGCTAAGAGATCACGGTTAGAGTTTTGGCCTGAACGCACGGATTGACGTGTGAAGCTTCCGGCGTTAGTTCCCACAAAGAACTTGCACTCCTCGAGGGAATTACCAGCAATCCCTCGAGCCTCCACGGAATCTTGGACCTTCGAGGAAGTTCGGCAGCCGACTTGTGCATCCAGTGAGGCGCCGTGTGTGAGGACAACGCTCAACACCCCCCTGGACGTGAGAGCAGCAAGCGGCGGAGACCTCGAAGGCGGCATTACAACCTCCATCGGTCCAGCCTAGTGGACAACGATCAACAACAGTTAGTCCTTCCAACGGGAAGGTGGTCCTTCGAGTCATCTATAGTCGGCACCCATCGTGCAAACACATTCAATGCTCGAAAGATCCTCGAGATCTACCACGAGCAGCTACATTTTGGTCCGTACGAGCCGGATCTGAACCAGCGACCTATGGTCCCACGAGCTGGATAATCCAGCTACATTCTGGTGTCGAGCCGGATCATCCAGCAACATCGGTCCTTCAGAGAGGACCAGCCAGAAAGCAGCCACTGTGTTCGTACGAGTCGGACAGTCGGCTGGAATCTACAGTCACGAAGCATTTTGGGCTCCGTGCAACGTGCACGTCGGCTTGTACATCCAGTAAGGCGCTGTGCGTGAGGACAACGCTCACCACCCCCCTGGACGTGAAGGCAGCAAGCGACGGGCATCATCGAGGGTTGCTACACCCAAAACTTGGACCACAGCGACGAGGAGACAACCGAAGGGGGCAGCATCCAGGACGGCACCAGCCCTAGGATCCGGACAGCACGAACAACGAGTATTCTGCAGGACGGTCTACGGAAGCCGCCTGAAGCCGCCAATCCACTCCTCTTGTCCGTGAGTCATTTATTGTTTCAATCTGTGTGTTGATCGTGTAAAGATGGAGTCCGTAAAATCACTTGTTCTCGAACGAAGGCATGTGAAGTCTAGGTTGACCAGTTTCGGAAGGTTTGTCGAGTCAGCAGACGTTCGCGAAAATTTAACCGCTTTCGAAAAACGCGTTCAGTCGAATCAGTGCCTTCTCGAGAAATTTGAATCTATACAATCGCAGATAGACACGTCCTTAATGGACACCCCGCAAGCGGAAGCACAGGTAGACGAGCGCGAGCAGTTTGAGGAGAAATACTTCAATATTATGGCCGTCGCCGAAAAACGAATAATAGAGGTTCGCGGTCAAGCGGCGCCTAGCACGGCGTCGGCCACCTCCGACAGACAGGTACCGTCCGATCCTCATCCGGCGGCGCAGTTACCTGTCGTACAATTGCCAATCTTTACCGGAGATTGTGGGCAATGGATTCGGTTTCGGGACACCTTTCTCTCCTTAGTCCACAGTTCGGACAAGTTGTCTGCTATTGACCGTTTCAACTACCTGACGACTTCGTTATCGGGTGCTGCGGCACGAACAATTGAATCATTTAGCGTGTCAGCAGCCAATTATGAATTAGCTTGGGCGCGGCTTAGGGAAAAATACGACGACCCTAGGCTATTAGTGAACCATCATATTCAGTCCCTCCTAGAGATCGAACCGACTAGGCGACAGGATGGTAAATCACTCAGTGAGTTCGCGGATAGGGCAGTTAACAACATGCGTGCTCTCGGGTCACTGTTGGAGCCCGCGGGCCACCTTGATGCTGTTGTTAATGCGGCACTCGCGAAAAGGTTAGATGTAGATTCCCGTGATGAATGGGAGAGGCGAGCCATGGGTTCGAAGACGCTGCCCACGTTTCACGAGTTCGTCGGATTCATGGAGCAACGATCTCAATACCTTCTTCGTAGGGATGCGAGCAACGTTCCAAGTTCCCTACCAAGCGCGAAGACAGTAATTAGAAAATCTCGTGAAGCAGTGGGTAGAACGTTCTCCCCAGTGTCGCACGTCGCTGGCAAGGCCAGAAAATGCGTAGTGTGCACTGGTGATCACTTCTTGAATAATTGCTCAAAGTGGAAAGCCATGTCCGTTTCTGAACGACATGCAGTAGTAAAACAGGCACGGGTGTGTTACAACTGTTTGGCTCCCGGTCATGGAGTCAAAGCGTGCACACGAAGAACGTGCTCAAGGTGCAATGGCAAGCACCACACCTTGTTACATAGGGAGGAATCAGATCTCGAGGAACGTGAGGTGAAATCGGAACCCCCCACCGTGGCGTTCCATAATTTAAGCGCGGCACAACCCTGTACCCGTTACACCGTCCTTTCCACGGCGGTCGTCGTCGTCATAGGGAAGGGAGGGAACAGGTACAAATGTCGCGCTTTGTTAGATTCAGGTTCGCAAGCGAATTTCGTGAGCAAGGGGTTTTGCAAGCGGGCCGGCCTGCCGTGTCGGGCGTTCGAATACACGGTGGGTGCTCTGGGGCGCGTCAAAAGCACCATCCGCGCAACCACCCAGGTGCGGTTGGAATCCAGCAACGGAAACTTCAAGGCGAACTTGGGGTGCCTGGTAATGGAAGCAATCACCGAGAGGCTTCCCAACATGCCGTTGGAAAGGGCCAACATTCCTACACCTTCCGGAATAACGCCCGCTGACCCAGAGTTCGGAGTCCCGGGGAACGTAGATCTACTTATAGGCGCCGGCCTATTCTGGGAGCTCCTGTGTGTCGGCCAGGTAAGGGTGGGAACCAGCCACCTTCTGTGGCAAAAGACACGACTCGGGTGGGTGTTAGGTGGGAGCCTACAGTGGCCCGCTCTGAAGGGCAAGGTCAGGTTTGCGTCCGGATTCCACGCGAGTACGAATGCAAGCTTAGAAGCAGCGGTCTCGCGTTTCTGGGAGGTGGAGGAGGTCGGCAACGTCGGGCGCGCGAACGGCAGAGATCCGTGCGAGAAGCATTTTCGGGAGAACGCGACGCGCGATGAAAATGGCCGGTTCGTGGTCGCGATACCGTTTAATGAGCGAGTCGGGGAGCTCGGTGGGTCTCGCGCTCAGGCAGAACGACGATTTCTGAATCTGGAAAGGCGATTCAAGAAAAATCCCGAGTTAGGAAGAGAATACAAGGATTTCATGCGGGAGTACGTAGAGTTAGGGCACATGTCGAAGCTGGACGCGAAATCCGCGAACGAACGCGAAGCAAGTTTCTACTTGCCCCACCACGCGGTACTGAAGGGCACCAGCTCGAGTACAAAACTCCGCGTCGTATTCGATGGGTCCGCAAGGACCACCACCGGCGTATCACTCAACGACGCTCAATTTGTGGGGCCGCAGGTGCAGGACGACCTGTTTGGAATTTTGGTTCGGTTCCGCAAGCACCCAATCGTCCTCTCGGCAGACATTGCCAAGATGTACCGGCAGGTCGCGATTCGGGAAGAGGACCGACGTTACCAAAGAATCCTCTGGCGGTTCAGCGAGGACGAGGGCATCGGCGCGTACGCGTTAAATACGGTGACGTATGGTACCGCCTCCGCTTCGTACTTAGCAACCCGTGTCCTACAGCAGGTAGGCCGGGAGTGCGCGCGGTCATTCCCCTCAGCCAGCAAGGCGATCCTGCATGATTTTTATGTTGATGACCTGCTGACCGGGTGCGAGACGGTGCAGCAGGTCGCGGAGCTACGCGAATCCCTGACAAGGGTCTTGGCTAGTGCCGGTTTCCCGTTACGGAAATGGGCAAGCAACGACCCCAGAGCAATAAGCCACCACGGTGGTGGAACAGATCAGCTGGAATTTAGGTCGGTTGATATGGAACCGAAGACCTTGGGTTTGCTATGGTCCATAGCCACCGACGAGCTAGGATATAGCAGCAATTATCAAATATTCCCTCGAATTACAAAACGCCACGTCCTCGCGGAACTTGCCCAGATTTTTGACCCGTTGGGACTCGTCGGACCCTTGATAGTTAGGGCAAAAATATTCATGCAGGGACTCTGGGCGGCCAAGGTAGGATGGGACGAAAGCCTCCCACAAGAGCTTCAATCCCAATGGGGCCGGTTCCGAGAAGAGATACGGGAAATCTCCACGTTGCGTGTCCCGCGGCGCGTGCCGTCCTCCAGCCTGGGCGTCGAGTTGCACGGGTTCTCCGACGCGTCGGAACGGGCATACGGCGCGGCCATCTACCTGCGTTCGCGAACGCAACAGGGACGGTGGGTCTCTCGTTTGGTGTGCGCGAAATCACGGGTAGCTCCCTTAAAGGCAATAAGCCTGCCGAGGCTTGAATTGTGCGGTGCCGTACTGCTAGCGCGGCTATTAGAAAAGGTTAGGGAGGCCCTACGCCTCAAATCGTGTCGCGACTATTGTTGGACCGACAGCCAGATCGTTTTGGCATGGATTCGTGAGAGATCAAGGCGATGGAAGACATTTGTAGCCAATCGTGTATCAGAAATACAGGAGTTAACCGGACCAGAAGTATGGTCACATGTCGCATCCGGCGACAACCCGGCAGACATCTTATCACGCGGTGCCGACTCGGCCGCTCTCAAGAGCGACCGACTGTGGTGGCACGGCCCAACATGGCTATCGTTGGACAGCGAAAAATGGCCACATTGTGATCCACCCGTGATAGAGGTTCCGGAGGCAAGGGCACCGCAAATCTTGCAATTAGCGACGACGGTCGGTTGCGAATCCGTGGTGCTGGGGCTAGCTACGCGCTACTCGTGCCTCGACAAGCTCTGTCGGGTCCTAGCATATGTCTTTAGATTTTGTAAGGGTGCGCGACGTCAACGCGACACCGGAAAACCGGGAAGTCTTCCGTGCCCGCTTGCCGTGGACGAACTTGTAGCGGCTGAGCGCCGAATTATCCTCGCCACGCAGGAGCGATATTTCGGCACGGAACTAACGTGCAGGAAGAAGAGACTTCAGTCGCAGTCAAGTGAAAAGGAGCATGCGCAGTCAATTGATCGCGATGCGTGTGTTTAAAAACTGTATTTTAGTCGTTTAGCAACGTTAATTAATAGGCGATATAGCATAAGGTTATTTTGATTTAGTTGAACTCGAGTAGTTCAAGGTGGGCGGTATGTAGAGGATTGCAGCTGCGTTTTATGGCGGGACCGTGCTTCGAGTTTGTTAGAGAAATTGTCCACATGGCTACGGCACGGGCCTGTCACCGAGGGTCCGTTTATTTGTTGTTCGACTCGAGGCACGGAGCCAGTGATAGCTATTTCCCGTCATAAACCACTGCAGGCACTTAGACAGGGACCCTCCGCATCGCCTGGCACGCGAGGCCCTAGCGCCGTTTGTTGCATCATTCAAGATGCTGGAAAATTTAGCCCAGGCCTGCGGGGGTTTGGACACCCTGTCTACGTCGCGACGCCCCCACCTAAGCCCCATAGCGATGGGCATGTCCTAGATTCGGCGGGACTAGGACCCGTCGTAATTGGTCAGGCATTCGTCGCCACCCACCCTTAATTCAAGGGAGTAGGGCGAACCGAGGCGACGTTTGCACTGACCCAAGAAATCTTAGATTAGTTGCACAGAATACCACCAAGACAATAGAACCAAGGGTCGACGACTAGAGTGTACAGAGTATCGCCAAGGGCTTACAACCAAGGCGTACAGAGTACAGCTAAGAGATCACGGTTAGAGTTTTGGCCTGAACGCACGGATTGACGTGTGAAGCTTCCGGCGTTAGTTCCCACAAAGAACTTGCACTCCTCGAGGGAATTACCAGCAATCCCTCGAGCCTCCACGGAATCTTGGACCTTCGAGGAAGTTCGGCAGCCGACTTGTGCATCCAGTGAGGCGCCGTGTGTGAGGACAACGCTCAACACCCCCCTGGACGTGAGAGCAGCAAGCGGCGGAGACCTCGAAGGCGGCATTACAACCTCCATCGGTCCAGCCTAGTGGACAACGATCAACAACAGTTAGTCCTTCCAACGGGAAGGTGGTCCTTCGAGTCATCTATAGTCGGCACCCATCGTGCAAACACATTCAATGCTCGAAAGATCCTCGAGATCTACCACGAGCAGCTACACAGATCTTCATATATAGGTTTTCTTACCGCTAGAACCTCGGAAGGAAGTGTCTTTTTTGTATCATGCTTATGGGTACTTATAGCCTCCACTGCTTTACCTTTCTGTCAAGTGCACCACGAGTCAACGCCTTCAGGACAGAATGTGTGTTAAGGATTTCCATCCGTTGAACTGCGGTGATAAAATGTGGCCCAAATTGTGTTTTTTATTTTTTCAACAGAGTCACAATTTCTTCCTATAGCCAAATCAGAATACATAATTTAGCTATTGTTTTCCCAGTTAATTTATTGTGACCATCGAGACCATTTTTTTTTTTTAACACATGGTCAAAGTCTTATAACCACACGTTTTTGAATATGAGTCTTTTTCGTTTATTTGAATGCCTTAATTATACGACGCAGAGAATTCGATTGGAGTGTGAAGATGAGCGTCCGATGAGATAGGCTATAACTTCGTCTATTTTACGAATTATTCAATAAAATTTGAACTGTATATAGTTTTGTGGCGGCGCTACCCACGCTTGCCACCAGAAGAAAACCGTATCAACGGATACCCTTACCCTGCTCGCAGGAGTCACCCCAATAGAACTACTCCTCACTGAAAGGAAAGCATTCTATCACCTCAGAAACAACGAAGAATTCAAAATAGGACAACTCCACTTCACACCATTGGAAGGCGAACCGGATGAAATAAGAATCAAGCAGATAAAAGTACAAATAAAAACGCAAACCATTGATACATGGCAGACGAACTGGACACACACAACTAAAGGAAGAAATATATTCGAGTTCTTCGACAATGTAGAGCAAAGAATAAAGGCAACATGGATCAACCCAAACTTTTATACCATGCAACTCCTGACAGGACACGGTAAGATAAAGGAAAAACTACATAAACTTGGCATCTCCGACAACGACATATGCAGCTGTGGCCAAGGAGACACCATAAAACACATCATTTTCCACTGCCCCAACCACGACGAAGAACGAAAAGCACTCAGAGAAAAAGTCACACGAGCCAACATCCAATGGCCCTGCACACTACCGGAACTGACACGTAAGAACACATATCCCCTATTGCACACTTTCGCAGCCATGGCAATGAGATCTCGAGAGACAAGGTAAGTACAACGACTGAAACCAAAAGAAAAATAGAAATAAGACCATAAAATCAGCCTTCTTACAACACAGAACAGCACCCGTACATGATATCACGGGCACTGCTTCCATCAGGAAGAAGTGTGCCATGACGGGAAACACCGGATGCTACGGCACCCGACGTCAAACACTCACTGAGAGATCCGCGAGCCCGTACGAGACTGAGCTTCGAGCTAGTGATCTCGCCTCCTCGGGGCTCCCGCTGGTAACGTTTCGCCGTTGATTGCTGTGCTTGCACAGTAATTAATTGCCAAACGGCGAAGTGGATCACCTCCCCAACGGGACAATCTACTCTCCTTATGATCCTTGAGCGGTGAAGGAGGGTTTTTCCATGCTCGCCGCACAAAACACCTACGTGCGTAACCGTTGGCAGCGGTTGCAAGCTAGCTCCAACACCGTTCGGTTTAGGCGAAAGCCTTGGTACGACACAGCTTGCGCACTTGGCGCCCGGGAAGCTGCTAGACAATCAATGTCCCTTACCGATCTCCCAATGTACCGGCGTATAAGGCAGGGTCTGCTAGGATGCCTTACTGACGAGTCCACTAGCAGGCCCGGGATGAAACGCCTTCCCTTCCTTTTCCCTCGCTTTCCTTTCCTTTACCTCCACACTCTTCAATTTAAGCGCCCCAAAGTTAAAATATCATACAATAAAAAAAAAAAACAGTTTTGAAAATCGATTTTTTTTATCCATTTACATGTATGTGGCCTCCTTAACACGTAATACAAAATTACGTAAGCACCCTATAGATATGGAAGCCTACCTCGTTTCTGTAGGCCGTAGGCGGTTGCCTAACAGTTAACGACTATATTAATACAGAGAATGACAGTTGATTGTTGCACCTGTAGAATGTACAGTCATTCATAAGAATAATCGTACAAGTCGCATCGTAAGAAGTGGTACAATAACAGGATAAGGAATTTGATTGAAAAACACTTATTATTCTATAGACTAATATTTACTCACTAGAAATTATTCACACAAAAAGTAAAATATTAAACATTAATCTTTATTGAGAAAAAAGATGATGACTACATCATACGTTAAATCCTCTTTTTTTTTGTTGGGAAATCTTTGGAAGACTCCCTCGATCCCTTGTCGAGGGGCCGGGGGAAATGTGGAATTCCCCGCATGCGGGACTTATCCACTAAACCCTACCACGGTGACTATCCTCGCACGTTATCGGGAGGCCACTGGGAATCGAATCGCATGAAGTCTTCCGGTGGCTCCGCGTGCAACACGATCGCCGCGTCCACTCCAATTTCCGTTAGGGGGGGGGGGGGGGGGGCGAAAAGTTGGCCACCCCAATTTTTCTCAGTGCCTGGACGCCGTGAACCGCAATCTCATGACCGCTTGCGACTTCCGTAGCCGCGTCCAACGGCATGGAGACGCAAGGCGGTACCGAGCCATCGGCGCGGCGTTTATCTTGTGTCCGCTCTCGGGGATGTAAGAGGTACCCTCTCCCCAGGTGAGCCTCCACCTGCCACGCTTAGGGGACCTATTAGAGCCCACACGAGCCGCTCTCGCCTCCGTTTCGCGACCTCTTTCTCTAAAAGTACGGTTTCGCAGAAGGAGGCGACGGCCTTCCACTTTCTCTCGCTGCGTGGTAAGAGCCAAACTCGGTAGCGAGAGACGCGCCCCAATCATGTCGACCAGGACACGACGATTACCCGCCCAGGTGTAGCCTCTACACAGCCACTCCAACGGGAGTGATCAGATAGCCCCGACAGTTTGCTGACCGAACACCAGTTTGGCCAGCCGCTGCTGCTATCGCAGCAGCATAGATTGCCGGGCCTGGCGTCTGAGGGCGTCCACCTTCTGTCCCGCCAGAACCATCCCCCAGTCACGGGACTCGCAGTGATTTTCGTAGAAAGGGGTCTGACTACGCCGGGAAGCAGTTAGGTCGCCCGCCCATACGGGGACCCTATACAAGGCTACTGAATGGACCATGCCCGCATAGAAGCGGTGTACCCAGTCATTCGGGCCCCGCAGGTTGGAGAGGAGCCGGCCCAGATAGCCGACTATTCTCTTCAACCGCGTGATTAGGGATCGGAAATGGCACTCAACCTGCTAGTGGCTGTTGAGAATCAGCCCCAGGTACCTCATCTGGGATGTCACTTCGACAACGGCCTCTCCTATCCGGATCAGGGGGGGGGGGGGGGGGGGAGTGGCTGTCCCCGAGGTGCATGGATCGCACCTAGATTTTATGGAGAACCATCTCCAGACCTATTTTTCTGATCCGGTCGACAACGCGCCGGGCACCATCCTCGGCCCGCTGAATGGCTCTCCTCCAGTCCTCTCCGACGGCCAGAGCACCAACGTGTCATCCGCGTAACACGTTAGGCTGACGCCATCGGGGAGGTCCACGGCCCGCAGAACCATGTCGTACCCAAAGTTCTATAGCAGAGGCCCCAGTACGGACTTCTGCGGAACGCTGGAGTACATCTCTCTACGCTTCATAGCGTACCAGCCCAGACACTCGATCCACCTATCGTGGAGGTAGTCCTTGATCACTGCCCTTAGATAGGCGGGGACTTGATGTTCCATGAGCCCCTGTCTGATTGCCTCCCAGGGTAGGGCATTAAAGGCATTGGCAATGTCCAACGACACTGCCAGTACAACCCCACCCTGAGAAACGGTCGAGGCCGAGAGGGGCCAGACACGGCGATACAAGCCGCCAGCACCCTTTCAAACAACTTGCCCGCATCATTAAGAAGACAGATGGATCAGTACACGGACAGAGAGTCCACTGGCCGGCCTTCCTTCCGGAGGAGGACCATTCGCGCCACCTTCTAGGTGGAGGGGAATCGCCCGGTCTCCAGGCAGCGGTCAAATAGCTGCCGGAGACCATCTCCAAGAACGTCCTGTACCAAGACCCAGACCCAGCCAAGCACACCATTAGGCCCCGAGGCGGTGTTCTTCGCCGCGAGCCTTTGGATGAGCGTAACAAGCTCCTCAACAGTGACCTCAAGCATCGCCGCATCGCAAATATTTGCGACGGTGCGCCCGAGCTGAGCCATCTTCTCCAAGTCGAGCAACGCTAAATCGTCCTTGCATTCAAAATCGTACATAAAAGTATAAAATATATTTGCATAGTAGAAAAAAAATTTAATTTAAAAAAAAAATTGTATAAACTAGTTTAATGTTTAGTAAGGTAACTATTATTATGTATAACTACTCGTAATCGGCATAGAATAGATCAAAATAACTTTTCTGATAAACTTAAATTAATATTTTCTTATACTGTCCGTATTGTTGCTTTGCCTGATATTTCACGCTTATTCATTTGTAATTTCAATTCACGTCAAATATTTTCTCGATTATTAGGTTGTTCAATAAGTTTTGTCGTTCGATAAAACAGTACTGTTCAATGTAGAACAATAAAACTTATTGAACAACCTATTAGATTCAAATCAGACGATAGAGCTGATATGTGAATAACTTTGGGGCAATTGTACAACAGCCGTCCTTAATGAATGTTTCGGATCATTGTCATTGTAAAACATTATCTAACATTCCTTTATAACATAGAAATAGAATATGTTATTTTGAAAATGTGCTTGGACCGGCATCTTCGTTATCACTATTGCCAGCTCGAATAACACGTAAAAATAAAGTAAATTTCATCATTAGATTCACCGGTTGTGCGAACAAAAAAATGCCGACCATCACAAAGTAACAATAATGTACAGTTACTGTAGAGGCTTACAGATGCGATTTATGGCGGGCCCATGTGCTTCGGGTTTCTTTAGCAAATCGTAGAAATGTCTACGAACCGGGCCTGTTGGCAATAATAGAAATTGTCGACGTGCAGCCCGAGGCACTGGACAGATGTTGGCAATTGCCCGTCATAAACGCTGCTCCGCGAGGGACACGGGTACTCCTGGCCTCGCGGTGGGGTCTCCACGTGTTGGGAAATTCCAGTCCAGGTCTGTGTGATTTGGACACCCTGTTCGGCGTCGCGACGCCTCCCACCTTCGAACCCTTGTAGCGGGCGTCATCAGCCACTATGAGGCCTTGGGCCCGTCGCGATTGGTCAGTGGCGCGTTGCCTCTCACCCTTGACTCGGGAGTAGTAGGGTGTACCGAGGTAACGTCTCCGCTGAGTGACATTCCTTGAGTTAGTTTCTTCAATCGTTACATCTACAAATCATCAAAGGTTTCGTAGTTCTTCACTAACATTGAGAACTCCTCGAATCGGACAGTGGTCCTTCGAGTTACATCTTTACTGTCAACTCCATTTGTGTATTGTGTTCTTCCATTGGGGAAGGTGGTCCTTCGAGAAGGGTATTAGACGGCACATCATTCGTGCAAACACCCAATGCTCGACAGATCTATGTGAGATCTGACCACGAGCCTTAACAGTTACCAAAAAAAGTATCTATACAAGGCAATACATTCAGTTTAAACAATAATAATTTTATTTATAGAAGGCTAATTAGTTATGAAAAGTATATAAGCAGTTAAGAAATTAACTCAGCTTTTAGATAGTATGAATTTTATTATGACTTAAATAAAAATACAACAGACAAATCTCAAATGCCGAATAAAGTAAGAAAATCTGAGAGAAAAAATTATTTATACAGTGACATCTATTGAGGAAATATGCCAATAAAAGAATTAAAAATAAAGAAATTACAGTAGAGGAAACATAATTGACTTATGGAAAAGTGAGAAATCACTTTGCAAAATTGGTGACATGGTAAAGAATCATGTTATTGTGTAATTGTAAATATGCATTGAATCGAAAGACTGAGTAAATTAACTGAAAGGTATGAAAGATTTATTACAAAAAACATTAAAGAAAGACAGTCCATTTGAAAATGCACCTAAAATTGCAGCAGAATTAAACGCAAGGACTAGCAACAAAATTTGTCCAAAAACAATATCAAATATACTTAAAGATTCAGGGTATTTTGTAAGAGTAGTGAAGAAACAAATCCATGTCACAATTAATTAGAAAATAGCTTTTATACAATACATCTCACATTTTGGAAACTTCTCTGCAATCACTGGACATAATTCAATCGCACATATATGGGATGAATTGAAACATTATTTACAAAGATATAAAATTCCAAATAAAAATGATTTAAAAAACATTTTTCAAGAAGAGTAGCAAAAAATAGAAGGAAATGTAAATTGACAAGCCATTATTGATAATAATGGATATCTTACAAAATATTAATCACTATAAATAATGTAAATATTATAATAATTACTATAAATATTATCATTGATTTACAAAAAAAAAACATTCTATATAAATACTTTCTTCTCATCAAATTCTTTACTTTCTTTGGCGTTAGAGATTTGTCTATTGTATTTTCAATTATCATAATAAAATTCATACTTTCTAAAAGCTAAGTTAATTTCCTGACTGCTTGTGTGCCTTTCATAGACAATTAGCCTTCTATAATTAAAGTTATTATTATTTAAACTGAACAGATTACGATGTATAAATAATTTTGTCAGTAACTGTACCTGAAACAGCAAGCAAGCGATAGTGTCTGATGACAGATATGCTGCCATGGACATGTACATATGTATAGACAGAATTTAATGTATTATTGTGACAAGAATGTTCTTAATATCTTGGAAACTAAAGTCAACTAGAAATTTTGCCAGAGGAAAAAGTTGTTTAAAATTTCACCCTTTATAACTTATTTGAAAATCATTGAAATCAGAGAGAGGGTAGGTAATTGAGAACTTTACAGTACAAAGTATAAACTGTTTATTATGCAAAGGTACCACTTCATTTTGTAATGACTTTTAAAAACTTTTGAAATTTATAATTTATTCAATTAATAACATTATTTATGGAACATACATCAACTATAAGACCATCTCTAATTGCAAATATAGACTCTTATGATCACATTTGATTACATTCCAAAAATAATTTGTTCAATTGTTATAGCAAATATTTTGCTTAAGCTATTAAGTTGTTGGCTTATTAATGTAGACCCTTTCTTACAAGTAGTCTTGAAGAAAAAAGGCTCATATGGTCAAATAAGATGTTTGAAATAGTCAATCTTGTCAGATTTTGACATTCATACAATTTGGAAAAATATGCTGTAGAATTCATATGCTTACGCAATCTGAATGGCACATTACATTGTCCTGTTGAAACCATATATGTTGCGTATTGTCAATGAATTTCAGACATAAAGAAATTTTCAATTGTCATATAATATTCAATATCAAGAGTGATATTTTTATCATCATCCTTTCCAAAAAATAAATAAAGTTCCAGAATTTTCATCAACTCAATGACAGCAGTTATAATGAAAACTGCTGACATAAAAAAATAGTGCCCTTACATAGAAAACACCCTATATAAAGAAGTATCTTTAAAATATATATAACATATAGCATATATTATATTATAGTAAAAATATAAGAATAAATGTATACATTGGAATACCCGAGGTATATGCAAAACTGCATATTATAAATATAAATTACATATTTTAAATATTATAGAATGTCTGTCTAAAGTGTTAATGAGATGGAATGATAGTAGTAAATTTTTTGTACAAAATTACTTGTAACCGTTTTAACGCATTTATTCGATTTTTCATAATAGAATAATTATTTTTACTTTAATATGGTCCAATAGAATGACTCCTAATGGCATGTATCGAAATTCTAAAAATGTAATAAAATATATTTATAATAATTGAATCCTTAAATTAATTATGTATTTTATATTCTACCTATCACAAACTACTATCAAAGTATTGTTATTTTAGAGTGATTAAAATAACACATTACTTATAGGTTAAATATTTCAGAAAATTAAAGTCCCTCCGTGACGAAATCAGCAATATAATGCCGCACATCTTGCACAACGGATACAAGAGCTGGGTGTAAAAGAAAGAATAACTCGGGACTTGGTGATTTTCCCTTGAAAGACTGATATACGATATCTTTGAAATCTCTGATTTGACTAATGAAATTGCACATAATCATTTCTTGTGTATATTCTTTTCACTTTTTTCGTGAACAGATAATAGTAGTTATAAATTAGATGGGCAAACTTTTACGTCGGTTGAATTATAAAAAGTATGCAGTAAAAGATATATCTAATCAAAATTATTGTAATATGAAAATATATAAATATTAACGATGTGTTCTTTTTAATCGATGTAGTTTCTTTTATATGAAATGACAAAAGTGGGAAATTATAAGAAGTTAGAATTTAAAACCGTCTGAAAAGAAATTGGATATCTTATTTTTTTCCGAAACAGTACGATTGATTAAACAAGAATGAAGAATGAAAATTTCAATTGTGAAGGTTAAATTTTTTTAAAATTCTTATTATAAACTTATAGTTCTAGTTTCATTTATAAATTATACGATAAATTTACTTATTTTACGACTGTTCGTTTTTATCCAATTCCATAGTGTTTTATTATTTACAGATATTTTACCTCTCACAGCAGTAGCAATTAGAATAACAAATATTCTAACACCATATATTATAAGAATTTGTAAAATTGAAGATTATGAAAAGAAATTAAACTTTATTAATACAAAATTACTGTTAGCAGAAAGAGAAATGTTTAATATAAATACAAAGGATATAGAACCAAAAATAGGAGATGTAAGACAAAATTATTACACTAAAAGACCAAGTAAAGAATTATTATAAAATAATTTATGATGATTATAGATTTAAAGACTGAATAGAAACTTCTTTTTTTGTTTTTAGACAATTATAGCAAAGGACAATTTATATAAAGATGTTAATTTTCCTGCCCGGTTATGTAGAGGAAATATTTCTAATATTATGAATGGTGTGAAAGATACATATAATATTTTATTAGCAGATTATGGTACTTCTGTTGAGTTACAAAGAGAGAATTTTGTCATATGTAGACCTGATTTAATTTCAGAAGAATATTTAAGTTTTACAGTTGGTTTATATAATGTTTTACCTACTGCTATAAATTGTAATTCATCAATACACGACAAAACTTCAGTTCTGTATGGTTGATTTAACTTTATTAATTAATATTAAATTATTTATATACTATAAGTAAGTTGTGTTAATTTTGTATGCATCTAAAGAGTTTTAGAGGAATGGAGTACAGCAGCAATTCATTATACAAAAGAATTAGTGACTGCATCTAGTGCAATTTATTTTGATCATGTAGCATCTGATGAATATGGTAAACATTATGGTGAATTTTACCTCAATATTGAGGATACTATAATAAGTTTAAGCAAAACACTAGTTCTCAATAATTATGCAATTTATTTACAAGGAGGTAAACTTTTTTTTCTCCCACGTTTTGTTTAATTATATTATTACTTTGTTTTTGTAATATATAATATTTGATATATCCATAGAATTGCTGACATTTATAGAAAACCACAAAAGCTGTGAAAAGTCATGTAAAGAAATAATTAATGGTGAAACTATATTCTATGTGAATATTTCAAATAATTATAAAATTAATAATGAATCTTGCAAACAACAAAAAAGGTTTGTTAAAAAGTATAAGTAATTACAATACTTATTTCATTTGCTTTTTGACCTTTGAAAGAAGGTTTACATTTTATCACATTGTAATTTTTTTGTTTGATATTATTTAACCTATTTTTTTAATTGATATTTCAATGTCTTTGTCTCTTTATAGATTTTGCATCTATTCTTTTCTTGTTTCATCCATATTTTCATCCATACCTTTTCATTGTAGTATCTGAATCTCACTATTAAAATTAGATCTTCTTAGAATTTAAAATAATTTTTAAATAATTAGGCTTCTCAATCTAACTTATTTTTCTATGATTTGTAGTAAAAAGTAACAGCAATTATTTAGAAGTTTGGTCTACTTACTGATTTCAATTACTTGTGGGTATATTATAAAGAACAAAATTTGGAATAACTTTATCCTCTGCATAGATACACGAACAGATGCTCCAAATAAAAACGTGATGTTGGATGTGTGGAGATGCATTTGCTTCGCTTGGAAACAGTAGGTAAGTAGTAATCACTTGACTTTGCATACTGACTCATACTTCACCACATATAGTCACAATTTAACCTAATGGTATTAACAGAATTTTACAAATATCTTGGAAACTAAGCAGATTACATATACATACAGAGGAAAAAATTATTACAAGTCTTGTTCTCTACAACATATCTACAAGTAATCGAAATTGGTGAGTAGACTAAACTTTTAAATAATTACTTCGAAATATTCTCTTAGTCTTGATTTGATGAATTTGTTATGTATTTTTTCTATTTTCTTCTCTTCTTCCCATCTCTATATTTCTACTGTGTATGACAATATTTTTTCTACCAAACATCAAAACATTATCATTCTTCTTTCATAGTTCTTTTCAAATTTCATGTCACCATTCGTTTAGAAATGGAATCCTAGATATTGAGTTTTTTTATATCTTCCATCTAGAGACTTCTTCTCTAGTTTCTCAGCATTTAATGTTGATTGTGTCTTCCCTAAAAATCTTTTTATTCTCTTCAACATATCATTTAAATTTTCAAAATGATTTTTTGCAGTATTTTTTTCTTTCGATTATAACTCTACCTGCTTGATCTCCACATACAATATAAACAGGCTCAATTGGCATTTTTGTTTTAGGCTTTTTGATGTGCATAATTTTGTTTTCCTGTTAAATTTAATTGTATTGCTTATTTCCTAGTAATTGACTGCTGTTGACTTATTTTTTTTTTCCGTTATATTTTTTAATTTTTTTTTACCTACTTGCCCTAAATTGCTTTCAAGTTTTGAAACCAAGTGAGAAAACTTTCCCACCTCTTTTTTGCAAGTCTCTATTTTTAATTTTGTTTAGAATGAAAATGTTTATTGTGCTTTTTTGTTTTTGAAACCTGTGTATTTTCAGTATTATTTTTATTCTTTTCATCTTTTTATTTAATCTTTTTAACAAAATCATCACATAAATTTTATGTTACATTTAGCTATATCAACCATCTATAATTTATGACTTTCTTCCTTGTACCTTTCTAGAATATCAGTGATATTATTTTCTGTGATTTATTTAGTTGTTTGTTTTCTGTTCCTACTTGGTTGATTATTTCTTGCAATTTATTCATAAGTATTTAATTTTCTAGTTTGTTTTTTATTATATTTATTTTTCTTTAGTCTTTTTGTGTGCTTTTATATTTTTCATACCAATCTTTATTCTTCTTTCAAAAAAATATGTAACCATTTTTAGTTTTTTAATTCATTTATAAATCTTAATTTGAAGTAGGAATCTAAAAAAGATGTATAAAAAAGGAAAAGAGATGGAAAAAGTATTAATTTATGGACAAACTAAGTATGAATGCTTGAATACAATTTCAGATCTAAGATTCCCTGCTACAATACATAAGGTACAACTGATTATGATACTGTTATTAATTTTTGAGAAACTAATATACATATATTTTTAAGGCTTGGGATTCATTAATACATTCATCTACACCAAAACGAATTCAATCATATATTTGGCCTGCTATAAAAATAGGTTTCGATGTAATAGCAATTGGAACAGAAAAGTCTGGTAAAACTTATGGATGTGGATTTGCTATTTGTGGACTCCTAGCTACCAATTTAAACGTAACAATACTACATATAAAATAATAATTTCGCTTTAATATTAATAGTTACATTTATACCTGTCCTCAACCCTTTCGACTCTATATTTTTCTCTTTAAATTTTAATATATCTTCTTCTAGAAATCAATTGTATTAAGTGGTGAATAGGTACATTATTACATTATATATATAAATCACTGATTGAGAGATGTGTCCTAATTTTTAAAATTGACATAGAACTTTCAAATTTAAGTAGTATCTATCCGCTTAATACAATACATGATATACAGGGTGGAGTATTTAAAACAAGTCACCTGAATAATTCGCCTGTGTTTGGAGGTAGAACTTATTTCATATCGATGGCTCATAATTTGATGTTATTAATTTTTTTATAGGTGGAGTTGTCAAAGAGATATGAAGGTCAAATATGTTTTTTTAAGTGGAATGATATGGTTATTTTATTTACATTCTCATAGAGAGTTCCAAGACAAATGCAATGACCTATTATGAAGATTATTCAAGGTCACTCAAGAAAAGACAAATTATCTCAAAGCACTTTTCGAACATGTCATTTACATACTCACTGCTAGTGCAAGTGTTTAAAATCTCAACCTTGAACATGGATATATAGTTTAAAAAATTGCAATACTGATGATACTGCCTGACATATTTCATTTATATCTATTACAGAGCAAGTTCTTTTTATACGTTTTTACAGGTCAACTTTGATTATTGCTTTTTAATGGTACACTTGTCCCTTTAATTTTCCCCACAAATAAAAATCTAAAGATATCAGGTCTAAGGAATATGCTAGCCATTTATTTCTTTCTGATTGAACAATCCAACAATCTCCAAGTTATTTATTCAGAAATTCTGTAACATTTCGTGCTGAATGTTCTAATGAATTCCAGTCAAATGTTCTCTAACAATTCTGGCAAAACGTTTTTATGATTCTCTCATATTTACGACTATTTAGTTATTATGAAGAAGTTCACACCAGACGTTTACAGACCATGGTTTCCGTTTGTCTATTTCTCTCAGCCATCGTGGATGATCTACTAATCTGCACTGATCAATAGTGCAAGTTGTGACAGTTAACTTTTTTGTAGTTTGTGAATGTAGTTTCATCAGTAAACAAAATTTTATTTAAGAACATTTCATCGTCTTACAGTTTTGGTAGGTCTCATTTGTAAAACTGTAAATGTTTATGAAAATCATTTTCAATTAATTGTTGATGAAGAGAAATATGGAACAGGTGAAATTGGTTAACGTGAAGTATTCACAAAGTGCTTCGTCATTCGATGCCATTCTCGCGTTCAAGTTGCCTCGTACTAACATATGGATCTCATGTCATAGCTGCTAAAATGTTTATTGTATTTTCATCATCGGTTGCACTTTTGGTTTGATTGCGTGTTTTATTATCTACATTTCTGGTTTCTTAAAATTTTTTTATAATGTTTGCAAAGTCAGAAAGTGAAGATCTATTACGATGGGGAAGTTCCACTTTCTCTGCTACTATGTAACGCATTGTTGAAAATTGTACTCTAGTCATTAGTGTGCTTTGAAATAATCTGTCTTCTCTTGCAGTTGACCTTGAGTAACCTTGAATGATCTTCATAATAGGTCATTATATTTATCTTGGAACTCTATCAGAATGTAAGTAAAACAACCATATCGCTTCATTTAAAAAACTAGAGTTGACCTTCATATTTCCTTAACACTTCTACCCATAAAAAAATTAGTAACATTAGATTATGAGCCTCTCAATTTCAAATAAGTTTAATCTGGTGCATTTTTTTGCATCTTCAAAAACAAACGAGTTATTCAGTCAAAATTATTAAAAATACTTATGGTGTTTGGTAAAGTACCTCCTGCAAAGAGGAATTTTACAACTTACATAAATTGTTTTTGTTCTTATTTTTTTTTTATTTTGAGAGAACTTTTGGCATGTCCTTCATATTTTTTTCTTCTTCAGAAAGGTATATGAAATGTTCCATTCACTGAATATATATTTTGAAATTTTTGTAGGTTTTCATAAAGTTAAGAAGCTGGGTACTTATATTGTTTACTTCCATGTGCATTATCTATATGTCTGAATAGACTCATAAGGAGTACACATGAAAAAAAGTATTTCCACCATTTGTAAGATTTTCTTTCAAAATCGTGCAGAGTGATTATTTCATTAGACAGATCAACACCTCCCATACATATTTACTATAAAATATTTTTTCTGGGTAACTAATATTCAACCTTTTATCTGTTTTCTGTCTCCTTTTTATAGCACTGACAGTATTACTACAATAAAAAATTGCGATAATCGTAAAATTACGTATGTAAAAAACGAGGTTTCCGTCTCTGTTACTCTGCAATCACATAAACTATTTTAATAAAAACTACTTGGGATTATGCTACGTTACTTATTATCATGATTATCAATCAAAAATAGCAGTAGGCAAACAGACTGAAATAGTGCAAAATAATGCATCTACGACACATATATTGTTCTACAGGCAGTCAGAAACAATCATTGGGACATAGAGTCAAAAGGATTAATGATAGTGTG
This sequence comes from Ptiloglossa arizonensis, assembly GCF_051014685.1. NCBI lineage: Eukaryota > Metazoa > Arthropoda > Insecta > Hymenoptera > Colletidae > Ptiloglossa > Ptiloglossa arizonensis. The sequence goes on along the minus strand of NC_135056.1, from coordinate 1,812,206 downwards.
GAGATCGAATGTTGAATTTTGTTTGCTGTCTTATGAATCCAAAAATATTATTTTGGTTATTAATCATAAATCTAATAATCTAAAATTATGGCAATAATACTATTGTTATATATTATATAACTAATAATGTTATGTAGAGGTTCATTTAAAAACGACGAAATCCCCCCCCCCCCCCCAATATTTACTTCAAATTTTCACATTTATAGATGTATGTGTTCATTATTAAACCTGTTTTAAATTTGTCTGTAAGTTTACAGGGAGTAGGATAAAGGGGAAATGCTGAAAGTGTCGCTGCATGAAAAAAAAAATTTAAGCAATATCAATTGTAATAAAAAATATAATGCAGAAAATTAGGTATGTAACCGGTATTAATAGAAAATTCAAATTTGTCTTAGAAAAAATAGTCGGTAATGTATGATTTTCTTAACGTTAGTTGGCAACATTTTTTTCTATTCATAATTTCAAATACTTTTATTTTTCTGATTAATTTATGTTCTTTAATTATTTTATGTATAATATGTAGAAAACATATAATTGTTTTAAAATTATAGACTCAAAAGATTCAAATAAAGAATATGTCTCACAAGAAGAGTGCAAGATCTTCGGGTCACTGATTTAGTTCAAATAATGCAGAATGGTAAATTTGGCATTTCTGTTGGTGAAAATATATGATTATGTGGGCCACTACTCAATAATTTTTTAGACATTTGCAATTGAAGATTTATCATTCCCTAAAGGGACTTCTATTCGGAGTGATTACCATGTAATAGATTAATATTTATAAGTATTTATTATAAATTGGTTTTTTTTTGGTGCATAATTCTGTTGGTCACTCATCAGCTTCACTGTAATTCACAATGAACTATAGTGTAGTTAGAATGTATTCACAACCTTTAACTTCACAATTAATTAATATTTTCGATACAAGTGACTGTGAGTTTAACAACAGATTAAACGAAAAGCAATTATTAAAAAATGTTTTAGTTTATTCTGAATAGTACCTTCATAGTAAAAATTTAATTGCTGATGAAGCATCTATTGTAATTTCTGATGTGGCAGTGACAATAAGCACAAAAATTACCAAAACCATCATAGACATGCTAAATGAATACAAAGTGGTAACATAGGAGTGTTTAATTTATAATAATGAATCAATTCATGAGAATGTATTCACATACATAACACCATTCTTCATAGAAATAACACACGTGAATTCTGTGGACAATGAATGGTACAAATCGAAAGAGAAAAAACGTCAGTTATTTATTCCCTTAGATAGTAAAATAAGTCTGGTACATTTGTATCCCTTGTCAGGTTTAGAACCACTTTGGAAAAAAGGAAGAAAATATTTAGGAAATGATAGATCTTCAGTTACAAATATCAAAAAAATTATTGAGTAGTGATCCACATAATCATATCTCCACCAACAGGGATGTCAAATTTTGCAATATTTGAATTAAATCAGTGACTTGAAGACCTTGCACTCTTCTTGTCAGACATTTCCAATGCATGATTTATGTTAATTTTTTAAAACAAATGCTAAGTCTGACATTGTGATTTTTTTCATAGTTTATTTGACTATTTTTTAATCACATATTTCAATTTTTTATACAGTTTTAAATAATTTTTTTAGTTTTATCTCATCTGCAATAATCACATTTAAAAATCATGTCTTGTTGTAGTATGTCCTACAATCAAAAAATTAGAAAAATTCTTAATTAATACATTTGTTGTTATATTTGTACTAAAACCATTTTTCTTGAAAATTGGTAAGGTGGTGAATAATGAAAGTACAAATTCTAAAATTTCGTATTTTTTTTGGCAACTTTTAAAAAAAAAAATATGAAAAATTCAACATAAGAATATAATTCTGGTATCGACGAGAGCTAGAAGTACGTGGAATAATCTGTACAAATTTCAGAGCAATCGATTATGTAGATTTTTATATTTTATCTGCATCAGGTAGAAAAATTACGTTTCGAGAAAAACACGTTTAACGTTTTGTAATAAAATTATGTATTAAGTTTCAAAAAATATCGTTTCCACGAGTTGTTCTAGTCTCCTTTAAGGTATTAGAACTATAGCTCTTGGCGGTGAACATCCACGCCTTGTCTTGTACCTCAGTAAGGCAATCGGTGCCTGGATCAATTTTTACATCCACATTGTTCATTATTTTCAACAATATATGGAAACTTTCGTTAAAAGTACAAGTTACAGAGTTGATAGTAATTTCCAAGTCTTTTTTACATATGTACAAAATGTACATATAACAAATACAAGCATTGAAACTTTTGTTATTGTTCTAGGTGTTTGAATCAAGATATTTTTTCAATAGGTTATTTAATGAAAGGTCTTCATATATTAGTTTTAAAATATCCTTTAATTCATTGTCTGGAGGGACTGGGTGCAGATACGCGATCATTGATCCTGCAGCCTCATTCTTCTTACATTTGCATCATGAGTTTAATCTGGACGGACAGTTGGCTTTTTGTCGTGTTTTTTTGCTTTCTTAGTCCTTTACAATGTATTTTTTTAACGTGTAAAACATACTACTTTCTCTTACTACCCAATCATTACCGTATAGTTTTTTTTATCAAGTAACATTTTAAACAGTTTTGTATCACCACCTCCGATATAATAGGTATATTTTATATTATATTTTTTTACAAACCTTTTAAATATTCAAAACTTAAAAAAAAAAAAATTTATCTTGTCAGCACTACCTTTGTGATTTGCATTGTACTCGTCCTTGTGGTCCTTGTATGGTCAGGGATTCGAAGCATGTATTGGAAAGGGTGTACAAAATGTTTGAAATTTCAATCCATAATTTACAATATTTGAAATTTCCCTTTCAAAATTTAACAGCGCATTCTTAAATATATACACTTTTGAAAAATGAAAAAAAAAAATTCAATTATTTGAAGGTATAACAGAGGAATCATCTGTTAACAAACCTCGCAAGTTTTGTATAAATATTTTGGACACTTCAACTTCATTATGGCAAACATGAAAAACGGTTCGAATTAAATGCTCTAATTTGTAATCCAAATATTTTTGTACAATTCAACTGATGTCCTCTGAAAGAGCATTAAGTAAGGTATATCTACTTATAAGTAAAATTGATTTCGTTAAAATTTGGAAAGTGCATATTTTTCTATAATGGTTAATATGCTTTTTTCTTAGTGAAAACAAGATAAATTGACCTAATATATAAACTGAAAAATTGTATATATTAGGTCATCCCATAGGTAACGTCGTCTATTATCTTAATTTAAATAAACACTTGAATTGCATCCTGACAATATGATTATAGACACTTCTTTTTATGCCTTTTAAAGAGTGCACTTTTGACAGTTTACACCTTGCGTTCAAAGCAGTTAGATCGATATTTTTTATTCAAAAAGAAATTTGAAAAAGTGCCAAAGGTGATTTTCCAAATTCTAAACTGGTAATTTTGATCTTTCTGATAAACCAAGGTCTGGTTGATCAACAACATTCGATGCTAAGGTATTAAAGACTTTAATCGAGTTAGAATCTCATCTAACTACTGAAGAAATAACTGAAACATTAGGTAGTAGTAGTAGTACAGTTTATTGACATTTGGAACGACAGGGAAAAATATCGAAACTTGGAAAATGGGTACTTTATGGTACTGCATGAATTTCTAACTATATCCAGCATATGAACGTTTATGCTTCATTGCAAGATCGGCAAAGTAATTGTCCATTTCTCAATCCAATTATTATTAGTAATAAAAAGTAGATTTCATACAGCAATCTTAAATGCAAACGACAATGGTTATCACGTGGTCAAGCTCCAAACCAGGGCTTTATTCTGAAAAGGTTTTATTGTGAGTGTGATGGGATGTTAGAAAAATCATTCACTTTGAACTTTTAAATTAAAATCAGACTGTAACAGCAGAGATTTTGTAGACAACTTAATCATTTATAAGCAGTTTTAGTGGAAACTGTCATTAGTGAATTTTTATTCCATCATGATAATGCTAGGTCACACACAGCAAAGATAAAAGTGGACAAAATTAAAAATTTCAATTGGGACCTTGGGCCATATCCACTATATTCTCCAGACCTAGCAACAAGATATTATCATCTATTTTGTTCACTGTAACATTTTTTAATTGGCAAAAATTTCAATAATAGTGAGTATGTTTACATTTTAATCAGCATTAAATGAATTTTTAATTCATAATCCCAGAAATTTTTCGAAGGTGGAATCAAAAAGTTGATTGATAGATGGGAAAAAGTCATACAAAATGATGGTTAATACATTAATGATTGAAAACAAACATAAGTATTAACTTCTTTCATTGAAAATCATTGTCAAATAATGACATTATCTATGGGATGACTTGTAATTTGTGTAAAATAATGGTCACCTATAAAAACTAAAACCTTGCAATTTTTTTTAGTTAAAGTTTTATTAAAATATTTTTAATTTTTCACACGTATGAATTTATTAATTACTTAAAATATAGAAATATTCATTTATTTTGATTATCGTCCAGCGACATTTCCACTCACTCTTGTATTATGCCTCTTATAGACAATTAGGAAAAATTTCATAATGAACATTGATGTCAATCATATACATTTATAAATATGTAGAATTTGAAATAAACCCATTTGAAGAAGGGAGGTATTTCATCGTTTTTGAATAAATCTTTTTACTTTTATGAGTTCCATAATTTGAAACAGGTTCCTCAAGGAATGAAAAATCCAACTGCAGTAATATTATGTTCTTCCTCTTCTGAAGTATTAGGAGTTCATGCTTTGTGTACAACAATTTTACAAAGCTATAAAAACATAAAATGTGTTGCTGCAATTAATGATAAATCAGAAAGGTCATTAGTGGTAAGTAAACTTTCCAAGTAATATTTCTAGCATAACTTAGCAAAAAAAAATGCATTTAAGTGATGAATTTTCAGGCTGAAATGTTAAATGGATGTCAGATTTTAGTATCTACACCAAGATTTTTGTCACGTTTTATGGATCAAAACAAAAAATTATTGAATTTTGAAAATCTTCAATATTTAATTTTGGATGACGGTGACATAATTTTGGATAAGTACTATGATTCTGTAAATTTTCATAATTTTTTTCATTTATCTCTTTTTACAAAAATATAGTTCTTGCTTTGAAAGTATAAAAATGATTTTTTCTAGATAACTAAGTTATTTAAAAAACATCAAATCATTTATAACAGAGAATTGAAAAATAAGAGTACTTCATTACAAATTGTAGTAACTGCTAAGCATTGGACGCAACGCTTAAAAAGAATTGCTTGTATTTTAATGGACAATCCATTTATATGTGTAGCATCTTTTATAGAAGCTGCTATTTTTAAATCCGTACTTCCAAAGATGTACATAATGAATTCAAAGAGTAAAGATAAAAAGATTTTAGGTAAAACTTAATTATTTGAAAAATTTAAATTAGATAATTGTGTTCTTATAGCAATAAAGAAAAAATGATTTTATTACAGATTTATTAGGCGACAAATATTCTAAATCAAGAACTGTAATTGTTTGTATGGATAGTGATGAGGCTAAAGAATTGCATAAATTTTTAAGACAATATAAAGATACCCTTATAGCTCATGAAGATATGAACATTATTCATTTACAAGGTATAAAGATATCAATTTTCAATATATTATTTTGAAATTGTATTTCAAAATTGTTTCTTTAACGTAGGTATCAAACAGTGTTGGGATGCTTGTGTAAGTGGCTTCTATCCAGTATTAATATGCACAGATGAAGTTTTGTCGGATTTACATATAACAACTGCAATTTGGTTAATACACTATTCAGTCTCTCTGCCCTTCAAGACTCAATTCAATTTTCGGTTTTCAACACTTTTAGAAAATTTACAAATGGTATACTGCTACATTATTATACATTTTAAATAATTCAATACAAAATAATCATTTGCTTAAATTCTTTAAGGAAAACTCTAATTGTGAAGTAACTATTATGGTTGATGAAAACAGTGATATACAATTTTTAAGTATAATAAAAATAATGCAACGCATGAATGTTACAATCTCTCAAAATATGTTAAAAAACATTGAGGTATTTATAAAAATGATAGAGGAATTAATTTACATGTACATTTGTTACTTACTTGAATGTAAATAATATTAAAAATAGTTAATTTATTGTAAAATTTTTACATTTTTAGCACATAAAAACCAGTTTAGAAATAAAGAAAGAGAATCAGCCATTTTGTATCAATATGAAGTTGTGGGGATTATGTCACACTAGCCATTCTTGTACATTTCGACATAGGATAATTCCAAAAGTTGATGCACCAATTATGAATATTCGAATGTAAATAGAAACTTTGATTTTCAAATTCAGCAGAAAGTTTTAATAATAACTTTTTTCTGTTCTAGAAATGACAAGGTGAAACTTCGAGTACTTAATATACATGATGTTACACACATTTCTGCTAGGATTGTGTCTTATATTAAATTTGATACATTGGAAGAAGTAGAATTCTCTAATATAGAATACTTAGAAATTACTACGAAAATTCAAGAGTTTTATTCATGTTTTGGGAACAGGTTAATATATTACTATATCTGTTTTTCATTAATTAACTTAAAATATAATGAAAATATTAAAAAAATTATATTATATATTTTTTGCTTTTATTTCTGTACATAGGAGGATATGTGAGGTAATAAATGTAGGATCTATACTTGGTTTAGAAGAACCAATAGATAGTTTTAAAAGAGTACAAATTCTGTATATTAAGAAAGAAACAAATACAAATATTCCAAAATTTGTAGATGTAAGATGCATTGACAATGGAGTCATTTTTAAAAACGTGAATGTTCGTAATCAAATATAATAATTAGAAAAATAACTTAAAGAAATATGGTACAACATGTTTTTAATGTAATTTTTTTTATTCTAGACATATAGATTATTACACATGCCAGAAGAATTTGTAAAGTATCCAACACGAGTAATGGAAGTATTTCTAGTTGGTATAGTTCCGCACGATGATGAATATACTTGGAATTATTTTGTATTTGACACTGTGTGTCAGTGGTTTAGAGAAAATGTAGATGAAAGATCTTATGTGATTGGAACGGTAAATTATTCGTTTTGTACATTTTCTATGTCTCATATACAGAACATAATACAAGATTAACTTTATAGGTAAATCTACATCTGAAAAACACAGTGTGGGTGAATACATTGGAAGTCGGAACAAAATTAATAGGGTACAAAGATTTCATTGGTTCTTCCCTGAAAGCAGAATTGTTGAAAAAGGATCATGCTATTGAAAATGATGAACATTTAAGTCGATTGTATCAACTTTGTAAAGAAGCTGATATTTAGGAAATTAATGGTTGTAATTTAAATATGTTGGTAAATAAAATTTCATAAAGTATGAATTTTGTATGTTTCAAATATATTTTTGGCGGCGCTATTTTAAAGTATGTTAGAAAGGAGTGAACGGAAATAGGAAAAGGAAGTGGGGATAAGCGTTTCATCCCGGGCCTGCTAGTGGACTCGTCAGTAAGGCATCCTAGCAGGCCCTGCCTTATACGCCGGGACATTGGAAGATCGGTAAGAGGTCGTATATATAGCGATCGGAGCAGGTACGGGAACTTGCGGGAAACGGTTGGTGGTGAGTTTCCCTCTGGTGGCAAGCGTGGGTAGTGCCGCCACATAACCCCCTTGCCAGTGGTAAACGATACTTTGAAGTTCCGTCCTGATGTCCCAGTGGCGTAGGTATTTGTTCCGTAGTTCGGTTTGTCACAACAGGCACAGGAGGAGGTTGTCCAGAGCGGTGGAAGAGAAGAATGCTTCTTTTTCGTAGTAAGGCCCAGCTGCTGTCGATTGCGGAATACGCGTGGCGAGCATCGTTTGCTCAAGCCGCGTTTTCGCTTGTTGTCCGACGTTGATGCGTGCGCGTACCAGTATTTATGAAACGCATCGGTGTGGTCGGTGAATAATGTCGACAAGCTGCCTGCTGTCCTCCTGGGGTTGATCCTGATGGTTAGCCGGGAGTATAGCGTTCGTGTCGTCGCTGGCAGGTCGAGGAGTCAACCCTCGGAGAGGGGGATTTACGAAAAATCGGCCTTTACGTTGCGTTCCTTCCATCGTCTTGTGCTGCACCTGTACTGCTGCTGTGCTGCTGTCCAGAAGGTTGCGTTGGTTCTTAGACGGGGTCACCACTTTGGCGGCGCTATTTTAAAGTATGTTAGAAAGGAGTGAACGGAAATAGGAAAAGGAAGTGGGGATAAGCGTTTCATCCCGGGCCTGCTAGTGGACTCGTCAGTAAGGCATCCTAGCAGGCCCTGCCTTATACGCCGGGACATTGGAAGATCGGTAAGAGGTCGTATATATAGCGATCGGAGCAGGTACGGGAACTTGCGGGAAACGGTTGGTGGTGAGTTTCCCTCTGGTGGCAAGCGTGGGTAGTGCCGCCACATATTAAAGAACAAAATTTAGAAACAATAAAAGCAGTTTTAAATATTTATTATTGTTATAATCTTACATAGAGTAATTTTAAGGGATTTAATTAATAAATTAATTGCTATTCATATTTTAAAATCGAAGTGGTTTTCTTTACAATTAATCTATCAGTTGAAAACAAGATTTACCAAGTACAAAGGAACTTAATGTAATACAAAGAATAACATTTAAAATAACCAATATACAATATTGGAGTGTGCAATTTTTAAAGTTTATACAATAGTCAGGTACTCGGAAGCAAGTTGTATTGGATCAACATGATAAGAGGTAATTAAACGAACTTTTTGGCCATCCTGTGTTGTAAATTCAATTGCTTGTTCATTTTCGGTTATTCCTTGTTGCTCCGATTCGTCCGGTTCATTGATCGTTGCAACTGCGTTTGCGTCCGTATTTTCATCCTATTACATGCATTTAATTATAGATGATTTTATTATGACATTTTAATAAAATAAACAACATAATCTTAACATGTTACTATACAATGGAGCAAGCAAAACATTCATATTTCTCATGTTAAGAGAAATTGAAATGTCTTGTACCATTTTACAATCTGAAGCTTACATTTTGAGAAATAAACACGCAGAAGAACATACACCCACTCGATTATAAGGATACGTGAAATACAGTAAATTTAATTTTATTACCGCGTTTGCACTACTGGCGGCAAAGCAGTTTGCCTTTTTTCTAGAAACATAAGTTACTCATAAAATTGAGTGCACACTTACCATGCGTTGCTGGGAAATTGATAATTGAAAGGAATGCGGGTATAATTGGTCGCAGTGAATTACTCACATTTGTATGAACACATCGTCTTACTCGTAGTGTATTATTGGCTGTTTTTTTAACTACTACCAATCACGTCACCTGATAAAGAGGGGAAACAGGACGCGTCGAGACAAAGCGAATGTGTAACTACATATACCACCATACATAAAGGTAGAACCACAATATGTATTTTATTTACATATATTAACTGATAATACAAAAAACTTTTAAATAAAATTAATGGTTTCTCTCTATTTATACAAGATTTTAAATTCAACTCCAACTACTTTTACGAAAGGTACCATCCAGGATAGTGCACTTCGTATAATATATTCAAAGTGTAAATTAAATTCATTGTTTAAAGAAATATATTTTAAGGTGAGTTAAAAATAGAATATCATATTGTAGCGTACAACTAAAACAAGATTGGAAAATTAAAAAACAATTTGTATAAAAAAAAATTCTTTCAGCAGGATTTGAGAACCCATGAACTACCGTATGTATTAGTCAATTATTGGATCAACTTTGCTACGTTCAGTTTTGATAAATGCGATTATATTTTATTTAATAAATGTCGATAATAATTTTAAAGTCAAATATCTCAAAAACTATAAGCCGTCTGCTCTCGAAATCGAGTATCATTAGTTTCAGTTTTTCAAGCCCTATCCTTGAGCGAAACTCGATCGGAAAGTTAGCGTCAGGTCTCAACCCCTAGCCACTTCTGTTGGAGTCGCTGGGCAGAGATTATGGCTTATTCACCTACCATATGATGCGGGTGCTATCCGGGCGGATGAGCACCGTGTCCTGGTCGACGTAATTGGGGCGGATCTTTCGCTGCTGGGCGTGGTGAAAGCCATGTTCGGCAGCGAGAGAAAGTGGAGGTGCGTGGGTTGGAGACGGGAGCGGGAGCGTGCCCGGGTGGGGAACGTTAGGCCTCCCTAACAGTATTGGGCGGGGCACTTTGGTTTTCAGCCCTGTGCCTCCGCCCCTGCCTCACCGAGGAGGTGGGTGAACTCGCCATGAGGAGACGCTCTCGGGTGGGAGGGGTCAGGTTGTCTCCCGAGAGCGAACATAAGTTGAACGCCGTGCTGACGGCACGGAGGCGCTTTGAATCCCCACCGGCAGTCGTGAGATTGGGACTCACGGCCCCAATCGTCGCCCCTCTTCTAGTGAGAACGCGAGTGGGCGGGGCGACCGCGCTACAGAGGCAGGGGGGGGGGGGCACCGAAAGCTTTGATGCTTTTAGTTCCCGGTGCCCTCCGGGGAGGAGTGCACGTGAGGACGGCCACCGTGGTGGGTTTTAGTAGGTAGGTTCCGTATCTGGCGTTTCCAGGTGTGGGACATCCCCACCCCCTCCCATTCCTCCCCAAGGTGTCGGGCGAGTATTTCGAAGATTTCCCCCACAAAAAACAAGGCCTTGGCTCCTTTCCTGGTAAGAGAGGTTCAATATACCAAAATTTGACTTACAGAGATTTTATATAATATTTAATAACTTTCCGATCGTAGTGACTCAAAGGAAGAAAACTTTAATTTTTAAAGGTAAATTATGTATTTTATATATAAAAAATATAATCATAAGTAAATTTCATTGCAAACAAAAGAGCTATTACTGATTATTATTAAAAAAATTTGTAATTTTATTTTGTGTTAATGATTTGTTAGATTGTTGATCAATGGCATTTTCAACGGTAATTAAGGCAGAAAATATATTATCTTCAATGTCGTCACATGTTTCTATAAAACATCGTAGAATGTGTCTGCTTTTCTGGCCTCATTAGCTGATACTGATGGTTACATTAATGAAAGGCTATTCATTGACTACATCTTCAAGTATGTTTTCATGTAGTATTTGGGTGGTCCGTTAATAATCCCGTAACGAGAACAGTATCATTATATTTGACGAAATCTTCTTTGAGTTTTGTCTTGAATATGATGAAACTTGGCTTTATTTAGTTTCCACGTTGTGATTTACAACAGGCCCAATTTATTCTTCAAAATTTTCTTCTCGCATAAAAAACTCACAAATTTTAAAACATTATTGTTTGCCGAGATACATTTCGTCACAATTTGTCTGCTAGTCTGCTAGTTTTCAACATTATAATGGATGTACAATATACCTTTCACTTTTTTTGTATCTGATATAATGTTTTCAACGACTTCTCTTCTATATAAAATTTTGAAATCTTATACGATTCTTTGGTCCAAAAATTGTAATTTCGATGTAATGCTCAGTGGTAAGAACTGTACTTTAATTAATTCAAACGACGGAATATTGCTGAAAGTTGTACAATTATGTGCGAATAAAATAGTTTTTCAACAATTCGACGGTCGTTCATGCTTTTTTATTTGTGATATATCTAGAGATTATAAATTACAGCCTGAAAAATATTGTGGTTTTTTTGATTTTCCAATAATTAATGTTGTATAACGGTTTGAATTTTTCGGTTCCTGACATATTAGTCGCTAATAAAATTGTTACGTTTACTTCACTATGTTTGCCTGTGTAACATTTTTGGTTCTTACATGCCATACGTTTGCCATTCCGTCTGTATAAGTTTGATTTACAGAGGTAAATTTTGACTTATAAAGGTTTGGCGATTCTAAATTCGAATTATAGAGGTAAAATAATGCATATAACTAGTTCCGTGCCAACCGTCACAGGGATAAAACGTATTCATGAGACATCGCGAGTGCCAGAGTAAAAGTGAGCGATAAATAAACTAGTCAATTAGAACTGTACAAATATCTGTAAATATGTGTGAACATATGCACACAAGATGCACGAGCAACCAAAAAATAACCCATAATGGTTTCTAAGTACAGGGACTACCTCATCATAGAAGAACCTCAAGGGACCACTGAAACAGAAAGTCAAACCGCTCCAATTGTACCAAATCGAAAATCATACACCTTAATGGTGTGTGCCAACGGAAACGTCCCGAAAAAGGACTAAACAATAACAATAGATTCAATACAGGGAACCACGATCAAAGATTATGCAATTGCGCTCGGAAAAATCATCAGCCTCACTTCTATTCGTTTTATTTCAAGAATTTCAAATAATAGAGTCTGCGTCTACCCTGATTCAAAAGACATCGTTGTCAACATAGTAAATAACCACAAACATAGGACAATAAATAACAATACTATGAACGTGAAACCTTTAATTACCCCATCCTAACGGATAATTTTCTTCAATGTCGATGGTGATTCGAATCAGTTAAAATTAAAATAAACGATACACAATCAAACGATCCCCTACTACGAACAACTAACCAGCTTCATGGAAAATACACTTGGCGTTGAAAATCCTTACAATATAGTATTAGACTACACACAAAACGTACCAGCCTTAATCAAAATAAGTAATATTGACATATATAAAGGTAGAGGAAAAGAAGGAAGAAATAATGATAAAAAAAAGAAGGTTAACAGGAAAAAGGATCTATACAGACCATTATCTAGAGTTAGTGGAAGTGATGAGGACAGAAAGAAGCAATGGCCGTAGCTAAGCTGGGATACCAAAAGATATGCAATGAAGGTGAATGGATAAGGTAGCAGGATTTGGATAGGAATAAGGAGAATACAAATTTTCGATAAGGCCTAGGGAATGGAAGAGGAGAGGAAGCAGAGTGAGAGAATGAAAAAGCAGAAGGTAAGGAAAAACTGGAGGCATATCTAGAGGAGAAAGCACTATATTTGAATGTGGCTAAGTCTAAGTTGATGATTATTGGGAAAGGAAAAGGTAAAGAAAAGAGAATGGTAGTGAGGTGGAAAGGAAAAACAGTAGAAATAGTACAAGAATTTACATACCTAGAAATAAAATTGTAAAGGAATAGAGATTGGATGACACGTGTAAGGAAACGAGTAAAAAGGGCAGTGGTAATAATGAAGGAGGTGTGGGGGATAGAGAAAAAGATTACGAAAAATGAATTCAGTAAGATTGTTCATGTTCAATCTCCTGGTAATAAGTGGACTGATGTGTGGGGCGGAGCTGTTTGAAAGGAGTGGGAAAATTTAGAAAAATTACAAATAAGATGCATCAGATGATGTTTAGATTTACGTACAGGATATCCAGTGATCACCCTGAATGCCTATTTTCAATTAAATTAGTCCTAAATACTACAATTTTTACAGCTGAAGTAATTGCTATAAACCACGCGTCAAAAACTCCTATACTCATGACATTATCCTCACAGATTCTATGAGTACTTTATTAGCTTTATCAAACATCCCATCATTCAATGATATACTCCTCTCAACTCAGGAAATGTATCATGAAACCATTGAAAAAAAAAAAATAATATTCGTATGGATTCCGGGACATATTAGCGTTCGTTCTTTCGTAAACGTCGTTCCTTCGTAAACGCATGCGAGTTTAATCTGGTAAAGCGAATGATTAGAAACTTAGGGGCCGAAACGACCTCAACCTATTCTTAAACTTTAAATGGGTGAGATCTTTGGCTTGCTTGGATCATGAAGCTATGAGATATTTTGAATCAGAGTGCTAAGTGGGCCCATTTTGGTAAGCAGAACTAGCGCTGTCGGATGAACCAAACGCAGAATTTAGGCGCCTAAGTCGACGCTTATGGGATACCATAAAATTCATTGGTTGCTTAAGAGAGCAAAACGGTGGCCATGGAAGTCAGAATCCGCTAAGGAGTGTGCAACAACTCACCTGCCGAAGCAATTAGCCCTGAAAATAAATGCCCCTGAAGCATCATGCTTATACTCCGTCGTCAACGGCAAGTGGGGAGGGACGTGTCACTCCCGGATGATCGTCCTTCATAAAGTTCTGACGAGTAGGAGGATCGCGGAGGTGTGCGAAGGAGAGTCTAAGCGTAAGCCTGCCTGAAGCCACCGTCGGTGTAGACCTTGATGGTGGTAGTGTGGCCCTGCCCTGTCACCGAGCGTCTGAGGAAAGCACCTGAGGCGCTGAGGAAAGTAGGAGTGGCCAACTTTTCGCCCGCCCCCCTCCTTCAACGAAAAATGGGAGTGGGCGCGGCGATCGCGCTGCACGGGAGGTCACCGGAAGCGTTGATGCGATTCGGTTTCCAATGGCGCCTCGGATAACGTGTGAGGATGGTCACCGTGGTGGGTTTTAGTGGGTAAGTTCTGCGTGCGGTCGTTTCGCTTACAGGGAATCCCACACTTCCGCCAGCCCCTCCCCAAGGGCTTCGGTGAGTATTCCGAAGATTTTTCTCACGTAAAAGAAAAAAAAAATACATCCCTGAAAACGAAAAGGTCGACCATTTAGCAAAAGAAGCTGTAAACTCACTAACTGTCCATCTCAATGTTGTCACCAAAGCCAATTTAGCAAATGAAATTAAAACAAATTTAAAGTACTAGTGGGAAATAGAATAGAAGAATAAAGCCTCCTCCTCCCTCCTCCACATTTACAAAATTTAAAAGATTCTTTCTTTAACGAAAATAAAGCAATCTCTCTAAAAAGAAAAAGGCAAGTGGCCATAACCCACATAAGAATCGGATATTCAAAAATCTTCCACGTTCACCTGTTATTAGGAGAATCCGCCCTGGTATATGAAAACTACAACATACCAATCACAATGGATCACCTAATCTTAGAGTGCCCAAGATATTAATATTCAACGCCACAAGTACAAACTGGAACCCCAATCTAAATAAAATCTCACTACTAACAACATACATAACCTATTGAGATTTATCAAAGAAGTAAAACTAATTAATAAATATAACAAGGAATTATTGAACAAACGCTGCTAATAACCCTGCGTATTAAATAATTAAAATAAAAGAAAAATGCATGTACGTATGTGGCAGATAATTAGTCAATGTAAGTTTTGTTTTGACTTATAGAAGTTTGTGCAGTTGAGTGAACGAGAATGATCAAAATTGTTGTCTTATAGAGATTTTTAAATTATTAAAGTTTCAATTATCAAGGTTCGGCTGTAGTTTAAAATTTTTGACTTCATATGTTTTGAAAATTGGAATAAAATAAAAAGATTACCGGTAAATTCAAGTAAATATATTGATATGTCATAGTATGACATCATACCGATATTTTTGTACTTCGGTTTGTATAATCGTTATAAAGAGATAACTGACAAATATCGATATAATACCAGTATAAGTACCAATCATATTTAGTGCAATAATGGTTGCTTTATAACTTTCCAAATTATTAAAATTGAGAATGTCTAGGGAGAAATAAAATCTAGAATTATTAATTATAATTTTCAAAGTTTAGGAGATTTTAAGATTAAGTTGAAAGAAGAGTGGAATAGTATTCCATTTTCTGTTGTAAAAATCTAATTCAGTCTGTGTCATGATGTTCACAAGCCGTTTTAGCAGTGAACAGTAGTGGTACTACTGTTTTACGAGTATGTGTGAAGTTTCATGTAGATCTGTCGACTTATTTGTATATTTACAGTTGTTCAAAATTGAAGTGTCATAGTATTTTTTACAATGGAAGAAATGACAAAACTTATTGAACAACCTAGCATATACTAGTATGAGAAAGCGTAGAAAATAAAGTTTTTTTATTAAGAAACGTTATTTATAATTTATTTAAAATTATATGTCTTAATGGGCGAAAATTAATAGAAAATAAAAAATAGATTGAAAACAAAATTATTAATTACGGACGGGGGATTGAAACTCCGGCTCTCGACGTAGGAATTTCTGGATGTTGCTGCTAAACAGTATTATCCGTCCACGAGAAGAAGGCATAGCGTGTTTACATCTTTGCTCCGGCCGTAGTCCGTTGTCGTTTGTACGATCGCAAGCAAGAATCGCCACCGGTCGAAGACGGCGACGAACAGCGACTGTAGCGAGACCGAGTGAGAAATACTGCGTCAGTGGCGTAGCCTTCTAATCAAATGTTAACTATTAAGAAACAGAATGATTTCGTTCTTGCTTAAATACTATCACTGGTTCGACTTCTCGTAATGAAAAAATGAATACAATTTAATATAAATCTACTTAAATTCATTTCTTTCTAGATAAATTCTATATAATTATAATTTACACAAAAACAAGTCATACTAAAATTAAAACAAGCATAACATTTATATTTTTTTATATTACAAATCATAAAAGTTAAATCAAATAATAATATATTCCCTGTGGATTACAGATGGAAATATAGGGTCTGCGCAAGGTCACGACGCGTACAAAAAGAAAAGTCAAACCCGCTCGCACCGCGGAACACACGCACGTTTTCTCGAAAACTCTTTTTAAACTTTTCCTCGATACCGGTCGACTCACGTCCGTATCGGTCGCTGGTTACATTACAACTCATCTTTTGTCTTTCGCACAGGGTTTTAATGAGCTATCGATTTACCGAAACAGTCGCTCACTCGATCGAAACTTCACGCGATTCGCTCGCGCAAAACTCGTCCCTACATTCGGCCATCCTGCGTTGACATTCGCCCTCGAATGTCGCCGACATCGTCGTCTTCGTCATGGTCCTCGTTGTCTTCGTCCTCGTCCGAAAATTCGTCACCTCCGCTGTCAGTCCACAACTTCATATATTCAACCGCGGTTGAAGTCTCTTGGGGTCCCCCTCCGGCGCCAACTTTGCGCACCTGGTATCGCTGGTTACGCAGAGTACGAATGACCTCGTATGGTCCAAAATATTTATGCGATACTTTAAGAGCAGGTCCTCTCTGGGTTTGCTTAATAGCGACCAGTTCGCCCTCGCAGTAAGCTCTTCCCGCTCGTCGATTTTTGTCAAATGTCCGTTTGTTTTCTTTTTGAATCTTAGCAATGTTTTCACTCGCTCGAGCTCGCAGTTCGCATCGGTCATCCTGGAACGTCATCATCCACTCCTTCTCAAGTAGGTCCTTTACATCCGGATATTCTTTTAGTCTTGGGTGTATCGGATGTCGTAATTTCTTAATGCTGTCGTCTTCTTCTTGCGCTTTTCGTACAAGTACTATCGGACTAGCGTAGTCGGATGTAGACAGTTGAACGATCCCGTCGCTGATCCATTCGTCAATCTGCGCATCGACTATGTCTTTCTCATGAGCCGATAGACGTCTTGCAGATTGATACACGGGCTCATCGTCCGACAGTACTAGTTTCATCGTCGTGTCTAGTTTGGACGTCTTCTTCGGTTTGTGGTCATTCGCGAGTTCATTCACTACCGCGCGTTGCTCTGGATTGGTAATATATGAAACGTCTACTTCGCTTGTCGTGTTACACGATACATCGATTTGAAAAACTTCCGGCGCGGTCGCATCATCGCTGTCTTTGTACATCGCGGTTGTCGTCGACAATGGTCGAATTGTAACATCTTTGCCTCGCAGGTTTACTTCGGCTTTCTTTAAGAAGTTCACCCCAATGAGGAGCTTGTGCCGCATCGTAACGTCAGGAACAACACGAACACGGATTCGATAGGAATGTCCGTCTATCGCGATCGCGGTCTCGAATTCTCCCAACGTCGCATTATTTTCCGAACCAATACCGTTAAAAGATAGTTCGCCGAATAAGAACGGTGAACAACCGAGTTTGATGTATTCGCTCGCGCTTATTAGACTAATGTCGCTAGCTGAATCGATCACCGCTTCTATTTCACGACCGTTTAGTCCGATTTCTTTTATGTATTTTTCGCTCGCGACTTCCGTAATAGAACAACTTGGCTTGTTCATTTCCGCTTTTTTCGGACACTTTGATGTAACATGTCCGCGTTGTTGGCAGTCAAAACATTTCACGCCGTGTTCTTTCGTCGGACAATTCGCACTTAAGTGGTAACGTTCACCGCAATTATAGCAACGCGTTACGCTTTTCGTGGTACCCTCGACGTTGTTTTCTGCATCCGGGTGCGGTTCCCTGTTGTAGACGCTGGCCTGCCCCTCGCGTCTCGCTGTAGCTGGTATGTTAGTTCTTTGATCGCGAAGAGTCACCTCTTCGAAGGCTTCTAACAGCTCCTCCGTCGATAATAGGCGCTGGATGCGCGCCTGATTGCGCAACGTCTCGTCAGGTATCCCGTCGATTAGATATTCGAGTACCTCGTCATGGTGGATTGGTATTCCATTAGCCAAAATTATTTTTTCACGATAGTATTCATGGAACATCTCATCTCGTTTCCATATGCGCTGTTCGAACTTCCTCCTCGATGCTAACCGGCTCTGTCGACGATGGAAGGTCGCTCGCAATTCGCCAAGAAGTTCGTTAAACGCCGTCGTGATGTACTCCGGTTTAGAATGCAACCACTCGAACGCCTTGCCCTTTGGCCGCATTCCCATAAGTACGCGTGCGAAATCGTCATCGAGTTGGTACGTGGTTTTATGCAATCTAATTTGCCTTTCCCACGTCTCAAAGCTGCCTGATTTTCCATCAAACTCGCCGAGTAAATCAGCAATCGTCGTCACGTTGACTTTCAGCGGTCGTCGCTGCATCGAATGGTTGTTATCGTCGTTGTTCGCTGGGATAGTTTGCACGCTGTCACGGACATCAGTTCTTCGATAGTACGCACTGCCGCGCGTTGCCCGCCATTGCGAATTACTTCTCGCTGTAGCCTCAAGATCAAGCACCCTTCGCACGGTGTCGATCTCGAGACGCTCTACTGCTAACTCCTGCTCGGCTAACTGCTTCTCCCTTCTACACAGTTCGATTTCACGTTGTTGTTGATCCGTTGCCGATAATGTACACGCTGCACCACCCGCATACGAGACTCCAACGTCACCCCCTGCATCGGTACACTCATCTATCAGCCACGTTCCCTCTGGATCGGCTTCTTGCACTCGCGTCATAAGTTCGGCTTTCGTGTCCATTGTCAATAGACCGTGTGCCGCTAAGAGTTCTTTTAACGACGCGACCGTATATTTATTTAAATCTTTCATTGCTTTATTTCTTTTACGACATGCACACTACTTTTTTTTTTTTTGTTTTCTCCCGGCCGCCCCTGACACACTCGCAAACGTCCGCTGAATGTTCTCGAAACACACAAAAACCACTTTTATTGTCTTTTTTTTTCCTTTTTTCCTCGCGAAATCTCGTGGTGCCTCGCGCAATCCCGGATGAGCCCCCAAAATTTGTAGAGGAAAATATACGTATAGGAAAATATGCCTACTCCTCTATTATAATAATATAATCCCTGTGGATTACAGATGGAAATATAGGGTCTGCGCAAGGTCACGACGCGTACAAAAAGAAAAGTCAAACCCGCTCGCCCCGCGGAACACACACACGTTTTCTCGAAAACTCTTTTTAAACTTTTTCTCGATACCGGTCGACTCACGTCCGTATCGGTCTCTGGTTACATTACAACTCATCTTTTGTCTTTCGTACAGGGTTTCAATGAGCTATCGATTTACCGAAACAGTCGCTCACTCGATCGAAACTTCACGCGATTCGCTCGCGCAAAACTCGTCCCTACATATATATATATAAAAGTATCTCCATTTTTTAAAGTTTCATATCTCTAAGTGCATTTATATATATACAAAAGTATTCGCACATGTATTCATAATACATATTATACATTACATATTAATATACACACACGCACGTACGCGTACGCACACACATATGTATTTTTGTAATAAATATGGTCTATGATTCGTAGTAATTTAAAAACATCAACATTCATTTTTAACAACGGAATTCAAGCTCCAAACATAGATTTCGATAATACTAATTATCCAAATTGGACTATATTTTCAATATTGTTTAGATGTTTTAATTTGATTCTGCTATAAAAACATGAGTTATTAGAAAGAATTATGAAAAAATGTAATAATCATTGTTTTGAGTAACAAATTTATTTAATATTCCAATGTCTTCGGTATACTCTCTTAAATGTATATTCTCATCCGATTGCCAGTTCGACCAACAACTATAATCTTTTAAATCAGTATAACACTCTTTTTTAAACAGCTCTAAAATCTACAATGTTTAAAATTTGGAAAAGTCCTATGACATATATTTTTCGCTAAAGACTCTAATACATATTTAATTTTGAATAAAAGTTGAAACTATCTACTACATAGTATCCAATTTTGTATTAAACGAGGTTTTTATTACATGAAATTACATATTAGAGAACTCTCAGATTTTATAAATTGAAAATACGAGTTGTACAAAATAAAAGATATCCAAAGCTGAACAATGTTTGTATTGTCTTGAATCAGTCGCGAAACAACGATTATACTTTTACAGGAAGTATATAACACTGTTACGGTCATCCTCAATAGTTTTTATGTATTTCAGTTTGCTTAAGGGAGTCTTCTACTATAAACAGTTCAAAAATTCGACCTTTGTTTTAAATTTTCTTAAAGGATATAGTCTTAGAAATATATATACTAAAGCATATCGTGAAACTTAAAATTAACGAAGTTATACGTATTGCATGGTCGAGCTGTGCTGTTTGAACGGTTCAACCCTTAGCTGTATTGTTATCGCAGATAAATTTCTCTACCGCTTCGTACGACTCTCCCTTTCCGAAAGTTTACACTCAACTCGTAGGAGTATTTTAGAAAAAGCTATTTGTTCTATTGACATAATGGGCAATAGGTTTGTAATGATTCAGTGTTGCTTCGGCTATCATGTTGAACAGATAGAAACTATGTTAAGTTTAAAGTGTGTATATTTGAAAATGAAAGTTAAGTAAACTTAAATACAGAAACGAACAAAACAAGAACAAAGAACACCGTCATCCATCCAGGACGACAGAAGAGAAGAAAATTCAGGGGCGATCATTATACCTTTGCGACGAAACTAAGTTTTGCAAGCACACAGGCTAAAAAGTTAGAGAATACGAAGGATAGTGTAAATCTCTTACGAGATTTTGGCTATTATATTTTAAATTTTACTGCTGTTTTTTCAGCAATAACATCTAAAGTTATTTGCAGAAAGTGTAATGGCGAAATTGAATTTTTACGAACCCCTAACCGGGGCTCAAGATTTAATATTACACTACAGTGCCAGTGGGGAGTTAAATATTAGGGGGACCGGAAAGTAATGTCGTTTCCTTACATTAAATTCAAACACATAAATTTTTAACGAGTTTTTATTTTTAATCAATGATATAATCACCCTCATTATCAACAACCTTTTGCCATCTAGTGTGCAAATTTTCAATGCCGGATCGATAAAAATCAATTGGTTTTTGAGCAAAATATACAGAGATGGCATTTTGAATATCATCCAAATTTGCAAATCTTTTGCCACTTAGAAAGTGTTGAAGCGATCGCAATAAATGGAAATCCGATGGTGCAACATCGGGCGAGTATGGTGGGTGAGGCAGTACCTCTCACCCCAATTCATTAATTTTTGCCAAGGTTCGTCTTGCGCAGTGCGGTCTTGCATTATTGTGTTGCAGAATAACGCCTTTTCTGTTGACAATCGCTGGCCACTTTTCAATTAAAGATTTATTTACACGATCTAATTGTTCACAGTAAAGGTCTGCATTCACAGTCTGTCCAGGTTTCAGCACTTCAAAATGAACAACGCCGCGAATATTCCACCAAACACACAAAAGGGCCTTTTTGGGGTGTAAACCTGGCTTAGCAGTACTTTGTGGCGATTCATTTGGAGAGAGCCACTGCCTTTTGCGTTTTGGATTATCATAAAGAACCCACTTTTCATCTCCGGTGATCAAGCGATCAAAAAACGCTTCTGTATTGTGCCGTTGAAGCAATAAGTTGCATGTGGTGGATCGGTTAGCCTTGTTCTCTTCGGACAGATTATGCGGGACCCAAACACCTGCTCTGCTTACTTTCCCAATCTGCTGCAAATGTTCTTGGATGGTCGACCAAGGTTGGTTAAGACTGTTTGACAATTCCTCGATTGTCTGACACGGATTTGCTTCCACTTCCGCACTTAACACGTCATTGTCTAACGTTGTTGGTCTTCCTGATCGATACGAGTCGGAAAGATCAAAATTACCGGATTTGAACTTGGAAAACCACCTTTGGCATTTACGAACGTCTAATGCATTTGGATAAACATCGCAAATGTTTTTGGTAGCAACTGTTGCGTTACTACCCTTGCGAAACTCAAAAAGCATGCAATGCCGGATATGTACCTCTTCTGGTATTTGGCTGGCCATTTCACCCAAAATTGTAAAGAAAAATTTTAAATTTAATTATTTACAACTAAACAAGTCACTATAACCTCAGAATGTCTTTGCTACGACTTTAATGTACACAATGAGCTGACAAATGACAATCAAATAGTGACATGCGCAGAAACGACATTACTTTCCGGTCCACCTAATACTACAATTAGTGGAGTATATTTCGAGAAAATATAAAGCCAAGGAAATGACCAGAAGAAAATACATTTCTCGCATCATAGATCTAATTAATAACAGAAAGAAAGGAAGAAAATTGTAGCAGAACATAAAATACCTTAGTACATAACAGAATTGAATTGCTAACAAATAAAATATGATGCGAAAACAAAAAAACAAATAACAATAACTTCATAAACTATACGAGGAACCTTGACTACACCAAAAGGACAAACTACTTGCTATGAAAAAGTAATAAACGAATCAACATTGGAAAAATAAACGGCAACTATGGTAGAGTATCTGTGGAAGATATTTATTAACAAGCTACGTTCCTTTTTACCTTGTAACAACAATAGTCCACCACCAATAAATAATAATATAAAAACTAAAAGAGCAGCAAAACGTCGTTACTCAATACGGTAAAAATGCTAACAGAATTCCCAAGTAAAAGAATTAGATTCATAATTACCCTGACAAATACCATTTCTAGGATTAGGTATTTCCCACAAGCTTGGAAATGTCCAGAAATATAATACTACTGTTAAAATCTGTCAAGAACCCTAATTGGACATTTTCTTATAGACTAATCCCCCTTTTTCCAATCATCTGTAAAATAATAGAAAAATCAATACGTAGTGAACTAATGAAAGAAGTGTATGCCAAATACGTAATTCCAGACCACCAATTCGGGATTCGGAAAAACCGTAAGATAGTAGGACAAATCCACGGAACAGTGAACAACATAAATAATCAGCTTCATAGAAGAATGCAAATATTAAACCACTCTTATCAAAACGTTTACATCTGATTATCGCATTTTGTTTAACGAACAAATATTTCTATAGAAAAAAAAAAAAAAAAAAACGCTACTACTTTAAAAAAAATTCACGCAGGCGTGCCCTAAGGAAATGACCTTGATCCTATCATATATTTAAATGTTTTTTGGTTGCACCCTCTATACGGCTTATAGGTATGATTCTCTGGCCCTTTGTAAACGGACCTGGTCAATCTCCGCGAAAAGGTGATGCATTGTACACGCGTCAGGTTTTCAGTGGCCATTTGGGACTGCCACTCTCTCATCTGTCTTGCCTGGCACGTGGAAACACTCAGTGTAGCAATACTTTTACATCCATTAAAACGCAGTTTTACGAATATTTACCGTTTGTTCCTGCCGTCCCAACAAATTTCAAAATGATTGGACGTCGGCAACCCATACCGCATTAAAGTTGAAGTTTCCAAATTTTAGCGATTTTTTCTAGCGAATTTAACCTATTCTATTATTAAAGATTAATTAATACTTGCATAGTAATAATATATATTTATAAACAAATTTCAATAATTTACTCAAAAACTTATTTTAAATTACCATGTAATGCTGCAATTTAGTTGTTTTGTGTAAGTACGTGAATATTCCAGGTTTTCACCTTTGAAAGTCTTTCTAATGAAAGAAAAAACCTTTTTATACCATAGAAAAAATGACATCAATAGCATTATAACGTTTAAGGATAGCGTTTTATGACATTACCTGGTGAAGTCCCTACTGACCAAAAGTATCTAGCTTTAATCACAGTAATTCTCCTTCAATTTGTTTTGTGTTTAAAATGTTTAATCGTGGATTTTAGTTTAAAAATATAGCAAACTTACAAAAATGGAAACCAGAAGTGTTGACAGAATATTTTTACTAGGGCATTATGAAAGTCAAATCGTTGGATCCAAATTACCAAATAATGAACAAGTTTTAGGTGTTCTATAATATACATAAAGTAAAATTAGAACTTTGTTTAATTGCTGTTGTCACAATAAAGGAAGTGAAAGTTTCTTTCCAAATAAAGCATCTGTACCTACAAGAGATACGCATTATAATATCGCCAAGTTATTAGCACTATATGAAAATTGGTTGAAAAAATCCAATAAATATTAAAATTGAAGAAGATAAACTTTTTTTATTCGAACAGAGAAAACAGGATGGTCGAGACAAATGATTGGAAATGAAAGTATATTATATTTTTAAGAAATTTGTTGTCGATCTGTAGATCATAATGTATTATTTTGTATTGTTTTTTTTTTCCATTTACATTACAAAAGATGTGGAATTTCAGTCCTCATCGAGTAGTAAAACAGAAAATATTGTAGGCAATTATAGGGATATTTTATATCTGCTTGCATCTTTTAATGAATCTAGCTCAAGCCCCCAAACAAAGAGGAAAGAAATAAATTATTACTGTAAAGCTTGTTGCAGCTCTAGATAAGTGTATAATAAACGATTGTGATACAGTTTGCATTGTAACTGCTATTGCTGGGGCTTTACATCACAATGTGAATGAGCTTATTATAGATTGCACCAATGTGGACCTAAAAAGAAATTGTCTTTAATTACGAAGTGATTAATAATTCAATCAATATACTATACAACGGTAATGTCGATATTGCCATAAAAGTGAAACAGCATTTCCATATATACTGCAATATTAATGTTAATTCTGAGACGTGGGATCATATGAAAATAAAAAAATTTTGCTCATTAAACGTCATAGAAAACTCAGATTCAAATTTGTCAGAAAGTATAAAAATTTTACAGAGGCTCATTGAAATAAAATAATTTGATCTGATGACACTAAAATTGATTATTTCAAATCAGATGGCCAGGAATGGATACGAAGAAATCTTGGTTAACAAATACAGTTGCTGTAAAATTCGGAGATAGCCACATTATAATTTGGGGTTGTATAACTAATAAATGTATTGGTTGTATAGAAAAAATTGAATGGACAATGTCTGTTAAGTCATATGCAAGATTCTTAGAAAATTATTTATTAAGAAACTTAGAAAAATGAAGTAAAATTGTATTAGACGTGACTTTCATGCACGATAATGGCTCCAAACACATAGCAAAGTACACAAAACAATTGTTAATGTATCAGGGGTTTCGTGTTCTTAATTGGCCTTTACAATCGCCGAATTTGAATCTCCTAGAACACCTACGAGGTTTACTTAAAAGATTTATTTCTAACTTTAAACCTGGTTCAAGAAGTAGTGTTCAATTATGGGCAGATGTAATAATGGCATACTATGTAATGATGAAACACTTTCCATATTCAACAAGATAATTTACGTGTTTAAAATGTACTTACTTCGCTAATAATTTTTATGGATAATAGCGAATTATGTAATAGGAATTAATGATATATGTAACTTTTGAACAAATTTATACATCCAAGCGTGGATTACTGCACCTTTTTCTGTGAAAGCATTATTACAAGATCTGAAGTTCTTAAAAAATTTATACTTGTATTCTACAATTGACGAAAATATTAGCAAAGTATACTGGTAATACGCATGTTTCGCTGTTATTGATGGTATGTGACACTGAGGAATGTAACATTTTTTTAGGACATGTTTCACTGTGATTGCGGAGTTGCAAATAGTACAATTCGGTGGTTCGACTTTGGAGATATGGTTATAGTGCGTGAGTTTTAGGTGACCTATTCTAAGTCTATTCATGACTATTTGTTGTTTCCAATCAAACGTTGATCGATAAGATGGTGTTTTTGTAGTCAAAGAGAATTATGTAATTCTTATTTGTGCCACTGGACGCGATTTTAACAGCTTGTATTGCGATTATCTCGGCACTTGTGATTCCAGTACCGTAGGATAGTTTGTTTTTATATACTTATATACGTTATATCCGTCAGTAAAAATTTGGGTGAAATTGGGAAATTTATTTAGTTCCAAGGTTAACTGTTAAAAACGTTGTGGAATTATGTTATTTTTGTTATGAATTTCAAGGTCGATGTTAACTACAATGGGATACATTGTCCATGAAGAAAATTTAGGCAGTCTTTTCCGGGCAATTTCATTTAATTGTATATTCAGATTCCGTTCAGTTTCTATAGTGTTGGTCCTATGTAATGGATTAGTTTCGCGAAAATAAATCAGAGTTTCTATCCATCAGATCTGGGTTCAACTTGAAGGATGAATAATTATTTTCCCCGATGGCGCCAGCTTAACGTGTTATGCGGATGACACGTTAGCGCTGGCCTTTGGTGAGGATTGGAGGCGGGCCATTCAGCGGACCGAGTCCCATTCATCTGAGACCTCACCTACCTGGACCAGAGAGGGAGGCGACTTTCTCCGAGGTACATGAATCGCCAACACTATCCTTGGTTTTATGGAGAGCCATTTCGAAACCTATCCCCCTGATCTGGTCAACGACGTGCGGGGCGGCACTGTCCTCGGTCCGCCAAATGGCCCTCCTCCAATCCTCCCCAATGGTCAGCACTAACGTGTCATCTGCATAACACGTTAGGATGACGCCATTGGGGAAAAAAGTTATTCATCTGTCTTCAAGTTGAACTCAGATCGGATGGGTAGAGACTCTGGTACCTGGGGCTGATCCTCGACAGCTACTGGCGGTTTGAGAGATATTTCCAGTCCCTGGTCCCGCAGTTGAAGAGGATAGACGGCTCTCTAGGCTCGGGTTTGCTGCCTGTACGTAGGTATGGTCCATTCGATGATCCTATATGGAGCCCCCGGGTAGGCGGACAACATGGCTACTTTGCACTATAGCCAGACCGTGCTGCGCTGAGTCCACACGCGGCTGTCTCTAAGGGTTGCCCGCGAGTATAGGACCATGTCCTATGAGGCGTCATCTTTGGATTTGCTCGCGGGTTAGTACGTGGCTTTTTATAAAGGTTGCAATGCGGTGGTAGCAATGGCTAGTTGAGCCAATGTTTGGCCAGCAGACTGTCGGAGCTATCCTGCTTGAGTGGCTGGCCAGAAACTCACTTACCATCCGTATGGTGTAGGTGCTGTTCGGACAAGATTGCTGCGGGAGGTACCTGCGCCGTTTAGGCAAAAAGGCGACAGGGCGTTGCTGTTACTGTCTAACAAATCAGGACACTGGGCAGCACACCCTGGAGGTGTGCCCTGCTTGGGCAGGTGAGCACCGTGTCCTGTTCGGCGTAATTGGAGAGGATCACTCGCTGCCGGCCGTGATGAGAGCCATGCTCGACAGGGAGAAAAAGTAGAGGGCCGTGGCCTCCTTCTGCAAAATCGTAATTTTGCGAGAGCGAGGCGAGAGCATGCCCGGAATGTACGTTGGCCTTACACCCCGTGTCTCCGCCCTTGTCTCACTCAAGAGGTGGGGGAACCCATCATGAGAAGGAGGTATTAGGTGGACCGGAAAGTAATGTCGTTTCTGCGCATGTCACTATTTGATTGTCATTTGTCAGCTCATTGTGTACATTAAAGTCGTAGCAAAGACATTCTGAGGTTATAGTGACTTGTTTAGTTGTAAATAATTAAATTTAAAATTTTTCTTTACAATTTTGGGTGAAATGGCCAGCCAAATACGGCATACATGCGATACATATCCGGCATTGCATGCTTTTTGAGTTTCGCAAGGGTAGTAACGCAACAGTTGCTACCAAAAACATTTGCGATGTTTATCCAAATGCATTAGACGTTCGTAAATGCCAAAGGTGGTTTTCCAAGTTCAAATCCGGTAATTTTGATCTTTCCGACTCGTATCGATCAGGAAGACCAACAACGTTAGACAATGACGTGTTAAGTGCGGAAGTGGAAGCAAATCCGTGTCAGACAATCGAGGAATTGTCAAACAGTCTTAACCAACCTTGGTCGACCATCCAAGAACATTTGCAGCAGATTGGGAAAGTAAGCAGAGCAGGTGTTTGGGTCCCGCATAATCTGTCCGAAGAGAACAAGGCTAACCGATCCACCACATGCAACTTATTGCTTCAACGGCACAATACAGAAGCGTTTTTTGATCGCTTGATCACCGGAGATGAAAAGTGGGTTCTTTATGATAATCCAAAACGCAAAAGGCAGTGGCTCTCTCCAAATGAATCGCCACAAAGTACTGCTAAGCCAGGTTTACACCCCAAAAAGGCCCTTTTGTGTGTTTGGTGGAGTATTCGCGGCGTTGTTCATTTTGAAGTGCTGAAACCTGGACAGACTGTGAATGCAGACCTTTACTGTGAACAATTAGATCGTGTAAATAAATCTTTAATTGAAAAGTGGCCAGCGATTGTCAACAGAAAAGGCGTTATTCTGCAACACGATAATGCAAGACCGCACTGCGCAAGACGAACCTTGGCAAAAATTAATGAATTGGGGTGAGAGGTACTGCCTCACCCACCATACTCGCCCGATGTTGCACCATCGGATTTCCATTTATTCCGATCGCTTCAACACTTTCTAAGTGGCAAAAGATTTGCAAATTTGGATGATATTCAAAATGCCATCTCTGTATATTTTGCTCAAAAACCAATTGATTTTTATCGATCCGGCATTGAAAATTTGCACACTAGATGGCAAAAGGTTGTTGATAATGAGGGTGATTATATCATTGATTAAAAATAAAAACTCGTTAAAAATTTATGTGTTTGAATTTAATGTAAGGAAACGACATTACTTTCCGGTCCCCCTAATATTATCGGGGGGAGAGGGCAGCACTCTCCCCGAGAGTGGACATAAGAAGAATGTCGCGGTACGGGGGCGTTTTGGGTGTCCGTGTCGTTGGGCGTGGCTGTGAGGGTCGTGGGCGGTCGTGAGATTGGAGCTCTCCTACGAAAAGTGGTGACGGGGCCGTGTGGGCCTGCCTCGCCGCTGGGCGTCAGGCGCTGAAAAATGTACGGGGGCGTCTTCTTGTCTCCCCCCCTCCTTTCCAGCAAGAATATCAGCAGGCGCGGTGGCCGCACTGCACCAAGGGGTGGGGCATTGGAAACTTCGATGTTTGTAGTTCCAGGTGTCCCTCCAAGAACTTGCGAGAACGACTACCGTGGTGGATTTTAGTGGTAAGTCGGCGTCTCGTTTCCGGGTGCGGGGAATCCCACACTTTCCCCGGTCCTTTTCCAAGGGGTCGTTGGCCCTGACGTGAAATGTTTATATTTCTCTGGTATTTGGTGAGGAGTTCTTTGATTACGAAATGTGGCTTTCAATACTGGTTTTTTATTACAGGCTGCTACTTTGACGACTTAGAGTATGCTAAACAACTTCTTCCTGTATTGGAGAGGAGGTTAGTGTGTCTCACGTAATGTGTTCAGAATGGGGCTAGTTCTAAGGCACCTGTCGCTATTCTAAGCGCGGTATCCTGAATAGTATTTGAAAGTTTCTATAATGAGCTTTTTGCCGAGGAATAAATGGTGTAGCCACAGTCCAGTTTTGTTTGTATTATGGCTTGATAAGTAATGGGTAGGAGTTCTCCAATCTGCTTCCCAGTTGTTTGCAGGTATTGTTTTGAGGACATTTAATTTGTTGTTGCATTCTTTGCTTAGGTATGAGATGTGCATTTTCAAGATAAGTTTTTTGTCGAAGTGTAGACCAAGCCGTTTTATGGATTTCACTTCTTTTGGTTACTTTTATTGGTTTGTCGTTTAGATAGAGATGAGCGGATGCGTATGAATGTAGTTTACTCAAATTTCCTCTTTTGGAGGAGGAAAAGTTAAATTCAGTAGTGTTAGCCCATCTTTGTAGTTTGTTAAATATTCTTTGTAATATTCGTAAGTTCGTACCTAAGTACGAACCTGAGTATCTAAACATTTCCCGTTGTAAACTATTTTTAGATCGTCGACGTAAAGGAAAGCTTTAGCGGGTGTAAGTATTAATTTTATGGTGTCGGAATTTTCCGTTTCTACCCGAGTCTGTTTCAAAAGCAGGAATAGAATAAGGTACTTTTTGTCCTACGTGCGATTAGACCGGCGTTAATTAGACATTTTGGCGTCGGGCTTCGCCGGGATTCCGAGGACGAAGAGATCATCTGTCTTTTATCCAGAGAGTGCAGGCAGATAAGAGTTAGTCGTAAAAACGCGTGAAAAGAAGACGGTAACAACGCCTGTCGAAGGCACTGAGAAGATTAGTTTAGTTGTGTATGGGAATTCTTAGTCTGTATAATTAATTTCTTGATAAATAAGTTCTACTTTTAGTACATAAAAAAAAATTCATTCTGATATCACGTCCTACCATAACCATCATCCCACAATTTCGTTACACCTTTTATGGCAAGAAGAAAAAGAATGACGCTTAAAACAAAGCCCTGCGATACACCATTTTAAATTATGTAAATTTTATATATGACATAATTAGCCTTGATTTTACTGTTCCTGGTTTTATAACAGTTGCGGACGAACGTGATTGTGTTGCCTGTGATACAAAGATCATTTAGGATGGAAATAATACGTGGATTTCATACCATGTCATACGCTTTTTCTATGTTCAAATAGATTGTTGTAGTGTATCGATTATTGTTGGACACATTGATAATGGTTGTTTCAAGATTGAGAAGTTGTTCGGAGGTGAAATGAAATTTTCTACAACCATTCTGTGCGGGTGTGATTGTGTTGCAGTGTTCTAGAATTCATTTTATACGATGTTTTTTGTACTTATTAAATGCCTTTTTGGTTTCTTTAATTGTTCTTTAGCAATTTTCGTTCCATCATGGAACTGGTGAACGATGGGGTTATGTATGGGGTTTCATTTTAGGTACTGTTTGATCACTTTCCATTTTATAGTCTGGGTTCAATACTGATAACTTTAGACGATGGAATGCAAACAGAAACTGTGCCTCGGTAAAGAATCTCATTAATAGTGAACGTGCCACGCACGTCATTTTTCTTTCTGCGATAATCACCCGTCAACGTGTGGAAGACGTCGCTGGCGTTCCTAACAAAAGCATCTCGATGTGCGTAGCACGTCTTTCCACCTCAAGTGGTTAATTTCGTTAGCGGTGAGGGTGGATGGTTTTTCGAACATGGATATTAGACTGTTGAGTTTAACACGATAATTATCCCAGTTTACTTTTTCTATTATCCATCTGGGGCTTTTGATTAACGTACGCTTGTAATTGTTGATATTGTATGTAATACAAATAGGGTGAATACAATACTAATGCAGACTGATACAAGTGGTTGCTAGATTGTCAGCTATCCATTCAGTTATGTGAAGTACATTAACGGAACAGAATGAGAGATCAATTGTAGTGAAGGTGTCGTTGACTGCCGAGAAATGCATGGGTCTGCCGTCGTGTAGCAGTATCAGGTTGTTGTGTCCAGGATCCCAACCATGTGATATGGTAATGCCCCATCCTTAACAGTAACAGGTATATTCTATTAAATCGACTACGTAACATGGGCTACCACCCGCCCTACTCAATCGAGTTCTTCATAAGTAAACTGCACATTGCTCCTTTACTGTGCATCCACAAATTTCTGAAAGACCATGGCGTAAATTTCTGACTGCCAGTGAGGTCTGTCTGTCTGTTTGATACTGATCCAAAAAATTATGAATTTATTTATATAAAGTATACCATATTTATAAACCGCTACAAGTTATAAGCATCTAGTAATAAGTATTATATATTGCCAATAGTTATAAGTATGTAATTATAAGCACTATGTACAATCACTAGTAATAAGCATTTATTTATGTATAACGATACATAACGATGTATCTTCGGGTAATCTTAACTTATGTATTCCATTTCTTGCTTTGTACTGTTAGTATGCACATCAATGTGCATGCTGCTAATAACCCTGTACTGGGTTCATAGCGTAAATATAAAAAAAAAAAAAAAAAAAAAAAAGTATCAGGTTGTGGTTATTTATCAGAAATTCGACAATTTCTCATCCAGTATCCGTTTTGTTGCTCCACAACGTGATAAGGCTGTTGAAGTCACCAAATAATAGGTCGAAATAATTTTATCGAACGACGAAACTTATTGAGCAAGCCAGTACTATACTGTACAATAAACGTCTTAACGATCCCTAACACTTGTATTCAATTTCAATCAGCGTGTTTTTGAATTTGACGTACCAGTTAGGACCTGATCGAGGAAGGTCATATTTGCTCTTCTTTAACTTCAACGTTTCCCTCTCCATATATTTTTTCAAATCTTGGTAGCAGTGCCATATACACTGCTTTCTTAATATCGCCATATATATAACTATAGACTGTTTTGATATCAAAAAATCGAAATTCCTAATTCATTTTTATAGTTAAGGCCATTAATAATCACGATGCTTCCACAGCTACCACGGGAGTAGATGATTCCTCGTAATCTTTGTGTTTGATCTGGTCATACTCTGCTGCAACGAGTCTTGCCTTATACTTAATACCGTCCATTTCTTTATCATTCTTTATTGTAAGAACCCATTTGCGGTTGACTATTTTTAGTGTTGAATTTCTATACCGTCTAAAGATGATATAACAAACATTATCTCCGATAACTCTGTGTCTGTGTGTGAGCGCGCGCGCGTGTGTGTATTCTTTCTCGATTCTTCTAGATCATCGATTCTACGAACACGTAGTGTTTATTAAACAAAAATAATAGTATATTACAATAGTGAATTGCGATTCACATTTGTCCTCTTCAACAGTTGAATCGTCACGCAGTTATAGTCGAGGGCAGATTCCGTATAGAACGAAACACAAAAGACATACCTTCCGGAATTGAATAAAGTTTGATTTATTAATAGCAACGAAATAATGAACTTTCATTTAATTACACCCATAACCCTAAATTTCATATTTATATTTTTCGGTTTGTTAACTAGTTCTCACACCGAACATTTTTTGAAAAAAATTAATTCATTTTCCATTGATTTCTACCAATTAAGTTAATCTCTGATTTGTTTTGCCTCTAAGTAAGTACTTGAAATTTCATAATTTTCTACTAAACTAACTATATCCATATCTCTAAGTCTATTTAACCTACGTACACTCGTGGTCTACCTCGCGGATGCAGTATTTCCGACTTTCATCGACTATATACTCATTATTTGCATTGGTTTTCTTTGCTATTCAGTATTAGACTATTGTAATGATAATTATAATTTTCTTCATATTCATTTGTTTTAATAAATTTGCCACCTAACTCTAATTTTTTGAATTTAATTGATCTTTCTTCTAATATTATCCTTTTTTCAGGATCAAAAATCCAATATCCACAACTTTCTTAAGAATAATCTACTACAATTCCTATTTTTCCTGATAATTCTAATGTATTCTGTTTTTCTTTCGAAATAGGGTAACAGGCAATGCATCCGAATTATTATATAATACATACGTAGACAGCTAACGTTGGACTCGTGACCGAAGAATAACTCATACGAAGTTTTAACTTTGTTCTTTCGCGGTATTACATTGTAGATGAGGCTTCCATATACAGCAGCTTCCGCCCAAAAATGGGTTGGTAAACCATTGCTATATAACAACATTCTGACTCGTTCCAGGATTGTACGGTTCTGTGGTCCAGTCAAAACCCCCATCATAATGCACTATTACTAGTGTGGCGACACCGTCACTTTGTCTTACCGAGCGGAGAGCTTGGGAGGTAGTATCGTGTGTGACAGACTAGATGATATATGGAAGGAATTCGGGCAGAGTGGAAAGTGTACACTTCGTCTCACAGGCACTTTTAATTGCAGCATTACAATTGACGATAGCATTCACGCATACTATTATAATAACAGTGCTGACAAAGAAAAGAAATGAGATGTGTCGAGGCAAGTGAGACAGAGCAGAACGAGTGGTGGATCTTAAAACATTGGCACAGATTCGGATTTAGGTAGAATACTATTACAAACGCATTATAAAATTTCTTTACTTTTTATTACATATACAATAATAGAAAATCAAACAAGTACTTATTAATTTTATAGAATTCTTTTAACGGGGAACAAATTATTTTGAATTAACATTTTAAGTTTAAAAACAATAATAGAATATAAATGTAGTGATTGAATATAAACACATGTATCGTTTCGAGTTAGAGAAAAAAAAAGGAAGAACGACGAAGGCAGTCAGTGTCCAGCCTTGCAGCCATATA
Organism: Ptiloglossa arizonensis; assembly: GCF_051014685.1. NCBI lineage: Eukaryota > Metazoa > Arthropoda > Insecta > Hymenoptera > Colletidae > Ptiloglossa > Ptiloglossa arizonensis. The sequence goes on along the minus strand of NC_135056.1, from coordinate 1,777,862 downwards.
CGAGATACATTGTATTATTAGTTGGAAGACTTATGATAAGGAATCTCATATAAATATATAAAATATTTTACAAAATAAATGAATGAATGAATGAATGAATGAATAAATAAATATGTAAATAATATCATATAATAGAACAAATTAAAACTGTAATTACCTATAACATGATACAATATTAAAACTTTTACTTAAAATATTTAAAGAAGCTATATGAATTTTGTTGGAATATGAAAAATACATCTATCATAAATTATTCGTATTTTATTTACAATTTAAAGTTAATCTAATGTGTATTTTAACAAGGGTTCAAGTGGTATTTAATTTTATGATTGTAATGATTTAATTCCTGCTTGGAATCCATCACAAACTGTCTCCTTTTAACTCAAAAAATTTGTACAGCTATTTCGAATATTAAGGCCAAGCGGCAATTATTATTCAGATAAAAGTTATTCATTTTATAATTTTTATAAATTTTCAGATTTTTATCAAAAACCGACAAAAACACATTAGTTTCTTTTGGAATGGCAACGTAGACATTTTTTGAGAATGGTGAATTATTATAGACATTGCATTCTACGCCTTACTGAAATACAAATTCCATTAAACTAATATCTTAAAAAATCAATAAAAAATGACAAAACTGAAATGGTTTGGACGGAAGAAACAACGCAAGCATTCTTAGAATGCAAAAATAAAATAGCAGATACAGCTCTCACCACATATACATACATATATCCTCGTCAGCACCAGTGACACAACAGACTCATCTATCACAGCTATGGGTGCTGCATTAGAGCAGTTATTGTATTTATTATAGTTATCATTTATACATGTAGTTGATAAAATAGTAATAAAACAAGAAATGTAAAATTATTGAAACATTACGTAATTTCTAAGTACCAGTCATTTTGACTAGTTACGGTAGAAGTAGATTCGTTCAATTGTATGTAGTTCTAATGTTAATGCCAAGTGCAAACTACTTTATCTGTTGGAATACAACGACATGGACCCATGTAGCATTTGAGAAGTCAAGGCATAGGGGAGGAAGTCGATACCAACCTTCTTATTTTTTTCGGTTGGTGTGCCAACGTAATCGTTACGCTCTCGTCAATTGTTCATAACTATGCATCGCTGCATAACTGTATTATAATTATCTTTAAAATAAACGTCCTATTTACTTTTTCTCTTGTGCTCAACAATTCAATTATCCCACAGGTTATGGGCCCAGACTTAGTAAACTGTGACTAAAGTTAATATACTATCCAGTGTGTATTTGGTGCAAAGTAATAAAAACAGTGAAACGAAATGGCAAACAGTGGAAGTGCACATTTCGCAATTTCGCACGGATGCATGGGAATCATTAAAGGGCTATCACCACAAGGTAACTTTAACAACTAAGATATTTTTGTTAAAACGTTTGCGTCGAACAGTCCTAAAAGACAATGGCGATATGGAAGAGCACATCACCACGATGTCGAATTACTTCGAAAAGTTGGCGGCCCTTGAACAGGAATTACCGAATAATCTCATGGCAGCGATGTTACTTGGAAGTCTTTCGGAATCGTACTGTTATACCAAACCGTAATCATGCTACGATACCTACCGCATTGCATTCTTAGGATTAATCTCTGTTCCCATGCGAGCCAATTCATAGAAGTCAGATAACGTAAGTCAGCCAAAACACTTCTTGGACCAGCCTACGTGACTCCCCGTGGGAACCTCATGCTGGGATCGAACTCTTTCTTTGTCATCGAACGATATAAAGACCCGTTGAAGACCCCGAGGGTCACTCTTCTCTAAGTCATGTCTAAGTGCTAAGTACGTCCGTGAAATTCTTGTCAGTCGGTCTATTTCAATAAAACCTCAGTAAAGTGCCAAGGGATCGTTGAATTCTACACGAGTGTTCCTTCAACCCTTCCCTCCTGCATAACAGTACGAGACTCTTGTAACGGCGTTAGAAAGTAGACCCGAAAACGAAATCACATTGAGCTTCGTCAAAGGGAAACTTATGGACGAGTCTAAAAGACGCAAAGGGGTTAAGCTACAAGAGAGGATATTCAAGAAACTGAGGCGGCAATGAAAACGGAATTCAAGAATAAAGGAACTGCACATGCTAATGCAGTGGACCTCTCCGGATAGTTTCGGCGAAGTATATCTATGCGTCGAAAATGTAATTTGACGCGCGACAATCGCGCGGAGGACACGGCACTGTATAATATAAACAAGCGAGCTAGCCTGTCGTTGCCGGCGGGGGCCTGCACCTGACTAAGATGAGTCATCGCTGTCCGAAAGAAGACGATCGCGAGAATCGGCTTCGAAGATAGCAGAGCGGCGATCGAATGCCCACACTGGGAGGTTGCCCGTGAAATAAACAGCGAAGCCAGATCTTTTCCATCCGTTGAACTATCCACTCGACTCTGACTCGCATTGCGTGAATTATTTATTACCTACGTACCCACGTCCCCAAACTAAGAAGACTTGTTACTTTTGCAAGAAATCGGGACACTTCAGGAGTGAATGCATAAAATACAAGTCATGGAAGAGTAAAAGAGAAAACTCCAATAAAGCTACAGGGGATGTTTCTTCGAATGACTATTGTTTTGATGCCATCTCTTCGAAAGCTGAAGAAACATGCTGCGGAGCGAAGAATAGAGAGGAAAGGAATTCGTGAATCGTCGACTCGGGTGCGACAAGCCACATGGTTACGTCAAGAGACTTTTTCGAATGTTTCAATTCGGAAAGGAAGGGCCATGTGCGCTTGGCAGACGAAAAGAAAATAGCCGAGATACAAGGGACCGGATCAGGGGTCATAAAGTGTGCAACAGGCTCAAGTATTGTTAAAATGAGAATAGACAACGTGCTGTACGCCCCGACCCTTGGTCTCCCACCTGCTATCGGTGAAAAAGCTGGTGAAAGAAGGCTATAAATTAACTTTCGAAGGTGACGAGTGTACGATAATGAAGAACAAAAATCTACAAGCAACTGTAAGGTTATCTCGGGATTTGTTCAAACTAAAGACAGCTGAAAGGGCTTGTGCGGCGAATAGTGCCGGAAATTCGTGTCACACGGAAATTTGCCAGCATGCGTGGCATCGACGCTTTGGGCATCGTGATCCGAAGGCAATAAAGGACTTGGCTAAAAAGGGATTGGCGACCGGCATTAGAATCAAGGATTGCGGACAGTGGGTTACACGCGAGTGCTGCATCAAAGGTAAGATGACACGTATACCGTTTCCAAAAGAGGCTGATATGAAAAGTAAATCGACCTTAGATCTCGTTCGTACGGATGTTTTCGGGCCCATGCAGACCCCAACACCGGGTAAAAAGAGATATATTTTAACAATTATCGACGATTTTTCGCGGTATACTATAATCTATCTCATGGGTTACAAGAATGAGACGACAGGATGCATTCAACAATTCGTGGAAATGATGAAAACGCGATATCAAAAACGACCGAAAGTACTAAGATCGGATCACGGTCGGGAATACGTAAATGATAGCTTGCGGAGTTATTTAAAAACGGAGGGGATACAAATTCAGTGTACAGCCCCTATTCCTCGCAGCAAAATGGCGTCGCAGAACGCAAGAATAGATCGCTTCTCGATATGGCACGGTGCATGCTGCTAGATGCAAATATGAAAAAGGGATACTGGGGTGAGACGGTAAATACGGCTAATTTCTTGCAAAACAGATTATCGACGAGAGCTACTGACAAAACGCCATACGAATTGGCCGGATGTCGGAAACCTGCATACTTTCGGTTGTCGTACGTACGTACATATTCTAAAGGAACAAAGGCGCAATTAGACGATAAGGCTGACAAACTCACATTCGTTGGCTATTCCGAAGAATCTAAAGCATTTCGATTACTGGATATTAAAACGAATGGAATCAAAATTAGCCGCGACGTAGTTTTTCTCGATAAAGGAAACGAGGTCGAGTTAACCCATATGGAATACAACGAGGTCGTGCCCCCAAATATAAATATCCAAGAAGACAATCAGGACATCATAGAAGACTCGCAGGAAGTATCATCGGGATAAGAATTCAGCCTAGATGAGGACCTTTCTTTCCATGAAACAACCGATGAAACAAAGCCTAAATCATGTAGACGTTCCGAAAGATCTAATAGAGGTGTGCCACAGGACAGGTATGAATCGTCTTTGCGTATGGTCACAGACGAAGAAAATGAACCACGAGTCGTAAATGAAGCATTATCCGGCCCTAACAAAGACAAGTGAAAGGAAGCCATGGACGAGGAAATCGCTTTCTAAATGAAAAACGGCACGTGGGAAATTGTATTATACCTAAACCAAAGGACCGGGATGTCGTTAGCTGCAAATGGGTTTTCAAGCTGAAACGGAACGCTGACGGTAAAATAAACAGGCACAAGGCTAGACTTGTCGTCCGCGGTTTTTCCCAAAAGTACGGTACGGATTACGACGAGGTATTTGCACCTGTGATGCGACAAACAAATTTTCGGACTTTCTTATACCTTAGCGGGTCAAAAGAATATGGTCGTAAAACACTTCGAAGCAAAAACAGCATTTTTAAACGGAAAGCTATCCGAGACCATTTATATGTAGCAGCCTGAAGAGTACATCGTACCTGGTAAAGAAGATTACGTATGCAAACTGAGAAAGGGAATTTACGGATTGAAACAAGCGACAAAGGTTTGGAACCACCTGTTGAACAACATATTAAAGAGCTACAGTTTCAAACAGAGCAAAGTAGATCCGTGTTTATATGTAAAGACGGATAACGAAGAGGCAACTTATCTCACCGTCTATGTAGACGATATTCTGGTTAGTTCAAGGAAGTTGGATAAAATCGAGGAAGTGGCCGTTTTTCTGATAAAAAAACATTTTCACCTGAACGATCTAGGTAGTTATTACGCTCACAAATTCAATTGTTTCGTTTGCCTGCCTACGAAATCACATTTGTACTGTTATACCATACCGTAATCATGTTACGATACCTACCTCATTGCGTTCTTAAGATTAATCATTGTCCCCATGCGAGTCGATTCATAGAAGACAGATAACGTAAGGCAGCCAAAACACTCCTTGGAACAGCCTACGTGACTCCCCGTGTGAACCTCATGCTGCGATCGAACTCTTCTTTGTCACCGAACTATATAAAGACCCGTCGAAGACCCCGAGAGTCACTTCTCTAAGTCATTTCTAAGTGTTAAGTACGTCCGTGAAATTCTTGTCAGTTGGTCTATTTCAATAAAACCTCAGTAAAGTGCCAAGGGATCGTTGAATTCTACACGAGTGTTCCTTCAACCCTTCCCTCCTGCGTAACAATACGAACGTTCCTCTTCTATGCGTAACATAACCAATTACAATGAAATGGAATACAGTCCACTTACGATTTTGGCATTGAGAAGGTTTCACTGCCCATTTATTCAAGTCGACTTCCTGTTCCTTCCGTTTGACCGCATATCAAGTCAATGCGGATCCAGCCGGCATAGTTTGTCTCGGCTAAATTAGCGGCGTACAAAACAAATTGATCCTTCGAGCCGGATCGGCAAATGGACAATCCGAACAGTCGAGTTCAAGGATCGACGAGATCCAGTGACTAGACCCTAACCCAAGCCCAGCAATCGGGTCAAAATGGGACGCCAGCAGCAGCTACAGCGGCAAATTGTCCGATCCCTGGACAACATCGAAAAGCTGGAAAAGGGCAACCTCACTCCGACCACCATATTGCACCGGATCAACACGCTGAAAGAACCGTGGCAGGTAGCCGGTCCTCGATCGTTTCACTACACTAATAATCGACAATCGGGAGCTCTAAGACTTTCCCCACGTGCACTATTTAATTTTGTTTTTGCACGGGTGAGTGCTCGAATGCGTCGCTGACCTTATCGTTACCGCCAATTTCACGATTACCTGGAACAGCCTTCAGGGTCGTTACAACGGCTAGTATCTACGCACCTTGTCACATTTGCTAAGTTTTCCGAAGCTCAAAATATTCTGGGTTCGATTAGTTGTTTTAGAAAGTTTGTAAACCAGTACGCGATTATTCCAAGACCGTTAACGAATTTATTAAAGACGAATGTTAAATTAGAATTTAGTTTTAAAGAGGAACAAGAGCTTATGCATTCGAGAATGATATTGTCGAAAGGGCCTGTGCCGGAGATTTGTAATGTATACGCCGAGGGTGAGCAGAGTGTGACCGCACGACTGCGCGCAGTGCAGCAAAAAGACGTTGGACTAAAGAACATTGCCGAATTGGTGTGCCAAGGCAAAACGAATGATTGTTGTGTGAAGAATGGTTTGTTGTTTGAAGTGACCAGTGAGCATACATGTTTTAACGCTACGCCGTGTAGGAACTCAGGTAGGCTGCCGATTCAATTGCTGCTCGGAACGCACGTGAAGTTCAAGAGCGACTCGACGACCAGGGAAACAATTAAGAACGAATGGATAGCCGTGGTTAATAAAGATCGAGACAAATTCAGACGACGGGCAAAAGAAAACATGCAGAAGGTGCAGCAGACGTCCAGACGGAATTACGACGCAAAGACGAAGAGGGCGAAACGTTACGAGGAAGACGACCTCGTAGCTATCCGCAGGACACAGTTCGAACCAGGGATCAATGACCTTAGTAATAGTGACTCAAGTGTGAGTGACTGCGAAAGCGTAAGACATCTGAGGGCAGATGTCCAAGCAGGATGGCCGAGTGTAGTATCGGATTTTCCGCATTCGCTTAGGCCTGTTTCAAGCGTAGGCCTAAACAAGATAACGCTCGCGGTCGGACTTGAGTTAAACTAAACATTTGGCGCCGATCGGTCCACTAGCTTTCCTGGAAGGTACGAGTATCCTTTACAGGGGGTCTTGTGCGACGACCGAACGTAAGAATGCATGGGGATGAAAGGAAATACATGTGGTTCGAAGAAAGTGAAGAGTGTTTGGGAAAGACGAACGATTAGGATGGCCGAACGGGACCGAATGTCTGAAGTGAGAGAGACTGAGGATTGGAATGAAAGAGAATGAATGGGAATGACTATATAGAGCGCGAGAAGAACGTTAAGGGACATAGTATGACAGAGTATCACACGGTATGAGACAGTATGACAGAGTATCACACGGTATGAGACAGTATGACAAAGTACTGTCCGAAGAGTGTGTCGCGGACAGTATGACTGAAAAGACGATAAGACGAGACAATTGAAAGACGTACCAAGCGAAACTAACCACCGACACTACATCTAACACTATTATCACTGTAATTTATAATAAATATACATATATCCATAAACCACGCTCGAGTACAACAGTTATTTGGGGGCTCGTACGGGGATCAATCACTCAAAGATCTCTTCTCAAGTGATTCGAAGAGAGAAAAACAACATATATATCAATACACCGCACGAGTACAACAGTTATTTGGGGGCTCGTACGAGGATCAATTACTAAGACCACTCGTCCAGTGATCCAAAGAGAAAAAGCAACAGGAGCTTTCGAGATGACCCTTCGCGACCGAAGAACCCACAACATACCGCCAACAGTGACAGTGGGATGAGCGGGCCAGTACCTACTATAGAATAGGAAGCCGTGCACAGATGCAGGCAACGACGTCAAGAGTACCGTGAAAAGCGTAACGCATTGCTTTAATTGTGGTGAACATTACCACATCGGTGCGAATTGTCCGACGAAAGAACGCAGCACGAAATGTTTTGACTGTCAAGAGCACGGATATGTTATATCGAAGTCTCCAAAAAAGGTGAGACCGATCAAGCCGAGTTGCTTTCGGAAGGAAAAAAAGCGTAAAGTCCTGCGTAAACAGTATTCCGTTCGAAGGAATATATTCCAGCCACCTATTTCTACTGTGTATAAGTTAAAGAAATGCATTTACGGGTTGAAGCAAGCGGGACGCTATTGGAATGAGTACTTGACACAAGTGCTATTGAAGAATGAATTAATTCGATATAAGGAAGATCCATATCTACTCTTAAAAAGGGAGGGTTACAATTATTTATATTGTGTAATATGAGGGAAGAATTAAAGTGCATTTGGAAAGTTATATAAACAAGCTACTTGATTTATATAGAATGACAGACTGTAACACAAGTGCAGACTCAGTTCACAGACATACGCGAGGAACTGTCGCAGTTGAGGAACTGGGACGAAAGCTCTCGGTGTGCTGCGCATCAGCGGCGCCGGCAGTGAAGTATGCGATGACCGCTACTGTATGTTCGCTACTGCGAGGGATGGGTACTAAGGACCCCACTTCTACCTCAGTATTAAGCTCCTCATAAATTCGAAAATGGAAACTTTATAAACGATTCTGCGGACGTAGTTACAGGTGTTACACGGAGTTACACGCAACGAAGTCCTGTGAAAATGAATAGTTTCCTTTTTTCGTATAAGTAAGGTAAATTGATAAAGATCAACAGTTCACTATTCACTATACACATTCAGTACTCCACGTTACTGTAATTAAAGAAGTCAAGAACTATGGTACATTTTAGTTGAAGAAACAAGTTCTTTATTACCGATTGTTTTTTCAGCAAAGAATACAATTATATATACAATATAAAATATAAATAAAATATAGTAAAAGGTAAAATATAAATCAAATATATAATACGTATTGTTTTGTTAAACTAGATTTGTTTGCAGTTTGATAACGGTGCTGGTATTCTTCTAACATCTGACAAATATATTGATTATTTGCTTTATCTTACATAATAAGTTGTATTCGACTACCAGTTTTCCGCCACAGGTCTCTCGATAGTATCATTTACTATTTTCAAATTTATTATAATTTCTATTCCTGCTATGCATAACGATTCATTTTCCAAAAATTACAGATCTTTGCCTAAAAATGTCATACACGTACTAAATCTATTAAATAGTACTTTACTATCTGCTGCAATTAAATTTTCTATTTCTATATTCGTATCATTAATTTTTGTGATGATCATTTTTTTATTACAAGAAAGGAAAGTGCTGCATTTTTTGACAAGTATCATAAGTGCCCGCTAAATTTCTCGAGTTCTACAAAAATTATATTTTCGTCAATATTTATAAATGTATTAAGTTTTTTTTTTTTCATTTTCATTTTAAATCTTAACGTTATGTCATTTTACAAATCGGAGCATTATACCATACATAAACACATAAATTAATATATAAATTAGTCCTTAATCCCCAATATTTGTGCAGTATTTAAAAAATATTGTCCACAAAATATAATAAATTTATTTTTAATACATAAATGTCTTTAATCATCTAGTTTAGTGAAAAGCTGCAGGTATACAAAAAAAGGTTTCCTTCAGGATAAATACCGTCAAGAAAAATTATTACCAATTTCTATAATTCTTTGTAATTATATTTCGGATATTTTTATTTCATTTTATATAAAAAAGGTCAAGTATTAATTATGCGCTCTGAAACTTTTCGTGAACATAATAACCTTCAACTGGAAAAACTTGCTGAAAGATCAACAAGGAGAGATCGCACCCATGGGATCGTCTATTTTTTTCAAACATTTTCTCATACTCGTAGAGCAAAAGTAAGTAGATACATATCTGAACTTTCTTGCCATTGCTCATTATTTATAAAGATATATTAGGGGGACCGGAAAGTAATGTCGTTTCCTTACATTAAATTCAAACATAAATTTTTAACGAGTTTTTATTTTTAATCAATGATATAATCACCCTCATTATCAACAACCTTTTGCCATCTAGTGTGCAAATTTTCAATGCCGGATCGATAAAAATCAATTGGTTTTTGAGCAAAATATACAGAGATGGCATTTTGAATATCATCCAAATTTGCAAATCTTTTGCCACTTAGAAAGTGTTGAAGCGATCGGAATAAATGGAAATCCGATGGTGCAACATCGGGCGAGTATGGTGGGTGAGGCAGTACCTCCCACCCCAATTCATTAATTTTTGCCAAGGTTCGTCTTGCGCAGTGCGGTCTTGCATTATCGTGTTGCAGAATAACGCCTTTTCTCTTGACAATCGCTGGCCACTTTTCAATTAAAGATTTATTTACACGATCTAATTGTTCACAGTAAAGGTCTGCATTCACAGTCTGTCCAGGTTTCAGCACTTCAAAATGAACAACGCCGCGAATACTCCACCAAACACACAAAAGGGCCTTTTTGGGGTGTAAACCTGGCTTAGCAGTACTTTGTGGCGATTCATTTGGAGAGAGCCACTGCCTTTTGCGTTTTGGATTATCATAAAGAACCCACTTTTCATCTCCGGTGATCAAGCGATCAAAAAACGCTTCTGTATTGTGCCGTTGAAGCAATAAGTTGCATGTGGTGGATCGGTTAGCCTTGTTCTCTTCGGACAGATTATGCGGGACCCAAACACCTGCTCTGCTTACTTTCCCAATCTGCTGCAAATGTTCTTGGATGGTCGACCAAGGTTGGTTAAGACTGTTTGACAATTCCTCGATTGTCTGACACGGATTTGCTTCCACTTCCGCACTTAACACGTCATTGTCTAACGTTGTTGGTCTTCCTGATCGATACGAGTCGGAAAGATCAAAATTACCGGATTTGAACTTGGAAAACCACTTTTGGCATTTACGAACGTCTAATGCATTTGGATAAACATCGCAAATGTTTTTGGTAGCAACTGTTGCGTTACTACCCTTGCGAAACTCAAAAAGCATGCAATGCCGGATATGTACCTCTTCTGGTATTTGGCTGGCCATTTCACCCAAAATTGTAAAGAAAAATTTTAAATTTAATTATTTACAACTAAACAAGTCACTATAACCTCAGAATGTCTTTGCTACGACTTTAATGTACACAATGAGCTGACAAATGACAATCAAATAGTGACATGCGCAGAAACGACATTACTTTCCGGTCCACCTAATATAACATTTAATTTTTTAAATTTCGTCTTATATGTAATTTTTTAAAAGCATTGTTATAGATACAACAACAAGGGTAAATAGTACATAGATTCTTACCCAAGGTTTTGGAGTTGGAATCTCTAAAACTACATATAAGACGATATTTTTTTTCGTTAAGAACAATCCTCTTTGAGAAATATAAGTAAATAGGCTGATGTGAATCAGTGGCATGCAGAGTAGTTACTATTACTAGTGTTGATATGTGAGCTGCATGAGTTCTGATTATTACATAAATCTATATTGAAAGTCCAGCGGGTAGTGAATCTATTTAGTCTTCGTGCGTGTACTATAGTATCCAACAGTTGAATGACCACAGGATTTGGATGGTTATTCACGCGTGAGTTGTATCTGTTGCTGTATTTTGACATTTCCTCTTTGACTGTGGGGATCTTGACGTCACGATGGATTGTTTCGTTTGTTACATATCAATGTGCATTTGTGATTATGCTCGTTTTTGATCGGAAGAGTTTCAAGATAACTTTGCAGAGTAGTAGTTTATTTTCTAGGCTTAGATTTGATCGTCTACCCAAACGCCAGTAATACTGTTTAACTGTTAACTTCAATTAATTACATTTAGTTTTGATATGTTGTTTCTACGTTAATCTTCTGTTGCGATGCAATCCCAGAAATTTAACTGTATCTTTGGCCGGAATTATTGAGTTGTTATACATTATTCGCGGATAATTTTGTCTTCGTAAAGTAAATGTAATCTGCATTGGTTTATTTTCGTTTGCCTTATATCGTAATTTCTAACTTCTTCCAAAACATCGAGACTTCGTTGAAGGCATGTAAATGCTACTAGTGGATCTTCATGAGATGATAATAGAACTACATCATCCGCGAACGTTACAGTGATTATAACGTAATAATCACTTTAATATAAGGATGATCCAAGGACACTGCCTTGCGGAACCCCGGAGTTAATAGGAAAGGTTGAGTAGTAGGCGTCTAGGTATCTCATTCTAAAGATTCTGTTAGTTAGGTATAATTGAAGTATGGAGTGGTAAGAATGGGATAGGATGTTTTTAAGTTTATACATTATATCAGCGTGCCATACCTTGGCAAATGCCTGTTAGATATCTAGAAACACTGCGAAACAGTATTTATACTTTTCTAGGTCTTGACTGATTTCATATACGAGTATTGTTCGATGGACTTGTTCTATTGTTGAATTCCGCTTATAAAAACCAAACTGGTGGTTTCGAATAATCTTCAATTATTCTAGTATGGAATGGAGGCGTTTGATAAGTAATTTTTTCTAATTGCTTGGAAAAGTTTGACAGTAAAATGATTGGACGATACGAGTTTGCCTTGTGGATCGGTTTTCCTAGCTTATAGCTAAGAGTGTTGAGTGATCGCTTCCAAGATTTTGGGTAGTACCCTAAACGTAGAATTGCATGAAATATCGATGTGAGAAATGAAAATTCCTTTCGGGGGAGCTCTTTTATCCCTTTGTTAATTATTTCGTCGTACCCTGGTGCTTTTTTGGGATTGAAATGCTGAATCGTATCTTTCATCTCTGCGGCTGTAAAAGGTACGATAGGACGGGACATCTGGAAAAGAGATTGTAGGTAATCTAGGATTTCTGCTTCTTCTAAGTTGGACGATGAAGAATGTGGTTTAAATACTTCAGTTAGGTGGAAAGCAAACACACTTGCCTTGTCTGTAGGACTTTGTGCACATCTCCATGTGTAGAGCGAATAGCAAGAATTGTTTGGGGTGGACGAGACATTCAACTGACTACTTTTTGAAGTTTTGGAGGACTTTCGTCAGTTTTGCCATAGCTTTATCGAACCTACGCTTGTGTTCGAGTAGTTTACTAAAGTGTCATATTCTTCTTAGTTTTCGTTTTTCTGGGATTTTTCCCAGATCCTGATTGGGTGAAGAGGAATGGATCCCATTTATTATGTTACTGCTGAAACAATCCACTACTGCATCAATGTCAATCTCTGTTCTTAACGGCGACTTGGCGACCGGCGTTTGGCCGGTTTTCGATCATCGACTAATTAATGGCCGTAATGACTGGTGTATGATCTGAGGAAAATTTGGGAGAAAAACTGATTTTTGTGTAACTCGGAAAGATATTTTTGATTATAAATAAGTTCAGCGGAATGGGAAGTTCATTTGGGTTGGTTGACCAGTAAATGGGTGCGTTTGAACTTAGGTAATTGAGTTTATCAGAGTTCATGCTCTTGAAAAGACTTCTACCTTTTGTAGTGGTGATTCTCCTCTTCCTTTGTGGATATTTGGCATTAAAGTCGCTGTCTACAATGAATCTTCCTCCCAAGCTTTCAAATAAGTCGTCAAAATTGTCTTTGGAGAAGTTTTGTTTAAGATGATAATATACAACAGACGGTGTGAATGGATTCTGCCAATCTTCTATCGCCACATTCCTTGCTTGGAGGTATTCCACTTCAAACGATGAGAGTTCATAGTGTTTCACAATGGATTTGATGATGATTGCAGAGTTTCTATGGACTCTTCCACTACAATGTTGTGTGCACTAAACTTTATATTCATGTATTTTTAGAAAATTTTTATTAGTGAAATGCGTTTCAGAAATAAATACTACTTGTATATATTAGTTATTTAAAGAGAATTTTAGTTCATTTTTATGCTGGACTAGACCATTGGCGTTCTAGAGAGATATATGCAATATTTTGATATATTAGATATTAATTTATTTATGACAACTGTTAGTAATGACAGTAGGTTATCCATTTGCTTCGTTTTTTAATTAGTTTTTCCAGTCTGTAATAGTTATCAGTGTTTTTAGAACAGGGAGTACTATTTTGTACCGTAGAATCATGTATCGCTTCATTGTTTTGGTTTTTACGGACCGTGGGTGGTTGGTTGCATCCACAATTTTAAGTTTGGGGAATCTTTTATTATATAATTCCTTGCAAGTTACATATTTCACAGGAGTTTTAGTTGATTTATTGCACTGTGCTGTTGAGCGAGGCTTAGAGTATTTAACAGAATAATATACACGATTACAGTTCTCTTTTGACAATAGAATTCATTAAGTTGATTATATTGTAAACTTCCTTGTTATTAACTTTCTATTTTAAATTAATATAAAATAGAAATAGAAGATTTTTTGTAATGCTGTGTCTAATGTTACTGACATTAATTACTTCGTAACCAAGTTCGAAAATTTAGTTTTTAGTTTGTCTTAGTTTACCGAGTGATTAATGTTGCGAAGAACAATACAGAATTCTCTCTCTTATTTTAATTGGAATGTGTGGACGTTTACGTTCAGCATTCTTAAATACTTAGTTACTTTTTTATATGCATCAGGATTTGTCGGAAGAATTTTGATGTGATTGTTATTGATTTTTAACTTATATTCATTCCTGTTTAGGATTTTCTCCAAGTTTGTCATTATTTAAATGTTAATAATATCGTCGAAGAATATTAGTGGAGGAATCGGTTCTTTGGTCGGATTCCGATTTGTTGTCGCTTCAATAACATCAGTAGTAACAAAGCTTGTCGACGATATGTTTATCGCTGGGTTTATGACTCGATCTCCTTCTAGACTACATTTCTTATTGTTGTTATTGTCACATCTTGTCTTCGGCGACGATTCAGCGAACTACCACGGTGAAGGGAAACTGTGGCGATTTAGATTTGAACCGCTAGTAAATGGAGATCTTTGTTAAATCATTATCGATCTACATTTCCGAGTTCGAAAAATCTAGTGAAAGGGCACTATATTGAAATTGGGTCAGAAACGCAATTTTTTACCAGATTTATTTATGTTACATTATATTGGATTTTGACAAATGTAAACTCAGGTTTGTAACAGAAAGTTTGAAGAGCACAATAACACACGTCAGCACGCTACAGCAGCTAGGTGTCTACTCTAAAGTGAAATTTAGTTGAAATTAAATGTGAAATATATTTATAAATAATAAACAATGGCAAAAAAGCTCGGATATGTGTATACTTATTTTTCCTCCAGAATCACCAGAAAAAGTTTTAAAAAAATTGATGACCCCATAAATACGACTTGTGAGTTCTAATCTGTCACTGGGACGTTAAAAGAAGGTTTTAAATTTATCCTCTTTACTAGCCTAAGTAACGATTAAGTGTCCTTTTTCATTTCTCATTTGCGAAAGAAAGAAAAGATACAACTTGGCTCATATCGTACGTTAGATACAAAATTTCCCTACCACCTACGAACCTTATTTCAACGGTTTAGCTTTAGACTTGATCAAGACGAGCAATATTGTGACACACGATTGCGGACTTCATTGTTTTTCAGTTGAAAATAACAAAGACATACGTACTATTGTACAGTAAAGAATAGCCCCGTTTGCATTGGTCCATATCGTTGTTACTTTCTGTACTTCTGGCAAAGTCAGAATAGAATTTTTAATTTAGTCGCTGCGTTATATAAAAAATTTAATGATAAAATTCAACAATTTATGAAGTTGTGTATCGCGGGCATACTTGTTATACTATCATTACACATGTAAGAAATTATACTTTTATTAAAAAATATTGATTACTAACTTTAGAATAAAGAGATACAAGTATAGCCAAAGTTATCGCAAAATCGTTAAAATTTTAACTTAAATTACGGCACAGATTCCTACTGTCCAATCACGCTGAAATTTGGCACAGATCATTTTCTCGCCAAGAGTCATAATTTACGAGGGTGCGACAAAAAAAATATCGAAAAGTGAAAAATAAGTACCATACTACTCTGTACTGTCAAGAATATTCAATTGATGCCAAAATTGCACGACTTTTTTTTATCGAAGTCGAAGAAGGCATAGATAACAAAAATTACGCAATAATAAATTAAAATGAGATTTGGTTTGTCCGTAAAAAGCAAACAATGAGCGAGAAAAGGCTTTTTGAACAGTGACATAGAAGTGTAGTACGCCACAGCATATATCACACGTCACGACATATGTGTCTTCGTTGTTTTCAATTCGAAAAATAAAGAAAACCACACGATTGTACGGTAAAAGTGGCACGTTTGCGGTGGACCTTATTTCTCGAGTCCGTGTAATATATTATAAAAATAAACAATTGATTACCCCGTAGTAAAAGAACAACAAGCGATTAATTACAAAGTCATCACTAGAATTAAGTAGAAAATTCCAATAAATGTACATCATTGCCAGCAAGGAGAGAAAAAAATAAAATAAAACTGATAGAGAAAAAATATTAGGACTCGTAACAATCTCACATAGGTAATGAATAATTATGCATTACACTTATGATAATTGTCGGAACGTAGGTATACTACTTACTAATATGAATAATCGCGACATCTTTCATTCTATGTATACTTTTGTCTACGGCGTATTGCGTGTGGGTCGTGTGCGAGCTAGAGAGCTCTCTTATACTGTGTACTTCGTGCGAATCAGAAATACAAACAGATCAATTGAACAAAATCAACTATCGGACTTCCAGTTTACTATACATAAAACTCAACAATAATATGGTCGATCGGAGATGATGAAAACGTAATTAAAGCAAAAATAATTTTCGCAGTAGCGGGAACGTGTGAAAAAGCTATTTCTTTCGCATTCTGTCCAGCGAGACGTTAAACACTCGTTACGTGGCAATGTCTTAAAACGAAAAAATGCTGGAGTCTCAAAAATAGTATAGTCTCTTTTAGCGATACGTTTATCCTTAAACTCGTTCTGCGGTATGCTACGCCATCGCTAAACAGGCCTGTTTTTGCTCTTTATTTGTTTCTCACGAATAAAGTAGATCTCAATAGCATTTTTGGCATTAATTAAACGTGTTTCATGTAAGTGGAAAAGTAAATTTGACATCAATCAATTGCAGTGGCCATCTCGACTACCTTACGCTGATCTTATAGAAAATGTTTAAACATATATAGAAGGCTAGTATTCACAGTAAAATGATTGTTGATTATTTAGAAGTTTGGGCTACTCACCGATTTTGATTACATGTAGATGTACTTTTGCATATATATGATTTGTCTTAGTTTCCAAGATATTCGCAAAATACAGGGTACGTTTAAAAAGCTTCCAGACTTTGATTGTAGAGTGCGTTGGTTGAGTAGTAAAGGCATGAAAATCACAGCATTATTTAGCTATATGCGTGCCAAATTTTGTAACAATCGGTCACATAGTTGTGGAGTAATTAATAGTTTTATAAATTCCGATTTTAAGTTTTGGCGATTCTTAGAAATGAGTGATTTTCGCGAACGAAGTGTTGGTGGTATAATTGTGCTCTGATATATCGATAGGGCTAAAGAATAGTTTAAGAAAAGAATTATAGGCGTTAATGAGAGAGAGAGTGGGGGAAATGGGCAAACGAACGACGGACGAACGCATGGAGAATGAGTGGGAAAACTTTCGTGTGCAATATAGAAGTTTTCGGTTTTATTTTTCTTTTATTTTAATAACTAGATCATAAGCATTATTAATAAAATAAGTAAAACAGAGTAGAACTTGTTCTACTAAAACAGTGGAAAAAACAGCTTATGAGATGCGAAATGGTAGAAGACCTCAATTAAAACATCTACAAATATTTGGAGCTAAAGCATTTGTTAAGAAAATGGGACAACAAAGGGAATTGGAAAAGAAAATATGATGTATATAGGTTGGTTGCTTATGGACTGAATGTTTATCGGTTTTAGAATGAGAGTAAGAGAAAGATAATAATGTCGAAGGATGCAATTTTTGAAAACTAGAATTTTAGAAATGAAAAGAGGGAAAAAGAAGAAACTACAGGTATGCTTGAAAAGCAGAATGTGAATGTGGAAGTAGAAATGGAATAAAAAGGAAGGGAAATCACAGATACGAAGGAAACGGAAACGGAGAGTGAGAAAAATGAAGTAAAAGTATCTCCTGAAAGATATAGTGCATATGCTGCTTTAACCTATAAGGAAGTCACAAAGGGAAAGAATAAGCTTGAATGGCTGAAAGCGATAAAGGAAAAGGAATCACTTGAAGAGAATCGAACATGGGAAATAATCGACAGAGCGAAAGTAAAAGGTAAGAGAATTCTAATTAATAAGTGGGTTTGTTCTGTCAAGGAAGATGGACGATACAAAGCACGGTTTGTTATAAGAGGGTGTGAGCAACGTGAGAATAGCTTTGATTATGGGAAACTATATAGCCCGGTGGTTAATGGCAGTTCACTTAAGATGGTGATAGTTTTGGCAGTATCCAGAGGACACCAGATTGCTAAATTCGATGTGACGTCAGTCTCGCTTAAACAGCTGATCTAATCGAACGTGTTTACGGCAAGCGATTTCTAAGTGTGATTGTGTGTGTTCATTGTGCCTCATCAGGTGTGCCAGTAAGTGCGTGTAATTTGCTAAACTTGCCTGCTGGCTAGATCAACAAGAGAAATGGCAGAAACAAACAAAATCCAATTTAAAATTGTTAAAGACAATAGTAAATTTATCGTATGCAATAATGATAAATACAACGATAAAAGGGGTGTTACCGATCAATCGAGTGACGAGCGGGAAAATAACACTAACAAGAAACGTAAAATAATACCATATAATACACCTGGGGACAGCTTGGATATGCGGTGGAACAAATGGTTAACCGATATACCCCTTTCCAATGTATTTAGTATACTAACGCAGGATACCGATGAAATGACAGAACCAATGGATATTACTGTACCAAAAGCAGTTACATCTAGACCTCCTCCCATTCATATCGAAGCTGAAATTATTGAACCCCTAAGCGAACTTTAAAAAAAAAAACAGTAGATAATAACTGTATATTAAAACAATTAAAAGATAATCGTGTCAAAGTCCAAACAAATACAACGGAAATACGTAGTAGGATTATGCTAACCCTGAAAGAGGAGAACGCAAACTTCTATACATACCAACTGAAGAAAGACAGAAGATATAAGGCGGTTTTGCGAGGTATATATCCCAAAACAAATACTAATGACATTATCAGCGAACTGAAAGACATCGGACACCAGGTAAGACAGATTAACAATACAGTCAAACACGATATCAAACAATCGTTATCGCTTTTTTTTTTTTGTTGAATTTGAACCTAATGAGAACAATAAGGATATATACAAGATTAACAAACTCCTTAATACCATCATTACATTCAAATCACCGAAAACCAAAATAAATATACCGCAATGCATACATTGTCAACCCTACAGTCATACAGAATTAAGGTTGAATGACGGCCATACGATCAAAGTTTCATAAAGAATTACTGCTTTAAAAATCCTGCATGTGTAAAATGTGCTGGCATGCACCTCACCTCAAACTGCCCAACATCCGGTAAAATAGACGAAGTAAAATGTTTCTGTTAAAAGAATACCTCTGTATTCTATTGATGGTGACATCTACATGCACAGGAAAGAATGAAAAAAGAAACAAAAGAAAATCTAGACTGTAATATGGCGAGTATGAATGTGGCCATATATATATATATGTAGTATATATATATATATATATATATATATATATATATATATATATATATATATATATATACTACATATATATATATATATATGTAGGGATGAGTTTTGCGCGAGCGAATCGCGTGAAGTTTCAATTGAGTGAGCAACTGTTTCGGTAAATCGATAGCCCATCGAAGCCCAGCTACGGAAAACAAAAGATGAGTTTTAATGTAACCAGCGACTGATACGGACGTGAGTCGACCGGTATCGGGAAAAGTTAGAAAGAGTTTTTGAGAAAACTTTCCCCTTTGTACGCGTCGTGAGCTTACGCAGACCCTATATTTCCATCGGTAATCCAGAGGGAATATATTATTACATCAGAGGAATAGGCATATTTTTCTCTACATATATATAATATATATCCTCTACATATATATTCCTCTACAAATTTTGGGGGCTCGTCCGGGATTGCGCGAGGCACCAAGAGATTTTGCGACGAAAAAGGGTAAAAAGAGACTATAAAAGCGGTTTTTGTGTGTTTCGAGAACATTCAGCGGACGTTTGCGAGTCGGTCAGGGGCGGCCGGGAGAAAACAAAAAAAAAAGTAGTGTGCATGTCGTAAAAGAAATAAAGCGATGAAAGATTTAAATAAATATACGGTCGCGTCGTTAAAAGAACTCTTAGCGGCACACGGTCTATTGACAATGGACACGAAAGCCGAACTTATGACGCGAGTGCAAGAAGCCGATCCAGAGGGAACGTGGCTGATAAACGAGTGTAGTGATGCGGGGGATGACGTTGGAGCTTCGTATGCGGGTGGTGCAGCGTGTACATTATCGGCAACGAATCAACAACAACGTGAAATCGAACTGTGTAGAAGGGAGAAGCAGTTAGCCGAGCAGGAGTTAGCAGTAGCGCGTCTCGAGATCGACACCGCGCGAAGGATGCTTGATCTTGAGGCTACAACGAGAAGTAATCCACAATGGCGGGCGACACGCGGCAGTGCGTACCATCGAAGAACTGATGTCCGTGACGGCGTGCAAACTACCGCAGCGAACAACGACGATGACAACCATTCGATGCAGCGACGACCGCCGAAAGTCAACGTAACGACGATTGCTGATTTACTCGGCGAGTTTGATGGAAAATCAGGCGGCTTTGAGACGTGGGAAAGGCAGATTAGATTGCTTAAAACCACGTACCAACTCAATGACGATATCGCACGCGTACTTATGGGAATGCGGCCAAAGGGCAAGGCGTTCGAGTGGTTGCATTCTAAACCGGAGTACATCACGACAGCGTTTGACGAACTTCTTGGCGAATTGCGAGCGACCTTCCATCGTCGACAGAGCCAGTTAGCATCGAGGAGGAAGTTCGAACAGCGCATATGGAAACGAGGTGAGACGTTCCATGAATACTATCGTGAAAAAATAATTTTGGCTAATGCAATACCAATCCACTATGACGAGGTACTCGAATATCTAATCGACGGGATACCTGACGAGACGTTGCGCAATCAGGCGCGCAACCAACGCCTATCATCGATGGAGGAGCTGTTAGAAGCCTTCGAGGAGGTGACCTTTCGCGACCAAAGAACTAACATACCAGCGACAACGAGACGGGAGGGGCGGGCCAGCACCTACAACAGGGAGCCGCACCCGGATGCGCGGTATAATTGCGGTGAACGTTACCACATCGATGCGAATTGTCCGACGAAAGAACGCGGCGTGAAATGTTTTGACTGCCAACAACGCGGACATGTTGCATCGAAGTGTCCGAAAAAAGCGGAAGTGAGCAAGCCAAGTTGTTCTATTACGGAATTCGCGAGTAAGAAATACATAAAAAAAATCGGGCCAAGCGGTCGTGAAATAGAAGCGGTGATCGATTCAGCCAGCAACATTAGTCTAATAAGCGCGAGCGAATATATCAAACTCGGATGTCCACCGTTCTTATTCGGCGAACTATCTTTTAACGGTATTGTGGTATCGGATTTTCCGTGTCCGCTTGGGCCTGTTTCGAGCGCAGGCCTAAACGAGATAGCGTGTGCGGACAGATCTGGGTTAGGATAAACCCCCTTTACAGGGGATCTTGCGAGACGACCGAGCGTGAGAATGCATGAGGATGAAAGGGAATACTTGTGGTTCGGAGAAAGTGAAGAGTATTTGGAAGAGACGAACGATTAAAATGGCCGAACGTGACCGAATGTCTGAAGTGAGTGAGGCTGAGGATTGAAATGAAAGAGAATGAATGGGCGTGGCTATATAGAGTGCGAGAGGAACGTTTGACACAGTACAGTACGTCCACAGGACGTCGACAGTATGTCACAGACAGTATAAGACGGTATGACGTAGTATGACACGGAGAGTATGTCGCGGATGGTATGAGTAAAAAGACGTAATAAGACGATACAGTTAGAAAGACGCACCAAGACGAAAGACCAGTAAAAGACATAAGCGATAAAGACGATAAAGACGCGTGCCGAGGGCAACAAGACGATAAGCTTAGTCATATACGCGGTCGATCTACCTTTAGTGAAAAGCGAAACTAATCACCAACCCCACGTCTAATACTAATAATACTGTAACTTATAATATTCTTAAATATACATCAATACACCGCACGAGTACAACAGTTATTTGAGGGCTCGTACGGGGATCAGTAACTCAGATCACTTGTCTAGGGATCCGAAGTAGAAGAAAACAACAGTATTGGTTCGGAAAATAATGCGACGTTGGGAGAATTTGAGACCGCGATCGCGATAGACGGACATTCCTATCGAATCCGTGTTCGTGTTGTCCCTGACGTTACGATGCGGCACAAGCTCCTCATTGGGGCGAACTTCTTAAAGAAAACCGAAGTAAACCTGCGAGGCAAAGATGTTACAATTCGACCATTGTCGACGACAACCGCGATGTGCAAAGGCAGCGATAATGCGACCGCGTCGGAAGTTTTTCAAATCGACGTATCGTGTAACACGACAAGCGTAGTAGACGTTTCATATATTACCAATCCAAAGCAACGCGCGGTAGTGAATGAACTCGCGAATGACCACAAACCGAAGAAGACGTCTAAACTAGACACGACGATGAAATTAGTACTGTCGGACGATGAGCCTGTGTATCAATCTGCAAGACGTCTATCGGCTCATGAGAAAGACATAGTCGATGCGCAGATTGACGAATGGATCAGCGACGGGATCGTTCAGCCGTCTACATCCGACAACGCTAGTCCGATAGTACTTGTACGAAAACGCGACAATTCATATAGACTATGCGTAGATTATCGACGGTTAAACAAAAAGATCATAAAGGATAGATATCCGCTACCTTTGATCAAGTACCAACTTGACCTGCTGCAAGGCGCGCGCGTTTTCAGCACGCTGGATTTAAAGAACGGTTTCTTCCACGTGAGAATGGACCAGGCGAGTCGAAAATACACGGCCTTTATCGTTCCAAACGGCCACTACGAATTTTTGCGTGTTCCTTTTTGACTTTTCAATTCCCCGGCTGTTTTTCAGCGTTTCGTGAACGTTGTGTTCCGAGACTTGATCCGAGAGCGCGTTGTGTTGGCCTATATGGACGACTTAATTATCCTATCCGATAACATCGAAAGCGGAATTGCAATTTTGAAAAGGGTTTTGGAGACGGCGAGTGAGGCAGGCTTAATAATTAATTGGGGAAAATGCTACCTACTCCAGACAAGCGTTGAATTTCTCGGTCGTATCATTTGTGACGGTCGCGTGCGTCCCTCGGAGCGTAAAACCAACGCACTGCGAGCGTTTCCTGAACCGAAAAATGTTAAAGAAATTCAAAGCTTTCTTGGTCTTACGGAATACATCCGGAAATTTGTATCTGGATATTCATTGTTAGCGCGCCCACTGACGAATCTGCTGCGAACGAATGTTAAATACCGATTTGACACAGCTGAAAAAGAGGCGTTTGAACGCCTCAAGCGTGCGCTATGCGAAAAACCTGTTCTTAATTTATATCTAGTCGGTGCGGAAACAGAGCACCATACGGATGCATCTGCGATGGGATACGGTGCGATTCTGCTACAGAAAAATTCTGGAGATCAACGTTTTCACCCAGTGTACTATTCCAGTGGGAAAACGACTTCGTGTGAAGCGAACTACAGCAGCTACGAACTCGAAGTCCTTGCAATAGTAAAGGCGTTAAAGAGATTCCGTGCGTAACTCTTAGGCACTAGGTTCACGATAGTTACCGATTGTCGCGCGTTTACACTTACAATGAGCAAAAAAGATCTGTGTGTGCGTGTTGCGCGATGGGCGTTGTTGTTGGAAGAGTTCGACTATCGTATCGAACACCGGCCCGGAAAGAATATGACTCACGTCGACGCATTAAGTCGAAACCCACTCCCCGTATGTTTCGCAATTGACGAATGCGATGCGGGCTTAACATATCGTCTACGAAAAGCGCAAGAAGAAAACGACAGTATTAAGAAACTACGACATCTGATACAACAGGACAAAACTCAAGACTACGTGACGAGGGGAGACCTTCTCTGCAAAGAGTCCGACGGTGACATTCAGCTGATTGTGTCACGAAGAATGTACACTCAAATTATTCGGCAAGCGCACGAGCGAGGACATTTCTCTGTTGGCAAAACTGAAACTCTGGTGCGTAGAGATTTTTGGATCCCGAATCTTCGGGAGCGGGTGAGAAAAGTAATTCGAAACTGTGCGACGTGTATCCTTGCTGAGCGGAAACAGGGAAAGCAGGAAGGTTTGCTGAATCCGATCGAGAAAGGAAGCATTCCTCTCGATACACTACATGTCGACTGCCTGGGACCACTACCCTCGACAAAGAAATCATATGATCATATCGTAGCGGTGGTTGATGCTTTCTCGAAGTTTACGTGGCTGTATACCACCAAATCAACGAGTACAGCGGACGTTCTAACAAGGCTGCGGAAACAGGCGATCGTTTTCTGCAACCCACGACGGATTGTGTCTGACGGAGGAACAGCATTCACATCGAGTGAATATGCACAATACTGCCAAAACGTGGGTATCCAACATTGTTTGACGACAACGGGCGTTCCAAGGGGTAACGGGCAAGTCGAACGACTCAATCGAACGTTAATCTCGCTACTAACGAAGCTAAGTGCACCGAAACCTTCTAAATGGTATCGACACCTAGAGACCGCTCAACAGTGCCTCAGCACGACGACGCATAGAAGCATTGGTACCTCTCCTTTCAATCTGTTATTCGGGATACACCCAAGACTAAAAGAATATCCGGATGTAAAGGACTTACTTGAGAAGGAATGGGTGATGACGTTCCAGGATGATCGATGCGAACTGCGAGCTCGAGCGAGTGAAGACATTGAAAATATTCAACAAGAAAACAAACGGACATTCGACAAAAATCGACGAGCGGGTAGAGCTTATTGCGAGGGCGAACTGGTCGCTATTAACATATTGCGTACGGATCACGAGATATCTCGTTGTCGTGTTTTATTTCGATTCAATCGGCAACGTAAACAAGCAACGGCAAATATTTTTGTTACGTTACCAGGATAACAAAGCCTCTCCCATTCTTAAGACAAATGATGAGGGAAATAATGGAATGTTGACATTCAGAGCATGTAGAAATGGTCATTATAGCCAGTACATCAGTAGATCTGTACCATCGTCGTACGTGCCGTATCTTATAAAGTGTTCTTTTATTGTACGTCGTGGAATTTCAAACTTTACGTTTAAATTTGGTAAGGCAACCGTTTTTAAAGAATCGTCTATATTTTCAATCTGTTACTGATAGATTATAACAAAAATTAATTTTACGAAACAGGTCCTAATAAGTCTGTAAACGCAGCAAAGTGACAGATATATGTAATAAAAACGAAACTGAAAGTGAATTGATGTATGACGATTTATCGGATGGACGAAACGACACATGCGACGAAAATGAATTCAGTGATAACAGCAACATTTTTCGATTGAGTGATGTGATTAGACGTAGAACAAGTTTGCGTAAAAAATATAATGTTTCAAGCGAAAGTGAAGATTCGAAGATGGAGGCTGATGAGCCTATAATCGAAGAATGGACGAATGAGGATACTTTTACAAATCTGGAACCTTTTGAACGAATATGTGGTACGTCAATATCATTACGAAACAATTGCAGCGTGAAGGAAGCTGTTGATTGTATATTTGGCAATGAATTTTTCCAAATTATTTCTGAAGCAACAAATCGCTATCACTTTCAAAATGTACATAAATATAAGGCTTCTCCTAAGCAAGGAAAATGGAGAAATGTCTCAAGTTCCAAAATGAAAAATTTGTTCGGAATATTTATTTTGATGGGACAAATACGAAAGGAAAACATCTTTATATGGACAATTATTATAATACTTTGAACATTGCTGAAGTTTTATTACAAAATAAAATGCGAATATGTGGCACAATACGTGCCAATAGATTGCCGAGGTGTTTAAAAACAAAATCGTTAAATTTAAAAAAAAGGGAGAGTATTTTCAAACGAGAAGGTGATATTTTGCTGCAAATTTGGAAAGATAAGAGAGAGGTTCGAATGATTTCGACAATTCATAAATTTGATACGGTTGAATATACGGGAAAATATAAAACCATGCAGAAACCGAAATGCATTGTAGATTATAATTTAAACATGAACGGTGTCGATCTTGCTGATCAATATCTATCATACTACTCGATATTGCGAAAAACAATTAAATGGTCAAAAAGGTAGTATTATATCTCGTCAACTGCGGACTGTTCAATGCATTCAAGATCTATAATTCCTGTAATAATGGAAAAATGAAATATAAAGATTTTCTACTCGCTGTGATGAAATTATGGACGTCGGGAAAAAAATCAACGGATACATTAATGGACATAGAACAAAGTGTTTCAAATACAACCAATTATCTACACATTGATCCACCGTGTAGACTCTCTGGTAATATGAAAGAGCATATACTGGAACCAATAACGAGTACAGGCAAGAAGAAGTTCCTAACCGAACAATATAAAGTTTGTTCGTCCAATAAAAAAAGGAGCGAAACAAGATATTGTTGCAAATTATGTCGAAAAGCATTGCACAAAGGAGTATGCTTTACCAAATATCATACTCTAAAGAATTATCCAAATTTGTGAAATAAATAATGGTTAAAATGTAAAAAATCTGATAAAATAAATAGGTGTGTAAACTATATATATAGTAATATTTAAGAATAATATATGTGAATATAATACCAAATACAAATTAGAATTGTACGTATCCGCTTTCTATTGCTCGCAAAGCATGCTTCTACAGCGTTTGAAAATGTGCGGGTTTTGAGCGCGCAGAGCGCCGTACGCAATCTATTAAGCGAACCCAGAGAGGACTTGGTCTTAAAGTATCGCACAAGTATTTTGGGCCATACGAGGTCATTCGTATTCTGCGTAACCAGCGATACCAGGTGCGCAAAGTTGGCGCCGGAGAGGGGTCCCAAGAGGCTTCAACCGCGGTTGAATATATGAAGTCGTGGACTGACAGCGGAGGTGACGAATTTTCGGACGAGGACGAAGACGACGATGTCGGCGGCATTCGAGGGCGAAGGTCAACGCAGGATGGCCGAATGTAGGGACGAGTTTTGCGCGAGCGAATCGCGTGAAGTTTCGATCGAGTGAGCGACTGTTTCGGTAAATCGATAGCTCATTGAAACCCTGTGCGAAAGACAAAAGATGAGTTGTAATGTAACCAGCGACCGAGACGGACGTGAGTCGATCGGTATCGAGAAAAAATTTAAAAAGAGTTTTCGAGAAAACGTGCGTGTGTTCCGCGGTGCGAGCGGGTTTGTCTTTTCCTTTTGTACGCCTCATGAGCTTGCGCAGACCCTATATTTCCATCTGTAATCCACAGCGAATATATTATTATAATAGAGGAATAGGCATATTTTCCTATACATATATTTTACTCTACATATGTATATATGTAAGGAAAGCACCCTCAGTTATAGTGAAGTTAGCGTCGATAAGTGAGATCTCGATTGGTAGGAAGACAAGTGAATGAGTAGACATGTGGCGGGAGTGAGAGAAGATAAGATAAAGTGTAAAGCATAGAGACATGTGAGAAAAGTTATCAGCATGGGATAACTTTGGGATAATATATATATATATATATATATGCTGTCTTATTTCGTCTGCAGGTTCTTGGTGGAAAATGGGTTGAATTGTTTCTATAATAACAAAGAAACAACATTCAATGTTATTATTCACACCGTTATTTTCCTGATAACTTTTATATATAACTATTATGCATATTTTCTTTTATGGTAGAAAAGCGTGGTCCGAGAGATAAAATAGTGGTTGAAACAATACAGTGGAATTCGAAGTTTCTGAAAATTACGTTGTACAAAAATCTCGAAAGTTGAGATAGGGAGGAGATGAATATAAAGACATTAAATTACATATACAGTGCTATACCTAATAAAAAATTGAAATACGTGGGTGATATGAAATCAGCATTTGAGATCGTACAAAAATTTGAAACAATTGACAACTCTCTAGATAGTTTGTCGAAATAATCTTCAAACGATGAAGTTGAAAAATTATGAAGATGTTATTATTTTCTTTGACGAATTTGAAAAAGCTGTATAAGCTATAAATGATTTGAAAGGAGCAGGTGCAAGGGTGACTTAAAACGAAAAACTTAACTATACGTTAAAGGCCTTACCAAAATCTTACAGTCACATTGGGGATGTAATAGATGTGCTCCCGGAACGAGAGATGGCAGTTGAATACTTAAAAAGTAAAATTAAGTTAAAAGCAATGGAAGATAAAACAAAAACTGAAAAACTTGAAGAAACACAAATCAAGTAAAATGCATTTGTGACAAAGAAGATAACATACACAAAAAATAAAGTATAACCTGCTTTAATCGTGCGTGGAAAGACAGGACACTTTCGCAGTGAATGTTATCAAGGGCAATCAAGTGGAAACAGGGGTTTCCAAAGAAGAGGACAAGTGCCCCGAGAGAGAAGCAGAGGGTACAACAAGCGTGGACATCAACAATGTTATGGATCAAACTACCAGGAAACACGAAACAGGTAAATGACAAGCAAGGAAGTGAGACCCAAGAGAGCAATTGTTTTAATATGGAAGAGGAAAATGAGAGTCCAGGTAATAAAAACGTTTCACTTAAAGACAATGTTATATGGTTGCTTGATAGTGACTGCGCAAACCATATTACAAATAATGATGAATATTTTTATAAGAGCGACACATTAAAGCAACCTGTAAATGTAAAGGTGGGCGATGAACGTGTACTCGGAGAAATAAAAATAAGAAATATAAGAGCAATATTTAAAGTTTATAGTAGGGAATCCATAACAACATTATTAAATGTATTCTATGTACAAAGTATGAATGCAAATCTAATAAGCTATACTAAGATAGCTTATTGAATAATAACCAAATTGTGTCAATAAATAATGGTACAAAAATATATAATGAATATAATGAAATTATAACTGTAACGTTTAAAGAAGGAAACTTATTGCAGATGAAGAGCCACATTATAAGAACATTTGGAGATGTACACGCTAACCTATCGAGAAGAATTGAAAGAAAACTAAACAAAGTAGATAGGTGGCATCGAATATTAGGCCATATAAATATCAATTACTTGAACACATTATGCAAAAATAAACTCCTGAAGGGTATATCAAAGGAGTTACAGACTGAAGTGGTAAACTGCAAAATATTTGTAGAAAATAAGATGCACAACCTACCATTTAAGAACAATAGAACAAAGGCAAAAGACATTCTAGAAATAGTCCATACGGATATAAATGGTCCCCATTTAACTGGTGGCTACAAGGGAGAGAGATATTTTATTACGTTTATTGATGACTATAGTAGACCATCTAAAGTATATTGTATAAAATCAACGAATGAGGTGTACGATTGTTTTACTAAGTGTATAAACACAGTGAAGAACTTAATCGGGAAGAAAATAAAGAAAATCAGATGTGATAATGGAAGAAAATATTTAAACTCAGGAATATATGGTCCAGTAAGAATGAAGAGGTTCTAAATTAATACATGCCTTTCTTATGTACACCAATTAAACAAAACGACGGAAAGATTTAATCAATCGATAATGGACATGGCGAGATGCCTACTAGCAGAAACTGGGATAAATAGACTTTTTGGCCGGAGTGTATTATGGCAGCAGCTTATCTAACAAATAGGACATTGGCCAATATTAAGGCCGCGCGAACACCATATGAAATATTCTTTGAAGAAAGACAAATCGAAAGACGAATCATTTACAAATATATGGAAGCCGAGTGTTTATACGGATGCCGGACGAGAGGCGCCACTCAAAATGGGATAAAAAAGCAGAATTGAGAATTCTGGTTGGCTATGCTGAAGTTGATTATAGGACACTAATAAATAACCGAGTGATTGTTGCGAGGCATATTGATATTATCGAAGACGATATAAAATGTATCGGTTTCAGTGAAGATAAAGGAGAAAATGATATAGATGAAATAATCATAGAAAGTGGTAAGACCGAGAACGAAGAGGAGGAAAAAGAAGGAAGGGACAGAGAAGGAATCATCGGGGAAGAATTACAACCGAGGGGAATCAAGAAATAAACAAAATCACCTACCAGGTACCACGGAGGGTATATTTATGCAAACTATTGCGGTGTTAATTGCCAAGGTCTTATAAAGAAGCAATAACAAGTGAACGTGCTGATCTATGGAAACGAGCAATAAAAAGGGAACTAAACAGCCTAGAGGAAAATAAAACTTGGAAGCTTGTCAATGAACCAGATAAAAGAGTATTAGATGTAAAATGGATATATACGATAAAATCTGATGGATCGCACAAGGCTAGACTAGTGGTAAAAGGGTACCAGAAAAAAGAAGAGATTCAGCACACATATTCACCAGTTTTTAAGACGCTGTAGCGGCACACGGTTGGCAATCGTAATAAATAACAGAAAAATCTGCAAGTCCCGAAAACGAATTTACGCATTTACGATTTTCACGTGCGCGGCAGACTTCGCAGCAAGAGAAATCCCGAATCTTGCACCCCAAAGACAGCGACAAGGAAGCCTTAGCCATCCAATGAATAGAGCGCTGAGAGAAGGAAATGAACCATGTACATCACTTCTCCGGGGACACATATAAACAGACTCAAGGTGAAACTTCACCAGTTGTTAGAAGACTCAATGTCCGAAACCGCCGTCGCGACTACCGCGAATCAGTAGTGTGAATAAAGTGCATCTTGAAAATAATCGGACTCTTGACGTTGTAACCTTACCAACGTTACAACGCAAACGTTAAAATTATTATTATCACATTGCTGTAAGAGGGGAACCGAGATAGAGCAGATGGATGTAGAAACGGCTTTCCTAAATGAAACATTAACGTCGGAAATACATGTAAAACAGCCAGAAGGATTCGACAAGAATAACGATAAGGTATATAGATTATATAAATCTTTGTACGGTCTTAAAGAAATCCCTCGTACTTGGTACGAATGCTTTGATAAATATATGAATGAATTGGGATTTAATCGAAATGAAATTGATTATTGTTTATATTCGAAAGTAGACGATGATGATTTAATTTTCATTTGGCTCTTTCTCGATGACCTTATCGTATGTTGTAAAGATAAGAAAAAATTATAAATATTAAGACTAAACTAGCTATAAGATTTAAAATGCGAGATGTGAAAAAAATTAGTAACTACATAGGGATAGAGATTAAGTACGATTACTCAAATATAAATACAATCACTTTAAGTCAAGAGAATTATATAGAAAATTTGGCTGAAAAGTATGATATAAAACGGTCAAAACTTTACAAAACTCCAATGGATTAAATTAAAATTACAACTAGCAGGACGAGAAAATGAAAATGTAAAATATAGAAATTTCTTAGGTGCACTATTGCATATTAGCTCGGGAACAAGGCCAGATATTTCTTTCTGTGTGAATTACTTAAGCAGATTTCAAAACTGTTACAGTGACAGCCACTATAAGTGCGCTATCAGAATTTTAAAATATCTCTATTTAACGAAGGATTTGAAATTGGTATACAATAATAAAAATATTGGAAAAATATTAGATTGTTATGTAGACGCTAATTGGGCCGGAGACGTGGTAAACAGGAAGTCCACAACAGGTTGTATAATACGATTATTTGGATACATTATAGTTTGGAAGACGAAGAAACAAAGTAGCGTTACAAAGTCATCAACATTTGCGGAGTATGTAGCCCTGTCAGAAGTTGTGACAGAAGTAATTGCGATTCGTGGAATAATAAAAACGTTTGATATACATTTAACAAGTCCCGTAAAGATTTACGAGAACAATTTAGGTGCGGTACTAATTGCAAATAATGTAAACTACACAAAGAACTCAAAACATACCAAGGTACACGATCACTTGATTAATGAACATTTCATGAACAAAATCATTGACATAATAAAGACGTAAATAACATTGACATAATAAACTGTAAATAACATTGCTGATATATTATTTCTATAATTATGATATGTTAACTAAAGCATTAGATAAGACTAGATTTGTAAAGTTCAGAGATATGTTAAACATTATAAGCAAAGGTGTGTATATGAATACAGCTGTATGAGGAGGTGTTAAGAGAATACCTCTGCATTCTATTGATGATGACATCTGCATGCACAGGAAAAAATGGGGAAAAAACAAAAGAAGATTATAATATAGCGAGTGTGAGTGTGGCCACGTGCAATGAGTGAGATTCAAATATTATTACAATACGTATAAAATACACACATGTGTGTGTGTGTGTGTGTGCGCGCGCGCGCGCGCGTGTGTATTTTATACGTATTGTAATAATATATATATATATATATATATATATATATATATATATATATATATATATATATAACCTGCCAAAATCATCCCGCCAGTTACAAAGATTGTATAATAAGAAAACAATTACAACAAAAATTATATTCATATATATATATATATATATATATATATATATATATATATATATATAACCGTGATATATCTCTATAGATCTATCTCTCTGCTGTCCACACTATCAAAAATACTGGAAAAAAATAATACTAACAAGAATGAAAAAGATAAGTACAGAACAAAACCTAATATCGTCGCATCAGTTTGGATTCAGAAACAAACATGCAACAATAGAACAGATACACAGGCTTACAAATAAGATTACACATGCTCTCGAACACGAGCAACACTGCACGGTACTTTTTCTAGACATAGAAAAGACATATTATACAATTATACAATTACAAAGATTGTATAATAAGAAAACAATTACAACAAAAATTATACCCTACACTCTTCACCAGCTCAGACTAACATTCGGAATAGTATCACTAACAATACCCATAGTCACCCTACTCCACGAACAATATCCTACGCTAACATAACACGGAACAGAACGCCATCTCTTACAATACATGACGAATTGATATCAGAAACATCTGAAATTAAAAATCTATTGTTACAAACTGCAAGAAACACTGAATCCATCTCTACCATGATACTCGAAAAATCACAACTGTCAAAAGAAGAATCAAAACAAATCAACTTATTGATAGGAAATCAACTACTTACGAATGTGCTTACTAACAAATCAAAATAACAATGGACTATAAGTTAAAAATTGCTATTTGGAACGCGAACGGGCTACATCAAAGATTACCAGAATTAAAAACCTTTCCAAGTATCAGAAACCCATCTAACAGATAAAAACTATATGAAAATACCACTCTACAATATATATATACCACTAATCATCCAACTGGTAAGGCTCGTGGAACAGCAGTAATCATAAAAAATGACATCAAATATTTCTTCCAAAATACAATAGCGCACATGAACATACAAGTTACCTCAGTAACAAGCAACACAATACACTACAAATTTACACATTTACTGCCCCCCCCCCCCCCAAAAAAAAAACAGAAAATCTCTTTACACCAATTCACAAACTTCTTTGAAAGTCTGGGAAACACATTCATTCTTAGTGGTGATTATAACGTCAAGCATGCTTTACGGGATTCTAAAACAAACTCGCCCAGAGGAAAAACGCTAGAACAAACTATACGAATACTATCCCTGGATACTCTAACAACCAATGAATCAACCTATTGACCCGTTGCATAGGATAAATCACCAGACTTACTAGACTTTGGCGTAATCAAAGGGTTAAATAAAATTCACTTTCAAGTACACTCCTGCTTCGATCTCAGTTCAGATCATTCGCTGATTCTGCTAGACTTCATCAACCCGTATTCACTCAAGCTATGACAACATTATGCAACGATACCACAAACTGGGCGCACTTTAAAAACTACTTGGAAGACAATATTAAATACAAGATACCGTTAAAAACCTCTGAACAAATAGAATCAACTGCGATTAACTATACTAATCTTATTCAAGAGGCAGGATGGATGTCTACCAAACCAGCAAAATGTAAACGACAATTTAATACATATCCAGAACACATTATTCAAAAAATTAAGTTCAAACGTAAAATATACAAAAGCGCAAAAGCAAAAAACTTCCTTCAACGAAAAAAAGACTAAACGCAATCACCGAAGAAATAAAACAGCTAATATTGCAGCATTGCAATGATGAATTTTACTCATACATCCATACCCTCTCTTCCAACAAAGATACGAACTCTTCGTTATAGAAAGCCACCAAACGGTTTAAAATACCTATCACACTGTCCCATGCCATTGTCACGGGACCGTATCGGATCGCGGTATCTTAAACATAGTTTAAGGTCCTTTCCACTCGCGCACTTTAACTTACGACTTCGCGTAGAGAACTATTGATAATGATAATAGCTTAACTTATTCCTTACTCCGTAGAAATATGAGGTAATTAGCAAAGGTTACCGTCTATCGAACGTTTCCGTGAAAAGTATATCGACGTGATTATCTTTAAGAGTACGCGGCAGGTGACAGACAGCAATGTAGACTCATGTAGGCTGGCACAACGAATGATCTTTATTCAGCGGACGGTGGTTTATATACATAGTTTTGGTAATCGATGACCCTGGTGTTTGGGTTTTGGGTCTGTTTTATCGGAGTGCTTGATGGCCCTCACACCATCAAGTTTCGCTGAACACTTATACAATACCTTCCAACCTAATGACAATCACGTCAGCACAAATTTTACAGTTCTGAGAAATACTGATCACAATCAAGAAATTCCAAAAACAACCGTCAAGGAAGTTAAAAATCTTATCGGTGACATCTCAATTAAATAAACTCCCGAATTCGACCTAATTAATGGAAAAATCATCAAAGAACTTCCACCTAAAGCTGTCAGAATGTTAACCATAATATTTAATGCTATACCAAGAATCCAATACTTTCCCATTAATTGGAACATAGCACAAATTATCATGCTACATAAACCCGATAAAAATCTACAGCTGCCATCATCCTATAGATCTGTTTCTCTGCTGTCAACACTATCGAAAATACTGGAAAAGAATAATACTAACAAGAATGAAAAAGATAAGTACAGAACAAAACCTAATACCGTCGCATCGATTTGGATTCAGAAACAAACATGCAACAATAGAACAGATACACAGGCTTACAAATAAGATTACACATGCTCTCAAACGCGAGCAACACTGCACGGTACTTTTTCTAGACATAGAAAAGACATTTGACAAAGTCTAGCACGAAGGTCTACTACAAAAAATTGGTGAAAAATTTCTCAAGGCCTACTCATCAAATCCTACTTAAAGGAAAGAACCTTTTTCGTCAAATATCTAGACGAGTGTTCCGACATTTACGACATAGAAGCCGACTTCCCACAGGGTAGTATTTTGGGCCCCTTCTTGTACACATTATATACATCGTGGAATATGTATTCCAACCACGACTAAAACCGATACATTTACATTCGTAGACGACACAGCTATATTATCCGCCCACAGTGACCCAGCGGCAGCGTATGATAATTTACAACATACCACAAAATTAGAAGAATCGTTCCACTGATGGAAAATAAAAGTAAACACGGACAAGTGTTAAAGCACATTACTTTTACCTTAACCACTTGCACTGGCAAAAAATTCACCGACGCATGAACCAAAACGGTCCAGTGTAATTCGCTGAGAGGCGTCACACAGTGTTTGATGCCTCAGAGAAATCGGAAAAAGATTTATATTTTCTAAACTAATTTATTGTCGACCTTGGACTTTTTATAGTTTTTTGAAGGGAATACAGAGCATCGATTGATTATAAAATTATACAAATATAAATATTAAATTTATTTATTAATAATCATGCAACGTGTGGTATATCTGGAAATAGTCTGGAACATGTAATGGTACAAGGCATTTCTTACATTCCCATACAGTTTCACTTCGTTTTTTGTGTTTGGTACACACTCTACACCTTTGCTGTGGATTCTTTTTGGCATTTGTGCTTCCAACCGAGATCGTTCCACGGTTTTTATAATCGGGAATACACACAGCTTGTAATAGTTGCTCTGCCACATCTAAACGAAACTTCGGGAAGGAAAATTTCTTGCTTTTTGATATATCCATTTAAAGCAAAAGAATTCAAAGCGCAACATCCACTAAGTAAAAAAATATTTTTTTATAACTTTTTACATATTTTCTCATTAGAAAAAAAGAAGATAAGTAACTATCTTGTAAATCCACCCCATCCATGCCATCATTGTACTTGAAAACGATATTAGGTTTTGTCACAGGGTCGTTGTTGTTATTTTTCCACCTCTTTTTTTCTACTTCTTTCATCTCTACTTTCGAATGCTTTATGGACATTACGTATATATCTTTTTTGTCTTTTCATTTGGCAACTAAGATACCATTAGACGACCTTGAAATCACATCAGACCGTTTTAGTTTTTGCGCTGCTACTTCTTTGGGCATATTCTTTCTATTGCACCTCACTGTTCCTATGGCATTAGTTTTTATAGATTGTAACTTTGCAAATAGACTTGGTGATGAATACCAACTGTCGAGAAACAGAGTGTGTCCGTAACCAAATATTGTCGTGCACATAAACATCGTAACACTTTCTGATGCACTTGTGTCGGCATTTTTATTTACATCTTGACCTGTGTAAATCTTAAATTGAATGCAGTATCGCGACTTTGATTCGCACAGTTTATAAAATTTTACTCCAAAGCGGGCTCTTTTCGATGGGTTATACTGTTTATATGCCATACGACCTGTATATTTCATTAGTGATTCATCTAATGATAGATATTCCTCGGGAGTGTAAATACTCTTAAATTTTTCATTGAAATAATCAATTATACTTCTCAATTTCCATAAACGATCATTATTATTATCTCCAACATCGTTGTTACTAAAGTGTAAAAAGCGCGATAATTGGGAAAAATCTCCAAAATGGCATCATTTTTCGAAATATTGGAGTTTCGATTATCTTTCTTTTTAACCAATAAGATTGAGGACTGTTTTTCTTCACTTGCGACATCAAAATGCATAAAGCAAAATATGCTTTTATCTCATCAACATTCGTATCTCTCCAATTATCTTCATATTTTATTAATTTGTGAGTTTCATTTCGGAGTATATGGCTCGCGTAACGATTCGTTTCAGTTACAATAAGTTGCCAAAAGTCTTCCGTTAATATTTCCTCTATCGTTTGTAAAACTGTGACACTTTGCCCAAAAGGTATATTTATTTTTGAAATTCGTGAATATTTCCAGATTTTAGTTATATTTTCGGTATCTTTCCATACCCATTCATTAGGTACAACATTAATTTCACAATCTTCATTTATGTATTCTTCCTCGTCATCGGATAAAATTATTCGCCGGTTTCGAAGTGGAAAAACTATTTCATCGAAGTCACTATCACTATCACTATCACTACCATCATGTTTTCTTTTTCTATTTGTCGAAATAATATCGTTAACTTCACTTTTGCTTTCCATTTTAGAATATGGGTTAAATATTGATAACTGTACACTATGTAGTGCAATGATGATCGGTGCTCTGGCAACAATCCCACCTGACGTCCCACGAACGTCGTTTTTGTTTCTGTAACAATTGCATGACGACGTACATACCACGTCGTTGGCGATTCTGTGACAAACGCACTACGACGTGCGTAGCACGTCTTTCCAACGCAAGTGGTTAAAGAAAGGTACCATTCCGGATCTAAAACTTAACAATACTGCTGTACCACAAACCAAATCAGTTAAATACCTGGGACATCATTTGGACTCAAAATTAACATGGAAACAACACATACGTTCTAAAAGTGAGCAAATCCGTATCAAGAGGTGAAACGTGTACTGGTTTACATGCAAAAGATCCAAATTAAGTCTTGACAATAAACTTTTAATCTACAAAACAATTATAAAGCCTATCTGGACCTACAGCATCGAGATGTGGAGCCATGGCAGCCAAAAGCCACATTGCTAAAATTGAGTCATTACAATCTATAATTCTTAAAACAGTAACCAATGTTCCATGATATGTTCGAAACGACGATATTCGGAAGGACCTAAAAGTTAGAACAGTTTCTGACAAAATCACTAGTCGTTGCGGCAGCTATAAAAAAAGAATAGACAGTCATCCCAATGACCTAGCATAAAAACTATACAAAACTACTCTGCCTTGCGAAGTGCATAGGAAACACTCAAAGAATCTTCTATCTTAATGGCATCAAGCTTCAATAGATGTTATCCATAGGGATAACTTCTACGCGTTAATTAACCAAACCCGATTTCAATTTATCGAATGTCCTTGCTGGACAAATTGTGAAGACTCTTGGAAGAGAAAAAAAAAAAAACATTGATCAATTTTAGATTCAAACGTAGCGATTGTATACCATGTGTTTATTTTAAAGGATCCGGTAGTTCCAAACTAATTCTCGATTTAAACGTAGACGATACTTTATTGTTATAAAGATTCTCTAAAAAATCAATCGAATTCAGAATTTGATTTAAGAAATTTCTGACCGGTTAAAAATATTTTAGATATGAGAATAAATAAATTGAAGGATGGAATTAGTTTGGATCAAAGAGATTATATTGGAAAATTGTGTCAAAAGTACAGTATGGATGGTTGTTCGCCAGCAAGCACCCCTCTCGCAACTGGAAGCAAGCTTGGTAGAGGAATTGAGTGCGACGACCATCCATACAGAGAACTTGTAGGCTTTCTCAACTATCTCGCACTGTGCACTAACCGGATATTGTTCACGCACTATATTACCTGAGTAGATTCAACAATTGTCACGAGCAGGACTACTGGACTGTTACGAAACGCGTGCTGAGATACTTAACGGGGACTATAGATTATAAATTACGGTACAAAACAACGAACTTGAACATTGTAGGCCATGTCGATTCGGATTTGGGAACAGACGACTTAGATCGCCGCTCCTTTACTGGCTACGCTTTCCTAATGGGAGAAGGAGTGATAAGTTAGCAGAGTTCAAAACAGCCGACAGTAGCCTTTACCTACTCGCAAGGCTGATTATGTGGCCTCATTAGAAGCCTACAAAGAGGCCAAATTTCTGAAGAATCTTTTATGCAAATTAACAAGTATTCCTGCGTATACTTACATAACGACAATCAATCGGCGATCGCTTGGGCGAACTGACAAATTTCATATAATCAAGCTAAACATATAGATATTAAACACTATTTTGTTCGCGAAGTAATCGAATCATGTATTGTAAAGTTAAAGCACATTAGTACCGTGCTTTACGATACATGATACGCCATCATTTTTGCGTTATAACTAATTACTTCGACGACATGACGTCACTCTGTCGTCCTTATATATTTACATACCGCTCCGATTCACTCTCTCTCTCTCTCTCTCTCTCTCTCTCTCTCTCTCTCTCTCTCTCTCTCTCTCTCTCTCTCTCTCTCTCTCTCTCTCTCTCTCTCTCTCTCTCTCTCTCTCTCTCTCTCTCTCTGTGTGTGTGCGTGTATATCACTAAAAGTATCCGTCGTGTATTTCAATATTAAACCTAATTGTGCAAGACGTGTGCTGTTCTTTTTAACCAACACAAATCATTTTGTTTCTAAAAGTAGTGCCACAACGTTGTTTTTGAGACAAAAGTCTTGTCCCCGAATGCTGAAGACATTCCTCGCGTTTAATGTTTCCACTTTCGGCATGGCGCTCCATTCTACACGAGGGACTCCGCGACGAGGCCCGCCGTAACTAAAGGCTTACTCGTACCTATTCTGAAGTCAAACAAGGATATTATTGGTCAACGACGAAAAGTGACATTACAGATTATATTAAAACGTAACACTCGTATCAAATAAATAAAACTAATGTTATACCTACTAAGCAACCGATGAGATTACGACTACAGCGGAAAAACCGTTTCAGAGATTAGCTATTGATGCCGTAGGATCCTTACCTGTAACTGAACAAGGCAATCGATTTATCATCACAACGCAAGACGATTTAACAATATACTCATTCGCATTTGCAATTCCAGATCATGAAGCACAGACGAACGTTGAAAAATTACTTTTTGTATTCGTTTATTTCGGTATTTCTCAGACATTTCGGGCTGAATAATGTCTAGTATTTATGTAGAATATTTTTAAAGAAACGAATAACCTTTTCAAAATTTAACACATCTCAACATCTTATCATCTCCAAACAAACGAAGCCCTCGAAAGCTCGCATCTCACATTAAAGGATTACCTTAAACACCACGTAAATAAAGGGCAAACAGATTGGAATATCTATACCACTTTTGCAATCCTTAGCTATTAGGTTGTCCGGAAAGTCATTTCGTTTTTCAAAATGGAGAATATATAATTTAATAAAATGTTTATACATTTAAAAAAATCGTGTTTCATTTTCACCAAAAAAAACGAAATGACTTTCTAAACAACCCATCTCATTAAAACAAAAGGCATCTGTAATTTCGGAAGATAAAAATCGGAAAGATCATACTAGTTTCTATTGTGAACGCATTATTCAATTAATCGAAGTGGAATGATTAAAAATCAACACCAAACTTAATTCTTTAACAATTGACCGAGAAATTAATTATTAGGAAAAAATGTGGTCTTTTAAATGATATGTTGTATTTAATAAAATAGGTTTTCGGTATTCCAGACGCTAATGATGCTCAATTCTACGAAGATAGCATCAAAACATTAATAAGTAATGATAAACGAAAAGCTTGCTTAAATCACAAGTTCAAGTAATTAACAACACCATTAGAAACTTTGATAGCTCGCTACACTCCCTCCAAGATCAAAAGAGAACAATGAATGTAAATATAGGAAACATTAACTCTTTCATTATGCAAACTATAATTCATACATTTCACGATTTGAAATGGAATCTGTAGTAAATCAACAGGTTACTATTGTAAGTGTAATGGAAAGCCAAATAAATCGCGAATTCTCAAAGTACATAGAAGCTAGCGTAACGTAATATTGTCTCACCACTCATCGCTCCAAAATTCCGTACGAAAAATTAAAGAACTATAAAAATGAATATGAACTAGTTCTGAAATCAAATTTAGAAAATATACATCATTTTATAAATTTATCAAACTTCACGTAATATCCATAAATGATAACATAATATTTACACTGTAAATTCCATTGATATTACGAACGAAATTTGATTCCTTTGAAATGATGCCTCTTCTAATTCAGCATAACAATTCCAAATTGTTCTCTTATATTATTTCTCACAATCGATACCTTCTCTTATTCCGAAGTCTCAATTTACCTTCCATAATAACTTGTCTGACTGCAACGAATATCGAGATGAAGAGTACATCTGCTACCACCTACATGCGGTAGCTTTAACGAGCCAACCGATTTGCAAAATTGACCTGGTGTCTTCTCATATCAACAAAATACTTTCTAGCTGCACAACGAAAACTATTAAAGCAACAATAGAAACCATATTGCAAAAAATCAATGGATCTATGTTCTCCATGAACCAACTATATTAACCCTTAAAGTGCTATGGACGCATATATGCGTCTGGCGAAAGCTATCGGTGTGGACTGAGGACACATATATGCGTTTTCTGTAAGTGCCCGGCATGGACTAAGGACGGATATATGCGTTGGTCAATTTTGTCGAGCACCTACGCAGAAGTAATACCATTATGCGTGTGTGAGATAAATATAAATGCATTTGCAGACAGTCGCATCTGTTTCGCGAACCGAGGCAAATTTTGTTACTTGTAAGAGTTGTGATCGTAGTAGCAGTACAATATATTACGATAGTGCCCTATATAATCTATTTGATTATCTTTTACTCGTAACACCCTTAAAAATGGCAAGTAATATTGAAGAATATTTTACAAGAGTCGATAACGAAATAGAAGATTACGATTCAGACGATTTGACGAATGATGTGTACCAGTTCGATCCACCATCATCGGACAGTGAAGAATTGATCGATCAAAGAAGAATAAATAGGAAACGGCCCAGAACATTGAGTACATCTTCAGAAGAAGAAACTTCAGAAGTACCTGCAAATATCGAGACCTCTCACCAAACGGGAATATTATTACGGTCAAAAACGAATTTAGGGCCTAAACTACGTATCTTTGACGAACAAAATGCAGGAGTAAAAGGAAATCTGAATCCAGTATCAACACCTTTAGACGCCTTCAGATGATATTTTCGGAAGAATTAGTCGCTCAAATTACCGAGCAGACAAACAATTATTTCAAATGCGTACAACAGTGTACAGCATATAAAAAGAATTCCCGTTTGACGAATTGGAAGGATGCTTCAGTCCCTGAAATGTACGTATTTTTATGCATTTTAATGCTAATGCCACGTTCGAAGAAACTGTCTTTTAAGGAATATTGGTCTACGGACGAACCGTCGAAAAGTAATATTTTCCGGAAAGTAATGGCTCGAGATCGATACATGGTATTATTACAAACGTTGCACTTCAACGATAATAATACAGCAAGTGACGATCCTTTAGCAAAAATACGGCCAGTAATAGATAAATTAAAGGTTTCCTTTTCGCAGTCATTTGCAGCTCACAAAAATCTATGCATCGACGAAAGTCTTTTGCTGTACAAGGGCAGATGTTATTTTAAACAGTATATACCATCCAAGAGAAGTAGGTTCGGAATTAAACTATTTCTCCTTGGTGAATGTAAAACTAATTATGTGTTCGACTTCATAATTTATACTGGGCAAAAAACAGACATTAGTAGAAGTAA
Source organism: Ptiloglossa arizonensis (assembly GCF_051014685.1). Taxonomy (NCBI): domain Eukaryota; kingdom Metazoa; phylum Arthropoda; class Insecta; order Hymenoptera; family Colletidae; genus Ptiloglossa; species Ptiloglossa arizonensis. The sequence goes on along the minus strand of NC_135056.1, from coordinate 1,735,340 downwards.
CACAGCCATTGGAATCTCTGGAGATGTTGCGATGACGCTGCTTCAGCCATATCTTGGAAAGGGCCATACACTAATTACGGATAATTGGTACACGAGTCCACGTTTATATACATTATTACACGAAAATGAAACCAACGCGTTTGGAACCGTTCGTAAAAATCGAAGAGAAATGCCCCACATGGAAGAAAAGTTGAAGAGAGAAGATCGGTGCTACCGATCGACTGACATTTTATTGGCAATGAAATGGCATGATGAAAATGAGGTTTGGAAGTTGTCTTCCGCACATGCAGCTGCATTGATTGAAACTGAGAAGAGGGATTATCGTACAGGATTATATAAGAAGAAACCACATAGACCGCGAGTATTCAGCACTCTAAGGGTTAACCATCATATGTGAAGAAGGCCAAAATTACGTGGTAGACGGCTGCCATGACAGACAAGGCTGTAAAGGATATACCGACCTATTTATAATTGAAGCCGTATACGAAATCAGTAAAAATGCAACATATTAATATTCTAAATGATGACTACTGCAGTTTATCACATCACTTAGAAACAATCGAATCAGTTACCTTAAAACCGATTTATCTTATAAATATTGACCTCACAGAACTTATATATGCCGACAAGAAATTATGAATTCGACGAAATTATCATATAGCAAATAAAACAGCCATTTATTATCACGTATACGAAATGGTACACAATCGCCCTTGATATAATCATTACAGTCTTAGTATTATCTGTAGTTGGAAAATGCTGCCAGAGCTACGGATGTCTTCACTGGTTACGACACTTATGTTCTTCGACCACGTATCCGATGCATGGAAATGTCAACCCCCCAATTAATAAAAAATTTAGTTAATTGTCGAACCATCCATTAACCAACGAAGTAATCACCTATCAATCCAGGTGGAATCTACCGATTAACATAGGCCTCCTACTGAAATATCAGAACATGAGAAAATTCCTACGATCGAAGTCCTAAACCGATAAAAAACATGCAGAAGTACCACTCCCTTCTGAAGCAAACAGAGGGAAGAACACATACATTCCCATATAAACACGTACTTATCGAATATATTAGCTACATTATATTTATCCTTAGATGCATTTAAAGATACACACACACACATCGACAATGCATCAGTATCGAAGAAGATGCAGAACTGTTAATATTACTTCAGACTTTTCAATTAAAAGTGGAATTCTTGAATTGTTCTGCCGTTGGAGAGTAAGTTAACATGTATTCAATTTTATTTTTTGATTAGAATATTAAGTTTGTTGTATGTTTAGTTATTTGTATGTTTTTATATCAAAAGAATTTTTATATCTAAATATATACCTAAAGATTATATATTTTACATTATAATAGGCAATTTCTCACAAAATGCCAAAAGTTAGAGAATTGTGTGCACCAGAATAGGTCCAAATTTATAATCGTCGAGCAAATGGCGAATCTTTGAAAAAAATTGCTATGAACTTCAGCATTTCAAGAGAAGTTGTAAGATATTTCAAAAAATAAATATTATTCGAAGATCAAAAAATTTAATTAGAACTGGAAGAAAATGTACGTTTGCCCATTAGAATTACGCAAATAAAATCTCGTATAAAAGAAGGCAACTTGCATAACCGTATATCACGAAAAAAGCTATATTTATCGAAAGTGAATGCTACAAAGCGTTTAAAATTTGCTCAGAAATATTATAAAAAGCCACTTTCATTTTGAGAAAGAGTTATTTGGAGTGATAAATCGAATTTTGAAATGAAGTCAAGTAAAAGAAGACAATATGTATGGAGGAAAGTAGGAAATACGTTTAAACCATCTCTTGTGAGTTCAACTGTGAAACATAGAGGTTGCTCCATTATGATATGGGGCTGTTTTAACGACGATCAAATTGGAAATTTAGCAATAATTAAAAGGAAACTGACCTGCTCCAAGTATGTTGAATTATTACAGGAGAATTTGTTTTCTTCAATGCAAAAATTTGAAAGAAATAGTTCGTTTGTCTTTCAGCAAGACAACGATCCAAAATACACCTCAAGGGTTGCAAAAGAATTTTTTCTTAACTAACAATATAAATTTGCTTCCATGACCACCTCAAAGTCCCGATTTTAATCCGATCAAGCACTTATTGGAAGAATTAGATCATCAAATGACTGAAATTAAAAGGTATACAAAATCAAAATTTATAGAAGCATTAAAGAAAATATGGAATTAATTAAGAATCACTACGCAGAAAAAATTAATTAGAAGTATACCAAGTCGCCTTTTAGAAGTAATAAGAGCTAAAGGATATCAAACTTCGTACTAAAAAATTACATTAATGCATTAAATTACAATGTCAACATACTTTCCGTTTTCAGTTATACTAAACATTTGGCTTTCTTACATTATTTTGTATCTGTATAAAAATTAGTTTGTATTTGGTGTATTTTCTTTTTGTTAAATTTCGATAAACACATCTACACAATAAATAAGTTCTTATACTTATGTCATTAACTTTATTTTTGATAATTTACAATAGAATCCTACATGTCAAGATAAATATTGATGCGCCCGTCTATATTTAATATGTATATACTCTTATTCAACGTTCCCCAACAGGTTATAGGTCCAGAGTTAGCAAATAGTGTTATTTGAAGGACTAAAAAGTATATGAATGACTGTATAATGCAAAAGGAACAGTAGTATAAAAAAGTGCAATAAATAAACATGACAAATAGTGGGAACACACAGTTTTCCACTAAAAACTGAATGATAAAAATTTCTCGGTGCAGAGCTAAAAATTAAAACTTCCTTGAATAAAAAAAATATTATAGGAAGTGGTAACTAATGAAAAACCAGTCTTCGAAGATGCTGCTTGAGTGCAAAACGACAATGAAACTCGAGCTATAATTGGACAATTAATGGAGGACAATCAATTACAGCACATCAGAAATGCCAAGACAGCTCATGAAGTGTAGAAATCTTTAAAGAGTTACCATTAAAAGGTCACACTGACGAATAAGGTACTATTATTAACCCTTAACACGTTGTCTGCTGCGTGTGTTTCCAATGAAATTTACTTCGAGCCACGAATACCGCTGCACCCAGCATATTTGCAAGAATAATTTACCGTTTTGTTTGTTTCCATGGATTCATATTTGGTCATTTGTTTCCATTATTAAATTCCTAAAGTTCTCACTTATTACCTCGCCACTCTACCTGATCAGTTTGAATCTTTGCCAAGTAACGAACGGTATAACTTAAAATCTCTGCCCTGGTTCGTTCCAATGTCGAAAAGAAAAATAGAAAATTTATTTCTTAATGAGACAAATAGCAGCGAAGAAGAAAGCTGTTACAAGGTTTACACAAATTGGGAGAGTAGCGATGAGGAAGAAATCAGATTTCCTAAAAATAGAAATGGAAATATAATTCAATCGTCTGATTCTGATTCGGATATTGATAAGTGCAGTCGTAGTGATATTGAGTGTCGTGAAGATGCCATTGACAAAATTTTACAAGAATTGATCATCGAGGAAGAAAGAAGAGCTGACGATACCGAGGAAACTACAATTGAATTTGGTGATTGGAGTGAATTTAGTGATTGGCAAAAGTCATTTTCTTTTCCCGAGACAGACGGCCTCATTAGACAATTACCTGGCGGTATCGATCCATATGATGTGCTTGAACTGTTCGTTGATGACGAAATGATAGGCATGCTTGTATCAGAAACAAATAGGTATGTGCAACAAAAGTTAGATAAATCTGAGTTGACATCGTGTTCATGGATGCATAAGTGGGCACCACCTAATCCCGAAGAAGTACAAAAATTCTTGGGGTTGATTTTATATATAGGACTCGTAAAAGTAAAACCCATGGTTAATTATTGGTCGAAAAGCCCATTATATAATTTTCAATTACCGCATATTATTTTGTCACGAAACAGATTCGAGTTACTACTGAGTAACTTTCATTTTGCCGGCATGTGTATATTGCCTGTAATGATCGACTTGGAAAAATACTTTCACTTTTCGACAAACTGAAAAGGAACTATCAAAAAATATTCACGCCTGGAGGACACATTCTTATCGATGAATCGTTGATTCCATTGCGCGGAAGACTCATCTTCAAACAATATATATCAAATAAAGCACACAAATATGGGATCAAATTATTCAAATTACACTCGAGCGAGGGATATACATGGGCAATGAAAATTTATTCCGATAGATCAGCTGATGGTATTAGAGAAACAGGATTAGCACACAATGTATGTCTACAGCTTGCCGAGAAACATTTCTACCAAGGACGAACATTCTATATTGATAATTTTTACACGAGTTATTATGAATCAGCGATATCATGCTCAAACCACAAAACCCGTGTAGTTGGAACACTTGGAAATAAGAAAAACTTCCTCCCAAAAGATATCCTTTATTGCAAACTAAAAAAAGGAGAGATGGTATCCAAAAAAGATGATGATGGGATTGTCGTACTCAAATGGAGAGATACGCGGGGACGTGAGAATTTTATCGACAAAACATGCTCCTATCATGGTACCAAGTACAAACAAAAATCATAGCATTCGTGCTGTTTCTCCAAGCCAACAGACCTCTGCAACATTGGAACTACTAGTTGTTTTTGAGTGCAATGAAGAAAAGTGTGGTATAGATTATTCCGATCAAATGGTTTCTTATATCACCACAATTAGAAAAGGAATCAAATGGTACCGAAAACATGGCATTCAACTACTTCTGGGAATTTCAGTTGTAAACGTGTTGACGGTTTACAAAATTGCAATAGGGAAGACTGTAAATATTAGAAGATTTCGAGAACTATTAGCTGCAAAACTATTAGGATTGTCTGAAAATACAATAAAACCTTGTCTTAAAAAAAAAATTTTAAAATGAGCGTGTGCGAACTTTATTTGCGGCATTGTATGCTATATAAATTTAAAAAAGGTAGTACAACTACGAATACGGTTAAAAACATTTGTGAAGTGTATGGTGAACGCGCTTTGAACTTCAAAAAGTGTCAAAGATGGTTTTCCAAAATTCGAAAAGGTGATTTTGACCTTTCCGACGAACCGAGATCCGGTCGACCAGCAACGTTCAATCCTGAGGCATTGAAAGCTTTAATCGAGTTAGAACCACAATTAACCACCGATGAAATTGCTGAGAGATTAGCAGCAGTAGCAGCAGTACTGTTCATAGACATTTAATACAATTGAAAAAAGTATCGAAACTGGGAAAATGGGTACCGCATGAACTGACGGTTTCTAACCGTATCCAGCGCATGAACATTTGTGCTTCCCTACGAGATCGACAAAATAATCGTTTATTTCTCGATCAGATTATTACTGGTGACGAAAAGTGGGTCTTATACTGCGATCCCAAACGAAAACGTCAATGGCTATCATCTGGTCGATCATCTTTACAGTGCCCAAAACCAGGGCTTCGTCCCCGGAAAGTTTTGTTGCGCGTGTGGTGGGATATTAGAAGAATTATTCATTTTGAGCTTTTAAAGCAAAATCAGACCGTAACAGCTGAGATTTACAGCCAACAACTTGAACGTCTTCGAGCAGCGTTAGTGGAAAAACGACCATCGTTAGTGAATCGCAAAGGTGTTCTATTCCACCACGATAATGCTAGGCCACACACAGCAAGGATAACAGTAGAAAAAATAAAAAATTTCAATTGGAAACTTCTGTCACACCCACCATACTCTCCGGATCTTGCCCCAAGCGATTACCATCTATTCCGGTCGATGCAACATTTTTTAAGTGGAAAAAATTTAAACAATAGCGAGGATGTAAAATCAGCACTAAATGAGTATTTTAATTCAAAATCCCAGAAGTTTTTCGAAAATGGAATAAAAAAGTTGATCGATAGATGGGGGAAGGTCATTGAAACTGATGGTGAGTATATCGATGATTGAAAATAAATTTAAGTATTAATTTTTTTCACCGAAAGTCACCGTCAAAAAACCCATATTACTTACGAGATGACCTAATATATCTGTTCTGAGTATCATTAGTAACACATTAACAAACGAGCAGACCACGTTACGTGAACCACACACGATACCGAGTAGTGACAATATTATTTTGGTTAGTATACAATTATGGTGTACAGTATACAATTTTATTACCATTTATTTGTGATACCCTAAAAATGTTGCGTAATACTGATGAAAAAATATAAATAGAAGATGACCGAGAATATTAAGCACTTGCGTTGGAAAGACGTGTTACACACGTTGTTAGGCGATTGTTGCACAAAGAAATATGACGTGCGTGGCACGTCCACTGTTAATGAAATTCTTGCTGCACTTGCATTCTTCTGCTTGCACTTCATCGTGTAAAGTTATCGATATTGATCCCAAACTGTAAAATGGAAAGTGATAGTGAAGCCAGTGATATTATTTCTATAAATACAAGGAAAAGACCGTGACAATGTAGAATCTGACAACGATTTAGAAGAAATTGTTTTTCCACTTCGGAACCGGCGTAGAATTATATCTGACGACGAGGAAGAAGTTCAGAATGAGAATAGGGAAAGGAATGTTTCATCCCAGGAATGGATATAGAAATACGTGGAAAATTTAACTCAAGTATGGGGATATTTGAGAATATCTAGAATAAATATTCTAGTCGGGCAAAATGTCACAGCTTTGCAAATGACAAGTGTAGTATTAGCGGAAAGCTTTTGGAAAATTATTGTGACAGAAACCAATCGTTACGCCAATCAAACACACCAAAATGAAAACCGCAAATTACGAAAGTTCGAAGACATTTGGTGGGACACCAATATAGATGAAGTACATGCCTATTTTGCTTTGTGCATTTTGATGTCCCAAGTCAAAAAACCGGCTGTGCAGTCATATTGGTCAAAAAGAAGTATAATCAAGACACCAATATTTCCAAAAACAATGCCCTATTGAAGATTCTCACAAATTTCATGCTTTTTGCACTTTACTGATAACGAAGTTACAAAAGATAATGACGATCGTTTATGTAAAGTGCGAAGTGTAATCGATCATTTTAATGAGAAATTTCAAAATATTTACACTCCCGCGGAATACATTTCGGTTAAGATTTAGACAGAAATGCGAATGTAACTGCCTCTGAAAATGTTACAATGTTTATGTCCACAGTACTAGCTGGTTACGGGCATACTCTATTTTTGGACAATTGGTATTCTTCGCCAAGTCTATTTCAAAAGCTACAGTCTATAAAAATGGACGCCATAGGAACAGTGAGCTGCAAAACTGAAACGATCTGACGTGATATCGCGCACCTGTAATGAAATTTTGGTTGAAAAATGGAAAGACAAGAAAGACATATATGTAATGTCCACGAAACATACAAAAATTGAGATGGTCGAAGTGGAAAGAAAGAGGTGGAAAAATAATAATAGCCCTATAACAATGCCCAACATCGTTTTCGAATACAATGAGGGTATGGGTGGAGTGGATCTGCAAGACAGTTATTTATCGTTTTTTAAATTAATGAGAAAATATGTTAAAAGTTATAAAAAGATATTTTTTTACATAGCAGATATGGCACTGTTCAATTCATATATTTTATATTGCAAAGAAATGGAAATACCAAAATGTAAAAAGTATTCTTTGTCGAAGTTTCGAATCGATGTACCCGAACAAATTTTAGAAACAGTATGTCTTCCTGATTACCAAAGACGTGGAAGGATATCTGCTGAAAACGCTCCGGATCGCTTACAAGCGAAGCAATGGGGACATTTCCCAAGAAATATACCGTCTACAAACACCAAAAAAAAATCCACAACAGAGGTGCGTAGTATGCGCTAAACAGTAGCTAGTTAAGTACCGTTCAGAAGAGGAAAGTTCAAATATTGTTGAAAATATGTAGAATGGTAATCATACTGGAGGATTATTATGGTAAAAAGAGGATTTGACATCGATGTGTAAAATGTACAAATTTGTATGCATTACAATGTTGATGTCTCGGATGAAGAAACTCTCTTAGAGGGAATACTGGACTACGAATGAAATGTTGAAAACCAATATTTTCCGCAAAATAATGGCACGAGATTGGTACATGCTATCATTACGAATGTTGCACTTCAGTGACAATAATATAGCAAACGACGATCCATTGATAAAAATATAATCGATTGTAAATAAACTGAGGATAGATATCGTTTTCACAAAAATTTTCTCCATATGAAAATCTGTGCGTTGTCGAAAGTCTTCTACTGTGCAAAGATAGATGGTATTTCAAACAGTTTATACCTTCGAAGAAGAGTAGATTTGGTACCAAAACATTTCTTTCGTGTGATTGTAAAACTAATTACATATCGGATTTCATAATTTATCTGGGAAAAAGAACGGATATTAATAAAAATAACGCAGCTCTCGGGATTTCTGAAAATGTTGTAGCGACGCTTCTGCAACCACATCTAGGAAAGGGCCATATATTAATTAGTGACAATTGGTACACGAGCCCACGTTTCTATACTTTACTGCGCCAGCACAAAACCAATGCGTTTGGGACAGTTCACAAAAACAGGGTTCAAATGCCCCGTATGGAAGAAAACCTCAAGCAAGGAGAAATTTGCTACCGCTCAACAAGCAATTTACTGGCAATGAAATGGCGTGACAAGAAGGACGTTTGGATGCTGTCTTCTGTACACTCAGCTGTGTTGACGTAAACAGAGAAGAAAGACTACCGTGCAAGATTATTCAAGCAGAAACCATCCTGTGTTCAGGATTATAATTCTAACATGGGTGCTATTGACCGAGTGGGCATGATTTTAAGCACTCTTAATTCCGTAAGAAAAACGTTAAAATGATATAAAAAGTTTTTCTTCTATTTGTTAGATTTAGCGATTTACAATGCGCATATTCTGTATAAAAATTCTACTACATCAAAACCTAAGTTTCACGAATTTCATTTAGCTCTCGTAAAGAACATTTTATGAAAGTATCCACAAGATAGAAGTCCAGCAGGAGAAAGAAAAAGGAAATTCGAAGATTCACCGTTTCGGTTAACCGGGAAGCATTTTTTGTCAAAATGTCCGAATGAAGCGGGTAAAGTACAACCGGCAAGAAGAAAATGCGTTGTTTGTGCAAAACATAAAATAAGACAAGACACGCGATATCAATGCCGAAAATGCGATATCGGTTTATGTATTGACGATTGTTTCGAAATTTATCATACACAAACGAACTATTAATAATTCTTAAATTTATTGCATTTAGTTACTGTGTGATATATTATCACACAATATTTCATTACATCATCAATCCATAAGCAGTTAGTTATCTTGTTTAGAGTAGTTATCACATCATATGCCACTTGTGGTACACCTGGCGCTGCGATCAGCTCAATTGTAAAAGTTAGTCAGTTCGACTAGTATAAAACCTGCTGTATTCGAATTTGTTAAATAAAAAACGAGGGAAATAAAATATTTTCCAAAAAGGGAGTAGATGAATATACAAAGATAACATTTTTTGTTTTTCATTTGTTTCTGTTGTTCAAATCATGCCTTAAACCAGGATATATGCACAATTATGAAATTTACTGCGGTCAAGAATATGACAACGAGAAAACTACGCCTAAAGTGTCACTTTAGTGACGCCTATGTCACTTTGTCAAAGTATTTTTTATAAGGGACATACTCTTTGTATTGATAACTTGTATGCTAGCATAGATTTAGCTGAAGAATTTATTGCGAGGAACATTAATGTAATAGGAACGATTCGTTGAAATTGTCGTAGAATTTCGAAAGAAGTGATGTAAAAAAAATTACAAAGAGAAATATTTGCAAAAGAAAATGAAAATGGAATAACATTGATAAAATGAAAGGATAAACAGGATGTTCTACTATTGTCTACCAAACATTCTGTAAAGACGGCTATTGTTAGAAAAAAAATATCGTAAAACCGAAACTTGTGATTGATTATAATAAAGCCAAGAGTTCCGTTGACGTTTCTAACCAAATGACAGCATACATTAATCCATTACGCAAAACTCTCAAATGGTATAAAAAAGTAGCATTTGAGCTTCTCTTAAACACATCGGTTCTAAATGCTTGGATATTATATAATACTCAGCAACAGATACCTATATCGATAGTAGAATTTAGAAAACGATTAGCTAATTATTAATGTTACTGAGGCTGTAACATCAACTCGTCTTCTGAAATTGCGACAAACTCTAGAAAACGATGTGAAATTAAAAAGCAAGAGGGCAAAGCGAGGACAGCCAGACAACGTTGCATTTTTTGCTATAAACAAAATGTAAAAATTTTGGTACTGAAGTAGCAAGACAAAAAAGTATAAGAGTAATGACGTTTTGTAGCAATTGCTCAAAAAAGCCGTTTTTATGCATCCGTTGTTTTAACAAAATCAACCATTACATGTAATTATTAATTATTGCATATATAACAATTAAACAAGCTTATGTGCTTTGTTCTATACTTTATTCTGTATAATGCCTCAATTTTTTAGTAGAAATATATTTTACACAATTAAATTTGTCGTAAACATATGTTTTCAGCGCATTAAATAAATATATCTGAATATACCACCGCTGATACACGTGACACGGAACGTGTTAATTAACCGTTTATTCTAAGAGAAATAAAGAATTTTTCTCAGTAAGATTGTTCTATGCAAATAAAGGCAACACAAAATTGTTTTGCTAAAAATTTCTTGATACGAAATCAAAAAAGTGGATTTATTTTCTGTAAGTTTATAGTATATCAGATTCAAATAACTTATAATAAGCTCAAAGAAATAGAGTGAGTCGAATCACTAATTACATCGGTAAAACCTCAAATTTCACTTTTTTGTTTTTAACGTTAATAAATATTTTAGGTTTTACTCTTTTTAAAATGAAATATAACAGTAGGAAACAACGGAAACAGGTGAGCGAGTCTGATTCGAATAGCTATGATGAAACGAATCTTACATAAATGCATCACTTTGTAAAAAAAGGCGATTAAATTTGCTTAGTACGTCGAAATCTGATGAAACTGAAAATGTTAATTTATAAAGCATCAATCCGGAATATATCAGATAGACCTCTCAAAATTGTGGGCTCACCATTCATGATTTTACAAGACAACAATGGGGAATTCAAACAGACGTGTCCGATTCTTCGAAAATTTTGCAATTTTTCGAATTACTCGAAATTATCAATTGATGAATTATTGCGAAGCGACATTTTTTGCAAAATAATGAGTAAAGATCGCTACAAAGTGTTACTAAGAACATTTTGTTGATGATCATAAATGTAATTCCAATCGTTTATGGAAAATACGTGAAATAATCAATAAATTGCAAAAATCATTTGCAAATGCGTTCTACCCTTATCAAAATTTGTGTATAGATGAAAGTTCTTTTATATAACGACAGGCTATCTTTTGAGCAATTTATTCCTGCAAAGAAGAGTAGAGTCGGAATAAAATCTTTTGTCCTTTGCGATTGTAAAACGAGATACATACAAGATTTTATTGTCTACGACGGATCTAATGCTATACACTCGCAATATGCAAACATTGGAAAATCTGGAAATATTATAATGACACTTTTAAAACCCTGTTTGAACAAAGGACACACATTATTTGTGGATAATTCGTACACGAGTCTTACGTTATTTAATCCTTAGTCATTTGTTCCATAAATTCAAATGTTCCGCTGCGGAGTCTAATGTTTTCGGCCTGAATACGCTGAAGACATTACGTTTTTGTTGGCATTGTCAATTGTTATTTGTAGTGAAAACATGCTTAGCGTGTGTAGCATTACGATTAAAACATTTTTGCCCATTTCTATACTTAGCAACATGGAGAATAAAAAATATTATGATGAGAATTTAGAGCTGAGTGATACTAATGATGTATTTGATTTTGAAGTGTTAAAAAATATTGTGGAAGACGTATGGTAATGATTCTGAGATTTCAAGTAGCGGTAGCGAAATTTTTCTTCCAAAGAGACGAAGAATGAGAATTATTGAAAGTGAAAGCGAAGATCCGTTTCAAGACTTGAATGAATGGCGTAATGTTACGGAAGAATTAAGTACTCCAAATAGAATACCTTTTATTGTACTAGCACAGGTCATTGGGCCACAAGTTCCCACGAATATTGCGCAGCCTATACAATATTTCAAATTATTTTTCACGGACGAATTGGTAAATGAAATTATAAAGAAAAACAATAAATTATGCAGAAAATGTTCTAAACTTGAAAGAAATATACAGTAACTCTATTTGGGAAACGTAGCGTGATGTTAAAGAGGATGAATTTTGGGCTTTGATTGGAGTTATTGTCAATATGGGTATGATACCTTTGGCAAATATGCAAGAATATTGATCGGTTAACCCTTAGAGTGCTATGGATGCATATATGCGTCTGGCGAAAGCTATCGGTGTGTACTGAGGACACATATATGCGTTTTCTGTAAGTGTCCGGCATGGACTAAGGACGGATATATGCGTTGGTCAATTTTGTCGAGCACCTACGCAGAAGTAATACCATTATGCGTGTGTGAGATAAATATAAATGCACTTGCAGACAGTCGCATCTGTTTCGCGAACCGAGGCAAATCTTGTTACTTGTAAGAGTTGTGATCGTAGTAGCAGTACAATATATTACGATAGTGCCCTATATAATCCATTTGATTATCTTTTACTCGTGACACCCTTAAAAATGGCAAGTAATATTGAAGAATATTTTACAAGAGTCGATAACGAAATAGAAGATTACGATTCAGACGATTTGACGAATGATGTGTACCAGTTCGATCCACCATCATCGGACAGTGAAGAATTGATCGATCAAAGAAGAATAAATAGGAAACGGCCCAGAACATTGAGTACATCTTCAGAAGAGGAAACTTCAGAAGTACCTGCAAATATCGAGACCTCTCACCAAACGGGAATATTATTGCGGTCAAAAACGAATTTAGGGCCTAAACTACGTATCTTTGACGAACAAAATGCAGGAGTAAAAATAAATCTGAATCCAGTATCAATACCTTAAGACGCCTTTCAAATGATATTTTCGGAAGAATTAGTCGCTCAAATTACCGAGCAGACAAACAATTATTTCAAATGCGTACAACAGTGTACAGCATATAAAAAGAATTCCCGTTTGACGAATTGGAAGGATGCTTCAGTCCCTGAAATGTACGTATTTTTGTGCATTTCAATGCTAATGCCACGTTCGAAGAAACTGTCTTTTAAGGAATATTGGTCTACGGACGAAGTGTCGAAAAGTAATATTTTCCGGAAAATAATAGCTCGAGATCGATACATGGTATTATAACAAACTTCAACGATAATAATACAGCAAGTGACGATCCTTTAGCAAAAATACGGCCAGTAATAGATAAATTAAAGGTTTTCTTTTCGCAGTCATTTGCACCTTACAAAAATCTATGCATCGACGAAAGTCTTATGCTGTACAAGGGCAGATGTTATTATATTTTAAACAGTATATACCATCCAAGAGAAGTAGGTTCGGAATTAAACTATTTCTCCTTGGTGAATGTAAAACTAATTATGTGTTCGACTTCATAATTTATACTGGGCAAAAAACAGACATTAGTAGAAGTAACACAGCCATTGGAATCTCTGGAGATGTTGCGATGACGCTGCTTCAGCCATATCTTGGAAAGGGCCATACACTAATTACGGATAATTGGTACACGAGTCCACGTTTATATACATTATTACACAAAAACGAAACCAACGCGTTTGGAACCGTTCGTAAAAATCGAAGAGAAATGCCCCACATGGAAGAAAAGTTGATGAGAGAAGATCGGTGCCACCGATCGACTGACATTTTATTGGCAATGAAATGGCATGATAAAAATGAGGTTTGGATGTTGTCTTCCGCACATGCAGCTGCATTGATTGAAACTGAGAAGAGAGATTATCGTACAGGATTATATAAGAAGAAACTACCACGTATTGCAGACTATAATTCCAACATGGGTGCTGTAGATAGCGTTGATATGATTCTGAGTACACTTAATTCGCTAAGGAAAACTATAAAGTGGTACAAAAAATTATTTTTCCACTTGTTAGATTTAGCTGTATATAATACATATATTTTATACCAAAAATCGACTGCTTCCAAACAAAAATTTAGCGAGTTTCATTTAGCTTTGGTAAGAGACATTTTGAGAAAATATTTCCAGCGGAGAAGCATGGTAGGAAGAGGAAAGAGAAAATCTGAGGATTTACCGTTTCGGTTAATTGATAGGTATTTCCGTCAAAGTGTCCTAATCGTGTCGGCACAACGTAACTATTGCGAAGAAAATGTGTTGTTTGTGTAAAAAATAAAAGAAGCGGCGACACGCGTTACGAATGTAGAAAATGCAATGTCGGACTATGTATTGATAATTGTTTTGAAATTTTCCACACACAATTGAATTATTGACTTCCGTTATATTTATTAAATTTAGTTTTCTAGTTTATTGTTTTCTATTTTATTACACAAATTTTAGTTTATTTTAAATTTCAATGTTAATAATAAAGAATTAATACTAAAAAATAACGCTCTTGAATCATTTAATCTCGTGCGAAAGAATTACTACAACTTATTACGATTTGCGCTCTGAATAGTTTACCAACAGAGTTCAGTCTAGCGAAAAAGTATCCCGTCCACAGCGATCGTCAATGCTGACCGCGCGCCATCCGTACGGACCACATAGACCGCGAGTATTCAGCACTCTAAGGGTTAAGGACAACAGTAGGATCCCTTTCTTTAGTAACATATTTACAAGAAAGAGATTCAACCAGATATTCTGGTTCCAGAAACAGAATATGTGTATAGCATTCTTTCATATTATGGAAATATCACTGTCGAAAATCTGCCAAGGCCAGATTTACTGATCAGCACCAGAATTACTCTGCATCTGTACTAACAATTATTGGATCGAGTACCTACCGCAACAGAATATCACATGCATACCGACAGGTATTACACTAGTATATCCTTAGCTGAAGAATTAAGAAAAATGCTGTGCCACTTAACTGGTACCATACAAACAAACAGAAAAAGTATTCCACCAACTTTGAAGAAACCAAAATTATATGAAAAAAGGACTGTTGCATACAAACAAGAAAATACAATGCTCTTAGCTTGGAAGGATAAGAGGATAGTATCGTTGTTAAGCAACTGTCATAATGCTGAAATGATAACTACTAGAAGATTTATACAAGGTGGTACAAACGAAGTAATTGAAATGCCAAGTGTAGTTGTCGGGTACACAAAATCGATGGGTAGAATTGATCGGGCTGAACACTATGCCGTCAGTTATTGCTTTTTGAGGAAATCACTTAAGTGGTGGCGTTTTTCTGGGTAATGGAGATATCAATAATTAATTCATATATTCTCTATCAAACCGTACAACGCAATAAAAATGAGAAAGCATTTACAGTATAGAAAAATTTTAGTCGATGAACTCATAGGAGTAGATTTCTACATTAATTTCTGAAATCAGATGAAATGGAAAATTTCACGTAATGAGGAAAGCTGCAAAGAGGGATTGCGTTGTGTGCTCTAAGAGGAATGAAATGGATGGTAGACGTCAAACAAGTGATTATTGCGACACTTGCCCAGGTAAACCCAGAATGCACGCGGGAGATTGTTTTCATAGATATCACATCATGGTGAACTACAAAAATTAAAATTTATCTTATATTTACGATTGAAATATGCATATTTTCAAAATAAATAAAATCAAATGTTTTCGCAAGGACGTGTAATCTTTTCCGCGTAAAATAGACTTCCTTTGTCTCAGGTGCTTTGCTCCAAAAATGTGCCGAAATTGCTGTTAACTGCTCGTGGTAGATCTCGAAGATCTTTCGATAAGCTTCTCGAAGGACCACCTTCCCGTTGGAAGGACTAATTGTGGTTGATCGTTGTCCGATGGGCTGGACCAATATAGATTGTTCGATGCAGCCTTCGAGGTCTCCGCCGCTTGCTGCTATCACATCCAGGGAGGTGTTGAGCGTTGTCCTCACACACGGCGCCTCACTGGATGTTCAAGCCGGCTGCTGAATTTCCTCGAAGGACCAAGGTTACGTTGAAATGCTCGAGGAATTGCTGATAATTCCCTCGAGGAGTGCAAGTTCGTAATGAGAACTAACGCAGGAAGCTATACACTTCAATCTGTGCGTTCAGGCCAAACACTCTAGCCGTACACTGCTACTAAACTTTACGGGTCAGTGCAAACGTCGCCTCGGTTCGCCCTACTCCCTCAAATAAAGGGTGGGTGGCAACGAATGACTGACCAATTACGGCGGGTCCTAGTCCCGCCGAATCGAAGACGTGCCCATTGCTATGGGGCTTAGGTGGGGAGCGTCGTGACGTGGACAGGGTGTCCAAACCCCTGCCGACCTAGGCTAGAATTTCTCAGCATCTGGAAGTTCCGTAACAAGGCCGCGCTAGGGCCTTGCGTACCAGGCTGTGCAGGGGGTCCCTGTCCAACTGCTTGCAGTGTTTTATGACGGGAAATAGCCACTGCTTACTCCGTGCTTCGGGTTGAACAACAAAAAACTTGACCTTCGGTGACAGGCCCTTGCCGTAACCATGCAGATAATTTCTCTAACAAACCCGAAGCACGGACACGCCATAAAACGCAGCTGCAAGCCTCTACAATTGCTGATAGGCAGCACTCGAGAAACGCGCGAAACGTTAAGGGTTAAACTTTTGCATATGAAGGCTACAAAAGCGTATGGTATTGTTAACAAAAGGAGAAAGGGTATGCCAAGAATAATGGAAAAACTAAAAAAGGACAGGTATGTTGTCGCTATTCTCGCAACTTATTGGCGATGAAATGGATGAATAAAAAGGAGTTTTTCGTATTATCCACTGTGCACTCAAATGAATTTGTAAGTGTACCAAAACGTTCTAGAAAAAAGGAAATAGTATGAAAACCAGCTTGTATACATGATTATAATAGTTTCATGGGAGTAGTTGATAATACCGACATGGTACTAAGCACAATTACTTCAACGTGTAAAAGTACAATATGATACAAAAAATATTTCATGTACACGATAGATATGTGTGTATGGAACGCTTATTGTTTATACAAGTTGAAGACCGGTGTAACTATATCTATGGCAAAATTTCATTTAAAATTAATTGGGCAATTGCTTGCAAAATATCAAAAATCAACGCAGCGCCATTCTTTTAATACAAGTTTTAACTCTACTGATGATAATCCTACAGGACTCGTAGAAAGACACTTTCCTACTTCGTATACATCCGAAGGAAAAAATAAAGTACGAAAATGCATTGTCTGCAGTAAAATCAATAGGAGACGTGAATCATGTTATGTGTGCAAAGAATGCAATGTTGGATTGTGTATTTGTCCCTGTTCTAAAATTTATCATACTACAAAAGATTATTAAAATACTATTAAAATCATAATTATATTATTATTTTATTTCAATAGCGAACTCAAAATAAAGCTATGAATACATTGGTGGCGAAGTATGATTCACCTGTATTTTTGCAAAAAACGACAAAGTAGAGAAAAACGACAAAAACGAAAGATATGAAATGCCGGGTAAAAAAAATCATATTTGTAAACTCAAACATGGCATTTATGGCTTAAAACAGGCTGCAAAAGTTTGGAATAATAAATTGAATAATTTTTTAATGAAATATGGTTTCAAACAAACTCAAACAGATCTATGTCTATATACAAAAATCGATAAAGAAGTACCGATTTATGTTACCGTTTATGTAGATGATATTTTAATTGCAGTCAATAATGACAGGAAAATCGATAAAATTGCGGAATTCTTAAAGAAACATTTCAACTTAAATGATTTAAGAATATTAAAACATTATTTAAGAATAGAAGGTACACGAAATGAAGAAGGTTTCTTTTGTATAAACTAAGGGAAGTATATCAAGAAAATATTAAACAAAGTTAGTTTTCAAGATGTAAAAGAATCAAGTGTACCATTGGATCAAGAGTATCTAAAGAATGCAAATAATGGGCCACTACTGCCAGAAAGTGACAAATATCAGCGATTGATAAGGGCATTACTGTACATAATCAAAAAAATAAGCATCCCATGTAACGTCGGTAAAACGAGCGCTGTGAACCTTCACGGGTTCCTCGAATCTTTTCCATCCCAGGTCCAACACGAATGTATAAAAGGATGCTCATTAAACTACAGCCGGATAAATGTGAACATCTCAAACCAGGGCTCGAATACTTAGGACACATGATAACTGCAGAAGGAATCAAACCGAACCTCACAAAAATTGACGTCGTAAGAAACTTCAAAATCCCACGTAATCTTACCGAAGTAAAAGCATTTCTTGGAGTAACTGTCTATTTGCTAGACAATATGTAAACAAGCCATTATCATTTTGGAAAAGTGTAATTTGGTCTGACGAGTCGAAATTTAAATTAACGAACAAAAAGAAAAGTAAAAGAGTATGATGCAAATTGTCAAATCGCCTCAATATACAAAATGGTCAATCAATGGTTAAACACGGCGGCGACTTGTTAATGCTTTGGACTATTTTTGTATGAAAAGTGTTGAAAAATTAGTTAAAATTAACGATCGAATAACTGGTGTTGACTATGTCAACATCTTAAAAAACAATTTACTACAATCGACAGAAATGATGTGTTTGGGAAAGTTTCTTTTCCAATAGGATAACGCCCCCAAGCACACTTCGAAAATTGCTTCCGCATTTTTTGCCGAAAAAAGAATTGAAAAGATCGAACGGCCACCCCAATCGTCAGATCTCAATCTAATTAAGAATTTTTTAAATATTTTAGACGAGAATATTTCTTACAGTGCTCAAACTAACAAAGAAACATTTTGGGAAGCTCTACAAAATAAATGGTGTTCCCTTGCGGTAAATGGGTTAGAAAATTTAGTCAGTAGTATACCAAAGAGGTTGCAAGCTGTGATAAATAGTAAAGGAGGGCATACAAAATATTAGGAATAGTATGCGCGTGAATACAGAAAATATAATGACAGAAACATATAATTAAACTTACTTTTGTTCACCTCGATTTTTCACTTGTTCCATTGTTATAAACGAAAGACATTGTTTCATTCTTATACGTAATTCTGTTGTTCTTATTATTTCATATAATGTACATATTTATGAAAAATTGATTGCTGTTACAATTTATTTTTGTAAAATTATGATGTTTCGTCGTACTGCCTAACATTTAAACTTTCTTTTGTCCGCCACTGTACATCTTTTCTTCAAATACCATCAAAGCGACAGCCTTCCCCGGTCTAATGGAAGCTTTGAAGGAGCACATGCAATCGTAAAAGACACGATAAAGACCTGTACAAATGATCGAAAGAATGAACGGGATGAAAATCTGCAACTGATACGTATGGGATATAACACTTCTGCGCATGAAGCGAGAAAATACACCCCATTCGAGCTTACGTTCGGACATAAAACAAATCTGCCATTAACAATACCAACATCACCTTTAAACTGAAACAAGCTGATTGAAATGTGGAAAGAACATTATAAACGGCGATATACCTAGTTAACACGCAAGAAAATATCGCCAAGAGTAAGAAAAAAAATAAACGAACCTAGGAGAAACGTATGATTCGAACAGAAAGCATATTCAAAGTTAATAATAAAGTTCTCGTTTCAAACGATCATAAAACAGATAAATTGGTTTCCAATTGGCTAGGACCAGCAAAGATATTAGAAGTTCGCACACCAAATTATTTAATCCAACATCCTGATACAAATCGAACAACTACAGTGCATGGTAATAGAAATATTTTTGCATTAACTTTTAGGATGCACAGAAGTATAAGCATGCTTTACCTAACCACGGTGGCAAGCATGACGACACACAGACTTGGCAATGGCAACGTTTACATGGAATTCATAAATCCCACTTATCTATATCACTCCACTTGGATCTTATTGTTCTCCATTGACACTCGAATCGCACGACAACAACTGACACAAATAAATGACACGTTGCTGACAACACGAAATTTGCAACAGACAATGTGGCGGAACGAGCGATGAACAACAACTAAACGCGTTGATACACCTGGAAGATAACCGTACGCCGCCGAAGAAGAGGAGCCTTCAATTTCATCGAATCCATCGGTGAATTCATATTCGGAACACTGGATGAGGACGATCTGGATCTCATCGATCAAAACACGATGAACGATAAATTATTCGCAAATTAGAACACTAAAGCCACCAAAATTCATAACCAATCAACAATACTAAGAGCATTAATGAGGGATAATCTTCAGATCGAATTAACTAAAATTTACTATCGTAGCGCCGACAATTTAAATGATCTGGAAACAAGTTCGACTATTGGACGAAACATCGATACACTTAAGGCTGTGATCGCACTTGAACACAAGAGAATAATCCATCCTGATGTGATAACACAGGATAATTGAAACTCGATTAACGGAGCAAGGGTATAAAATTAATTGGTTTCACAAATACAAATTGGGCTAAAGATAAAAACGACAGGAAGTCAAACAGTGGATACATTTTTCAATTTGCCAGAGCTTCGATATCCTGGTGTTGTAAAAAGCAATCACGTATCTCACTCTTATCTACGGAAACAAAATGTGTGGCTCTTGCCGAAGCCGCTCAAGAAGATATATGGTTACAATATCTACTGAAAGATTTTAACCAGGACACAATCATCTATGAAGATAATCGGAGCTATTTAAATCTCACAGCCAATAAAAAGTTTAACAACAGGACAAAACATATCGACACAAAATTCCATTATATTAATACTAAACCTACCACGACCGCTTTTAAAGTTTCGATTAGAATTTTCTATATATTATACAACGTAATTGCATCGCCTTCAAACTTCACAATAGTTTCTAAAATATACTTACGATACATTTTTTAATATTTACTCCTTCTTTTATTATTTGATTTTTGAGAAAAAATTGTACTCCGTCTTACCTAATACGACCAATCATTTGGAGAGCAGACGATTTATATCTTTCTGTAATAATATTCTCTCAAAAACTCAAGTTCGAAACTATAAAGTCGTTACATATGAAAAACGTTTGAATCAACTTATCCGGTACTCGAATTATCAGTTTTTCGTAAACATTTGCCTGCGCAGGCTACTACTCACACTCATAATTTTCCGTATCTGTTGCCCACGTTACCATCATGTTTCGTAAACATTGTTAAGTGTCGAGCTCCATACGACCAAACTAAGAACGCACGTCTACTCTCGATATCTTCTCGCGGATTCATATCAATAAATTCTTGCAACCGGAACAGAAAGCACCGAAACGTGAAAATTACAAAGAGCATATTTAGCAGTCTATTATTATTTTGTATTTTTATTCTATTATTATTTTACTTTTATTTTATATATTGTATTACCGTTATGTCATTTTCAAAAAAATAAACAGAACCAACAATTCTTTGTTGTTAGTTCATTTATTTATTTTTTTTCCTCTTTAATTTACATTTTCATATTTTAGCTTTTATTTTGTGGTAATGCGTGGGAACGTGATGAAACGCGTATGGTCTTAAGAAAATGTATTTCAGATAGACAAGCGAGTGAAGTGTTTCCGAGACGTGAAAGAAGAGCGTTTTAACTGAACGACGGGGTGTCCAAACTGAGATGCGAAAGACGAGTAATTGAGATGTCGCCAAACTGAGAAATTTTGGGTGAACATGACCAGACGCATAGAGTGAGAAAGTTTAAGAATTAGAATGAAAAATAATGAACGTGTATGAGAATATAGGGTGCAAGAGAAGCGCGACTGAAACATTATTGGGTGGAAACTAGTCGAAGCGAGTCGAGTCGAATAAAGAGAGAGTTTGTGCAACCAACGTCGAATGAAGTACATCGTAGACAGTGTAATTATAATTTGTCTGTGCGTTGTTGTTATTTTATTTTATGCGTATATCATAAAACTCTTTTCACCTTTTATATTATTCATAATTAGTTTTCTTGTAATTTTATCCTTTCAATATTCATCTCCAAAATGTCAAGACATTCAAAGAATATCGATACATTATTAGCAGAAATAAATGATATTGACGAAGAGTGTTCAGAAGATGATTAGGAGATTTCTGATATTGAAAATGACAATGTGGAAAATAATTTAGACTTATTTGACACAGACTCGAATATCGATAAGAACGAAGAGAGACACAAAAGAGATGTAGATCTTTAGTTAGTTACGAAAGTGAGAATGAGAAAGAAGTAATCGAAACTGCTATATATGGAACTGTTTAGCAAAAAATAAAAGAAGGGTCTAATCCTGGAAGAGCACCGATTTATAATATTTTTAGAGAAACATCAGACTCAACAGGGTATAGTAAACGAAATATTATGAAAGGTAAAGTTATTATTGGACATAATATATTATAGAAACAGAGGTATTTCGAGTATTAGGATCTAAATGGGATTTATCTGCTGCAAAATTACATGCATTTATTGCACCCCTGTATGCACAAGGCGCATATATGGTAATAAATATAGACATATTACTTCTATGGAACAAAAAGTGGGGACCGACATTTTTCGCAAACACTATGAGAAGAAATGACTTTACGGAAATTATAAGATTTATTCAATTTGACAACAGAAACGCTTACAAACCGATAAATTCGCTTTGATTTCTAAAGTTCGGTGCAAATTTGTTGAGAACAGTCAAAACTATTATAAACAAGGACCATATATTATTATTGATAAACAAAAAAACGTTCAATGCAAACAGCAAATGCATAATAAAGGGCTTTTCATATTTGAGAAAAAATGAGAGAATAAAACCTTCACTTCAATTTGCGAAGTTTATCACTATGACATTAATAGAACCGTATGTATAATATGAAAGAAATGTAAACATAGACAATTTTTTTACAAGCCTATCGATAACAAAGAAACGATTAGGAAAAAAAACTATGGTTGTTGGAACAATTCACGCAAATAGAAGGAAGCTACCAAAATTAGCGAAACAGGTAAACAATATGACACGTTTTTCAAAAAAATTATATCGTTCAAGTAATTGCACTTGAACAATTTATAAATCTAAGCCCAGCAAAAAAGTACTAATTTTAATTCGATTTTAATTCGATGCACAACCACGTATAAATCGAAGAAAATGATGTCCGTGTACCCGAGACCATTAAACTATATAATAGCATCAAATTCGGCGTAGATGTGACCGACCAAATGGCGGAGATGGCCTTTACAGGTATTTTTCAATAGTTTAGATTTAGCCGGGTTAAAGGCATGGATTTTATATAAAGAAACCACGAGAGAAGAAATTTCAAGGCAAGATGTTTTATTTCAGTTGGGAGAAGAACTTGCTACCGAGTACCAAGAGCAACAACTAGAAAAAGATGAAACATCAGTCCCAAATATAAGTACAGGTTCACGTGAACGAAAAACTATTTGTAAAAACAAGGACATTAAAGATCAGAGAAAAATATTAGGGGGACCGGAAAGTAATGTCGTTTCCTTACATTAAATTCAAACACATAAATTTTTAACGAGTTTTTATTTTTAATCAATGATATAATCACCCTCATTATCAACAACCTTTTGCCGTCTAGTGTGCAAATTTTCAATGCCGGATCGATAAAAATCAATTGGTTTTTGAGCAAAATATACAGAGATGGCATTTTGAATATCATCCAAATTTGCAAATCTTTTGCCACTTAGAAAGTGTTGAAGCGATCGGAATAAATGGAAATCCGATGGTGCAACATTCGGACGAGTATGGTGGGTGAGGCAGTACCTCCCACCCCAATTCATTAATTTTTGCCAAGGTTCGTCTTGCGCAGTGCGGTCTTGCATTATCGTGTTGCAGAATAACGCCTTTTCTGTTGACAATCGCTGGCCACTTTTCAATTAAAGATTTATTTACACGATCTAATTGTTCACAGTAAAGGTCTGCATTCACAGTCTGTCCAGGTTTCAGCACTTCAAAATGAACAACGCCGCGAATACTCCACCAAACACACAAAAGGGCCATTTTGGGGTGTAAACCTGGCTTAGCAGTACTTTGTGGCGATTCATTTGGAGAGAGCCACTGCCTTTTGCGTTTTGGATTATCATAAAGAACCCACTTTTCATCTCCGGTGATCAAGCGATCAAAAAACGCTTCTGTATTGTGCCGTTGTAGCAATAAGTTGCATGTGGTGGATCGGTTAGCCTTGTTCTCTTCGGACAGATTATGCGGGACCCAAACACCTGCTCTGCTTACTTTCCCAATCTGCTGCAAATGTTCTTGGATGGTCGACCAAGGTCGGTTAAGACTGTTTGACAATTCCTCGATTGTCTGACACGGATTTGCTTCCACTTCCGCACTTAACACGTCATTGTCTAACGTTGTTGGTCTTCCTGATCGATACGAGTCGGAAAGATCAAAATTACCGGATTTGAACTTGGAAAACCACCTTTGGCATTTACGAACGTCTAATGCATTTGGATAAACATCGCAAATGTTTTTGGTAGCAACTGTTGCGTTACTACCCTTGCGAAACTCAAAAAGCATGCAATGCCGGATATGTACCTCTTCTGGTATTTGGCTGGCCATTTCACCCAAAATTGTAAAGAAAAATTTTAAATTTAATTATTTACAACTAAACAAGTCACTATAACCTCAGAATGTCTTTGCTACGACTTTAATGTACACAATGAGCTGACAAATGACAATCAAATAGTGACATGCGCAGAAACGACATTACTTTCCGGTCCACCTAATATATTATCAATACTGTCCTACAAAAGAAATGCCTGCTGATATGCTAACTAAACACCTTGGAAAAGTAAAATTAAAATATTTGGTTAAAGTGTGGTTCGTTTCAGAAAAATTAAATAAACAAGATATATATCGTTGAGAAAGGATACTGGAAACAACGATACAATTGCCCTCGCTCGTATTCGTACACTGTACGAGCGTTTAGTATAAATAAAAAAAAATCGTATTTCTTATTAGTACTTCTCATCTATTCTTGTCAAACATTCATTATTACATTAGAGAAAAAAATAACAAGCCAAAAATCTGGAAGTATACACAAACTCCTGGCATAAGAGCAGCACTTCAAGACCAATTAGGTGGAAGTAAAAAAGAGTTAGACTTTTTTAATATAATATTCGACAATGTGTTTTGGGATAATATTGTTCAGGAAACGAATTGGTACGCAGAAAAAATAAAAAGCTATACACATACAAGAAGGATAATTGATGAAACTTTGATGCCAGTAAACCGCAATGAAATTAAAATATACTTTGCATTATGCATCATAATGGCTCAAGTAAAGAAACCAAAAATCCAGATGAACTGGTCTAAAAGAGCCATTATAGAAACACCCATATTCCGAAAATGTATGCCACTAAGAAGATTTTTACGATGCGACTGACATCAGGGACAAATTACGTAAAGTGACACCTGTGATAAACTATTTTAATGAAAAATTTAAAGACGTATATGTAATGGAAGAAAATATCGCGATCGATGGAATCACTGATGAAATTTAAGGGAGTATGTCCTGTAAACAATTCAATCCTTCAAAAAGGACGAGGTTTGGGATCAAATTTTATAAAGTCTGCGAGTCAACATCGGGTTACTGCAATAATTTTAAAATATATTCAGGAAACGATAAAACAAATCTTGATTACAGTGCATCTGAAACTGTTGTGATGGGGTTATTGCAATCGATACTAGATAAAGGACACACCTTATATACAGATAACTGGTATTCTTCGCCGAAATTGTTTTTAACTTTGGTTAGAAATGGAACAAACGTTCTTGGGACAGTACGTTGCAATAGAAAAAATATGCCGGGAGATTTTGTTAAAGCAAAATTAAAAAAAGGAAACTGTACAATAAGAAGTTGCAATGGCATACTAGCGTTGAAGTGGAAGTATAAACGAGACGTCCATATTCTTTCAACAAAGCACGAAAGTGCAGAAATGATTGCACAAAACGAAAGTCATCTAAGCCCTATTTTCAAGCCAAAATGTATTATAGATTATAATATGGAAATGATTGGTATTGATCGCCAGGATCAGGTATTATCGAGTTTCCCTATTATGAGAAAATTCGTGAAGGGATACCGAAAAATCTTTTTTTACATGTGCGATATGGCACTTTTCAATTCATATATTCTATACAACAAAAACAGTATGGCAAAGAAACAGAATTACACTGAGTATAGACTTCGAATAGCTGAAGCATTATTACAAACCGTGCCATTACAAAATTATAACAGACAGGAATCATTATCGAACGGGGATATACCAATGAGGCTACAGGTGCAACATTGGAATCACTTTCCGAAACATATAGATCCCACGCCATTGAAAAAAAATTCAACAAGAGTTTGCAAAGTATGTACGAAACATAAGAAAAGGTGCGAAGCTACGTGGGAATGTAAGAACTGTCGCGTTGCGTTACATGTACCTCATTGTTTCGAAAGATACCATACAGTTGAAGACTACTAATTTTCATTAAATTAACTAAGTGTTTATTTACAAATTGTTATCGATTAATTATCTACTTTGAAATAATAAATTATTTTTGTCAACTGATCAAATGATTACGATTGCACCCTAAGCGTCTTAAAATTACGATTTGAACCTAAACATTGTTTATTATTTCACAACTCCTTTCGTTGCACTAAAATATATATGTCTCTTGTTTATTATAGCTCGCACAATTGGCAGATATCGTGTAGGCCAAGGGGTTAAGATAATGGAGACCCCTACACTGTGCCTGGATATAAGACTGATCGAAAATTTATGGGCAGAATTAAAAGCCAGGGTGCAAAAATGTAACATAAGAAACGTAAACCAATTTAAAGAAAAGTTACTAATCGAATGGTATAGTATTACTAACGACATAACAGAAAAATTAGTTTGGGGCGCTTGAATTTAAATGTGTGGAGATAAAGCAAAAGAAAAGGAAGGGAAGGTGTTTTGTCCCGGGCCTGCTAGTGGGCTCGTCGGTAAAGCATCCTTGCAGGCCCTGCCTTATATGCCGGGACATTAAGAGATCGGTAAGGAACCGTATATATACCGATCGGAGCAGGTACGGGAACTCGCGGGAAACGATCGGTGATCAGTTTCCCTCTGGTGGCAAGCGTGGCAAGCGTGGCAAGCGTGGCAAGCGTGGCAAGCGTGGCAAGCGTGGCAAGCGTGGCAAGCGTGGCAAGCGTGGCAAGCGTGGCAAGCGTGGGTAGCACCGCCACATTATAACTAATGTTATAATTAGTTAACTTAACAGTCCATGTCTAATCGACCGATAGAAGTAGTAAGACATAATGGTCATCAAACAAACTATTAATTCATTGAATTTGTTAATACAAACATACTTAATTTTGCATGTACAAATGTGACCGAGAGACTGACAGATCTTTATGACTAGTTACATTGTTTCCGTTTTTTTTTTTTTTTTTTAACAAAGGAAGAATAAAACTATTTCGTAGGTAAAGGTAGCGCATAGTACTATTGAATATTTGATAGACATAAATAAAAATGATTAATAAGAAATACGATTTTTTTCATTTATATTACATGCCGTTATAATGTACGAATACGAGTGGGTGTAACTGTACGTACATAGTCATTTCTGTCGTAAGGCGTACCCGGTGTGTGGAACTTGAACGATCACGATGCCTAGGAAACATTTTAAAGCTGCCACGGATCAAATCGCGATCCCTTTGTTTCAGTTTTGTCGCAGACATCGCACGAAACGCATCTATATATCCTCTAACGTTTTTTATACATTGTTTCTCACTGTTTAATACACTATTATTAAATTCACTATTTATTAAATACGTGTATACTCTTATTCAACGTTTCCCAACACAAACTCTAGCAATGTTGAAAGAAATATTACAGATAAATTATTGGATAAGTGTGTTAACTTAATTACTGTCCATAGCCGCCTTTTTCACTTTGATAAATGACATTGCATTCCAGAATATTATACAAATGATACCGTTAATTTCAACATCTGTAGTTCAAGTATTTCTTCATCTGAAGTTCAAGGTGCTATTTCAATGAAAACAATATTATTCAGAGAACAATTGAGTAAAAAATTAAGGGGCAAATTATTGTCATTAAAAATTGATGCAGTCCCACTTGTATGGATCGATTATTTTTGGGAGTCAATGTTCAATATATAGATGAAACAAAAGCGATTTTAAATACTTTAGCAATAAAAGAGATATTTAATCGACACACTACAATAAGTATGAAGGAACTATTAAAGAATATACTCGTCGCTTACGAAATATCTCTAAAACAAATTTACTTGGTAACTATTGGAAGATACTAAATTAGATCGATACGTTGTGCTACCCTAACACTGCAGTTAACTACGACTGATACTTTAAAAGATGAAAAAATTGCTGCAATAATAACGAGGGCTAGAGAAGTTTGTAAAAAACTACATCGTCTAGTAATTGATTACCCCGGGTCACTTCTTACTCGGCTCCGCCATATCACCCACCACTGTGTCTGAGCTGATTCTGATCGATGTTACGGAAAATCACCTTTCCCACTACCAGTTTGTCCGCCAGATCTCCGAAAGGTTTTGGAACTCCGAGAAATTTTCCGATTACGTCAACACCCTACAATTTAGCAAATGACGGACGCTCCAAGCATCGATCAGTGTCGACCAACTTGTCCTCTTTCGAAACGCACGTTTCCTTTCGTGTAAGTGGAAGATGGATCGTACAGTACCGCACCGGGTCCGATGAATACACACACCCGCGTCGCGACGATCGAATATTCGCTGCTCCCCTTGGCGCAGTAAACTTAGGGTATTCGGTTATGCGACAAAGTATTAATTCTAGGCGCCTTCGCACCTTTCGCTGTTCGGCAATGTTTAGTTATGTCACCTTCGAGTATTTCACTGTTCAACAACGTGTTACTTGCACGTGCCTCCGCGTATTTCGCTATTAGGCAATGCCTTGGTGGCGCGATTATCTTCAGGTATTGAACCTCTTAGGACTCGTCTAAGTTACCTTCAAGTATCCAGCCGTTTAAGCGTCGTATGTGTTCCCCTCCGAGTGGTCTCGGAGCTTTCCAAGCATAATTGTAACCGCCCAGCAGATGCGGTGACGAGTCAGTGATAGGTGACGGTCGATGGCCCCGATGACCAGTCAATCCGCGCTCGCGCGACCTTTCAAAGCTACCTAAGATGAATAAGCTCTGAATAAGCGGCGACATTTTCGTTATTTGCGCCAAAGCAGGTGTCTTCTTCGGCCCCCTCCCCCCGATGACAACGAGAGACAACGTGAACTCGTCAGTAGTGGAGCAATATACAAGAGTTCGATCTGCCCATCGACAAAGCCTAGCAGGATTCACCTAAGTCGCCCAGATATGGGTTGATCGAGTCAGAACCGTATTTACTATATCAATCGGAGATAGTCCGAGGACCTGCAATTGAATAAGAAAATTCTATTTGCTCGAAACCCCCGCTCTCCCAGTGATGAATTACTATTAAAACAGTGTTTCAAGACGAGCGGTATATTTAGGACTCGATAGTGAATCTATCTTTCGTGTAAAGGGCGCGTGTCGACGACTCGTGAACTGTTTCTTCTACGACCAACCCTTCCTAAGAGGGTTTTTCTGTAGCGATATACATAGTTTTTCTGCTTCTTCTGTTCCGGAAGTTTCGAAAGCGTAGCATTCCACGAGCCGGAATATTTCAGATAATCGCTAATCTAATGCGATCCAGTTTCAAAGTGTATTGCGATCCCCGTACAACACACTTCTATGCATCTACAGTCGCACACGCCACACATTTGATTCTTCCGAACCGTCGACAGTTGGGCTACGTGACCGGAAGATCGCGTAATCCCGAAAACGTGGTCCAATCAATTTGTCCCTCTGCCATGGAAAGAGCCAGAATACATCCTGGCAATAGACTGTCTGATTCTCACGTCCCAAATCAATCGAAGAAAATCAATTGAAGCTACAGAGTTGAATAGAGAAACCACTGCGAACCCGAGCATAGAACACCAATCACGCAAAATCGCCCACGGAGTAACCAAAGCGCCGAGTTAGTCTTTTCGTTGCGGTGAGAAATTAATTTTTGTAATCCATCCGACGAATGGCCCTCTCTCGCATTCTCATGCACGTTTGTTACACGCTATGCGCGATTCTATGTTGGCGTGATTAAATTGCGTTTCTTTCAAGTCCAGTCGAGTTAACTATGCGCTATTTGTCTATTCAATAAACTATTGTACAATACAGTTCACTAACTAACGTCTCGGTAGTTGAGAGGCCTCAACTGCCCATCTCACTGCAAAACCTATAACCTCCTGCTCGCGCCACTCGTCGCGAATCAGGTCGGTGCAGAACCGGCTTAAAATTCGTCTCGATCAAACGACCGATCGACGAAACAGCAGTGGAAACGTTTCCAACTATCAACCTAAAGGACATGGGTATATAAAATCGTAATTATTTTTTTTATATGATTTCTCAATGAAATCAATGATTTATAATTGTATATGTATCAATATATTAATTTGCCGTAAAAATATTACGTGTACATTGAATAAATCAACTTCATATGCTATATGAAAATAGGCACATATATACAATACATTATGTGTAATATTCATCAAATTTTACTAAAAATATATTGAAAATTTTTCTGAATTAGGATGTAGTAGCTGAGTAACTTTCTGAGTGACACTTGTCGTAAAAACAAGAAGAGCATTTATAGTAAATTAATTTGTAATACACATATAATTATAAATCATTTCATTAAGTAATCAAATAAAAACAATTTTTAACGGTGTACGTGTGCGTGTGTGTGTACGGAAAGGAAAAAATTCGAAAAAAACCGTTAGATTTTGGGATCGACAGAAAACGTTACCATTGTACTAATTTCTTATGTATTTGTTATACATAAAAAGTATATACGTAAAATATCCTATACGCGAAAAATATGAAAACTTTAAACATAATTTTCTTGAAAAATATTAAATAGCGTTTACTATGTTATTCTTCATTATATTCACTATGTATAAAATTTAGACCAAATCAGTGACACCTTACTTAAATTAGACTTAAATTCCTTGTTAAATTAGACACCGATAGACATTGATTTGTCTTTGCTTCAAGAGCAAGTCAATGACTGCGCACTAACCATAACCATGCACGAAGGAAAAAGATGGGTTTTGGTTAATGCAAAGCTAATGATAAGTTTTCTTTGATGCACAGGCAAATTAATACCATAAAATCTATGGTTAATCGTGCCAAGGCTAGAGTTTAAACGTGCAAGTAGAGAGAAATGATGGTAACCACTGTTTCATTTGCATCTAAAAAACGCACCTTTGAATAAAAGTGTTCATGGAAGTTATTCGAACTTCGAATAAACATTTGAGTAGATATATGGAAAAAGTTATTAGAAGCTCAAGGTCTTTGAGTAAAAAAGTAAGTTTCAGTAGAATCACTTATTTCTTTTTGTTTAACTTATCTACTACAAAAACAAAGAATTGTCCACAATGTAAAATTAATTTATTATCTTTATCAGAATTGATAAAATTATTTACGCCATTAAAACAAAACGATACTTTTTATTCTTTTTTAAAGCTAAATTAATTTGTTATTTTATATTAATATTCATGACTTTTTACATTTCTCTTAACACTTTATAAACCAGTTTTGCAATAGCACGAGATTTAGCACATGGATAATTTGTTCCGCACTAGTAAAAATTCGAGCACATTAATAAATTGTCGCCAAAGCCTTCTTAATTTATAGAATATCATAAAATGCAGCATTATATATCCATATACAAATTGGTACGACGACATTGTAATTGCAATGTTGCTTAAAGATTAAATTACAATATTGTGGGGCCGAACCTTCAAGTATGTGCTAATTCCCGCATTATTGTGGGAATCGGCCCGTAAGGTGTTAATATCCTATGTATTAAAAATATATTATTAAAATAAATATAATTATAAAACTATTAGCTATTAAAGTAAATTTATTTTAAATGATTACCTCTAATGCCTTCACGATTGCTTCTGCATCTGTTTGAACATTTGAAATATTTTTCACTTTCCTTTCTCCTGTATTGCTAACATCACCATCTTTCATGTTGGAGTCATGATTAATATGCACACTTAATGGTGCTGCAATTTCATCTGTAATCACTCCAGGATGAACTCTAATTTCTTGACCATCGTTAAGTTGATTAACAAATTGAGTCTGTGATAAAAGTTGTCGGGCATCTTGAATTGAAAGGGGAATTGGGTTTCCTTCTTCATCTGTTATCTTTAAAAATAAAAATGATTTCTTTTCTTTTTATTCTTGTTTAAATGTTTAATATTTTATTCATCTTTACCTGTAGTTGGAGATCGGACTCTGAAAGTTCAACATTTATTCGTTCGTTTGAATTATTATTTCCGTTACTATGAGACGAGTTGGAAAGTATCCCATCATTTTCAACATTTAACTGTGATAATGACTGGTTCGTGCTCGATTTTTCTTCCTTCTTTCTCATCATTCCAGCATCAACTAAATTAAAGATGAAACGAATAATACAGGCATATAAAGTGATCAATGTAAGCTATATAAAATTTAATTTTAAATACAGTTGCTCCCACTTCTATTCGTAGACTACATCGGCACATAACGTAAATGAAAAGAAATCGTATTTCTTATTAAACATTTTTATTTATTTCTATTAAATATTCAATATTAAAATACGTTACTTTTACCTACGAAACAGTTTTATTCTTCTTTTATAGTGGTATATAATTTATTAATCGTTTTTGATCCTAAATAGTTATAAATTAATGTCAGTTTCAAAAAGTGCCGATATGTATAGTTTCTCTTCATTATTTTTGTATTTTTACGAAAAATTTTTTATCTACCAGAAAAGCTCTACCCAGAATCGGATTCTGTAGCCATTTCTGAAGAAACTGCCCGGTCATGTCAAAATGACTCACATTTCGAGCAGACTGAGAAAATATACATCACCAACACATGTACAGCGTTTTGCTGCCATGTGGTCCATTGCTCACTTATCTCGATTCTGCAGGATCGAAGCTGTGCGTAACCAATGAAATTCCATTACAAATTGTTGTATAGTTAAAAATAATATTATGAGCAAAAAATAAGAGAAACGAAAAAAAATAAATGAAAAAAATTGTGTTAATTGAAATTGATTAAGAAGTACATCATAGTTTAGCAATTGGTATCCACAGAAATATATGAGAAAAAAAGACAAAATATTAAAGTATTAAAAAAAGAAAGTCAAACATTATTACTGTAAATGTTGTACATGCATTGTCAACAAATATTTTCTCTGCCTGCTCAAAATGTAAATTCTTCTGACACTTCTGCTGAGTAGTTTCTTCTTCAGAAATGTCTACAGTATCCAATCATGGATAAAACTTTCCTGCTAAATAAAGAACTTTTTGTAAAAATACAAAAACGATGCAAGCAAACTACAAATATTAGCACTTTTTTAAACTTTGATGTTAATTTGTAACTATTTAGAACCAAAAACGATTAATAAATTATATACAGTCACTCCCACTCGTTTTCGTACACTATACCAGAATCTACTGTAAATGATAAATATATTTCTTAATGCTCATTTTTACTTATGTCTATTAAATATTCAATAGTACTATGCGCTACCTTTACCTATGAAACAGTTTTATTCTTCCTCTGTTAAAAAAAAAAAAAAAAAACGGAAACAATGTAACTAGTCAGAAAGATCTGTCAGTCTCTTAGTCACATTTGTACATGCAAAATTAAGTATGTTTGTATTAACAAATTCAATGAATTAATAGATTGTTTGATGACCATTATGTCTTACTACTTCTATTGATTGATTAGGCATTGATTTAACTAATTTTCCTATTATGTCGTTAGTAATATTATACCATTCAATTAATAACTTTTCTTTAAATTGGTTTACATCTCTTATGTCACATTTTTGCACCCAGGCTTTTAATTCTGCCCATCAATTTTCGATCGGTCTTATATCCATGCACTGTATAGAGATATCCATTACCTTAAGACATTTATACAAAAGCCATTCTCGAGTAATATATACCTTGTGCTTTGGATCATTATCTTGATAAAACTTAAAATTGTTATGAATACTCAAACGATCCGCAGAATCGTGTAAATTCTCTTTTATTATATTTATATATTTATATGTGTTCGTAACACCATCGATAAGCACAAAATTACCCATCCCAGCTGCAGAAAAACTCCCCCATATTTAATGTGGCTATCCCCGTATTTCACAGTGGACTGAAGGTTTGAACTTTCAAACCTTGTATTTGGCTTACGCCACACAATTTGTCAACTACCTAACTGAAAGACATTAAACTTACTCACATCTGTGAAAATTGTCTTTTTCAATTTTTCAACGTAACGTTTCTTGCGAGCTACTCCTCCATTATACCCATATCTTCTTATAACACGTCTAACTGTTTCATTACCAACTTTCTTTCCTGTTTCATTTTCAAGTTTGGATGCAATTTTCGGAGCACTAATTTTGAGTGGTTTTTTTTACTTCTCTTAAAACTCTTCGTTCATCACGAATACTTAACAGCCTTCTGTTGAGGTTTCAGACCTCGTTTTCTACTCTATTTTCCATCTTATACCGTTTTATTTTATACTGAACTGTAAATCGGCTTCTATTAATAATAGTACTAATTTTTTGTAAACTTTTTCCATTTTGATAATGACTAATAATTAATTTTCGCAGCTCAACCGTAGTTTATATTCTTTTTTGGTCCATTTTGCTTAACAATGTGAAAAACTGTTTACTTTTAAACAAAAGAATAGTTACCGATTGCCTTTTGTTCTTTGCAAATGTAAAGGGAATTCCCGATATAACACAAAAGATTCCTAGAATATATTTTACGACCCGTATATTAATTATACGAGTACAACTGAGAGGTAGTTTTTCTGACTAGATACATTTTTGTGTGTTTTCTGTAGTTTTAATAAATGAAGTATGAAACTAGTTTGCAAATAGAAATAACCTAATGTAATAATGAATGTTTGACAAGAATAAATGAGAAGTACTAATAAAAAATACGATTTTTTTTTGTTTATACTAGACGCTCGTACAGTGTACGAATACGAGCAGGAGTAACTGTACCACTATATTCGAAAAACTCTCCTTTATTTTTTTAAGTTCAATTAAAACTTTCTAATATTTTTACTTTTTATATACCTCATTTTTGTCGAAAATCCTGTTTAAGGAATATGGTTCTACAAGGATCACCCACTGGTTATTGAAAAGTAGTTTCAGTTTGTTGGGTAGTGTAATTAGTTTTCGCAGATCAACTGAGGCTTCTGTTCCTTTCCAGCCCATTTTGCTTAACAACGTAATAAACTATCTATTTTCAAACAAAGGAATAGTAATCAACTGTTTTTTGTTTTATGTACGGTGTTCGAGGAATTCTGATAGAGCAAACAAAATTCTTAGAATATGTACTGCCATCTACAATTCTACATATTAACTATATGAATACAACTGAGAAATTACCTTTGTGAGTAATTACATCGTTTCCGTTTTTCTATATTTTTAATAAAAAAAGAAAGAAACTGTTTCGTAGGTACTGTAGCGTATTATAATATTGAATATTTAATAGAAATAAATAAAAATGATTAATAAGAAATACTATTTTTTTTTTCATTTATACTATACGCCGGTATAGTGTACGAATACGAGTGATAGTGACTGTAAGTATATTACTAGAATAGTGCATAATATACTATATAATACAGTATAATAGTATAATAGATAATCTCATAATATGCATACTATTGTAGGCAACAGTCTTATAGGTAGAGACTGGCAACCTAGATAACAATGATTACAGGAATCACCCAGGAATGATTCAACAATACAATCTAACGATTCTTTTTTTCTTACACTATATACTATACAATAAAAAAAATATTCATTTTTACCGAAATGTAAAGTCCGAGACTGATTAGGATCATCTGGATCTTGATAAGAAACATAAATAATTTGTTGAATACCATCTCCAGGTGTTTCGTCTGTCGTAATAACTTGAGCCATTTGATCAGTCAACAAATGTTCCTCAGACTCCTGAGAACTTGGTAAAATTTGCCAAACTTCCCCAACTGGAGAGCCTTCTACTTCACCTATTGCAGAGATTTTTGTTTCCCGATGTACCTTAAAACAACTCGATAATAATTCCACATCATTTAACAAAGATAATATATGAACAAATTATAAGATCTTACTTTCTTATGCTTCGTTAAATTTGAACAATCTGCAAATGCTTTTCCACAAACATCGCAAGAATAAGGCTTCTCTCCTAGCAGACAAAAAAATTGAATTAAAAAGATTACATTTGAGGAATTTGATTATATTTGAGAAAACTTAACTAGATGATAAGATATTGAAAATGAAAATACCAGTGTGAAGTCGAAGATGTTTTTTTAAAGCCCATTGTTCTGTAAAACCGCGATTACAATGAGCGCACTGAAAAGGACGCTCTCCTTTATGTCTGCGTACATGACATTTCCAAGTGTCTTTGTGTAAAAAACATTTTGCACAAAATTCACATTTCCAAGGGCGTTCACCAGTATGTCGTTTAACGTGAAGTTTGAATTGTGAGGAAGTAGTAAATTTTCTTCCACAATAATCACAACAGTATGGTTTTTCACCTGTGTGTATGCGCATATGCTCTTGCAGATTTCCATTTTGTGAAAAACTTTTATGACATACTTCACATGTATATGGTTTGTGACCTGTGTGCCACCTAAATGTAAAATTAGTCATTTATTTATTTGCTAATACAATTTCTTTAATTCAATTTTTATGCTTTTATAATAACCTGTAATGTAGTGTAAGACTAGTTTTGTGTGCAAACTGTTGTCCACATATTTCACAAAAATATTTTTTTTCACCCGTATGTGTAGATTGATGGTTAATTAAATTTGCTTTTGTTTTGAAACTGGCATTACAAGATTTACAAATATAAGGTCGATCATCTGAGTGTACAAGTTGATGACGTTGCAACAATTGTTTATGTTTGAAACTTTTTCCACACTTATTGCAAACAAATCGTCGACCATCGTTATGTTCTGCCTCCTTGTGATATACTACAGAACTAGGATGATTCAATACTTTTCCACAAATATCACAAGGATATTCTTTTTCTAATTTACTTCTCTACAAAGTAGTAAAAAGATTTAGATTATTGTCCTTTCTATAGAGAGTGTTTTAATCGTTTTTTAATTTATTTAACAATTTTTTGTTACTTACATCATGTATTGGCATATGAGTTTTCAAGGCTGTTTGTTGTGAAAAACTCTTATTGCAAATAGTACAAATAAATAATTTTTCACGTTCGTGAACCATTTTTAGATGTAAGTTGTAAGCTTGTTCTGTTTTAAATAATTTATCACACTGTTCGCACGAAAGAGTTTTCTGAGAATTGCCAGAAATGTTTGAAAATTTATTTAAACATCGCCTTTCTGATAAAGAAGGTTCCAAAATATCAGCAATATTGTGATCCTCTTCAGATAAAGGTTGTTTTGATTCTGAGCTTGGATTTTGGATATCATGTTCAAAACTCTCATTGATATCACCTCCAGTATGATGAGTTGCTTTCTGATGTACTCCCAAATTTTCCTTACTTGTAAATAATTTTTTGCATTCTAAACACTCATATTTTATTCCTTTATGGAAACTCCTGGTTATTACAAATAGTTTACTTATTTTTATTACAATTATTCAAAGTAAAAGATCAAAATGTTTACCTACTTGTGTACAATATATCTACTACGCTGTAGAAAACCTCTGCCACATAATTGACATGTGAATTTATTTCTCCTACGACGCAGTTTTGGCCGGCCTCGCCCTCTACCACGATTTACTATTACTAACTCCCCTAAGTCTTTTCCCTCCTCAGATTCCAAGTGACCAATTATTTCTGAAATGTATAAATGATTAAATAAATACTTTAAGCCTAATACAATGATTTAATGCTTATTACCTTCTTGACTATCAGGAACAGACATATTCAATTGTTCTTCAGAATCTTCAAAATTATCAAGTTGCTCGTCATCTTCTTCATCAATTACTCCTTCTTCCTTATATATTCTTTCTAATTCCTTGCCTTGAACTGCTTCCATGTATCTAAGCCATTCCATACTCTATTATAAAATTATGATAATTATAGCAAGTTTTTCTGTACTTAGAAAATACCTTTTGGGAACCTTACGCTTCCTGCGACGTCTACCGTCTCCATCTATGTCATCTGTTTCTTCTTCTTCTTGGCTTATTCCTTCTATTACTTCTCCTTTTGCTAATTCCTAAAATATGATATTTAAAATATTACATATCAAATAAAAACATCAAGATTACTAACCATAGATATGTTTTCTATATGTGTTTTTGGTGGTCGCCCTCTTTTTCGTTTTGGTTTATTTAATCCTTCCATTTGTAAACTCATTTCATGTTCCGCAGCATACATAGAACCATCTGGCATTACTGTCAAAAGATAAAATGATTAATTGTCTTTTTATATTTATTTAATTAAAATATTATTTACGAATCAATACTTTTTATTATAATTTGTTGTTCCAATTGATCTTCCTCATTATACTGTGAAATGTTATCTACTTCAGACATTTCTGTTACTACTTCTGTGTTTTCCTTCCCAGCACGAAGCCGCTCTCGTTCAGCTTTACGCTTTTGTTCTAACTGATGTTTCCACATCTCACGAATTTTCCTCTGACCATCCACCAATAATTCAAAGAATTGGATTGTTGCCTCCAGTTGAATATTACAACCAGGGCAGATAGTACGAGGTAGTTTACCATCATCTTGAATCTTAAATTAAAACAAATAGTATATTAAAAACTTTGTTTTTAAACATGTTTAGTAAACATTCTTTCACAATACCATAACCTCAAAGAGGAAAATGAATAATTTCTATACTTTCTGCTTTTTACTATTTTTATATAACAAAAGATAATAGTGGAAATCCAAAATTTTGCATACCTTTGACCACAGTTTATTTCGGGTAAGAAACTGATGTAGAAAAATACAAAGATGTCAATAGAAATATCGTAATTAATATATAACACCTTAAACACATTCGACTAAAATTCTAATTATTGTGTATAATAGTATATTAACATCTAGCTTCTTTATAAGAACACGAGAAAATATCTTACTAATATAACAAGATTTCATATAACAAAGTCAATAACTATGTAAAAAGTGTTAGTAGAAAACATTGGACATTTGATTCGTGTAGTATTTATAAAGAAAGCAGGAAGTCAAGTTGCAGTCTGATGTTTCGAAGGCTTGTACCTTGAGCGGCAAGTACCGATTGACCATGGAACTCAAATCCGGATCATCATTATCTCCCATATAGAGCAATTCTCCATTTCCATTATCTTCTGCACATAATCTACAAATCGTTGAATCATAAAGCCGTACTTCTGCCATGATTCTAAGGGAACTGTTCACTAACGACTAACATCGATATCTTAACCAAAGTGACGAGTGAGTGCGTACAATTTCTTGATACTATGTATTTTTATTATATACTACATAACCTTTACTTTAAAATTTTACATACAAAATTTTTGAATAACAAATAAACTGTAGCTTTTCCATGTGCAACATTCTTTCATTATAGATTTTCTTTAAAAGAACTTATACGTTCTGGCCTCAAAAAACTACACACTACTCCAAATGCGCTGGAATCATCGCCAATCAGGTTGCCTATCCAACCACATTCTACCAATCAGAAGTTGTAACGCGCCAACGTATTTCTATAGATGAACAAGTTTTTTTGAAGCTAGGCTACACATATATACATACGTAATCGTTTTCTGATTGGTATGTACTTCGACTCATGAAACATGCAGTAGTATATCGATATTCTATAATCGATAGATCGGTAATTTGCTAAATATCAATAATAATATATTTTTTGTTACTCATCTAAATTGTATATAGAATTGGTAGAATATGAAATTATAAAGAGTCTCTTTTTAATGTTTGATTCGATGATATAATTTTATACTCTATAGTGAATTGTTTATTGAGTACAAAATTATTTAAATAAATGTTTACAAAACTTATTCACTGGCTATTAAAGTAATGAGACAATTGGCTTCTCTTCCATCTGTTTTCTACATTTTCTAATCATTAATTTCTTCACTAAGTAGAGTGTATTATTTATCAACTTATAAAATGGAAGAAAAAGAAAATATACATGAGCAAAATGAATTTTATACTGCGGCTGCCAATTACTGGGAACATGTTCCACCAACAGTAGATGGAATGCTTGGTGGTTTTGGATTTATTTCTCAAACTGATATAAAGGGATCGACAATGTTTTTGAAGGCTCTGTTTGAGGTGTCTGATGATTTATACGCCATTTAAATATAAATTTTCAAATGTTTTATTAACAATGATTTGGTAAATTTCAGTTAAAAAATCCTCCATCAAAGACCTTTGCATTAGATTGTGGTTCAGGCATAGGAAGAATAACTAAGAATTTATTATTAAATCATTTTAAACATGTTGATTTAGTGGAGCAAAATTCAAAATTTCTAGAAGTTGCTAAAACATGTTTGAAAAACTATTCTTCAAGAATTGACAACTACTATCCCGTTGGTAATATTTAATTTATCTATTAATTACTTAAACAACTTTTAGTTGTGATAATCGAGTTACATTTTAAGGACTCCAAAATTTTTGCTTTACTACTAAAAAGTATGATGTCATTTGGTGTCAATGGGTTTTGGGTCATTTAGAAAAAGATCATTTAATAGGATTTCTCAAAAAGTGCTTGTAAGTATTTTTTTATAGAATTGATTATCTTGACTAATTCAAACTAATCAACAAGATTTTTGTAGGTCAGGTTTAAGGCCTCATGGTTTAATAATAATTAAGGAGAATGTGACAAGGTCTAAAAATTTAGAAGTTGATACAAAGGATTCTTCTGTGACAAGGCCTCTGTCTGAATTTTATCGAATATTTCAGGAATCTAATCTAATTTGCATCAAAGAAGAACAACAAAATAAATTTCCACATGAATTATATCCAGTTTATATGTTTGCTTTAAAATCTGTTAATAATCTTTAAGTTTACCTTAAAAATTATAAGTTAAGAAATAAATTATTTCATTATTTGTACATTTCTCAGGGATAGTCTGTTCACAGGGCTTTGTGTAAACAAAAGCATGTGAATGTAATAGGGCACAAACAGCAGAAATGTATACTCCAAATAGAGATATGATCAAATTTATACAAGTTACTATTTATACATATAGTAGATTTTTTTTAAGGTTTTAATATTTTCAGCAATTTTTCAATGAAAGTTTTGCCATTGATTTTTTTTAATCATTTATCAAATCAGTTTATATTTCAACTTATTATACATCAGACTTTTGATGTATTACTAACTGGAAATTTACAAATCAATAAAATTTTCTAAAAGTCATGTGATTTTGTTTATACCAAATTCTGGGAGTTGAACTACACCATACCGTAGTACTACAAATTTAACCATTGTTTTAAATTAACACAAAAATAGGTATTTTATAAAACTTCATTTATTTAAGAAAGTAAGTTTATTTTGGACGTATTTTTTCATACACAAACCGTTGATTTGCATCTTGAGAAGCAGCATTTATAAGACGTTTCTTCACTGCATGGAAATGTGTTAAAGCAAAATTATACAGTTCATTTTCCATTTTCCAAACAACAGACTTCTGAATCTTGTCTACAGTTTCTGGTCTTGGATTAATTTTTTGTGTAGTTTGACGCAAATGCGATTTATTATCTGAAATGTAAATAATTGTTAATATTTCAAAACATAAATATCCAAGTTGTTTCTATCTTACTGTATAAAAACGAATTGTATGCTCCTTTAAAAAACCGTGGAAGTACAAGTTGTAAAATTTCTACAAATTCTGTTAATTCCTCTGTCACTCCTACTAGAAGATAATGGTTTTGCAAATTTCTCTTTGCTTCTTCTAGTGCCCAACTATTTCCAATTTCCCTAATAAATAATATTTATTTAAATACTGGTTGTAAATTATAATAATTATATTTTATTAAAACTTACCAACATGCGGGATCATGGCCACATAAGAATGGTATTTGTAACCACATATTATCAGGATCACAATCTGGTTGGCCAGCATCAATACATTCATCAAAAGTCTAGAAATGGTAAAAGTAAATTACTTGCATATCAAATATGAGTTCTAAGTAACAAATACTGACCTTTGTGTCTCCATGTTTTTTTCTTATTAAATATGGTCTGAAATTGTCTCCGTATCTCAAAAAATAGTAATAAGAGACAAACCTATCTAAAGGTTTGCGCAAGAGATTTATGTATAAAGGCATTTGTCTTATTCCAAACCTTGAAATATAGACTTAACTTAAAACAATAAGACATACATTTTCTACAATAAATATCTTCATTCACTCACTTTTCGAAATTTAAAAATGCAACATGACCATGATAAAATGCTGGTTTTTTTATATTCCATTCAGTTATATTATTTGCAAATTGAATCTGTAATTTATAAATACATAATCAAATGGAATGTCTAATAAAAAATGAATTATAAAAACTATAATATTACCTGATTTGGAAGCGTAAGAGTGTGCATATTATTGGTAACATTAATATGTAAAACATGATATTTATTCTGTTTGCACAAATCATAGACTAAACCTACAAAGCTGGTTGACGCTGTTTTAGGTACCCTGTTGTAGATTATGACAAGATCATCAAAAGCTGACAATCTGTAAGATCGTTCACTAGCTTCAAGCCCAGTTTGAACACTGTTCTGTTCGTGTGTGATGGCATTGTCTGGAAGTACGATAGGATAACCTATGTTATTCCATCACCTTTAACAGAATGAAATATTAAAAGGATAATGCTTTTAATGCCACAAATGAATAAAATTACATCCTCTATAATAAGGCGTACGCAATAGTTTGTAGTGATCCTCCAGAAAATTTACTTTCAGTTTCAGATAGATGATAGTGATTGTGAATATCACCACCAAAATCCATTGTAATAGAAAGCTTCTGTGTATCATTTTTTTGAAAGTCGTTAATTTATTCTTGTTACATATATCAGAAATATACACCAACAATTTTTACGAGACACACCATACTATTTTAAAATTGTAAATAATGATAAATTATATAAAAACGTTCAGCTTAATTTGAGCATTTAGTGGGTGATACTTATATTATCGAACCTATTATCACTCATTTTTACTAAGTTTCAATGAAATAGAAGATTTTAATTTCACTTTTAAATAAATTACCAAATATTTACATACAAAACTGAAATTTCATATCTGTCTACATTATTTATTATACACTTCAACGAAATTCGCAACAATCACGGGCTGGGCACTCCCACCGAAAAATTGCAATACTAAGCTTTCATGGCTTACCAACTGGCGCTGATACCATCCTTTTCGACGTCCATCGTATAGCATTATGTATAATCTGTGACTATACCTTTATCTATAGCAACTGCGAGTACCTGCTTTGGCGGGAAAATCAGTGATTGATTTCGTTATTGAAGTAAGAATAAACATATCTTATTAACAATGTAGGTAAATTTGTGCAGATAACCACTACCATCATTCCATTTTATTCTTATTTCTGGTAGTTCCTAAATACTGCAAAGATCATCTCAATTAACAAACTTTATAAAATGAAAGTATGCATCTTATATTTATGATATGCAATTATGCACGTGCCTCACATATTTCAAATGTATGCTATATGTTCTTTATATTGTAATTTATCCTAATGAGTGCTGTATGTTCTGCAAATATTTTAATACATTGTAATTAGAAGTATGCGAGATTTCAAAAATGTTGAATCGAGACGAGACAAGAATTTTTTCAAGATCAAGACAAGATCTCGAAAGTATGTTATCAATTGAAAATATTAAGATTCTTGAAAATATTGAGATTTACGAAAAATTCGAAATTCTCAAAAATTTCAAAAATCCAAATCTTGATTTCAATTTTATAGGAATTTTCAAATGTAACAATGTAAAATAATAAAACTACTTATAACATGGATAAAAAATAATGCATGAACTAAATTACAGATATATTTTATTTAAAATTTCTATGAGAAAAATCTAATTTCTCTCATTTTTTCAGTAATAATTAATTAATAGTTCTGTAAATTTTAACGATATTATAAATGTAATTTAAAATTAATAAATTTAATTAAAGATTATTAATTAAATTAAATAATGATTTGTAGTACTCTCTCATATTTTAGAATTATTACTTTTTTTTTAAGCAATAAATTGTTTCATTTTATCTTTTGTATCATATAAAGTAAAAAAATATCTATCAATTTAATGGACATCAAAAGATGTGACAAAACTCGATACTTTTACCCACATATTATTGGGATTGCTTTTTTGAAGAGCTTCAATAAATTTATCAATCATTTTCCACATTTCCATTCACCATTATTTTAATTTATGATTCACATAATATTAAACATAATGGTCTATGTAAGAGAATTAATTTGTGCAGCATCAAATAAGTGGAATTCTACCTTGCATCCACCTTTTGTAATAATGTTAAAGGTGTCTTATTGTGAATCATATGTTTTTCTCAATTATATGCAGCATTGTTTCTGTATTAGCTTCTTGGAACTGTTATTACTAAGTAGTTATTTCTGTTTTTTTACAACAATAACTTCTTAAAATTCTGTTTTTCTATAACATCTTCTTAGAAGTAAAAAAATTTTTTTTGCCATATGTGTACACTATATTCTGTATTCATGCAACTCAACGTAACACAATATGTATGTGATTTTAATTATAAATTAATACATTTAAAAGAAAATTAAAAAATGTTCAGTGACAGAGAAAGTGTAATCATTGATGTTG
Source organism: Ptiloglossa arizonensis (assembly GCF_051014685.1). Lineage (NCBI taxonomy): Eukaryota > Metazoa > Arthropoda > Insecta > Hymenoptera > Colletidae > Ptiloglossa > Ptiloglossa arizonensis. The sequence continues at coordinate 1,690,409 of NC_135056.1, read as the reverse complement.
CAAAAGCAAGTTTACACAATGTTATAGAAAGAAATAGAAAAAGTAAAAATTCAGTGTGCTAAAGTATAAATGTAAGGGAAGGATAATAGAACCAAAGAGAAATTTTCTTATTTAAAAAAGACTAGTAGCTTTAAAGCCCTGAAGTATAGTTGAAGACAATGGCTTTAGTAGAGTATTTAAAGAACAATCTTAGAAGGCCAACAATTATTTCAGAACAGTGGCTTAGATGAGGGAGAAATGCTAAAAATCAATTTGTATAATTATTACACCTTTCACAGTTCTTGGGACAGCTTTTTATTTAGAAATTTCTTTCAGAAATTAATAATCAAGCTTTGTTTGTTCGAACGATGCTCCAGCCTATGGTCTAAGATATAAGATATCTGAAACAAAAGAACATCGATATGATAGCTCTGAGGGTGCGCTTCACTGCCTTCTTCTGCAACATTGCATCTTCACAAAGGTGCACAAAGAGGCCACAGTCATCCAATTTCTCTCACTATTAAGCATAGCCCTTACCACATTTGGCAGTCAAAGGTCTTCCTCAATTACACCTACCAGAACAATGTCAGCAATACGTCGTTGTTTCCTTTCCTATATAATGCAGGTCCAAAGAAACTATGCCCAGACAGTACCTGCACCGTTCAATAGGTGAGATTACCAAAACCTTTGATTAGCCATTCTGGTAGAAGTGACCGGACAGCCTTAAGAGTCCACTGGTCTGTCCTATCAATGTGGAAGCAGGGGTGCGAATTTACCAGCAGAGGTCGCGAAAGATCCTCAATCTGGGCTAGACAGTGGCCTCGTACTCCTGCTTTCGCACCAGAAAAATGGGGAAAGCCAACAATAAGTTGGCCAACCAGGGCTGATCTCTCTCCCCAAGAGTAAGAAATGCGATATACTGTAAATGAAGATGTTCTTATCTATAAAAAAGTTGGTTATTGCATAATAGACTTCACTAGTGTCTTTTAAATAAGTACTCTCACTATTAATCTGTGATCGATAAATGTATTAATCTGTGAAAAATACAAGAAGAAAATTAAGTGTAAATGTTCAAATTTTCGTGCCCTTGTTTTTCAAATCAATGCAAAATGTTTTTATGGTGTAAAATCTATTCTACAGATAAACTTAGGATGTATCTTACGTCCAAAATTAATGGATTATATGAAATAAATCTTTGAGTTGTTATAACAATGAGAACATTTTTTATTCAAGTTTAAAAAAAATGTATGCCAGATACTTTTGATATTTTTTTAACAATTTTCTCATATTTCTAGATTATGATGCCATATGAATATAACTTTTTCAATCAATTGATGTTTATTACATGTAAATGCGAAAGATAATATGATCAAATATTCATATATATCTTTTTTATTGTGAAAACTTCAGAACTCAAAATAATGTTAAATGAAGAGTGCCAAAAAGAAGTAAATTAAAAAACTATGTGAAGAGTATCAAAAGCTGCAGAATATTCTGTCTGTGTTTCAAGAAGAAAACTGTATGTATCGGAAAAATAATTCATAACAAAAAATTCTATATTTTGGAACTAAAACTAGATTTATTTAATTTACACTTGACTGTAAAACATCGAAGTAGTGGGTCATGATGTAGGATTCTAGGAAAATATCTGGAGGTGATGAATTAGTTTGCATAAATAATATTATGAACTAATATACATATTTAAATATATTAAAACAAAATTGATTAAAAAATGCAGAAAAATTAAATCTTCCGCGAAACTTTATTTTCAACAAAATTTCGATATAAATTATACATGTATGTCGTACATGTACGTCATTAAATTATTTATAATATTGTTTATACTCTAAAATACGATCCTAGACGGTAAGTATCATGAAGTTATCGAATATATCTGAAACGAATTAAAAAAAAAGATTAAAAAATATAATATTTAATTTTATTAACATTTTCGACGATTGATCTACCAGAGGGTATCTCATATTTGACACCCATATTATCGGAACGGAAGCGTTGGAACCACCACTTTGCTGTTGCATTCGATACTATATTGGGTCCATAAACTGCATAAATATTTTTGACCGCCTGTTCCGCTTTTTCACCTTGGTCATAGTGGTACTGAAGAATGTATTGAATTTTCTCTACTTTTACTTCTATTTTGGATCGCTTTAACCCACAACTGGATTTACTAAACTTTTACAAAACTGTCAGAGAACTTTTTTGAAAGCATTATGTCGCCTTCTTAGATATCTCGTCGTGAGATATCTAACGAAAAACGCTCAAAACTTTTTACTTCACCCATTATAATAAATAAAGAAAAGTTAAAGAATGGAACAAAATTAAATCGAATTTTACAAAAAACTTCTCAATTTAATACCTACACAGTTACAAGAAGCAATATGAATCTGTAATGCCTAATGCAGCCACGTTTCTTTGACAGAATTTATAACGAGTCAAATAGATTCTAGAGACCAATAGATATTTCATACTCCTATGACTTAAAGCCCTCTAGTCGACCCTGTTGCAGTTACGTTATTTTACTTATAGAAAATTCTCTGTGAGTTGAACGGACTATAATTCCACATAACTCATGACTTAAGCAAAACGAGTAATTTACCAGGTGAATTTAAGAGTAGCAAGACTCTTAAAAGTAAAGATTGTAAACAAACAAATAGAAAATAGTAAATAAAGAATAGATGCCCAGACCAAGATATGTTGAACATTTTTAGATTTGATTTTACATGCGAAGTGCATTTTTAAAATTTTCCAGTATAATTGTATAAGTAAAAAATTGCGGTTTTGTTTCTTATAAAACGTAACCTATATATGTTACTGATGTAATTTCTTTAAAAAAATATGGGCATTATTAACATCATAAAACTTTATTGCAAGTCTACAGTTTTAGAATAATTGTTTGCTTAATTATAAATTGTTTGTGTTAATGACATTTGTATGTATTGAGTGTCTCTAAAAAAAAGCCAGAAAATGGATCAGATGTTACCGAGCCCTGGGTTTAGTATACCCAGTATAGGAACTCCTTTACATCAACCAGAAGAGGATCAACAAATTTTACCTAATGCATTGCAACAGCAGCAACAACAACAGCAACAGCAGCAATACCAATTACAACAATTACATACTATGAGTCCAAACATGCAGAGTGGAATGCTTATGATTGGAACGCCACAAAAGACTATGCATGCTTATGCAACAGCACCCACTTTTGCGACTCCTCAAAGCCTCATGCAGCCACAAACACCAGTAGGATTAAATAATATATCACCAAACATATCTCAAATTATATTTCATGTTATCTTTAAATAAATTATTTTGTTTATAGCAAAATATGATGTCTCCATTAGTACAAAATAATAATCATATAGCACCATCATCAATAGGACCATCTACTCCTGGTCCTATGACACCTATGACACCAGCTTCTGCAGATCCAGGAATTTTGCCACAACTTCAGTAAGTGAAAAATTAATTTAGGATAAAATATGACAGACAAGTATCCATCAATGTTGCAGGAATATTGTCTCAACAGTCAATCTAAACTGCAAATTAGATTTAAAAAAAATAGCTCTTCATGCAAGGAATGCAGAATACAATCCAAAACGGTTTGCTGCAGTAATTATGAGGATAAGGGAACCAAGAACTACTGCTTTAATATTTAGTAGTGGAAAAATGGTTTGTACTGGTGCAAAGAGTGAAGAGGATTCTCGATTGGCTGCAAGGAAGTACGCTCGAATTATTCAGAAGCTTGGTTTTCCTGTTGGTATAAATTTTGTCATTGACTTCAATTAATTATAATTGTTTATTATCAATATAATTTATTTTGGATAAAGGCAAAGTTCCTTGACTTCAAAATACAAAACATGGTAGGAAGCTGTGATGTAAAATTTCCAATTAGATTAGAGGGTTTAGTTCTTACTCATGGACAATTCTCCTCATATGAACCAGAACTCTTTCCTGGATTAATATATCGAATGGTAAAACCTAGAATTGTCTTACTTATATTTGTTTCTGGAAAAGTAGTATTAACAGGTTAGTATTGTTGATATATATTTTATATAAATTTCAGTTTTTACATATTTAGTTTACATAATAAATTGATTATTATTAATATTTGGATTATTATTAATATTAGGAGCAAAAGTTCGACAGGAAATTTATGAAGCATTTGATAATATCTATCCAATTTTAAAGAGCTTTAAAAAACAATGATTTCATTCTTTATCACACATCAACGTTATGTTTTACATGCAGAAAACTTAGGTAAGATATCTTGGTTTTTGTTTCGGAAACTAATGGGTTGTTTCATTATCAGCACCTAAAGTAGTAAATAAATTCTTAAAAAAAATTAAAATATACAATGAAAAAATAATCGAAAAGGATATAAATTGTATGAAAATGCTCTTATTAGAGTTACTTTTAAAAAATAATCGTGCAAACGATTATTTTTTAATACATTTGAGTATTGAAAGAAATTTCAAAAACACAATTTAAAAAATTTCTTCATGTTTCTTGTGAGGTAATCTGGAGAAAAATTTGTTTTAACTATTTTCAAAGAACATGTTTTCTCAACTATACAGTGCCTTGATCAAGAAGTAGTCATTGTTCTAGAATTTGTTTTTAATTTATATACTTCTATAATTTATGTATTATCAGCTGAGAACGAATTCCATTTTGTTTGTCGCGTCGAATGCAATTTATGTTTTCTTTCCATTTAATTAAAAATATTCTCATATATATATATATATATATATATATGTGACAATAATTTCTCTCTCTGTGTGTGCGTGCGAGCGCGCACGTATGTATGCATGTATATGAGAATGAACAGGCGATGCAAATAAGAGAAATAGAATGAATTTAGTTTTGATATGGGAGAATAATGTACTTATGTATGTATGTATGTATGCATGTATGTATGTATGTATGTATGTATGTATGTATGTATGAATGTATGTATGTATGTATGTATGTATGTATGACTATTCAAATCAAATCCTTAAAAATTCTTCAACATTGTAAAATTTAAATGGCATTTTGATACATTGTACATGAAGTAGTTATTACAAGTAGAACAAGGATTATATAAATATTAAAATTATACAAATTTGCTATTGTAAAAATATATATTTAATTGCATTAACAAATTGTTTATTCATTAATATTACTATTTAAGTCGTTCAATTATGCAGCTTCATAATACTTTTAACTAAACATTGCTGAAGCACAGGACAAATGTCTTTATTAACTGTTGTTAAAATTTCTGTTGCATGTTCAATAGAGTTTGTATCAATACTTCCAATTAGAAACACTTCTGAAATTTGATTATGTTGTGGAAGGCTAGCAAGTGTAATTATCCCATGATTAAAATCATCTTGTTGCTCTGGTAGTATGTTGCATATTGCCTCTTCTATATCCGTGGGATCCACTAAGAACTGGCTATTATAAACACCCTACATTTTTCATAAATTTATGATTAGAGCAAGATATTTTCAATTTATTTTCGTATAATGCACTTACAATGGTGGAAGCTGTGACTAAACCAAACATTGGAACACTTGCATTAGCTAAGGCAATACTAGCAGCCATAATTGCAGCAGCCAATGCAGATCCAGCATTATCTAGGATTGTTGCATACACATCTACTTGAAAATTAGGAAACTCATGCTGAAAGAATAGAAAAGAAATTTAAAAAATGTGAGTTTTAGTTAAATGATAATTACTTTTCATTCATATAAATGAGTGAAAGGTATATCTGATAAAGGATAGTATAATCAATTAAATATTATTTATTTATTAACAATAAGAAATATATAATAAATTTTTTTTACAGATTACATAATTTTTAAATTAAAGTAGTGTGAATGTATAACTATGTATATATTAGGTCACATTGATTATCAAATTTAAATTTGTATGTAGTAGGTACATAAAATATGTACAAGTAACCAATTATAGTGATAGTTAAATTTGAAGAACATAATTTTATTTCAAATAGTATGACTAAAATTTTCAACAGTTTTTATATTTGTAGTATATCATCATAAATTGGTTATTGTAAACTAGTAATAGTAATAATTTGCAAAGAGAAATATTTTTTTCAAAATACACCTTAACCATAAAAAATTATTCTTTATATTTTTACTTATTATTTCAAAATAAACCATCTTGTTGATAGTATTATACTTATATATGTATATACAATGGTGAGCATATAAGTAGGAACATTCTACCTCCATAACTCAAATGATGTATTGTTAAAAAGAAAGATTGGAACAAATGATTCTCCCCAATAATCGTTTATCTGTTAGTTGTGCGTTGACATTGGTAGAGTGAAAGAGTCATGGTCAATATTTCTTAAAAATTTTAAATTATTAATAAGTAACTGATTTTGTGCGAGCATTTAAATAGGAATACCAGTTTTTTTATATTTTAAAAGTAAGTTTCAATAAATATACTAAATTTACATTAAATACATATAAAATATTTGCCATTTTATTATTTACTCTGTACACGTTAACTATAGGAATGGGTAGAGCAGTGCATATAACTGCTGAATAGCAAAAAGATGTCAAATAGCTAAGCTTATGGATATATCAGTTCATGCTTGTGATATAACTATAAAACATGTAGAAAAGTTGGATAGTTTTGAAAATAAAATCCATGTCAACAAACTTCGAAAAACTGTATCTCGAATGGATTGTGTGATCCATTGCCTATCTGAAAAAGATTGTCATAGAACATCTGTAGACATTCATTCAGAAATTTTGGCAAAGTCTGATTTAAAAATTGGTGTACATACAGTTCGTTGTCATCTAAATGAGTTTGGGCTAATGGGACAAATCGCTCGCAAAAAGCCATTTATTTCTAAAACGAATAAAAAAAAGCGATTGGCATTTGCAAAGGAACATATAAAGTGGACACAAGAATAGTGGGGTAAAGTAGTTTTTACTGATGAGTTCAAATTTAATTGTGCTGAATCAGATGGAAAATCTTATATGCAACGACGAATAGGAGAGAATTTGATCCAAAATGCATTAAATCCATGATTAAAGAAGGTGGAGGAGCAGTTATGTTTTTGGGGAAAGATGACACTAAACAGCATTGTTCGTGTAAATATTTTAGAAAATGTGTTACTGCCATATGCGACTAATAATTTAAGCACAGATTAGATCTTCCAAGTGGATAATGATCCGAAACATACTTCTCGCAAAGCAAAACAATGTCAATGTTATGAAAATGGTTGGCTCAATTGCCAGACTTAAATTCAATTAAAATGCTTTTGAATTATGTCGAAAAGGCAAAGGTTTTCAAACTCAAAAGCCATCTAATTTAAAGTTATTCGATGTCATCCATAAAACATGGAACGAAATTGATATTAATAGTTGCACACGACTAATAGAGTCCATTCCACGAAGATGTGCAGAAGTAATTAAAATGAAAAGCAAGGTACCAAAATATTAACATAATTTTATATTAATACTTGTAAAATATAATAATTGCACTTCAATTGTTAAATAAATAAAAAACATCAATATTAAGTTGTGTTCCTATTTATTTGCTTGCGTCAAATATGTATTATTTATTTCTAAATGAATATTATTACTTTACAGAAGGAAATATTTGCAAAAATGTAGTACGTGTGGAAAGAGTATGTAGTGTTTAGCTATATAATGTTGCACAAACTCATATTCGACATTTAGAAAGAAAAAAAATTTCAGTTAAATTTTCATAAATACTTGTACCTATTTATATGCTTACAACTGTGTGTATTGCAAAACAGATATATATTTACCAAACAAACTGCTGGTTCTAATGCTCTTTGTAACATCAAACTGTACTGTTTTTCTTCTGCATTTTGTTGGTGAATTTTTCGTTTCAAACAAGAAAAAGAAGCAAATTTAAACTCGCAATAAATTTCTCCCTGCATACAATAACCATTTTTATTTGGTACTTCTCTAGGATCAAATACTGAACAAACTACTTTTGTATTTCCCATTTCTATATATGCAGAGCCTTTGGCTTGACTAACTACTCCAGTTCTTAAAACTGTAAATACAAGATATAAAGAATTACTTTTAATATAAAAATTAAATTAAATTTTAATTACATTTGTTAATAATGTAGAAAGCTGATGTCATATAAAATCTTACATATTTTTCTTATTTCACTGTTGGTGCGTTTATCTTTTCTTTCAGTGAAATCATATTTTTTGTCAACATTTTTGTGGTTAGAGTTCGAATAAATATGATAAGGAATAGATACCTCCGGACCGTTAATACGTTTTTGATCAATGGGCATTTTAGCTAAAATATAATTATTGCTTAACTAAAATAAAAAATAAACACAATAAAAGTTTTGTCACTATAATAAAAAAATTAAAAACTCTTATTAGCTCTAACTTTTATTAGAAAAGAACAATCATTTTCATTTTAAAATTTTAAGTTGTATGTACAATCTTATAGTCAAGCATATCTATCATAGATAGGTATCTCCTCGGATTTTAGTGGGACACCCATACAGCGCTACGATTGGAGTAGCGTAGAACTGAATAAGAGAAAAGCACAATCACACTTCAGTTTTCTTTTCATGTTTCTAAGCGTTACGTAGACCTACGAATAGTGACAGGATTTGGAACTCTTCACATTGCTTTGAATACGTATTGTATATCAAGCGATAAATTCAAATTACTTCGAATCTGTTTTGCAAGTCTGAGAATTTCGATAAATTTGAAAAGCTTAATGTTGAATTCAATACATTACAAGTATTATTATTACTTTTATGCCAATAATATTATTTAACACAAAATTGTAAAAAACATTTGAAAAATTAAAATTACCAACACCGTATGTGTACAATGATTCACATTATTCATTTTTTTAGCTTGTAGTACGTACATGTTAGGAATTATGAATATTGATATCTTGAAAATGAGAAGATGAAAAAGAAATAATGTAGAAAAGGATTTTCAACGATTTTGACCGAATATATAAGAATCCTTTAGAATTATCCCTGGTTATAATAAATATGTGAGCTAAATGTGATGAAAAGTTGTTTATAAAACAAAATTGGTTTATAACAGTGCCACTAATAAAATGATTTTTAAAATTGCTGAGTTTCTAATTATTTTGTGCTTCAACAGAGATTGTCGACTAAAAAATAAAATAGACAACTGTGCTATTAAATTATTTTTTCAGTAAGCTTATCTTTTATTTATATATGTTCCATTTTAAAAAGTAAGCTGTGTGCCGCTTATAAGCCATTACTAAAACATCATTACAATATTAGAAAGACAGTAGACTTAGTATGACTGAGCATTCCTATTTTTCAGAATTGGTGAAATTAATTTTGTCCTATACTCGCATATTAATATCTTATGAAAAGATTTTGCGAGTCCTTTATCCATGACATACATACATACAGTGCTGGACAAAAGTATTGGCACAGCATCATTGTTCTGATACAAGTGCTTATAACTATGAAACAAATTGATAAAAAGGAGAAATTTTTTAATACATTTATTTATTTATTATTCTAGATTATTATTTAACAGAAACAGTAATATAAATAAAGTGATATGCGAAATAATAACAAAAACATATTTATTGAGCGTTTTAAGCGTGGACAAAAGTATTGGCACAAATGATTGAAAGTACTTAGAAATTAAAAATTAATATTTGGTTGGCCCTCCATTCCTCATGATAACTTCCTTCAATCGTTTTGGCATTGAAGTTACCAATTTTTTTGTAAAATCCGGCTCTATATTGTTCCATTCTTGTAAAATAATAGCTTTTAATTGGTTTTTGTTTGTTATATTATATTTTCTAATTCTTTTTTCTAATTCATTCCAAACATGTTCGATGGGATTCATGTCTGGACTCTGGGGTGGGGTATTTAACGTGTGTGCGGTATTGTAAACGATCCATTGTCGTACAATATAGGCAGTATGTTTTGGATCATGGTCTTGTTGAAAATAAAAATCACGCGGGAGATTTAATTTATTAGCACTTTTAAATAAGTTTTCCTTTAATATATTTAAATATACATATTTGTCCATAATCTCATCTATGAATACTAATTCGCCAACCCCAGACGCTGCAATGGAACCCCATACCATGACTCCACCTCCTCCATGTTTCACAGTGGCTTGTAAATGTTGTGGATCCATTTCCGTATTTGGCTTTCTCCAAACTAATACTCTGCCATCTGATTTAAATATATTAAATTTACTTTCATCTGAAAATAATACGTTATTCCAGAATGTGGGATCCTTTTTTATAAATTCTTTTGCAAATTCTTTTCTCATCTTCCGATTCTTCTTGGATATGTATGGTTTCCTTCTTGCGACACACGCAGAATATCCCGCATCTTTTAACACTCTCAGTATAGTTTTCGAACTTACTTCTTTTTGATTTTCTTCATTTAACTTTGCTCTAAGTTGCGATGAGTTTAATTTACAATTTATTTTCACTTCCTTTACAATTTTCCGTTTTTCTCTAACTGTTAACTTTGAGGGACGTCCACTTCGATTCCTACTTTTGAAATCTGATTGATTCTCAAATCGTTTTACGACACTTCTAATAGTGAATCGACTTCTATTAACACTTTTTGCTATTTCACTATAAGATTTTCGCATTTTGTGCAAATTTAATATTATTTTTCTCTCTTCACTTGTAGTTTCTTTCCCTCTTCTTGACATTGTTGCTTGTTATATTTCCTATGTTGCTAATCGACTGAACTTAAGGATGACTGTTAGAAAAAATGACTATCAGGGAATCCCCTACCTATACCATCAAGTGACAATCGGATTTTTTTCCGAGAGATACAACTACACTAAATTTTGTATAATGTGCCAATACTTTTGTCCACGCTTAAAACGCTCAATAAATATGTTTTTGTTATTATTTCGCATATCACTTTATTTATATTACTGTTTCTGTTAAATAATAATCTAGAATAATAAATAAATAAATGTATTAAAAAATTTCTCCTTTTTATCAATTTGTTTCATAGTTATAAGCACTTGTATCAGAACAATGATGCTGTGCCAATACTTTCGTCCAGCACTGTAAATAATACACGATCCTCTCATCAGGAGGAAATAGGATTATCTTGTATTATAAAATGATAACATGAATTAAACGGAAGGTTTAAGTCAGTAGAAGAACAGAATTTCTCTACTATTGAGAAATAAAAACTAAACTTTCTATATTTAAATAATATATATTTTTATATAAATTACATAAAATAAAAATGATTTCATATAAATAATAAGTTATGTTTTTACATCACTTAAAATCACTTTATAGGGGAATAAGACGTTATGAATAGGAAGTTCAAATTTTGTACGGGTATTAAGAACAGAAATCGATATGGGTTATGGTTACAATCTCTAAGTAAGAGTTCATTTATACTATCGACAAGCTGAGTTTGTGAAAATATTAGTCGATAGTGCTTTATCACTATTTCTGACTGCATATTTACGTTGGGTGAGGACTGAACGACATTTGGGCAAGCCCCGTGTATTTGTTAATGGCCCCAAGCCATTAATAACGATTTTTTAATGGACGTCATTCAGCGGTCGTCTGGCGGAAATAATTAGAAATAACAACAAAATATTATCGTCTCGTGTTTCGACAATGATGTGGTTCTGGACACGCCTAGTTAGTAGTATACATAGTTACTAAAGTGAACAATATAATATGAGTTTATGACCACTTTATGCCGACAAACCTTTAAGGACTACAGACAATACAAAATAAAATTTAAAAATTGTTGGTTTTATTCTTATAAAAATATTTGTAACATATTAATGAGATTTTTCAGATAAAAATAAGTATTAGTGAAACATCAATACATCAATTCATTGAAGCTTTTGTCCAGACGGAAATGTAAACATATAATTTGGCATAATTTAAGTATATATTGGGTATATTTAATTCCATTATATATTATTTAATATAAAAAAAATAAAAAATTAAATAATGATTCTAATTTTCAACAATTTTGAGATTCATTATTTTAGAAGCTCGTAATTCGTAAAATGAACAAATAGTCAACAAAATCATGCTAAATTATGATTTATATGTTTCATTGACTACTGGTAAACAAATTTTTTATTATGAAAACATTTTTGTAAAATGACTTTTTCGCTTTTTGGGTGCGAATACCCCATTTTGGCATTGCTACATTCGTATTAGAGCTTTCTTTTCAGAACATAATATCACTTTAGGCTCCTATTGGTCAATTTGCGTAATACGAAAAAAAGGCAAAATGCTATTCTATGATTACACTGTACATAGGTTTTGAAAAATATGACATTAGCGCTACTTGTGTCCTGCTACGAAAACTAAATGTTCCAACTTTTCGATAGAAGTGCCAAGCACTGGTAAATCTTACATCTTGTCTGTGGTTGAATGGTGTGTCAAAGATTTCATATTTGGTTTAATTAAAAGTATTGCTATTAATGACAAATATTCAGTATAGAGCGGAATTATCACATGGAATTGTTAAATGTACGCAAAATAGTTTTTTGCGGATAGTACACAATACATACAAATATATGTATAGCATGTATAAATATCAAGGAAAAATCGAAAGTTAATACAATAAAATCGTTAACCACAATAAAAATCTATTGAATTAAATTGCACCATAGTGCCGAAATTTAATAAAATATAATATAATATTTTAATGTAAGATTAAAGGAAACCATATAATAAATAAATTTATTGACAGTTTTGACAATATCAATAACTGAATGAACAGCTAAAATAAACTACATACTAACCATAATGGATGTGCTGACAAAATTACGAAATACTGTTAGCAATACAATTTCTAACACTGTTCAAAATACTGCTTATGGTTTATCTCAATTATCAAATGTCCTACCAGGCAATCCAGTTACAAGAGAATTTGAAGTAACAGCACACATAGCAAGTGCAGGACCAGCATTTCTTTGGAAAATTTATAGTGGTTACAAAAAATCTACAAAACAAGAAGCAGCAATATTTGTATTTGAGAAACGTGTCCTTGACAAGTTTTCAAAGAATGATAAAGAAATTATTTTAGAAACTTTGAAAAGAGGTGTTGCACAACTGACAAAATTGCGTCACCCACAAATTTTAACTGTACAACATTCTTTAGAAGAATCAAGAGATAGTTTAGCATTTGCGACTGAACCCGTATTAGCAAGTCTAGCTAATGTTTTAGGAAACCATGATAATTTACCACAACCAGTGCCAGTAATTTTAAAAGAATATAAATTACATGAGGTTGAAATTAAGTATGGACTTTTGCAGCTTGGAGAAGGCTTTGCATTTTTACATGGAGATGTTAAGTTGATTCATAGAAACTTATGTCCAGAATCCATTGTTATTAATAGTCATGGAGCATGGAAAATTTTTGGATTTGACTTCTGTGCTTTGAATCAAAGTACGGAAGGTAAACAACCATTATGGTCATATGTGGAATATGATATGTCAACTTCGTCTGTGGTACATCCAAATTTCAACTACCAAGCACCAGAATGCATTCTAGCAAGTAGTATTAGTACAGCCAGTGACATTTTTTCTTTGGGAATGTTGGCATACATTTTACATTCTCCAATGAATGTACCTCTTTTTGAGTCTAACAATGACTTTCTAAAGTGCAAAAATTTTTTAGAAAACTTCACTGGTTCAATTGTAGTTTCTAAACTTCTTCCAATTCCAGAGACCCTTAGAAATACAGTTAAATTGATGTTAAATCATAATCCTGAATTAAGACCAGATGCCCATCAATTTGTTAAGATTGAATATTTCACAGATATAGGAGTGAAAACTTTAAATTATTTGGACAAGATTTTTCAGTGGGATAATTTACAAAAGTCACAGTTTTATAAAGGACTACCACAGCTTTTAAAACAACTACCACATAGAGTTACACTACATAGAGTTCTTCCATCTTTATATAAGGAATTAATTAATCCTCCAATGATTCCTTTCATTTTACCAAGCATATTATATGTAATGGAAACCAGTTCTGTGGAAGAATTTAAAGAATACATTTTACCAAATATTAAACCTGTTTTGACATTAGATGATCCACCACAAATTAGTCTCGTATTAATGCAACATGTTGATTTATTATTAAAATTATGTACTACAGAAGTAATAAAGACAGACATAGTTCCAATGTTGCTACACGCTTTAGAATCTGAATGGGAACAGTTACAAGAGTTGTGTTTATCAGCTTTACCTAATATTATAACAATGATTGAAGGGCCAGTGATTAAACATGCAATTTTGCCCAGAATGAAAAAAATTTGTTTACATGAAAAAGGAAGTAGTAGTAAAAGTCTTGGCGTTAAAGTTAATTGTTTATTGTGCCTTGCAAGATTGTTACCTAATTTTGATCGATGGTTGGTTCTTGATCAAGTATTACCGTTTCTACAAGAAATTCCACACTCTGGTGAACCTGCGATCCTTATAGCCATTATAGGTATAGTTTATAGTAAAATATTTATACAACAATAAAGAATTATAAATACAATAATGAATTTACAGGAGTAATAATATTTATTTTTCTATTAGGTATTTATCGAATATTATTAAGTCATAGTAAATTAGGAGCAAGTAAAGAAATATTAGCAACAAAGATTTTACCATTTTTATTGCCATTGTGCATTGAACAGAATTTTAGTTTATCACAATATGAAATTCTTTCAAATCTTGTAATTGAAATGATAAATTGTGTAACAACGGAACACAAAGAAGCTTTGAAACAATTAGATGCAATGCGCCGTGAGACTCAACAGCTTGATCAAGAGCTTTCACAAACTTCCAATATTTATAAGAAAATGAATTTAACTACTGATACTGTTAGTATGATATCCACAATTCCTACTCCAAATACAAACATAAATTTAAAGCCTGTACAAATTGAAAATGGATTGACAATGGAAGATAAATTTCGGTTAGTAAGAACGATTATTGTAATACAATTTAAATATAGTTTTTTAACTTGAATTGTCAAAGTTAAAATTTGTCAATTTTAAATTTTGCAATTTACAGATTAATTCAACAGCAGGAAGTGCATCAAAGATTGCAATCTCAACCACCGTTAATGCCAACAACTATTCAACAACATATAAAGCCTCCAATAAAAGATTTAACTGATACTTTATTGCAATCTAATTTAGATCAATTAAATCTTTCAATGTCAAATTCTAAACCTAATTATTCCCGGATGCCCTCAAATTCAAATCCACATCAATATTGCAATCCACAAGGGATGAATATGAATTTAACTCGAAATACTAGTACTTGGATTTCTAATCAATCAACATTGAATCCAACATATGTTGTACCTCAAAATAATATCAATTATCCCATGAATCAAGGAAATTTCGCGACTAGTCAATTGGACTTTTATACAAACTTAAATTCTAATACAAGTCAGAAGGCTGAAAACTTACCTCCACAAGATATAGTGGATTTACTTAGTTAATGATTTTAAGAGGACAGGTGCATTTGATATTCTTTATTGTTTATTGATAATCAATGTTTGTTGTAGTAGAATAAAATTGTCTTTTTGCTGTTCTCTCATTACATCTCTGTTGCAGGTTTAATGAAATCTAAGTCATCCTGGGAAATTGTAAATGTAACCATGGATTAACCTGTACCATTATCTTATTTCTAAAATTATGCAAACGAAAATTTTATAAATTTTTGTTTAATCTTGGTATATATTGAAGTCAGTTTACTATTTTCAACGTAATTTTGTAAATATATTGTAAATATATAAAATGAGGTAGTTAAAACATGTGAAAATTTGTACATTATATGACAAATATTTTATTTCAAGTAAATTTTTGTTTTATATTATTTAATATGTTCAAATAAAAAATAACACATGATTTTAGAAGTAAGGTAATAATATTCAATGAATTCAATCATTTATAAGGGATTGTATGTACATATTTGCCAATTAGTTTAAGATCACATATGTTATTCTTACTAATGTACTTTACAAACTATTTAAATAAGATAAAGTCGTTGCAATTTAGTATAATATTTGCGTGTATCGGAAACTCAAGAAAGGTAATTTACTTGTATGTTTGAGCTAATTGGGAGAATTGACAAATACATTTAAACTATGAGGTACTTGAATAAAGAAGATAGATAAGTTTATTGTGCAGCAAATATGCAGTAAAGTAAATCGTTTTAAACCAAGTAGGTAGTTACAGAACATGAATTTACAATTGTAGTAGTCTAAAATTATAAAAGTATAAGTAACGTATTACAAAATAGTATTCTGAACACAATTTTTTAACTGTTAAATAGGATTTTCTTTGCAATAAATATAAAAAAAACTTATATATAAGATGGGGCAGCAAACGTGGTCCAACCGAAAAGGAGGTGATCATACGTGAAAAACGAGTAAGAAGTTCGTTATGAAATTTTGTTATACGTAGCTTCATTTTCGAAAAATTGATTTTGAAAATTCGTCAAATACACATGCCCTTAAGTACGAATTTAGAAACACGCCTGTTTTGCATTTATCTCTACTTGTGTTGATAGTGTTTGTAAACATTGACAATCGTATGTTATTATCTGTTTTGATGAATTAAATTGATCTTGGGACCTCAATATCAGTTTGTGTCAAATTAATGCGATGGCAAGGTATAGCAATTGATCATGTTTTGAAAATTGTAATAGTAACTGAGAAGCATACAACAGTATTGTAGATGAAATTCTTCCAAAAGCAAATACCAATCCTCAGATTAATACTTATAATTTTAGTTCCAAGCAATGCGTTAGTGATAACACAATGCATCCTTGGAATTATATATTTTGAGCGCATTCGCTTTAAATGCAAGCGAAATAGTAACGAAAAGCTTATATATTCTCTAATTTTGTTTTGTTTCGACAAATAAACTATTATGTATAATTCAGAGAATATTTTTTTGCTGGATTTTGATAATTTTTCGTTAAAAATTGTAGGGACTTCATGTGTTCTTACTGATCTCTGATTTGCACTAAAATCGTGAAATTTACTTGGAATCGAAACATTGTACATACTTTGATTACACTTACACATTCTTAAATTTATCATGAAATTATATAAAACTGAATTTGCATAAAAACTCAATAGTGTTTGAGTAAAATTTATATAATATTAAGTAATAATAATATTACTGTATTCATGTAATGAATGAATATAACTGTATAAAATCAATTTATAATAATAACAACTAATAGTAAATTAACGTAGATATATAAAACTACACATATGATTAATATATGCTTCCGTCCATACAGTTGAGAAAAAAGTTGTTTAAATTCTAATATTTTTGCAAAAACATAGTCTGAAAAATCGCTTAATACGATTTGGAAGCTTTGTTCGCTATTTTTCAGGCGATTATAAAGTGATCTTTTAATTTTTCGAAAAAGCGTATTTATTGATGGCTACTGTATTAGAACGTAAACTTTTGAGAAATTTTATAAATATACATTTATTAATTGACTTAATATTAATCATAGATAGTTTAATAAATATATAATGACAATTAAAGAAATATATAATAATAAAGTCGTGTACAAAACAGTAAAAATGTCCACCCTTGTCGTGGTTCTGTGCAATGGTGCAAGTGCAAATAACTTTTAATTCATAGTATACTTTGCATTATACAAGTAACGATTGTTAACTGATTAATATTAGTAATATCCATATTTTTATCCAAGTACAGTGAAAAGTAAACTTAGTTTTGGATTAAAGTACGTAATTTATCGACTAAAACTTTATAAATGTTTATAATCTGTTTGGGGACAATTTGTTGGAACAGTGAGCGGTTTGAAATTGATTAACTGAATGTTTAATATTAAAAGCATATGCCACGGTGATGTACATTTATTTTTATTAAAACTTTTTTCGCGCGACCAATTTCTAAACTAATTGCTTATGGTATGATAATGTTTTGCTTATTGTTATCATTACACGTTTGTGTAAATACTTGTCGTAGCAGTACCACAATGGCTTTCTTCCTTTTTATGATATTCTGTGAGTAACGTCTTTCATTAAGATAATATTTACAACAATTTTTTTCATGCCGTAGTAAATAATGTCACGAAATATTAAATATTAATATTTTTTTATAAATTTGCACTCTGAGATATTTTTTGATATTCGACTAGTTAAAAATTTAATTTCTCTCTTTGCTTAAAAGCAGACATTTTTTTACATTTGACGTGATTGCTTTGGACATGATCCTTAATGTTGAAAGAAAAATGTAATAAGCAAATTTAAAATGTGTCACATAAGAATGATCAGAAATAGAATAATTACAGTTTTATAGAAGAGAAAAATATAAAAATTAAAGCGAAGTTTTTGTGTGACAAATTTCCGAGTATTAAGAGATTGCACCACTATGGCGTTTTTTAACTGAATAAGGTAGGTATGTCTCATTTTATCGAGTGTTAAGTAAAAGATGATGAGACAATATTTGCGGGAAATAGTATCATTGACTCCCTGGTGACATGGTTAGGGAATACGGGTCGTGTGTGTGGGTCCATGGTTTCCCATCGGAGGAGGTTCAGGTTCCGTACAGTGGGCCGAAACGCCGAAAAGTTCAATAAGCACTGGAAACACTAGAAACTTATTAAAATTGTTTTGTCAGATTAATTTTTTAATCAATTTTTGATTCATGAGAAATAATTCTTTTAATAAAATAGTGAATTTTGAGATTGATTATGTTGAGATTGATAATATTGTAATATATTAAGTAAAATTTTATCGACAAAGGTTGCCTTTAGGCATAATAGTAAATTTTTTTTAAATGTATCATTATCATTGAGACAAACAAATGCGGCAATATTGAAAAGTCAAAAAAATGAATACTCCTAATTTATTTATTTATATACACTTATATTTAATATATATATATATATATAGTAACTTAAGATAAATATTTACATGATCTAAATAACAACATATATTATATAATAATAAACTAACAATAAAGATTACATCAGAGGCGGAGAGCATCATACGGATGTATCGATAATCTGAAAAGATCTCCGCTCCCCATCACCACTTACCGACCCAATATCATGCGCAGAACGCTAAGGGAATCAAAAGTTAGGACTACTGTGGACTTTTTCCCGCGCTGCACGCTCAGCTTCGAGCCCCGGTTAATTAGTTGGAAGTCGTATATGTATTTCCGTGTACGTATTTATTTTCACGAAAAGAAGGCACAGCGTGTTTACATTTTCGCTCCTCCTGTAGTCGATTACTGCTTGTAAGATCACAAGTAAGAATCGTCATTGGCCGAGGACGGCGATCGTAGCCGTAGACCGAGTGAGAAAGAATACTGCGTTATTGGCGTAGCCTTCCAATCAAGTGTTAGCTATTAAGAAACAAAATGATTTCGTTTCTGTTTAAATACTATCACTGATTCGACAAGTTTCTCGTAATGAAAAAACGAATATAATTTAATATGTGTAACAATTATTAATATTTTGAAAATTATTTATAGCGAAAAAAACGAGTTTGTATTTGTTAAAAATAATATAACTTCACTTATACTTATTGCTATCTAGATAAATTCTATATAATTATAATTTACACAAAAACAAGTGATACTAAAATTAAAACAAATGTAACCTTTACATTTTCTTACATTACAAATCATACAAGTTATATTTGTTTTAACTAATTATATAAAGTTTATCTTGATAGAAATAAGTATAAGCGGATTTATATTCTTTTTAATAAATACAAATAAGTTCTTTTCGCTATAAGTAATTTTGAAAATATTAATGATTATTACGCATATTAAATTATATTCATTTTTTCATTACGAATAACTTATTGAATCAGCGGTAGTATATAAACCGTAAGCAAATTATTCTGTTTATGAATATTTGATGCTTTATTGGGAGCCTACACCGATGCATCTTATCTACGAATTGGTTCTCATTCGGGCTTGGGTTTTCACCACCGTCGATCTTCGTTACCGTCTTCCGCCAATGGCGATTTTTGCTTGCGATCGTATGAGCGTCATCGGGCTATGGGCAAAGCGTCGATGTAAATAACTTGTGCCTTCTTTTCGCAGCAGAGTGGTAGTGTACTGCATTTGCAAGAAGATAGCTAGTAGAACTTTGCTTGCTTCCTCTGTTCCAACTTTTCATATTTATTTGGTCGTTCTTGGTGCCATGCTTGGCACACGTAATTTTTTTTTATGGGGGTATTTACAGTCCGTTATACATCGATCGGCAATTAATAGTATTGAATAATTGTAAAAGAGAATTATCTCAGCATGCGGAGTTGTGAATCCAGAAAGTCTAATCACAGCAACACATTCAAACTTGTGCAAAAGAGCAGAATATTGTGTCGTGAAAGGCAAAATGCATTTCTTTTGTTCTAGTCCTATATTTACATTCAGTAATCTTAGATCAATTATGTTTACACCGTCTCTAAGGGAAATATGACGAAAAGCTAAATGTTTTATGTTTCCAACATTGTAAATTGTCGATTATATTAGCAAAACATATCGTGAAATGTGTGTTTTGAATTTGTTTCGATGACATCTACAATATGGCAAAAAGGAATATGTGTGTCTATTTATAAAATCGAAAGTGACCTTGATTTCGCCATGAAAATAAACTGTTTTCGAAATTGGGAAGTTTGATTTCTTAAAAATTTGTTGTCACAAGAATCAAGTCCTCTTTCGGTCAAAAGCTACAGCCTCCGAAACAAATCCATACTTCCTTCTCATCTATTTTTTGTACAATTGGAAAAAAGTTACTTTGGAAATCGATGACTCACTTAGGTATTTACATAAATGCAAAGTTATAAATAATCTCTTTCTGATAATTTTTTTTATAAAATCAATACGGTCTATTGCATGGGGGTATTAGTCGGAATCAACTTAAGATAGGCTCATAAAAATAAACACATACATCCAAACTTATATACCATGTGGAATAGAGAATCTGAATGTTTGTAAATTTGAGAGTTATAATTAAATAAATGTGTAATTATTTGAGAACTCAAATAAGTGTCTATAGTGTCTACAACATAAAATTGTAGATATATTTGAGAAAAATTAAACATATAATACTCGTGACTTATAAATAGAAAGTATTGAAATGAAAAATGAAAGTTTAATTATTTTTATGTTTGTGGGGTCATTTATAAGTTAGAATACCATGTAACTAGTCTACACTTCAGGGCCGAACATATTCATTGTTGTATCGTATAGACTTCAAGAAGTTTCTACAACATCTTTAATATTCAAGCAAATTTCATCAGGTAGTAATTGAGTGAAAAGGATGACTTGGTTCTTTTATACTTTTACTTTCATAAAATAGCCGTTGTTTCGAGCCTTCTTTTTTCATATTAAGAATAAAATCGTTTTATTATTTTATGATCGGGATGGTGAAGGAGGTACAGTTAAATTGTAGTAACAGTTAGGAAACATTTTCGATTGTCCTCAAAATTGAAAACTACCATTGTCTCACTCTAATAACAATTTAGTTTAAATATAATATCGACAGAAGTTTCTCCTTTTTGCAAGAAATATTCAATTCGTACAGCCAACCCTGCCTCGCAAACACTTGATCGGATAAGCGCACATTAGTTAAATATTTAGAAACCTGATACTAGTAACAATTAAATGATTGATAATTTTTACAGATTGTTCATCTTTTCCAAGTCTCTTTGATAAATTATGAACCTGAAGTAGCGATATGTTACATAATAACTGGAATTCTTGCTTTCAGACTTTGATATCATTTAAGCTTTTTGCATTTTTATTACTCATTATTATAGTATTTGACGGATAATAGTGAGCTACATGTTAGTACAAACAGTTTTAAAAGAATTAGACCACTGACATAAAAATGGTTATTAAAATCATACGATTATAAAAAAACCCTTAAAATCGTTTCTTTTATAGTGAATAATTATAAATAACTATAAATTAAGTTCATATTTTGACGCATCCGCATTTTGACGTCATTGTCTCACGGATGTTGCTACTACCTCGACTTTCGTTCCTTCTTCGTTCTTAGCTTATTATCTCTTTCTACGTTAGAAGCACGCGGTAAAACATAAAGACATCGTTCCCTTTTGATAAATGTGACTCTTCGATCCCGAGGAACGTACATTTAAGGCGGGAACACTGTATTTACAATGCTTAAAAAATGAATCGAGTATATTCCTGATATCAGTTATTCGCGTTACATGACAAAGAGAGGAAATTCGAAAGACTGTTATCTGCGACTTGTAATTTATTGTTCTGTTTTTTTTATAGAATTAGAATATAAATTTTCAGAAGATACGAAAGAGAGATATTTATCATTTATCTCTACCGTCCGGCAAAAGGATGTCAGGATGGAGATGAACGCTTTTTGGACGAAACCAAGCATATATTGTAGGGATCGAAGTATAATAGGTTTCATATAGATCTGTCGACTCGTTCGTATATTTACAGTTGTACAAAGTTGAAGTGCATAGTATTTTTTTACAATGGAAAAAATGACAAAACTTATTGAACAACCTGGTATAAACAAATTGCTGAATATTAGTGATTTATGTTCAATCATTTTGATGAAAATTGATATAAACATTCCAAATTTTAAGTCATTTGATCAATTTTGAACAAAATTAGTTCAAACACTTGCAAATATATTTTTTGTTTGAGTTTTTTTTGACAAGATGTACCGATTCTAAATGAATTTTTTTGCCTTCTTTTTACTTAAATTGCATGTTCATAAATTTGTAATATGTTCTTTATTTATGTAAATTATGTAAAACAATTTACTGTCATGTAGATCCTGTATGTAGAGCAAGTTGATGTATCGGTTCCACTTACAGTCAGTAAAACTTCTCGGAAAGATTATGAGTTTTCCTACTTCCACCATATTTTTCTAGAAATTATACAGGGCAATCTACGGAAATATTTCAGATTATAACTTCGCTATTAGTGCAATTAGAGAAAAATGTCAAAAGAAGAAGATGGATAAAAAATTGATTAGTTCACGGGATATTTTAATCATTGAAGAAGATGCTCAAATGCTTCTCCATTACATTGAACACATTTTATTTAACGCTTTTCAATTGTTGTCATACTTTAATCAAGGACAATTGAACTAAGTATCATTAGTCCATACTTCTCAATGATGATGATGATGATATTCGATAAAAATATCGTAATGGAGATGCGTTTATCTAGTTCGATAAAAGTATTTATCAAATATACCTCGTGAACTAATCATTTTCTTACTACTTTAGTCAAATACTTTTTTACATAGAATGATGAGAGGATTTTGTATTCTTTGAATCATTCATCTTTCTCTGGCAGTCTTCTCTAACTGCACCAACAACAAAGTTATAGCCTGAAACAATTATGTCGACCACTCTGTACAAATTCACTGATACATTTTTCAACCATTAAAACTTTTATATTTTATATACACACATTGGAAACTTAAGATTCTGAAGATTTAACACCGATTACATACGAAGATTTGCGATCTACGTGTCTTTCAACTGGACACACATCAGCGACCATTGTCCACATGAAACACGCATTGTATATTAATCGTCGATTTCTTTAATTATATTTTTTGCTGTAGCTTAAAATGAGACCCTACATGTAATGAATTATAATTATTCGTATTAACTGTTAGATTCAGTATTCGCGAAAATGCTCAGTCGATATTATCCTAGAATTTGTTCAAAGATGATAAAATGAACATAATTTTGCATAGCTTAACTCTTGTAAATAGAACGTATGAAAAAATCCTTAGTTTTTTGTGTTGATGCTCTTATTTGCATATTAATCATCCGTTACAAGTTTGTTGCTAAATATAGTATCCACTTTGAGATCGTTATACTATTTCAAATTGATTTGTATAAGCTTGAATGATAAAGCGAGAGAATACTAAGTAGACAGAGAAAGGAAAATACGTATCATTGACAGTAAAAAGGATATAAAACTATTGTAGACAGCGGGGAAAGGTTTAATCTATGACAGGGGAAGGTTTAATCTACTTATATGATATTACGTCCCAAATTGTCGACAAGTTTCAATTATTTTATAAGATTCATTTTCATTTCCTATACAAATTTTAAAGCCTCGTGACATTATAATTCATGTTGTAAGCATGGTGTACTGGCCATATTTTCAAAATAAATACAGTGAGTATAAAAAGCATTTGTATACCAATCAATTTTAAAGATAACTTCGTAAATCTGTTGTTTGTTACAAACAAATTTTATCAAAAATATAATTGATCAGTATACGAATATTTTTTTAATAAAGAATGAGCTTGTATATATTCTCGAAAGTTTCTCGAATAAATACAGTACACAAAAAATTAACAAAGAAAAACAGAAAGTGGACAGAAATATTGAAACGATAAGTATTCGCATAGATGCTGAATTTATAAAATTCATTTAAAAATTGTAATTTAAAGTATTTTGAGAAATAATTAAAACAAGCAGTTAATAAATATGTACTTTGTAGGATTTCCTTTTTATTTAATTATTGTTGCAATTTTTCTTGCTATTAAATTAATTAAATTTAATTTTATACGGCGCAGGAGCTTATTCTATTCTATCATATGAGCAGTTTTTAAACCTCCTTTAGAGGAAATTCGGTGTTTTTTGATCCGATGTTCCAAGTAATTTCACAGATTCCAAGTAAATATCCATATTCTGATATTGTATGCAGCAGATACTTTGGATCATTATCGTGTATAAACATGAAATTATTACTAATGCCCATTTTTTCTACACTGAAAGTAGTTACTCCGATGGTTTATTATTCCATTAATCAATTGTAATATGCCAAGAACAGCAACATTCGTAAGTTTTCTGGTTTTAGTTTTAAATTCTTTATCTTCAAATAGTACCTATAGTGTCTATTAGACCAGAAAATATTAAATTCACTCTCGTTTGTGATGATTACTTTATTTTAATGCTTCATTTGTGTGGCTATATTATTATTTACGAACTACAATCTTTTCTTAATATTTTTTATAAGAAACTATAAAAAAACGTAAATATTTTTTATGTCACTCAAGCATGATATCTGATATCTTTAATTTCATAAAAAATACGTGTAATTGTAGTAGATAGATCAGTATCAAAATTATTTTTAATGTTTTCAACTATTTTGATAGCATTCATTTTTAGAGTTTACTTTATCATTTTAATAATCTCGTTTAGGAAACTGATTAATTTTCCTTTGCAGACATCCACTTCTTGAATTATTTTCTTAGCCTTTTTCTTAAACTATACCAAATGTATACTTTGTATATATACTAGGTTATCGAACGACAAAACTTATTGAACAGTATAGTACTAGGTTGCTCAATGAGTTTTACCGAACGACAAAACTTATTGAACAACCTATTAGTAGATAGATTAGTAGATAGTCTGTTCATTGGCCACAAAAATTTCAGCAAATTTTTGTGCCGATTCTTCAAATAAATAATAGAATTTTTTTTTCTACTGCAGTTTCTGCACGTTTTCGTCCCACTCTGTAGAGAAAACTTTGAATACAACAAAATTTGTATAATATCAATCATAATTACGGAGTAAAAATGTGATTACGTTACGTTGATGTGTTTGGTTTACACCATCTCTTGTAAACAATTTAATTATTACTTTTACATTTCTGTCAATTTTCCTCTTTTCTTTATTAACTTTGCTTTTCTTTATTAATATTTATTAGATCTTTCTCGTTAGATTCGAGTTATGCCTGAAAATTTCGCAATAAAACTTTCAACTTACCTTGAATATATATTGATAATTATAAATTAATTATACGATTTAATAATTGAACAAACAAACAGTGTTAGATAAAATAAATAATATAATCTGCAATGCTAAATTATATTGAAATTAAAATTATCGCTAAATCACAACACATGTTTAACATTGAAACTCAAATTCTTTAATATG
The DNA here is from genome assembly GCF_051014685.1 of Ptiloglossa arizonensis. Classification (NCBI taxonomy): domain Eukaryota; kingdom Metazoa; phylum Arthropoda; class Insecta; order Hymenoptera; family Colletidae; genus Ptiloglossa; species Ptiloglossa arizonensis. The sequence goes on along the minus strand of NC_135056.1, from coordinate 1,664,456 downwards.
AGAAATAATGCTCAGAATATACAAATTTTTTAATTTTTCGGCCGCCATGACATACAACTGCGATACATGTTTATGTGAATGTCGTCGTATAACGTATAATATTTTAATTAAATGCTAAGCGTAGCAGCATGGCCAGGTCTTTAGGTATTAGATTAGCTATAAACTTTCATAAATGTTACTTGACGTAATTTATTCTACACTGTCAACAGCAGCAGTATTGTCAAGAGTATATAGCCAATTAAAAATCATCATATTTCTCTCGTATTTTGATAATTGGTTCCCACGTTCTCTTTCGACATCTTTAATAGTTAACGTATGATTTCGTTCCTTTCGCCGTAATAGAGACGATCCAGTAACGCCTGGTGTTCCAGGAACTAATAAGGTGATTCCAGATGTAGTTTGTGCTGCACTTGCTGCAGCTTCCAACTGATCTAAATTGAATTCGCTCTGTGACAGTCGTTCCAAAGCTCGGTAAGTTGTTAATAATCTGTAAATCATAAAGATTTAAAGTCAGTTTTGAATTTCTAAACTTAAATTCGTGTTTTTCTGTTTTTATTGTCAGTTGTATAGGATTTTTTTTAAAGATAACTTTGTAAGTATATTTTACGAAGATAGTATTGCATATAAAAATTATAATTATTCGTAAATTTATGAATATATGGTTGTACATAAATCAAGCTTTGTAACAAGAATTTCACCTGATTATTATAATGTTTTGTCTATGCTATTTTCTGTACAGATTTATTGTACGCGAAATCGAACACAAAATGGAGCACTCTTTCGGATTTCGCTCATATTTGTATAGTGTTTAGCAGTATTTAAACATATTTCGAAGTATTTTTAAAAATTTCGAAAATTACAGATTTTACAGCAGTTTGAAGAATAGTGTTACGTTTTCTTTTTAAAATTGTAACTATTAAACTAGGAATTAGATGAGAACGAGCTTTCAGCAGTTTATATCGAAGGCATTGAAACACAAAATAAAAATTGTTCAATCTTACGAAAGTAATCGGTTTACAATTTTTGTTTACAATTGTTTTAAATAAGTATTAGGAAAAATTTTTAAATCTGAAAAATTGAGAATTTATCTTCTTAATTAGTAACTTTCAAAATACTGTTACCTTAAAATTGATCAAATGAATATTAGTCAAAGATAATATGGTCCTTTCCGTGCAGTACTAAGAACGAGACGATTATATTTACATGTTATGTGGAGGTATACGTTCATTGCAACATTTTACACAAGAATTAACGGTAACTCTGAAGAGTAAATCTTATTTATAACATTGTAAATAGATATAAGAATTTATTCTTTGCCTTCGTACTTATTAATAGGGGCAACCTTGCAAAATTACAATTCGTTGAACGTGAAAGATAGTGTCCTATCTTTCGATTAAAGTTTATTTTTGCGATTAATACACGATAATTTTATAAATTCTGAACTAGTTGAAAATTATAAACGGTTATTTCTTAAATTAGACTCATCACCTTTTACTTGTTTTCAGTAAACAATGAATATTTATGAGAAAAGGTTACAGTTAATTCTTGTGCAAGACCATGCATCAAGTGCATACTTTATATAAGGTATATGTTCGGTCCTTAGTACTGTACGGAAGTGACTGAGATATTTTTAAATAACTTTCATTTTGGTCAGTTTCAAATTTACAACACTTTTGAAAATTGCTAAATACCCCTTATGCATTGTCCAGGTCAATTTGATCCGAAATCGAACTTTGACATTAAATAAATTTTTGACAAAATATTGAATTTACATGAATTTGACTAACTTTGATTAGTAGTACTTGAAGAATGTAGCGGGTAAGGAAAAGTGTATTTAGTGTTGTTTTGCTCGAGATGTTCATATTTGATACTTTGGTATTACTATATTGTCAAGATCAACGTTCTAAATAATTTTTTCTGAATTTTTTGAAGAATACCTTTTATCTGGAGTTCAAAACATAAAAATGAGACAAGTTTAGGGGCATTCCAGAAAAAATCTCAAACAAAATTTCACTAAGTATAATTAAGATCCACCGTAGAACTTTAGTAGAATTATAATGTATATTAACTTCTAGTTTTGTAGTCCGACCTTGTAGAAAGTTTTTTACTATTGTGCACTATAGTTAAAAGTATAAAGCGCACATAACATTTTTGTTATGTTTGTCGTTCGACATTTACCAACGCTAATAGTATAGTTTTAATCTATCTCCGAGTGTTTATTCGAATTATAATTAGCTATTATAAACTTCGTAAGAAATGAAATAAGTACTTTATCCAAGTAAAAATATGTGTTCATTCTTTAAAAAACAAGTAAAACCATTGTTTGGGCTAAGTTGACCTAAATATAGTATATTTCACGGTTACGAAAATGGGTGGTGTTGCTTCTAAAATAAATAATCACCAAATCAGGCAGCTGATACGCTCTCTCGCATTTTTCCGACCACAGACCGGCTGATCTAACGTTAACAAATCAAACAAGGACGAGGAGTTTTGGTTTGGAAACATTTGCATGACCGATACATTGAATGCTGCTAATAAGAAATAGCTAATCCTCATTTTAAAAAATTTGTACGATTAATCGAATGAGAAATGGTTCAAGAAAGTTTACCAGGCTTTTTGGGATCACGTTAAGAGAAGAGACATTTGTCGCTGCAAGTTGCATGTGGCTAAACCGTCCTTATCAGTACTGCAACACGTACGATTAAAATATATTATTGTAGGAGTTTTGTCGGATTTTCCGAGTCTGCTTGGGCCTGCTTCGACCGCGGGCCTAAACAAGGCAGCACGTGCTTTTATGATAGGCCCGAGGATCCCTTTACAGGGGGTCCTGCACGACGACCAGGTGTAAGGATGCATGGGTATGAAAGAGAGTACACGTGGCTCGGAGAAAGTGAGGTATGCTTGGAAAAACGAACGATTAGGATGGCTGAACGTGACCGAGTGTCTGAAGTGAGAGAGACTGAGGAATAGAATCAAAGAGAATGAATGGGCATGACCATATAAAGTGCGAAAGGGACGGTTGACAGGACAGTATGTCACAAACGGTACAACACAGTGTGTCCAGAAGTTAGGACAGGACAGTGTGTCCTGAGTGTAAGAGTACGACGTCGAGGGTATGTTCGCAGAGTGTGTCGCGGACAGTATGAGTAAGAAGACAATAAGACGAGACGATTAAAAGACACACTAAGACGAAAGACCGGTATAGGACTTAAGCAACAAAGACGATCAAGACGCGTGCCGAGGACATAAAGACGGTTAGCTTAGTTTAATACGCGGTCGATCCACCTTAGTGGAAAGCGAAACCAATCACCAACACTACGTTTAATACTAATATCACTGTAATATATAATATCTTTAAATATACTTCAATATACCACACGAGTACAACAGTTATTTGGGGGCTCGTACGGGGATTAATAACTTCAAGATTCCTTCTCCAGTGATCCAACGAGAAGGAAGAGAACAACATTATTATATCACTTGCATCGCACAATACAATTCACAATACGTGTCGTTATTTAACACTTCGGAGAAAATAAAATATTCCACTGTTTCTAAGAAAAAGCTAACGAAGGAATATTGATAACGACGTTGTCGATTGCATCAAGAAAGATGACAATTGTCAGCAGAACAAGTCAGATTGAATTAAGACGAAAGTACTTCCAAATGAGTGCGGCCGTGGATGTGGTGGGACCTTTCGAGTCAATGAGACGTGGTCACATTCACGTTTCTTCGATATACGATCAACTTGCAAAGTAATAATTGCTACTGATTCTCTGCGGAACTACATCAGCCTAATATATCGCTGATAAGTTACTGGAGTATTATATCTACGTATTTTCATCACTTAAATACCTGTTCAATAGAGAAATTTGAAGAGATTCTCATGATTTCGCGAACCGGAATCACTGCATATTGCTTGCAAAGCAACGAATTCCTTAAGAACATCCATGTGTTCGATAATGAATCTTTTTGTGGAAGCATGGAGGATGACAACTTCAAGTGGTGAGATGATCACATTCGCGTACAGTACTATTGTCCACGAAACAATAAATTCAGTCCGTACGAGCTCCCTGTTAGATGAAAGGTCAATTTTCCGTTAGCTTGTCGTGCCATCGCTTAAATACGACGAGCTCTTTGAACTATGGAAAAGGAAGGAAAAGAAGAACTTACAATTTTTCGCAGAAACATCGATTGCATCAAACAGAAACTTAATGTCCGGTATGATCAGGAAAAGGCTCCCTGAACTAAAAATCGGAGACAAAGACTCGATTCATAATAATTCCACTCAGAAACGCAAAAACTGCTTTGAAATAATTCGATCTCTATGCCGTGACGAAACTCCTAAATTAAAATTCGTTGCAAATAATTTGCTTACTAGTTCCTAGAGGAGGGCCAGATCGTGGCACGAAACCTGGAAAATCATAACTGTAATTAATTTCTTAAAAATTAATGATAACGTTTTTTACTCTCCCAGATGATACCATCGATGCAATATCTCTTTCACAATTTTTTATTTAGACACAAATTTGACGTCTTTGCTATGCGATTTGGGAGATTAGCTAAGACCAATAAACTGTTGTTTAGTCTAACTTCTACCTCAGTATAACGCCATCGAGGGTCAATGTCATTGAATTAATTTCCAAATCTTTGTTTGGCATAATTGATGACGATGACCTATCGAAAATCTACCTCAATTTTGGTTGGTTGTTCGTTGAACAGAATACAATCGTTGGCATTCTTAAAAATCAGTCGACTTTTAAGTCTGTTGTCGTGCATACTGACATCATGCTCGAGGATAGCTACAGCCAGCCGAAAGAACATTATATCTTCCTTCTTAACGAGACGAACGACAATGAACGGAATCACTTCCTTGGAACTCAGATCACTGCTGTCAGCGTTTTACTAGAGGAGTTTAGCGAAGACATCAGGATCCTAGTTCCTGCTGTAAATTTCGACTAGTATAAAATTGCCCATCAACTTTTTCTAGACGGCTTACGAAGTACAAAAAGGGACTGATGTTCCAAATTCTCACCAGTAAAAATTCTTGCCTAATTTATATTGGAATCGTTCTTTTCCTTGCACCTACTTTTTTCTCAATCGTTAAAATGCATTCATCATCCGTGCCGTAACACGGAATATTTATTTATTTTACATTAACCAGTAATGTCCTGCTTATTCGTCCAGATTAAACTCAGTTTATTTCAGTTGATCAAAGGTGCATCCAACTTTGCATTAAAACCGGAGGGGACTATATCTACTCGAGAATAAAACCAACACGTTTAGTTAGAGAACGAAAAACTTCATCGTATTCATAGCTTGCCAAAAGACTTCGGAGATGTTGTTACGCTGGCGAAATCTACAGATAAACGCCTGGTAACCATCGACGAAACCAGTTTGGTTCGAAGCAAGAACGAGTACACATTCACCAACGACAAGATGACCAATCATCTCCATCATATTATTGACTTTACTAACGGTGGAGTTTGATTTAAAATAATCAACGCGACCCATTTATCAATCCCACCTGTGACTTGTCACAACTTACTACCACCGCCGCCGATAATAAACTCTGATAAGCTTTAAGATGTCGATGCAGCCATTTCCTTCCTAGAATATTAGCATCTCCCTAGTGATTCATCGCCTCGACCCGAAGAGTGTGTATCAGAATGATTACATGTGTTTGAGATTTATAAGAGTGTTTTATTCAAAGTAGATATTAAATAAATAATGATTCCTATGTCTATGAGTAGAACGTTCCTTATTTAATTTCTTACATGGTAGTAGAGTCTGAGGTTGATTTTTGGATTAGAGATTGAACAGTGTTTAAAAGAGAAAATTGGTAAAGAACTGAGAACATTCAAGATAGCATATATAATATGTGACGACAGAGTAATACTAGTCTTTGATGGAAGCGGATTATAAAAACTGGAAAAAACGTACGATGACATTTTTAAAATATAAGTGCAACTTGGTAGTAAAAAGAAACAAAATTATCAAATAAAACACAAGATACTTGGGATGAGTTGGACATAAAAGCAATAAATTACATATCTAGTGTTATTACGAGTAAATAATTGAAATATATAACTAATCTAGGACAGCATATGATGTAATAACAAAATTTAACGGAATGTATTAACAAGAATCTACAGCATTATAGATTGTATGCAGGAATAATGTAGAAAGTATAAAATTAAAAGACATCAAGGTTTAACATCATTTTTTTATAAATTTGAGAAAACTGTAAATGAATTGAAAATAACTGGTGCGAGTGTAAGTGAAACAGAAAAACTTAATTATATGTTGAAATCACTACCAAAAGTTATAGCTATATTGGAGACCTGATAGATGTGTTGCCCGAGAAAGATAGAAACGTAGAATATTTAAAGGGAAATTGAAAATGCATTGTCCACCATATGTGCATGAATTAAATGGGATAACAGAGAAATTTAATAGGTCGATTATCGACATGGTCAAATGCCTACCAAGAGAAGCAAAAGTCAATAGAAAGTTTTGGTCTGAATATGTGAAAGCTGCTTATATATTAAAAATAGAACACTGGCAAACATAGAAATAAGACCTCCTACGAGATATTTTTCAATGTAAAACTAACTATTAAAAATTTACTTCTATATGGAAGTAAAATATTTGTACGAATTTCAAAAGTAAGAATACCAAGCTAGGTGTATTACTAGGATATATAGACGTTGGTTTAGAATCTGAATAGATGATAAGATAAGTGTGGCCAGACATGTAGACTTAGTAGAGGAAAATGTAAAGTATATAGACTTCAAAGATGATGTAAAAGAGGATGAAGAATATATAGAAGAGTTAGGAAGTGAGACAGAAGAAGCAAAAAAAGAAGACAAAGAGAAAATTGCAAAAGAAGCAAAACAAAAGAATGACGAGCCAGCAAGGAAAAAATCAAATAGAAATCGAAAATCGTCCGAGAGATATGTAAATCCATACATACATGTAAATTATTCTGTTGCAAATATATTAAGCATGTTTCAGGAAATGATAGAAGTGAAGAGCAGTAGAAGACAGTTATAAGGAATGGAATGGATAGCTTTAGATAGAAATAAAACTTGGGAATTGGTTCAGACACCAAATAAGAAAGCTTTAGACGTTAAATGGGTATGTGCAAAAAAAAAACTGGAGGTTATTTTAGGAGGTCAAGGGTTTCCAACATGAGGAAGAAATTGAGAACATCTATTTACCTGTGACAAAGATGCAAACATTGAGACTGTTATCGCTGTTTCGAAGTATGCGTTAAACAGCCTTTGGGTTTTCACGATAAAAACAAAAGAGTTTATAAATTACACAAGGCACTGTATGGTTTAAGAGGTAGATTGCTTCGATAATTATATAAAAAAACTAGGTTTCCAAAATAAATATAATTATTGATTATATACCAAAGAGTTGTGCCAAAGATAGGAAAATTATGTGCGATATTAAATCTAAGTTGTCGAATAAATTTAAGAGGAAAGATATAGGTAAAGTTCGAGATTATATAGGTATAGAGATCGAATATAGTCAACTAGACGATAGTGTAATGACATTAAGTCAAAAAAGAAAGTACAAAATTAAAAATGCTTAGTTGTATAATACGCCCATGGAAACTAATTTAAAATTACAGGCAGTCGAAGAATTAAATACAAGTATTAAGTATCGAAATTTGATAGGAGCTCATTTATACGTAAGTTTTGGTACGAGATCAGATATTTTCTTTAGTGTGAATTATCTAAGTGGATTTCAAAATTGTTGTGATAAAACATTTTAAATATACTATGAGGATATTAAAATACATATATAATGTACGGGATCTAAAATTAGTGTATAAGAGATATTATAATGCCGAAATTATGTTGACGCCGATTGGGCCGGAGATACTGTAGACCGAAGATTTATTTCTGGATATATTATACGAATATACGGAAATATAGAATTTTGGAGAACGTGTAAGCAGAACTCTGTAGCAAAGTCATCGACTTTCGCGGAATACAGTATTATCTCGTTATAGAGACTTACAACGAAATAATCCTCTATTTTGCAATTCTTCTGTTCTTTGCCACGGCGAGTTTGACAACCAGTGAATGAGATGGCATGTGACGGTAGCAAATTATATAGCATAAAGATTGCATAAAGATACAGGAAAATAAATATCGTTTTTATTAAAGGAAAAGTTATTTAAATTTTGAAAAATTTTAATTAATTGTACTATTACAATTGTTATTGCAATTGCGTGTATTATTATAGTTAAACTATTGTTAATATGATAGAAAGAAAGATTGCAATTCTCAACAAGTTGAATGCGGCAAAAGGAACTATGACCAATTTAGTAGAGCAGTATCAAATCTGTATCGAAACAGTTCGATATATTCAATGTGAGGAAAATAAATCAAGAAGCTATACAGTTAAAGAGTCTGCAAATTGAATTTGAAAGAAGAAGGATATGCAGTTTTGAAGATTTGGAAAACCGCCTTCAGACATGGTTTTTAGAACAGCGGACAATGAAAAATCCACTCACGGATTTATTAAATAGGAAAGTATTCTTAATAGGAAATTAAATTGGGATACTGCCTTCATTCAATATCAGTAAGGGCTTCTTAACGAAATTTAAAGATTGTCACAATATAAGATTAGTTATTAAGGCCGTCAAAGACTCGAGCGCACTTTATGGTGTGCCATTGTCATGTACCCTCGCTTATTCGCAGTTTGTTGTACTCATCGCGGCAACTACAAAAGCAGTGGAAGGGGTAGAGAAACTACTTATAACGAAACACGAATGACGATCTATAATGAGACAATACTAAAGGTGTGCGGATATCCGACTAATCGGATCGGACTGTAGAAGCTCGGGCGAACTCGGGCGGATTCCCGATCCACAGAACCCTCGGATTATACGATAGTTTCAGACTGGTCGGCAGTTTCGGGTAACCCGGTATCGCCATCCGCTGTCTTGAAGTCTCAAGGGACGACACATGATCAAATAAACGTCAGACCGCCCATCCTTTGAGCCGCACGTTCTGAACCTTAGCCACGCATTCTGTCATATAGTAGTAACAGGAATAGATTTCAATTGCATCCCTCTCTCAATATGTACATAAATATAAAGCTTGGAGACGAAAAACTATTGAGGTTTCGCTTATGTTTATGTTTAATGCATAAATCGTCTGTTTTATTTCATAAATTATTTAATATAAAAAACAATATAATTGTAATATTAATAGTTTTTCTATATGTGGACTAATAAAGATGATTTTGAAATATATTTAATTTTCCTTAATAGAATCAAATATTTTGTATGATACAATCCGACCTAACTTTAATCATCCCGAGCAATGGTATTTTCAAAAGGATTAAAATTTAACATTGTTATTACCGCATATAAAAAATACAGGGCGAACAGAATAATAGAAATCAGAAATTAAGTTTTTTCTTAAAGAAAGTGTACATCTTTATCATACATTTTATCTGTACATCAACACATGAAAGCTATTTTAATATTTATCAAGAAAAATTTTTTTATATCTAAATTTATAACTGACCAGAAACTGATTAACTTTTGTGTGAAAAATTGTTTCATTAAACTATTGGAAGTGCCTCAAAAATCGTGGCGACAGTTATGTGCCACACACTGTACATAACTTCTTTTGAAATGAATAGAAATTCATTTTTAATTATTTCTAAATTAAATTTTTATTAAATTATTTTTGTTTCTGAAAGGAATTTTACTTACTTCTACTGGTAATTATATAGATAATGCTTTCCTAGCATATTGTAAAAAACTAGTAATATGAATGCATCTACCCCAATAGAGCTTCGCCCCCCGCGTGCTTCTCGTTATCTCTCTACATCTCGCTACCTTCTTCATCGGTCAGTGTCACATGTGCCTGTAACTGTCGTGACGAATAGCGAACTAAAATTGAATATGTGCGTGAGAATAGGTATATCCCTTTCACTTCTCTCGCATTCTTGCCATGGGTTTTCAAGTCAACAGTAAAGAATACTTTCGGATACCTTGATTTTATCAGATTAATCGATAATTTCGGGTTGCGCGGAAAAAATATGAATAGTGAGCAGTTCGCGACATGTTTACTATTATGTTACGATTTCAAAGTCGATATTATATCTATATAATATAAGACAAGCGAAGTACAAATTACAAATTTTTCTAAACATATTGAAATCAATTTATTTTAAATTAGTATTCAAGAAACATAAGATTTATACTTTGTGCTCTGGTCTGTTTACAAATGGTTTAGTCTATCGAGATGAAGGTGCGTAGTTGTCTCTCAATGAGCAATATCAACCTTAGTATTCAGTGAAAGTTCAGATAATAGTAAAAATATTGTGCAAAAGAGATGCTCGAAAAGTTCTGTGTGGAAATATTTTGAAAAAAGGAATTACAGCACAATAAGGAAAGATACAGCACAATGCACAGTTTGTTTAAAGGAATTAAAAGTGAAACAAGGTAACATTACATCCCATATGCATCATTTAAATAGTCTACAGAATATAAGAATCAATTTGAGTGAAAATATTGCTGGGTAATGTGTGTGTGTGTGTGTAATTTATGATTATAGATCCAAGATATATAAATCATTTTATACTAATAGAAATAAAACATACTATATCGAAATTTTCAATGAAGAAATTTCATCCATACATTGTAACATACCTACAAAAAATACGAAAAACATTGTTGGAAATATAACACGTGAAAATGGTAAATCCATAATGCATGAATAATTTCCTGTAATTAATTTTCCTAATTCATAATTAATAAAAAATTCGTTAATAGGTGGAACATCGTCATTCATATATTTTTTAAACAAAGAACTTGGCATTCCAAACGAAAAGAAAAAAAAATTCAGATTTTATCGTATATAAAAACCGAGAAATACAAATTTATTTATCAGAAAATTTATTTATGGTAGGAATCCTATGGTAGGAATTTAATAGTGCAAGATTTCCTATATTATCATGTATTGCACGGATTGTTTCTGGAATACCCGCAACACAGGTGACAAATGAGCATCTCCTTTTCTTATCAGAAAACATAGTGTCAGAGACAAGATCAAAATTGCTGTCGATATATGTAGAAAAATGATGTTTCTTAAATACTAATTTAAAATAAATTTATTCCAATATATTTAGAAACATTTATAATATGTACTTCGCCTGTCTTATATTGTAAAGGTAAAAACCCGATTTTGAAAACGTAACATAATATTATAGTAAGCATGTTGCGAATCGCTCATTATTAGAAATATTATATCTCTCACTGTCAAATCGAGCTATCCGAAGGTACCGGGCTACTCGAAACTGCCGAGTAGCCCAAAACCATCGGGTGGCCCGAGGATTTATGTAAATCGGGAACCAGCCCGAGTCCTGTCAAATTTTTCAAGACTTTCTCGAGCTCGTAATGTCGGATATCCCACACCCTTAGACAATACTAGATATTGCTTTATTTGAGGCTGCAACAGAAGTGAATGCTATACGGAGAATTATTAAAGCATTCAATATGAAGTTAGAGGAGCCAATTAAAATATATGAGAACTCAAGTGCGATACTAATTGCTAAAAATGATAATTTTTCCAAAAATTCGAAGCATATCATAAACGAAAATTACGTAAACAAAACTATTAATATTATAAAAATAGATTTAGAAGAACACATAGCAAATATACTGACAAAGTCATTAGATTAATAATTAAATTAGATTAATAATTATTAGGTCAATAAATTAAAATTTATTAAATTTAGAAATATGTCAAGCATTGAAGAATAGACATTAAAAAGAGAAATATATACAGATGTAAGGAGGCGCATTAGAAATATATACATATATATTTGGTGGTCTATGTATGAATGGCCATCTGATGGACACCTGAACAATGATAAGTTGTGCGTATGGCTTACTTGAAGAAGTATGTTGTATGACGGAAAGTGTGTACTAGAATGAGTGCACACGTTTGAGGTTTATAAGAGTGTTTCATTTAAAGTAGCTATTTAATAAATAATGATTCTTATGTGTATGTGTAGAAGGTTCTTTATTTAATTCCCTACAGTTAAGAACGGCACAGATGGGTGGGCAGTTCTATGTAATACGATGAGTGTAAAAAAAAAGTGTTGTTAAGAAAGTATTTTGTAATGTCGTGATTCGAATCCCTTTTACGCGTTTTGCACTGTGCATCGATGTCGAATGATCACCTGCACAAATAGTTGACACATTACACCGACACAAATGCCGAGACAAGTTTTATGCTGCTCAATGTACAACTTTTAATATTTGAAACTTGGCATACGTTAGTAAGATATTTCATCAGTGTGACAATAAAATGAAAGTTATTTAAATAAATGTATAACTCACCTGCGTCGTATATAATTTTGGCGAACTTTTTTATTTACGGATCTGACAAGATCTGCCCCCGTAAAAGGTACCGGAGGTTGTAACGATGTAGATGATGGTTGCGGAGCCGATTGAGAGGCAGATGTTTCATTTGATAAAAGTTGCTGATTGTGCTGTTCTTGTGCAGTTTCTCCATGAGGACTAGGAAGCTGCGATGTAACAGCTACTGGTTCACCAACAGCAACCCATGTACTGCAAGACCTCGATGCATGATCGAGTTTTGTATGCTCCAAAAGCAAAGTGCTTCTTTGAGCAGTATCGAGGGTCAAAGCAGAAACAGCTAATCGCATTCCAGTTGTATTTAATCCATCTGGACTTGGTAATTGAGATACATCGCTTGTACTAAAGCTTTTGCGTAAACCGAGTGCCGAGGAAAGTACTCCACAACTTCGAATCAACTCATTCTCTTCTTCAAACCAAAGAATTTCTGGTATATCTGCTGGCCTATAAAATAGCCAAAAATATTTAGAATTATTTAAGGCATTGTAATTTTTTAGAGTATTTACGAATATCAATTATTTTTATTAAAAGATTTCTCGGTACTAAAATGTGCAGAAAACTGAGAAAAATATTTTAGTTAAATTTTACCGTTAGTTGTAAATTGCTTGTAAAATATAAGATAATCTGTTAGTGTATTAAATGTACATGATTTTACTATTTTTTTTAAACAACTCAGAAGTCTACTGGCTACAACTGTAACTTCATTTGCACGATTAGAATTTAAGTCTCGGTGGAAGATTTTTTGTCATTTTACTATAATTAAAAGCGTTGCTAAAATCTGTAATTTTATTGAAATGTAGCCTTTAGAATTATTGTGAACAAAAACTAATACATTCCGTGGTTTTTGTACATATTCCGGAACGTTTGGCAGCTCACGACCGTTTTCTTTATATCCCTTCAAGGAGGGTTTTTGTCTTAACGTTTACGTGGATCTGTAATGGATTTTTCCCAGAAATTTCTTCAGCCGCATACCCTAAGCTGTCGAACGTTTTAGAAATTCTAGAATTCGGTTAAAACCAGAATTCGTGCATTTCGTACTCCACATACTCCATCACACTATTGTACATACATAACCAACATATACATATCGATGACGCAATACCCACGACGATTGAGTCCCGTTCGCCAAATGATATATTATGAATTACATATATTTTTTTTTAATATTTGGAGGTGTTTTAGAGATTTGAAGGTTAACTTCGTTTTTTTAATAGGAATATATTTTCTACATCAAAATATGGAAAAATGTTACCTCGTATATAGGTGATATATGGAACAATCGTCACAGTTAGGCAACGAACCGTATTTCCGACGGTTATGCTTCAGAAATAAGATGTTTATGTATCGGACATGAGATGATTGATTGAAAGGTACCGAACCCTTTTGAGTAGAAGAAGTTGGCAGTCGAATAAAGACCTTCGCGAAGGAAATAACCCACTACCTTTAATTCCTCACCTTGTAACTATTATAGTTGAATTTTAAATAAAACTATTGATCTTTATTAGTATTAAATCCAATGTCAACGAGTAATTTTGTTTTGTTTTATTGAAGATTTATTTCAATAAAACTTTAGAAATTTAAGGATATTATAATTGTATAATATTAAGTCACAAGGTACGTAATTAAAGGACGGTGAGTTATTTCCTTTAGAAAAAGTCTTTATTCAGCTCCGACTCACTTTGAAAAATCTCCGACAACAAGTATTTCAATTATGCTTCTCTCGCACCCTATATTCTCACACGCATCAATTCTCTTTCATTCTATTTCCTAGCCTTTCTCATTTGATGCATCTGGTCACGTTCACCGAAAATTCAGTCTGACGCCATCTCAATTGCTCGTCTTTCACATCTCAGTTGGAACACCCCGCCGTCCAGTTCAAACATTCTTTTTTTACGCATCGGAAACACTTCACTTGCTCGTATATCCCAAACATTCACACGCAAGATCATACGTTCCTACGCATCACTACATAAACAATCGGAATACTATCCGTCGTTCGTCGTCTAACTACGGCGTTCATTTCAAAGTTTGACTACAATTATAAATTTACGCATTACCATTTTATTTCCTACACATAATATAAAATCTGCATAATATCAATAATTTTATTACAACTGTAGCATGGAAGCGAGCGAAGTTGCAAGCATTGCCTACAGGGGGGAGAGGGTGGTATTGTACAAAGAGGGACTAGCTGAGGGGACTGTGGAGTTTCCGGTGACGGTGATATAACGCAGGCCTATCGTCTAGTCTTAATGACTACCTGCGAGAATTAAAGGTCACGTAGGGCCAAAAATTTAGGATAGAAGAAAGATCATCGCGCTGAACACGGGGTTTTCTGGTAATCAGCATCAAGAGCAGAACCAGCGTAGCCAGCGTCATTATTTTTATATCGCATTATTAATAATTCAACTGATGTTGATAGAAGCGTTTAGTGGTTATTGAATAATTTATTTCATTATATTGACTATACAATTAAACATTACCATGACACCAACTATTACACTAACTACAACTATGACATTAACTTTATTACAATTATCAAAACTCCATAGGACATAAACGAATACTATTCGTAAAAAGCACAAAATCTCGCAGTGATTATACTTTGTTCCTTTTAGAAAAAGAAAGTATATGAATAGAGAGTCTAACTAAGAAGCGTGAAATACAAGCGACTTATTTATATTAGTATGAAATACTGGAATTACGAGAGTTTATTTCAAAAATAACATAATACATAAAGTTGAAGCTTGTATCTATTTTGTTTAAATATTATTGTTACAAACATTGTTAACATTTTATCCTGGATTGTAAACTTAATAAAACATATGCATACGTAAATGATTATCTAAATAATTTAAATCGTACATCCAAATGTAAAATTTTTCAGAATCAAGGAATGAAAAATACACATTCTTTCTAAGAATTATCCTTTTGCTGATTTTGAACACTGATTACAAGAAAACGAGAGTTAATATTAAGAAGTGGTCTTTACAATATTATCGTACAATTATTTTGCTCTTAGAAGACACAAATATTTTCATAATTTCTAATATTACGAAATTCGAGTTTTGATTGCCGTTTGGAATATGGAGTAAAGAACGAGTGAACTTATAATAATCGCAATTGATTTAAAATTTTAAGCACAATTACGTTCTTCACTATTCATTATTAAATTCACACAATTTCTCAAACGAATACAATACGATTAAATATAATATATGTGGTGAATGCCTGTTCACTTGAAAATGTATAAATTTGAATTATCGGTATTTCATTCCTATTTCGTTTCTTCGAATGCTTTTTATATGGAAGGAGTAAAAAAAAAAGAAATTAATTTTTGAAGAAAGGAAAAAAATGATACAAGAGAAATTCCGTCGAGAAATGGATCTCTATTATGTGTTACTTAAAAAGGTTTTTCAAAATTTGGCTTCTGAACAACAAACGATGGGAATACTGCGAGAAAATTTTTTTCAAATCCCAAACTATCATTAAAAATTACTGTCATGGACGAAAACCTTATTTTAAGATTAAGATTAATTCTAAGAGCCATAAATAGTGGATATGAGATTAATATAAGATCTCCACAATATGAACTGGAATAAGATAAAGTCAAGTAAAGAATTAAGAAGTTGAATATTGATCAGATTGTTGTTAGAACAATTCCATGCGGTGTAGTGAGAGTTAGGTGTCAAAAATTAGACAGGAGCCAAGAGAGCATACTATGTGAAAAGTTCTGAGTGAGTAACACTGAAGTTGGAAACCCTATAACATTCGATTAGAATAATTTTTGGAGACGTATCGAGTATTTTAAAACATCCAATTTTAAGATTATTAGAAATATTTCCAAGATTGTAAAGAACTGTAAATTTAAGACACTTTCTGTTTAAGAAGATAATACCACCACTGGGACGATTATTTCTCTTATTTATCTATTTTAATGGTCTGGAATTCAGGGAGATTAAATTATTTGTCAGCGTGAAAGAAGGTTTCTACAAGACCTCTAGAATTACAAAAAACGATAGTAAGCTTGTAATTAGAGAAGGCCTTACACGTATGTTTATCCCTAATCCAGAAATGCAGGAGATAAGGAAACCCTTTGAAAAGAAAAGGTTTTCAGAAAACGTTGTAAATTTCATGTCTTAGTCGATGTCGAGAGTAGAGGAAGTATAACATTTATTCTATTGCAGATCTAAAGATGATAAAAGGGTATGTCTCGCGAAGTATTTTAATAAATTGTGGAAGTTCAGCAGTATAAGATAGTGCTACTTGTGGAATGTTCGTATTATTCGTAGCTTAGGTGTGGGTTAGGATGGAAAGCCGATTAATATCGTCTAATTGTTGTTGGGTTTACAAAGTTCAAGTCAGCACTGTTAGAAGCCAGAGAGTACGCTGCCCAGGAAGGAGTAGTTAAAACGTATACCGGAAGAGCACTTGTAGCAGAAGAGCGTCCATCCAGGATGATAGCGGTTATGCTGTCCGTGTCGAAGGGAACGCCTACGAGATACGAAGACACGACGAGAGCTATCAAAACGGAGGTCGACTTGAACGGGCTCAACATTGCGTTTGTCCATTTAAAACTGGTCGTGAGCAAAGCGGTGATCTTCGAGATTCCCGATCCTGTGTGCGGGCCTAATGTCGATCGTCTTGCCCAGTTGATGGGCTAGTCCCGCACGGGGTATAGTGTTCTAGTCATTCGGCCTACTAAACACACGGAGCTTCGTGTGAGTGATTCCATGATTAAGGAGGAAACTGCTCTGATAATAGCCAAGGTCGAGGATCACTCGGAGGGAGAAGTGAGAGTCGAAGAAATTCGACAATTCCCTTCCAAAATCGACACGATATGGACCCAGTGCCCGCTCTCTGCTGCCCAAAATATGGTAGAAACCGGAAGCTTCGGTGCTACCGCTGCTTGGAGACAAATCACGTTTAGTAGCGGTGCATCTTCACAATGCACTTCCGCGATCCGATCTATGGATCGGATGTAAAGTGCCCACTGTGTGCGGGGCTTAAGAAAACTGCAAAGCATAGAATGGGGGGAGACAAATGGGTACCTCCGCGAATGTGGAGAGGATATATAAATTAACGCAATTATTCTGAATACGTTGACTTTACACGTGATGGTATTGGTAAGTACAGTCAGACCATCCGACAAAATGTAAAAGTGCCGATAAGGCCAAACGTTAAGTGTAGCCGTCCCGTCGTTCGCTATAAACTAAATATAGTCGATGACTATTTCCACAGCAGGTAGACAGAGAACCCCACAGACTAGTATGGAAGAGTACGCTGGGAGAGTGGGGAATGAATTTGGAATTCCACAAGAATTCATGCTGGGCCCCTTGCTATGGAACGTTGGATACGATACCGTCCAGCGTGACAAGGGCCTCCCCGACGGTTTTGCCTAGTATATTTTGCAAACAGTACACTGGTCTAGACGTCGGGTGTCATTGGGGAAGTGCTGCCTGACGGGCCGAGAAGGATGCCCAATGCGTTGTCGAACAGACCAACGGGATTAGACTGGAGATGGCGCTTCAAAAGACCCAGTTATTGAATTTCCACACATTTTGGTGGGAATCACCACTCTTTCTGATCTGGGTGGGTGATTCCAACGTCGAGGTGAAGTCCCAAATGAGATATCTGAGACTGATCCTAGACAGCTACTGATATTTTGATCGTTAGCCCCGAGCGTTTGAGTCGGGGAGGACTGAAGGAGGGCCATTTAGCGGACCGAGGACGGTACCCGGCGTGTCGTCGATAGGATTAGGGGAATAGGTTTGGAGGTGGCTCTCCATAAAACTGAGGTGCTAACGATTCATGTACCTCGGGGAAAGTCGCTTCCCCCCTCCCCCTAATCCGGATGGGTGAGGCCATTGTCGAGGTGAGGTCTCAAACGAAGTACCTGGCTGATTTTTTACAGCCACTGGCGGTATAAGGGGCATTTCTGGACCCTGGCTCCGCGGTTGGAGAGAATAATCGGTTCTTTGGGTCGGTTGTTTCCTAACCTATGCAAGCGGGTTCGCTGTCTCTATGCGGTTATGGGTTATTCGGTGGCGCTATATCGCGTCTTCGCATGGGCAGGCGACCTGGCCGCTTTCCAGCGCAGTCAAACCATGTTGCTCTACAGATCTCCACAGATAGAACCATGTTCTATGAGGCGGCGATCGTCTGACAAGGCCCGACAGGGCCTGTCCCCGTTGGATTTGCTCGCGAGCTCGCGCGTGGCTTTCTATGAAGCTTCTATGTCACTCGCGGAGGCAGTAGCGAATGGCCAAACCGATATTCGGCCAACAGACTGTCGGGACTGGGCAGAGGTTATGGTTCATTCACTTCCCGTATGATGCAGGTGCTATCTGAGCATGGTTGCTTCTAGCGGTATCTGCGCTGTATAAGCAGGGAGGCGATGGCGCGCTGCTGGCACTGTCCAGCAAACCAGGACACGGTGCAGCACACCTTGGAGATGTGTTTCCCCTAGGCGGATGAATACCATGTCCTGGTTGGCATAATTGGGGTGGATTTCTCGTTTCTAGACATCGTGAGAGCCATGCTCGGCAGCGAAAGAAAGTGGTAGACCGTGGCCTCCTTCTGTGAAATTGTAACCAAGCGAAAAGAGGCCGTAGGTCGGAGATCGGAGGATAATTAAATTTAACAATAGCATTGTTTCTACGAAGTAAATACTTTACTGAGTTCGAGACGTTCCATATCATACGTAACGTCGACTCGAACAACAACAAATTCTATTTAGAAAACGAGGAAATCACGATCCTCGAAGAATCGAACGGCCAGCATCCCATCGACAAGTATTCTTTACCGCGAAGTTGAAGTCTTGTGACAGAAATGCGAGAAAAGTGGATGAGGTACACCTATTCTGACGCACACATTCAATTTTAGTTCGCTATTCGCGGCAGTTACAGGCACATGTGACACTGACCGATGAAGAAGGTAGCGAGATGGAGAGAGATAACGAGAAGCACGCGGGGGGCGAAGCTCTATTGGCGTAGATGCATTCATGTTACTAGTTTTTTACAATATGCTAGGAAAGTATTAGCTATATAATTACCAGTAGAAGTAAGTAAAATTCCTTTCAGAAACAAAAATAATTTAATAAAAATTTAATTTAGAAATAATTAAAAATGAATTTCTATTCATTTCAAAAGAAGTTATGTACAGTGTGTGGCACATAACTGTCGCCACGATTTTTGAGGCACTTCCAATAGTTTAATGAAACAATTTTTCACACAAAAGTTAATCAGTTTCTGGTCAGTTATAAATTTAGATATAAAAAAATTTTTCTTGATAAATATTAAAATAGCTTTCATGTGTTGATGTACAGATAAAATGTATGATAAAGATGTACACTTTCTTTAAGAAAAAACTTAATTTCTGATTTCTATTATTCTGTTCGCCCTGTATTTTTTATATGCGGTAATAACAATGTTAAATTTTAATCCTTTTGAAAATACCATTGCTCGGGATGATTAGAGTTAAGTCGGATTGTATCATACAAAATATTTGATTCTATTCAGGAAAATTAAATATATTTCAAAATCATCTTTATTAGTCCACATGTAGAAAAACTATTAATATTACAATTATATTGTTTTTCATATTAAATAATTTATGAAATAAAATAAACGATTTATGTATTAAATATAAACATAAGCGAAACCTCAATAGTTTTTCGTCTCCAAGCTTTATATTTATGTACATATTGAGAGAGAGATGCAATTGAAATTTATTCCTGTAACTATGACAGAGTGCGTGGCTAAGGTTCAGAACGTGCGGCTCAAGAGATGGGCGGTCTGACGCGAGATCTACAATCTGTATGCGAGAACTATGTTCGACAAAAATGATGAGCTGATAAATATATTGATACAACAGCAGGATTTATGCGCACTTCTATATAAGAGCTTTTTGTACGCTGAAATATAGCTCGTTTTAACAGAGAAGTAACCCAATTGAGAACATCATCCTCGAAAACAATAATGTTGTTGCCTTTGTGTTTGATGATATTCTACAGAAGTCTTGGTACGACAATTACCTTCAAGTATTACTCCCTTCCTTAAAAATATAATCAACAATAATCGATAATTTAATTCGCAAATTACATTGAACTGAACCTTGAAAGCGACTAGTCATTTAATAAAATTTAATATTTCCTGTTTTGTATGTAATCACACGGTACAATTATTTTGCACAAAGTCAAGTCAGCATGTCAGCATAAACATACATGCACGCAATACGTGTAATTTGTTGTTAATGTGGTGTAAATTATGCAATCATAAATTGCTTCTACTTCTATTAAGACGATTAAAAACATTTATTTATTTTTGACACACCAGCTTTACATGTTTTACCTTTTTTATATTTTAAGTGTGAGTGATTAATTTGTAATTGACTAATTGGATGAAAGAGATCGTATTAATGAATATGGATAGAAATAAGACGTTACATACCGTTGTTTGAAATTACACGTCAAACACGAAAAGTTTCGATTTCAATGTTTGTTTTCAGCGTACTATCTTTTTGCGAGCATTGTAACTGAATAGTGATCAAAGTCCATCATGAACTGATGGCGATTTAAAACTAAAATTTAAATTGTTCGAAGTTCAATGGTGAATGCCTCGTGTCAAAAAATTATCTTTCGTTTTTATTACTGGGATCAAGCTACCATAAAATATTATTGATCGGTAAAGGCAGCAATATGATTAGAAAAATCTTAATAAATCGTATTTGCTATGCACTAAATGAGTTGTTATATGCCTCAAAATTTGGTCATTGTTGATTTTCGAATTTATTATATAATGCGGTGGAACATCATTATATTGATATTAGTGTTTGCAAAGTGCAATTGACATCTTTTAATAAACATGCGCTACATTTCTAAGCAAGTTAAGGTAAATTGTATCCGTCAAAATTGTTGAAAAAAATATGGTCCTATAACGGAACCATTAACAATAACAGTTAATAATAAAACTGCATTAAGAAGGGAAATTTTACAAAGAAGTAGCTACTATTTTTAGTAAAAGTCAATCGACGATCTACTATATTATAAAAAAAAATTAAAAATGTGAAAAATATTGCAAATGAAGCACGTAATGACTGTCCAAGGAAGTTGATGCATGAAGAAGAAAAGATAAACATTCGCGAAATAAATGCAAACCACGTATATAGTTTCTGAAACTTATAACATGGTCGAAAATGCCTTTTCATTCAGAACTATTGTCAAAGATATTTGTGAGGATATCATTTCCACGGTAGAGTTGCAAGGAAAAAACCGTATATTAATAAAATGAATCAAAAAAAGAAACTAAATTTAGAAATATGTGCATTAGTAAAGAGAATACTTTCTAGGGTACCATTATATTCTAACAAGGAGAGTGGTTTATGAATATTATAAGGGCAGAAATTCAATAATTTGTTAGGTATTAATGATTAAATTTGCATTATTACATAAAAATAGAATTTTAATTTTTTATCAATCAATTAGCGTTGTAGCGTGATGATAATGTAAGAATCCTACCCGGTAAATTCAAATTCTATTCCTGATAACTGTATAATTTTTTTCTCCTCAATATAGATAAATTTGAATAATACAATTCACACATCAGGATGCTAATTAACTTTTAAATAAAATGTGTTTGTATTTATTAAAATGTATAAAATATAAAAAGCATCTTGCATAACGTACAAATGCCATTTTACAACATATATAATGTATGGTCCACAATTACCGATAGAATTAAATAGTGTTAAATAATTACTGTAGGTGTGCAGACTTTTACAATAATGATCTCATTGTAATAGAGACTCTTAAAATGCATAAAATTTAAATAAGGTCAAAATTTGAGGTCGAGAATTTTAATATAATGAATCATTGAATTCAGTACATAATTTAATTTAAAATATTTATTCTTATTATACATACGGTATCAGTCAACATTCTCGACGGAGTTGAATGGAAAATTTTGTGTCTGTAAAAGTAGAGTTTCCATAAAATTTTTATATTTCAAGTGTTTTTACAAAAAGTACCATCCAGGCACTTTGTATATTTAAAGCAGTGATTAAATTCATCGATTAAAACAATATATTTGAAAGCTAGTTAAAAATAAAATATCATATTTAAACATATAATTAGAAAAATGGTTGAAAAAAATTTTTTTTAAATTGGAACTCACAGTTGCAGTATTATCAGGCGAACTTTACCAATTACGTTTCTCTCACTTTTACTATATGTAGTTATACTTCATGAAATAAACATCGGTAATAATTTCAATATTGAATATCTTATAAACAATAAGCCGTCTGTTCTCTAAACCGGATACAATTAGCTTCAGTTTCTTTTATCTATCACGATGCAAAAACTGACAAAACATTCAGCATAGCTCCTTAGGACCTCTCCTTGTAAAAAGGAGTATGATTGTGAAGCACCAGCGGGGAAGAAGTTCAGCAACTCTAGTACATTGTTTTCACAAGTCTTGTAATTTTCTTCTCCAGCATTGTTTAAACAATCACTTTAAGAACATTACATTACAATTTCGTCCGTTTGTTTAAAAAAAAACTTGACACTGATCCACAGTGTTTAAGTGTTTAAGTGTCTAAGTGTTTATATTGAATTAAAGGGGTTTTCTACTGTAAAACGCGTTTTTCTGTATTTTTTTTTCATAAAAAAACCATGCAACTTAGCGATTTGCAAAATTAGTGATACTATAGAACCTCGTATGTAATCGTGTATAGAAAAAGTGTTCTCATGGTTTCCAAGATTCTAGGCGTTTTGTTCGTCTAAAACAAAAACCCAGAAAGATTTTTAATCAGGATAGATTTGACTACATCAAATATGAAATATCAACTTTTTTGGTTGTATTTAACTTTAGCAGGAACCGGGGCCTTGGCTTAACCGTTCGGGTTGCGAGAATGGCAACTCTACAAATTGCCCCTAATCCTGAAGGGGGTAGGGGGGAGACTTCCAATCCCAAGCTGTCAACAACTCTGGGGTACCTGCCGATCCCCCAGAGTATCTAGACTTCCCCGGGTAAGACGGCTCTGCCCGGGGCGATTGACATTCCGACCTTTTCGTGAGACTGATTATAGTACCAATATTGAAACTTAAAAGGGTAGAGGGGAAAGAGCTTCGTGCTTGTTATATGGTGACCGAAGGGGCAACTCTACCCATCCCGGAGTCAGTGAACGAGGAGGATAAAACTGCCTCTGTGTCGTTCTTGGCATCCGCGGCCAGTGTGACGGGTGTAAAGAGAGTGTAATCCCTTCCGAGATTAAGTGAAGAGGAAGACCACAGAGACGAGGATACCGCCGTTGTATTGGTTCGTATTGCCTCGTCTCTGAGGTCAATCGAGAAGGTGGCAACTACCTTCGAGATTTAAATACCACTTCAGCGATGGCTATCAGCCGATAAATAATGGCTTTCCGGCTTTTTCTCCAAGCCAAACTCAACCACTGCCGCACGGCAGAGGATTTAATGTGTCAGGTCTTGCGAAGTGGGGGGTTGGCCTGGCGTCGCTGCTGAACCGTACCATGTCCCTAACCATTAGTATTGGATGGGGGACATGGGCGGCTTAGTAGCCATTGTATGAAAAGGCGGTGACGGTTCTCCTACGTGTTTCCTGCTGGAACGTGGTGCGGGATTCGCCGATGTTAAGTGGGGAGGGTGGAGAGTCGCCGTGGTGGAGTGCTACATGTCTCCCAACTGTGGCCTCGTTGCCTTCGAGCAGTACCTGGTGGGTCGTGCCTTGCGAGGCTTTTGACTCGATCGGTGCTCGTCCTGGGAGGTTTCAACTCCAAGTCTGTGGCTTGGGGGTTTCTCGAGATTAGTCGAAAATGTGAGGTCTTGGGCAACTGGGTAGTGGACTTTGACCTTTGGCTTATTAACCGGGGGTCGGAGCTTAAACGGAGAAAGGTCCATAGTGGTCTTGAGTTCGATCCCCTGGCGTCGTGGGTATAGTATTCGGATGGAAAATGCCGGTGAGGGCGGAGACTTTATCGGATCAGCAATGTATTCGGATGGTTCTTTCCACTCCGGAGGTCGCGGCTACACCGCGGCACCACCGTCCAGGTGAACTTAGCACTCTACGCGCAGATGGGTGCATCAGCGCCTTCACAAGGACGTCCTGAGGGCAGGCGCTATCGCAGGAAGCCAGGTTGCCCGGTTTGGAGCAGATGGATCGGATCGAGCGCATCGTCGCGAGTGTATGTGACATTGCGATGGCCATTTATCTGCTCAACGACGCGGGCAAATTGTTGGAAAGAGTGCCAGCGGCCCGTATTGTCGAGTACCTGTCGCATCCGGTGTCGTTAGACATCGCCAATGACTTTAATACCCTACCTGGGCAGCAATCAAGCGCGGACTCGAGGAATATCATGTCGTCGCCTATCTAAGGGCAGTGGTCTAGGACTACGTCCGCGATAGGTGGATTGAGTATCCGAGCCGGTAGGAAACGGAGCGGAGAGAGGTATACTCCGGGGTTCCGTAGGAGTTTGTGCTAGCTCCCCTGTTATGGAACCTCGTGTACGACACCGTTCTGCGGGCCGAAGACTTCTCCAAAGGCGCCAGCTTAACGTATTACGCGGACGATGCGTTGTTGCTGGCCATCGGGGAGAACTGGAGGAGAGCTATTCGGCGTGCGGGAGACTGTGCCTAGCGCATCGTCAACCGGATCAAAGGGATAGGTTTGTAGATGGTTCTCCATAAAATCAAGATTCTAGCGATCCATGCACCGTGGGGAGAGTCGCGTCCCCCCCTGGATATGAGTGGGCGAAGTCTTGGTCTAGCTGAAGTCCCAGATGAAATATTTAAGACTGATCCTCAACAATTACTAGCGTTTTGAAGGACATTTCTGGTCACTGTCTCTGCGGTTGGAGAGGGTAATCGACCCCCCTACGGAAAGTGGCGATGGGGCAGTGTGGCCCTGCACCGCCACCAGGCGTCAGGTTTCTGGTGGTGAGGAAAGTGGGAGGGGAACGTATTGTCGGTTCTCTTCCAGCGAGAATATGAGTGGGTACGGCGACTGTAGGGGGGGGGGGGGGGGAGTACCGGAAGCTTTGATGCTTTTAGTTCCTGCTATCCTCTCGAGAACGTGCGAGAATGACCACCGTGGTGGATTTTAGTGGGTAGGTCTTGCATCCAGCGTTTCCGAGTGCGGGGAATACTTCCCCCTAACCCAATCTAATGGATTGGGAGAATCTTTGAAAGATGAGTCTACTGCAATAACTATTTTAATTTCGTGGTGGTATATGAAACATTTGCCCAGAAGTTTAATAACTAAATTAGGTTCGTTAACCGTTTGTATTTTTAAAACAATTAATATTATCTACCATAATGTTACCTGAAATAGAATGATACAGTTTTAATCTATTACCGTGTATTTTAAATACTTTGTTATTCTGTAATTTTATAACGTAATTGGCAGAATTGCTTTCGATAATTTTTCCCGGTCCAAGCCACTCAGAATCTAATTTGTGACTTTTGTAATCGTTATGCATTAGTATTTCGCCTTTAACATTTAGAAGAGATTTTATTCTAATTGCTCTATCTTGTAACTCTTGATATCTTCTCTTATTCCTTTCGGTGGTCTTCTTAGCTAATTTCAGATATTCCTTATGCCTATCCTGCCATAGCCTAAACTGCTTGTTTTTATTTAATGAAGGAGTTAGGGAGATAGTGAATGCCATGTTCACTAAGTAAGCTCCAAAAGTAAGCTCGAAAGGGTTGAAACGGTTGTTTCATAAACAGCGGTATTATCCCATGCAAATTAAGTTCAAATTTTCATTCCAATCATTGTTTTCAAGAGTGCAGATACGCAGTAAATTTTTGACTGTACCATGAGTTTTTTCAAGAGCCCCATTGATGAAAACTAGTGGTTTTAACATATTTAATTTTGAAAGCTCTCTCAAATGAGTCCATGAGTTTGCAAACAAAATTCGTTCTTTGGTCTGTAAGGATATGTTTGGGGGAAGAAACAAATGTAGACGTAATGTTCGAGGAGTTTGTTGATAATAGAAGGTGCCTGCTGGTCTGCTAAGGCGATAAGTATTAGATATTTGGTTAGTACGTCTTGGATCGAGAGTATGAATTGATTTCCGTTTTGTTTTAGTAAAGGATCCGGTAATATCCGATAATGACTAAAGCGATTTTGTCATGTGGTTCTACTGGTGTGTCTAACCCTGTCCAGGAAACCCTGTCTCAAGAAAATCATTGATGATTTTATTTTTTGCGGACCATTGTTCGATTGTATCCTAAATATTGTATTGTGGTTGAGTTGTGTCATTCTAGTATGTTCGTTTTCCTTCGGGAGTATATTCGTTTAGTGGATCAGCTGAAATCTGTAATTTCTTTACAGGGTATTGTTTTGATAAGAATTTAAGCATAAGCTGAATGTTAACTATCTCAAAATTGGTAAATTTAGTGTCATTAATTCCGATAAGTAA
This sequence comes from Ptiloglossa arizonensis, assembly GCF_051014685.1. NCBI lineage: Eukaryota > Metazoa > Arthropoda > Insecta > Hymenoptera > Colletidae > Ptiloglossa > Ptiloglossa arizonensis. The sequence goes on along the minus strand of NC_135056.1, from coordinate 1,637,599 downwards.
ACATTTAGAATATACTTCAAATTCTAATAGGTGTTTCAATATGCGTAGCTAGTTAAATTCATTAAATTCTCCTAGCACATTATTAGCAACTTGCGTCCATTGGTTTTTGTATAAACAGAGAAGTGTTTGGAGTCTGTTTTCATTCTAAATATACAGTCAAGAATCGAGTATCCGGGTTACTATTAGTATTGTCACGGTCTATCGATAATTCTAAGATAGAGATTCCTCTATAGAAAGGATCTTGTCGTCGATAATTTTAGGTATTTATCTAGCAGGATTTAGTCAAGACAGTGCATTGGCAACTGTGTTTTCTTTCCCTTTCCGATATTCAATTCCATAATTGTATTCTTCGAGTCTTAGATTCCAGCGTATGAGCCTGGAAGAAAAGTCTTTTACGTTATGAAGCCACTTTAATGTTTGATGATCGGTTCGGATCATGAATTTTCTTCCTAATAGGTACTGTCTGAGTTTCTTAATGGCCCAAAATATAGCAAGTAATTCTTTTTTTTTAAGTTTTTTAAAGTATATGACAATCCTCTATTTCCTTTTACATGCATTCGTCTCTTTAGGTACATCTCATACGAATGCGTTGTAAAGAGAATGTGACGATTTTATTATGCCTTTATTTAATATGTCATTTATTTTTCTATGAATTTCTTCCTTATGACACTTAAGGGATTTGAATGATTTACTGTTGATGGGTGTGTCAATTTTTAGTGTGATAAAGTATTTTGATACTGGGGTGCAAGTTAGGAAATCCATTTTTAAGGAGAATATATTGTTATAGGAGCTAATAATTTTTTTGATGGGTTCGCGGTGTTCAGGATCTATGTGTTTGGTACGTAATTTTGTTAGCAGTTCAGGGATTCTGTTTAAGTTGTTCGTTTTTTCTGTAGGTTCATTAGTTGAAATTTCTTGCTCACCGTTATTAATGAAACAAACCCTGGTAACTTCATCGTGGATTTTGCAAACTCAAGTCATGTAGCTGATAGACGGAACCTGTACTCCTGATGTTGTGCTCTGTAACTGAATAGTAAAATCGTTTAATTTCATGGTTTTATTGCTGATTTCGTAATTATATTTTTTTTAAAAAACGATACGTCAATAATATCGTCTTTAATTAATGGATAATTGTTAGGCACAATTAGGAATTCATGCTCGTGGTGTAAGGATCGTAAGGTAGTGGATTTGTTAGTCTTGTGTTCATTGTTGTGTAATAATATGCGTTACTCTTTTTTAAATTTTACGTCAATCACTAGGTTCTCCTTTATCAGATTAACTCTTGTTCTTGGTTTACGCATTCCTGATAGTCTGCAGAAGGCGTATTATAGTTTCTCTCTAGTTGACTCTGGCTGGATTTCTTTGATCGGGTTGTTAATTCTTCATTGGCTATTATCTTCTTTATGTACGGTGGCAATTTCCCGATTCAACACGATGGAAAATTTGTCAGCTGAAGATATAAGTCAATCTCTGAAAATATAATTTTCGGATGTCGTTGCTTTTATTGTTTTTATCCTTTTGGTGATTCGTCCTCCGCGATGGCTCGAATATTAATCGTGAAGTTGTCATATGTGTGTAATTTTAAGTAAGAACGTACCCTTAATTTTACCAAGAAAGGCGATGCAGCTGCCCATACAATATGTACAGTATCACATTGTATCGGTTTTCGAGTGTCGACACGTTCTAAAAACTGATAGCGGACGTATCAATTATGTATTCAGAAAATGAAATACTAAGATTCGTTTTGAGGATAAGCAAACTTTTTAACGAATTAGAAAGTCGATCGCATGTATTTGCACTACGGGACGTTGCGAATAAAGGAACGTTTTTAATTCACGGTACCCACAATATGCTTTGAGGTCCCATACGTGGCAAGTATACGCCGTAAGTCAAAAGTCGTAGTACGATTGGGATCGGGAAAATTTTATAGTTTAAAATAAGACAAAAATATGGAACAATAATTATATCGAAGACTTCATTTTCGAAAAAAATTCATTTGAAAATCAATCTAGTAAGCGTATATCTAACTGATAATGAACGTTATAGATTCGACTAAAGATGTTTATAGTGTCTTCCGCATATCTTAAGAACGTATTAATAGTTAGGTAATGATAGCAAACAGTGGATGACAATTAATCTTATGCAAAAACAATCTCAGTAATTGTTTATAACGAAATTCGTAAGGCCAGTTATCACTTAAGCGCATGAAGTCTTCAATGTAATTATTATTCCATATTTTTATTTTACGTCAGAGAATCTCCCCATTCATATTCATCCATTAACGAATGTTTGCATTGATTTTGATAATAATTCACACACAGTGTTGAAAATAAAATACGTCCAAAATTATGTATTTATGTACAAAAATTTCTCTTCAAAGAAATATACATGAGATCGGACTATGCATCGAAGAGCGTTCTGGGAACACATGAAGTGTTTACTTCACGCTGTAGATAAGAATTATGGGACCCAGGCAAACTGCATCTAATACCCTCTTCTACACTTGAGTTGTGTCTCGCGCCGCATAAGGTTCTAGCAAGAACAATATATCTACCCGAGAAATAAAATATGAAGTAAAATACAGTACGCTATGAAATGCGGTAAGATAAAAATAAACATTGTTCAAGACAAAACGATCTTAAAACGTCAAGAATCGTTTCTGAATGGTGGCTCAGAGAGAAACGTTTGAATACAAAGAAATCAATTGAGCAATTAATACTCATTTGTTTATAAATATTGTTTATATACATTTATTATTAAAAAAGTATAAATTAATTTGCGTTAGTTCTCTCATCTATCTTCCTGAAACAAAAGAATGTCGATGTGATAGTATTGAAATAATGCGAAAATCGATTAATCGTATGCCTTCTATTGAGAACAGTCTGCTCTTACACACTTCGCAACAGTAACTGTACTTATCTTACCGTACAGTCTCTCATAACATCAATGTCTTATATCACGTGGAAAAAAGGGATTGAAAAACTGATCTACCTGCTAGCTGCAATTTTCGTCAAATAATTCAATAAATTGGCAGATCGGCCAAGAGATTGTGTGTTCGGAAACATAGTTGCACTACAACTTTGCGTCCATTGCACAAGTATACTTCTATTCGTCATACTGGTAGAGAAGATTACAGAGCTGTGTCCATGTAAGAAGTTTTACAAGCTATCTACACATCGACAACAAACGATAATTGCATCTCTAACCAATAATATTTTAAGGAATGGTCTCTAATTGCTATAAAATTAAACAACAATCGATCTAGATTTAGAGAAATCCACCGATACTAGAGTTTAGTATTTATTTATCAACGAAAAAGTGAGATGGTTTAACGATTCATCGGTTCAACGATGAATAAGAATAAGGATGTTACAACACGCAATCTTCGAAACTTATCAGTGTTAGGCATTCTCACACACCTGTTTAAACATGTGCAAGTGAATAAAGAAATAAATCGGTACGTATTTGTACTGAAACTTGTATTTATAGAAGAGGCGTCTCAGCGAAAAGGTAACTTAAAAATTTGTGAAAAGTGTGTCCTTTTTATTTTCTAGTAAAATATATTGTATTACATGGTTAGATAGTCAAAAATAGTAGTCAAAAATACAATAATAATCGAGTGACGCTTACATTAGCACTTACATTGTTTTCTATAGATACGATGTTGGACATATAGATGTTGCTACCTTTTAACATTACTAGTAAGGCCTAATGCAGACGTGTGACTTTTCGTCGTATTATCTTATATTTTTCTTATTCTTCCAATTGGAAACAACTGAAAATAATTAAGACGGATCTACAATTGCAATAGAAAATATGCACGCCTGTATTGGCCCTAACTATTTGCAAAGTGAAATTGCACTTACATTGTACACTATAGTATTTCTATTTGCACACATTTTCGAGATCGACCGGGTCCGTTTCCAATGGGCCTATAAGTCGCATTCTCCAATAAATCTAGTAAAGCAATTGCTACTTTCAACAGAAATAAAATTGTTTATAGCGATATAAATGTAGTTTTTTATTTCTTTTAAAACAAGTTCTTTAGTTGAAATTTTTATTCGAGTGTAATGTGAATTTATAATCATACGTTTTTTTATATCGAACGATATATGTATAATACATCAAACAAAGATAACGTTATATATTCTGGAGTCAAATACCACAAATGTTCACCAAATTTATGTAGGCCCATTTGATCTACACTCTTGTCAATTTCGTTACTATTTACTTGCGAAACTGTTGCAAAAATCGCATATGTAGATTAGAAGTTTTTCAGGAATTGAAGAATTAAACAATGTTTTGGTAACCAAATTGATCATAAATATAAGTAAATTTATAATTTCCATAATTTCTTCGATGGTTACTAAAAATTCTACCCAAAATAAATATATTTTTAGTATATAAATAACTTATCTTAGTATATAAATAACCAGCCATCTACCTAGCATGATGGCAAGCTACAGAAATATGAAACAAATTTTTTTTCGACAATATTTCGCCATTGAAAATGATAATTTACTCTAAGAATTCTACGTAATCATCTCTTGAATGCTTATGTTGTACAATCTTCAAGCAAAAATCCACATTTGTGGATTTTAATATGACGGGATTTGTTCCATGTCATATACGTTTCCTTCACTGCTACAGTGTTTTCCTGACTATTATTGCTGTTTTCAGTAGTGATCTTTTGTATGCTTGCATGTATAATATTTACGGGTGTAGGTCTACTGTTGTCAAATTTATGAATTTTGTTGATGTAAAGTGTGTTGTAGTTATTACTATGAGTACTACTGTAATTGTTTGTTGATTCCATATTGTTTCTATTTCCTTTGCTAGTGATATGTATTTCGTGATGTTTTTCTTTTTCTTTTTGCGTTATGTTCGTATTGTTTGATATCGTGTCATCTATTAGGTACGTTTCCTTGTTATTTTTATCAATTAGCGTAAAATCTGGTATATAACAAATGACACTTTTATCTGTGTACAGTGTTGTGTCTAGAGTAATTTCTATTCTTCATTTTTTTGTATGTACTTGTAGAATGGTTAGTGCGTTTCTTTCTGTACTGCTGTGACGAATCCTTCCGTTTCTGAGGAGAGTTGCTCTGTTGTGAATCACTTGTACGATAATTCTTTATCCATGTTTGGATTTTGCACGATATTGTAGTGATTGCCACGTAGTAGCCATTTGCCATGAGCATTTCTTGCCCATTTTTCTTTTCTTTCCTCTGCCGCAAATACATGGTGTTTTATTGTGTATTTTCCTGTTATAATAGAGTGGTGTGTATCGTTTGCTTTCGTTACTGCTTTATGAAGCTCCGTGGTTTTATTATGGAAGTAGTTTCTACGGTTTTGTTTTCTGTGTAGGTTTTGTATGCTATGAGATCTCTTCCTCCTTCTTGCTAGTTGATTGTGGTTCTCTCGATGAATGTATAATATTTTGTTTAATCTGTCCAGTTTTTTAAGTCTGTATTGGACCAATTAATTATTCCAAATGAATGTGTTAGGATCGATACTGCGTATGTATTGATTGCTTTGAATGTATTTTTGGTGCTTAACTCCGACTGGAGTATTTGTCCGAGTCTTTGTTTGTATTTGTTTTTCAGTTGCTCTTTGATGTGTGTATGATTTATACTTGCATTTTGTTCGTATTCAAGGTATTTATACACGTATATACCTTCAGGTTTCATATTTTGTGATATTTCGTCGTTAAATGTCTCTATTGTATTTGGCATTTCTGTCTTTCTATTGTTAATATTTTGCATTTTTCGATTCCAAATCCATATTTATATCTTTCGTTAATTCTTCTATTATTTTTAAGAGTGATTGCATTTGTGTTTTAGTTGCTGCAAAAATTTGTATGTTGTCCATGTACAGTAGGTGGTTCAGTGTGTACTGTGCTATACTTTGGTGTTCGATTTTGAGACAGTGTTCGGTTCTATAGAATATGTTTGATAGAGGGTTGATGCAAAAGCAAAACCATAGACCGTTGAGCGAATCTCCTTGAAATATACTTCTTTATTATCTTGATTTCTTTTGTTTCAGTATATATGGTTTATTTTTGTGTATTTTTGCTTTGCATGCTTTCATAACTCTGTACAGAAAGTTTTGTATGTATTTATCTGTTTTATATTGTAGAACGGCGACGAGAGGCGTGCGTATGTGTGTATGTGCGTGTGTGCGTATGAAAGAGAGTATGTCGAACGAGGGTATGAGCGATTCTCTGCGAGGGGTCAAGACTAGTCAGGGGTCGTACCGACACGTGCGGACGTGGTAGAGTCCCATTGACTGGTTGCTGTCTGGCAACCACTTGAGCCAGTCAGGTCGGCCTATGCCCTCGACTACCCCAAGGTGGGGGACACGGGTCGCGAGGCCCCAAACTCGGGAATATAAGAAAGACCGTTGCCCTGAACGGGGGCTATTAATAATTCCTTTCGTTTCACTTATACCATTATATATACCTTATAACCAAAATCATATTTGTATTTAAATATCAGTTACTATTACGGTTTAATTTAAAGAATGCAACTTTTATTCAATAAGTAACCAGTGTTTCGTCGACCGCTGGTTTAGCCGGAACGAACGATGAAGTGCCGGAACCGTGTCGACCTGATGCACGGACGAGCGGTAGGAGCAAGAGATCTTATTGAATTAGATAGGCAGTTATTCCTTCCAACTTCTAAAACTTGAATGTGGACTGTATTCTTTTTACTTAAATGTGAATCGCGAATAGTGACAGATTGTTGCCGATGATTCGTTCTCTCTGCGAGGACTGACGAGCGGCGCAATGGTCAGACAGCGCATCGTAGCTCTGGATTGTGGCTTTTCCCACGGAAGAAGGAATAATTGATTACCGATTGCTCTGTTTTCGAGATCCCGTGATCGCCCGTGGCTCAACTGTCGCACATTCGAACAATTTTATGTGGTGTTTATTTGTGTATGTAGATCTGTGTTTATGAGTGTGCGCGCGTCGAATTCGGATTGAGCCAGATTACGAGTTTCTGGAATGTCCGGCGGTTCGTAGAATTTTCTGCAATCAAAGCTTCTAGAAGCTAAGCGATGCAAATTCTTGTGTATGATTGCAGAAAAACTCTCCTTCGCAAGAAACAGGCCATGAGTTGACGAACATTTCAGAATGTGAGCAAAAATTGCTCGGTCGTGTTTTAATTACCTATAGAGTGTGTCCAGCTTCCATGGAAAAAAGATCCTTTCTCGTATGGTCGCTAATAATTTCTTACTCGTTGGCCCAATTTTTTGTACTGTGTAGAACTCCGAGATGATGATCCTGGTTATTTCTTCATCTTCAGTGGAGTAGTGACATTTTTTATCCTCTGCTTTTGGACGGTTTTTCCCGGTTGACAATAAACGTTATTCCTTGCTGCACGATGTATCCTTTTTTCGAATCCATAAAACACTTTTCACTGACACTCCACAGTACGTGGCAACACAGGCGTTTGCTTAATCAAGAGGACAGCTTAATTATTTGACACTTTTCCTCATCACACCGCCTCATTACAATTCGAATTAAATTTTGGATCTCACTATAAATGGTTTGCCCTTATTTGCGTTCCGTAACGATCTTTTTATTTAATTTAACAAATCTAAAAAATATACGCTTATTGGTTAAATAAAAGAATCGGATATAAAACAAAAATGAAATATCGTCTAGACAATCGAAAAGTTCAGGTGGAGCGTTGTTTCCACTTAAATATACGACTTACATTGAAGTATTATGGGTATAAACAAATGCTAAAATTCCTAAAAATACAATTCTCCTTATTAACATACGACATATAAACAATGGATAATTATGAAATTTATCAGAACATACGATTTTGGTAGAAATTGGTATGTGATTCCAAACTTTTGGCAGTATATATATTATATATAGAAATATATATAATTCCTGTACTTATTTATTGTTTTTTCATGCTTCTGTGCAGATGTTATTTCAGTTATATATACTGCCTACTTTTTCCTATTTTTTCTAAAACCTGCTTGCATTTTTGGAAGCATTCATTAATTTTTAATTTCGTCTGTTAAGACGACTATCAATCTTTCTCTAACTACCCTCGTACTATAAACCCATATTTCATTTGGGATTTGATTTTTGCCTATGGCTTTTTGTGTTATTAGGTACCGTGTTTGTTCAACTATTTCTTCTATAGTTAATTCTTGTTCTGTATCCTTTTTAATGTGTCTTTTTCTCAAAGCTGTCATTCTTAGTTCTCTACCACTTAGCAGATTCATAAAGTAGGTTTTCCATTTTTCTATCGATATACCGTTACTTGTCCTTATTGTTTTCTTCCTGTACTTATTTATTGTTTTTTCATGCTTCTGTGACAGATCTTATTGCAGTTATTCTACCATTAATTTCTCTGCTACTTCTTCTCTTTTCTTTTTGCATAATTCTCTGAGACACTTTTTCCTTTTTATGTAGTATTCTCTATTCACACTCACATTTCTCTTATTTCATTTCTCTCTAACTTCACTTTTTTTATCCTTCTTCTATATTGTTCCATTGTTTTTCTATTATACGTTGCGATTTTTCTCTTCTTTTCCTTTTTCTTTTTCTTTGTTCCCTACTTTCTGTGCCATAGTTTTATTATAAATGGTAAGCGGTTGGATTCTCTTCTATTTCCTATTTCAAAGTCTTTGATGTTACTCCATGCCTGCGTGTTCGTAAAGCTATAATTGATTATCGTGACTCCTTTGCCTCCAACGAATGTAAACTCATCTTATTTATCATCTATTCTATGAACTATTTTCTTAAATAAACTATTAAATCCTTTCAAGTTTTTGATCGCTTTCTTTAATCACTAAATGTACAGAAACCCTTAACTGTCACAATTCTATTCTTTCACCTTTTCTCACACGTACTCACACTGTCACCAACCAAAACAGAGCCCTCCTCCATTTTTATAAAAGCATCCATTTTTGAATTGAATAAATTCTTTAAAGGCAACTATTACTACTTCTCGAGTATAGAAGGTTTTATTCTTTAACAACTCTAAACGGCGGAAAATCTGTATTCAGTACGATGAAAATTTTATATTTTAATTCTGTTAAATTTGTTTTGGTGGATCATGATACGTGTGGTCGACCATTGTCGTGTGAAAGTATAACTCCGTGCCTATTAATTTAAGTGGATTACTTCTGAATTAGTTTTTTATGCATAACTTCAATCTTCTGACAATATGATGCCACTGTTATCGAATAATGAATTATACCTTTAACAAAACCTCATATTGTCACAAGAACCTTTTTCAGTCGCAAGAATGGTTTTGGCATATGTTTGGGTGCTTCGCTAATATTCACCCATTGTCCGGATCGTTTCTGATTATCGTAAAGGATCCATTTATTATTACAAGTTATAATTCTTAAAAACAGGTTTCTGTTACTATGGATTCAAAGCGATGAGCACAGTTTCTATCGTCTCAACACTTTATTCTTTGTCAATTCGTGTGCTATTCATTTCTCTAATTTGTTCACATTACCTATTTGCAATCAAATGTCGTGAAATTGTCATTGCGAGAATTTCTAAATTCGCGGCAACATTTCGGGTTGTCATTTGTAGATTAGCCTTCGCTTTTCAATTCGTTACTTTTCAATTGCTCTTTGTCCGAAACAGTTTGGGTCTTCCTCGAGGAGCATCTTTAAGACTCTTATTTCCGGAATTAAATTTTTGAAACCTTGAATGGTCTTCTAACTAACAGAATCTTTTCCAAAGGTTGAATTAATATTCCGGCTTGTTATGATTGTACTATGGGCTGATTTAAATTCGTATAAAAAAAAGTGGGTGAAATTCCTCTAGCCACGGACTGTATCGATACCTTTGAAACAAAACAACCGATGGGATTATTAATTGCCAAGGACATAAAGGTGGTGGAATGAAGAACGAGATAAGAGCGTCATGCAATAATCACGTTTTTAAAAGTCAAACCCAATTAGTTCATTGTACTGCTACACATGAGAAACGTTGTATTTAGTAAATTATAATGGCTGAAAAGAACGTGAATTGTTTTATTATATGTAAATAATTTTTTAAGAGCAATTTTGTTTTTTACATTTGGTGAAGTGGTTTCTGCAAAGTGTCTTTTTTACAAAGACTTGCTGTTCCTTGATTTCGGAGAAAACACTGTCGCCCATAACTGGAAAGTATATACCAATGTAGATAAGTGATTTTTCGATATACAATTGCATGCTTTTTCTTGTTTTTTCAAATAAATAACGAAAATAGACGTATAATCGCGAGATAGGATATCACTTGTCTATATCAGATCTAAAAATTCTAACTTAGTGTCAGAATATGTATTGATATTTTATTATTTGATGACAATAGAAAATTGCACTTAATAAAATTATGGGTGGAGAAATGAATCTGAAAGAAGCGTGTCTCAAGGATGCAATTCCAAGAAGCGCACTGTTTGACAGAATAAAGGTTTTGAATTGTGGCGAAGAAATTATATTAAAACCTAAGCTTGGTAAGTTTTCTAAAACATTTTCTCCAGTATATGAAGAGCTACTGTTGTATCGTGTAAAGGATTTAACTAATTCTTGCTTTCCACTGATGCAAATAGAATTTTTGAAACTCACGTATAATAGCATCTGAGCTGAAAGTTTTGGTCGTGAAATCGTCACATCAAGTCGGATAGCTAACATTTATTGAAAAAGGCAAATTTATAACAAATTTCTTTTGTACAAGTGTTAATCGGCATTTCATACATCCATTCTTCGTTTATCCGAGATAAAGAATGGATGAAAGATTAATGCTAAATACTTTAACAGACAGCGTAGGAATGGTTCAATCGAAGAAATGGATGTAAACGACTTCTTTATGCAGTGGTTAGAATACTTCAAACAATTTACTTATCCATTAAAGCAATCTTCTATCCTTCTCATTTTAGTTGGCCGTTACAGTTACAAATTCTTGTAGAGATAATAATATCCACCTAATTAGTTTACCATTAAACACTATCCACAAACTTCAGCTACTGTATAGAACTTACATGAAAACTACTAAAAATGCATTTCAAACGCAGAGATACGAATAACTGATTATATAATATTGCGGGTCTTTCATGTGAAATATTTGTTAATACAACTCGATTAGACTTGGCAGTATCCGGTTTTAGATGCACGGGCATTTATCCTGTGGGCAGAAACATTTTTACTGATTTGGATTATTTGCCCGGTAGGAGGTAATTCGTATTGTCATGGTCGACTGTGAAGGATTCCGCAATTTTGACGACATTTTCCGGGTTGACATGTACTTCTGACCTGTCTTCTGAAGCTTAGAACGTGGCCGAAAGCGGGATCTTGAATCGCTGCGTAGGATGGTGTTGATTTAGATATCATTGGATTGCCTATGTTTTCTTCGGTATTTGGAACGGAGCTCATGTATACAGAGCTCACTGTCACGTTGCCTTTGGGTGAAATTACCGTGTACGGTAATCTCACATGTAACTTTAAAATTTTGCTTATAGTTTGATGTAACAGAGCACTGATCACTATTTACATATTTATTGAAAGGCATTCGCGATCGTCAACATATCCACATTCGTTCATGATCCGAGAAGGACTGTATGAAGGTTCTGTTCTTTAGCAGTATAATGTCTACCATTCGTTGAAACTTTCAAATTTTCTAGACAATATCAGCAAGGAGAAATATTTGACCAGGGAGATAAAAAGAAGAAGAAAACGTTAACAACGATGATACTCACGAAGAAGAACAAGCGGAGTGGCAAAGAGGAATCTGACCAAGAATTGAAAATGTAGAGTATAAAAATAAGATCGAACGTGCATTACAAGATTAAAAGACGAATAGACGTTTTAAAAGCATATTCCTTAATAGAAAACTATTGATTGAGAAGAAGTCGTCACATTTCTAAAGATAAATGCACTAGCCGCACGAGAAGTTGACTAGGGTCCTACTAGCTAAAACGGCACAGAGGAAAAGGAATCGTCCATTCGTATTACTTATGTAAAAGTGTAGAAGTCTACCGGTTGACGAAAAATGCGAACGATTGTTGCATCTCACTTTGTCGTGTTTTGTTTCATTCTCGTTCCTCGTCATTCGATGGACTTCTACAGAAGATTTAGGATGGTGTACGTAGAAAGGCTATCGTCGTTAGTGACAAGAAGATCCAAAATTTTGCTAAAGAAATGGATTAACTAGGCTATTTCTTTGAAACTTATTAAGTTCGTTGAAGTGATATAACAATAATTCCATTATAAAAAGTTTCACACATGATACAGTTGGTCAAGATAAAACTAATAACACTGTATAGTGTGATTCTCACCAGTGTGAGAAATAGACGATTCCAAAAGACACCAAGTATGATACTTTAAAATCACTTTAAGTAGATAATGTACAGCATGTAAAAAAAATAAATATCACGACTATGCTCGGTCGATTCTACACTTTGGACCTGGACTGGTTTTTCCAAGGTCAAAAAATAGAAAATTTTTTCGTTGTATCGTATTCCACTCGTATAAAAAACCAATTTTGTTAAAGGAATTAGGTATCGAAGTTTAACCATTCTTTTGAACCATGCTGTTGACAATCCAACAAGAAATTATTCCTTAATCCGTGAAATACTACCTCGATCAAAAAGTTCTAGGACTGTCCCCCGTGTGTCGCTGTCAATCACCCGATTGTTTCTTTTTTTTTTTGTTAGGTTACCATATCTGTCATTAACACTTCCTTCCAATTTCAGCATCATAGCTTGATATTTGTAAAAGTTACGTTGTACTGAGCACATCTCCTTTGTTCGTGTCTTCGATTTTGAAAATGGCATCATTTGAGCATCAACGAGTTTGCATTAAATTTTGTGTAAAAAACAGATTTAACGGTCCGCAGACCTTGGATATGTTGGAGAAGTGTTTCGGCAACGATACTCTTTCGAGATCAAATGTTTTTCGATGGCACGAACGCTTCAGAAGTGGTCGTGAGTCGGTTGAGGATGACAAACGCAGTGGCAGGCCGACAACGTCGAAAACCGATGAAAACATCGATAAAATTCAAGAAATGTTGTCCGAAAACCGCAAATTGACCATCAGAGAGCTGGCAGAGGACTTGAACATTGCTTATGGATCCGTTCAAGACGTTTTGGTTAGTGATTTGGGCCTCAGACGTGTCGCTGCAAAACTGGTGCCGAAAGACCTCAATTTCATGCAAAAAAAGGACCGCGTTGAAATCGCGAAAGACATGATTTCCAAGGCCAAATCCGACCTAACATTTATTAAACGTATCATCACTGGAGATGAGACGTGGATTTATGAGTATGACACACAATCCAGACATCAAGCGAGTGAATGGCGTGCACCGGAAGAGCCGAGACCGAAAAAACCACGTCGTTTTCAGTCAAGAAAGAAGGCGATGCTCACGGTTTTCATGGATTACAATGGTGTTGTGCATCAAGAATTCTTGCCAGAAAAACAGACAGTCAACAAAGAATATTATTTGGGCGTTTTGAGACGTTTGCGCGAAGCAATTCGTCAAAAAAGGCCAGATTTGTGGGCAAACAACTCGTGGATTTTGCACCACGATAACGCACCGGCGCACAATGCGATCCTTATCCGCGAGTTTTTGACGAAAAACAACACGAACACTATCCAGCAGCCTTCAAATTCACCAGATCTGGCTCCCTGCGACTTTTTTCTGTTCAACCGAATTAAAAAACCGCTTCGCGGAACGCGTTACAGTACCCGAGAGGAGGTCATGACAAAATCGAAGACGGCTCTGATGGACATACCGAAAATTGAGTACCAGCGGTGTTTCGAGGATTGGATCAAGCGCTGACGCAAGTGCATTGCAGTCAATGGGGACTACTTTGAAGGGGACCATATCGATTTGGACGAATAAATTTGTATTTTTGATTTTATGAATAAAGTCCTAAAACTTTTTGATCAAGGTAGTATATCGGAATTCAATAAAGTGAAAGGCCATATAAGACCACTGTGTCTAGATGAAGTTCCAGACCATGAGTTTCAGCGAATGCTTCAAAAGTTCAGCAACCCCGAAATGATAGAACGGGTTGTACCTACGGGTGTGAACAGAACTACATCTGTGAACAACAAAACAATTACTTTAAATTTTAATAGAGTTCAAGAAATTTTTTTTAGCGTGACTTCTAAAAATTTGGATTTTACATTTTTATTTTTTTTTTATTTACTTTCTTCGCCTCCTAGTTCTTGGTAACCATAAAATTGAACTATTTTCGTCTATTCACTTTAATGTGAATAAAACGGTCTAAAACCGTCAATAATTAGTTATTTACTTTCATGCGAGAAATAGCTCGTACTAGGACTTTTGTTTATACGATATATCGTATAAGCCTAAACACCAATTTCTGCATTTCAAATATTTTCAGTCACCCATAATTACAATACGATAATGATTTCACCTATGTGAAATTCTTTCACTCTATAGTGAAAGAAGAAAGTATAGCAATTTTCAAGGTAGGTAACTTTGTAATTCTTCAACACTTTAACAATATATAGAAAGTCGACTATTGATTTTAAAAGATGTCTATTTAGTAAAATGTCACGTAGGTGACTATCTCGTTCTCATATTCTATTAATTTGTTAGTCTCGCCAATGTATTATCGTTTCAACACAGAGCTTAAATTGTTGAAGTGTCCATGTTCCGTTCACATATAATCCCATATTCAATAGTCCAGTGTGAATAGGTTTCCTTTCCAGAATATCGATAGTTTGCTCTGGGGAGCAGAAAATAACCTAAATCGGTCTATTATATCTTTCATCAAATCTGACAGTACAAATGTGATTCTTAATTTTTTCCATAAAAAATGGATTCGCAATCGGAACACTGGTTTTTAAGATGGTTAAATACAAAACAATCAAATTTTCAGTACCACATTAAAGGAATAACATACCTGTATAACGTGAGCAAATGTTACGGTGCACCTCTGTCACTCACATTGCCTTTTGTTTTTATCACCTCTGTCTTAACATTTGGAAAGTATCGAAATAAGTTTCTCAGTAATTATAAAAGAATTAAATACAATATTTCCCAGATTACTTTTAATTATACATCATTTCAATCACAGAATTACAATTCAGAAGTGATGAGAATTACGTACCATTAATAGTAGTCCGAATAAGAGCATGTTTGAACACATTCTTGTCGAGAAAACACGACAATCCATTGATAATATTTAGTTGGTTGCCCACCTTAGATAGACCGATGGTCACTCAATATTATTATATTCGTGGATTGAGTATCCGGGCCGTTGCGGAATGGAGTGGAGAGGTATACTCCGGGGTTCTGCAGGGACCTGTATTAGGTCCCCTGGTATGAAACCTCGGGTACGACACTGTTCTGCGAGCTGAAGATCTCCCTGACCGCGTCAGCTTAACGTGTTATGCTGACGACACATTGTAGGAGAGTCATTCAGCGGGCCAAGGTCGGAGCTCAACGCGTCATCGATCGGAGTAGGAGAATAGGTTTGAAGGTGGCTCTCCATAAAACCAAGGTGCTGGCGATCCATGCATCTCGGGGAGAATCGCCGTCCCTCCCTGGTTCGGGTGAGTGTGGCCATTGTCGAGGTGAGGTCCCAGATGAAGTATAATACTTAAGATTGATCCTCGATAGCCATTAATGGTTTAAGGGGCATTTTCGGTTCCTGGCCCCGTGGTTGGAGAGGATAGTTGGCTCTTTAGGCCAACTTCTCTTCAACTTCTCTACACGGGTATGGTCCATTCGGTAGTTCTATATGGAGCCCCCGTATGGGGGGGGGGGGGTTGTTGACAACCTGGTCGCTTGTGGCCCTGCGCCACCATCGAGCGTCAGGCGCTGAAGAAAGTGAGAGGTATGTCTCGTCGCCCCCTTCCCAGAGAGGATTTAAGCGAGCGTGACGACCGCATTGCACGGAAAGGATGGTACCGGAAGCTTTCATATTTTTAGTTTCCAGTGTCTCCCCGAGAATGTGTGAGAACGGCTACCGTGGTGGGTTTTAGTGGGTAAATCCCACATCCGACGTTTCCAGATGTGAAGAATCCAACACTCTCCCCAGCCCCTCTTCAAAAGGTCTTTCGAAGATTTCCCCCGTATAAAAAAGAAAGAATACCCCTGGTGATCTGGAAAGCCATTGGACTGTTTTGATTTAGCATCCACTGCCTCTTCTATGACACCAACGCCGGTTGCCCACATAGACATATTAGATAAATCAACAATACGTATTTTTGAGTCTAAATTATTTAAATTAGAAAATGAGCTTAAAGTTCTCCAATCAAGCCTCGAGATTTTTAATTCTCCGTTAAGCAATGTAAATAATAGAATCGGACAACTTGAATCAAATTTCTTAAATCTGGAAGATCGTATTATCGAAGAAATGAAAATGAAGAATAGAAGATCTTATAATCTCGTCATTTTTAAACTTGTTAAAGATACTATATCCTCAGACTCGTCCATTATTAAAAGCATGATAATATGTTTAGAATTCACTAACACTAACTTTAGCATAAAGAGAATTGGGAGAAATAATGCTGGAAGCAAGCCGAAGTTTGTATGTCTCTTCTTCTTTAACAAAAATATCATTTACGATTTTGAAAAACTCAAGCTCACTTGAATACTCTAAAGACCAAATTATATAAAATGAATAACAATTCGAAGATAATTCGTTTTGTTCGAAGTATTCCGAAAATTGTAACGATTACACACAATCCCAAATACATCGGATCCTCCCATTAGTGTACTTCCAAAATGTAGGGAGTAAGGCCTATTAACTACGCTCTGAGATCTGTATACATTATTATATTTGTTAAAACATAGCTTAATAATAACATTGTAAATTCAAAGCTTGGCTCTTTTGACTACGATGTATATCTATACAATAGGTCTGAACCTACTAGTTCTAAAGCCGGCAGAGTACTAATTACCGTTAAAAGTACCTTGGGAAAATCACAAATTCGTGTTAATTGTTCTCACATTGAACAATTATTTGTACATAAACAGGATTATGAATTTGTACGAAGACTTTGTACTTTTCAAAGCCTACGCTTTTTTTTAAAAATTGTCGAAAGAATGCTTCATTTCTTTCGAACAAAGCACTGAAAAATTAATCATAGACAGTGATAACGTTAAGCCCCTTTAAACTTTTGTTAACGTTCAATGCATGTGATGTAGTTTACCAGGTGTTAATATGTTCCTGAATGATGAAAAGATGAAAATGCTCAATTAGTAGTTGATTTATTTACGTTTTGTTTCGAATCAGCCTATGTCTCTTAAATTACTAACCTCTCAGGTTCCAACTTTGACGTGGGTCATATTCTGCATGAAATATTGGGCACGAGAAAGCTGTCGGCGCGATGAGTGCCACGTTTGCTTACTCCGGACAACATGCGCAACCGTGAGACCACTTCGGAGCAGTGTTTGATGCTGTTTAGGTGCAATCCGAAGGAGTTTCTGCGTCGTTTCGTGACCGTCGATGAAATATAGATTCACTGGTACACACCAGAAGCCAAGGAATAGTCGGAACAGTGGACTTCACCCGGCGAACGTGCTCCGAAGAAAGCGAAGTCTGTCCTATCGGCCGGGAAGGTGATGACCACCGTTTTTTGGGATTCAAAAGGTGTGATCTACATCGACTACCTGGACAAGGGCAAAACGGTCACAGGGCTCTACTATGCCGGTTTATTGGGCCGATTCGACGCCAAATTGCAGGAAAAACGGCCCCACTTGGCGAAGAAAAAAGTGCTCTTCCACCATGACATGGCACCGGCTCACACCTCCGCCGTCGCCATGGCCAAATTGGTCGAATCAGGCTACGAATTGCTGCTCCATCCACTGTATTCTCCAGATTTGGCCCCGTGTGACTTCTTTTTGTTTCTCAACTTGAAAAAGTCACTCGCCGGGCAGAAATTTGAATCGAACAAGGAGGTTATCGCCGCCACGGAGGCCTACTTTGCAGACCTCCAGAAAACGTATTTTTCAGACGGGTTAAAAAAGTTGGAGTATCGCTGGGTCAAGTGTATCGAGCTGAAAGGAGACTATGCAGAAAAATAAATCGCTACTTTTCCAAAATTTTCGTTTTTCTTTTGTAGACTAAGTACTTATCGGACCGCCCTCGTACAGTGTATCACTCGCCCGCCATATCTGTGAGGCAGTAACGAGCAGTTAGCGACATACCTTTGCCAAATAAACACATTGAAGAAATCGTGGTCTCTCGTTCAAATTTATGAAATCTGCGTTTGGTCAACTTCAAAAGATTTTAATCGATGCCAAAGACAAAGATAACATTGCAGAAATGGCTCATATTTTCATTCATGATTTTCCTGCTCTTATCAAAATGCTAAAAGATATATATTCATCTGTATCAAGTCGTGCAATCAAGAACAAAATCCTGCGTATCACCAAGAAAACCGATCTTCATACCAAATGGATAGAAGAGGAAGACAGGGAGCAATCGCAATAAGTGTATCACTCCCAAAAAAATTATAAATATGCAACATGTACATCCCCTCAGCTATACATTAAACTTAGAAGAAGTGGAAGACCCTATCCATTAAATACAGACCTGTCCTCTTATAGGAAATTTCAACAGCCATCATCACTTTTAGGGCTCTATCAGTCAGACACTAGTGGAAAGATTTTAGAGAAGTTATTTGAACATCCAAACCTGAAACCCTAACCATTTCTCTATAAGCAATGGATCATTTAGCTCGATAGATCTATCAATCTGCAATAGTAATTTGGCCTAATACATGAAGTGGTCAACTTTGGATGATCTTCATGATAGTGACCACTTTCTCATTGATATATCATTTGAAGATTCTACACTTCAAATGTATGTACCCCTTTTGCCTAAATAGAATTCAAAAACAATTGATTGGAACAAATACAAAGAAGTAATCACTGATACCATGTAACACACAGCAGACCAAAAAGTTGATCCAAACAATATCGATTAAACGATCAGCTTCTTTAACTCAATTATTACCAAAACAATTCAAGAAAGTGTAAGACACTTATAACCAAATATATTCAATAGAGCTAAAAGAATCCTTCCATAGAAAATTTAATCAATTTCAAAAAAATGCGAAACAATAAAAGAACATAAAAAAACAATCTTAGATAACATTTACGGCTTCTATAATCAACAAAACCCCAGTGAAGGAAGTATGGAATAAAATAAAAAGTATTAGGGGATCACGACCCCATACGGAGATCGAATATCTCACCTTACACGATGACAATCACATAATCAAACCAAAAGCAATAGCTGACACACTTGCCCACAACTTCTCTCAAGATCCTAATAACATTGATAACAACCTATCCTTCTCTTCACACGAAGATAACTGTATAAACTTGTTGTTTTTCTCTCTTCAAATCACTTGAGAAGAGATCTTTGAGTGATTGATCCCCGTACAAGCCCCCAAATAACTGTTGTACTCGTGGGTGGTTTATGGATATACATATATATATATATATATATATATATATATATATATATATATATATATATATATATATATATATATATTTATATTATACATTACAGTGACAATAGTGTTAGACGTAGTGTCGGTGGTTAGTTTCGCTTGGTACGTCTTTTAATTGTCTGCTCTTATCGTCTTTTCAGTCATACTGTCCGCGACACACTCTTCGGACATACTCTCGGCCGGCGTCATACTTTGTCATACTGTGTCCCTTAACGTTCTTCTCGCGCTCTATATAGTCATGCCCATTCATTCTCTTTCATTCCAATCCTCAGTCTCTCTCACTTCAGACATTCGGTCACGTTCGGCCATCCTAATCGTTCGTCTTTCCCAAACACTCTTCACTTTCTCCGAACCACATGTATTCCCTTTCATCCCCATGCATTCTCACGCTCGGTCGTCGCGCAAGTCCCCCTGTAAAGGATACTCGTTCCTTCCAGGAAAGCTAGCGGACCGATCGGCGCCAAATGTTTAGCTTAACTCAAGTTCGACCGCACGCGCTATCTTGTTTAGGCCTACGCTCGAAGCAGGCCTAAGCGGACGCGGAAAATCCGATATAATAAACTATATAACAAAAATATTAATTACCCCTGATAAACCCATATACACATAATAATACCAGCTAGATATACACAAATCTACAGAAGGAAGCCGAAATTACCTTCCCCGTTTTAAATTAAAATAGCTAATAACCCAATCACAAATGGCATCCTAGTAACATCAATAGCTATAAGAAGTCAAGGAACATCTAGACCATAATTATAGAAACTACACAAAATCTACACTGATACCTCCAAAACCAGTCCAAGAACCGAAATAGCTGTTTTCACAAATAACGAGACTATTAAAAATCGCCTGCCAAATCAACTCTTTATCTTCACAGCTATAACCTACGCGATCCTTGAAGCTCTCCGTCTCATAAAAACAAATAATTTCTCACTCTGTTATCTATACAGACTCAATGATTGCGATTAAAGCTATAAAAAACACAATGGCAAAAAAGGAACATAAAATCAGACAAATAATATAGAAAACTTTAACAGAACTTATTAATTCTAACAAACATATAATTCTCACCTGGCTTCCCTTTCACCAAGACATAATCAGAAATGAAAAAGCTAACTTCAATGCGAAAGATGCAATAATCACTGCTCTTATCGAATATAACATCCTAATTCTTTACGAGATTAAATTAATTCATAGAGAATCAACATTGAAAAATAGAAATGGACCGAGATATGGAACCGAAGCAACTATACAAAGGTACATAATATAATACAAGATTTTTTCAATAAGTGCCAATTCGAAACCTAATTAGAAAAGTTAAGATAATTGTATCAAGACTCTGAAACAGGCACTCAAAGATCACGCACGAATATTTGCTACAGAAATCTGACTCACTGATCTGCAATTTCTGCAACCATTAACAACATCCAATTTACTGTACGAATGCAACAGATTTAACCTACAGAGACAAAAATATAAAATCCATCCAAAAATATGTTTGACCTCTGAAGTCCATGTTATAGACACCTTAAACTAACCGAGGGAAACCCAATTGTACCAAAAAATATAACAGTAAAATTTGACACGCAATTGTTCGACATTAAACCCAAAGGAAATAAAATGTTTCACATCTATGCAATATACTTGAAAAGATGCTAAAGGTTCGGCTTCAGTGGTGGATGGAATTTATGAGCTTGTTTCTATCTTCACAAACGGGCTTTCAATCTGGTAGAGTCTACTCCGATAACCTGAGCTCTTTGGTTTTGACTATTAAGGAGGTTTTTATTAAAAATGAAGACGTTTTTGCTTGCTTCCCTAGACGTTCGGAGAACTTTTGATAATGTTAATATCGATATTCTTATAAAAAAAGTTAAGTAATATTGATAGCGTAGGTAATGTCACATATATTATTTTGATTCACGAACGAAATATTACGTTTGTACTGAACAATTTCCACACTTTGCAAAGGAAAGTTTTTAAAGGTCTATCACAAGGAGAAGTTCTCAGACCCCTACTTTATACAATATAGGTTAAAGATATAGTTGTAGTTTTGAATGAGTAAAACGTTGGAGTAGTCTTTGTTTTTCCAGAATTAAATATTTCCTTCTTTTTGGTTTTACATAAGTATATGTCTATCTTTTTGACAGAATGAATTGCAATTAGAAATGCTATCGAATCAGCTTCCAATATTTCTGCAAAAACCATCTATATTTATGCGGATTCTCTAAGTGCTCTACTCTCCATATCCCATTGATTTGTTAATGTCAAGACCAATCCTTCTCGATATTAAAAAAATTATTAATAAGTTGATTCGAAAAAATAAGAATTTTTTTTCTATTGGATTTTTGCTTATGATTTGGTATTTTGACAAATGAAAAAATCGATTTCCTTGTTAAATGTGCAAGACTATCTAGCATCTCATTCTGTGTCTTGGTTCCTTAAATTGGCTTTTTCGACAAATTTAAGACTACTTCAAAAGAAGGCGACATTTAAAGGCACTTAGTATTTTAATTATTTCTACATTGATGAGTTAAGGCCATGGTTTGCGAATAAAGAACTTTCTAGAAAATTCATTTGCTGAGCAAACAGATTGCGAGCTAACTATTACCATTTAGCTGCATTACTTATTAAGAAAAATCTTGCCTCGAACTTGGACTATCCATGTGGAAACTCGATACAGGATCTAAATCATATTGTTTGGCAATGTCCAAAGTATGAAACTGACAGAAATTACATGATAATTGGTCGCATTAAGGCTGTTTATTATTTTCTATATACTATAGATGCCTTTTTCACTAAACCGTACATTGTATCTCTATCGTTTATACATAAATTTCTTACGAAAAAATTCTTTGGACCTTTGAACTGGTAACCAGTTTACCATATTTTGTTGCTAATATTAAAATATTTTGTTCTCGATAATATAAATACTTATTATAATATACAAGGATATAAACTTAGCAATAGCTCTTATCTCATATATATTCGTATTCTTTATACTTTACAACTGATTAATGTAGCAGGTATATTTTGCATATTGGCAGTGCTAATAATTCCGCAAAGGATTCAATAGCTTAATAAAAAAAAAAACCCTCAAAAGTAAAAATAATAAAATTGTATGGACTAATTCCAGGCCAGAATCACCTTTTGCAGACTCGTAGATGTAACGGACTCGTGAAACAGCTGAAGTTCATAAGAAAGAAAAAAGAATAATGAAAAAAAAATTTCTTAATTAAAACTGTTGGATAGTATTTGATTGTATTAAGACACGACATTAAAATAGATTTGTCTTTATATACTAAAAGTAGATTAATTATTACAAAACTAAACTAATCGTGTTAGTGCCCTCGGCACGCGACGTTACCGTCTTCGTCGACTGCGTCTTTACAACTTTCTTCTCCTACTGCTCCAAACACGCTTCTTTTGCACTCTATATTTTTACGCGCATCCATTCCTATTCATTCTAATCCTCAGCTCCAAGCATTTGATATGTTCACCCATCTCAATTGCTCGTCTTTTCCAAACACTCGACATTTTCTCCGAACCACACACATTTCTTTTCATTCTCACGCATTTCCACGCTTGGTCGTCTTACACAACGTCCGTAAAGGGTCGCTCGTGCCCTTGGAAAATCTGGCAACAGATCAGCGCCAAAGTGTTTATGCGCCTAACGCTGGTCTGTTCGCGCGCAATGCATCTTATTCTAGGCCTGCACTCGAAGCAAACTCAAATGGGAACGAAAAATTCCGATAGCACAAAACACTTTAATAGATTCAATCGTAGGATTTTGTCAAGAGCTTGACATTTTTGAAGATTGTTGCTTTATATAAATCCATTTGTATTACTATCTAATATACAACCGAAGAAATTTAAGACAAAAATTCTTTTTGACGCAGTACAAATACTCTGCGAAGGTGAAAATATTCTACTAGGTTGTTTAATAAGTTTTGTCGTTTTTCCCATTGTAAAAAAAATAATATGACATTTCAACTTTGAACAATTGTAAATATACGAATGAGTCGACAGATCTACATGAAACTTCAGACATGTTCATCAAACAGTAGTACTATCTTTAGAAAAATAAATAGATGAACCTAATAGCGCCATGTCTTATCGAACGACAACACTTATCGAGTAACCTACTACATTCGGCAGAATCTGAATTTCAATCTGATTTAGAATCCGATTTTGAAATATAAAATGAGTAGATCAGATTGAATCATGAAATAGTGTTTTCTTTCTTCACTTTTGTCTACAACCTGCAATCATTATTTAACACTTTGACTGCGGCGCATAAATCGAGTTACCTGGGCCACGATTATCGGCTCGCTGCGCTAGTGATAACATATAAACTACAGGTAAAAATCTATTTTTTGGCTTGATAAGATAAAAACAAATCCAGATTGTTTTATTTTTTATTTTTATAGTGAAACAGTTATTGTCGTTCCAAACGCCGAACTTCATCGAGTGTAGATTTAATTATTAAATTTGTTTGCATATCCAATGCAATCTTATTTTTCACAAAATTCTTCTGGAGTAAGTATTAGACTTGCATGTAAATTATATTGTAAAAACAAGAGATTCTATGTAGACCGATCAAAGGTAAGAAAAAATGTAAAAAATTATTTGTACAATAATTTATTAATTTTATTATAATATCCTTTCAAATACCTACTAAAATCTTTCGTAGTTAACTAATATAACCGTCACCCGTATACACGTGACGCGGTCTGTTCGAAATTTTCGCTGTTACCCGAATTCGGTTTAATACAAAAATCCTAAAAAGCAACGTATTCGAAATGTATGAATTTATAATCGTTAAAGTGTTACACTTGATAAGAATCAGAAAGATGAAAAAGTCTTGTCGTTTATAAATTTCGAAGCATTAAATTTACCATTTTCATTTTCAAATTCTAGGTAAAAATATCAATCGTAAGAAAAATCGGAAAAATATGATTTTCTTATAATAGTTGATTTAAAATAACATGTTTATTTCGTCGGTGATTGGATCTTCCGTTCAAAGTTTTGAAATTTTGACGATAGATTTTTATTCAGCAATTTCAAAAATATGACAATATTAATTTACATTGGAATCGTACGAATTTTGTCCAGTTTTTTAATAGAAAATGACACTGTGCAGTATTCCGGCGCTAAGAATGTCGCTAAAAGCGGGAGGGGTGGGAGGTAGCCTTCCTTCCCACTTCATTCAGAAGGAATGGACGTGGATGAATACAGTGCACGAAGAAGTAACATATACCAATTTAGTGAATTATAATTCATTGGAGAGGTGTTTAGGCGGGAATACGCAAAATAATAGAGAATGGTTGAATTTAATAATTCAGTTGGCTCCAATTCTCATGCATTTATTTGCCAAAATAAATGAAATTGCGAGCTGTTTAGTAAGTTGTATATTTAATGATGGATTTTTATTAATATTGTGGTATTGAGGGTGCAAGTGTGTGAGAGAAAAAGAATGTGGGAGCGAGCGAAGGAACGTGCGTCTCTACGCCGGGAGTCGTAACTGACAAAAGAGGACTGACTGCTAAAATAGTGGAATTTTTTGGCGACGATGTATATCGTCCCAATGACCACAATAGAAGACTAACGCATCCGGTCTACGCCTCTCGCATCCCTTAAGTGACCTACAGTTTATCTAACAAGAGCGTGTACAGCAAAATTCGAAAACTATTTGGGATATAGAGTTGAAACAAAATACACATATTCTTTTGATACGGACCAAGACGCTTTATTATTAATATGGTGTCCAATCGCCTTCATTATCAATAATTAATTGACATCTCCGAGGCACACTTTCTACTAGTTTCATTGCATAATTTTGGGACAAAGATCTCCGCACCAGTCGAATTTGTCGGAACAGCTGCTCAACTGTGTAGATTTTCTTTCTCCTAAGCTTGAATTTTATAATAGCCCAAACATTTTCGATTGGATTTGCACCTGGCGATCGTGAAGGCCAATCAAGCACATCAACACCATTTTCTTCCTTCCACGCAGTGCACAGTCGGCTTCGATGCTTCGGGTCGTTGTCTTCTTGTAACAACCAATTTTCATTTCTCCTTGTAAACCATCTTTGGGCAGACGGTAATAAAGCTGTCTAGTAGGTTTTAACCATTTTGGCAGCATTCAGGTTGTCTGTAAACATGTGTAAAGTCCCGAATCCCTGTTTCGAGAAACAACCCCAAACGTGCACCTTTACCGAGTGTTTAACGGTCCGTTGCATGAGTCTGTTTTCAGGAGTACACCAGGTACGAGTTACCGAAGAACGTGCCCAAAAAGAAGCCTTGTCGGAAAAAATGACGTTGTCCCAATCGCGGTCCGAATTTGCTCTGGCTCAAGCGAGTCTTTTTTCGACACGTTTGTCGCACAGTAGCGCCCAGTTTTTTTTAACGTGCTACGAAATTTCACATTATTGGCCAATAAACGTCTTTTTATGGTTTCGCATGATATATTCACACCTTTTTTACGTAAGATTAGTTGCTCCCAAAGTAAGGATAGACCAGGATTTTTCTCGAATGTCCGTAGTATCAGTTTGTCTTCCTTTTTCGATGTCTTTGGTGTAATGCCACGATCTGGCAGCTCATCGACCTTTTTTACCTCCAAATATCGATTCACCCACTTACTAACAAATGTTTTCGATTTTTTCGTGTACTTAGCAACCGACGAGTATGACATTTTTGGTCCTTTCGGATGCGAACACAGAAACACTGCTTCGTAACGTGGTGCGTATGCGGCACTCGTAATGTGTAACTCTCAAAATATGTAATGCTCTGACCAAGAATAGGCGATAACTGAGTATTTTTGTACAAAGCATCTTAGAGGAAGGGTCAGGGTACCTGCCCGAGTGACAATTTCCCAGCTAACAATTTATAGGAAAAAGTTTTGCCGTACACGCTCTTGTTAGACAGATTGTATGTCACGTAGCCTTAGAATCGTGAGGTGTAAAGGCGACCGTAACACTGAACAGAGTTGTTGTGTAGCGTGTCTTTGAAAGGGAGCAGTGTGACGTAAAACGTTTACGGTCAGTGGAATCACCGTGGCTAATACAGTGAAAGAAGCATGAGAAACGTAAATTAGAGAAAATGGCAACAAATGAATTGTATGAAGAATCGGAAGGAATATTATATGATTGTGATACAGTGGATTGGTCGTAAGTATAACAAATTATTCATTTTCCACTCAAAGGTACCGAAAATTTAAACACGTTTTTCTTAAACCGTGTTTTTTCGAGATGATGTAACAAATATCGCACAAACCATTGAAGATATTAGTTTGAAATTTTGATTACGTATAAATAACATGTTACTTTATGTATTCATTAAAAGCATAAGATGATATCTAAGAAGCTGTAAACAAACTAAGACGAAATTTTCACTACCCAACACGGGAATGCACTTCCAAAATCTAATCGATCAATAGCATTTAAAACCACCCTAAGAAAATAAAAGAAAAACTTGCTGAGAAAAGAGCTGTAGGAAGAAAGTGGCAACTATCTAGGCATCCTGACGATAAAGGAAAGTTTAAAAAACTATACAAAGAACTAAAAGTACTCTTATACATACATAAAGATGAAAATATCTAATACCATATTTAAAAATTAACACTACAACGACAATCACATGGAGAATTCTTCGTATGAAAAGTCACCAAAAATTTGGTGACCATATTCTCTCGATTCGACGAAAAGATAATTCTTGGGATTGAAAAGACAAGGATATTGCAGAAATGTTGCAGCTCACCTTTCTGAAATTTTTGTACCACTGCTACAACTGTTCCTACCCATAGAAGCTCTTAGTCCCAGAGAACTAGAAACAGAGATAAAATGGTTTAATAATAAAAAAGCACAAGGCCACTATCTGTTAACAGGGGAGCTATTAACTTTTAGGTCGCCAGAACTTTTTCATTAAAAACATATTTTTTTCGGGAAATTTGTTTGTTTATTCGATTTATTACATTGTTTGGGATGTACCACATTTTACCTGGCTCCGATATGAATCAAGACGATGGGAAGCGGTAGTAAAAATTGATAAAATTTTGAAATTTTTAAAAATATATTTCTAGGAGTTTTTCATAATGCTAATTGTCCAAGATTGAAATAGACGGAATAATGTAACGCGCAATTTAATTTAGTTATAAGTCGTCAATTTCGTTATCGCGTTCCAGCAGACAAAGGCAGCGACCTTCGAGAAGTTTTTGCTACTCTCTGGAATATTCAACGGCTCGTTCCCTGCTTCTTATTCCAATAACCCTGCGAAGGATAGTTTTTCTGTAACAACGTATATAGCTTTGTGTCGCCAAACTTCTAGACATTTCGATCGGAGGAAGTTCCACGAACCGTCGAACATTCCAGAAGCCCGTAACATAGTTTGCGCCTACGACGATTGAGCCATGAGAGAGGGCGATCGCTGAAACGTGGTCCAATCGCGAATTGATAATTCTCTTTTCCGCGAGAAGAGTCGGAATTTGGCAGCAGTGACGCGCGGTCTAGCCGCGGCGCCACTAGTCACCGGTTGAAAACTAGTCATTAAGTATAATAGTTGCGAACGAGCCAGCAGAGGAATCAGCAAGAGAAACAAGCATTTCAAATCGCCACGTGGAACAAAGAACAAGCGAAATTACTCGGGACATGTTCGGGCCACCGGTCAAACACCCATTATCGTAATCGATAAAGCGCCCACTAATTCAAAGAGTTCGTTTGAGCCAATCATCGACGTATTCTCAATAAATCGAATATAATCCACTCAAGAGTTCTGCAATGAGAAAATCTCACTGGCGTTTCAATCAAGCCTCTCCTGTTTCTTTCATTCTTCCACGTGCCATGTCGACGCGGATCCAGCCGGTGTAGTTTGCATCATTAAAACTTATCGGCGAACGAAACGTTAATTATATTATCGAACTTGAATTGCATTATTACTAAATCAATCATCTATAAATAAATTATGTGCCTCAGATTACATTGTAAATTTTAAACAATTCTAGTTTGCTGTTACCTAGTATTGATTAAATGAAAGAAATGAATATAGAAATTATTTTTGCCTTTTTCTTTCCTTTGTCTTTTACTTTTTGTGTATTTTGTGTTTTTCTATGTTTATTTATGCTTTATGTTTTTTTTACTTAATTTTTTCACTATATTTTCTCTATACTGTATTTGCGGCAGTGTAGCCTTCGTATCATAGTTTCCGAAGTAAGATATTACGCATAGTGCTATTTCACATACATTACATATGTTACATACCGAGTTTGTGATCTATTATTCATGACGGACACATCTGAAACATTTTAGTTTTCGATTGCACTCTCGATCTATGAAATCGCTGTGCCTTTTATTTTCTTCTTTTCGTGCTACGTATTCTTTTAACATGCTCGAGAAACACGGCTTCCGTACTCGACCTTCGCAAGCAGCTCGCCCTTTTCTGAAATATTGAGATTTCCGTTCTCTAGGACGGCGGATTTATCTGATTCTGGATCGAGTGTTATTTAATTTAAGAACTACCGGAGACTATTTCTTGCACAATCACGGGTTACCAGTGCGGTTATTGAACGTCAACAACTTTCAAATTCTTTTCTTTAAACCCTCTGACATCGACGTTGTTCCCTAAACTTGTCTGTTAACGCTGTCAGTGTGACGAATAGCAGCATACTTGGGCAATGAACAGAGTGTTGCAAAGCAACTACGTTTTTGAACATATAGTCTTTTGCCAAACTATCACTATATTCGTAGTACTCAGCGAAAGTAGCGGCTAAAATATAAATTGATTTTTCAATCTCTTTTCTCGACACGACGTAAAAAGTCCGTTTAGTGAGAAGTTGCACGGCGAGATGTTTTTGCCATGAGTCACTGAAATTAGTTCGTTTAATAGCTGTGGTTCTCCGCGCTCACAAAACACCGACCGGAGATTTACAATCTTCGCTTATAAGGGTTTTCTTCGAGACACTCGGGAAAACATGTATCAACCGATCGATACGAAGTTAGATTCAACTTTGCGCGTCTCCACTTGCCCAACGCTTCTACAAAATTTTCGAAGCGTCGGTAATGGAGCCCACGTGAATATTTTTCGTTAGGTCATCAATGACAGGTTTGATTTTTTTGCAGCGGATGATTTTTGATAACCTTATTATGTATTTTAAAAACCTAAGTAGCGTGAAATATGCAGATATTTATTGCGAGGCATTACTTGTGGAAATATTGGCCTCTCTAGCAGAAGATTATTACGCCAATAATTATCAAATGTACTTTTTTAAACGCGATCCATCAAAATTGTTAGACCAAGGAATATTTGAACATCGTTTGTTATCAAATTTAAGCATGGTTTAATTTTCTTTCTTAGCTCAGGATACTAGACATGGTATTAAGAACAGTTCGTTTCTTCAGTAATAATCTCCAACAAAGACTTAGAACTTAAAATAATGAAAACAACCTTAAAATAATGAATTGAATTGTTACCATTCGAAGAAATGTGTTCGTATACCAGATTCTTTGGTAAATCTATTTATGGAAGGATAAAAGTCTTTATCATAAAATATCTCATATCTCGGTACATATTTTAATTTTTCAAACCTTTCGCCAATTATATATACATCAGAATCGTCCGAATCTCTCTCACTTGGCACGGACTCTCCGCTACTACACACGTTAACAGCATTATTTCTATCATTGTCCATTTTATTCAAAAAAGAAATACGAAATGTAGAAGAAAAAAAAATAAATAGACTTCTAAATTAGCAATATGTAATACCATATTATAGTGTCGTAAATTATGGGACAAATGATCGGCTTGAGTGCAGAGGTGCGCGCGCGTGTGTGTGTGTGTGTGTGTGAGAGAGAGAAAGAAAGAAAGAGAGAGTTTGTTTATCATCCCAATGACCGTCCTAAAAGACATGTGCATCCAGCCTACACCGCTCGCATCCCCTAAGAGGATCATGGCCTCGTGACCTTCGTAGGTCACGTAGGCCCAGAATCGGGAATATAAAGGAACCATAGCGTTTGTAGTGGCTTGCAGCTGCGGTTTATGGCGGGACCGTGCTTCGAGTTTGTTAGAGAAATTGTCCACATGGCTACGGCAAGGGCCTGTCACCGTGGGTCAGTTTATTTGTTGTTCGACTCGAGGCACGGAGCAAGTGATGGCTATTTCCCGTCATAAAACACTGCAGGCACTTGGACAGGGACCCTCTGCACAGCCTGGCACGCGAGGCCCTGGCGCGGCCTTGTTGCGTCATTCGGGATGCTGGAAAATTCCAGCCCAGGCCTGCAGGGGTTTGGACACCCTGTCTACGTCGCGACGCCCCCACCTAAGCCCCATAGCGATGGGCATGTCTTAGATTCGGCGGGACTAGGACCCGTCGTAATTGGTCAGGCATTCGTCGCCACCCACCCTTAATTTAAGGGAGTAGGGCGAACCGAGGCGACGTTTGCACTGACCCGAGAAATCTTAGACTAGTGCACAGAATACCACCAAGACAATACAGCCAAGGGTCTACGACTAGAGTGTACAGAGTACAGCCAAGGGTTTACAGCCAGAGCGTACAGAGTACAGCTAAGAGATCACTGTTAGAGTTTTGGCCTGAACGCACGGATTGACGTGTGAAGCTTCCTGCGTTAGTTCCCATAAAGAACTTGCACTCCTCGAGGGAATTACCAGCAATCCCTCGAGTCTCCACGGAATCTTGGACCTTCGAGGAAGTTCGGCAGCCGGCTTGTGCATCCAGTGAGGCGCCGTGTGTGAGGACAACGCTCAACACCCCCCTGGACGTGAGAGCAGCAAGCGGCGGAGACCTCGAAGGCGGCATTACAACCTCCATCGGTTCAGCCTAGCGGACAACGATCAACAACAGTTAGTCCTTCCAACGGGAAGGTGGTCCTTCGAGTAATCTATAGTCGGCACCCATCGTGCAAACACACTCAATGCTCGAAAGATCCTCGAGATCTACCACGAGCAGCTACAGCGTTGAACGGGAAATTGTTGTATAGCGTGTCATTGAAAGGAAGCAGTGTGTCTCTGATCGAGAGTCGTTGTTAGTAGTTGTCGATAAACGTTTTTGATTAGTGTTAAATTTAGTAACAATAGCCTTATACATATTCCACAATATATAACACAATGTTGTATAATCAGAGCATTTGAATACTGACTTATCCTGTTCAGATAGTTATAATAGATTGTTCAATAAGTTTTATCGAACGACCAAACTTGTCTAACAACCTAGTATTTATATGATTGTATATTTTCTCTCGTGAGAAAATTATTCAGTATGACACTGCCTAGCGGCGAATTTTATAACGAAATACTATCTAACTACATATGGAGAATATTTTTCCCACAAATTAAATCACTGAAAGAAAACTATTTTTCAAATTACAATATGATAGTAGCATCCCCATACGGCATAATGCCGACGGTCTAAAGGTTAAAAGAACTGTCATAAAAAAAGCTTGCAATAACTCAGATGTATAAGACGTTCATCATCAGAGTCCAACCCCCAACCGATCCACGGAAAGGAGAATGTTAAAAAATGCCTATCTTTGGTATCGTTTGGAAACAAAAAATTTATGCAGGATCTTGTCTCCCAAAGAACAAAAAATGTCCTTATCACTTTCCCGAGAAACGATGGAAAAGTTATCAAAAATGCGTTCAAAGTATGAATATGATGATAATTGAACTTATGTAAATACATATATTTTGCATTTCGTCATCTTCTTCTTCGGATACCGAACCGTCTCCAAAATAATTAGTAAGAAACTTGGCAGGCAGATGAATTAAAACTTGAAATGAAAAAATCTAAGTATCATATAATCATTGCTACATGGGAACAACACCTAGCAACGCGTTTTCCAACTTCGTATCCATATGATTGTGCAAGTATGACTTTCAATGCGGTTTTACTTTTGTTAATTCATACATATACAAGTATTTTAAACTGCTTTAATATCGTGAATGGAGTTTAGTTTTCAGTAAAATAGCGTTAATTGGATCCATCAATTTGATACTTTTAAAAATTAATATTATGTGATGGTATTGCAACTTGGAATTAAAAATCTCCGCTGTCACTTACATGGTCGACGTAATAACCCGGTGCTTGCTCCATTTGATATATGGCATGCGTATAAGTATAGATCTTTGTAACTGTATCTTGGTAAAAGTTCTAATTCTGTAACTTCTATACGTTGGAATTGTGCTCGCTTTATATTTCTTTCCCGCTTGAATCAGTTGTGACAAATGATTAATTCTGTTCGTATTGTTATATTCCATAACACTCGATTTACTTCCGAATACAATTTAACATAAAAAGTTGCGAGGGTGATAGATATTCATTGACTGATAATGTGTAGGTAAAAACTGTTGGTATCAATTTCTTCGTGGCGGCGATTTTTGTAAAATATATATACTGTTGTTTTTCTCTCTTCAAATCACTTGAGAAGAGATCTTTGAGTGATTGATCCCCGTACGAGCCCCCAAATAACTGTTGTACTCGTGGGTGGTTTATGGATATATATATATTTATATTATACGTTACAGTGATAATAGTGTTAGACGTAGTGCCGGTGGTTAGTTTCACTTGGTACGTCTTTTAATTGTCTGGTCTTATCGTCTTTTCAGTCATACTGTCCGCGACACACTCTTCGGACATACTCTCGGCCGGCGTCATACTTTGTCATACTGTGTCCCTTAACGTTCTTCTCGCGCTCTATATAGTCATGCCCATTCATTCTCTTTCATTCCAATCCTCAGTCTCTCTCACTTCAGACATTCGGTCTTGTTCGGCCATCCTAATCGTTCGTCTTTCCCAAACACTCTTCACTTTCTCCGAACCACATGTATTTCCTTTCATCCCCATGCATTTTCACGCTCGGTCGTCGCACAAGACCCCCTGTAAAGGATACTCGTGCCTTCCAGGAAAGCTAGCGGACCGATCGGCGCCAAATGTTTAGCTTAACTCAAGTTCGACTGCACGCGCTATCTTGTTTAGGCCTACGCTCGAAGCAGGCCTAAGCGGACGCGGAAAATCCGATACTACAATACTATAAGAAAATACTAAGGTAGGGATTATTTTTAGGCTTGGGTTTAGTCAAAGAATAGACAACAAGTTCGAAGTTCGAATGAATAATAGAGTGGGGTCATGAATTTGGGAAAGAATTTTCGTTTGTTTAAGAAACATAATTTGAGGTGAGATACTGTTATCGAAAATAAATGTTGGTATATAACACCTTTCGCCATAAAATTATTAACGGGAGGTTAACAACATAGTGCAATAATTACATTAATATTTTATACTTAAGAATTATATAATTATGTATTGTATATGATGATTAGTACTAGAAATATCGCTTCATACGTGCACATTTACGTATTACTACAATAGATTGTTGTTAATGTATCCCCTTTTATTCGCGCGCACACACGCACACACGCACGCACGCACACAAAGGACTTAAAACACAATGATTAAAAATAAATATAATGTAGGAAATAATATATATTTGGTGAGTGAATGTTTGTATGTGTATTTGTGTTCTTCCTTCTTTTTGTTTCAGAGAGGAGTGGTACTTCTGCGTGTTGTTTGTCGGTTTAGAACTCTGATCGTAGAAATTTTCTCATATTCTGATATTTCAGTGGGAGGCCTGGCGTTAATCGGTAGATTCCGCTTGGATTGATAGATGATTACTTCGTTGGTTAATGGATGATTCGATAATTAACCAAATTTTTTATTAATGGGTGGTTGACATTCCCATACCTTTGATCCGTGGTCGAACAACGTAAGTATTGTAACCAGCGAAGACATCCGTAGTTTGGTAGCATTTTGCAAGTATAGATAATACTAAGACAGCGATGATTATTCCAAGGGTAATTGTGTACCATTTCATATGTGTGATAACAAATGGCTGGTTTATTTACCTTGCGATAATTTCGTCGAATTCATAATTTTGTATCGACATATTTAAGTTCTGCAAGGTCAATGTTTGTAAGATGAATCGCTTCTAAGATGTAATAAAATGCAGCAGTCGTCATTTAGAATATTAATACGCAATTTTTTATTAGAGATTTTTGTTTTTGCCTCATTTTATTTTGTGTGCTTGTGACTTCAATTCGTACTTTATTTCTTCTAGATTTGTTTTTGGATACATATATTTTAGTATTATTTTGTAACTTTTACCTTTTTTGCATTGTGGTATGGATTATTATCTACATTTTTTTCCTTTAGAGCTTGGATGAGATTTCTTTAGATGTGGTATTAAATTGAGTTTTTATTTGGTCCTTTTGTATTTGTTATAAGGTGTAATTGTTGTTGATGACCTGTTCGAACAGTTTCCTTAAGGGTTCTATTATATCCTTTCAGGATCTAAAGTTTGCTGGGTTTCCTGCAGTACGGGTCTAGTGCACCCGAGATACCTGATACCAATCATACCGTAAGACTCCTGCTGGTCGTCGAGCCTTGCCGTCTGGACTGCGAGAATGGTAACTCCATAAATTACCTCTAATCGTAAGTTATGGCGCGCGACGATGGGATTCGCAGTTGGGGCGGGAGCCCTAATCTCAAGCGGTCAACTGTGGGGGTACCTGCCGACCCCCCAAAGTATATAGATTTGCCCGGGTAAGGTGGCTCTAGCCGATTGACACATATTACGACCTACTCATAGGACTTCTAATTGTACCAATTCTAAAACTAAAATGGATGGAGGGAAAGAGTTGACGGGTCGTATGACGACTGAGGGGGCACTTGTGCCCGCGCCGACGCTGGTGAAGGAAGACGTCTGTCTCGTCCTTGGCGACCGCGGACAATGCCGCGGACAGTGCCGCGGGCATATAGAGGGCATCGACCGATGGAAGCCTGTTCGAGTGGGTGGTGAGCTCTCGAAGCGGATACCGACTACCGGTGCTGGCATGGGAGAGGCAGGGATGTTGCGACCAAAAAGCCAGTGCACCGCCGCCTCGCAAAAGGTCAAGGGCGGTACCAAAGGTAGTGCTGCGGGTGCAGAAGGGCAGAAGCTACCTGCAACTATTGCATTGTTGATGCAATCACTATTGCCGCCGCCACCCTTAACCGGGGTGGCGTGGACAGAGGGCTTGGCGAAAAGGCCAAACGAATGATTATGAAGAAGGCGGCCTGGCTGTCACTACAAGGTTTCCTCGTAACGACCGAGGGGCAGGGGGGTATCGGCAGAACATCTGGAGAAGAAAAGGGCGTGACGAGGAAACTCAAATTTCGCCTGCCCCCCCCCCCCCCCCCCCAACGACGACAGCGGTAACGCTGACCTTCCTAAGGAGGGCGACGCTATTTATGAGGAGGCGATGCAGAAGACCAGATCGTATATCGCCCTAGCGCTGGTCAGAATAGCGGCCTGCACAAAGATCGGGGGAATATAAAGGAGTCCTTCCCAAAAGAGGGGGCATAAAGGTCGGAGAAATTCTAATATTCTCCTCCAGCCTGGGGTCGGTTTGGGCCCAGTGCCCTTTCTCTGTCGCCTGAAAGGTGGCAGAGGCCAGGAGGTTAGGGGTGGATTGAAATCCTCGCGCAGCGCCCACTCCAGTGCTGCCGCTGCCTGTAGACAGGCCACGTCAGGCAGTGGTATTTGTTACCCCTAGAATAGGGGATAAAATTTGTGACCCCTTCCCCAACCGGCAGAAGAAAAGGCAAGCAAAGGCCCCCAACCGGCACGGGTGAGTGGAGTCCCGGAGGTGAGCACTACAGCAACCGTAGTGGAGAAATCGATGGCGGCGGCGATGTCCTCGTCAGCCATGAACGTGGACGGCGACGATACCGCTGTCGAAAGCGTCTGGAGGGGACGGGGATACCGGTAAATAATGACTCCCCGGTTCCTTCTCCAGGCCAACTTCAACCACTGCCGCGGGGCACAGGACTTAATGTGCCAAGTCCTCGTGGAGTGAAAGGTTGACCTGGCAGTCGCCGCCGAGCCGTACCGCATTTCTGACCATCTGCACTAGATGAGGGCCGCAGCCGGCTCGGTGGCCATTGTATGGAAGGACGGCGATGGTTTCTGTCCATGTTCTCTACTGGAGCGCGGTACGGGATTCGTCGCTGTTGAGTGGCGGGGAATCGCCGTGGTGGGAACTACGTGTCGCCTAACTGTGGCCTCGTTGCCTTTGAGCAGTATCTGGCCGGAGTGGAGTCGTGTCTTGCGCGGCTCGTACTCTGCCTAGTGCTCGCCCTGGGGGGACTTCAATTTCAAATTCGTAACTTGGGGTTCCCCCAGGATGAATTAAAGGGGCAGAGTTCTGGGCGACTCGGCGGCAGGCTTTGACCGAATTAACCTGAAAGGTTAATGGTACCTGCCTTATTAACCGGGGGTCGGAGATGATTGTGGACTTGACGTTTGGATCCCCCAGTGTCGCACGTATGGTGTCTGGGTGAGAAGTGGTTGGAGCGGAGACATTATTGTACCACAAAGTATAACCCGGGTGGCCCTGTCCGCGAATGATACTGCCACAAACACTGCGCAAATAAACGCTTCGGGGCCTTGACAAGGACGTCCTGATGGCAGGCGCTCTCGCCATAACCTGGGCGCAGCAGGAGGCCAGGCTACCCGACTTGGAGGAGGAGGTGGCTCGGTTCGGGCGCACCATCGAAGCATTTGCGACGCGGCGATATTGAGATATCACCTGAGGGTTGATCCGGGATCTTCTTGTCGAGCTGAGTACTGGTGGTTGGGCGAAATCGCGGATTCGAGGACCGCGTGTGTCCAGCCCGACGACGATACCACCCTCGCGTGGCGTCGTCTCAGTCGACTTGGCGATGACGGCGCGCGGGCGAGAGTGGCAGACCTGCATGATTTCTAACGCATACCGCATCAAATGGGCCAAGACCCACTGCTCGAAGAGGCTCCTCGAGACCTTCGAGTAGCATCCACGGAGGCGCCCATACAATGTGATATTGAACAAATTTCGTCCATGGGCGTCCCCGATTACCACGGGTCTCGACCACCGGTTCCTGAGGGACGTGGTCAACTCGCTCTTCTCCATAGGAGATGAGGGCGAGCCACGTCCCTCGGTGGATTCGACCACCTGGTCCGCCGCGCTGGTGGTCCCGGTTAAGAAGCTGGCCGTGGTTATTCGAAGGCTCGGGGCGAAGAATACAGTTTCGGATCTGGGTTAGGTCCAAGAGCGTTCTTGGTGATGGTCTCCAGCATAACTATTTGACCGTTACCCGTTAATGTGGAGGCTGAGCGATTCCCCTCCACCTGGAAGGTGGCACGAATGGTCACTCCGTCTGCGTACCGGCTCATCTGTCTTATCGACGATGCGGGCAAATTGTTTGAAAGGATGCTGGCGGCCCGCATCGTCGGGCACCTTTCGCGGGCTGGACCCGATCTGGCCGAGTGTCAGTTCCCGAGTATCCGAGTTGACACTGGGGGTGTTGTTGGACATTGCCAACGCCTTTAATGCCCTAATTTAGGAGGCAATAAGACGGGGGCTAGAGGAACACCGCCTATCTAAGGGCAGTGGTCGAGGACTATCTCCGCGACAAGTGGATTGAATATCCGTACTATCGAGGATCCGAACTGGGTCCCTTACTATGGAACCTCACCTCGACGGCCACGGGCGGTTTGAGGGACATTTTTGGTCCCTGGCCCCGCGGTTGAAGAGGGTAGTCGGCTCTCTGGGTCGCCTCCTCCCCAACCTGCGGGGCCCGAGCAACCGGATTCGCCGCTTCTTCACGTGGGCATGGTCCATTCGGTGGCCCTGTATTACTACGAAAGCCACTATGAGTCCCGCAGGGGGGGGGGGGGGATCCTGACGGGACAGGAGGTGGAAGCTTTCAGACGCCCAGACCCGGCAGTTTATGCTGCTGCGGTGGCAGCAGCGAGTGGTCGAATCGGTGTTCGGCCAGCAGACTGTCGGGGCTATCCGGCCACTACTGTTGGAGTGGCTGGGTAGAGGCTACGACTCTCTCACCTATTGTATGGTGCTTCAGGCGGTACCTGCGCCATATAAGCAAAGCGTCGGCGTATTGGGGTCGGAATATTGAGCGAAATGTGGCGACGGGGCAGTGTAGTTGTGCCCCCTTTTGCCTCCCTTTGACGAAAATGGGGGTGATCGCGGCAATCGCGTTGCACAGGGGATTACCGGAAACCTTGATACGATTCAATTTCCGGTGGTCCCCTGAATAACGTGCGAGAATGTTCACCGCGGTGAGTTTTAGTGGGTAGGTCCCACGTCCGTTGTTTCTGGATGCGTAGAATTCCACACTTCCCCCGACCCCTTGGGGAGTCTTCTAAAGATTTCCCCCACGTAAAAAATATATCTAATACTAATTTCTTCGGCGTTTTTAGCGATACAGTATATGTAGCTGCTTTATCGAGCCTTTTTTTAAATATAAATAAATTAGTTTTCCTAGAGTATAGCACAGGATATTTTTGTTTCTCTACTATATTTGAGTCTACTGTAACTATTATCGGTGAGTGATCAGAGAAAAGGTCAAGACTGGATTTGACATGCAAGTATTCTTTGACTATTCCTTTAGTGATATAAAAATCAATTAGGTCAGAGTTTTTATTTAGATCTATGGGTTGATAGGTAGATCTCCTGTAGGTAGTGGATGTGTATTATTTTGTTGCATTCAAAGGTAAACTTGGCCATCTTTTTGGCAAACGAGACTCCCACCAGGGGTACTTGGTATTATAGTCCTCACTTGCAATGAACCTCGTGCCTCTAGAGTTACAAAAAACTCGATATATTGTTCTTTGTAATTTTATGTTTTGCTGGGTGGTATACTGTGGAGATTGTTAGATTTCAATGCTAGTTTTTCACGCTATACTAGTAGCTTGTATGTGACGTTGATCAAATTTTTGAATTTCGTGATATTTAATCGTGCTTTTTAATTAAAATTAAAATAATTAGAGTTGTTTCACTATGGACTGTACAATCAGGGTTCTTACTATCATAAATTGCATAATCAGGGATTTTTAAATAACTTTTTATTGTGAAGTGAGATTCTGCTACCAACATTATATTAATTTCATTAAGCAGTCGAAATGTTGTTAATTCCTGGCTTTCACCTACCAGGCCATTTGCATTTCAAATATATTCTCCATGATTTTTGTGCCATCATTGCATTTTGGATAGTAGTGTACTCAAAAGATTGATTACGGAGTTTATACTCGACATTAATTGGATTATCATGTTTTAAATTTATTTAAAGAAGTGTTTTCATTATTTAATTCATTGGTATTAGTTTTGAATTGACCACAGCTACAATTTGCAATTTTTGCATAGGTTTGCATCTAGGTTAACAAAGTTTGCTTTTGGTATTATTGGTCCGTGGTTGTGTAGTGAATGCAATGTCCTTTGCTCTCTTAACTTTGGAAACATTTTGTTTACGAGTGTTTATTGAATTAAACATCTCTTATAATTTACCGGATGACTGTCTCTACAATTACAGCATTTGACATCTTGGTTCATATTTTCCCATATGCAGTTCTCCATTGTGCTTCCTTGTACATGACATATCGCGGTGACTAATTGTAATAATTTTTAGTATGTCCGTGTTCGATTTGATGGCTTGAATGACCGCTGAGTTCCGCAAAAGTGCGCGAAGAGTAGTGAGGTTGAATGAAGATTCAGACAGATACTTCTATAGTTCACTTGACTAATGGAAAGGATTGACACTCAAAATAATTTATTTAATGTTCAAAACAGTTAACGAAGTCGACAAACGACACACTGACTTAATTGTACTAATTTAAACGTAACATGAAAATATGTATTATGAATAAAATGAGAAATCGCGTTTCTGAGTCTGCGCGCACAGAACAGCCTGTTGGTATACAACAAACAAACGCGTGAATGCAAATGTGACACAGCTGGTGTGTTCACGTTGCCGTGGTTGTTCAGTGTTCGGATGTACCGCGAACGACTACTTGCTACTCCTCCATGTTTTGACTGGGAGTCAAAGAGACGACAATTTGAGACTTTTAGAGGTTGTGTAAGGCAAGACTGCTATCTGTTGACCGCTGCAACAAGTTCACTCGTTGCTTTGAGCAGCAACATGACGATATACGATTGGTTGCCGGTACAAAGTTTTTCATCACGAAGCCTAACGTTCAGAGGTTTGTACTAGTATGAATACAAACGCAAATGTGAGTATATACAAAGGGTCGACATAGGTGTATAAGAAGTCCATTGCGCGACGGAGACAAAAGCATTTAGTGGTTTACAATTTACCAGATAAATCTAGAAAATTCAGTGGAATTTTCGTTTCAGTAGAACGATTTCGAAGGAGGGTTCTTGCATGCTTAAGAAGCGATAAGCTATGTTTCTTATAGCATGGCGGTTATTGACGCTTCGACAACGGAATAAAGGGAAACACTTTTATTTAAATTAAACTGAAATCTATCGTGCGATTCTGAAGAGTCCGTATATTTGACATCGCATACACTGGAATATCTTTCTTTTTGTGTGGTTGTTCAAAATTTACAACTGTGTGTAAAAAGTGTTTGATGTTGTAAATTTCTTTATTATTTTCTTTCTATTTGATTCCGACGAAGAATAGAGATGTTAGAGTGTTTTCTTAGTTATTATGTATGTTGTTTATGCGTGTTCCTTCATGTCCATATTGTTCAATTTCTGCTTTTATTTCACTTATTTCAGTTGATGGGTGTAGTCCTCTGACTACTACCTTAAAATTCTTTAACTGTTTATGCTAATACATACAAAAGTAAGTTTCTCTTTTTTCCAAACTGATATCTGATTGATATATCCATTGATATCTATATCTATACTGTCTACCATGCTTACATTCTTGTTAGAATATATGACAAATTTATTGTTATTTGTGGGTTTGTTTAACCAGTTAATCCTTGATTGTTTTTTTAACGTAATTATATTTTGCTAATCATTCCATGATTTTCTTTTCATTTTTAACTATTTTCCATACATTTTCTTGGCTATTCTGCTCACTGATAGATTGGAGTAATCTATTTGTGGTAGTGGTATTGTGATCTGTCGAATACTGTTTATTGGATATTAAAATACTTGTGTGAGATTAAGATGTTTGCGTACTAATGTAGTATGGTGTGTTTAAGAACTGTTGTTGTGTCTGTGATATATTGTAGTATTGTTGTGTCAGTCTTAGGTATTGTTTGTTGGGAGATATGCTGGTGTGATACCGGCCGCATCATCCAAAAAATGCGAAACATCATCCAAAGATGCAAATATTAAGACTACGTCCTAAGTCAATATTTGTGATACATTCGCGTGACTACACTTTCCTCCAAGATACTTCTACTAAAGAACATGTATAAAGATCCTGAATTCTCTTGATAAAAAAGTATTCTTTGACTACTCAAACCGAACGTTATTTTATCTGTGTCATGTCTCTTTGAATATAGAATTGTCACGATAATCCAAATTCACATTCTTGCTTTATATTAACCTATATTAACCTATAATAAATACCCTAATCTATTGATATTTTAAACGTACGTGATATTCTGCAGAATATCCTATGTATCATTTAATATTTTATCAGTCACGAGAATTTCCTTGTGACATTTTGGCAATCCTACCAGGATACAGTGAGTGCTACCTTGAGAAAAACGAGTCTAAAGTACCTCTACATCATACCTGCCATTCGGGACTACGAGAGTCATACCGTTAGGGATACATAAATATCGAATCTACTAAATAAATGTAAAAATGGCCAGCAACTACAAATTAATATGCTCAATTCTTAACTATAAATGAAACTCTTAATCGTTTATTGTGAAATATTAACACATTGATACGACAAACAGCAAAAATTCAAGAACAGACCAATCGTCAAAATAAAACAATAGCCAAGCTATCTGAAAGGACAACAATGTAAAACGAAGCTATACGAAAATTACCCGAAGTCATCAAAATCATGCAAAAGGATAGAGAATCACAGAATAAGGAATTAGAAAAACTAGGAAGAACTTTAGGCATGTTAGAAACACGAACGATTGCAAACACAAACACTGAACCCGAAATAACTGATGACTAGAGTAACGCGGACACGGAATTTTATACCAGTCGAAGGCAAGAAGAACGATCGCCACGTCAACTACCCTACTATGGGTAACAGCCCACCCATCTACGGAGAACATGCTAACTACATGTTGATACCATCCGAAGCATTGAGGACAATGGAATCTCTCAATGGAAGAAATGATACTGGAGTAGAAAAATTCATCAAGTCAATAAAGTTTACGAGAACACGTAATGATGATAAAGAATCATTATTACATATGATACTTACTAAGAAAATCATTGAAAATGCTAAGCAAAATATTCGCTTTTGTCAAATAAGTAATTACGACAACCTATATAAGGCCCTATATACTCAACTATCAACACTATCTACCGTCAGTGAAAGCAGAAACAAAATGCAATCAATAAAACAGAGTACAACTGAAAGTGTTCAATCATACTTTGATTTTACCAGGCTATGAGTGAACTCGAATATGCAATAATAGGTTGTTCAATAAGTTTTATCAAACGACAAAACTTATTGAACAAGCTAAATATTGTAATTTAACAGTCAAAGGAATTGCTTTGTAAGAAGAAACGTTGGAAGCAGTAAGATTCTATGTACATAATCTCTGCATTGAACATGCCCATTATATCATATCAATACGATTGACAAATCTCGTTGAAGGGCAACAAGAAGCCATTAATATTGAAGTATGGAATAAAAAATCCAGAAACAATATTAGACAAACTCAAAACTTTTTGCGACCAGCTCCAAGATATTCTCAACCGCCAGTAAGATAATATATAATACATCTCAACTATTTAGACTGATACATTTAGGAATACCAATAAAACCGAATGTGCCAATAAAATATAAACATTGTGGAAAAATTGGACACGGCAAGACCAGATGTTATCGACTTAAGAATCAGCAGAATTTTCAATTCAGAAAATTACCACCCAGAATCAACTACTTAGAAAAAACAGAATATACCTACTGCATTACAACCCAGGAGAATTTCAACACTTGCGATGTAAATTCCCAGGAATAAACAACCCAGGAAGATTTTTCGTTGATACTGGAACAGCAGCCAATATCATCAAAGGAAAATTTGTACCTCGACCTTAATAATTTTAATAATTAAGACAAACAAAAAAACATACAGTTAGAACTCTTATCTCTTATCAAAATAATTTAATACCATTGTAGACAAACAAGATCAGTCAGTTTTAATCGGGCCAGACAACTTTCCTTTGATCAAAGACGGATTACCATATCTAAAAACGTACACATACTCAATTAATAAGAATACTATTAAAATTAATGATAGAACTCTTAAATTACAGACTACACTAGCAGAAATAAAAATACCAGGGAACGACTGCTAAAACTATTATTATAAAATCAATAATGAAGTTATTCGAGTTTATTTTATCAACATTGGTAACCAAGAAATTACTTCAAATAGAAACAGATGATCCTATTACAATCCATGAATTAATTACAAAATTAATACTTGATCATGTAGAAACAACTCATTCTGAGTCTATTCCAAAAATAATCTACTCTTACCATGTCATTTTCACATTAACTTGTACCAAATTAACTGAATACTCCATATATTTTAAAAACTCGAAACCTGTTAATGTCAAATCAAATTAGTGACAAATAATATCACATCGAAGTGCTACAAACAAGAAATACACAAACAAGTAACTAAAATGCTAAAAAAGAAAATTATAGAAGAATCAGATTCACTATTTAATGCACCAGTATGGATAGTACCAAAACAAGTAGATACATTAAGTAAACAAAAATGGAGAATAATAATAGATTTTAAGAAACTCAATGAAGTAACAGACCAGGACACATATCCTTTGCCAAATTCTGATGAAATATTACAACATCTTAATAATGCAAAATTCTTTTCCATTTTAGATTTTTCACCCGGTTTTTATCAATATACCTATGAACCAAGATAATGAGAAATACAAAGACTTTTCTACACCCAATGGACATTTTCACTATAACAGAATGCTATTTGAACTTAAAAATGCCCCTGATACATTTCAACAAATGATAAATAGCATTCTTTGAGGATTAGTAGAAAAATATTGTTTCATATATTTACATAATTGAAATCTAGCAATAATTTTTCAAAGACGTAGAGATACAGGTTTAAAATTACAAATCGATAAATGTAAATTTATTGAACCAGAATTAGAATACAATAGGTCCCATAGTAACAGCAAAAGGAGTTAAACCAGACCCCAGAAAATTAGAAGCTATTAAAAACTTTGTAAAACCTAATAACGTAACTAAAATAAAATCATTTTTAGGATTGACAGGTTACTACAGAAAATTTATTAGAAACTTTGCAAAAATTTTAAAACC
Source organism: Ptiloglossa arizonensis (assembly GCF_051014685.1). Classification (NCBI taxonomy): domain Eukaryota; kingdom Metazoa; phylum Arthropoda; class Insecta; order Hymenoptera; family Colletidae; genus Ptiloglossa; species Ptiloglossa arizonensis. The sequence goes on along the minus strand of NC_135056.1, from coordinate 1,592,773 downwards.
CTTGACAGAACTCAATAGAAAAAACATACCATCCCATTGGACAGAAAGATAAGAAGATATGAAGTTGCTTTTGAAACTTTAAAGAATAAACTCTGTGAAACCCCTATATTAAGATATCCCTATATTGACTTTAAAGAACAATTTACATTAACAAGTGACACAAGTAATGAAGGCATAGGTACTGTTTTCTCTCAAGATAATCATTCATGTTATTATATATCTAAACATATTAAATAATGCAAAATGAAATTACACAACCACTGAAAAGGAATTGCTCGCAATAGTTTGGGTTATCAAGCACTTGTGACAATACCTTCTCTGAAGAAAATTTATAATTCAAACTGATCATCAAATCTTAGAATGGCTACACAGTGTAAAAGACCCTTCTTCCTCGTTTTATCTATTGGAAATTAAGATCAAAAGAATATGAATATGAAATAGTATACAAAAAAGGAAAAGAGAATGCAGTAGCTGACGTTTTATCAGGACTACAACTCTTGAAAATCATAAAGACAAACCAGTTAATTTGAAATTTAAAATTGTTAAAATTGATAAAAATATTATACAGGCAGTAAAAAATAAATCACCTGACATAAAGGAAATTGAGTCTACTTCTGAATCAATGGAGACTAACAATAATAACAACCTTCTATACTATACATACAAAGATTGAAAAGTAACTCCTACCGCAATTCCATTAAAATTAGGAACAAATAGATTACATTAGGAACAATTAACTTACTCACTATTAGGACAATACAAGGAAGAGCAATAATTCTATAAATTACATTCTGTAATAGCATTATAACGGTATAAACATAAAATAGCTTTTGGAATAGAAGATAAAATGCAATCATTTCATATAGTATTTATACAGTTAATGCTATGATTTTTAATGACAGATTATCCAAGAAAACAATTAACTTTTGCTCAATGTCCTATACAAATGCTTAATGAAGAAGAAATTCGACAAATACTTAAAGAAATCACAACAATGCTTAACATGTAGGTGAAAATAAAACTATCGACAGAATTAAATCCAAGTATTATTAAAAAAACATTGAATCGGACGTAGTGAATTATGTTAAAAACTGTAAAATCTGTGAAACTAACAAATTAACTTAAATCAGATCAAAAGAAGAAACAATTATTACTGATACATTTATGGAACTTAATGATAAAATACAATTGTAATGATACATGTAATTGGACCTACTACCTTGATCAAAAAGTTTTAGGACTTTATTCATAAAATCAAAAATACAAATTTATTCGTCCAAATCGATATGGTCCCCTTCAAAGTAGTCCCCATTGACTGCAATGCACTTGCGCCAGCGCTTGATCCAATCCTCGAAACACCGCTGGTACTCAATTTTCGGTATGTCCATCAGAGCCGTCTTCGATTTTGTCATGACCTCCTCTCGGGTACTGTAACGCGTTCCGCGAAGCGATTTTTTAATTCGGTTGAACAGAAAAAAGTCGCAGGGAGCCAGATCTGGTGAATTTGAAGGCTGCTGGATAGTGTTCGTGTTGTTTTTCGTCAAAAACTCGCGGATAAGGATCGCATTGTGCGCCGGTGCGTTATCGTGGTGCAAAATCCACGAGTTGTTTGCCCACAAATCTGGCCTTTTTTGACGAATTGCTTCGCGCAAACGTCTCAAAACGCCCAAATAATATTCTTTGTTGACTGTCTGTTTTTCTGGCAAGAATTCTTGATGCACAACACCATTGTAATCCATGAAAACCGTGAGCATCGCCTTCTTTCTTGACTGAAAACGACGTGGTTTTTTCGGTCTCTCACTCGCTTGATGTCTGGATTGTGTGTCATACTCATAAATCCACGTCTCATCTCCAGTGATGATACGTTTAATAAATGTTAGGTCGGATTCGGCCTTGGAAATCATGTCTTTCGCGATTTCAACGCGGTCCTTTTTTTGCATGAAATTGAGGTCTTTCGGCACCAGTTTTGCAGCGACACGTCTGAGGCCCAAATCACTAACCAAAACGTCTTGAACGGATCCATAAGCAATGTTCAAGTCCTCTGCCAGCTCTCTGATGGTCAATTTGCGGTTTTCGGACAACATTTCTTGAATTTTATCGATGTTTTCATCGGTTTTCGACGTTGTCGGCCTGCCACTGCGTTTGTCATCCTCGACCGACTCACGACCACTTCTGAAGCGTTCGTGCCATCGAAAAACATTTGATCTCGAAAGAGTATCGTTGCCGAAACACTTCTCCAACATATCCAAGGTCTGCGGACCGTTAAATCCGTTTTTTACACAAAATTTAATGCAAACTCGTTGATGCTCAAATGATGCCATTTTCAAAATCGAAGACACGAACAAAGGAGATGTGCTCAGTACAACGTAACTTTTACAAATATCAAGCTATGATGCTGAAATTGGAAGGAAGTGTTAATGACAGATATGGTAACCTAACAAAAAAAAAAAGAAACAATCGGGTGATTGACAGCGACACACGGGGGACAGTCCTAGAACTTTTTGATCAAGGTATGATAAAAATAAAACAAAAGAATCAATTTATACTCTCGAAACAAGATTGCCTAACCAAATGTATCCTTTTAATTTCAACTGGCCAATTAACAAGCAAAATCAATTATCGATGCTTTAATAAACCATTACATTTATATATTTTCATCATCAAAATATATACTAACTAAGCAAGATCAGAATTTTGTATGTAAATTAATTGAACAATTTGAAACAGCTTTTAAAATTAATCATACCAAGACAACTAGTTTTCATCCACAAAGCCCTTGAAAAAACTCACAAAATTGTTAAAGATTTATTAAGAATCAATATTGATGAAAATAAATATGAATGGCATGAACAGTTGAAATATACATCTATGACTTATAATATTTCAGTTCATGTATGTACAGGATATATGTATACCTTTTGAACTTACTTTTGGAAAAGAAGTTAATATTTTGTCTATAATAGCCGTAACGTCTTCACTCAGGCAAAATGAATTAATTAAACGTTGGAAACTTAGACACTCTGAATATCTTGAAAATTCTGAGGTTTTTATACAAATAAATAAGGAAAGATATCAAAGAGACCAAGATAGAAAAATAAGGTTAAAATCAATTTATAAACAAGGAGATGTGATACTCCTGTATAATGATCATAAAACCCCTAAGTTAGATAAAAATGGTTAGGACCATACGAAATATTAGAAGTAAAAATTCCAAATTAGTTAATAAGATTAAATAATAAGAAATTTGCCAGGCGATAACATTACTAATTATGGGAACTCATGGTTTGAATATAACCAAGATTAACAATATACGAATTATAACCGAAGTAACCAATACAGGATACTTATATTATAAGCAAGTAAAAAATAATCTTAGTATTTAAGATAAAGGAAATGATAGAAGAAGTAAAGCATGTATACTTATTAACATTAAATTTGCATGAGTAGTATAAAATTGAAAAGAATTGTTAAAGAATTAATTACAAAATGATGGAATTAAGAACTCAAAGAATGGAACAAGCTTTGCAAAAATTACGTATCATCCTACAATGACAAAGAAGTGGTCTATTGAATTTAATAAGCTCAGTTTCTAAAACATTATTTGGAATATTAGATGGAAATAATTTTACTCTAGTTAATCAAAATATTGATAAATTTTTTGATTCACAAAATCGATTAACACATATTGTGCAAAATTAAACCGTTATTATAAAATCAGTATTTTAAAATGAATATTTTGTTAGAAGAACAATTAGGTAAAGAATATTTACGAATTCAAAATTTAATGAATAGAGAAAAAATAATTGAAAATCTTATAGACACACTCATTACGGTTATCACTGCTAAAATTAATCATTTTTATATGATGATAATATTGGGAAAACAAAGAATAAGACATCATGTTAATACCTATCAGCAACTTTATAAGAGCTTATTCAGATTTAATTACTAAAAATTTATACATTGGTATTGATGCTAAAAGTGAGAATTTTCAACTTTCAATAAATATCGGTTCACTTAACACAATAATTAATCAAGACACACTAATATATCAAATTGTAATACCATTAATATCTGAACAACCATCAATTTACAAACAAATACAATCTATAAATCACACACCTTACACACAATGTGAAACATCTAAATAATGTGGCACAGCAATATTTCGAATAGAAGAAATAACTTTTATTACCCATGTAAAATTCACATAAATACATAGTCATATCTAAAAAATCAATATAAATACAAGCAATATACAAATACTTTACATTAAAACTAAAATTATAACTATAGATCAACCAGCTATATCATCAATTAGTTATCAACTTATTACTAATTTCGATTGTATGTTAATATATGCAAACAATGTAATGAAAATTGGAGAAACCACGAAACGAATAGAAATTAGTCTTGATTACATTCTACTAATTATACTCCTAATCTACTCGTCACAAAAGAAGATGCTAAATTATTATAGAACTTTATACCAATAGCTCCAAGAGTTATTCCAAATTTCAACTCTTATAAAGCTCTGCTAAATATGTAATACACGAATAGAGTTTCTTAAATCTAGCAAATAATTACTTTTAGCAACAGAAATAACTTATAATATTCTTACATATTTAGGATGGATATCCTTAGGACTCATCACTTTATATCCCTTCATAGGATATGATTATTAAACAAACATTTTGGCTAAAAATATGTTGTAATGAAAATTATGTAAATCCACCTATAACTGTGAAATGAATCAATCAATGTGAATCAATCTGCAACACAAATAATATTATTTATACCACTACCCGCACATGTAGCATCTGCCACATGTAAACTGAATACGATACAACTGAATCTTTACACCTACACTATTACCAGAAATAAACATCCCTAGAAGGAAGACTGTATGATTTTTAGGGCCTAAACCGAATCTAAAAGGCGGAGTGTGATATTAACTGCATTATCCAAAAGATGCAAAACAAGATAACTATGTCCTAAGTCAGCGTTTGTGACACAAACGTGTGACTACATTTTTCCCACCAAGATACTTCTACCTAAGAACATGTATAAAGATCCTGAATTCTCTTAATAAAATAGTATTCTTTGACCACTCAAACCGAACGTTATTATGTCTGTACCCCTTTGAATATAGAATTGTTATGATAATCCAAGCTCACATTCTTGCTTTATATTAACCTACGTATAATAAATATCCTAATCTATTGATATTTTAAATATATGTGATATTCTGTGGAATATCATTTAATATTTTATCAATCACAAGAATTTCCCTGTGACACTAGCCTGGTCTGTGCTATACATAGTGGCCAGTAATTACCAACCATATTCATTTACTTTCATGCATTAGTAGCCTATATTTAATTAGTCACTTTTGACCACTTTGTCACATTAGTCTACTTAAAACTGTTAGGCTATTCACGATAAAAAGTACAATGCGGATACACGCATTACTGTTATTTTTGTTTCTTTTTCTAATTGCTTAAAGACGACTCTGCTTGCATCAGGGCCAAAGTGTTTTCACTTATAATACTTTCAGTAACACTTTTGATCAAGATTAATATCATATTAATAAATGCCATAAAAATAAAATGAATAATATATGTAGGTATAAAGACATAAACACAATGGAGATATTGAACATCAATAAATGCAATGGTAATTAACATGATCGAAGGTTCCTTCGGTATATGATATTGGTTACTGTAAATGAGCTCTCAAAATCAATATAACATATTATGTATTGTAACTAAATATATGGTTTGAAATTATTTGATGTATTCAGTTCACGAATGAATGTGATGAATTTTATCTAAATCAGTTGCACTCACCATTGCTGTGACACGATTTTGATTCGTAATTCATTTAGTGGAGTGTACCCTTGTCTTGCAATCCTTAACGTGTTATCCGATGCAGCCGCACTTAAGAGAGTACTCATTTGGAACGTCCTTTCCTGGGTGACATTTACAATTTAAAATACAAAAATTATAGGACCCAGAGTTTAACAAATTTCATCCATATCCATTCGTGTTTCAACAAAGTACAAAAATATTGATGTTATTATCTCAAGCATTTGTAAAGGTACTAGTGATTATCTGAAGTGTATAAAAAATATGTATCTTTATGGTTACCATGGATTGTTTTCATTTTATTTGTCTGAAACAGGAATAATCAAAGGAAACAGGAATCTATAACAAATGAGATAAAAAGGAAAACACTGAAATGTTCATACATTTTTCAATTTGAAGACCACAAAATAAAAACTGTTGCAAATATTGTCTTAATTTTGGTAGGAGCTGTGATATCAATGTAAAACACGTTTTTCAGAAATACACGTTTGAAGTATGATGTACACTTTTAACATACAATAATATATTTATATCATATACTCTTAATCTAATCTTTCTAGTGACAGGCTTATGAAGAAGCCTGTCTCTTTTCATGAAATGTTCATACTAAACCTACTATAAGATAGTTTAAATCTTTTTTCTTTTTTTCTTTATTGTTCCATCATTAAATGCTCCTAATTGTATCATTGCAATTACTTACATTTTTCTTAGCGTGTTAGTTTAAAATAACATGTGGACTTTGATATATTTACTGATATTCATTGGAGTGAAATTTAGTTACAACTAATGTGTATGAATATACTTTGTTAGATTGTGAGTGTAAGTAAATCTGATGGATATTTTCTTTTGAGTCTTGTAAGAAAATCGGAATAACAATTTACAATAAGTTAATTCGTGTGGTTTTTGATACTACGATGATGAGCTTTGGAGTATTTTATAATTTCTTGTTCCATAGTTGGAATTTCTAGTTTCTTTCTTAAATCATGATTTTTTAGATACCACTGTGCCTTTAGTATTGTTTTTAAGGTAATACATTGGAGGTTTTCCATTTTATTTATATTAGATTTGGCGGCTATGTCTCAGCTTTGGAATCTGTACGTTCAAATAGATTTAATGATTCTTTTACAAATTTGTATTTTGCTACCTAAATTCAGATTAGAGTTTTTTGCTATGAGCCAGTTCATAATTCTCTTCGTAAGTTGTATTTGTTTGATTTTCTCCTGTATGTGTTTTTTTTTTCAGTTTAGTTTATTATCCAAGTAGAGTCTGAGGTATTTAATAGAGTTTATTTGGGGAATTTCTAGGCTTACAATGTTAACCTTTGGGGTTAGCTTTTTGTTGAGCATGAATGTGATATGCTCAGACGTTTTATTGGATTAATTTTTATTTTCTTGGCTTGTGTTTAGCTTGTTGGTTTACATAAATGATTTTATAAGCTAATGTTGCAATTTCTATGATTTTATTGGTGTTTATTATGTCTGTCTGATCTGCAAAGATATATATTGTATTTCTGTTTGGACTATAGTTGATGTCAGCCTTGAATAAAAAATACAGGATAAGATCAAGAACACTTCTTTGAGGCATACCAGTGTGAATTTTCTTTATGGAAAAAGTAGCATTTTTTATTTTTGTATATAATAAGTATGACATGATAACCAGATATAAGCGTTTTGATGAGAGTGGTTTTAATTTTTGTATTAATTCTGTATGCCAAACTTTGTCAACATTTATAAAGATGGCAGTGTAATATTTGCCTTCTTCCATGGAGTTGATTCTGTTTTCTCCTACTCTGTGAGTTTGTTCCACTGTGTTATGCTTTATTTCAAAAACTCAAATTGGTGATCTGAAATTTGGCACGTACTGCTTTTATTAATTTTCTATGTATTATTTTTTCTATCAATTTGTAGATGATTGGAAGAAGCAATTGGCCTGTAGGAAAATATATTAGGGGTTTTGCAAGGTTTTAATAGTAATATTATTTCCACACATTTCCAAGATTGTGCAAAATATCCAACCCAAAAAATGGGGCTTATCAGGATGGTTATGAACTTAATTACTTTACTTGGAAGTTCTTTTAGTATTTTTACCTTTATGAAATCATATCCTGGTGTTTTGTTATTTTTAATTCCTTAATGATGGCGAGAATTTCCTCCTTTTCGGTTCTTAAGTTATTTGTTGGTGATGAACTGTTATTACTATAAGTTGAGTTATTTAAATCAAATACAATCAAAAATCTGTATACTTGTTTTTTGGATCTCATTTATAATTTTATTTGTCCGTGTGGTTAACTTTGTTTTGTATTGGGGCCATTTTGTGTTCTGCCACAATTTTCTTATTTTCTTTCTGTTATTAATTAGATCTATGATGTGAGAAGGGTATTTTGTTCTGGTAATTTTTTTAATTTTATGTTTTATTGAGGTGATGTTTTCAATTGTAGTATATTAGTAAAGTTTCCAATACTGATTCAATATCCTATGTGTTGTTTAGGACAATTTTACAATATAAGTTTTTGTTTATATATTCTTTATACATAATTTAATCAATCGTACTATTTGTTAAAGTCACCTTTTTTCCCTTTTTGGTACTTTTTCAATCATAAAAAGTTGTAATCATCTGAGGATAGGTCGGTTAATTCTAGTGCTTTAATATTATATTATGTTAGTTATCACGTTTAGTATGTTCAAGATTTTGTTTGCATCTGATGGCCAGTAGGTGGTTCTTTCTAATAAATGTATCTTTAGTCGTTTGTTTATTATGTAACGATATAGGTTGTTGTCTTTCAGATTGTTTGAGCAAAAACCCCAGAATGTATGTTTCACATTGAAGTCTCCTATAGCTCTGAAGTGAGAGTGAGGGATTTTACAAATGTTTCTGTGTACTTCAATGGACATTGCTTATTTTGGGAACAGTATACTAACGAGATGTTTATGTTGTGTTTACCTAGCGTGATTTTAATTGTCATTGATTGTATTTTCTCAGATAGAAATGAACTTATTTGAGTGTGATTGATGTCATTAATATTAAGGAGTATTTCTAATTGCTCTTGAAGGTTGTATTTTGACTATGGTGTTACAAACAATTGTGGTTTCATATATTTCTCTATTATTGTTAATTTGTAATTATATTAAGAACATGGGTAGTAATATTGAAGTACTATTTTACGTTAGATTTATGGTGCTACTTACTGTATATCCCTTTTGTTACAAGTTGGTTTTAATGTAATCGATGTTTAGTTTCGGATGTAGTCCTTTGATGAAAATTTAAAATTTCCTGACCAACTGCGGTTAGTAAGTATAGTAATCTGCATTTTTTACTCTAAGCGTCCTAATTACCAGTTGGTAAACTGCAGATTTCAAGCTTGTACTTCAATTTCATTTTCTTTCACTTGCTTGAATAGGAATTCTTTTGGTCCAATTACTAATTCTAGCATTTCAATTAATGGATCTATATTAGAGGCATTAATGAATAATGGTGATTTCTTTTCCTTGTTCAAATTTGAATGTTGCAGTATCTTGAATCTATTTGACAGTTTTATGTCGTCTAGCCTCTTGGTCTTATGTTGAGTCCTGACTAATTTGACTTTCATTTCTGGTGATTCAGATTCATTGATAGGTTTTATTTTTTTACTAATTTTGGTATTTTTCACTGTTCTGTGGTAGTACTATCTAATTCTGTGTCCATGTACTAGGAGTCTACAGCAGTTTTATCATTTTGTAGTGTATCCTGGTTGTTGATTGCTGCAAGAAAATGGTCAAAATCCATGATCCTGCACTCCTGACTCCCGCTGTAGACGAGCTACTCTTAGAGATGTTTGAATCTGCACACACACACGCGCGAGCGCGTGCGCGTATATTACTATTACGGTTTAAAAGTAATTTAATAGTGCAAAAATAAACTTGGTAAATATTCGGAAATCACAGATTTCGATTACTTATATATATTGTTGTAGAGGACAAGATTTGGAATAACTTTTTTCTCTGTGTGTATATGTGGACTGTCTTAGTTTCCGGATTATTTGCAAAATTCTATCGGTACTACTATGTTAAATTGTAACTATACATGCACGTTCCTGGCAAAGTGTAAGTCAGTAAGCAAAGTTAAGCGATCGCCACTTACCTATGTTTCCATAAACTCATCAGTGGTTCACAACAATTCCTTCATAGAAACAATAGGTAAGCGGTTGCTAGATCGTTACTTAATTTGATTCTTCTTCTCGAGTCTATATAATCCAAAATGAAATTGATGTTTGTGAAGATTCTATGATTTTAAATATTCTTTTTTGAAAATCAACGTATTTAAACCTTATGTCTATCTTTGTGTGTATTTTACCCTTTTTCATAATGAAATATTAAAATATTCAGACAAAAATTGTTTATTATACACGTACTCTTTGTGTGATATTGACCCGATAAGCAAAGTAATATAAAAATTCTAAAATTGGCACCAATTGGGACTTTATGCTTATCTTATTTCAAAAACATCGGAGTTTTGACGAGAATCGTGAGAACCGTTACACACAAGGATCGTACCCCACTCCGTGCCTACCTCGTTCCACTATATGATCGAAGATTATACAGAGTAATTCATAAATGCATGTCCATATTTCAGAGGCTTAATTTACGCACTAAAATAAGTAAAAAAAACACTTATGAATATCTTATATTCTATATTCCTTATTTTTCGAATTATGAAAAATTAAAGACAATGTTCAATATGTCCACGTTATGCGTCAACACGAGCTACTTCATGCCTTAGTACAGCTTGTCCTTATCTAATGTTCTTGAATGATCTTCAGGAACTATTGAATGATGTGTCATTTCCTTCATATAGTGAGAACATTTTTAAACATCTTTCTAAATCAGTTGATAGGGGAAGATGGGCCTACCGCATGGTCATCAAAATTTTTTGTTTTGAATCCATTAGATGTTTATTTCTAGGACTATTTGAAATTTATTATATACACAACCCGAGTAAACAATGTGCAAGATCTACGAGAAAGGATGCAACTTGGGTTCAAGACAATTTAAGGAATACCGTACTGTCTACGTACGGGCCCATTTGCCTTTTCGACGATGCGGGCAAATTGTTTAAAATAACACCTGTTGTGGTATTGGTTCGATCTGGCCGAGTACTACTTCGAGTTCCGGAAGAGACAATCGACCATTGACACAATTTGTCGCGTTCGATCCTTTTCGGCCTCGGCCGTCTTTCAGGGTAGCATGGAATTGGCAGTGTCTTTAAACATGCTAGGATCCCTGTTATGGAATCTCGATTACGACACCATTTTGCGATGTTAGGCTAATATATTACACTGATGACACGTTAGTGCTAGTCGCCGAGGGGCATTGGGGGAGGGCCGGTTTCCGGGTTGGAGACGGGAAGATTAGTTTGGAGGTGGCACTGCATAAGACTGAAGTGCTGGCAATACATCCAACTCGACGAAGCTGCCACCTCTCTGATTCGGGTGGATGAGGACAGTGTCGAGTTGAAGTCCCAGATGAAATCTGGAAAGTGGATCTGGGACTGATTTTTGACAGCCACTGGCGCTTTGGAAGGTATTTTGGCTGCTTGACTCTGCGGATGGAAAGGATAATTGGTGTTTTGGACAAGCTTCTCTCCAATCTGCGAATTATCGGGTTCAACGCTTCTAGACGGGAATGGTCCATTTGGTAGCCCTATATAAAACCCGCGTTTGAGCGGACGACCGAGCCACTTCCCGGTGCAGCCTGACATTGGTACGCCGGGTCCACAGGCGGTTGGCTAAAGATCGCCCGCGGTTATAGGATCTTGTTCTATGACTCTAGGACTACTCTTTTGGGGCTTCCCCCGCTGCTCGCGAGTTTCTATGATGCTTATCTATAATAGCTGTTGCAAGTTGCACAAGCAGGGTGAGGTCCTATCAGGATGTAAGGTTGAAATCCTCAAGCGCCAAGCTCAGCAGTCTCTGTTGTTGCAGTGGTCACTGTTACCCAGTGAAGTGTTGGAGCTGTTCGACCACTTTTTTCAGAGTGACGCACTACCTACACGGTACAGGAAAAGTAATGACGACGGTCTGCTGGTATTTCCTCGGCAACCAGAACAAACCGTGGAGAGAAACTAGATGGTTGTGGACTCTTTCTGTGAACATGTAATGTTACAGTGAACTGCGGAGTGGTAGTACGAGCTTACTAATAGGGGTCGCGAAAGCTCCTTCTGGCCGATTATCTCACGCCTCTCATCCTCTTGGAGGACGAGTAGGCTCGATAATGAACTAGGCGCTCCCTTCACACACACAGTTTATTTGAAGGGGGAAGGGAAATACGAATATAAGATAAAGACGGCCTCTTGGATAGAAAGACGGCGGGGCAGCATAACCTTGCTCTAACGACGTGCCGTAATATAGAAAAAGGCGGGATAAACGATCTCTCATCGTTTCAAACAAGGCGCACGCGGAAACCGCACCGTAGAGAAAGAGGGCACCGGATTGTCTGTTCGTCCCTACGAGTGTGTTACCGAGTAACTAACACTCCAAAGGATCGAGGAAGTCTTTCGAAGATTTCCCCTACTTAAGAAAAGAAAAAAAGAACGTGTCTTTCATTACCTCGCACCATGTAGTAAAGTCGGGGATACAACGTTTATACATTATAATTTTAATCTATAAGCCACCTCCTGATCCAGCATAACACTACTGCGTTGGATTACTTCAACCACCACCGTTACGAGTCTGCCCATAAATACAGGATTGTGAACTACGAGGCGGTGGCCGTCCTGCCGGGGCTTCGTTCGCTGAATCTGCTCGCGAGCTTGCACGCAGCTTAATATTACAATAGGTGCTACAAGTTCTGCGAGCAGAGAGTAGTCCTGATAGTATAAGAGATAGAAGCCCTCAAATTCTAGACCCAGCAGGTGCAGTAGTGGCTGCGTGTATATGTGGCTACGCTGACGTTCATTCCATCTCTATCTTTCCAGGACACAACGGAGAAACCACCGATAATTATGTGGCTCCCTTAAAACAACGAAACCGGAGCAGAGTAATCCTGCATCGGCGCAGAACGTTCTGATTCTGTGATCGGGGGTGATGGTGGCATTGTGACAAGTCAGAGGGGCGTCCCGACACCGTAATACGAAGACAGGAATGGTTTGCAGTTCCAGGAGTTTCTCCGAAATTATACGAGTATGGTTACCGTGGAGGTTTTACCGGGTAGGCTCTATACTCGGAAATTCTGGTACGGGTACTTTCACACTAACCTCGATCCCACTTGAAGGGATTGGGGAATCTTTAGAAGATTACTTTCGCGGAAAAGAAGGAATATCCCGATCATCGATGTACAATGTGAACAATTGGGGCTATATACGGCTTCATTTACGGATACGAGATGCCCACAATCATGTTTTAAACTGGGATTTTGTGTACGCATTGGACTATACAGCTGGATGTATGCGGTTGAACGCTTTCGACTAAACGCAGAGTCCACTCGCAAAAATTTCCTATGAGCGGTAGACACTTGTATACCACTAGATTGGAAGAGCGTGTTTTTTTTTAAACAAAAAGAGCGACAGTTCTTTTCGAACTGTCTGACAATTGCCTGCTTCAGTAGCAATTACGACGGCACAACGATCAATATTGTACAGTATTATTTCATTATAGGTCGTCATTCGCGTTCCGTTGTACGTAAATAGTCTGCCTATCCCCTCCACTGTTTTTGTAGTTGCTGAGGTGAGTGCGACAGACTGCGACTAACCAAGAGGGTACATAACGGCGGTAAATCATAAAGTTCGCTTGAGTTTTTAACTACTTTAATAACTAATCTTATATTGTGATTATCTTTAAATTTCGTTAATCAGCTCCTATTAGCATTAAATTAAGACGGTATTCCAATTTCATTTCCTACTTTTAATACTTTCTTCTATAATAATAAACCCGCTATTTTAAAACCATGTCTGAAGGTAGTTTTCCAAATCCTCAAAACTACATGTCCTTCTTTTTTTCAATTTTAATTCGCGGACTTCTTTAGCTTTATAGCTTCTTAATTTATTTTTCTCATTTTGAATGTGTCGAAATGTTTTTATACAGATTTAATACTGCTCTGTTAAATTGAGAATAGTTTTTCCCACCGCGTTCAACTTGTTGAAAATTTCAATCTTCCTTTCTATCGTTAATGATATTTAACTATAATAAAACATGCAATTGCAGTAATAATTGTAATAGTATAATTTCTTAAAATTTAAATAACCTTTCTTTTAAAGGAAACGATACTTATTTTTTTTGTATTTCTATAAAATTGATGTCGTTGAAACTCGAGCGATCCTTTATGTTTTACCGTCGTCATGTGCCATTTCGCTCACTTGCAGTCTGTTACCCCAACTGGTCGACCTATAACGAAATAATACTATCAATTTTTAACACGAACCGAAATATGCTTTCGTTATTATTAATAGAAGAAGATAATAAGGAAATTCTTTCAACACTTTCAACAAAAAGAAAGAGAGAACAACCGAAGAATATCTACAAAAATCGTGATAGAGAGGACTATTCCAAAATATTAATCTATTAAATAGAAAACAAGTACATTTGCAAACATAATCGGTAACAGTTTAAAAAAAATATTGTTTAGGAGAATGAAAGATTTGATTTCACTGGAAGATAAATTAATGTTTCAAAAATAGTTTTTATTTTTTAATAATATAATTTACTTACAATTGTATAAAATTAAATGAATTCTTTTGTGATAATCTTATTTCTAATTTAGTAATTACATGAAATATTTTATATTTTTCTTCTGCAATTAAATTCGGTGTAAATGTTTTCACCGTTTTGACCATGCTCCTAAAAAAAAGTAAAAACTGAATCACAATCTTCTACTATCGGTTTATTAATATTTCCCATTACTTTCTTTCATTTAAGAGCTCGTTTCTCTAGTTTTTCAAAACTTGTATCAATATTGTAGTTTTGTCTTTCCATTCATTGTACTCTTTAGTGGATACAATCTTCTTTTATTCGAAGGTAAAATGTTAGATGAAATGTCGATTTCTGTAACGGAGTTTGTTGGTGTTTCTGTAGATGATGTATCTATTGTTGATACGTTTATAGATAATGTGTCTATTGATATGTTGTCCTACATCGTTGTTACTTCTAATTTCCCAATTACTTCATATTCCTCCGAGTGCTATAAAATTAATTCAAAATATTTTTTTGCTTATTGAAACTACTGCCTGAACAATTACTTACCTTCTTTCGAAAAACAGATTATTTAAAAAAGTTAGTTGCTCCAATAATAGCCATTTTGATCTGGGGTTTGTGGCCGATCCTATTCCACATTTATTAACACGCTTTATTTCCATAAACGAATCTTTGATATCCCACCATTTCTTTTTTACAATCAGCAGCTGAAATAAATAGATAATATATTTTTTATAGATTTCTTGCTACTGGAGAAACATTTAGATCATTTGCATTTATAATACCTTATGGATATATGTGTCATCGTAAAGATACGTACTTCACGAGTTATGCAAATTAGCTCCGATATTTTTATTTCGACCTAGAGTTTTAGGTTTTGAAAAATTATAAGCGACTTGATGAAAAAATGGAATTTCTACATAGCGTGTTAACAAAATAGTGGATTATTGTACTTTAATTGTACAAATTATTTCTCTATAGTATTGTTAGTTCTAGTTGATGAAAAATACAACTTTATTATTATGGTGAAAAAGGAGATATTGGTATTTTCGAAAAATTAATTATGGGGCATCATACTCATTCGAGAAAATTCCATTTTCCTATTGAAAAATTACTTCCAGAATCGATTATAATAGTACCTCGCGTAATTGTAGATAACGAAACATTTAGACTTATCAATCATGTGAAGAAGACATAACGAAAAAATAAAGTCACAAAAGATGTCACAAAAGCAATTTTTAATTATTAATATGTTGCGTGACGAATATATTAATAATAATATCTCTGAATAGTGCAATCTTAAAACAAGAATTTCTATAAATATTTTAACTATCGTTAGAGTAGGAAATTTCGGAAATATAGAGGGTTTTGAGATACGCGATAAATTTTGACATTATTTTAATACATCACCGAATTTAATACAATAGTAAGAAGACTATCTAAAGAAATGTAACAACATAAGCTTTTATAAGTATGAATTCAAAGATTACTTACCATCTTTATCATTGAAAGTTATAATGCACATATATCAAAAAACGAAATATAATTAAGAAGTACTTACAGGTTCTTTGTAATATTTTTGATACATCTTTCTATATATTTTTTTCTCACCACATAATTTTTATAATTATTATTACTAGAATCGTAGAACTGATGATGACTAATTCACAACGGATTCTAATATTAAATGTTTGTCCTCTTTGAAAAAAGAAGAGTAATTCAAGTAAGAGAAACGTACTTTCACATTATATCGGTTTAAATACGTCTGGATGCGTATGTTCAAGTGCAATGTCAGACGCGCATAGGAAATCTTATATTTTCTTGGTTATTATAGATACAACGAGATGCACATAAAAAAACATGTGCCGTTCATAGTATATACTGATTACGTATTAATTAACTAATATATGTATTGATTCCTTCTTTTACACCACACGCTTTAAAATACATGGGATAAATATAATACGATAACTGGGCGTGCACTTTGTATTCAAAGTGAACTTATTGGTATTATTTTGAGAAAAATTTAAGTTATTTAATCAATCATGTAGCTTGTTACATTCAATTGTTTAGTTATTTATTCATATTTTAAATATTTCGAACTTGCTTTTTTAGATCCTCCTGAATAATAACATCATTTTATAATATAACAAGAATAAGTGGGAAAAATTCATAATAGCATGTCCATCCTTCAGGGGGTGAATCTACAGACTGTATAGGTAAAGAAAACGTCATGATCATATGTCCTACGTACCATACTTTTTGAGATATAAAGAATTAAAGAAAATGTTCGAAGTATCCGCCTTGTGCCTGATCCTTTTACAGAAAAACATATTTTAAGACCTCCTAATCATATTTTAACTAGTAAACAAAAATTTGGAAAACTTGCCGAAAAGGTGTGTCTTCACTGATTTTGATGATTCTGAAATGTATTATATAAAGCGATATTTTGAAAAATTTTTTTCTTTAGAAAAATTGGCAGTTGACTTCAATTTTCAAGACGTTTGTAAATAAATATTGCTACTACTCTCACCCACCTACTGTTTCTATAATATTATATAAATATGTATCGTCTTCGTTGACTTGAAGTCTCGTGGGACGGCACAGAGGCAAAGAGGGATCGGACCGCCCATCCCCACCCAAGCTGCACATTCTGAGCCTAAGCCACGGTCTCTGCCATAGTAGTAGGAATAGATTTTAATTGCGTGCTTATTTCAATATGCATATGTATATAAAGCTTGAAGACTATAAACTATTGAGGTTTCGTTTATGCTTATATTTAATGCATAAAACGTCTGTTTTACCTTACAAGAGTTATTTAATATAAAAAAGAATATTATGTAATATTAACAATTTTTCTATAGGTGGAGTAATAAAGATGGTTTTGAAATAATTAATTTTCCTTAATGGAATCAAATATTTTGTATGACACAATCTGACTTAACTGTAGTCATTTTCTACGAAAAAGTATTAAGCCATGTTTCTCAAGAGAACAATGTTCGAAAAGTATTAAAATTTAACATTACTATTACCGCACATAAGAAATACAGGGCGAAAAGAATAATAAAAGGCAGAAAATTAAGTTTTTTCTTAAAGAAAAGTATACTTCTTTTTAAGAAAGCAATATATATATTTTATCTATACATTAAGACATGGAAGCTATTATAATATTTATCAAGAAAAATTTGTTTATATCTAAATTTGTAGCTGACCAGAAACTGATTAACATTTGTTTGAAACACTTTTTCATATTATACATATATAACTTCTTTTAAAATGAATGAACATTCATTTTTATTTATTTCTAAATTAAATTTTTATTAAATTATTTTTATTTTTGAAAAGAATTTTAGTGCGCCCTATCCACAAGCTAAATGACACTTTTTAGATTCTTAGCGATCGGACTGCATAGTAGTAGATATCAGAGAATATTTGGAAATTTAAAAAATACAGAAAATTATAGACATAGGATTGTCTTATAAATATCTTTAATACAGAGATTCGGCTAGAAAAATATCAAATTTAATTTTAATTTGTAACATGATTATTATACAGTATTAAACACTATTAAACAATGAAAACTAATTTTTGTTATTCAGGAAATTTCCAATATCCTTACTTGTGTTATACCATTTCTAAATGCAGAAAGAGTGACTGACTTTAGGTATCGATACAGAACCCTACACCCTTAAAGATAAGAGATCTTTCTCATTATGATCATCAACGGTAGGAAGCGACAGTGTATGCCCATAAAGAAATTTAAAGAAGGCAGTAGCAGGTACACTTCTGTTTCTTGACGTTAAATAAACAATGATTCCTTGCAGCTTGCAATGCTCAAAGAAACATTGTTGGGCGAATTGAATTGTTTTATTCTCATTTTCCTCTTTAAAGACTTAATAGTGTATACTTTAGTAAAAATTGTAGTAACAACTTTTAGAAAAAATTAATGTACAGGTGAAATATGTGATAAAAAAGGCAGTAAAAAATCGGTAAATAAATCCGGTAAGCTCCAGTTCTTAAAACTTTTTCAAATTCATTAACCAGGCATCCCAAATATGTTGTGCTCGAGGGCAGAACAATATTTAATATTCTGAGTTTATGTCTACGCCAATGTCATTCACTGTTATTGTATCTCATTCTATCGCATTTTGTTTCGCTTGCTCTCTTTGTTACGTGATGAACAGGAGACGTGATCGACTTAACTAAATAGTAACCAAGAATCTGAAAAGTGGAAGGTTTCCTTCATCTTCTTATTTGCCAATAGTATAGGGTGCGTTCTAGAAATTCTCTGTTTATGACGCTCGTAATTAGCTACTGAGGCAACGATGGGAAAGCTATGTAACCATACTTGGAAGAAAGTCCGAAATAATTGTGTTTCCTCTTCGCGAGGTTCAGAGTAACATAAATCAGATCTTCGCTTCGAACGTTCGAATTTCACATTTCTTGAAAACCATGCTAAATCCAGCCAGGTTACTAGTATGCATTGCATATTTGATTTCTACTTTATTCACTATTCATATATTTAGTTTTGTAGAATTTTTATTATTATTGATTTAATATTTAAATTGTAAAGAATTGATAAATCGCTCATAGAATCATTCCACAATATATTAATAATAATTTTCTGTAGTTTATTAACTGTAAATTCTGTAGTAATATTAACTATGAAGTCTAAAGATTACTACATAATTGCAGCAAAACTTTATGTATCTCTATATCTGTGGTATTACATGTTACCCATAGTACATAAAGTATTAATTCATAAACCCACTATGACAAAAAATAATATTATACCTATAGCGTGATTTACAGACAAGGTATTAGAGTTGTGTCATAGAATATGCAAATTATTTCGAAGAAGTTATAAGCAAAAGATTTCCAGAAAGAAAACCAATGAAGATATTTTTAATAAATTATTGCTACATACCAATTCACCAATAACACTTTTGGACACAATTTAAAAAAAATGAAGAAACAGATTTCTGTCGAAATTTTAAAAGTATTTTGTGGCAGTGAAAATATAAATGTACAATATGTAATCCTTCTCTGTAATCAGTAAAATAGCATTTTCCATTTTAAAGTCTACAGTCATTAATTTCAATTTTAATTACAATAAGATTATTATTTTTATCTGACCCTGTACTTGAAATTTTACTTTTAGATTTATATTTACATTTTTGATCCCTGTTCAAAATACTCTGTTTTTGACTTAGCAAAAACAAAAAGCAGTTTATAGTTAGTTTAATTTGAAAAAAAGCATGGGCTTAATTTATAACATTCTTAGGTGTCTATTACTTTTCTTTCTGATGCCATTCAGCTCGAGCTGTTATTTCTATTCTCAACCATCTGATATGGTTTGGATATTCTATATCCAAAAAATATAGAATTTCACAACGGTTATTTAATTTGGTCACTTGATCGTGCTTAAAACTAGGTGGTGTGTGGGTGAATGTTGGCTAACCATTGAAATTGATTAAGTTTAATCTTTTAGTTCAGTCGTCATGAAGGTATAGGTACACTGTTTGTTTATCGCTACGAAGTGTTTATAGAAACAGTGTATTGATAGTCAACAGTTAATCGACACCACACACGACACTATAGCAACATTTAACAGCACATATTTCATTCAATCTAAATAGAAAAACAATTTAAAGGGAGAACTAATTTGTCGTAAAAGTAGATTAATAATAATATCAACACATCAAAAGTGAATTGTTAGATTTGACGAAGCTTTTCGCTAACTTAAAAATTGAAAAATCTAGCTTCAACCATTGCTCTAATTAACGCTTGAAAGCTATTCGAAGCTGTCGATTAAAGTTACAGTTGTACTTCCAGTTGAGAGTCTTATTCAATGGGAAAGTTAAATAATGTTTGCCAAAGATTATTTAAAGAATCGAATAAAGTTATGAATTTACCGTAATTTTATAATTTTATTCGATTCTTTATTCGATTGGCATACAATTTTCTGGTGAGGAGCGGAGAAAGGATAGGCGTAAATATAAAATTTTAGCTTCGGTTATTTAATATTTTCCGATGTATCGGTGAAAAACTTTCGGTATTATACATTGAAATCTCCCTCTACAGATGATAATATGATTGTTTTCATTATTGTAGCGGTCATCGCCGACTGTCGAGTAATCGATGCAATAGGAATATTGGCCTCATAAGGGAACATATTCAAGTGACAGATGCCAATTTTAATTAGATTTATAGGGTAGATAATTTTTAAAAAAATATTGACACATATTTGAAACAGTCTGAAAACAGTCCTCAAAGTTGGGGGTCGAAAACATATTTTTGGAAATATCGAAGGATCTAATGTCTGAAACAAAATTTTGTTTTCAAATGCAAAAGCCAACTAACAAATAAATTTGTAAAAAGAATAATTTGTTTAACCAATTTTCTTGTAACTTTATACGTGTAAAGTATGAACAAAAATAAATAATACGTGTTTTTGGAATTTGTTGTGTCTATATACCATATATATATATATATATATATATATATATATATACCGTATACATATCAGTAGGTATTTATGAAACGCGGTCAGAGCATTGCTTTCAGGTAATTTTACGACATTACAACCCAAATTGTGTTCAACTATCTCATGATCGAAAAATCTTCATTTGGAATACAAGTAACAGTCTATGGATAACACAGGGAATAATTAACGCTGTGGTTGAAGTTAAAAAACGTTCTCTATTTGTGGCATCGCAGAGTGCAGATCAATGTTACTCGTACAACGTTCGGCAATCGACTCGCTGAGTTCGTTGGAAGGTTTGACTGTTCTCAGAATGAAGTTTCATATGTTTCGTTTGCTGAGAACAGCCATTGATATCGACGAGCGACCCGTCCGCTGTAAATTTTCGTTGTATTTCGACACTTAAGGATCTATATACGTGGTGCATTTAAAAAGTTTCCGGACTTTTGATTGTAAAGTGCGTTGGTAGCGTAGTAAAAATATGAAAATCGCAGCATGTTACCTTTCATTGTTTAGCTATATGCGTGTCAAATTTTGTAATAATCGGTTACATAGTTGTGGAGTAAGTGATAGTTCTATAAATTCCGATTTTACGTTTCGGCGATTCTTAGAAATGAGTGATTTTCACGAACAGAGAACATGTATAATACTCTGTTTTAATCTGAAGAAAAATGCTTCAAAGTACATTCAGTGATACTTGCATGAGCCGTTCACAGATTTATAAATGGTATGGGAATTTTAAGAATGGTCGAATCTCTGTTGAAAATGATCCAAGAGTGGAAAGGCTGTTAACCTCTACTACCGATAAAAAGAACAAAAGAATGAAATCCTTTCTCCAACGAAACTGTCGAATCTCAATTAAAGAGATGTCAGAAGAAATAGGGATGTCAATGACTTCGTATCAGATTATCGAGACGATCATTATTGAGAGTCTAGGATAGAAAAGTGGTCTCAAAGTTCATACCGAGAATATTGATGGCCGAGCGAGAGCAAAACAGAAAACATATTATCGAGGAATTGTTGCAACGAACAGGAACAGTTGAAAAGTTTTTAAAAAAGATAATCAAGGAAGATGAAACACTTGGGTTTATGAATACGATGTATAGACTAAACTACAATCAACCCAGTAGGTAAAAAAAAGGATCCCAGACTGAAGAAAGCACGTATGAGACGATGAATCTAGCTATGCTTATACAAATGCTTATCGGTTTTTTTTTTACTACAGAATTATTGTTTACTATGAATATATTTCACATGGCACCACTGTGAACGCAATGTTTATAAAACCACCAGATTTATAGAAAGAAAGGTTGTGGCTGTTGCACCATGACAATACACGTCCTCATACAGCGTTACTCAAGAGTTTTTGACACGAAATTTAATGCCTGCCGTTCCACAGGCACCTTATTTGCTAGATTTGCTCCAGCAAACTTTTTTCTTTTCCCTCGTTTTAAACGGGCATTAAAAGGACGACGTTTTGATAACTGACAGGACATAATTGGAAAATCGCAGGAAGAACTAAAGAGAATTCCGCAATCAGCTTATGAAGAAGCTTTCACAAGTTGGAAAATACGATTCGACAAATGCATTCGTGTAGCAGGAGCCTATTTTGAAGGTAACAAATTGTAAATGACATTAAACATTCGAATAAACGATATATATAAAAAAACAGTCTGGTAATTTTCTGAACACATTTTGTATGTTGCACGGGCCGCTATAAACTATATGGTACCTTTACCTTGAACTTAAAATTTTCCACGTTTCAAAATATTTAAGAGCTCTAAAATAAGCTGGTGGCGACTGCCACACTGAAGTTTTATGGCGGCGTTTTATACAATTCTGAGGAAAAAGTACATGTTTTAGGTAACTTTGATTGGTAAATGCAGTTGAAGAGAGTATAAGCTGACTAGCACATTTCGAAATACGTAAACGATGGGTACCCTGCATTAGATACTTTTACCTGGCTGTATTAATTGGGATTGGTACTTTGTATTTGGTGCTCTCGCACGCTGAAGAAATAGATAACAGTGTTATTATTCGATTAGATATATGTAATTTCTTATCATAAAAGATTACTCTTCATGTTAAAAAAAAAAAAAAAACAAGATACACATATTAAGTAGTATCTTAAAAATAATTTAAAGAAGGAAGATAGTTTTTACACATGAAAATACTGTCTTTAAAATTTCTAGCTTTAAACGAATATATTATTTAACATTTGTACAGTATTTTATTAATTCTTTCATTTTTGAGGTTGCTGGACATGTAGAAGGGAATAAGAGTTCGGTAGATATCGATAGTAGGAAGATGAATTTTTGACAGAAGATGTCAAACTACATCTAGGAAGATGAATGTCACCTGATTTTTTATCCCGAACCACTGTGCGACGCTGTGGCAACAGTCACATGACTGCCGATCAGGGACGAATTTATAGTAAGTTTTCACTGAGGACCCTCGAATGTAACTTACAGTTGACTTTTAATCCTTGAAGTATTATCCGTCCACGAGAAGAAGGCACAACGTGTTTACATCCTCGCTTCGCCCGTAATCCGTTTTCGCTCGTATAATCGCAAGCAAGAATCACCATTGTCCGAAGATGGCGATGAAAATCAACTGCGATCGTAGCAAGACCGAGTAACAGACAATATTGCGTCATGGGCGTAGCCTTCCAATCAAATGTTAGCTACTAAAAAATAAAATGATTTCGATCCTATTTAAATACTATCACTGATTCTATAAGTTTCTCGTAATGAAAAAGTGAGTTTAATTTTATATTTATAATAATCATTAATACTTGAAAATTATTTATAACGAAAAGAACTAATTTGTATTTATTAAAAATAAGAATCTAGATAAATTCTATATAATTACAATTTGCACAAAAACAAATCATGTTAAAATGAAAACAAGCATAGCTTTGATGTTTTCTTACATTACAAATCATAAGTGTTATACTGGTTTTAATACTAATATGCCTTGTTTTTGTGTAGATTATAATTATATAGAGTTTATCTTGATAGAAATAAGTATAAGCAGATTTATGTTATTTTTAATAAATACAAATTAGTTCAATTCGCTATAAATAATTTTCAAAATATTAATGATTATTACGCATATTAAATTGTATTCACTTTTAATTACAAGCAACTTATCGAATCACCATTAATACCTAAACCGTAAGCAAATTATTCTATTTATAAATAATTGACGCTTTATTGGGTGCCTACTCCGATGCACCTACTTCGAATTCGTTTTCACTCGGACTTAGAATCACCGTCGTCGGTCTTCGTCACCGTCTTTGGCCAACGGCGATTTTTGTAATAAACGTACGTCTGAATTTTTTAGAGTTTAAATGTGTCGTCAATGGTTATAAGGTAGAAATATTACATATACAGAAGACATGCTAAACATAGGGTCGATGCAAATCGGTAAATAACAAAAGGTAAATAATGTTTATACAGTTGATGAAATTGCAAAAATAAAAAATATAACTATACGAAAGTTATTAATTCGGTTTTATCACTGCAAGCTGAAACCGATAAAGTTGATATGGACACAAAAATTATGTAGCAACAAGAAATATTCATTTCACATTTGCCCGTATAAAAAATTTATTTCACGAGGCAATAAATACAGTAGCAGTTGATGTTATCCTAAGAAGTATATAAATCATATTATCGCTAAAGTGGAAAATAAATTTTGGGAATTAGATGGTACTATCGAAAATACTTCCGAATCATTAATTATAAATGTAATTTATTATAAATAATTTTGATACTTCAGATTCAGATACGAGTTAAATTTTATGTAATTTTAAATGTACAATCAATAAACTGAATACTTTTGTGTGTGTGTGTGCGCGCGCGCGTTCGAACTCTTATTTCTTTCATTATTTGTATATATTTATATTATCAACGAATATTCCCACAGTAATGTTTCTTCTTTCTAAATATTTAAGGTTACCTAAAATTCTGTGCCGGCTCTAGTCTAGTCTCGCGTCGATCACATACAGTATCTTTTGCCTCGTCTAATTGGACGGAGTATAGATTTATTAAGTGAAGAAGACAACGGGTTCATGATATTGATTTCAGATGGTGGGCAATGTATGAAAATTAGTCAATTAATTTACAGGAATTTCGAAGCACCTAGTAATTGATTTTTGAAATTTAAAAACACACATAAGTTTCCAGAAAGACCATTAAATTAAAGGCGAAAAGGATACATGTGCTATTTTTCAATCCTCGTCGACGATTACTCACAGCTATATTGCACAACACACTGTTTCAGCTAATGGAACCTTGATTTCGCCCCGTTTCATCATTTTGAAAGAAGCAAATGGACAATTAGGTCCATGTGTACAATAGCGAATATTCACGGCATCGAATATCCACATCAAGGCTTCGAAATTGGGTAAACTGACGAAGGAGTTATTTAGGACGTGACTATCATGTATTTACTTTCCGAATGCTCCAGAAAATTCAATTCTCCTTTTAGATTCATGGTGTGATTACAACGAGGAGACCATCTAAGCTGCAATGCCACAAGATAAACAATTACGAATATTAACAAGTCCAGAAAATATCATACCAATGGTTCAACCACTTGATGTTTTCAGATTTAGAGTTTGGACAAATTTTACCAGAAAGATATCAGATTTTTGCAATTTTAGAAGGGATTTGATCGATATGTTAATAAAAGTTCTAATAATATTATGTATTTGATTTTATAAATTACACTTAAACTAAATTTTTCTTTTCTACTCTCACTTGTTACGCACTCTTTTACATTCACCGGTCTCTCAAAAACTACTCTCAATGCACTTTCCCGCTCACACAATATTGTCAACTCTTGATACACAAAAATCACACATTTGTTGCTAACTCATTCTTTCCACACTTGCCGTATCAATAAAAACTATTACACAATTTGCTCCTTGTTTTTATTGACATAACACTTTCATTAAGTTTTTCACATTTTTTAATAAACACAAACCACTGAATGATTTAGTCAAATAATCGGTATTCATTTCTTCAGTCACTACATGTAAAATTTTCAATTTTTCAGTTTTTACAGCATCTTTCATATAATAACATTTTCTATTTAATAGCGTTGATTTGGTTTTGTAATTTTCTCCATTCACCGCATTTAATTTATTACACAGCACAAGCTTCCTCACTTCCTTTTCCATTCCAATCTCAAGTTTCAATCTATTCACCCGCATAACTTTTTTTTACTCCTCCTATCAACATCAAAAAAAAAAAAAAAAAAACATAAATCCTCCTCTGACTGGTGCAATTTTTCTTTGATTAACACATCGGTAAGGTATTCGTTTCAATGCTTTCCCAACTGTTTCGATCCGTGCACACTCTCTTTTAGTCTACACACGTAATCTCTCTTATCCTCAGAACCCTTTGGTAATTCTACATATAATTCCTCTTTCAGATTTCTATGCAAAAATGCAATTTTTACGTCATAAATTTTCATCCGCTTTTGTTTCCCAGCGCTTATACCGAACAGGAGCCTCATTGTTTGTTCTGATTCCTGGAATAAAAGTTTCAAAATATTTAAACCCTGATCTCTGTACACATACAATATTGACTAAACGTGCCTTAAATTTTCTATTTCTTATATTTAGATTCTCCTTCATGTTGAAAACTATTTGCTATCTATTACCTTTTTATCTTTGGGACGAAGGATAATTTTCCATATACCATGTTTATCCATGGATTCCATGGCTTTTCTCCAATTTTTCCAATTGTTGTCAACATTGCCCATTATTTATTCTTTATTCTGTCTGATCATATTTCATCTTGTTTTACTTATTAATATTCTTGTTTATATCTGACATGTTTCCTTCGTCGCATGCTGATGCGACAGTAGCTGTATTGTCTCTTTCGGTCAATTATTTCATTGTTTTTCTCAACCTCATTCTCATGTTGTTCAGCAATTTCACCAAAGTCTCCTTCTAAATCACCGTAACTGTTCTCAATTTCTTCATCCCGATTTTTTCTTCTTCTTTCCAACGGGTGGAGAGAAGAAAAGAAATGGTTTGCCTCCTCAGTTGTGTATTCATATACAAATCCAATAATTTCTGATTCATTATTTCTTTTATATCCTTTTTCTTCCACACTCTTTACTAGTGTAGTGTCGGATTTTCCGCGTCCGCTTGGGCCTGTTTCGAGCGCAGGACTAAAAAGATAGCGCGTGCGGTCGGACTTGAGTTAAGTTAAACATTGGGCGCCGATCGGTCCGCTAGCTTTCCTGGAAGGCACGAGTATCCTTTACAGGGGGTCTTGCGCGAAGACCGAGCGTGAGAATGCATGGGGATGAAAGGGAATACATGTGGTTCGGAGAAAGTGAAGAGTGTCTGGAAAAGACGAACGATTGGGATGGCCGAACGTGACCGAATGTCTGAAGTGAGAAAGACTGAGGATTGGAATGAAAGAGAATGAATGGGAATGACTATATAGAATGCGAGAAGAACGTTAAGGAACAGTAACACACAGTATGACGCCGAGAGTATGTCCGAAGAGTGTGTCGCGGACAGTATGACTGAAAAGACAATAAGACGAGACAATTAAAAGACGCAGCAAGCGAAACTAACCACCGACACTATGTCTAACACTATTATCACTGTAACTTATAATAAATATATATATATATATATATATATATATATATATATATATATATCCATACACCACGCACGAGTACAACAGTTATTTGGGGACTCGTACGGGGATCAATCACTCAAGATCTCTTCTCAAGTGATTTGAAGCGAGAAAGAAACAACAATGGATGTGCTCCATTCATTATTTCATTGAATTTTGTCATATTTATTCCGCACCTAGAATTTTTCTGGTAAATATATGTTGCATATACTATTTGATACGTACCCTAAAAATATTCCTTTGTTGGTTTTTGGGTCAAATCTATGTACTATACCCTTTTATTCGCATTTATGACATCCAACTTTGAAGGATCCATACCTCTTTGTATGGATGATAGTCGATAAGAACAAACGCGCGTCAAATATTTTTTTTGAAAATGTTCTACCTTATAAATTCCATTAAAATTGGTGTCTATCATTTGGATATGTTCCCTTGTCAGTATATGTAGATTGTTCCGTGTAAAATCGGTCCGCTTATTTAAAATATTGGATTTGTGTTTAATATTGCGTGATGTACGAGTAAATGTTGGATGCGTGATTATAATTGATTCATGTGTTCGCGGTTATTGTATGCGTAGTTTATACAAATATATACGATAATTTTATCTATAATTCCGTCGTTAGATTCCGCTATTAATAAGCTTTCATTATACACCCTTATATGCGTTGCTTTAAATACTATAGTACGATCTGATGCAAAATTATGATGAGTATAGTATATGTAACATAACACTTTTCGGTCACAGAAATTAAAACGTAATACAACTTAAAAATAAGCGATATCAATATCTTCAAGTGGGACATCCTATAGTTACTGAGACTGATATTGATGTTCTGTCATCAGTTATTCGACAATCGGAAGCGTCCATTACTGCAATGAAAACAGTCGTACAGGTAAACGTTTGTGCAGGTGAGATTTCAACAACTTTTTATGCATATTTTGGAAACTATTAAATACTTGAAGCTAAAATTCTATATATTGAGCCTATCATTCTCTCCACTCCATCATTCTCCTAAAGTATCATTGCTGATTGACTGGTGTTTTCGGAAGTATAATCTTAACTTTGGTTGTACCTTATGTGACATGCATGTTCGCCATTTTCGAATTTGTGTAATAAACCATTATTACACAAGGTAAAGATAAACTAAGGAATTTGAAACTCTACATGTTCACGGATATTGTAATACTAAAGTTACTGTTATTGTTGCTAAATGACATCTGTGCAACCACATAATATTCATGTGTAATTTGTTTACTTTGTTTGACCTAATGACATATTCGATAATGACTATCGCAAATAGACAGGCGGTAGTTTCGTACACTGTTAAAAGTTCATAGTTCAAAACATTTTATGAATTTGAAACTACTGATATTTGGACACATGTGTATTAAGATAATAACACATATACTCTATATAACATATATGCGAATGTTGTAGGTATTTTCATATTTATAAACTGTATAAATTTAAGGTTAATGAATCGAAAGGTTGTAAATATTTGGAAATTCTAAAATTAAAAAATCTATTTTCTATAGTTAGAAAAAGGTGATAAGTGTATGAACACTTTTTAAGGATTTGTGAATTTATAATTTTTGCGATATATATAAATAAGAAAACAAACTGTAAGAAATTGCATGTTTCTACATTCTTTAAGTTCATAATAAATATACGAAATGGTTGATAAAGATTGTTTATACATAGATTTTGTAGTATGTAACAAGTGTGTTGTAAGTTGTATACTCATATATTTGTAGATTCATAAATTGTTCAAGTTTATAATAAGTATATAAAGAAACGAAGGATATTTTTAAATTCTATGATTTTATAAATTGATAACAGTGTTTCAAGAAGTTGATAAATTTTGAAAATTCATACATTTCTGGAATATATTAAACACGTATGAGGTCTTGTAAGAATATGGGTATTCATACATTTTATAACTTTATAATACATTTATAGAAAAGTTATAAATATGTAAAATATTACAAATTTTATAAGTTTATGACCAGTATATGAAAAATTTGAAAAAATATGCGACACGATTCGAATTAAACGCTATAATTTGTAATTTAAATATTACTCTCCAATATGATTTATCTCATCTGATAAAGCATTAAAGAAGGTATAATTGAAATAGTTTTTCATTAAAATATTGTAGGAATTTATTTAATTAATTAGTAATGGTGGTTATAAAATAAGGGTGAATAAAGTTCTAGGATAAACGTGTATTAAATGAAGTAGTAGTAGGAACAAAACATTAACAAATCGCATAATTAATGACTACGCTGACTACGCTGACTACGCTGACTACGCTGACTACGCTGCCAATCTTTCTGTTGATTATACAGGATCAACTTGCTTCTTTTCTCAAAATACCAATACTTTTAATGGTTTATAAAACACAGTCGTTATGCCAGTTTCATCAATATTGAAGATATCGTTAGGTAAGAAATGATTGTGAGATGGCGAGTATATCTGTGAATGTGAGAAGCGTTAGTGAATGATCTGCAGAATGAAATGTTTGGGATTGTTCGGAAGTGGTCAAGGTGCCAGCGTGCACCTTTGTAAGGTTTGAGTGAAAAGCGCATGGTGGTCTTTTCCCAAGGTATGGGAGTGTGTGTATGCGATGTCTATTGGTAGCGAATTTGTAGTTCAAACCTATGGTTAATAAAACATAGTTTTATGTTATCAAACCTTTTGCCCCATAGTTTTACGTCATTAAAACCTTTTGCCCGTGCAAGTAATGTTCTCTCCGATTGTTTTAACGAAATTTCCTTGCGACTTTAGAGAAATCCATATACCCAATCTCTCCCAGCAATTTGATTTTTTGTGTTGAAAAGATAAGAGATTTTATTTTTTCTAACCAATTCAAACGCGAGATTGGGTAAATGTAATTTATGGTGTCAGTGAACATTCTCTCTTCTAATGTTTTACTATTTCTTGTTCTTGTTCATTATTAAACAAAGTTTTATATCTGCCAAGGTTTTTATGTGCAACTTGTACCAGGCTTAAATTATCATTCTCCTGTTTTTCTATTTTTCTATGTAATGTTGTTGATGGAATACTAAATACTTTATTTGCTTTTTTAAGAGACATTATTTGATCTTATATTTCTTTAATTGCCTTCGCTAAATTATCTTCAGTTCATTGCTGCCTGTTGGTTTTTATTCTATAATGCCGTGGCACCTTAAAGTTACTTGTCCATACCCACATTATTTCATTATTATTAAAAATCAAATTAAACTGTAAAATGCATAGTAAGGATTGCAAAATGAAATGTTATATTTACCGTTATGCAATATTTAAAATGTAGCTTCACAAAATAACATTTAAGTAAACGTAAAATTAAAACTCAAACATTGAAAAATTTTCCGTTGCTCTCACTGTTAATAACGTTTGTGCAGCTTTGCATTCTATAAAATAACGTGATACTCAATCTGAACCGCGCAATATCTAATAAAACTGAATAGAAACACAAACTCCATTTTATCAGCAGTCTGCTTTGCTTTACAATAAATTTAACATGCTATAATGAAATTGCATACATACTTTTAGGCATGATAGATGGTTCTAAATATTTAAAAATAATGTTAGTCTTTTGTTTAAATAAATATTTTTTATTAAGTTAATTGCAAAATGTATTAAAAGTAGTTTTCAAAATTCCAAAATGATGAAAATTTACAGTGGTTGATGTCAGCGTATAAACATAAAAAAATAAAACCTTTAAAGACGAGCTAGTTATTACATATTGATAGCGTCAAGAGGGTATTAGAATAATGGAATGCGCTTCTAAAATATTTTCAAGATGAAAATAACGATGTTCCTCAAAAAATACTGAGCATTTTGGGGCTTTTGCTCCTTGACAAAATTTTATTTGCAATTTTTAAGTTATGTATTATAAATAATAACAAAATATAATTTAATGTTTCAAACTTCAGATATTTTAATTTGTTTTTTTAGAAAACTGCGTCGCATTCTTGAAAAATTTGGGCTGTAATTTCCTGGCATTGGTAATCCTACGAAAGAGGATACCCACCCACTCTACCCACGAAGTAGATCCTTTTAATGAGAACTTGTTTTCTCTCAAAGAAATAAACATCTACAAAGCAGCAAAGGCGGAAATAAATACATTGATGTCAAAAATAAATATTGAAGGTAAAGATATCGAGAATTTTACGTAAGCTGCTGTAAATTTTATAAAATTGTTTTCAACGATGCAATCCAAAGATGGCTTATTTAACGACCCGTTTTATAAGACATGACAAGTTTTACAGCCTTCTGTCACATTGTCAATAGAAAAACATCAAAATCAATTGGAGAATATTATTCCAAAATTTGAACCAAAATTTAATGATAATTGTTACGATGAATGGTTTCATCTGAATTTTTTAACATATCTTCAACATGTATTAGCATCATTTCCTAATATGAACTCTAATGGTAACGAAGTTGAAAGATTCTTTGAAAGTCCACTCTAAATATCGTTTCCAATAAAACATTTCTCGCCTAAAGAAATAATACGGGAAATCAAAAACTTGAAAACGAGAAAGTAATCCGACTAGTATTTAATTACGGCTATAATATTTAACCAACTTCCGAGGAAAGTAATGATATTATTAATGACTATCATCTATAATAGCATTCTCAGAATATTATGCCTGATTACCTGTTTCGTTGAAACTATTCGAAAGGCTACTGCTAAAACGAATCAGGAAACAAGTAAATCGATTGTCTTAACTATTATCCTCGATATTAATTCGAATATCATATCTAACAGTTCGATAAAATCTGATATTATGAACTTATATAAAATTGAAAACATATTTCCTAGCCCATATCACGTGTTACTGAAATCTTATATCACTGAAAGATTTTTCAAACTAAACAACAACGTATACTCACAATCAGATTGCTACAAAGAACAGGTAAGTATATTACAAGGACACATGTTAATGTTCCTATTATAACTAATCTACACAGTAAATCTACCCACAACAATTGCAACTTTCACAAACAATACAACTCTAATAGCAGCAAACAACAATCCAGCATTGACATCAAAATAGTTAGATCTCCTTCTAGTATAGTTTAAAAAATGGGGAATTAAAATAAATGAAATAAAATCAATGTAAGTTACTTTTACAACGAAACGAAAAATCATTTGTTCAAAGGTCACAATCTGTAACACACAAATAATAGGATAGATTGAAATAAAATAGCAAAAATTAACATGGCAAAACACATAAAAACAAAGTGACAACAATTAAATTTAAAGTTACGAGAAATACTGTGGCAGTTAAGTCATAAATCTAAAGTTTTTTTTAAATAACAAAATTCTACTTTATAAATGTATTATAAAACCCATAATAACTTATGGCATACAAACTTTGACAATAATTTATAATTATTTAGAACCAAAAACAGTTAATC
Source organism: Ptiloglossa arizonensis (assembly GCF_051014685.1). NCBI lineage: Eukaryota > Metazoa > Arthropoda > Insecta > Hymenoptera > Colletidae > Ptiloglossa > Ptiloglossa arizonensis. The sequence goes on along the minus strand of NC_135056.1, from coordinate 1,559,661 downwards.
AAGACCAATTAGAATCTTCTAATGTTTTTACTTTTTATATAATATCTCATTTTTAACGAAAATTCTAGGTTTTTACAAAAACTCTTTTTTTTCGAAAATTGGGGTTGATACAGCAATTCAGTTTTCGGATTTTTATTTGAATTGTTCATATGTAAATAAAGTATTGCTTACTGTTCTATATAAATGTCTTTTAAATCATTTTACTGCAGCTTCCCAAAGACCACCAAAATGACGAGAACGTCCTTGTTGAAAAATTGTTGTAATTTTGTTTTGCATTCTTCTGAATTTAAAAACGCCTAAATAGTCACTATTCCGTTTTTTACCCCAATAAAATTGGTCCCATTATCGCTATATATATGACGAGCCTTTCCTCTCCTCGAGAAAGATCTTTTCAATGCTCTGAAACAGGTTCCGGAGGTTAAATCCGAGTTCAATTCAAAATGTGTGATCTTCGTCTAGAAGCAGACGAATACCCCTACATATACTTTGAGTTTCGTCGTATCGCAAAACTTCTTTTCCTTAACGAAGAATGAGCCGTAATAATCGGTACCTGTATTTTGAGAAGGTTGGGATTGGATAATTCGATCTTCGGATAATTTTCCCATTACATATCTCGGTAGCTTGGGATTTGTTTTACAAGAACGTATACAGTTACGAATTACTCTTTTGGTAGCGTTTCTTCCGTCTATCGGCCAGTAGTTGTGCCGCACTGCACTTAAGGTTGTCTGTACGCCTTATACCGTATGTATTCTTGTCTTATGATTGCATCAGTAATAGTGTGACTACGGTATAATTAAATTGGATGTTTTTCTGAATAGCTAATGGGCGCATGCTTGAGTCTACCTCCTACGCGAAGTATTCTATGATTGTTAATGAACGAATTTAAATTGAGCAATTTACTGTCCTTGCTAAGTATGTTGCCTTGTTTGATATTTTTTATATCTGTTGAGAATGTTTTTGCTTATAGCAATCGTATAATGTAAACGCGCGCGTTCCTAATTTCCTGAGCTATTAATTCCCCTGTCTTTCTAATCTTCTGCCTTATGTTAGTAATAAATTTTGTCTTGTGTAGGTTATAACTTTGTCTAGACGTGTAATTGACGAGTGTTTTAATAACTCATTTATATTGTGGTAATGCGTGAGAATGAAAGGGATCGCGTGTGGTCCGGAGAGAATCTGAAGTATTTCGAATAGATGAGCACGTGAAATGTGAAAGAATAGCGATTGAGGTAGCGCTATACTGGGCGAAATTTTGGGCGTACGTGACCAGACGTATGAAGTGAGAGAGATTAGGAATTAAAATAAAAGGGAATGAATGCGTGTGAGGATATAAGGTGCGAGAGAAGTGTATTTAGGGCAGCAGTCGTTGTTTGAAAATTGTCGAAACGTGTCGTGTCGCATAAAATAAGAATAGCGTAGTTACCGTAGTTATTAATTGTGTGCTTCGTTAATGTTTTGTTCCTACTACTACCTCATTCAATACACGTATATCCTAGAACTTTATTCAACCTTATTTTATGACCACCAACACTAAATACATTCCTATAATATTGTGCCTTACAATGAGTGATACAAGGTTACGTTTTTCCGGTATGTCTATCTGAGACAGATTAGTGACTGGCCACGTATTCACTTCTTGCTCGAGCCAATATGGGCCCCGCAACCATATACCGTTCTTTACATACTGAGGAGTTTGGCCTCTGAAAATAGAGTTTGTGAAGTTATCCGTGATCGGTACATGTTGGGATTTCGCGGCTCCCTTTGTACGAACAAGGACAGCGGACGATCGGCAGCCATCAGACCACCGCGGGACACATCAAGGAACAATCATCGGGCGGCTAGGCCTTTGGAAGATAGCTCCGCGAGGAGCGGCTAGTTTCAAGAGAATCGGCATGGGTTACAAACAGGAAACGATTTCCAGAACACTCTAAACAATACGGCACGACGGTCAAGAACTAAGGAGATAGCCTTCCCAGAATTCGAGTGGACAACGGCTGACGCAACGCAGCTACAGTTCACGTGGACTAGCCGATGGGATTTGCACGCGGCACCAAGCACGCGACACCAGGCACACGACACCAAGCACGCATGGAGGAGGAAGGACAACTTCTTTACCTTCAGGATGCGGCCAGAAGAATTCGCGAGTCTTTCACAATCGACCAGAAGGAACAGGTCGAACAATTAACGCACGGGCGAACTCCCGATTCGAATAACGTTAGGGTCTTAGCGTCGGCGCCGACGAGCGAGTCGACTAAGCATAACGCGAGCGAACTCCCGACTCTACGATTACAATCACATCAAATATTCAACCATCCCTTTCTTATATGCGTATCTATTGTATTAATTATAAATGTTATATTATTTTAAACTACAACTTTGTAACTTTAACTCATTGTCTCGACCGACCATTACAAAAGTTGGCGCGAGGCAAAAACAGTACATGAAACCAATACTCTGGCTGTGATTCTGTCTGAATTTCGCTTACCCAATTTACGACGAATGTTTTGAGCATGTGTGCTGGACTCTTGATCCAATGTAACACTATAGTCGGAATCGAACCAGAATCTAACCAAGTTGAACCGAAGGTTCGTCAATAAGTTGGTGACTTCCTTGAATAATCTGATTAAAAGTCTCGCTGCACATAATTCCAAACGGGGTAACGAAATGGTTTTTACTGGAGTCATCCGCGACTTCGCGGAAAGGAGACTGCTTTCGTGATGTTGATTTTTATCGGTTGTACTAATGTAAATACACGCTCCGTAAGCGACTCGACTTGCATCGCAAAATCCGTGCAATTCCAATTGTATGGCTTGATCAAGTACTACTCTACGCGGAACGCAAAAGTTGTTTAACAATGTTAGTTCGCTTTTAAATTCTACCCACAAGCTAAGTAAATGTTGTGAAACCGTCTCGTTATGTTACGTTTGCCTTTCATAGCAGCTGTACAATTATTTTTTCCTTTTTGATTACCGGACCTAATAAGCCTAGTGGATCAAACAATTATGACAGTTGCGATAATATTGCCCGCTTAGTGATACGGTTATTGTGTTCAAAGTAGATTCGTCGTCGATTTCGATATTTAATTGAACCTCGTCATACATTTTACGTATGTAAAGTGCCTCAAGTCTAAGTTTTCGTTCTTTTAGTTCCACAATATTTATGTCCGCGATATTATTAACATACGAACTTATCCGCGTTACTTTGGCCTTGATTGTAGTCCGCTGCTTCCTTTGGGCCTTCATTTGGCTAGAATTCTGGCCGGTTGCCATAATGACTGTTTTTGAGCGATAGCGCGAGAATGGAAATTACGAGAGGAAAGTGATTACTTTATTAGGTATATTTATTATTGCAGATCACGATACTACAACCCAAGCAGTGGTTTCCTACCAAGTAGACGGATGCTTTGGAGCTTTGACAAGGACACCTTGATGTCAGCTGCTCTCATTATAACTTGGCTGCAACTAGAGACTGAATTGCCCGGCACAGGAATACCGTCATGAACATTTGTGACGCGGCGATGCCTCGAGATGGGTCTAAGTCTCTTTGCGGAACGGTGCTCGGTTGAAATTGTGGACTAAAGACCCGACCAAATGTACTCGCGTTAGAGCGATTAACGTGTAAAAATTTTATTGCATGGCGCGCAAGACTCTGCAGGTTGTCATTAAACGAGTTAACTCCTAGAGCTGGAAGGGACTCCTTCAGAACAGGTGATGTTGAATAAATAACATTCCTAGGCGCCCCGATCGCCGAGGATCTTGAACTCAAGCTGCTCAGGGACATAGTCAACGTTTCCTTCATAGCGAGGGAGTAACAGTTACGCCGTCTAATGAACCATTTTTTCAAGAAAAATCCACATTTCCTAGTAGGATAAAAGTTTTTATCCTTGATTTTTCACATTATGAATTCTATATACAATTTTTACAAATCATACTACGTTTTCACTACAATAAATATTACATGAAGTATAGCTATATTCACCATACTATTATCAGTCCTCAGGGGCTGAATTTTTGCTGTGCTTACTGGAGTACGGGTCTGGAGCACTCGAGGTACATGATGCCAATCATACCGTGAGACTATCGCTGATCGTCGCAACGACCCATTCTCAATTCTTCTTTTGATTTTATGAATCGTACGTGATGACAGGAGGGGCGGAGGCCTTGGCTTAATCGTCTGAGTTGCGAGAATGGCAACTCTATAAATTGTCCCTGATCCTAAGTTTTGGAATGCGGCGATGGGATTCGTGGTTGGGAGGGGAGAGGGGGAGGGGCAATCCCAAGTAGTCCAACTTTGGGTTACGTGCTGACACTCCAAAGTATATAGGCTTGCCCAAATAAGACGGCTTTGCCCGGATCGACATATATTCCGACCTACTCATGGGACTGTTCATGCAACCAATTCTAAAACTAGAAAGAGGGGGGGGGGGGTGAGGGCTCGTGTGGCAAACGAAGGGGCTCCTGTGGTCGCCCCACCGCCTGTGGAGAAAGAGAACGAGACTGCGTCTGTCTCGACCTGGTCGTGAGCCACCAGAGCCTAAACAGGAGACGTACGGCTTGGAGGCGGAAGGTGGACGCAACTCGCTCGGCAGCGAGAGCAAGTGTAAGGGCGTGGTCTTCTTCTCTGAAACCGTAATTTTGCAGAAGGAGACCGCGGGACGCAGGCGAGAGCGAGTTCGCATGGGCTCTAATAGATCCCCCTGAGAGCAGCGGGCGGTCATAAGTTTGGGCCTCACAGCTGCCCTTCGTGCGGCCTATACGGAATGTGGTGTCGGGGCGCAACTCTCCCCCCCCCCCCCCCCCCCCCCTTAACGAAATTAGGAGAGGGCGCCTGATCGTGATACATGGGGAGCCATCGGAAGAATTGATGTGATTCGGTTTCCGGTGGGCCCCTCCGATAATGTGCGAGGATCGTCACCGTGGTGAGTTTTAGTGAGTAGGTCCCGCATCCGGTCGTTCCGCTTACGGAGAATCCCACACTCTCACCAGTCTCTACCCAAGGGATCGCTGGTGTCTTTCGAAAATTTCCCCCACGTAAAAAAAAAGGTACAGATGGTCATATACGTGACTTTTCGCATTATAAATTGCGTATGCACCATGCAATTTTAATAAAAGTAAAATTGCAATCCAGGTACAGTTCTTATAAAGTATATTATATTTTTTTTTATTCCAATGGAAATTAAAAAAAGTATAGATAAATCCATTATGTCGACTATTATCAATGTCGAGATGGTATAAGAATTGGTAGTTGCTGTGCTTATAAACTGGTTATTACATGACACTTAGGATTCAAACAATATGTGGATAATTGCACACCCGCAGGATTTTTAAATCGCTATTTTTCACACACAAAATCGATCGTAGAAAATTCAGATGAATAAAAATGCATCTGATTAACACTACTTACAGTCTGTTCGTTGAATTGAGTTGCCATGAACAAATGTATTACATATATGGCGGCAAGCCGCGGCGCACAGTAGTTCAAAGACGGAAAAAATTCTGCAAAAAAAGTTTTTTTTAATAGAATTTTATAGTAGAATGGTTGACGCATCAAAACCGAAAAATATCTTAAATTTGTACGAAAAATACATTATAATGTTGAAGTTGGAGTATAAAATAGATGCTACTTTTAGCAGGAGATATAAGTATTAAGATTAAAAGTAACTGACAAAATGTAATAGGGAAAAATTGTAATAATAATTATTATATACATATAAAGGAAATATGTTAAATACATATGTACATACATTAAATCAGCAATTTTATTATTGTTTTCAGTAGAACACAAATTGAACAAAAGTGAATATTTAATTGATTTTAATTAGATATAACTATTTATTTAACTAACTAAAAAACGAATACTTTTTTTCTCGGAAATAACAACTAGTTTTAATGTTTCTTTAATCTATCGTAAACTTCTTAAGACTCTTTAATTTTGGATTCGGCATTTTGGTTTTATTGAATATTTATTATTTTTATGAATTTTTACTACTAATTCGTAATAAATAAGTTCGACATTTCTTAAATACTAGCAATTATTTATATATGACAATTATTTAAAATATACATTTAACAAATTGGGTCTACCATTTTGTTTTTAGCAATATTTACCTCAGATTCGTAATTAGCGACCTCGAGAACATTTGGATACCAATTTTTATGTAAATTAATGCTTCCATATTGGTTATCGAATTTTTTCCGGATTATGGTCGTTTCGGACCATTGTACAGCGTTCTGACAGAACAGGTCCATATTTTTCAAACATTGTAATATGTTCCGTGCGGAATTTTCAGATTGGTTATAATCGTCACAGAAGTTTTGTTATATTTCTATTTACTATTAAAATATAGAATTATTCGTTGCAAATATGAATATAAATAACAGGACAAACAAAGCAAGTTTTAAATGATTAATACTCTTTTATTCAAAGAGTGATTCTGTACTTAATTCCAAATTACTGCAAATTAAATAAATGTACATTTCTGGTTGTAATATCTGGTTGTAATATCACGCTTTGGACACTCGACATCTGCATGACTAGCGTTTTACGATATATTTCAGCCAATGACTGTAGTCGCTGCTTTCTCTGCTTACTACAGCTCGTCAATTTTTTATTTACATTTTCTGCAGCTTCACGTAGCTGTTCTACTACAAACAAATATAGTTCAACAATACAACAAACATTTAATTTGTACTGAAAAAAGTATTATTTATATACATATTAGTTAAATATTATTTAACTACTTCAACTGGTGATTCTATGTGAAAAATAAAAAAATTTGTAAAAATCTCGATTTTTTATTATACTTCTTATTTAATTGTTTAAAAACATTGAAAAATCATTTATCATATAATAGATATACTTTTAAGAAGTCTTTTGTCCAAACACTTTTTGCTATTTCGTTTAGTTTCTAAGGTAAATAAAGAAATAAAAAATGGCGCAAAAAAATTTGAGTATCAATTTCTACCCCTTAATGTAAATTCGTACAGCGATAAAAAATTGTGTGATACATATCTGTACATACTCTACACCACGTAATTCTTCCCAGTAATCTTTCAATTTTCTGCTAGTTTAATTTAGTCTTGTTTTATCATAAAAATACTTGGTTATTTGCCAACTACCCCTTAACATTCTTTTAAGATTCTTTTTATACTATTGATATAGAACTTATTGTTGTTGTTAAACTTGAGTGTCAGTGGCGTAGATTTCCAAGCAGCTATTTGTCTATTTTTTGTTCTGATTTTAGCAATACTTTTATATTTAATGTATCTTTTATCATTTTTCTTAATTCATTCCAGTTTTTAACAGCATTGTGGAGTGCAAATTTATCCTTATTAATTAGGCCCGAATTTGAGATGGTACCGGTAATTACTGCATAGCCAGATGCTACGTCTAGCATTTGTTGACTGAACAACAAATTGAAAAAGAACAGACAGCAAGACATCGGATGCTGCTAACCTTCACGAATACATAACCTACATAAGTCTATTGTTCAACCTTTGTCATACTTAGACACAATTATTTTTGTTTATGCTTTCAATTGTCATGACACCCTCAGTATATTGTAAACGTTAATAACTCTTTTAATAAAAATCATTAAGAAACATTCTCTGGCTCTGTAGTTCATTACCTTCATTTCTCTCTTAACACATTCATAGAGTCATAAAGAAGTTCAGTAGATTTGATCAAGAATTTTTATGAGTCAGTTAGTAAGCTCCCCAGTCGTAACAACTTTAAAATCTACATAGATTATTTATCTGGTATGCTGCGTTGGAGATTTATTGCCCTTGTTTCCCAGTAGGTATGCTTGGTATTGTAATTACCTCCTACAATGAATCTGGGTCTAAATGACTTGATAAAGGTTTTATAAGCTTCTGTCATAATTTAATAGCGTAGGAATTTGTACACAGCAGAGACCGTTAATGGACCATCCTCGACAACAATCCCCATGCCTTCTATAAATTCCTTCTTGAATGGTCGTAATTCGTAGTGTTTAACTTTATCTTTTACAATAATAGCAGAACCTGTAAGAGCATTCCCACTGGGATAATTCGTCGACTACACTTTATAGACTAGTGTTTTACAGTCTATATGTAAGTTGCGTCTGTAAAGTATGTTGGTAGAGTCCGTTGATATTTCGTAGAGTTATTTGGTATGTATTCAATATTATATTGTTTATAAGATATGATTAAGAGTTGTAAAGAATAAGTTGAACTATTCTGATTATTCAATTATGAGGTTTCTCATTTCCAATAATTTCCATTTTGAATTATATTTCGTTTGGTTTTAGTTCATAGGTGTTTGCAGTTCTTGCTAAACCTGATAAAGGTTGTCTTGTGATATCTGCATAAAATATAGTTTGTTGCGTTAATTTGAGTTCGTCACGGCATTAATGTAGAGTATATGACTTTTTTTTTTTATTGCCAGGCTGTGGTGTAGGTTGTGCGGTAGTTATAATTCATTAGATGGTTATCACCGTAGTTGGTGCATTTTACATATTCGTATCTTTGGCACCTCTCGCATTGGATTACTTTTTTTTCATACATGGGGGTTCGACCGAGAGTTTTGTGTATTGTAGTTTTTCTACGAAGTAGATATCCTTACTGTTTTTCCTTCCTTTCCTTTCCCCGTGAACCATTGATATCCTTTACTGGTCCACGTAGAAAAGTGATAAAAACATCATGAACGCTCTATGCTTGATATTATATGGTAATTTTTAAGTTTAGAATCCTAACCCTTCCAATTCATTTGCAATTGCTTTTGGATTGGTAGGTAGATATAAATGTCTCATTGCAACTTTAAAAGCTCTTTTTTTTTTTAATTAGAATATGTTATTTTTATTATTTTTCCAAAATCATCTATGGTCTCTAGTTGGATTTTAAAAATGTCTTTTCTCGAAATTCTATATGTGTATGCAATTGCTAGTTCCGTTAGAATTTCTGACAACTTTTTCGTGTATTGTGTTTACATTAGGTATTATTACCGATTGAGTTTTTATTGGCTTTCTCTAGTTTTATTCGATTTCCATACTCACTGTGTTATCTATATCGTGAAGCATTTGGAATTTGTTTTGCATGAAATCGTTGCATCTATTGTCATCGATAGAGTATACAGTTTCGGCAGGAGCTGTGGTGTTTTCATGAAAAACCATTTTTAATGTAGTTGAATTCCTATTATCATTAGTTGTTGATTCCTGTAGCGCGTTGGAAGACGGGAGGTGTTGAATTGGAGCGTCTCGTCGTCCGCACTTCTCGACAGCTTTTTAGGGGTGACGAGATCGTTGGAAATTTAAAGAACGAAGTCTTGTTGTGGTAATTAACAGTGTTGTATTTAGCGTAGAGTTGGCAAAAGTTGTTAGGTTGTATATTTTGTGTAAACTGGCCACAGAACTCTAGCCACCGAACTCTGGTTTGTTGAAGTTTGTTTGTCGAACTCTTGTAACTTGTGTTGAGCTCTTGTGTCTTGTGTAACTATCGAACTTGTATGTTTCTTGTAATGTTTAACTGATGGCGAAATTGTTTAGTTGAGTGAACTGTATCTTGGCAGAAGTTGTTTGACTGTGTTAACTGTAGGTTGCACAGTGTCAGACTTGTTGGCAGAATTGTGTCTGAATGTTTACTGGTTGCACTGTGTTACACAGTCTGTTGACTGTTGCACTCCTGCCCTGTTGCACTGTTTTCTCCGCGTGTCAACCCTCCGTTTTTTGCGTTCGGCTTGAAATCCGATTAGCTGAAGAATTTGGGAGGTGGACAACTGTTTCGGAGGAAAGGGAAGCCTGGAGTGGAATTGTTAGTTGCAAACCGAGGGTTCCTGGAAGTGAAAATTGATAAAAACCATAAAGAGGCGAAAGTCGCCTTAATAACCCCGCAGCTGCTTAGCAAACCTCCAAGAACCCAGGTAGGGTTGTTAGTTTGCTGGTGGATTGCCCGCACTAATCCAGCCATAAACGCCAGGGCGCGTACGGACCGCGCGGATCTTTGCGTGCCGCAACAATTCCTTATTTTCACATTGAATTACTTTCCAACTGTTTTAAAAAGCTCTCTTGTTAGATCTAGTTTGAGTATCTAATGAGATATTTAAAGTAGCGTGGTTAATTTGACTATTAGCTAGATTCATTGTGATTTTATTTGAAAGAAATGTAGTCACTGGAGTGAATTGACTTGAACTTTCAAAAATTGATTTTTATGAACTATTGCTAAGGTTTTGTGTCGAGTAAATTGCAGTATTGTTAATCCCCGTTATTTAATTACTTAATGCATATGTGGTTTACGTACACACAAGCATTATTAGCTATCTTTTTTGGTATACTACTATATGTGAGTGTACTCATTAAGCTGTTTGAAGGTATGGGTAAATAACTGCTTGCTAGTTTGCGTATTGGTAGCCTACTGCTCACGTTCGGTCGCTGTATAAACAAAGCACGTCTAACTCATTTGACTTTCATACAGAAACCTCTTATAGACTTAGGAGAAAATTTGCAATGGGTCTTAATAACGACTATAAATAGGTCTAAAAATGTATAAAATTTTAATAAAATCCACCGGAAGGAGGGGAGACAGTTGAAGCAGGATTTGAGTTCTTTTTATATAGAGATAGACATATAACCGGCCACACTTGCATCGTAATGTAATTTCATTAGGTTATTTAGATTATAAAATGGTAGAAGAAGAGTGACCATTAGCATAAATTTTTAAGTTTTATAAGTTTTTAGTTCATTTTCATGAATTTCGAAGACTATATTTTTCTCAATAGTTTATGTGGTAACGATTGATTGCGAATCGCATCGAGCGATACTTGACATTTTTATATTTTTCGTTGTATATTTATGACAATACTATCAATAGATTGGCGAGCCCTTCCTAATGAAGGTGTGTTCAAACTTGACACTTCGGATTATTTTTAATTATGAATAAAATGAAATATCCCACGAATTACCCTACCACACCGACATAGGAGGCTCCACTATGAATGGGCGTGAGATGATCTTCCCAACTACACCCCAGGAGAATAAAGGACGAAAGAGCGAGCGGCTCTCCCCTCTGCCCTTGAGCCAACCTAGCCACAAACACACATCCACCTATCTGCATACACGCTCGCACACATGCATCCGAATGGCAGAGAACTTCAGCTGAAGTGGCTGGACAGCTGCCCAGTGGTCGTTTAGGTTAGTAGTATGGGAGTAGAGTACTGAACACCCTCCCACTTGCAATGAAAAACCAAGGCACTTGCGGACTCCGTGCCGCATAGACAAGATAGGTGGGGGGGGGGGGGGGGGGTACAGGATATTATCTGTTTACAGTTCTTGGTATCTTCCAAAAATCGTGCGCCTATGATCACCGTGGAAATTTTAGTAGATTCGTACCCGGATCGGTACAAAATGAAGCGATGAGAGATGCACTCTTCGGTAAAAGTTCGGATTAGAACCCCTGCTACGAAATCTCGAGAATGAAACCGCACTGCGAGCCGATGACCTCTTTGAGGACGATGTCCGAGGACGATGCCCGACGCGTTGTCGAACGGATCATGAGCTTGGATCAACGATCTGGAGATGACGCTCCATAAAACCGAGATACTGATTTCAGATAGGTGACTCTAGTGTTGAGATGAAATCCTAAATGAAATATCTGAGACTGACCCCAACAGACATTAACACAAAAAATTGAAGGCATTGGCGATATCCAAAGATATCACCAGGGACATCTCACATTTGGAGACAACCGGTCTATCTAGAACTTGAACTGGCACGCGACTAGATCGGGACCGCTCTGCGTTAGATACTCGACGATGCAGACAACCAATAATCCTTCCGAATATCTTACCCACATCATTGAGGAGACATATAGACCGGTACATGAAGGGAGTCCACATGCTTATCCTCCTTCTTGAGGAGGATTATCCTGGCCATCTTCCATGTAGTGGGAAATCACCCTATTCGACAGCCACTGTAGATTGGCTGCAAGGACATCCTGGATCAATACACAGACATAACCGAGCATACCGTCCTGACCCGAAGCGGTATTCTTCGCCTTCAGATGACTGCGGTTAACTTCAGTAAACCCCAACTCAGCGCAATAGTTCATATCTGCTGGCTCTGCCCGGCTGGGGGTGGGGAGGGGGGCTGATCGTTCTCCCTCATTACCCCGATAACATTCCTCAACGGTTGAGAATCAAGAGCGCCCATGAACGAAACTTGTTCAGCATTATCCTATACGGCCGCTTCCATGGATTCTGTTCAAAGGTCTGAAGAAGCTCCTTTCAAGCGTGGGCTTGGTTCTTCTGATTCTTTTCGTAAAGCTCTCCGCGCCACGCGGTAGGGCTCATACAGAACGTCCGTTCTAGCACGCATGTTCTTATTGCCAATGACTCAACAACGTGTACGAATGTACCCGATGCTAGGCTCTAATACACACGGACATCACTTCTATGATTTTCTTGGCCACCAATACACTATACGGCAAGAAGATTCACTGGCCCGAGTCATGGTTGTGTTACGACGCTCTAGATACGGACTACCTCCTCCTCCAAACAGGGCAACTCGGCTTCCTCCTGCAGCCAGGTTACGGCGACCGCAGTTACCATCAAGATGTCCTTGTTAAAGTGCCAAAGCAACCATCTGTGAGATGGTATTTAGGCGGTGGGTGCTCACAGCGGCAGTAGGAGCAGAAATTACGGTATCAGTAGTTCGATAGCGTCTCCACCCCCACCACCACGTGCTAATCGGACACCACATGAGCGATACCAGAGGAACCAAAAGCCAAATCCACAATGGACCCACGTCCACACCTCATGCACGTTAGCCGCGACCCCCGGTTTATCAGCCGGAGATCGAGGCCCACTGCTCAGACGTCCAAGACATCGCTTTTCCTTTTCGAACAACCCATTTGTGTTCATCCAGCTTCGAAATCAAAGTTGTGCCTGATCTCGAATTCAAGGCAGTTAAAAAACCCAATTTTTTATCTAGAAACAAAGGATAAATAACATAGATGATTGGAAATATTTTGTAGGAATGGCAATTTTTCTATTATTTCTAAACTACCTTTTGTCAAAATAATAGCATTTCCGATCATAGAGGAAACAATTTTATTGTCCATTAGAGTCAATAAATAGCTTATGTTAATTTTTTATGGTTGTAATATTTTTCGAGTAACAAAGGTGATCTTTATTTTTTAAATGAAATACTACACATTTGTTTATGTCATGTGATAGCGTATTATAAAACATTGAACATATGGTATACTATAACCTTCGAAGTTGCACAAGATTAGATGAAAAAGAAAGATGGAGCATTATATAATACTATATTTATTAAATTGTCTAATACATTTGTGCAATCATCGTTTCACGATAAATTTCTTCCAGTAACAATAACTACATTGTATACAATTCGATAGCTTTTTATTTCCTACGTCAAAATTGTTCTGGAAGTTTTTATTTCGCATTAGAGTTGGATGATGTTTAATTAATTCACATATATTTTATTACTCTATAAAATACATTTTAAGTAAATATAAATAAAAAGAAAAGAAAAGTAAGTAACGATAATGTTCACACGCTTATATCTAGCATTACAAAAGTACCTTATATCGGTACGATCTCCCTCTAGTATTTTTGATTATTTGCATAAGCGAATTAAGTTGATCTTCGGTTATTCCTTTGCAATTTTTTCTAACTTGTCTTTTATGGCTTTGGCAGAATGCAAAGGATGTAAGTATATTTTAGTTTTTAAGTAACTCCGTACAATAAAATCTAAAGGGGTGAAGTTGAGCAGGAGTGGTGATCACAGTGTCGAAGAACGAGTACTGAAGTATTTACTTGTTGCCATATATACTTGTAATAAATTCGGTGCCGAAACACCATCTTGTTGGAAGTACTGCCAATTTAATCGAGTTGTAGTGAAACATTCTGAAAAAGTGTTGATAGTATTAACTGTAAGAAGCTTTATAGCTTTATAGCTTGTACTGGCAATAAGTATCTATTAGTAATACATATATTATATTATTGGCGTGTCAGTACAAGTTGTGCATTACGACAAAAATGTTGTCAGAGTGATAAGTTATTACAAAGTATGTAAAGCATTTTGCACGAGTATACGTATAGTTTCTCGCTGGAATGCGAGAAAAGTGGAAGAGACCTAACCCAAACCTACACCTATTTTTACGCACACATTTAATTTCAGTTCGCTATTCGTCGCAGCAGTTACAGACACATGTAACACTGACTGACGAAGAAGGTAGCGAGATAAAGAGAGGTAATGAGAAACACGCGGCAGGCAGAGTCCCATTGGCGTAGATGCAACATAAGTACTACTATTATTAGTAATATCTAATACAGGACAACAATTTTCCTTTCAGGAACAAAAATAATTTAATAAAAATATAATTTAGAAATCAATAAAAATAAATGTTCATTTATCTCAAAAGAAGCTATATACAGTGTGTGGCACGTCACTGTTGCCACGATTTTTTAGGCATTTCTAATAGTCTGATGAAACAATATTTCAGACAAAAGTTAATCAGTTTCTGATCAATGAACATTTTTTTCTGGGGAAACATGGCTCAATACTTTTTTGTGAAAAATGACTAGAGTTAAGTCGGATTGTGTCATATAAAATATTTGATTCCATTAAGGAAAATTAATTGTATTTCAAAACCATTTTTATTACTCCACTTATAGAAAAACTGTTAATGTTACACAACATTCTTTTTTATATTAAATAATACTTGTAAGGTAAAACAAACGTTTTATGTATTAAATATAAGCATAAACGAAATCTCAGTAGTTTATAATCTCCAAGCTTTATATTTATATACATAAATATTAAGATAGAGATGCAATTAAAATTTGTTCCTTCTACTATGACAGAGGCATGGCTAAGGTTCAGAACGTACGGTTCAGGTGAGGTTGAGCGGTCCGACACTTCTTTGTCCCTGTACCGTCCTGCGAGATTTCAAGTCAGTGGAAGGCTATAGATACGTAATCTTAATTTTGCATAATTTAAAAATTGAATACATTACAAATTTATAATTATGTACGAGACATTATTTAACTTTTTGTTTTAGAAAAATATTAGTATTATAAATTATTGTATCGACACGTACGAAACTTAAAAAATTTGATAAATAAATAAATTCATTTGCAAGCATAATATTGATAACTTAAAGTTCAATGCGTACAAAGTTTTTCTGGTAATAAACTAAATTACGTACTAAACTAAAAATTTTCTAAAGCACAAAAATAGCAGAAAATGATCGCAAAAAACCTCTCCTTCGCAGAGTTTTTGGCAGAAGAAACAGGCCATGAGCCGTCGAACATTCCAGAATGTGGACAAAAACTGCTCTGACGTATTAAACTATTCCTACCGTGCGTTAGACTCATTTTAAAATCCTAATCTTAACCAGTGTAAATAAAGGTATTGGTACAAAAGATAAAAATTTATGTATAGTTTATTTTTACAGATTTTCATCAAACTTTGTTGTTTTGACTACGTGGAACTTATTATTGTCGGGGCCATATATTCTGTATCATCTAACATTTAAAGTGCCCCGCAAAGATGGCTTATCAAGCTCTGTGTTCAATCTTCTTTCTCAACGGTTCAAGTATATAAAAATATCTAAACAACCAACTCTTTTTATGTACGAGACGAATGGTTTTTAACCCGTCTATCTTTCAATTGGTGTTTTATTTTCATTTCTTTTTAGTAAAGTGCAGTTTTGTAAGTATGTTCAAAATTGCAATTGCCTCTGCTCAAAACCTAGGTGATAGTTTCGTTTCATTAATATCATTTTCTGCTTGTCCAATATCGTTCTATTACATGTTCCTGCCACCCCGTAGCTTTCTAAGTTATAAGGAATTGATCGCTTATGTCCTAGATCCTTTAGTTTTAGAAATTGTTCAAATTTGTTATTTATAAACTCTGTACCATTATCGCTTCTGATATATTGTACTATTTTTCCTATTATGTTTTCACATCTATTTACATACTCAATGAAGCACTTCAAAACTTCATTCCTATTCTCCATGAAGTACATTTGTGTAAATCGTCTATAATCATTTATAATTACATAAATATATCTACTATTGTTAAGTGACTTATCATTGATTCCGCTATAGTTTTTTCTTTATGTAAAAAGCGCGCGTTCGTAAAAGTATTGTCATACTAGGTTAAATTAACTTTAAGATGTAGTTCCTAAACGTTCTATAATTTCAAACGTTCAACGGTTCATACCCGCTCTCAGCGTCTCCGGAATGTTTCGGTTTGTGAAATATTCCGTTCTCAAAATTTCGAGAATAAAGTCAGCCGAAAAATCACACATAATACTATAGTAAAACCCTCCTTGCCAGGGTCGTTTCTAAAAGAAACAGTTTACGAGTCGCTGAGCATTCTAGAATCCTTATAAACACAACCAATTCGTACCGACCGTTGTTTGAAGCGCATCGCGATCCTTACACACAATCAGAACTCTATGTACCGACAGTCATGCATTTATAATATTCAATTAGCCTGAACCTACAGCCATTGGACCAAGTGACCGAGACCCTTCTTATTCCTGGAAACGCGCCTCAATCAACAATCGATTTTTTCCTCTTCTGTAGAAAGAGCCGGAATTCAATCGTAGAATGAATTCTACAATTGTAGAAAAATTGCAGAAGAAAAATTACCTACAGCGTACGTCTACAACCGCGAAGCTGCACACAGAACACCGACCACGCGAAGTCGCCCGCGGAGTTTCCGGAGCAGCGAATCAGTCCTCTCGTTACGTTGAAAACTAGTTTTCGTAATCCGTCCGGCGGACGACCCCCCCTTGCTTTCTCATACCCGTTTATTTCACGCTAAGTTCGACGTGATTCGCGCGGTTCTGTGTTGTGGTCATCTCACGCTGACTACAAGTCACGCTAAGCCAAGTGTACAATCTACTCACTACGTCTCGGTAGTTGAGAAACCTCACTCGTCGCACACGAAGTCGGTACGGAATTAAGCTCGCAATTCGTTCCGATCAAACGACCGAGATTCGAAACATTAGTCCTTCGAACCGAGTCAGCGAGTGGCACAATCGAGCAGTCGAACGAAAGGATCGGTCTGTAATCCAGAAAATCTGACCTCAGCCAGGTGATCAGATCATCATGGAACGCTAACAGCAACTGTAGCGGTAAATCGCCAAGTCAGTGGACAATTTCAACAAGATCGGCAGGAGCATCTCATTCCATTCACTGTGAAGACCCGCATTCACACTTTGAAGGAGCTCTGGTAACTTTTCAACGATGCCTACACTAGCTTCGAGAAGACCGTTCCAGAGACGAGTAAAGCTAACCTCCTTTACGACTCCGACACGATCCTTGACGAGACAGAAGCTATCGTATATGCAACCGTGGACACAATATCAGCGATTCTGGAATCATTGGAGTTTCCGATGAGCCTTTTCCATTAAGTCGATGCGTTGTATCCACGACCGTCCCCACGCGTTAGTTTGCTGTCGCATCTCCCGCCGGAACAGTTGCAACTATCCGATGGTGTTCCCACCGCGTGGGAATCTTTTCACGAACTTTTCACTGTCATTACTGAAAATCGCGATTTCTCCGACTTTGCTTGCATGCATTATTTAATTTCGTTCTTGCACCAAAAACTTTGCAATAGCCTAGAGCGTTCTCAGGGTTCGTTACAACGACAAACGCTGATTATTGTCGAAGCATTTTTCTACATTATCGAATCTTCCAAAGTCAATCAGGAGTCGGCCGCTGACCTCCAGTCCCTTCGTGACACAGTGAAGAAACTACGTCCGGATTCGACCGAACTTTGTAACGATCTTCTCGTTCTCATTACGTTTAATTCCGTCAACTCGGCAACTCGTAAGGCAAGGAGCCTTCAGTCCTCCGATCGCAACAATCCTTCCAATTACGCTGAATTCAAAACATTCCTCGGATATCGAGCTTCAGCGCTCTTGAGGATTTTACGATAGCCGCTACGCCTAAACTGAGCGTCGAAAGATCCTCCACGGTTTCGCGCGTACACATTGCGACGTCGAATCCTTACCTCCGTAACGGCTGTCCGTTATGTGATTCGGCGCACGGATTATTAGTGTGTCGTTTCGACGTCACGACACTGTTAAAAAACATCAGCGCTGCCACAACTATTTGAGTTCTCGTCACAATGTTATTTCGTATTCGAGCCTTTTATCGTGCCGCCTTTGCATTAAGCGACATCGCATACTGCTGCATTTTGTCTCGAACCAGTACTGTCACGTGTTCCATCGGACCGTGACCGAAATATTCCGTGTTGTTAGCTACAGCCCGCATCACCGTTTGTTCCCCACGCAATAAGGCCTTGACCGTACGCACCCTGTTTGATCAAGGGTTCGATTTATCTTTTGTATCTGAGAATCTCATTTAGATTCTGCAGATTTGCCATCTGCGGTTGCCCCTTCGCGGTGTCAGGAGCGAGAGACGTTCCCGCTGGATATGTCCTCTGTAAATCTAGCAATAGCGCCCTATGATTCACCCTTTCCGTCGTTTAGTCAGGGCCCTTGTGTTATCGAAGTTGACGTTATACACTCCGAAACGCACCGTTGAAGCATGCTGCTTGACGCATTTAGCGGATTTGGCACGGGCCGATCCCAACCCCCTCGATTACGAACCAATCCAGACGATCCTCGGCGCGGACACTTCCTGATCAACTCCGCCACTACTACCGCGCTTGAGCCGGCTCTGATTGATGTTCCCTCCGTGCAGCGCCTTATTCTGGCCGGCGCCAGGCCCACCACATCTCGAGTGACCGAGTCGTCCAACCCACTCACGCGGAATTTCGCATGCTTCGTGATTGAGCGACTCGAACACCCTGGCCCGTCAGGACTTCACTCATCTGTCAGGCTAGGCGGTCCGCCTTCGCGCCGCTATCAGGCCCGGGGATTTCTAGAACGAGAGCTCCGGTTACCGCGTCCTTCGGTCAAACCGCCTTGATGTCGGTCCAGGGCAATATTCGACCTGACCATCCGTATCACTTCCTCATAAGTAAATTCGCCCCCCTCAGGGACTTAGGGGCTTACCCGTCCTGACCTTTTTTTTCCTTCTCGAGCAGCACCGTCATCTCTCCCCTGGCCGCTGCCGAGGATGGCAGTGGCGGTAGCTCGGCCGCCTTCTTAGTCGTCCGTTTAACCTTTCAGCTAAGCACTTCTGTCCACGCCACCCCGTTTAAGGGTGACGGCGGTCGTGGTGGTTGCATCAACGATGCTGCAGGGGACCTTTTCAATCGACCTCAGGAACGAGGCAATACGAGCTGATACGTTGGCCGTATCCTCGTCCGCATTTGCGTCCACCCTTCGCCTCTCTAAAGTGCGTCCCCTCTTTATGCCCGCAGTATTGGCTGCGGACGCCAAAGACGAGACAGAAGCAGTTTCATTCTTTTCCCCCACTGGCGCCGAAGCTGACACAGGTGCCCCCTCAAGCGCCAAGCGAGCCCTCAACTCTTACGGAGTCTTACGGACTCTGCGGAGGATCACCGCACGAGTCAGTGCACGGAGGCCTCTAAGTGCCTGCTGTGTGCGGACTTGGGGAGGCCCAGCGCGGCTTGGTAGCGATTATATGGAAGGGCAGCAACGGTTTCCCTCCGTACTCCCTGCTGAACGTGGTGCGTCGTACCTTACGCGACTCGTGCCCCGGCGGGTACTCGTCTTGAAGGACTTCAACTCCAAGCTCGTGGCTCGGAATTCTCCCAGGACAAATCGAAGATCTTGGGCGACTTGCGAGAGCCCATAGTGGACATTTGGATCCCCAAGCGTCGTACGTAATGAGTGAGGACGAGCTATATCTCTCGACGGATCCGACCGCCTGGTCCGCTGAGCTGAGGGTCATGGTTGAGAGGGCTATTCGAGGTAAAAAACATCGCACCGAGTCCTGGTGTGCCCGGCCGGGTTTGGATCTTTGCCCAGAGCGACCTTGGTGACAGCCTCCGGTTGCAGCAGCTGTTTGACCGTTGTCTGGAGGCCGGACGATTCCCCTCCACCTGGAATGTAACGCGAAAGGTCCTCCTCCGGAAGAAAAGCCGGTCCACGGACTATCCGTCCGCGTACCGGCCCATCTGTCTTCTCGATGATTCGAACAAGTTGTTTGAAAGGGGGCTAGCGGACTGCGTTATCGGACACCTGTCACTGTGTTGACCCGATCTGGTCGAGTGCCAGTTCGGATTTCAGAAGGGCCGGTCGACGATCGACGCCATTCATCGCGTCCTGTCCCTCTTGGCCTCGACCGACTCTCGAGGTTCAGGCTGGTACGGTACGGAGCGGAAGTAGGTGGTGTACTCCGGGATTTCGCTTCCGGTCCGCACTGAGGCCCCTGTTATGGAACCTCGTTTACGACACAATTCCGCGGGTCGTGGACCTCTCCGACAACGTCAGTTTAACGTGCTACGCGGACGACATGTTGATGCTGGCCGTTGGGAAGAATTGGAGGAGGGTCATTCGGTGGGCTGAGGGTGTTACCCAGCGCGTCGTTAATCGGATCAGAGGGATAGGTTTGAAGGTGGCTCTCTATAAAACCGAGGTGCTGACGATCCTTGCCTTCTCCCCTTCTGAGGCCGTTGTCGCGATGATGTCCCAGATAAAGTATCTGATCTTCGACAACCACTGGCAGTTTAAGGGGCATTTCCGATGTTCGGTAGTTGGAAAGTATAGTATCGCTCATTTTTATGTGAAACGTTATTAACTAGAAATGTTTAAAAAATATAGCGCTTATTTTCGATAATTATTCGACAAGATCGTAATTTGTAAGTGAGATCAAGTGAGAGAATGCTGCGTCATTGGCATAGCTTTCTAATCAAATGTTAGTTATTAAGAAACAAAATCATTTCGCTCCTGTTTACTATAAATAATATCACTGATTTGATAAATTTCTCGTAATGAAAAAATTAATATAATTTAATATGTGTAATAATCGCTAATTATTTTGAAAATTATTCATAGCGAAAAGAACTGATTTGTATTTAATACAAATAATATAATTTACAGTGAAGCACGAAGTATGGTGCTGGAGGAAGCATGCTACTAAGGAAGTTATGCGACAGTAATTCATGATTTTTATATCGTAAGAAAATAAATAACAACTATTCAGAAACTGCTCATTGCCATTCAACAAGAATGATCAAATTTGTTGTGTTAAAAAACATGGGCTATGAATAGAGGAAAAGTAGAAGTATCCGTACCATGTAAATAGAAAATCCTAATATCTTTACCTGAAGGGGAATATATTTAAAAGCTTTAAATTGCTATAAGAGAGCAAGAAAAAATATTATATAGATTGATGAAACCTGGTTGGACAATACACTCGCATTAAGAAAGTGCTGGCAAAGCAAAGAAAAAGTGGATATATTGAAAAGTTCCAGTTCTTCTCATCGTTTAATAATTGTCCACGCTGGTAAGAAAAATGAACTTGTGGAAGGTGCTGTTTTAATTTTTAAATCCCGTAGCACTACAGGCGATTACCATGGACAAATGAATGCCGAAAATTTCGACAAATGGTTCCAAGAAAAATTATTGTCCAACATTCCACTAAATTCAGTTATAATAATGGATAATACACAATACCACTCAGTAAGAATTAATAAGCCACCATCGAAACGTTCCACGAAGGAGGGAATGATAGAGTGGCTACTAAATAAAGGAATTGATTGTTCACAAAGTATACAAAAGTTTGAGTTAATAGAATTAATCAATCAGAACAAACCGAAAGAAACGCTATACAAAGCACATGAAACAATAAAATTGCACGAAAGTCTTAAGACTACCATACATGTGTCATTTTAATCCGATTGAATTAGCGTGGGCTGAGTTAGAAAGAAAAATTGGAGAACGAAATAAATCCTCATTTACCTTTGTAGAGGCTTGCAGCTGCGTTTTATGGCGGGACCGTGCTTCGAGTTTGTTAGAGAAATTGTCCACATGGCTACGGCACGGGCCTGTCACCGAGGGTCAGTTTATTTGTTGTTCGACTCGAGGCACGGAGCAAGTGATGGCTATTTCCCGTCATAAAACACTGCAGGCACTTGGACAGGGACCCTCTGCATCGCCTGGCACGCGAGGCCCTAGCGCCGCTTTGTTGCGTCATTCGGGATGCTGGAAAATTCCAGCCCAGGCCTGCAGGGGTTTGGACACCCTGTCTACGTCGCGACGCCCCCACCTAAGCCCCATAGCGATGGGCATGTCCTAGATTCGGCGGGACTAGGACCCGTCGTAATTGGTCAGGCATTCGTCGCCACCCACCCTTAATTCAAGGGAGTAGGGCGAACCGAGGCGACGTTTGCACTGACCCGAGAAATCTTAGACTAGGTGCACAGAATACCACCAAGACAATAGAGCCAAGGATCTACGACTAGAGTGTACAGAGTATCGCCAAGGGCTTACAACCAAAGCGTACAGAGTACAGCTAAGAGATCACGGTTAGAGTTTTGGCCTGAACGCACGGATTGACGTGTGAAGCTTCCTGCGTTAGTTCCCATAAGGAACTTGCACTCCTCGAGGGAATTACCAGCAATCCCTCGAGCCTCCACGGAATCTTGGACCTTCGAGGAAGTTCGGCAGCCGGCTTGTGCATCCAGTGAGGCGCCGTGTGTGAGGACAACGCTCAACACCCCCCTGGACGTGAGAGCAGCAAGCGGCGGAGACCTCGAAGGCGGCATTACAACCTCCATCGGTCCAGCCTTGGACAACGATCAACAACAGTTAGTCCTTCCAACGGGAAGGTGGTCCTTCGAGTAATCTATAGTCGGCACCCATCGTGCAAACACATTCAATGCTCGAAAGATCCTCGAGATCTACCACGAGCAGTTACATTTTGGTCCGTACGAGCCGGATCTGAACCAGCGACCTATGGTCCCACGAGCTGGATAATCCAGCTACATTCTGGTGTTGAGCCGGATCATCCAGCAACATCGGTCCTTCAGAGAGGACCAGCCAGAAAGCAGCCATTGTGTCCGTACGAGTCGGACAGTCGGCTGGAATCTACAGTCACAAAGCATTTTGGGCTCCGTGCAACGTGCACGTCGGCTTGTACATCCAGTAAGGCGCTGTGCGTGAGGACAACGCTCACCACCCCCCTGGACGTGAAGGCAGCAAGCGACGGGCATCATCGAGGGTTGCTACACCCAAAACTTGGACCACAGCGACGAGGAGACAACCGAAGGGAGCAGCATCCAGGACGGCATCAGCCCTAGGATCCGGACAGCACGAACAACGAGTATTCTGCAGGACGATCTACGGAAGCCGCCTGAAGCCGCCAATCCACTCCTCTTGTCCGTGAGTCACTTATTGTTTCAATCTGTGTGTTGATCGTGTAAAGATGGAGTCCGTAAAATCACTTGTTCTCGAACGAAGGCATGTGAAGTCTAGGTTGACCAGTTTCGGAAAGTTTGTCGAGTCAGCAGATGTTCGCGCAAATTTAGCCGTTTTCGAAAAACGCGTTCAGTCGAATCAGTGCCTTCTCGAGAAATTTGAGTCTATACAATCGCAGATAGACACGTCCTTAATGGACACCCCGCAAGCGGAAGCACAGGTAGACGAGCGCGAGCAGTTTGAGGAGAAATACTACAGTATTATGGTCGCCGCCGAAAAACGAATAATAGAGGTTCGCGGTCAAGCGGCGCCTAGCACGGCGTCGGCCACCTCCGACAGACAGGTACCGTCCGATCCTCATCCGGCGGCGCAGTTACCTGTCGTACAATTGCCAATCTTTACCGGAGATTGTGGGCAATGGATTCGGTTTCGGGACACCTTTCTCTCCTTAGTCCACAGTTCGGACAAGTTGTCCGCTATCGACCGTTTCAACTACCTGACGACTTCGTTATCGGGTGCTGCGGCATGAGCAATTGAGTCATTTAGCGTGTCAGCAGCCAATTATGAATTAGCTTGGGCGCGGCTTAGGGAAAAATACGACGACCCTAGGCTATTAGTGAACCATCATATTCAGTCCCTCCTAGAGATCGAACCGACTAGGCGACAGGATGGTAAATCACTCAGTGAGTTCGCGGATAGGGCAGTTAACAACATGCGTGCTCTCGGGTCACTGTTGGAGCCCGCGGGCCACCTTGATGCTGTTGTTAATGCGGCACTCGCGAAAAGGTTAGATGTAGATTCCCGTGATGAATGGGAGAGGAGAGCCATGGGTTCGAAGACGCTGCCCACGTTTCACGAGTTCGTCGGATTCATTGAGCAACGATCTCAATACCTTCTTCGTAGGGATGTGAGCAACGTTCCAAGTTCCCTACCAAGCGCGAAGACAGTAATTAGGAAATCGCGTGAAGTAGTGGATAGAACGTTCTCCCCAGTGTCGCACGTCGCTAGCAAGGCTAGAAAATGCGTAGTGTGCACTGGTGATCATTTCTTGAACGATTGTTTAAAGTGGAAAGCCATGCCCGTTTCTGAACGGCATGCACACCTTATTACATAAGGAGGAGTCGGATCCCGAGGAACGCGAGGTAGAATCGGATCCTCCCACCGTGTCATTTCACAGCTCAAGCGCGGCACAACCCAGGACCCAGTACACCGTCCTTTCCACGGCGGTCGTCGTCGTCATAGGGAAAGGAGGGAACAGGTACAAATGTCGCGCTTTGTTAGATTCGGGTTCGCAAGCAAATTTCGTGAGTAGGGAATTTTGCGAGCGGGCCGGCCTGCCGTGTCAGGCATTCGAATATATGGTAGGCGCGTTGGGGCGCGTCAAAGGCACCGTCCGGTCTACTACCCAGGTAAAGATGGAATCCAGTAGTAGAAACTTCAAGGCAAACCTGGAGTGCCTAGTAATAAAATCAATCACGGATAGGCTACCCAACATGCCGTTGGAAAAGGCAAACATTCCCACACCCTACGGAATAAAGCCCGCTGACCCAGAGTTCGGAGTCCCGGGGAACGTAGATCTACTTATAGGCGCCGGCCTATTCTGGGAGCTCCTGTGTGTCGGCCAGATAAGGGTGGGAACCAGCCACCTTCTGTGGCAAAAGACACGACTCGGGTGGGTACTAGGTGGGAGCCTACAGTGGCCCGTTTCGAAAGGTAAAGTCAAGCTTGCTTCCGGATTGCACGCAAGCACCACTGCGAAATTAGAGGCAGCGGTTTCGCGTTCCGGGAAGGTAAAGAAGTTCGACAACGGCGGGCGCGCGAGCGACAGTGGTCGCACCGAGAAACGTTTTAAGGGGAACGCGACGCGCAATAGAAATGGCCGGTTCGTGGTCGCGATACCACGCAATGAACGAATCGAGGAACTCGGTGGGTCTCGCGCTCAGGCAGAACGACGATTTGTGAATCTGCAAAGGCGAACCGTTTCCGAGATGAGATACGGGAAATCTCTGCGCTGCGTGTCCTGCGGCGTGTGCCGTCTCCCAGCCTGGGCGCCGAGTTGCGCGGGTCCTCCGACGTTTCGGAAGAGGCATACGGAGCGGCCATCTGCCCGCATTCGGGAACGCAACAAAGACGTGGGCCTCTCGAATGGTATGCGCGAGGTCGCGGATAACTCTTCTAAAAACAATTAGCTTTTTGATTCGACGCGAGCCTGTGCGACTGTTGCCCGGATGGCAACAGACCCTCGCGTCCCCCACAGAAAAACACTGGCTTACATCCGTTAGACGCGCAACTCGAAAGGTGTTGCGCGATTGTGTCACGTGCTTCAAGGGCAAATCCCAGCAGCGAACAGTCTCAAATGGGGATTCGGCCTGCCGCACGGGTGACTCCGGTTCGTGTTTCGCTACCTGCGGTGTAGGCGATACCGGACCCTTTCTGGTCATTGACCGCGGACGTTTCCGCACTTCGAGAAAGGCCTACCTGTGCCTATTTATATGATTTGCTGCCAAGGTGACGCACCTGGGTTTATTGTTGACGTCTCGCGCGCATAAGGACTGGGCAACCACAGACTGACCGTCGAGGAATTATACACGATTCCCACGCAGGTTGAAGCATGTCTTAACCCCATCCTTTATCACCCGAGCCGTCGGACTTGCATCCTTTGACTCCCGGGCACTTCTTGAGTGGAGAGGCACTGACGGCGTTGGCCGAGGTTGATCTGACGCGTGTTCGGCTTAATCGGTTAAATAGATTTCAGATGTTGCAGCAAATGCTCCGCCATTTTTGGAAGCGGTGGCAACAGGAATATTTAAATGGACTACAGCAGCGGCAGAAATGGCGGCTTGAAACACACAACCACCTGAGGGTCGGGACAATGGTCCTGATCAAGGAGGACAACCTGCCCCCAATGAAGTGGGCCCTGGGGCGCATCTCGGAACTGCATCCCGGCCAGGATGGCGTTACCCGAGTGGTCTCTCTTCGGACGGCCAGTGGAACATTGACGAGACCACTCACGAGGATTTGCGTGCTGCCTAGGGCGCAGGAAGAAGAGACTTCTGTCGCAGTCAAGTGAAGAAGAGACTTCTGTCGCAGTCAAGTGAAGAAGAGACTTCTGTCGCAGTCAAGTGAAGAAGAGACTTCAGTCGCAGTCAAGCGAAGAAGAGCATGCGCAGTCAATTGATCGAGATGCGTGTGTTTAAAAACTGTATTTTAGTCGTTTAGCAACAATAACCAATAGGCGATATAGCATAAGTCGCATTAGGTTACTTTGATTTAGTTGAACTCGAGTAGTTCAAGGTGGGCGGTATGTAGAGGCTTGCAGCTGCGTTTTGTGGCGGGACCGTGCTTCGAGTTTGTTAGAGAAATTGTCCACATGGCTACGGCACGGGCCTGTCACCGAGGGTCAGTTTATTTGTTGTTCGACTCGAGGCACGGAGCAAGTGATGGCTATTTCCCGTCATAAAACACTGCAGGCACTTGGACAGGGACCCTCTGCATCGCCTGGCACGCGAGGCCCTAGCGCCGCTTTGTTGCGTCATTCGGGATGCTGGAAAATTCCAGCCCAGGCCTGCAGGGGTTTGGACACCCTGTCTACGTCGCGACGCCCCCACCTAAGCCCCATAGCGATGGGCATGTCCTAGATTCGGCGGGACTAGGACCCGTCGTAATTGGTCAGGCATTCGTCGCCACCCACCCTTAATTCAAGGGAGTAGGGCGAACCGAGGCGACGTTTGCACTGACCCGAGAAATCTTAGACTAGGTGCACAGAATACCACCAAGACAATAGAGCCAAGGATCTACGACTAGAGTGTACAGAGTATCGCCAAGGGCTTACAACCAAAGCGTACAGAGTACAGCTAAGAGATCACGGTTAGAGTTTTGGCCTGAACGCACGGATTGACGTGTGAAGCTTCCTGCGTTAGTTCCCATAAGGAACTTGCACTCCTCGAGGGAATTACCAGCAATCCCTCGAGCCTCCACGGAATCTTGGACCTTCGAGGAAGTTCGGCAGCCGGCTTGTGCATCCAGTGAGGCGCCGTGTGTGAGGACAACGCTCAACACCCCCCTGGACGTGAGAGCAGCAAGCGGCGGAGACCTCGAAGGCGGCATTACAACCTCCATCGGTCCAGCCTTGGACAACGATCAACAACAGTTAGTCCTTCCAACGGGAAGGTGGTCCTTCGAGTAATCTATAGTCGGCACCCATCGTGCAAACACATTCAATGCTCGAAAGATCCTCGAGATCTACCACGAGCAGTTACAACCTTCGAGGAACCACAGAGATTGATAACAAAAACTATTGAAGAAATTACACTTATGGGAAAGTTATTGCATGCACGTGGAGACTATTGAAAGGAAATAATGAGAAAACAGAAAAGTTTTAGATGAAGTATTGGATTATTTCATATCAAATCAAGGAAGTGATATCAAAACTGCAGAGTCAGCTGCACCGGATTCTTATGGATCAGCTGAATCAAACGATAACAGTTTCTCGGAAAAATTGTAATATAAACAAACATAAAAGTTATACTTCTTTTAATACTAACATGACTTGTTTTTATATCAATTGTAATTACATAGAGTTTACTTTGATAGAAATTGTGGAGTGCAAGCGAGGGTTCGTGCTTGCGCAGGAACGAGTGGATATACAAGCAACCCTGCATGTGGGGTCGTATCGTACAACGAGGAATTAGTCAAGGTCTCGAAAATTAGGACACAAGAAATGCCACCAACCTGAATAAAGGCTTTTTGTATTGAACAACAGAGGCAGAACGACGTGTCCAGCGTCGCAATTATTGTATTAGATCATTAATAGATCAACTGATCTTACTAGCAGCGTTTAGAGTTTATTGAACATCTTATTTCATTCGATATAGACTACAAAATGAATATAAGTGGATTTATATTATTTTTAATAAATACAACTTAGTTCTTTTCGCTATAAATAATTTTCAAAATTAATGACTATTTCGTATATTAAATTGTATTCATTTTTTCATTACAAGTAACGTATCAAATCAGCGGTATTACCTAAACCACAACCAAATTATTTTGTTTACGAATACTTAACGCTTTATTGGGAGCCTACACCGATGCACTTTGTTACGAATTCGTTCTCGCTCGAACTTGGGATCGCCGTCTTCGACCAATGACAATTGTCGCTTGGGATTGCAGGAGCTGCAACGGACTCCGGGTGGATCGTCAATGAAACAATTTGTGCCTTCTTTTGACAGCAATATACTATGAAATCTATTCTCTTATTTTTCTACTCTCTCCATTTTAATCTCTGGTTTCAATGGCTGGCTGCCTAATAGCGGCTTGGCTATTTATTTATGACTTAAGCCCTTTCCCTATTCACGGTTTAAATTTTTAAACAATTATAATTCTCTATTATATTCATTCAAAAAAAGTAAATTCGTAATTTCATTGCCCAGTGAATAAGACTTTCTCGTAAAGAGACTGTGTTTGACCCCAGAAGCAGTTGCTCCAGAACCTCCGAACGGAACAGTGTGATTTTTAGAGTTTTTTCTTCACATTCTTACAAGTAATACATGTAATGTATGAATAATTGTGAACGTAGGAAAACTTAAAAGATTCATTTATTATTAGTTATTTATTAATAACTAGAGGATATACAAATATCCTTAGATATTATTTTTAGTTCCAGAAAAGAAACTCATTAACGTCTCGTTATAAAATTACTTTACGCATGCGAAGAAAAAGCGAGTGCTGATGTGGAAGTTGGAGATGAATTTGTAGCAAATTTCTTGAGAATGATAGAAACAGAGTCCATGGAACGAGACAATATTTTTTACATGAACGAAACAGGGCTCATGTAAAAGGCGATCTCTTCAAAAATTTTGGAATTCGGAAGTATAAAACGTTTAAAGGGTACAAAAATGAAAAAAGAGCGTGTAATAATAGGTGTATGTGTCAACACAAGAGGTAGTCATAAACTACCACCAGTATTTGTTCACAAATATAAAAGGCGGAGAGCTTTGAAACATTTGAGAATTGCAAAAATGTATGGAGTTACAGTGAAATTTTTACTGTATTAAGATTTATTTTTTGATTCCCAATACCACGACTGTTTTACAACCAATAGACCGAAACATAATTGCAAAAATAAAACAGGTATACACATACAAAATGCTCTAGAAAGTATTACAGTATGCAGACGGTATCTATAAATTTTATACAAAATTTAATACAAAGGGTTGCATTACAATTTCTTATGAAGTATGGGTAACCTTGGCGGAAAACAATATACGGAATGCATGGAAAAAAATGTTCATTGATGACGATTCGGAGGAAGTAGAAGAAAATTTGCATTCATCTATTTATTCCGATATAAGCCACATTATTGAATCAATTACTGGTCAAACAACTGTGTTGTAAAGTTCAGATTATAATATCTAGTTTATTATAATATGTAGGGATCTCGCTTATCTAGTAGTATAGTTTTTGTACATATAAGAATACAAAGTACGAACAAACAAGTATACAGTGATATGTCTTGATGTGAACGACTCGAGAATTTATTCAACGAGGAAGATTCTACTTTTGAACACAATATTGAAGAGGATGAAGAAAACATAAGTGATTCGAAAGAAAGGGAAGAGGCAGGTATTCTTGAAGAAGAGACAGTAGAGAAGAAGAAAAACAAAGACTTAAATAAATCTATGAGGTGCAAGCCGTTATACAGATGGTAAGGAAGAATACTCCAAATTCTCAAAAATAGGTAAAGTAGGTCTGATAATTAAATGAGAACGAATTCCGTTCTATTAAGCCATCGGGGTCGGAAAAAACATTGTCTTCTTTTTTGAAGTGGGATCATTTGCCTTCTCGCTCAATCGCAGTCTGTTACATTCGCCGTGACAGCTACAAAACAGTGGAAGGAATAGAGAGACTACTTATAACGAAACACGAATGACGAACTATAACAAGCTAATATCGTTTTTACAATTATTGCAACAAAAAAAACGTAACTATCGGTTCTACTCACATTTTTTCATTAAATGAAAATAATTATCACGACATTTCATTCAATGAATGAAAACAACGCTTTAAATGAATCTTTTGTTTCCTCAAAAAATATTCCATGTATACGTTATAATTTAGTACCTTACCTAGACACAATGAATATTTTAGCATCGGTTAATTATTTAAATTGTTTCTGCCCTGTGTCTTAAATTTTTCAAAATGTTCTTAAGGTTCAATGAACTTAATTTTATCTACAAAAAACCTTGGGTTTGAGTTTTTCTGAGTTTTTGAATTTTGGAGTTTTGGAGAGTGTTTTTTTTTTTTAAATTTCAATGTATCTAAAAATGATTAAAAGTTTTAGTTCAATGACATATAAATTTGATGAACAAATGAAATATTTAACTCTTAAAACGAAAACATTAACATATGTAATAGTATGAAACGGAATAACAGATCTTATATTACCTGGAATATATAATATAACATTATTTGTAATAATCTTTTACATTTATTACAAATGTGGAATAAATCGAATATTATGCAATGTTTTGGAAACATGAATGCTGATTAAAAATTATTATGTTTCTGATCCTTGTACATTTGATAATTGAAATCATACTATAGATAAAGTGCAAGTTCAAATATGATTAAATCCTTTAGCCTGACCGGGTGAAACTATTATATTGTTTTCTTCGCGTGATCTCTTTAACATTGTAATTAAGAAGAGGGGAAGGAAACAAAACTAATAAAATTGAAAATAGCGGTCTTGTTGAGATCATAAACTTGCTGATATATGAAATCATATGTACATATAAATACACGTACATATATTTCCTATAGGAATTCAAAAGTGATCCCTTAAAATATTGCAGGAAAGTTCGTAAAAATAATAAAGTTGAAAAGGTTTTATTAAATATAATGTATTTAACGGTCGCCAGAAACTCTGAGACATTGCATGCGAAGTTATGCGAATTAGGTTTCCGGAGAAGAATTGTCTTATAAAGTAATAGTACTATTCTTTTGAGTTGCATGTACAGACTTTTCGATTTAATAATATACTCTGTTATTGTTTTTTGGAGGTTCTTGTCGAGGTGGCCGTCTTTATCGCCTATGTGTAGGCGAAGATGGCCACTGACGAAGCCAGAAATGCGTACACTTTTTGTTACGGGAGCAAGTTTTTTATCCATCGCACACTGCAACAGAGCTCGGAGCGATATACTCTCATTCCTAGAGTATCCCACTACAGATTCTTGCTCCGCGATGATTGGTATTCAGTATCAAGTTACTTGCTCCAATCATGATGAACATACTATAATATTTTATAAAGCATACACTAGTCTTCGATTTCACGGCAGACTTCTGACTACAAAATTAAGGTGTGGAGATATATGTACACACACACGCGCGCGCACACACACACACACACACAGTTACGCCCTTACGCAGATACATTGTCACTATTAACTAAATTAGGCACGTGTACAAGTCCACTACGTGATGAGGAACGCGAACGAAATAACATACGACAAAGTAAGATGAAACGATAGAGTTTTTGAATTCATTCAGGAATTTGCATTTTCTATCTTACGTTATTACATTTTACGCTGTCGTATGTTTTGTTTCGTTTGCGTTTCTCGTCAAGCGGTGGGCTTCTACACTTGTTCAAATTAGCCAATACTGACAGTGTCCGCGTAGAATGAAGCGAGTGGACAATTCTCCTTTCATCTGAACCGTTTTCTAGGACCCCGATCAACTTTTCATACGCCTACGTTCCCTTCCAATGTGTTGGACCAACTGTCAAATAACTCATACATTAGAGTATTTTTAAATGTGTGGCTTTGCATAATTATGTATTATATTATACAAGTATTTGACAGAGTCGTCAGCTTAACATTTTAGACTATGGGTATCGCAATTACACCTATTGTATCATATATTGAAACAATTGAAAAGTATTGAAATCATCGTCTTCATTTTTAATAAGGAAATGTGAGATCTCCCTCTCATATTTTAATATGTTCAAAATACTTACTATTGTTTCCTAAATATATAAAAATTACTTAATTATTTGTATCCGTGTTAGTAGTAATGTTATGTTTCATGGTCGAATCTTTATATTCATTGGTAGAAGTAAAAATAATAAAATGAATACCAGAGAATTTTCAAAATTGAAGTAAAGCAAAGTAAACAATTTCAGATGTAATGTAAAAGGTATGAATAAATACAACATTTTAATTATGATATTTTATGATATTTGTCGTAAAAGTATTCGTTCAGCTGAATAAAATATTAAATGTGTCCCTAAACCGAAATTGACTTGCAACGAGTCATTGAATAACTTATAACTTATCTGTGCCAAATTTCGACTCATATTGCAACCTGGACAGTATTCAAGTATTCAAAAATTGAAAATCTTTTATCAAATTTCCCCTCCACTCCCAAAATTTCCTTTTCTCAATATTTTGCAAAAAATTAAAGATACTTCAATTATGGCGACGTACATTACGAAACATTTTCAGATTTCTAACTTGAAAAATGATGTTCTAAACAACAAAAAGAAAATAAAAATACTGAAAATACAGTTTCTCCAATGAAGGAATCACAAAACTACGATTATACTTTTACAGTAAGTATATGTTGTTGTTACAATCATCCTACAATTTTAAGATTTTTCGCTTTAGTGGATTGTGATTAAAGAATTTAAAAACTGACTTTTTTGTCACTTTTTATAGGACAAAGTAACGTATAGGTCAAATATTCGTACAATCTTTATCAAATCTTTATCAAATGTCTTTCAATCTCTTTTTGTTTCTTGTGAACTGTTCTTTCGACTTGCTCGAGGAATACGCCTTTATTTATTATGACTTCCACTCACCAGAACGGTGCGTCCACCTCATTCTGGATCGTGTATTATTTCGATTTAAGAGCTACAGGAGACCATTCCCTGGATGATCGCTGGTTAGCGGTGCTCTGTCCGTAGATCGTACCCTTCTGACATCGACGGAGCTCTCTAACGTTGTCCGCTAACACTGCCAGTGTGACGGATAGAAGCACACTTGCACAGTAGACACAAAGTTACAGAGTAACCATGTTTCCGAACGCACAGTCTTTCGCCGAATTACTATTGTGGTCGAACTACTTGACTAACATAGCGGCTAAAAGGTAGATCGATTTTCAATCCTTTTCTCGATGTAACGTAAAAAGTTCGTCGAGTGAGAGACTGCACGGTGAAATAAGTATTCGCTATCAGTCACTGAGACTTGTTCTAGTAGCTAGTAACCGTAATTTTTCGCGCTTACGAAACATTAAGCGAAGCTTTGTAACTTCCGCTTACAAGGATTCAAAGCACTGAAGAAAGCGTACATTAGCAAATAGAGGTTAGAATAAGGGGAATTAGGGGAGAATTAGCAAATAGAGGTTAGATTCGATTCTGCGCGTCTGCCGTCCGGCGTTTCTATGGAACTTCCGAAACATTGACAATAAAATCCATTTGATTATCTGTGTGACGTAACGAGGCAGGGTCACTTAAAGAGCAGAGGACAGACATTGCTTAAGAACGCCTACGATTATCGTACCGTATCAGTATTTTCACACCGACGTTCTATTGTTACAGGAACCCTAGACTCTAGTGGTCGAAATTCTCGCAGAAATTTCTGTAGGAATTATTCTTGCAAAGGTAAAATAACAATAAACAACTGTCTTTTTTAGAACAGTTAAAGGCGTATTAATTGTAAAATTGACTTCTTGCTTATAACCCTCTCCCTTCTCTGGGCCACCGTTTAGAGAACAATTTTTTAGAGGTTTTTCTAAAATTGTAATCTCTACTTTTTAACAAAATGATCCTTCAAACTGATTACAAGGTTCAAAGGAGTTCCAAGAAATCGAACAATTATGTCTGGAGTAACACATATAACTTGTTAATCGAATAGATTAATTGAATTCTCGAATAAATCAGCATGACTATATCCGGAAAAAGAATGTTAAAGTAAAAACACAGAGTTCTTCGCTAACACCTTCACACGAGATGCAATGGGGTGGTTTATTGTTCGATTACTCTTTAGCCAGAGAGCAGACTAGACGCTAAGAGAATTACACTCTTGTTGAAGTAATTGAACATAAACCCGACCCCTGTGCGTAAATACTGCGAGTTTCTCGCTGAATATGAGTCATATAGTACGACTCGTTTCGAGTCAATGGGCAAAACACGACTTTACATAATATTTCGCATCAAGGGATCATGCGCACAGCAACTGCCACGACAAAATTGCACGTCGTGTTTTGCGAAACGCTACCAGTGAAATAGTGGGCGACTGTTCACTGCACGACATCTTCCGCATAGGTAAAAAATTGCGAAAGGATATTACCTCGATATTGATGAGATGATGTTTGTATGAATTGTATTGGTGGCAAATATCGAGAAAATGTTTCGACAAATTCTCATCGCACCGGAGGATCGTTATTGTCAATGCATCTTTGACATGGAACTGAAACCAAGTACTGCTTCCGAATTGAATACCGAGTACAATACGGCATGCGCATCATATAAATATAATATAGTACATCGATGCGAACTCTTCTCGAGTTGAAGCTGCAAGACAGGTTTCCCTTTGCCACTCCAATCCTCGAGAAGGACGTCTATGTTAACGATGAGTTTATGAGTACTCCAAACAAACCTCTATCAGTAATTCTCCCAATTTTTAATCTTCAACAGTCTTATATTTTCAAGTATTTATAGTATTCTCAACGGTATTGGTTACTCAATATTAACTATCTGATCCGCTGAATCACTGCGAACGTTTTGAATTTGTATATTTGAACCGCCTTTAGGCTCATTTTTATTTGCCATTAATTACATATTTTGCTCAGTTTCTATCTACATATATGACGGTGATAACTATTTATTTGAAAATGTTTAATAAACTTTTTAAAAACATTCATTTTAACCTAAAATATACGTGCCACCGCTTTTCTTGCCAAGCATCCTAACTATTACAGTAGCGTTTAACATTTCTTACATTAAATAATTATTTGTTTTATATTTATTTGTTTCTTCGTTTCTTCATATTTTCATTTCTTTAATTCTCTGCTTTTTGTTTCTTTATTTTTCAATTTTTTTTTTTTAATTATACATACCTAAAATTGGTTTTCAGATCTCTTACTTTTATCTATTATGGATAGATTACGGCATCAGTCTTTAAAGAATATATATACATGTGTGTGTGTGAGGGGGGAGGGGTAAAAAACATAATCTTCTTTTATCAAATAAGTCAAATAAGATTTTCAGTTTTTTTTTCTCTACAAATTATTGTATTACTCATCCCAGATTTATTTAATTCAAACATTTGTAATATGAAATAGAAACTTCTACAGAACTACTTGATTACTCTAACAACCGACGAAAAAAGTACTGATAGTCGCATTAACCAAAGTTGTGTAGTATCGGATTTTCCGCGTCCGCTTGGGCCTGCTTCGAGCGCAAGCCTAAACAAGATAGCGCGTGCGGTCGGACTTGAGTTAAGCTAAACATTTGGCGCCGATCGGTCCGCTAGCTTTCCTGGAAGGCACGAGTATCCTTTACAAGGGGTCTTGCGCGAAGACCGAGCGTGAGAATGCATGGGGATGAAAGGGAATACATGTGGTTCGGAGAAAGTGAGGTATGTTTGGAAAAAAAAGAACGATTAGAATGGCCAAACGTGACCGAATGTCTGAAGTGAGAGAGACTGAGGATTGGAATGAAAGAGAATGAATGGGCATGACTATATAGAGTGCAAAAAGAACGTTAAGGGACACACAGTATGACAAAGTATGACGACGAGAGTATGTCCGAAGAGTGTGTCGCGGACAGTATGACTGAAAAGACGATAAGACGAGACAATTAAAAGATGTACCAAGCGAAACTAACCATCGACACTACGTCTAACACTATTATCACTGTAACATTAAATATATATACATATATATCCATAAACCACGCACGAGTACAACAATTATTTGGGGGCTCGTACGGGGATCAATCACTCAAAGATCTCTTCTCAAGTGATTTGAAGAGAGAAAAACAACAGTTGTTTAATTCATTTACAAATAAATCTTGTGTTTCATTGTTACTGCTTCTTTATTACACCCTGAAAAAAATGAGTAATTCAAACCATTCTATTAAATTTGCAAAAGTTTCTCAAATTTATTACTCGTACTTAGCCACGGTACGACTTCTTTGAGTAATATATGGATGCGAGGTGTTTACCTGCCAAATAATTTACGATACGTGAAGGCCATTACACGACTAAACTTATTACCCTAAAATCGAGAAAATAAAACAGATTAATATTTCACCCATTAATAGTGTCGTAATGCGTGAGAATGAAAGGGATTGCGTGTAGTCCAGAGGGAATCTGAAGTGTTTGGAATAGACGAGCGAGTGAAGTGTGAAAGAAGAGCGATTGAGATAGCGCCATATTGGAAAATTTTACAGGACAAAATTACCAATTTGTTCACCATCAATTGAATAATGTGCGTTCGTAATAATACATTTGGAAACCGTTTAAATTCTGACGTAAAGCTTTGTGACGATATAGTAGAAAGAATGTCATTAAAAAAGCGCTAAACATTCACTAACATTATCTTTACGAATTGAAAATCAACATTGGAATAGGTGAAAGATCCTATTTAAACTACTATCAGCTTCTAAACTTCTTAATTTTCCGAAATTGACAAAGAAAGGCTAAAAATTCTATTTGCTAGTTACTATTAATTATTCTAATTAATATCATATGTAGCAAAACTAATTATTAATGACAACATTAACCTTGGTTATCTTATAGAGATCAATAATACTATTCAATTAAGCGCTATTGTGTGCATGTGCAAAGAGTAACCATACTGTGAGTAGCTCTTTATACATAACCGTCATCATTTATTACATATCGCATGCTCAGTACCTTTACAAAATTACAAGAACTACAGAAATACTTAACGAAATATTCAACGATAAATACAATGATTCGCAACATTGTATTTATTAATATTTTCGGATCAGTTAAATATAATGTTTTTAAGGCAAATTAATGTAAATTTATTTGGAGAAAAGCTCTATTTTATAGAGATCGAAGTCAGAAACTTGCGTACGACAAGAGAACATGGAGTTAATCCGATTATAGTGTGGGGATCCATGGCAGAAAGTGATACAAAGAATTTAGCGTTTATAAACAAAATTATGGACAGATACAAATATTTGTACATATTAAAAGAAAATTTGGAAGAAAATACCAAAAAAATAAGATTATCTGAAAATTTTTGTTTTTAACAGGACAATGATCGTAAACACAGTAAGAATTTTTAAGGTATAGATTTTATATTGTTGGGATTTTGCGGCTCCCTTTCGACAAACAAGGACAGCGGACGAGCGACAATCACCACCGACGCGGGACGCGGCAAGGATCACTCATCGGGCGGTTAGGCCTTTGGAAGATAGCCTTCCCAGAATCCGAGTGGACGATATATTGTTTTTTAACTACAACCTTTTTATCTTCAACACTTTGTCTCGGCCGACCATTACAAAAGTCGGCGAGAGGCAAAAACATATAGAATAATCCTTACACTTTGCGAACACTACCACAAAGTCCCGATGTCAACCGAATTAAACATTTATGAGCAATAATAGAAAAAGAATTACAAAAGTTTGATATTACATCCAATGCAACTTCAAAAGAAAAAATTTTCTATAAAAGTATAGAATTCAATATCATTATATTTTACCAAAAAATTAGTAAATAGTATAAATAATCACCTGAAAATTTAATTGGTGCTAAAGGTGAATTCACTAAATATCGAGACCTATTAAAATATTAAAAATGAACTGTCCAACTACTTTCGTGGCCTCGGCGAAGTGTATGTTTCTAAGAAATATTTTACAACTCTTACACATATATGCGAATTTGTTTCAAATTTCACCTATGTAATTTTTCTAATAGCATCTACTTGTGATACTAATAATGTTTTAAAAATTTGTATGTATCACACATGTTATATCCATAAATGTATTCTGTGGTATGTGTCCAAATACTTTCGTGAGTCACTGTAAGTGATAGCAGTAATCCTCAAAAGCGGTCATGATTAACATCGGATACGATTAAAGGTAAGAAATTTGCAAACAAACTTTTTATATTATTATTTAGTGTACCGTTATTGTTAAGATATCTGAAAAGAAAAGTTGTGGCATTCCGAGCTCTCGAAAAATTATTTTGGTAAGTATCAGAAACACGGTATCAGAAATTCTTGATTGTCTACAATCTCCTTTCCGGATGTCCCGTTCTATCGTACCTTTTACAGCAGAGGTGAAAATATGGTTCAGCATTTCAACCGCCAAAAAACACCACGGTAGGACAAAATAAGTAACAAAGCGATCAAGGAGCTCTCCCAAAAAGGATTTGCATTTCTCACATCGATATTTAGTGCAATTCTACGTCTAGGCTACTACCCACGATCTTGTAAGCCACGATTCATCACCCTTATTCATAACTCGCGAAAGGCAACTAGTATTATTGACAAACTTTTCTAAGCTATTCAAAAAATTACTTATCAAACGTCTTCATTCCATAAAAGAAGAATTGAAGATTATTCCTAATCATTGGTTTGAATTTTGTAAGTAGCATTTAATAATAGAACAAGTCCATCGGATAATATATGAAATCAGTCAAGACCTAGAAAAGAAGAAATACTTTTTAAAAGAAGTATTTTTTAAAGGAAGTTTCGTCGTTGAATGTCTCTATTGAATTTTGTATTTGACATTTCCTTATTTCTACTGTTAATATTTTGTATTTATCGATCACGTGTGATCTGGGCCGCTAGCATTGCACCAAAATACTTACATTTCTATTATATAAATCAAAAGAATACAAATACGAGAAATTAACGTATAGTTATTATTATTATTATCGTAGGTAATTATTATACTTTTTTAACCTTTAGTTTACAACGTTGCCGACTTTGTTCTTGTTGCATTTATTTGCCGTGGTATGTTTATATAAACAGAAGACAACTTCCGGCTGGCGTTGGTTTTTTATCTCTAGAATCCACCCTCCAAAAGGGTTCCACATTTTTATTAACACTCTGTAGAAACAGCAGTCCGTATTCATTGACACTAATAACAAATTTCAAGGTTATTGAAATGGACCCTGTGAACTCTGTTCCCAATAATTACCATTATTTTTGTTTGTTTCAAGTTAAAATATTTTTAAAATGTTTTAAAACAAATTTTGATCAGTGTCATATACTTAGAAATTGAACAAAGTATATAATATAAAAATGAAATGACCTTAAAAACGACACGAATCTACACATCGTGGAGTATTTGTTTGAAAAACCCGGACAAAAATCAATTTCAAACATTTTGTACAAATCAGATCTGAAACAGCATTTTTGTTTATCAATGATTTACAACTGGTTTAAAGAAATTGTGTAAAAGCTTTCATTATAAAAACTTTCTAGGAAAGCATATATTATATTTTCGGATAAGTTTTATCCTTCTACCGTATATATTTATAAAATTATTTTTATTTAAAAGTAAGCAATAATTCAGTCATCTTTTTTACGGCTTTAAGATTTCATTACTGAATTAATTTTTAAGTTAAACTTCAGTGTAAATCCCGATACTTTTTTTAGTGTGATTATATTCGATTAGAATTACTGATTACAGTACAAAAAGAATTAGTTCCAAATGTGCCTGAATTAAAATTTTATAGCTTATTTAGTTATAAACAACAGCCGAGAGATACAATATTTTCCATTCACGTTCGTTGTTATTTCCAAAATAATTCTTAAGTATATTATTAATTTCTGTGTTACAATTTCGCTTTATTAATCATATTTTACTATATAATGTGTGTGTGTGTGTGTGTGTGTGTGTGTGTGTGTGTGTGTGTGTGTGTGTGTGTGTGTGCGCGCGCGCGCGCGCGCGCGCGCGTGTGTGCGTGTGTGTACACTTGTGTATATATATATATATATATACAAATACACATAAAAGTACGTGTTACAAGTGTAAAATATTAAAAATATAAGTACTTGTGTATATACCCGTAAGTTCGCACGTGTATATATTTTAATAATAAATATTATCTGCGATCCATACAGTTCTAACCATTTTAAAATTAAACTGTGACACTGGTCATATCTGACTTTTCCGATCAAATATCCACTGTGCTATGTTCAAAAAATTCGCAGTGATTCAGCCATTGGATACTTTCCCTTTAAACCACCAACGCTATTTAGAATAATAAGATCGTACTTTTGATTGATTAAGATTGTACGAAAATTTGACGTATAAGTTACTCTAATAGATAAAAAGCAACAAAGAATTCAATTTTTAATTTTATTAACATCAATATATAAAATATGCATTAAATTGTCGCTAATACTACAATATTGTTATTGTAACAACAATATATACATATTGTACAAGTATAATTACAGTTCAATAACTACTTCAATAGAAAACCGGTGAGAGTGAGAGAGAGAGAGAGAGAGAGAGAGAGAGAGAGAAATGTGCATGCGTTACTGCTACTACACGAGTAAATTTAACGAGGTAACTGTTGAGGAAGTTGTTTCTACTGTAACATAAACATTTAAACAATTACCTACTGATTCAACGATATTAATTAATATTTATAATCTTTCGTTTATAGATTGGTATACCCTTATGTAATTCGTGCAATGCTCTATAATTTTTATACGTTGCTTTTATTCCTACAATTTGTTTATGAAAATTACATAATTCAGGTAATAAGTCCCTATTATTGGATTATAAACAAATAATATTATCTCTATTTCTCTCAAATAATATGAAATTTAACATCGCAGTATTTAGTCTGGATAGTGCAGCGAAAAAAATATTGTAATTAAATGGGTAATTTCATATAAAAAAATTTTAAAACACAAAATTCCTGACGTAACTAATTTGTATAACTAAATGTATACTTTTCTTTTCACTTTAAAATTATTCCACATTTTCAATCGTTTCAAAGAATGTTTCTTAACCTAGAATATACATCGTTTAAATGCATCTTACTTTGGTTCAGTAGATTTGGTACATTGATCGAAGGTATTTCTGCTTTGTATGTGTTGCCGTTTTCACTTCCAAAGTGCTTGAACAGTCATTCTTCCTTCTCTTCTCCCTTCCACTTAACGAATAGGAGTTCGTTTTAACTTTTTTGTTCAATCTTTTATAAACGAAAATAAACACTACAAATCACATGAACATGAAGAAGACAAGATCAAAATTCGGAATTATACGAAACGATACAAAACGACAGAAGATCGACCAATGATTACTTCCCCTGGGCTATGGTTGATGCTCAGTACGATGTCGCTACTGCACAGGCGTCGATCAATAGAAACAAGTAAGGCTACCGTTGCAGCTTATAAATTCTATACAAATATGAAGAATACTCAACAATTTTTCACAATTTTATATACTCTATTTGATTTTTATTTACTTTCAAATTTAAAACTTACTTTACAACTTATTTTCTAACTACAAATTAATATTATGTGAATTTTGTTTAAATTCTACAATAAAAGGAATACGCAACAAATACTCATGAGACTAATAATATTATTATAAATAGACATCTAAATTGTATTCGTATAACTGACGATTATTATATAATGAAAAAAGGTAATAATGAATCATTTTTATTTTCTCAAAAATTTAGTCATTACTATCATCTAGTGTTTATATTTAAAGATTTACACATTTAGTTGTAGCAAAAAAAAAATAAACAGATCGCTGAAACGGGATTTGAAACGGCATCTTTTGCTTATTAGACTACTAATTAGATTACTAATTCCTTCTCTCCTAACAAAAAAAAATGTATGACATGTTACATACCAATTTTAATGAGACATCATAGGTAGTTGGGCACCCAAAAAATATTTGACCCCGGTTCAACCGTTTGCTTAACAATTCAACAGTTTACAAAATATTGACTAATACATATACAAATTTACCTGTTCATTCTTCAAATTCTTACAATATCACTATTATATGAATTTAGGTATCAATAGCACGGTAACTATTCGATGTCGCACACTGAACTTTAATATTCGTTTAATTTTTAAATTGTCATAATTTGTCTAATATTTATCCAAATATGGTAACATGAAAATGATTTTAAAACTTGAACTTTCTACATTTCAATAATATAAACCACTTTTACTGCAATGTATACTTTAAAAACAAAATTTGTCCTTGAGTAAAACTGTATTGCATTGTAAAATTTGCTGATATTTGTCAAGTCGTATTGTATAGTACATATATTCTTTTTAAATAATTATATAGTCATGAAAAAAAGAATATTTATTATCCGCCTGACCTGTCATGTACACTCAGCAGTGTACCTGCACAAGGTACCTAAGGATACAAGACAAGACAAAATTTCGAACAAGAAGAATCTTGTACTTCTGGGAGAAAGGACCAGACTTTCCCCAAGATACGCAGCGTGTAAGAGGGTTTAGGTAAGGGCACAAGGTGATCAGCTTGACCGACCATTCACAAGCCCTGCCAGCGCCACCATTTCAAAGCCTTCTTCCGCGACGTTACATGTTACAAGAAGGCCATGATCATCCATTATCTCTCACCGCCGAGCATGGTCCTTACCATGCCCGATAGCGAGAGGTACCTCCAATTTTACCCACACGGACACGATGTTCGCTCATCTAAGCGGATCACATGTCCAAAGTGTATTGCGTCGTATCCTTGTTGCCGGGATAATGCCAGCAGCGTATCACCGCCTCCTCCATTATACGGTGCAGGTACTCTGCGAACTCCTCAGGGGCTGTAGCTTGCTATGCTTGCTACAGTTTGAGCTTAATCGCTCGTGTTGTGAGAATGGCAACTCTATAAATTACCTTCAATCCTAAGTTACACTGCGCGATGATGAGCTGGAGGGGGGGGGGGGGCAGTCCCAAGCCGTCAACTCTGAGATACTTGCAGCCCCCTTAGAGTATTAGGCTTGTGACTGCGCTACCCACGCTTGCCACCAGAGGGAAGCTGACCACCGACCGTTTCCCGCAAGTTCCCGTACTTGCTCCGATCGGTATATATACGATCCCTTACCGATCTCCCAATGTCCCGGCGTATGAGGCAAGGCCTGCTAGGATGCCTTACCGACGAGTCCACTTAGCAGGCCCGGAATTGAAACGCTCTGCCCCCTCTCCTTTTCCTACCTTCGACCCCTAGGGCCGCTAAAGGCTTACCCGCATAAGGCGGCTGGCTCCTCTATTCGGGTGGACTTAAGTTCCGGCCGCACTCCATACATAATTCCTATCGTAAAAATTTAAAAAGGTGGGGAAAGGAGGAGCAGCTTACGGCTCCGGAAAACGCGGCTACCAGGGGGGGGGGGGTGTTACCTGTGCTCCCCTCGTTGTCAGTTAGGGAGAGGAGGGGATGCTTGGCATCTGCGGTGCTGCAACCCCCCCCCCCCCCTGGTTCGAGAGGACAATGAAGCCATTGTCGAGGTGAAGTCTCAAATATTATAGAGTACCTGGGGCTGACCTTCAACAACAGCCACACCACTGGTGCTTTAAGGGGTCCTGGCCCTGCGGTTGGTTGAAGGTTTTATTTATCGTCGGCTCTCTAGGTCGACTCCCCCTCCTCTCCTCCCCAACCTTGCGGGGCCCCTGCTCCCAGGTTCGCCGCCTTTAATTAGGTATGATTCATTCGGTAGCCCTATATATGCCCCCCCCCCCCCCCACATATGAACGGGCGACCTGCCTGCTTTCCGAAGCAACCAAACTGTGTTGCACCGGGTCCACAAGCGGGCTGCTTCTACGGCTGCCGCCCGCGAAAATAGGACATTATTCTATGAGGCGGCGACCGTCTTGTCGGGGCTGCCCCCGTGAGATTTGTGCTCGCACACGGCTTTCTATGCGGTGACAACTGCGACTGGCCGAACTGATTAACTTTTATATGAAACATTCTTTCATCATACTATTGAAAGTGCCTGAAAAATTGTAGCGACAGTTATGTGTCACACACTGTATATAACTTCTTTTGAAATCAATGAAAATTCATTTTTATTTATTTCTACATTATATTTTCATTAAATTATTTTTGTTCCTGAAAAAAATTTTATTTACTTCTACTAGTGATTATATAACCAATACTTTCCTGGCATATTGTAAGAAAACAGCAAAAATTGTTGTTCAGTATGAGATCTAACTATTGCATAATAATAATATGTTGCATTTACGCCAATGAAGATCTGCCTCCCGCGTGTTTCTAATTGTCTCCCTCTATTTCGCTACCTCCTTCATCAGTCAGTTATGATTGTTTGTAAACAAACTTCAATCAATTACACAATAAATTTCATCGTTCCTATATAGATAAATTTGTGAAAATGTGTCACAAATATAAAAATATTTCATTTGACGTTCGACAACTTGTGGTATATAATCGAGATAAAGAAAAATAATATAGGAAAATTGGGAAATTGTTAAATTTAAGTAAAAGTACTGTTGTAGTCAATATTACGAAACGATATAATAATGGAAATCGATTTGAATTTGTTCCTCAAACAGGACGTTCGGATTTTCTTAATACTCGTTATAAGCGAAAACTTATTAGTTAAATAAAAATTAATCCAGGATTAAATGCCCCTAACTTAACTGC
Source organism: Ptiloglossa arizonensis (assembly GCF_051014685.1). Lineage (NCBI taxonomy): Eukaryota > Metazoa > Arthropoda > Insecta > Hymenoptera > Colletidae > Ptiloglossa > Ptiloglossa arizonensis. Next base: position 1,514,709 of record NC_135056.1, on the reverse strand, counting down.
AGAAATGTTTGAAGAACCTGGAAAGAAAATACACATGAATACAATTTGCAATGTTTTAAAAGAAAACTGGTTATAATAATAGAGGCATGGAAAAGCTAAAAGTACATAAACGAATTCAATCGCAAGAAACGCTTAACATTTGCTAGAGAATTTATTTCTAAAGCACAATCATGTGATCTTTGAGAATGAGAGTCAATTTCACATTTCTAAATGTATCAGACGAAAATTAGTGTGGCATAAATCGAATCAGCAATTACAAATAAATAATATGAGGCTGACAATAAAATATAATGGCGAAACATTAATTTTTATCCATGGAATTTTTTGTGAAATTAAATATTTAGACATATTAAAACAAAATTTAATAAATGTACCCAAGAGTATGAGTATACATGATAGTTTTAAATTTTATCAATAATAAACCCAAGTACAAGTCAAGAATGATTCAAGAATTTTTATTGTACAATTGACCAAAAGTACTTCAGCATTCACACAAGCACCAGATTTAAATTTCATAGAAAATTTATGAAAGATATTGAAATGTGATATTTAGACGACCTCCATAAGACCAAAAAGGAATTACAATTACGATTAATAGAAGAGGAGACGTATTACAGAAAATTACTTATTTAAAATCGTTTTAAACGACGTATACATATACCTACATGTATATATGTACATAGAGAAACAGACTACATAATGTTACGTGTCCAAATATTTTGTTGTTTCTTACTGTTCCAACTATGCAAGTCTTCTGTTTAAGACAGGAAACAGCAACTTCATAGCTGGTATAAAAATTGTCAATATATAGTGTTCGATCCTAATCAAAAGCTTATGTGCAAGATGCTGACATACACTGTGCGCAAATTCTGTTCCTCTGACTGTTTTAGCTAATTTTCCACAATAACTTTTCATTGACTATATATATCCTTTAAGGAAACACAACTTAAATAATTTTATACCGTATTTGTGGGATTTATTTGATATATATATAACAATATTTTCTCCAGTGTGAATTTTTCTTGGTACTTTTTATGCATCTTGTTGAACAGTGGATATATTTTTTCAAGACTATCACCTTCAGCAATAGTGGAGTTGTTAGCAAAATGAAAATTACTAAGAAGTAATTCGAATCTATTCCACAACAAAGTGCTACGTGGTGAGCCAAAATTATAAATACAATCAATTCCTTGACCAATAATTGGCTTGTAACATTGGTAAGGTTACAAAGTAAAGAGTCACACGATTATTTTCAAGATCCACTTTATTGACACTACTGATACGCGGTTGTTGCGACGGCGGTTTCGGACAGTGAGTCTTCTAACAACTGGTAAAGTTTCACCTTGAGTCTGTTTATATGTGTTCCCGGAGAAGTGATGCCTTTTCTGGGGATTTGTACATGATTCCTTACCTTCTCCCCTGCTCTGTTCGTTGGGTGAAAAAGATATTTTCTATTATTTAGAAGTGAATAATGTACATTTTATGTGTTTGCGCCGTATCATTTTACAAACAGGCTTCTTGATTGCAGATTTTCCATATACCTATTTTTTACATTTTGGACAGATTTTGTTAGTCTTACTGTTTTTGCAGTATCTTATCTGGGATGTTTTCTGTTTGCGTAAACCTGTACTTATATTTGTGACTGGTGTTGCTTGATCTTCTTTGCCTAGCTGTTGCTCTTTTTGATATTCGGTAGTAAATTCCTCTCCCAATCGAAATAAAATTTCTTGTCCCGAAATTCCTTCTCCAGTGGTTTCTCTATATAAAACCGAAGCATTTAACCCGGTTAAGTCTAAGATAATGAAAAAAATCATTAAAGATCATCTTCAAGATATAGATTTCACCGTGTATTTTATGGCCATTTAGTTGATCATATCTACACGGAATTTGGTGCTATTATATAATCTAATTTCCTCTGCTATACGGACATTTTCTTCAACTTTTACAAAGTTATATATTGAACTAAAAATCAGTACTTTTTTATTTGATTTAGCTTTGTAAATTGTCAAAGTACAATTATTTGAACAATATAATTTTGTTGAGAAACATGTCATCATATTGTCCTTTTTCTGTTTCGCTAATTTTTGTAGTTCCCTTTTATTTGCGTGAATTGTTCCAACAACAAAGTTTAGTTGCTAGCAACACGCTTATAAAAAAATTGTTCATGGTTATATTTCTTCCACACCCTGTATACAGTTCTACTAATTTCAGAGTAATAAATTCCCCAAGCGGAACTTGCAATCGAGACAAGTAACCAATAAAAATTAGGCATAATTTACCATGATATTCAACTCACAGTGCCCTCTAGAAATAGGGGCAACTCACAATGCCCCCTACGTACATATCTACATAGAGAATTATAAGATTCGAAAGCTTTGAAGAAACTGAATTTCGATATATATTTGTTTGGTTAAATAGATAAAAATCAGTACAAGTAATAGAAGAAAAATGTAAAGGCTTTCTATAACTTTCCTTATCAATCGAAATGCATCAAAATGACACGTCGTTGTTGTTATATTACCGTTGTCTGCTAGATGAAACCTTAATGATCCACGTAAATCTCTTTGGCAAATCCTAAACAGATAAATATAATTCAAACTGTGTATTTTTAACCACAAGCTTGTCAACTTAATGATAAAACAATAGCTTTAAAAAGGCATTACGAATTGTAAACAATTCATTAAACTCAAAGTGTTTAATGATACATGGGGGGGGGGGGGGGGGAGTCTTAAACGGATGAAAGATTCTAATAAAGCAATTAAAAAAAGTGAAGATCAGGAGCAATATATATTACAAATCGTAAGAAAATCCACATTGCTTACCTAATTATAAAAGGAAAATAACTTTATAATTAACGCAGGATGACAAATAATCGATTCTTGATAAGAGTAAATTTTGTACCTACTACTTTAATACTTTTTCTTACAAATAATAATATATATTTTTAAATCGTGTATTAAATTGGATTTCATTTTATTAACTCCGAAGCAATGATTGTACGCACGGCCGCGCCCAGCGAGGTGGCCTCAATGCGGTCACAGATAATATTAAAATCGAATCCATCCAAAAGAGTATTAAAAGATCGCCTACATACCACTAGATAAAAAAAAGGATGTAATAATCAGATAAATGGACAATTTTAGTATGTTAGTTAGAGCAACGGCGGATTCGCAAACATAATTTTACATGTAAAATTTTAAGGCCTAAAGCACATTTTCCCATTATCCAATCGAGCTCATATTTTACAGGAATTACACACGCGCACGCACACGCATGCGCGCCCACCCACACGCATGCGCGCCCACCCACACGCAAACCTCACTCACTCACTCACTCACTCACTCACTCACTCGCTCACACACACACACACACACACACTGGAATCATTCTGGTGAATGAGACCAAAAAATTACAAAAAGAATTTTGATCATCTATATCCTAAGGTTTATCATAACATACGAGTATGTATATTTGTAGTATATTATACTTGTACAACTATTCATTCACCTGTTAAATTTGTATGTATTGTCTACTTATATTTTTACGTTCTGTTTGTAACTAATATTACAAATAAGGAGTCTTAGTAAATAATCAATAAAATACATGGCGCTAATTAAAGTATTGTATCGTTTCATGATTTACATATATTAAAATATTGAAATATAGAGATGCAAAAAGGAATTTAATAAAAATTAGAAGAAACAAAAGCTAATCCCTACAAGATTCAAAACCAGAAACTTTATACCTTGAATTCTTAACACCAACCTCTATTATTGAGAATAAAATGCAACATCTTACTTCCAGTACTAAACAGTACAAAAAATGTAATTTTCTAACAAAACTGTTGATATATAACAATCTTTTTTAAATCAAAAAATATTTTTCATAAAAATAGCTGACCAACTAATACACATTATGTTCAGTTTTCTACTAGTTATCGACCCCTATTATTTGAGCTAGCTTTCGTACAAAATTCATTTATTTAAATCGTGACCCCTTTTATAAGTTTCATATATGCTACTTACATACCATTGTAATAAGTCACAGCACCTTCAAAGGTAACGAAAATACATTTACTTCTCTACGTGAAAGTTGTGTTGAAAGCAATATATAATATGTTAACTCATACTTTACAAGTTAAAACATTTTCAAAATACAATTAGTTTGTTTTATTTAACGCACTTATGTGTTTATCTTTCAAGGAATTCGTAACTAATATTGTAATGACTTCAATAAATTATTAATAAAAATAAGAATAATACTCTAAAATAATTCTATTATAAGTATACATCATTAACTAACCAGACTTTCATGTTGAACAAAATTGGATACTTTCATTATTATTGAAAATATCATAAATTTAAATGGGATACTCTGTACATTTCAATAATATTGATATTTAGGATTACTTCGAAATATATAGCTGTCAAGTCGTACATGTTTTTTACAGGTGACATAAAATTATCGCAACAGTTATGTATACTCTGTAACAATCACGTCGTAATTCTTACTACATTTTAACTAGTGGAGAATACCAGTGTACACCATTTCGCTTGTTTTTGTTTGGAATATTATCGATAACGATATCTGTACTAGTTTTTAAATTACATTTATAACTAATAAGTAGAACTTATGTCAAACCTTTCTTTTATGCAACTTAGCTTTTGCTTCCTTCAGTAGGAGATCGAACGTATTATCTTCATTGGCCTGTGGTATGTGTGCACTATTAGAAGTGTTGCTTGCCATGCCATCTACCAGAAATAATGTATTACATTTAATATATTGACTCAATTATTCCCACATACAACTTTTTTATTTTGTAATACATAATGCAATCAAAACTTGCATATTGTATTAGAAACAATAATAAATAAAAGTAAGTTAAGAAGATAGAAAAACATATTCAGAGTGAATAAATTAGTCATAATTTAAGTATAATGAATATTGGTATACTTAATTTGCTAATGTTAAACAAAATTTGTTCAAATATAGTATTATCTACAATTGATTAACATTTATTATTTTAGCAAAATGACATCTTTATATTCAAAATATAGTCATATGTAAAAATATTTTATGTACTATTTCTCTGATTTAAAAAAAAAAACTAAAATCTTATTAAATAGAACATACAACTCAACGTATAAAATATAATTTATTCTTACCAAGGTCAGCATATTTTACTTTACAAAAAGCTCGGCGACCACCGAAACATAAATCATATCTAGGTAAAGTTGGATCGTCATTACCATGTTCTACTGCTTCATACGCATCATTTTTATAAGCAAATGTTACAAAACCGTAATTATCACTAAAATATGTTGAAAAATTTAGATATTTATATCTTTAATAATATAAGAAAATATTATACAGTATCAAAATAGTTACCCATGTTCACGGAAATGTATACTAATGTCTACTATAGAACCGAAAATTTCGAATCTTCGGCGCAAATCAGCATTCGTAATTCCATCATCTAAACGACCGACATAAATCACCCTTCGTTCTTCTACTTGTCTTTGCTTTTCTCTATCATACCAGTTTTCATACGACTTCCGGTAAGATTTTGACGGTGATCTAATGCAATTAAGAATATAAAAATTGTAAAGATGTAAATAAATATAATTAAATAACATATTCTAAGCAATTATATTTAAATATTATCACCAGTAGTTAGAGCTACTTAATTATAAATAATTTTTCTTCTATTAAAAAATGTCATTAATAGAACCTATTTACCTTTTCCAACCTCTATAACTACGATAGCTGCCTGAGGAATGTCGTCTTTGCCTGTCGTAACTTCGACGATAGCGTTTTTCTTTTTTCCGCCGATTTGACCATTTACTCCTTCCGAAATTTGAACGAGATGAAGATCTACAATTATGGTTGTTGTAGCTTTTTTAATCAAACAATAATGTTTATCTTCTCTTTTATATATATTATAAATAAGTACCTTGAACAACTAGAATATCGAGAGGAACACCTCGACCTCGACCTAGACGATCTAGAACGTGATCGTGAGTATCTTGATCCTGAACTGAAAGTAGATCTAGTATTTGAACGTGAACGTGAACGAGATGACCAACTACTACTTGAACTGACAGAACTACGACGATGGCTTATTCTTCGATGACGTGTATTGCTCTGTTTACGGGATCTGCTTCGACTATTACTGCTTCTACTTCTGCTTCTACTCCCACTTTTACTGTTACTTCTTGATCTAGACCGACTTGAACTAGAACTAATTCTGTTTTTTCTACAAGACTGTGGGCTTGTATTTAGAGTACGCTTTTCTCTGAAAAGTATTAAACATTTTTTAAACAAATTATAGAAAAATAATATTTATATGATACAAGTACATCACTTTTATTCTTACGACAGAACTTCACGGGTGCTTTCTACGCTGCGGCTTACACATCACAGTTTCTTCGTTGAAATGGGAACCATGTATATTAATGCAATTGACTATACAAACGTGGAACACGCTTTGATACGTTACAAAAACACCATTTCTCGCGTATCGTACGCGGCGGGCGAAATACATCCGTGTAGTCCTAGTCTTATATTTATGGCAAGTATACCTAACATGTACTTTTTAACTTTTACCTTTGTTCCTCATATCTTTCATCAACATCAATTAAAGATTTTGAAGGAAACTCAAACACAGTTTCATAAGTTTGTATTCCTACATTACAGGTGACTGCTTTTGGACGAACTTTCTCCTCGTCTATGTCTATTTTTGGTTTTAAAACTGATACAATTTCTCTTTCGGACCAAATGAGATTCCCGGGATCGTCTTTGATAGGTTCAGTTGTGGTAGAAGCATGATGAACATATACCAGTGTCATAGGTTGTATTGGTGAATTTGTTCTACTATTATCACTACGATTTTGTTCCCTTCTACTTCTGTATTCGGCCAAATTTAATTTTCTACGAGGAGGTTTGCTTTCCTCTTCTTTTGGAAATGTTTTTTCAGTATCATGAACAATAATATTGTGTACTTTATCGTTTAATGCATTAGAAATAGTTATTATACTTTCATTAGAGGTAGTCATTAAAATTGGTAGTTGAATATTAAGTGGCTTTTTTAATACAGAAATCATTTGTTTTGTTTTTTGAGTTCCTGTTTTTACAGTTTTTGTTTTCCTCAAAACATCTCGTTGTAGTTGCAAAATACTTGTTGCTAAAGCTGAACGTATTTTCATTTTTTGTGTTGAAGTATTTAAAGATTCACTGTGAACTTGGTTAATACAATTTGATATGTTACTTAAAATATTATTATTCTGATTACTTTCTTGTTCAGTTAGTACTCCTTTCTCACAATTCTTAATTTCATTTTTTAATTTCATAAATCCATTAACTTGAACACCATTAAACACTGTACCTTCTGATTTTTCTTCATTATCACTTACTTTGCTTGATTCTAAACTATCGTCTTTTCTTGTAGTCCCTTCAGTTGAATATTCTTTTCTCTTTGTCACAGTTTTGTCCAAATGTGATGAAAATGTTTGTTTAACACATGCTGTATGAGAATGAGATGGTTGCCAGCCATAATTCTTAAATAAAGTTACTTTTTCACTGTCGCTAAATTGTCTTTCATACTCACTGTTACTATCTGAACTAGATGAGGAATTACTATTACTACAATAATCATGATCCAAATGGACTAGTCCACCGTCAATAGCTCTACTTTTAGTATTATTTGTCACCTAACACAATGAAATAGTTATTATTTACACTTCTGAAAAAGATAGTATTTATATCATTAAATTCTTTTTAACACGTTGACTACCATAATCCCATTGTATAAAGTGCACCTTTCATATAGGTACCAGCTATGTAATAACTTTATTATTTATTTTATTTTTTATAAATAATTATATAAGTTTTAAATGCTTACTCATATTTATTTTTCTTTTATATGCCTGTTAGTCATTAGTTATTTATAGATGGCATCCGTCGACAGGTTGACAACTATAAATTAACTCATACTTGGCAGTTAACATGTTAAATTTATCTCTGTGTATACTAGAATTAAAAGCTAATAAATCCACCATAACTTTAGTTTAAATAAAAACACCATAATGAAATTAACCCTTAAAATTAATTTATTTGTTACCTGTATTTAATCACGCACGTAATCATTATTACTGGTCAAATATAATGATTGACCAGTTTGTTTTATTAATTGCAAACAAGTTGAATGAAATCATTACAAAAATAAATTTCCTGGATCAAGTCCTTATAGTTTTTATCATCCCTTCATTTGAAACTACATCTTAAACCACAAAAATATTTCTTCCAATTTTGGAAAAACATGAATATCGTATAAAATCAAGTTTCAATTGTATAGTTGAAGATGATGAGATCCAACTTCATAATTATCTCTTTGGTAGATTTGTAAGGTTTATGCCATAGCATTGTTATATTGCAACAAATTTCAATAGTACATTTCTTTTGTGATTGTTTTAAAAACTTTATGCATTGTTGGCAGAAGTATGTGGTGAATTTTGTTAATACACATATGTATATACATAACAAAATAATTCATTTTAAGGATTAAATTTTCTGTTCCATTTAACAAAATATCCTTATTTAAATTCCAGTTATGAAGATGGCAGTATTACTTTTTCAGTTCTTGTAAAAAAGAAAACACGTTACTAATTAATTTTATACTCAACTATTTTCAGAAGCTTGTTTCGAGAAAGTGTTGCAGCAGCATCTTGCATGCGTGTTCCATTACTGCGGCCACTACTTTGTGCATTCGGCATTGATGGTATTAATGAAATCAGCTTTTTATTTCTAGATGTCTAATATATTATAATTATATTATAATGTATTCAATATAAATTTAATTTTATTCTTAATAAAATTTTTATTTATGCAGAAGAAAAAAATTGGGCAATTAAATTAGTATACCAAGATTCAAACTTGGATCTTTTATTTGTCAGGAGATTACTTTAACTATTTATAACCCACAATAACTATCGCGTAGATTTATAATATTTAATTTTTCATATAGTTACCTTTATCTTTTCAATCACTCTTTCAGGTAATGCATCTCTAATATTCCTAATATTCTTATGCAAATTTGAAATTTGTGATAATGATGTTTTTGTAGTTGTGATCCCAGATTGTTTTATGCGTTGTTGAATTTTAGTAGATTTAATGTGTAAATCTTGTTCATATTCTGTATTAATTTTGGTAGATGTATAAGATGATATTACAGTATTTTCAGAAGCTTCAAATTGTTCTAATAAACTTTCAACGGTTCCAGCTTCCAGAGCTATAATAATAAATATTAATCACCTTCAATACATTTTTGTAAATTTATTTACTTAAAATTTCTCCAAATATAAAAAGTATTACCTGGTAAATAATTTGGAATCGACTCATTTTTATCATAATTAGTATTCTTTATATTTTTATTATGTTGTATAGAATTTTTTTTCTTCTTCTTTTGCTTCATTAATACATTTGCAGTGATATTAATTCCTATGCTCTCATACTTAGGTACATCCTTTTTAATTTTATTTTGTTTTCTTGTATGTTTGGACTCCTTAGGTAATGATTTAGACACTGTTTCTATTTTCTTATTATCACTGTCTTCATCACATATTTTATCATATGAATTTTGTTTTATTGCACCCTCTATAAAAAATGTGAACTTGTATTACAATAGAAATAATTGTTAATTAAATGACAATATGAACTTAAATTAAATAAACCTATGTCTTTACTACTACTTTCTGGTTCTTCAGTATTTTGACTGCTTTGAAGAGATTTTTTTCCTAAATTCTTTTGATTTGTTTTTAAATAATCAGATTTTAATGTTTGTATTGATTGTTCATCATGAAATACACTTTCTGAAATACAAAAGCTTTTTTTATCAGTAGTATTCATGCTTAATCCTATTACATCCATGTATTCATCCATATCAGTGGCCTAAAAACAGGTTGTGTAAGTTCATTCTATAAATAATAAATAATAAACGTAAAATACTAGTGGACACCTGTAAATAGCCAATATGTTCTTGCCAATCTGTAAGAACTTTTGCAAAATCTTCTTTAATATTATCAATTTTGGAAATTGTAGGAATTTCTGAAATTGATATTTCATCCATATCGCCAGTAGGTCTGAAATACATGTCTATTAACATATTTTGTTCTGGAAATTTGATACAATATAACATAAATTACTTACTCATGTTCATTGCTCCATAAGCTATCAGAGTTTACAATATCAAGATGTGTTTCCATATAATCAAAATCATTTTCAACCATGTGCATTAATAAATCTTGAGGTTTTTCCATTAAATTCTGTTAAAGATGATATATTTTACAATAGTTATTTTAATATAACTTAATGATACAAAATAGTATATATAAAAAGTGTATCATCACCATATTTAATTATTATATCGAACTTTGTAGCTTACAATACAAATAATATTTATTTAATAATAGTACTAATAATCACTGATAAATGGAAAATAAAATTTTTAAGAACTCTTGGATCATAATTTAACTTGGGTTAAATTTATTGTTAGTAATTTCAAACAACGAAATATTAATTTAAAAAAATATTTTACTGCATCAAATTATGACTATAAAACAAAATATATACAATTTATATGTGTTGAACTATTTTACAATTTAATTCGTACAATGTACGTATCAAACTGTTTTAATCGTACACATACAAATAAGTAGAAATACAATAAGCTGCTGAGTTTGTAATCTCCTGAATCAAACTGTAAGGAATTAAATAACAGATTAAAAACTCTTTATAACTTCAACTTAACTGATACATTTCTATATATTTAGAGAAAATCAATAAGACATTCATGTCTGATAAAAAGGCACATCACAGGTAATAAATTAACATAGATAGAAAAAAAATACAAATGTAAAATATTTTTTTCAATGTATTGACAGAGGAAAATCAATGAGGAACAAGATATGATTGAAAGACTAATGTTAAATTGTATTGTATGCTTAAAAATCCACCATACACGAATGGTAACTATTATAAAATTATTTACAAAAACTGACAAAAAACATATAATGCATGTTATCTTGTAGTTTTATAATAAATTTAATTAATTTAAATTATAGAAAAAAGGCATCTGTTTAGCTATATCTTTAAGCTTAATTAAATTGTATAATGAATATTCATATACATACACAGAGAGCACAAGAGCCTATATATAAAATTATGAGAAGTAATTGCTTAGTTGTTAATAAAAATTAATTAAATGCGTTACCTGATCCAAAGATAATGAGAAATCTGAAAAGTGTTCTTCATCATGAAAATTTAAAAATCCTGTTTCCATGATATGACTTCGAGTTCTTGAATGAAACAATTGCTTGTATTACTAGCCTGTAATTTATAGTATTAATGAAAAATAAATGAGAAGCTTAACAAAGTGAGATGAAATAGCCATGCGTTTATTTAAGGTTATGTTCGAAAAAAGGATAGTATGACACGAACTTCGATATATGTAAATATATTAAAACTCATACTCAATCTACAGTATTATTTTACACTTAAATAGAGTACACATGTGTAGGTATAATAGTTAAATTGAAATATATTTCAAAATAAAATATAAAATTTATACACATTACCCTGAGCAAATGTGAAAACGCTAAAGATCGACAGATGCGGGATACCGTTATTCTTATATAGGAATACAAGAACTTAAAACATCTTGTCACATAACCACACTTTGACATATACAATGTAGTATAACGTGTCGATAAAAATTAAATTTATAAAACTGCTTTAATAATCGCAACTATCATTCGATTTTAAATGTATGTCTGAGCTTCGTTCCTTGAGACGATTACGCTTGCTCGTGCGTGCACATATGTGTGTAAATGATCGCCACTACCGTGTGCACGTGTGCCCACGCGTGTAAAAAGAAAGCGTACGACATATATAATCGCTTAAAATGCCACACCTCCGTTCATTTCATATAATTTTAAAAACCAATCTACAGTTCTGTTGTAGAAAAGTTATTAATAAATATTTACGTTACTTTATATATCGTTATTATCAATATAATTATTATTTTCAAGATGTTTTTACATAATAGTATACAAATTGAACAGCATGTATCACTTGCTGCATGCCGTCGATCATAAATGACTACTTACATGTGTAAGTTGAAATTTTCACAGAAGAATAACGTGTCTTCATGTAACACTGCACTGTAAATAGTATTACGAACAATCTCTGTATTTACATATAAACTTAATGTTAGTACTTATTCAATGTATACAAGCATGTAAGCATACGTGATTGACACGTCTATACACAATTACCATCCCGGTGGACAGTAGACATAATGTTTATCTAGATAAAATTTTCGAATAACGAATGAAAGATACAGAACTTTTAATTTATTCCTCGTATAAAAACAAATGAATTATAAAACAATTTTATATCCTTCGTTGAATCGAAAAACTGTTAAATCAAATAAACGTTACAAATAAATCATTATACATTGTTTTTATCTATCTTCTGTTATTCGAAAAAAAAACTTTGCCTATATCTGTTCCGTGCATCATACACTCTAGCGTACACCGGCTCAGATAGATATTGGCTAATTGAAGGAAAAATCGCCATGTTCTGAGTTACCCTTTCTTCTTTGCATGATATTTCTGCGTACTGTGCAAGCAGATGCGCATCACTGTATCACTGATCTATGACAATTTCTCAAAGCGTATTTTCACTTGGGTAACATTTAATTAACATTTTCCAAAAGACATAATTGTAATTGTAGATATTAAGAAATATTGTTGTATTTTACGATATAACTTACAAAACTATCCTACAATTATAAATATTAGTACTTTTGTCTTATAAATTACATTTTAAAAACTATGTGCTTTCGTACATATGTATTGTCCATCTATGAATGGATTATTAATCAATATGTTCTTTGCTGCAGCGAGTATTAGGGTATTACTTTTCTTTTTTTTTGAACAATAAAGTCTTTATTATGTGGATTAATACCCAAAATACCTTTGTAAGTTTTACTATTTCCATCTTCGGTGTAAGTACTGTATTTGACACTGTATAGTTCCTCCAACCTTATAAACATCTTTACAATGTTACTTTCTATTTTGCCCGCACTACTGGTATGGTTTATAATACAGGAACTGTAGTTGTTTTTGTAGTGTGCATGTGTTCGTACACCTTTTTTCGTTCTATTTTGGAAAAATTGTCTAATGACAAAATAAAATAAATAACGTAATAGACATCTTCTTCCGGCAAATTATAAATCATACAAATTAATGACACCATCGATATTTTATTTTTATTCACCATAAATATGAATTATTTTACTTCTATTTTGATCTATAAAACTTTAATCAGATACAAGTTGTCAGTAATTGTGTTCAGATACAAGCGAATAGGTTTCTGCAAAATCAAAACAAATTAAAAATACTAACATAAGATGAAGAGAAATATTAATACGCCTCGAATTCTATTAGGTAATCATTTTGTAGATATTTCTCTAAATATCTTAAAGAATAGAGGTTTTACAAGGAAATGTTTCAAACAAAAGTTATATATATTTTTTGTTGAATAAAATTTTGAAATAAAAGATATAGGTTTATAATAAAAAAAAAGTTGACTTTTAAGAGATAATGCCATTAAATCCATTCTCAAAATCACAAAAGACGTGTTACAACTTTTTTTTTTAATTAGTTGTCTACGAGATGTTTCTTTGTAAAAACTTAAATTGACAATCTTCTATATCTATTCTGTAATAAAGACAGAAGATTATTTTAAAACTGGGAAAGGAATTATCAACTTATTTGATGTACTATTAAGAATAAATTAAGTTAAAATGAAAAATAATATCGTGGTATTGGAATCTTCCGTTTCCACTTGGGCCTGCTTCGAGTGCAGACCTAGAAGAATGTAATGAGTGCGGTAAACACTTTGGCGCCGGTCTATCGCCAGGTCTCCCGAAGGGCACGAGCAATCCTTCACAGGGGGTCCTGCAAGACGATCGAGCGTGGGAGTGTATGAGAGTGAAAGGAAATGTGTGTAGTTTGGAGAAAGTGAAGAGTGTGTAAAAAAGACGAGCGATTGAGATTAGCAAACGTGACTAGATATCTAAAATGAGAGAGACTGAGGATTAGAATGAAAGGGAATTAATGCGTGTGAAGATATAAGGTTTGAGAGAAGAGCGTTTAGGGCAGTCTTTGGGAGTCATTGAGAGTCCTTGCTGTAAAAGTGTCGAAGGGTGTCGTGTCGCGTAAAGAAGAAACAGCGTAGTCAGCGTAGTTATTAATTGTGTACTTTGTTAATGTTTTGTTCCTACTACTACCTCATTCAATACACATATATCCTAGAACTTTATTCATCCTTATTTTATAACCACCACCACTACTAACTAATAAATAAAATTATTCTAAATACTAGGTTAATAAATAAATCCTACAATATGTATTCTAAATATTAGGAGATAATCTTTCTAACACTTTCTTGACTCCTTGGAGTGAGATCGGAGGGAATATGGGAATTTACTATTTCATCATCTCTCTGCTCACTAAAACCTCCATAGTGATATACAGTGAGACCTAAATTCACGGTTAACTATGAGCAAATCTGTCAGGCGGGTAGGTCGCTTGGTTTCACGGAGGCCTCGTACAGAACTACCAAGTGGACCATTCCCATATAGAAGTGGTGGACCCGGTCACTCGACTTTCCAGATTGGGAAAGAACCGACCCAGGGTACCGTTCTCGGCCCTTTCCCCCCCCCCCCCCCATGATCCTTGACAGCCAACACCAATGTGTTGTTAGCTTAACTATGTTACGCTAACATCGTCGGGGAAATCTTCGGCTCGCAGAACGGTGTTGTACCCAAGGTTCAATAGCAGAGACCCTAGTACAGACACTGGCATAGTCCATATAAGAATATATCTCTCTCTGCTTCATTCCGTACTGACCTTTTTTTTTCATGGGAGAAATCTTCAAAAGACTTTCCGACCCATTGGGGTGGGATCAAGGTTGTGTAGGATTCACTGCAACCAAACTCGGATTGTAGAACCTACCCATTAAAACTCTCACGGCGACTATCCTCGTACTTTGTTGGGGAAATACCAGGAACCACTAGCTAACGAAGCTTCTGATGCTTCCAGAAACACGAGAGGTATCACACCCTTGTGTCTAGGAGCACAGCACTACAGCATTACCTGCTCCCAGAAGGAACTCATGACTATCTGTTTCCTCTCTCCACCGATCATAGCTTGTACTACGCTCAGCTATGCGATAAGTGAAACTACCAAGGCCTCTGCTGACCCATTCCAAGAGGAGCGGCCGGACAACCTCAACAGTTCGCTGGCCAGCGGTGGTCACTGCAGCAACATGAACTGCTAAGTCCAACATCAGGGTTCCACACTCCGTTTCCTCCAGAACGAGCCCCGATTATAAGACTTGCAGCAGTCGTCAAACACGACCGCGTGAGAGCCTACAAGCAAATCCAACGGGGAAGTGTCGTAAAGGCGGTCGCCGTCGTGTAGGACACAATCTTATATCCCTGAACGACCCGTAGTGCAAACCGTCTATGTACCCGACGCAACATTGCCATGTCATGTGACCGTCTCCGGTCAAGTTCCCCATTCCCACAGGGGCCCCCTAAAGGACTGTTTAACAAATCATATTCGTGTGTGGGAAGGAGTCCGTCCAGTCCGCCGACGATTCTCTCCAGCTGCGGAACCAGGTAAGCGAAGTGCTCCTAGAAATGCCAGTGGCTGTTGAGAATTAATCCCAAGTACATCATCTGTAACTTCACTTCGACATTAGTTTTATCTATCCTGATCAGGGGGGAGGGCGGTAACGATGCCTGTCAAAGAGCATAAAACGCCAGATCTTCAGTCTCATGGACCGCCATCTCGAGACCTAACTCCCTGATCTTTTCTATAACGAGCCGGACTCCTTCATCGGCCCGCTAGATGGACCTTTTCTAGTGACACCCAATGCCCAGCTCCAACGTGTCGTTCATGTAACACATCAGATTGACACCGCCCTCTGTGCACAGAACAGAGTTGTACTCGAGATTTCAAAGTAGGGATCCCAGTACGGACCCCTGCAGAACCTCAACATGCACCTCCTTTTGCACCATCTCGCACTGACTCGGACACTCGATTCATCTGTCGCAGATGTAGTCCCCGACCACCGCCCGAAAATAGGCGGGAACCCGATGATTTTCGAGTTCTTGCCTAATTGCCTCCCAGAGTAGGGTGTTAAAGGCGTTGGTGATGCCCAGGGATGCAACCATTGTCATCCTGTTCTAAGAGACGGCCGAGGACGAAAAGGACCGGACGTGGCAGATTGTGTGAACGATCGACCGATTCTCCCAGGACCCGAATTGGCAATCAGTTAGATCGGACCCATCTCACGATAGGAGCCTAGCTACCTTCCATTGGAAAGGGAATCGTCTAGACTCCAAATAACGGTTACAAAGTTGCCGGAGATAGTCTTTGAGGACTCCTTGGGTCAGGACCCAGACTAGACCAGACACCCCATCAGCGATATCCCTTGCTTCGAGTCGCCTAATTTCTCCTCAGGGTAAGGTGTTAAAGGCATTAGCAATAACCAAAAACATCGCCAATGCCACTTCACCCCTGAAAGCAGCTGAGGTTGAGAGGGATTGAAAGCAATGAATCGCATTGATGATCCCTTCTAGAATTCAAACTGATACTCAGCCAGATCGGACAGGTGCCCGATGATGTAGGATGCCAGGACTTTTTCGAAAAGTTTGTTCGTAACGTCGAAAAGACAAATAGGCCGCGGACTGAAAGTCCCAGATTTGGTTAGGCACACGGTATGGGTCCCAGGGTCCCAGTCGCGGCCAGTTCTTCAGCAGCGACCTCCAGCTCAGCAGACTAAGTGCTGTACCGAACATAGACTATGTCCCTAAGCAGTTGGTGGTCAAAATCAATGTGGCCAGATTTCATTCCTTAAATCGTTGACTGGGAAGATCTAATGCGTTGAAGGCACTACAGTGAAAGAAGATCGAAATCACATCACAATTAATGCCTTCAACGCACAATGCGTGAAGGAGAGGGACGGCTCCCACTGTATGCCTTCTTCCATTCTTTTCAGTCAGCGATTTAGGGAATGAAATCTAGCCACACTCTCAACGTAGAGTTACTCATTCTTTTGCTCACTCCCACACACTTTCTCTCCTTCACACATACACTTTTACACTCTCGAAATTCCATCCCTATTTCAAATTTATCTTTTTCTGTAATTTTACAATAACTTTTCGTTCGGATAAAAATGTTTGATTTTTCATTTTGACTGTCTGAAGTAGACTGTTATTAGTTAAAAATAACACAGTTGATCTCATCACATTCACTTGTTTTATTTTTTGTTCGTGTTTAAGCATTTTATCTAACAAACATTTGTGGATTAATACTTTGACGTTCAAATTTTTTGATACATTATGATAGTTTATTTATTTTTTTATTATGTTTAACAATTATGCATTTCAAAGAATGTTACTTTACTTTGATTTAATAAAAATTAATTTCTATATGTTTTGTTTAAATTTTACGTGCGTTTTTTTTTCTTTTTCATATACATACATCTTTATATATATTGTACCTACATTAAATGTGGTAGGTAGACAAGACTTATGCCGTTGATCGTTTGAAATGAATATTTCATTTAATTTTTTTGTTATTAGAATAAAATAGGAACAAAATTTATTTACTACTTTTGTACAAAATTTAATTCTCTCTAATCAGATCTTGAGATGAGAATATAAAACTCAAATATGAAGTTTTTATAAGACTATTTTAATAATCAAAATGTGATCAAGTTTTAAAGCATGTTTTTCTCTAAAAACATTTTTGACATTTTTCTTTATTACAATCTTTTTCTGTGTAATGCGAATTCTGAACAACCTTCTGTTTCCAGTTTGTCTTCTTGTAAATGGCACTTACGAAAATAAGAGAGAAAGCCATACATTCTTCGTTTTCGACTCCCTGAAGTTGTCGAAGTATCGAGCTCATGGACACGCACTGTTACATTAGTATAGAATGGTGGGGAAAATTCCATGATTCGCTGTGCAGTTCACTCTGCGTGACTAGTATCATATATGGATATTCATCAATATTCAGATATTCTGTAGGAATTATATATCAATTTTTCTCTAGTTTTGTGATAAAGAACATAACAAATATACTTTCTAATCAAATTAAAAATGTAAAACAAATAAGTTATATTTTAGTTACTGTTCAGTGAATATAAAAAAGGAGAACCTACAATGTTTATGAGAAAATATTTGTGTTCGCTTTGAAATTTTCCAGTTATTTAGGATCAGAAAATAATCATGGCTGATGCTGCAGCAAGACAATTGCAATACGAGTATAAAGCCGTTAGTATATTTATTAACCAAAATGAAAGATTATTATAATTTATGTCATAGATTGTGTACTGTATTATATTATCTGTATTAATTTATTCGAATGCATTTAATTTATTTACTGTATGATATATTGATATTGTTACATATATTTATGAAACAAAATACTAAACCAAAGAATTTTTTTATGTGTTTTTATCAATCATATTTATTTATATTTTCAGAATTCTAATCTTGTTTTACAAGCTGATGTGAGATTAATAGAAAGACGTAGTAGAGATGAAGCTACCGGTGAGGTTATGTCGCTTGTTGGAAAACTTGATGGAACACGTATGGGTGATAGAGCACAACGTACCAAACCAGGAAAAGCAGAAGAACGAAAAGTCAAGTAAGTATTAATGATTTTTAACAATTTTTTAATCTATTTATAAATTTAAAAGTCAATAAAAATAATTCTGTGAATTTATTAATTTGATACTTTAATTGCAAGTGTTTGCGATCCTTTTTAGAAATACATATCTTAAAAAATTAAAAAATGTATGCAGAAATTCTCAGTAATAATAACTATATGTAATATTTAACACAGTTAAATAAATAATGATTCAAAATTAAGAGTAGAAAATTACAAGAAGCAAATAAAATTGAGAAGAAAAATTAAATACCTAATTACAAAATAGAAACTTATCAGGTTAATTTTTCAAAGTTGGTGAAAGCCTAATAAAATAATAACATAATGTTTTAATTTAAAAGATTGTATTAATATGAGCACTAATATTAGTTCATTTCATTTAAAAAAGTTGTTAGCACTTATACTAACTTTCTCAAGGATAGGCCTTGGTACAGAGGTTGATAACTTTCCACCTAAATGGAAATAATTAATGGCATAGGGTACATATTATATATATGCAAAAATGTGTTAATTTATATTCAATCAAAACTGTAAATATTAATGACAAATGATACATAGATTTTCAATGACTTTCAAGTTAAAATAATTAGATATTAACAATCGTTACTAGAGACAGTATTTTATAAGCCATATTTAATAATTCTTCTCAATGTTGTTTAGTTCCCTATAATTTTCTACTTTAAATCTTTGTTCATTAATAAAGTAAAATTAATAAAGTTGTAAAATTGTTCTTATTGGTATAATAAGAAAATTGGTATAATGGTTCATATGATGTTTCATTTTATGCATTTAATACACAAGAGTAGATGTACCTATAAGTTTGCTGATATGATTCTGATATGTGTTATTTATATCTCAGTTGATTGTGTGTTGCGTATGCATATATTCACACATGAGAAATGTGTATCTGTGTACTGTATTATATTATTTGTATTAATTTATTCAAATGTATTTAATTTATTTACTGTATGATATACATACAGTATATAACACTTTACGAGATTAACACTTACGGTATTAAATAACACTTTACGAGATATAAAAACTTTACATGTTTATATTTCAATATTGAAGTTCTGAATGAGAAAGGAAAAATAAGTTTTTAATTTATCCCACATTTTTGTTACCATTCCGTATATATAAAATTAGTTTTTATGTTTAATAGGCGTCAAAAGCGAGATGAAGCACAATATGACTTTACACGAATGAAAGGTGCAACATTACTTTCTGAAGGTGTTGATGAAATGGTTGGAATTGTCTATCGTCCTAAAACGCAAGAAACACGACAGACTTATGAAGTATTATTGAGTTTTATCCAAGAGGCTTTAGGAGATCAACCTAGAGACATTCTATGTGGCGCTGCTGATGAAGTATTAGCAGTTTTGAAAAATGACAGACTTAAAGAAAAAGAGAAGAAAAGGGAAACAGAACTATTGTTGGGTTCATTAGCAGAAGAAAGGTTTGCACTGTTGGTCAATCTTGGAAAAAAGATAACAGACTTTGGAAATGATGAAAAGAATACTGCAAATGAAGAAAATATTGATGAAACATATGGAATTAATGTACAATTTGAAGAAAGTAGTGAAGAAGATGATGAAGATGTTTATGGAGAGATAAGGGAAAATGATGATGAAGGTGATGAAGGTGAAGAAGCTAACGATGACAGAGCTATTCATGCTGAAAATGTAAGAATATACAATATGTAGTATTTTTATAAAGAAACTTATGAGAGTAAATGTTACAAGAGTACAAAAATAATAGTTTGTATTATTAACAAATGATTGCATTCTTTTTTAGCTTGGTGGTGCAGAAGAAATGAAAAAAGAAAAGCCATTGCATCCATTAGATATAGATGCATATTGGTTGCAAAGAAGATTAAGCAGGATTTATGATGATGCAATGGTTTCACAGGCACGAGCTGCAGAAGTATTAGCAGTTTTGAAAGATGCTGGGGATGATCGTGACTGTGAGAATCAACTGGTACTTTTGTTAGGTTATGATTGCTTTGACTTCATCAAACAGCTCAAGAAGTACAGACATACAAGTAAGAATTACTAATGGAACAATGTATTTATTTCATTGAACGCCATTCGAACTGGCCTATCTGGGCTGTTGAGAAGTAAACCTTCTTTGTTTGTATCGCTGTCTCTTTCGCTTCTACGTTTCGCTCGTATTTATCGTTCACTCGGCGTTTCAATCGCTCAATTCCTTGTTTTAGATCAGATCTGCATTCTATCTCTACCACCTTGATATAGAGTCGTTAATTGCTGACACGCATTCAATATGGTTAATACCCTCTTTTATTAGTCCCTTTCTAAATCATGTCTCTTACAATTGATGCGGAGCTCCTTTTACAAATAGGATTGTTTTGGAAACACAAGCCAATAAATAAGTCCTTTTTGTCTCAAATTCAGCTGCGTGGCGAGTGTTGGACGGACACATGCGCGTGTACACACATTTATATGTATATATGTAAGATATACTTTTACTTCTATACTATTAAATATTGTATATTGAAAATAAACGTGAAAGAGACAGATAAATAGATTTAGACTGGCATAGACAGCCAGAAGTTGAAAGAAGTTGTACTACGTTCCTATAAGTTTAACATGTTTTACCATGCGGCTAAAAACAATTAAAGTTCAAAGTGATTTCATAATAGAGGGAATGGTCTTGATGGGCCAGTTTGCTTGGCGCTTACTTTAGGTTGAGGGCACACGAGCGTTGAAATAACGTGTGTTGCGACGTACGTCGATTTTGATGCTACAACTCTTGTTATACCGTGCTTAAACATAGCATTTCTATGATATACAACAAAAATATATAAACTCTAAATTAAATATTAAGGGGTTTGATAATTCTTGGCTTTAATAAGGCTTGGTTCTAAAAAGTGATGAGGTATACTATGCATTAATTTTTTCCAAGTATCTGTTGTAATTTCATTCCATTTGCTTTTTAATGTTGCAATGAAGTTCGATTTTATAAATTTTTGATTGTTTTGAATTTGTCGATCTAATTCATCCCATAAATATTCTATGGGATTTAAATTCGAGCTTTGGGGTGATCAAAAGGTTATGGAAATACCACTTTCTTTAAAACATTTTTTAACTATTCTTGTGTACTTCAGGTCGTTATCTTGTTGAAATACGTAAACCCTGTCAGTTCCAAATTTTTCAACTGATTGAAATAAATTTTCATTCAATAATTCAATATATTTAACAATATAGTATCATTAGTAATAGTTAAATTACCAACTTGAATGTTATTAAAACAACTTCATATTATTATATTCTCACCATCGTGTTTGTTAATGGGTGCGGTGCTATTAGTGTTTGTTTGAAAGTGTCGCTTCTTTTTCCTCCATACATATTTTTCCCCTTTTTTTTAAATTCAATTTGAATTTTGATTTATTGTCCCAAATTATTAATTCTCAAAATGAAATCAATTTATTGCGTGATTGATGTTAGTAGACAAAGATTTTCTTTGATTTGTTGTGCAATAATCGATTTTTTTTACTTCTTTAATGGTTATCCGATCTTTGTGAGTACTTATTTTCCGTTTTCTGCCAGATCTCACCAAGTTTTCAGATTTATCTGTTTTTTGTAATTTTTGGCATATCTTCCAATTTGTTGCAAACGTTTTCCTTCTATACTTCTTTTGTAAATGTGTACTCTCCCAAATACTTGTAGCTTTCTAGTTTCCAGCAAGCTACAAATGTAGCGAAAAAATGTGTTAAAATGTTCTACAAATTATTGATCAGCCAATATAATTAAAAAATAATTAAAAAATGTTTATATTTTGTTCATAAGATAAAAGTTTTATTGTATCAACATAATCTCTGTCCAGCCAATATTTGACAAAAATTCTTTAAATGTACAGTAACTTTGTTTTTATTTCATTACTTATATTACAAGGGGACCTTACAGTAGTGGAAATCATCTTTGAAACGGTAGTAGATGCAAGTACATACTTAGTATCAAAAAACTCTAATATGTTTCTTCAAAATGGACCCTTGTTTTTGAGATATTTTGATTTAAAGTTTGATACGCATATAATAAATGAATTACTTAAATTTTTAATAGAGCAAGTTTTGGGTAAATCAGTAGAGCAAGTGAGTATGAAGGTGTTGGTAGTGGGATTGAATTCCAGCTACTTTAATACTTTTTTTTTAATAGTGTCACTTTGTAATGTAAAAACGAATCTACAAGTAATAGAAAGTTTTTATTTTTTATATATGGTTTTAAAACCTTCTTTAAATGAACAACATAAAATTTTTTTTTTAATTTTGCAGGTGACAACTACGTTTGTGCAAGTCTGAAGCAAAAAATCTATTTGCCTTTTTACTATTGGCCCAAATTTATTTTTTTTGGTAGGTTTTTATAAACATATAAAAGTATATGGACACCCTTTCTAGGTAAACAGTGATTACCATCACTCTAATAATTATTTGGGGTATGTTCGAAAACATTTAGTGTCAATAGTGGCAATATGGATAACTAATATATAATTTACCTGGTAATGACTAATACGAATGAATAATACAGAAAAATAATTATATCCAATATATATTGCTATTTTACTACTGTATTTACTTCTATTTTTTATATTAAAAATTTAAGATTCTATTGCCTTAATATTGATGCCATATGGCATTGACATTGAATACAAAAATAAGTCTAATATATTTTTGCATTTCAAAGTTGTACTAAAAAAAAAATAGTGACGGGAGGAGGTCGGATTTGATCCCACTACCAACATCTTCTCATAGTCACTCGTTTTATTCACTTACCCAAAATTTGCTCTGTTAAGAAAATTTAAATAATTCATTTACAATGTGCGTATCAAACTTTAAGTCAAAATATCTCGAAAACGAAGGTCCTTTTCGAAGAAACCTATTAAGGTTTCTTGATAATAGGTATGTACTATTAGGTATACAATTTTGTTTCCACCGTTTTCCAATGGATGGCTCTAGCGGTAAGTAGTGGTCGAAATAAGTAGACCATAGATATCATATAATAAACTTGGGTATCTGTTAATAAAACCCCATATTAACATTAGTCGATTTGTATCTGCATCATAAAGTTATTCTCAAATACTTATGGTGAAGCCGCTATTAGTGAAAGAACGTGTCGTGGGTGGTTTCAACGCTTTAATGGTTTTGACGCTGAGGACCGGTATAGCGGAGGAAAAGAGGAGGTTTTTGAAGATGCAGAATTGGAGGTATTATTTGATCAAGACTCGTGTCAAACTGAAGAAGAATTGTCACAATCATTAGGAATGACTCAACATTTCAAAACGCCTCAAAGCCATGGGAATAATTCAGAAGCAAGGAAATTGGGTGTCGTACGAGTTGAAAGTGAGAGATGTTGACCGGCGTTTGTGTCGTCATAGCTGCTTGAAAGGTAAAGACGGAAGGGATTTCTGCATCGCATTGTAACTGGGGACGAAAAATAGGTCCATGCTTCTACGTTGACGGTCAAACGGAATATTCAAGGTTCCGAGGTTGTGCTCTGTATTTGATGAGATCAGCGCAACGTAGTGTATTATAAGCTGTTAAACTCACGGCTGAAATTCACAGGCAATCGGTATCGTTTGAGCCGAGCATTGAAAGACAAACGGCCGCAATACAACGAGAGACACGATAAAGTGATTTTGCAGTATGATAATACTCGACCACATGTTACGAAAGCGTTAGACATACTTGGAATTGTTGAAATAGGAAGTCCTAACCTACCGACATTGCTCCCTTTGACTATCATTTGTTTCGGTCAATGGCACACGGTCTGGTTGACTAGCACTTTCACTCTTATGACGAGGTAAAAAATTGGATGGATTCGTGGATTGCCTCAAAAGATGGGCAGTTTTTTTCGACGCGGGCGAAAAATACTTTGAATTATAAATGTATAACCAGTTTTTTTTACAATAAAGCCTCGAATTTCGGGAAAAAAAACAGCGGAAGCAAAGTTGTACACCTATTATAATTTGCATTTACTACCGTTTGAAAAGCGATTTCCACTACCGTAAGCTCCCCTTGTTAGTGTAAATAGAAAACAAAAGTTTCTTAAGACATGCAAGAACGTCAACATAGCAAAGCATAATGCATTTTTGAAATTTGCAGCCGTCAACATAATAAATACCGATGCGATTATATGTATGCCTCAGTCATTTTATACATTTTGAACTATATTTATTGGCATTTCTCATGCAAATATAATATTTTGCACGTTTTTGAAATACAGTTGAAGGTGATTGATTTTGGCGACGAATCATTCTTCCTGTAGATTCAATAACGGTAATGATGTGTGTGCATATAAATGTTTAATAATTTCGTTATTTTCTACTTTCAGTTTACAATACAACGGCATCATATACAATATATTTGGGAAATAAATTTATACTATGTGTGAAATGTTGAGACTTTTAGATGGCCTCCATTTTTGGCTTCGTAGAAGCATGCCCTTTTTAAGACGTTTTTCATTACACCTTTTGGTAACTTTGAAAAAAGTGAGTCTTCAAAAAAGTAAGGCCCGATAACTTCTTCCAATATTACCCGGTACTAAACTGTACACACACAGGGATGCATTTTCCTTTGTTGAATTGCCCTAAGATTCTCTTTTCCTCAAAACCTACAGTTTTGTTTGTTAATGATACCGTTTGAGTAAAAATGTGCTTTATCTGACAGTGGATTATAAATAAATTTGGAATCCGCTCTTTCTAACTCTTGGATTCTTACTCCTTCATCAGTCTTTTCCGTAATCTGGCGACTTCAGTTGTTGTACCAACTGAATTTTACACAGAAAGAGTTTCAATGTTCTCAAAATATGTTAGTAACGTTAGGGAAACTCCAATCAGTTTAGATCGTCTTGAAATTGATGTGCTTGCATCTTCTGTATTCCTTTAACTGTGGCTTTGTTCTTAGCAGAGCGAGATCTGTTTGCTTGTCTCGCTTACTGTTCTCTGTTCGTTGAAACGGCCAATCGAACCCTGAATCATTGATTTGCTTGGGTCATGTTTCACGTTGTACTGGCGCCGACACACTCGTTGCGTAAGAATGATTGATTCCTGAGTTTTCTAATAAAGTTTTATCATTTCTTTTCGTGATTCTGGTGTATACTTTGCTATAATTAATCTCCCATGTTTTCTTTACAAACTCTGTAAAGAGTATTGAAAAAAATTAAATAGAAGTTATTAAATATTCTAACCTCTTCGTCACTTTTTAGTCACCTAGTATAATGTACGGTTTGAAGTTACTTTCAGGTTCAGAAATTGACTTTGGCAAATTTTTCATCGTACTAATGAAATAAATTTTATCGTCTACTAGAGATTCCATTAAACCGATGTTCGTACAAAAAAATGTTAGTTACTGTGCGAGAAATACTTTTCCAAAAATCACAGGTTAACAAAAAACCACGCGTTATCCTTACTGTTTTTCACTAATATTCTAAACCTTCCCTAGATAAATATAAAAAATTTCCTTAAAAAAGAATTTATTAGATTTTACGGTTTATTGTACAAAATGTTTTGGTTAGAAAATATTCGTCGTGCGTGCGCGTTGCAGTCTCGGACATTTTTTTAAAACTGTTTACTAGGTGTACAAGTATGGAATGCGGATTTTTTTTTCCAAAATAACACGTTATTTTCTGAAGAATGATAAAAATAGCTTTATTGAAAGTGTGCTCCATTGCTAATTAGGCATTTTTCCCATCTTTCGGGTAATTTGTGGATACCACGCCAAGAAAAAAGAAAGATGAATGTTTTGGGGTTGTAGAATGTAGAATGGGATTCATCAAAGAGTTTCGGGAAAGAATGACACTCGATTGTTTAAGGCAAGATTTAATGATAGGTAGTTAATAAGAATATGAAATTGGATAAACGCACTCATGAACTTCTCGTTACAGAATGCCTTTTCCCACGTGTTCCTCGCCCGCTTCTGTTTCTATCTTTTGTCTACGCATGCAAACGCACACGCACACGCACACACATTTGCATACATCGCTTTATCGCGTGCCGCTTCTCCGACGTGCTCAAATGTCGCTGGTTCTTCCCGTCATCACTTTCGTTTCCACATAAATAAGAAGTTTATTAAACAATAACACTTATATCTACTACTTATCGAGTAATAAAAACGAGGGTTAGGTCTGGGTGATTCGTAATCACGCGGTGCAAGCTTTAGTCAATTGAATACTTTGACGGTCGGAAAAAATCTGCTTTTCGCTAATCATTGTTTGGGTGTCTTCGAAGAAAACGCGTGTAGTGTTGTGGTGGCAGGAGAATAAGGGAAACGCACGCCGTTTCACTGTGTCCGAGGTCGATTCCTGCGATCATTCTATCTCGAACTGTTGTCAATTACCTTGACCAGGTTCATGGCCTCGCTGACAATAATGGATTGGCTTACCAACTCCCAGACAAAATGATAGCACAAGCGTGCTATCTTTAATTTCTCGTGTTAGGATTATGCTAGTGTGGAAACTCTGAGTTATATGTATAACGTACCTTCTACGAATATGTAAACATAACATAGACTGACCTTACTTGAATGAAATTTCTTAGGAGAGAAAGACATAATTCGACGCAGACAAAATGATAGCAAAAGAATTGCAAAAGAAGTTAGTTGCAGTAGAAAAGTTATATAATTTGCTCAGAGATACAAAGGCATACGGAAAGAGGAAAAGTACAGGAAAACCAGCAGTATTATCTGAACGCGATACACGACCAATAATATCTACGCGCTGCTTCCAATTCTTGTGCTATTCTGAGGGAGATTGCTAAAAAAGCTGGAGTGGAAACAAGTATATAGAATGTTCATCGTGTATTTCAGACTAGCAACATTATAAACCGAAGTAGAATAATGAGAAAAGCAGCATTATATGTAAGACATAAGAAGGCACGTTTGGTATTTGCAAATGAACATGTACTTTGGAAAAAGACTTAGAGATGAGTAATTTTTACGGATAAGAAGAGATTTAACCTTGATGGCCCAGACGGGTGTACACATTATTATCGCGATATCCGTAAACAACCACTAACAAAAATTCCGACGCTAAATGCATGGAGGTGGAGTAATGGTCCGGGCTGGTGTCGGATATAAAAGAAAAACAGATATTAAGTTTGTTCAAGGTACAATAAATAGCGTCCGTTACCTTCAAATAATAAAAAAACAAATTTATACATATATAGAACGCATTGCTGTTACACCACACATATTTCAACAAGATAATGCTGCAGTACGTACTGCCAAAATTGTTGAAGAATATTTTTTAAAGGAGAATATTTCAATGTTCGGTATATTCACCCGACTTTAATAATATTATTAAATCGAGAATTACTGGGCAATGCTCTCACGAGCAGTGTATACCGAAGGCCGATAATTTTCAAATATAAATGAATTAAAAACTTGCATTACAACCGAATGGGAAAATTTAGCGCAAATAAAAATTCTCTCCTAATTAAAAAAATTCATCAACGTAAAGTCTGTCTATGTTATGTTTACATATTCGTAGAAGGTGCGTTATGCATATAACTCAGAGTTTTTACACTAGTGAATTCTAACGTGTAGTGAATCACGCTGTGATTCTAACACGAGAAATTAAAGATAGCGCGCTTGTGCTATCATTTTGCTGGGAGTGTATATGGCACTGCGCTCGTCGCACTTGGTCATCATAGTGTTTCCCGTGCGTTCCAAGGAGAGGAAAACTTTCCCTGAAAATGCACAGGATGACCACCCGTTGTGTCATTACGCCAAACCCTGCGCGATTGTCGCGCATCTGGTTAGCATCAAATTATACTCTCGACGCCTAGGTTTAACTAATAGAAAATATCAACAAACGTTCGCTACAATGTAATATGCGTTGATTTAGTTTCGTTTGACTGAAATCGCCATTTATGGAGCTATTCTTCCAAGATGTCGAGACGTCGTTGAAGAGATGTAAATGCTATTCGCGGATCTTCATGAGATGATAATAGAGCCGTATCATTCGCGAATGTTCAAGTGATTACCTCCGATGGAGTAGGTAAATCGGTTGCATACATTGAATATAAGAGGGGTCCAAGGATCCCTTATTGATTTGTTCCGTATGTTTTTCAATTAATTTTTCCAATCTGCAATAGTTACCAGTGTGTTGAGAATAGGGAGTGCTATTTTATAACGTAGAATTATGTATTATTTTATTGTTTAGTTTTTTATGGGCCGCCTGGGCGCATGAAGTTGATGAAGCGGTATAGCCATGAGAATTTCGTAGGTGGTTGAATGTGTTCATGATTTTAAGTTTCGGGAATCTTTTATTATGTAGTTCCTTCTAGACTGGACATTCTCTGTAACTTGTGGGATGGTTTTCTTAGCGGGTGAGGTTCACCGCATTTGACGCAGTAATATACGCGGTTACAATACTTTTGTATGTGTCCATATCTGGCACCATTTGCACTGTACGATCTCTTTTTTGTAAGGTGGTTTGATTTTGATAATACAATTTATTAAATTGGTTATATTGTATACCTCCTTGTTATTAGTTTTTTGTTTTATATCAATATAAAATAGAGATAGAGGATTTTTTGTAATACTGTGTCTAATGTTATTGATTTTAATTAATTCGTGACCAAGTTCCGAAAATTCAGTTTTTAGTTCATTTTGATTTACCGAGTGGTAAATATTACGAAAAATAATATGAGATACTCATTCGTTTTAATTAGAATGTGTGGAAATTTGCGTTGAGCATTCTTAGGTATTTAGTTAGTTTTCTATACGTATCGGGATTTGTCGGAAGAATTTTTATGCGATTGTTATTGATTTTTAGCTTATATTCGTTTCTGTTTATGAGTTTCTTCAAGGAGTTTGTCATTATTTGAATGTCAATAATATCGTCAATGAATATTGGTGGAGAAGCGGTTTTTTTTATCGGATATCAATAGAATCTTCGATGGAATCAAGTATTATAAATCTAATTATGGTGTTAACAGGACCTGTTGATCGTATGTTTATGGATGAGTTTATGACTTCATTTAGTCTATGTTTCTTATTGTTGTTATTGTCGCATCTTGTCTCGGCGACGATCCAGCGAACTGGATTGGATTTCGAGAAACGTAAACTCATTGGATTTGTAATAGAAATTTTACACAGCACTATCACACGCGCCAACATGCTACAGCAAATAAGTGTCAACTCTCTCATAGTACTTGGACAGCCTCTCGTTGTACTGTAGCGGAATGGTCACTGACTTCACGTTCTTCATATTGAATTTAGTTAGCAAT
The DNA here is from genome assembly GCF_051014685.1 of Ptiloglossa arizonensis. NCBI lineage: Eukaryota > Metazoa > Arthropoda > Insecta > Hymenoptera > Colletidae > Ptiloglossa > Ptiloglossa arizonensis. Next base: position 1,484,659 of record NC_135056.1, on the reverse strand, counting down.
TTGTCGATATATTTCCTCCGTGATAATTTAATACTGTCCGTTAATCCATTTCTACTGATATTTATTCCTAACACGTTACGAATAAAATCTTACCTAGATAAATCGGCCCTAGGTCATTTACATTGAACTTAGCTTTTAGTTTCATTTTTACTTTAACTATTTCGGTAAGATCTGTCGACGCTATTATTGTATTGTCTATATATAACAAGATACCTATTTTGTTGTTACCTTTATTTTTTGCGTAAACACACGAATTTATCTTGCTCCTTCTGAAACCTATAGTGTCTCACGAAAGTATTTAAACAATTACCATAAAATACTTTTCAAATTATAATAAGCATGATATAAAAATATTATAAACACTGTATGTAGATATGACTATCTAGATCATATAGGTACAGTTTCAAACAAATCGAGAAATATACATAATAATTATGAATTGTTTTTCACAAACGTAGATTTCGCTAAAGTCACAAAAGTAAACGATTGTGTATATTGTTTACTAACTTTTTTGTAACCTTGTCGAAACATGTAGATAGTGTTTCGTAACTTTTTTTTTACCTTTAATCTCCATTACTTTATTCGACAAAAACTTACAGTTTTTTAGTCTGTTTGATCGCACTCTGTTTGCAACACTCTGAATTTTCAATTTTTCTAATTCAGTTACCAAAGAAACGTTTGAAAACCTATTACACAAAAAAATTTACGAAACAGTTGATTACGAAATGGAAATCGATTACGGTATAATTTTTGATAAACTTAACACTACGTTGCCACTACCTCCGATATCGGGTAATGCCGGTGTACATTTCAAGATAGTAAATGAGTTCAGATAAATAGCACAATAAAAAAGCTTTGTAGGCCCATTTTTTAGGTTTTTTAAGCATATACTGCTTTAGCCTGTGTCTTCCTTTAAAGGATATTATTTGCTCATCAACGCAAAGGTGTTCAGCCATTGGAATGCGATTGAAGTTTTTAAATTCATCCAGAATAAGTTTTATTTTTTGTAAATTATCCATAACCTTTAAATTGTTTGTTAGCCTTTAAATTCCTGCTAAAATGTATTTTGGATTTTATATCTTTCTATCGCGTACGACTCATAGTATTGGCAACAGCAGATACTTATCTCTGATTTCCAATACATTTCAGATCTTGGTAACCCATAAATGGGCATAAAAAAACAGCAACCAAAGAATCGTTCAATTTCGTTCGCTGAAACACCTGTGTGGTTTTGCTGAATCACACTGCAGTGCATATGTATTGGTACAATTAACTATATCACTTATAATTTTACTGTCAAATAGTTTTCGAAAATAGGTCACAGGAGAGTACACACAGGCTCTTTCGGAGTCTTCAAAGCAATCTCTTTTCCAAAAGTGACAACTATTATTCGTCTGGGATACTGATTGTCGAACAATTTTTTGTGGTCCTGAATTTTCCTCATCTGATGGTAATTTAGTACAGTAGGTGATCTTCGGAGCGATCGCCTTAGTCAGGTGACTAGCGATATAGTATTTCTGATTGTTTATATGGTAATGCGTGGGAATGAGTCGTTTGGTGTGTGGTCCGGAGAAAATGTTAAGTGTTTGGGATAGACGAGGGAGTGAAGAGTTTCCAAGACGTGAAAGAAGAGCGTTTGAACTGAACGGTGGGGTGTTCAAACTGAGGTGCGAAAGACGAGCAATTGAGATGGCGCTGGACCGAGAAATTTTCAATGAACCTGACCAGATGCATGGAGTGAGAAAGGTTAAAGATTAGAATGAAAGGAAATGAATGCGTGCGAGCATACAGTTGTTTTAATCAGTTATAAATTTCAAAGCAGTCATTTATACACAGTCCCATATTACACTTTTCAGAACTGTATTTGGAGTCTTTTTTTGTACAAACCACACAACGTCTCTGTGGATATGATTTTTTCCCCTTCGGTGTAATTTTTCGAATTAAGTATGCTTCGTTGATTCTTGATTCATATTTATTTTAGAAAATTTTGTAAATATATTTTGTATTAGCGTAATCCTAATTGCAATTTGCTTATAGCTTTTTCTGTGTTATAGCAATAAATAATAAAGTTGTTCAGTATTGCAGCATTCAGTAATCTTCTAAATAATTTTAAATACAATTTTAGCATTTTCTTTCTTTCGACTAAAAATGATTGAAGAAGTTGATCTTTGCGATCAACTCCTCCCATATATTTATTGTAATCCAGAACATAAATTGGTTTCTGTATTGGCTTACTTCTTTTTGTTTCTATTCTTAAATTTGTATTATAAAATGTAGATATAATGGTAATGGTTCTTTATCGCACCTTTTGATGATTCTAATTGCATCTGCATACTGGTCAATTATTTCACTTTTCTTCAATTTACATTCCTGCATTTTTTCGAAATTCCTTTCCTATTTGTTTTAAATGTACCTGCACAATCTGTTTTGCACTGTTTCAGCTAGCGAGCTAAAGCTGGAGAATTATAAAAATTGTTTAACCGTACTGTGTAACCTTTAATCCTGCCGATTATTGACACCACAGTCGTCCATTCATCTGTTGTAGCCCAATTCTCCCGATAATCCATTCGTGGTACCTGTTGAATTTAGTATTATCAATATACACGTTAAGGCTTTTCATTATTTATATGAGGCCATTCTTGATTCGGGTGTTAACGAGTTTCCGTTCATTATTGACGGTATTTTCAGTAGCGAAGTAAAGATTAACGGTATGTTTATTACACTTTTCGCTGTTCCAGATCAGACCATGTCTTATACTGTTTTGTTACCATAAAAATGTCGGTAGGCTGTAAATTCGCTATTGAAAATGTCGTTTCGAGCAATAAGATCGAAAATGTTGATTGTTTCGAGCACCAGATTATGCAAATATATTGCGTCGATGAAACTCCAGATATTAATTCACAATTAAATATTGACCCTATTAAGAGATTAATAAAGACAGCGCAGAAATAATAATGTAATGCTCTGTATTTAGATGTTAATGTACAATAGTTGGATTGTTACACTGTGTTCCTGTTCAAAAACATTGCGTGACACCGTGTGCGTATGTGTACGTGTACTGTGTGTATTTGTGTAATGAGCTGCCACGGAGTACTAATTACGTATAAAGGATGGCGTTGGTGCTTCCTTTTTCCAATACTCCTCCTCAACATCCTCATGTTGATCGAAAGTTATCGTTAAATTGCAATTTTTTGACAGTTCCTTCAATCTTGTTGAATGGAGTGGTTTTGATATAATATTTTCAAGCATACTATTAGTACATCAATAAATCAGATCAATAATATTGCGTTCCCTGAGGTCTCTTATAAAATGGTATTTGGTGTCTATATGTTTTGTCCGTTTACTAAATTTTTGATTTCTTGTTAATTCTATGCAACCTTGGTTGTCTTCGAACAATTTCATTGGTTCCTTTATTTCTTCTTCAAAATCGTGTAATAATTTCTTCAGCCATAAACATTTTTGACAGGTTTCACTTAAGCTTACATATTCTGCTTCGATTGAGGACAATGAAACAAATGTTTGCTTTCTACAATCTCAGCTGATAGTGCTTCCTAAATATTTAAATATATATATCTGCTGTTGGATTTTTGGTCAAATCTTTCTTCTGCCCAGTTTGCACCTGAATAACCTATTAATTCTGCCTCTTCAATGTTACTTCCTAATTTCAATTAAAATTTTTTAATTAGTTAACTAAAGTGCTATTCTTTTAGCTTCTATCGAATCACGATCTGTTGAAGCCTTTAATTTTCTACTCAATATTGTAACGCTCTATACATTCGATTTCCAATCAAGCTGCTATATAGTTTATTATCAAGTAATGGTTTGCTATCTTACTCGTTTTTATAACCGACATCTAAAGTTATATTTGATGTTTTCGCTTCTGTTAAGCCGTACGTGTTTAAGATTTCGTTTATGTATTTTTCTTGATATATAAAGAAATTACCAGTTTATCTCTAATTGAATTCCAGAATATTTTTGTATACTTCCGAGTTGTGACACGTCAAATGAGATTGACAATTTATCTTCTACTCGTTTAATTTCGTTTGTATATTTAGATGCAATTAGGATGTATTGCAACGTACAAAAATTATACGTTTTCCTTACGCCTTTTTGTTTTATATATAAGCATGTGTCACTCTTACCTTGCTCATATCCCAAACTCTTTGGTTCGTTTGAAATTATTTTATTCCAATTATTTGCCGTTTGTTTTAAGCTTTATATACTTCTATTCAGTTTTAATACGGGATGTTCCTTTCCTTTTGTTTGGTATGCTGGCGACTGTTTCACATATATCTTCTCCTTTATATCACCATTTAACCCATTTGCATCCAAGCGCGGAATAATCCGCGAGTCGCGACTTTCTGTTATCACCGAGCGCGGAATAATCCGCGAGCCTACGACGGTCAGCTATCACCGAGCGCGGAATAATATGCGAGTCGCGACTGTCGTCTATCACCGAGCGCGGAATAATACGCGAACCTACGACTCCCATTTTACCAGTCGCGACAGACCACGTTTAACCACTTCTGAGAACTTTTTGGTTCCATCAGTTTGATATACATCGGTGTATTCTAAATAAGTTTTGCTCTTTTGTGAAAATCTTTCAAACTGCCACTATGAGTAAGTGCTGTCGATCTATATTTAAATTAAAGAAATCCAAATTTAGAAAACAATATTATTTTATAATTTAATCTAAAATTTAGTTACCCCAATGAGTTTTGAGTATCTGGATTCGGATTCAAGTATCGAGGCACAACGTCCTAAAAAACGTTGCTGGAGAATTTCATCAAGCGATGAAAGTAAAAATGAACAGTGCATCAGTTTTATAAATCAAGAGTACGTGTGGAAAGCCGAAAATCATACTCCCATTATACATGATTTTTTAAGTGGAGGTGGAGCAACCGTAAATACACGAGGTTTGTCGAGAAGGGAGGTCTTTGAATTATTTTTTAACAAGGAGTTAATAACAAAAATAATTACGGAAACAAATAAATACGGCGCAAGCGACGCAGAGTTTATACCTCTTGAAGACGACGAATTAAAAGTATTTATTGCTTTAAATATTTTAATGAGTCTAGTTTCTAAGCCCACGATTCAAAGCTATTGGACTACCGATAAAAGTATAGAAACTTCGTATTTTAAGAATATTATGAGCCGTAACCGATTTATTTTTATCACCAAAAATTTACACTTTTCTAGTACAAATAATCCCAATGATCCACTGACAAAAATTCGAGAAGTCACTGAAATAGTAAAAAAAACTTTCATTCGCATGTATGTCCCAAATAAAAACATTTCTATTGATGAATCACCGATGTCATGGAGAAGTCGTTTGCACGATATACAATTTATTCGAACAAAACGTGCGAGATTTGGTGTCAAGTTTTATAAACTCTGTGATTCACAATCGCGATACATACACAATTTCAATATATATACAGGAAAAGATAAAACTGACTCAGGAACTGCTAGCACAAATGTTGTAATCAATTTGTTGAAAGAGAGTGAATTATTGCACAAGGGGTATTGCTTATTCATTGATAATTGGTACAGTTCACCAACATTATACCGAGAATTATATAATATGAAAACAAATGCATGTGGAACAACGAGAATAAATAGAAATGGTATGCCTCCGGAATTAAAATCACACCAATTACAAAAGGGAGAAGCCGTTATATTTTGTACAGAAGAAATAGCGGCGATAAAGTGGAAGGATAAGAAAGATGTCGTTATACTAACTACTATGCACGATTTAGATTTTGCTGAAACAGGAAAACGAAACCGATATACTGGACAACAGAGTTTAAAACCAACCGCAGTAATTGATTACAATCAATACATGGGTGGAATTGGTGTTGGCAACCGAATGTTAAGTAAATTTCACACTATGCGAAGGTGCGAAAAAGCCTATGAAAAAATATTTTTTTATCTTATTGATATGATGCTGCTGAACAGTTACGTAATCTTTAAAAATCATAAGCAAGATCGAGCGTTTCATGTGTATAAACAGCTATTAGCCGAAGAAATTGTTGATAAATACTTAGCCAACATAAATGTAAATAAGGCACCTGTCGATAATTCCATTACGCGATTTACTGGCAGACATTTTCCTGTACGGATACCTGCAACTCCAGCAAAGGGAAATAGAACATCGAAACGATGCGTTGTATGCTTGAGTAAGTCAATTCGAAAAGAAACGGTCTTTAAATGTCACGTTTGTGATAAAGCATTATGTATTGACCACTTTAAAGAATTCCACGAAAATTAATTCATTTTAATTTAAATAAATTTATTCTATGTATAAAAAAAAAAAAAACGTAAAATGCGATATTTGCTATACAACATTGTGTATCGATCGTTTTAAACAGTATATTGTTAATAAACTCCATAAATAATTTTGATGCTCGTTACTGCACATACGATCAACTGCTCGCGGTGATATGGGTCAGTCGTCGATTGAACGTTGCTGATGTTCGAACGCGGCAGCTTAAGCAGAGCAATGATGCAAATGGGTTAATCAAATGTTAACTACTAAGAAAGAGAATGATTTCGTTCCTGTTTAAATGCTATCACTAATCAATATTTTGAAAATTATTCATAGCAAAAAGAACTAATTAGTATTTATTGAAAATAATATAAATCCTCTTATACTCATTTTGGAGTCGATATAAAATAAAATATAATATTTAATAAACGCTAAACGTTGCTAGTGTGACGGGTCAAACTCCAATCTGTCACTTATTGGTGAAGGATTCGAGTCACACTTGAATCCTGATTCGTCGACATTAAATATAGCAAGGATTGGCGAGAGTCGCGACGATCACCTAATCCAAACGAAGAACTTTTGCTTGAAATTATTCGGAATCGAGAAACGGACAGTGTAAGCTGACGTGGTGACAGGTAGACTTGTAACTGCAGACTGCTTTATTCGAGAGCTTGGTGGGTTTATATACATATTGTTATCTTAAGGAATGTTCTATGACGCTATCTGGAGTAGGGGTTGAAAAGTTTCACATGGCTAGTTTTCGGAGTAAGTCTTATCGGGAGAGCGTTCGTCGAATTCGAGTTTGGAAATCGGGATGCACTGGCAGCGATTCGGGTGGTCCGAGGTGATTAAGCTATTCGTAGAAATTGAATATCGAGAGTCGTCACACTAGCGAGATCAATTGATCTATTAATGATAGGATACAATAATCGCAACGCTCCCTACGTCGCATAGTGGTTCAAAGCCGGAAAAAATTCTAATTTTTTCACTGCAAAGGAAAGGGTTTCTTTAAATAAAATTTTGTAGTAGGATAGTTGACATATTATAACCTATATAAATTTTCAAAAAATATCTTAAACTTATGCGAAAAATATAATATTGAAGTTAAAGTATAGAATACGTGTTACTTTTAGCAGAAGACATAATTTTAAGATTACAAGTAACTGACAAGATTTAATAAAGAAAAGTTGTAATAATTTATTTATTGTAACTATGTAACTAGTATGTAATTATTAGGAAACGAAGAGGTAAGGCACTACCTACAAGCTAAACGACACAGATTCCACTTTTCAAATCCTTTGTTATTGGTGAAATGGAACACGTCATTTGCTCATCGCGTAACAAGGAACGCGTGCGAAACAAAATACGACAGAGTGAGATACAGCGAAAATAAATGACATTGGTGTACACATAAATTTCGAATATATTATCATCCTAGCTACGACCATCCACGGATATTTCATCCGATGTGAGATCAGGCTACCCACAAAAGCACAAAACTCACTACACACTACACACAGCTTGTATCCACAAGCAGTACAAAATTTCTCATATTTACAATTATTAAAAGTACACAAAAGGTTTGCATGTTTCTCACCCCACAAATTTTCTGATAAACTATTGTTGGCATCTGGTTCTTCCGTTGAATCTGTACCTTTAATATTCAACGAAAGATTGTCTAAAGCTGTTTAGAGTTAACTCGTACATATGTGGGGCTTTGGAGCGCTAAATTTATATAATGGAGGTAAAAGAAAAGAAAGCGAGGAAAGAGGAAGGGATAGCGTTTCATCCCGGCCGGGCCTGCTAGTGGAGTCATCAATAAGGCATTCTAGCAGGCGCTGCCTTATACGCCGGAACATTGGGAGATCGGTAAGGGACCATATATATAATATATACCGATAGGAGTAGGTACGAGAATTTGCTGGTGGGTAGTGCCGTCACAGGGGTAATCTTAAAACATTATGTTCACTGGATTTGATGACTATCTATTTTATATATTTTTTCAATAGGTCTATTACGTGCCACTATTTGTACTAACTCATACTTTTTCATTCTGTCTGAGTATGGAATATATATATATATGTATATATATATGTAATATAAAAATCATTTATTATATTTTTAATTATTACCCTATCTTGGTGGGAACCAATTTATTCTGTAGTATCGGTGTTTTGCATGTGTAGTTGATGAAAAAATTCACTTTCTAATGCTTCCACATCGTATTTTCTTGTGACTTTTGTAACCATTGTCCGTGCTTCATTGTGAATTGTTTGTCCTTTCCAATGTGATGCCGTTTTATGTATTACTTATATTAACGTTGAATAAGAATAATGTCAGGATTAATATAAATGTCCTTTATTTACATAGAATTTAGAATCACTAGAGAATCAGCACACGCGCGCGCGCACGCACGCCGAGAGAGAGAGAGAGAGAGAGAGAGAGAATTTATAATTCTGTAGCACGATGCAATAACAGGTACCATATGGTAACAATGGTTGACGAAATCGGACTGCGAAGAACTGAACGTGTCCACAGCATACTGCGGCAAGTGGATTAAAGAGGAGATCTTAGGAGAATGACTTTCGACTTTAGTGTTGCAATTGAAATTAAAAATGGATTGCACTTGCTTGTGTGGATTGAATCACGATTCAATCCCGAAGCAGAACGACTTACAAAACGTAGATAGGAGACAATAATGAGATTGCCCGGAATTTATACGCGACTAAATCACAACTTTTTGTTCTTCGCAGTCCCGACGGATACACGTGCTGGCAGGCGATCTTGCGACTGATCGGCATCGAAAAACGGCCAGACTGGGTTCTGGATTTTTCACTCGTAGAGGGAAATTTGGCCCTTCAATTGGGCCACGTGACGATGATTGATCATGCGATCGCTTGGGTGCGTGGACCAACCGTCGCACGGGCTGACACAATTTTAGGTTGTGTGTGGTGGTGAATGGGTACACAAGGTGTGATAGCTGAGAGGAGCGCGACACGCACCGAAGTGGCTAAAAATAGATCCTGGCTTCCAGAATGTTCGATGACAAATGAATTTTCCTTTTTTACCGCATTCCAGAGTCAAGGCACGGCAAAGCGGTGATTTTGTTAAGAAAAACTGTCTTTTTGCTGGTCAAAGACGGCAAGAAACAAGCCTTGAACAGAATCGATCGTTCTGGAAGTTAGGCAGACATATGAGAATATTCTCGTTATTAACAATTTTACAATATACTTCTCAAGCAGGACCCGCGTGTCCGCTGGGCAGGATCCGGTCTTGAACAGTCCAGAAAGAGAAGTGCATCTCCTTTCCTTGTTGAATTTCTTTATGAGAATACTATGTCGCTAGTATGTCGCTTCGTACTATGGACGGTCTTAACGAGAGAGATCTATAATTAAGAGCCTAGGGTTACGAGCTATTCTGAACTGTATTGGTACTTAATGTCAGTTTCTCTTTCTGCATTCAGTAATGATATAATGCAAGTAAAGATATTGGAAATTTTCTAAATAAAAAAATTAGTTTTCATTGTTTAATAATGTTCAATATTGTGTAATAACCGTGTTAGAAATTAAAATAAAGTTTGGTATCGTTTTATTCGAATCTCTGTATTAAAGATATTTATAATTTTACTAAACATCGTTACATATTATTAATGCAGTGAGATCTTATGTCTGTAATTTTCTGTATTTTCTACATTTTTATATTGTCCTCTGATATATGGAAATCCTGTTACTATGCTGTCCGTTCACTAAGAACCTAAAAAGTGGGGAGAATGGGTGGTGTGAGCGATCGATTTCCCTTACCCCTTGTATCATTTAACTTGTAGGTAGTTAAACGCTATATAATTAAATGTGAATAACTAATAAAATGCAAGTAATTTAAAAAAACTGCTACACAATGCTTTTCGCTGAACGATGATCGCTCGATTAATCCTTGATCCCCAATTATGTCGCACTTTTAAAGAAGTCGTAACCATACACACAATCTTGCTACGTAAACTTAACATTCAAATCTGTACATGCGTTCTTGGAAATACTCATCAGACGTAACCGATACTTTAACATAAATACTCGTTTCCAATTTCTTTTAGACGGTCTCAAACGCTTGTCATTTCCGTCCCATTCGCAGATTATTCACTCGGCCACAATTTTCTACTACGTTCAGTTTATTGCACTCTAAATACAATATAAGCAACTTGAATTACATTCAATAGAACTCTTTTCCTATGAGTAATAAAGAATTGCTACGAGAGTTTTTCGTGTGACGCGAACCATCCAAATATTTACCGCTGCAACTTCGCTAAATGTTTGAATTTAGAAGTATCCTTTCGACATAACATTCTCACACTTCAAATTTTAGGAAAATAAAAAGAAAAAAATTCGATTTTTTTGACTTGTCAGAGTAGTGTGTCTCTCTTTGATCTGACGGTAAAGTCTTGCACATGTGGAATCGGGTAACGGTCCGGCTTGGTAAGACTGTTTAGTCTGTGATAATCTCCACCAGATTGTCAATCTGATGAATTTCTTTTCGAAACCATGTGGAGCACTGAAGCCCAGTTGGAGGTTCTAGGTCTGACAATAACAAGATTCAGTATATGCTGAAATTTTTATTCGGCTATTTCTAGTTTCTCTGGAGACAGTCTTCTAAATTTTTCTTGTAGCAGTGGACCTATTATAATTATACGATGTTGTGCCTTATGCTTGCTATCAGTTTGGTAATTGCTCAATTTTGTTATTTCTTGGAATTTTTTTAAAAGGTCTTGATTGAGAGTTTTGAAGACACAAGATTGATGTTTGTATTACCATCGACAACCTTGACTTATGTGTATGTTCTTAATTGTGTCTCTGAATCTATTAGACATCTTTCTTAACCAATGTCTAGCGTTAGAATTTTTTGCAAAAAACAAACTGATATCGTTTGGTTTTTCATTTTGATAGGAATGTATTTCAATATGCCCCAGTGTCTATTAAAATTTTTAGATGATTAGTTCTACCGCGAATAAATAGGCGATGATTTTCTAGATTGCAACCAAACGTCGGTATTATTAGTCATTCTTCTTGTTTTTCTGATTATTGAAGGAGCAGATTGGTGTACAGTTTGTTAGTTCCTGAACAAATCTAAAATGGTAATAGCAGAAGAGGCCCTTAGGATTAAATTTTGTTCCCGATTTAGAACGTTTAATGTTACCTCTTGTTAGTGTTTTAGATCGACTACTTTTTAACAGCTGATTCATTTGACGCTATAGGTTTTCAATTTTTTTTTTTAAATCTGCATTGCTTAATTCTTTGTAACTGCTGACATCATTGTGTCTAGTGTCTCTAAAATGTTGTCAGCTAGTTTGGCTTGTTCTTCAAGGGAGGCTTTTGAGGCTACTAAAATGGACTTAATCGACACAGATATCCTGTATAAAAAAAGTTCTTTTAATAAATCTGGATCAAATATTTTTGTCCTTTCTCTTAGTAGGTGAAACTGGTGAAATCCTACCTAACGCATACAGATATATTAGCATACTTATCACATTTGTTTTGCCAAATCATCTCTAAACTTTTTTTACAAGTTTCTACTTTCTTTTACACTACATGCGTAATTTTTTAAATACCAGGTTTTTAAATTTACCAGGACAGATTTTTCCCTATCGTTGTTGGTGTCTCTCCAAATTGGTACTGGTATCCGACCTGATCCATGTTAACACTAACTTCCTACCACAACCGGACAATGACCATTTTTAAATTTCGATTAGAATTTCCTATGTACAGTATATGTACAGTGCAATTGTATCGTCTTTAGCGATGCAACTAACACCATCGGAATCTACCCACTAAAACCCTCATGGAACTAAGATTTCATCAAGGAGCTCTCCAAAGCTCCGCCCGAATCGTTCTATCTTTTTCTTGAGCACCAGGAATTCGATGTATTTACTGGTGGTCATCTCTGTGTAGTCCTTGATGACACGCTATTAGTCCAAAGGGCAACATCTTTGAAAAACATCGTGACATCTACGATAGTCTCCCGGTATCTAAACTTCCGAAAGATCGTGACCAGTAAGATCACTAATTAAAAAAAGAATCTGATGATTGGTCGGCTCTCCTTTTAATTTTATAATTTCTTGTATCCTTTTTTGCATTGTTTGAACTTATTTTTGAGTTGTTCTTGACTAAATTTCTCTCACTCCAAAATATTAAAAATTTTTAATCTTCCTTATTCCTAATAACGTATTTCTTCAACATTTTATTTATTTCACTCTAGAGATGTTCAATTGCGTTATAGTCAGGAGATTGCGGGGTGTGTGTACAAGGTGTCAAGAAATGATATGTCATGACCTTCATAGCTTGATTCAACACCTTTGGATCGGTGAAGATCTATTAAGAAAGCTGTGTGCAAAATTTACCTTGACCGGATTTTTCAAGGTCAAAATTTTTTACGATTGCATCGTATTCAACTCATTGAGAAGATAAAATGTTTCAAAGGGACCATGTATTAAAAATGACCCCTTTTTTCAGAAAACAATGTTGAAACATCTATCATTTTTAAACTTAGTTTCTGTAATGTTTTTACATTTTGCAACTACATACAACAAAAATCACAGAGCCCGTAGAAATCCTTATACAATTATTCAAAGGCAAAATCAAGGATGCTTTGCTATTAATGTAATGGCAGGGATTATTGGAAACCATGTCTTTGGCACAATATATTTTCCTTCGCTGTTGACAAGTCACAGCATATTTGGAATTTTTACAAACTACTCTCTTTTTTTTTACGTGGAGGAAATTTTCAAGACTCCCCAACTCCTTGGGGTAGGACCGGAGAGAGTGTAGGATTTTCCACACCCGAAAGCATTGGATGCGGGACTTGCTCGGACAACAAGCACACTTGTTGCAGAGAATCCGGCAGAATGGGGCTATAGTATAGGTTAGAAGAAGAAATAGATGAAGAAATTAAGTAAATATTAGGGAATGTTACAGGTAACATAAATATAACAAACTTAACGCTTACAAAAATTTTAATCGTTAAAAGTGATTCTCTCCCGAGGTATAATTTAACATGATTTACTTAAAAAACTAGTTCGTAAAAATTCCAGTATAAATTCAATACAATATGCAATATTTAATTATAAAATATGATAGTAATATAAATAAAATTGGTTTAAAAATTATGGAAATTTAGACATCATTTTTTGAGAGAAGGGGTTATTTTCGACACATGGTTCCTTTAGGATATTTTATTTTCGCGATAAGTAAAATACGATCATAATCATAAAAAAAATTGACCTTGAAGAAATCAGTCGAGGTCAACTTTGCAGTTAACTTCCGTCAACTTTTGGCACTTCCGTTCAACCTCTCTTTCAAAATATTCAGATAAGTATTTTGTTCCATAATAATACCAATTGATATTAAACTTTCAATAAACGTTCGATACAAATGTTTGTACTCCATCTGTTTATTTGATTTTCTCTAAACTTTAGTGTTTCCACTCAAATTAAAAGTAGTAAATTTACATTCATCGTTGAATATAACATTGTTCCAAAAACTTTGATCCTTGTTAACGTGTATTTTGCAAATTCAAGATGTTTGCTTTTATTAATTTGGCTTGGTTTGGTCCGACCATTGATCTAGCTTTTCTTATTACATTACGAATTGTTCTTGGTATTATATTTATATTTTAATTATTTTCTATCGTACTGATCAATTTTAGCGCACTAGTTTATAGATTACAACGAATTATATGTAAAATTGCACGTTTATAATTCGAGTCTACTTTTTGTGGTCGATCTGTCGATCTCGAGTAACATCTGTGCCAATTTTGAATAAATTTAGTTTCATTGTATTTTTCAAGAATGTATTTTTAAGAATATATGGACAGAAGAATATAATTTTTTTACTATTTGAGCAATTTTTCTAATTGTCAATCCATCTTCTCTTAATTTTATAATTAAATCGTTAATTTCAATTAGTATTAAACTATTAAACTCCATTTCGTAAACAGTTCTTAGAATAGTTTCCATTCACGACCATCAACATAAACAACACAGTTAAAGGTTGAATAGGATGTAAATATAATTATATTACACATATTTATAAATACAAACACGAGCAGCAATAGAAGGCTGAGATGTCGGAAGTAAGATTAAAATATGCACACTGGATCCATCTTTGAACACACACACACACTCTCTCTCTCTCTCTCTCTCTCTCTCTCTCTCTCTCTCTCTCTCTCTCTCTCTCTCTCTCTCTCTCTCTCTCTCTCTTAAGAAGAAAAGACGGTTACAGCACTACAAGTAGCGAATTTCTTAGTAATAATTGTTAAAGCCGTATGTGACTGTATATTATCTTGATGTCTCCATAGATTTGATTGTTGCTTAGTCTCAACGGACCCATTGATTTTATCACGGCTTTATCAACCGTGACTGTGGAAAAGTTCATGCGTAATTTGCTTCCTGTACCGGTTTTGTTCAAACGTTAAAATCTTCAGAACAAATTTTGTAGCAACTCTTTTAATCTTTTTTTAAAATGTTTTTTAACTTTTTCCCTTTTACGTAGAGGAAATGTTCTAAAGACTCCCCCAAATTTTTGGGGTAGAATCGAGAATAATGTGGGATTTCCCGTACTTGGAAATTCCGATTGCGGAACTTACTCACTAAAATCTCCACAATTCCATGTTTACATTATTTCGGAAGGACCTCTGGAATAGTCAATAACATAACATTCGTTCCTCGTCCCCAATTACGGCGGTGTCTATGTCACATCTAGAAAAATCATAATTGAAATCGTAATTTATTGCAGGTTCTTCACTAAATGTTAAAGTTGTACAAATATCGTTAATTATCGATTCGTTTGTTTCTGCTAAGTTATTATTAGAATTATTATTCATGATATATTCTTCACTAACCATTTTAAATACTAAAAATAATATTTTATATGAACAGAATAATATATTTGACTACTTGAAACTGAACTCGTGAACAGTAATAATAAGTGTTTTCGTGTGATCGATTTGAAAATCGATGCCATACCGATTTCAAGACCCAACCACATCTTTTCCTTCAGATAAAAAACAGAACACAACAAATAAAGAAATGAAGAGGTCTGTAGAAAGTGGAATATGCAATAATAAACTTGGATATCTACGGTAGACTAAATAGTTCCGGTGCATCGTGGTGCCCAAGTGTCGCTAAGGTTGAACTATTCGGTATTTGACGCTCCGCTCGAGTTCCACTCGTATTAAATTATTGAAGTTGGCGGCGTTTGTCCGTTCATGTGTGGAGGCAACATCTACAATACCGTTAGGAACGTTCCTGGATAAGGTAACTATTTGAGAACGTTTTACGATACTGATTTCTTTTACCTTCGTAGTGAAAATTGGATAATTGCATGAAAATGATGCCTTAAGTCAGGTACTTATCCAACAGAGGTGTAGATTTTTAAACCTGATACGGCTCAATCCGGCTTTCGAAGTTCGCCTTTGTTTGTGCTCAACCTAGAAAGGAACAAGTGAAAGAGAAAGAAGTTCGAGAGTTGAGACGAAAGAAACATATTGACGAGATAAATTAATGCAATGATGAAATTTCTTTATTTCTGTTTCTTTTTGAAAGAAATTTCTGCCACTGTATTTGTAAGGGGTTTTCTGATTAAAATGAAACGAAATACGATATAATTTGGATTATAAGCTATCATTAAACAAGTAAATATAAGTTTTATCGCGTTTGGTATCATTTTAACCAGAATAACCTCACATACCTCACATTGGTAAAAGTTACATTAAAATGAAAAAAGAAACCAAAAAGAAGGAGGAAAAGATACTAGTTGCAAATGATATGTAATATAAAATAAGTTTAGATCATATCTATATTTATATCAAAGGTGTGTGTATGTGTGCGCGCGCGCGCGCGTGTAAACAGCTTATGTATGGTATTTTTTCAAAAATGCAGAAAGTGCTGTTTATTCAAATGTAATGCAGACACACATGCAGATTCAGTGTTGCACTGCTTTATTTATCGCATGTTCTGGCAACATGTTTATACATTATTTTACATTTAACAATTGTGTATGTGTCAATGAGATAGAAAGATTCTGTATTCTGGCATTTAGTTCCCCGCATTTAATCGAGAAAAACGACATGAAATCAATTTCTGCCAATTGTGTTAAACAATTTATTTCTTTTCTAAATGACGGTTAGTCAACACATAAAATTGCGGAAAGACGTGACTGTGCAATGCATAATCGAAAAAATAAGACAAAAATATTATAGGTACATATTATTGAGCGTAGGAAAAAAACGAAAATATTATCACCGCAGGAGGAACAAAAAATTGTACATTTTATCACACCTGGTGAAGCCTTGAGCATCCCAATGCCTGCATAATTATTAAAGCAAGACACAATTATACAGATAAGCAGATGGACAGCTCAAAATATTTTTAATGCAGCTAGTTTTAAAATTATTGAGAGTAAAAAACGATGTTATCGAAGAAGAATCCTAAATTTGTTTGAAATTCAATTACCCAACGCGAACGAGTTATTTGGTCGAATAAGACAAAAATGAATAAGAGTTGCTTCGATGACATTTCAGTGCGTTGGATTTGCAAAGGTGAATCTCTTAAACTGCGGTATGTAAACCAGACGGTAGACATGGAGGTGGATCTACAATGTCATGTTTGCCTAATATAACTCTTGGCAAAATGTATTCGAGCAAATACAATAACACGAAATTATTTTGAAATATTGTAACTTTTGACACATAAAATACCATGGTATAAATATAAAACGTATAAAAATATTGAATTTGTTGGACATGAAGTAAATACGCATAAAATAATTTAAACCTTTATTTATTATCTAACAGGAAAAAGTAAAGAAACAAAGTGTCGTTTGGAAAAAAATATTCGATGAACATAAGACCAGAAAAAAAGTTTCTATTTGTGTTATATTTCGTACAGCTAAAGTATCGAAAACGTATTAGATTTCACTAACCTAATATTTGGCTTTTAGGGCTTAAGCGAACCATGCAATATAAACAAAATTGTAACTATACGTGCTAATAAGAAGAGTAAATCGGTGCATCATGTTACATTATTTTTTTGACGTCTTGAAAATTAGGGTAATAGAATTCTTAAAACAAGGATATTTTCAAAGGAAAGTGGCAGAAATGTTGCAAAGTGCTTCAAGTTCAGTCAGTTATGTAAATACAATTTTTTAAGGAGACGGAAGTATAGAAAATCGTAAAAAATGTAAACGTACTCGAGTAACATCTGCAAGAGAAGACAATTAAGATAGTGAGAGAAATGAAACGATTTGTATCGAAACAAATTAATAAAAATGCAAAAAAAAATGTGTGTGATCGTACGGTTAGAAACCAACTAAATGAAATGGCTTGCTGATTTCATAAAGCTGAAGTGAAACTGTTTCTTAAAAAAAACCACAGAACGAAAAATTTACAGTGGTGTAAAGAACGTTAATATTGAACTGAGAATGTCTGGAAGAAAGTCATTTTTAGTGATGAAGCGGGGCACTTTGGCGGAAAACAGACGAAATATTTCATCAAAGTATAAATGCATACATGCAATGAGTGAAGTGCGTGCGTGTTAAGAATGTATAATATTTGGAGAGCGAGGTACGTGTGTAACGAAGCGGGATAGCGGCCCGATTGAATATATAAACAAATGTGTGCATCGTCTCGAGCTAGAGAAAAAAGAAGGAAGAAGGACGAGAGCAGTTAGCATCCAGCCACGCAGCGATATATATTGTATTATTAGTTGGGAGACTTGTGATAGGGAATCCCACATATATGTATTGGAACATTTTTTGATTTCAAGTGTGGAAAATTGGTTTGAAGATTCCGAAAATTTTGAATTCCAAAAAAGTTGAAGAATATTTGCGAAATAACAGTATTGTGGAATTAAAATGGCTAGAAGACAGTCTAGATTTAAATCCGATTGCAAATTTATGAGCAACACGGAAAAATTTAATATACAAAATGTCATAAAATAAAATCGAATTTGTACGATTAAATTATCGTGGGAAGAAATATGATAAAAAAGAATGTGAAAATTTAATAAAATCTATGTCAACGTATAAAAGCTGTTATACAAGCACCTGGTGACGTCACAAACCATTGAGTGATTTAATTCTGAAATGACATTCTACAATTTTTCAGCGTAGATAACACGCTGTGGTTACTACCGAAACTAAAACGAACTTTTATTATTTTTAATGTTATTGAATATTTTTGAGAAACTTTTTTCATTAGAAAACTGTTGCATGTTGCAATCCCTATTAAAGCAGAAAAAAGGCGAAAAGAAATAAAAAATTTTAAGTTATTTTGATGAGTGCCGAAACGATTTTTGATTAACATGCTTTCTGTATAACACTTTTGTGGCTATCCCAGTCACTACATGTACCTGGTATGAATAGAAAATATAATTTATATCTTACCTTAGTAAATACGAAGAAATATTTAGTATCGGTGGTAGTACCTAATCTAATTTTACACAATATGAGTAATTTAAAATCTGGTACTCGGCACATATACTCCTTGAACATAAGATGTGTATTATTTGTCCTTTTCTATCTTTCATCTATGGACAAAATCTGCATCTTTCTAGCCTTCGTGTACTTATTTCTGTACCTTTTAGCAGCTGTATACCCAATGCTCCAGTAATCAACGTTCAAATGTGTCTGGGTATTGTAGTGATACGTAAACGATGTTTTAAATGGTTTTTCATCAAAGGGAACGATACATTTTTTAAGTAATTATCTTATTTTATTGGTAATTTTGTATTTAATTTATAAATAACTAATAATATTATGACGTGAATATCGAGCATTCCACTGAATATGTACTCTTAGTGATCATCGGCTTGTCTTTTGTTTTTTTGACAAACTCTTTGTATAACAGCGTTGGTCTAAAGTATCTACGCCTCCCTTACTATTATTGTAAAAATGGGTTATTTCACTTTTCTGAGTTTCGATAAATGGTCGGCTTGAAAATGCATCGTAGGAAGAAGGAGAACAGTTTTGTTTCCTTCGTATATAAATTAGACAAAGAATATTTTATCTACGATTTTACGTCGACATCCACCCGAATCAGAGGAGTCGGCAGCTCTCGCAAAAATGCGTGGAAACCCTGCATCTCGGTCTTATGAAGCGTCATCTCCAGTCCAATCCCCCTGATTCGTTCAGCGACTCAAACACCCTAACTGCCGAAGATCCGAGATAGGGCAAGGCAGTCTGTCTTAGGTCCGCTCTGAAGACCCGGAATTTCGAGGGTGGAACTCTCAGTCGTCGATTGTTTAGTTTGTACCAATGCAATGCCAAGACTAGCATCACATCGGGGTAAAACATGACGCCCTCCTCAGGCACGGTTAGTTTAATTGCTGTGTCGGGCGTTGCGACACACGCACGCAGCGCGTTTTTTGGAAATCAATGGTTGCGTTCCTTCGTGGCATTGTAAACTATACAATGTATGCACAATTCTTTCTGCATTATATAAAATTGTGTACCGTGTTATCTATGGATTGGTCACAATTTATAACACTATTTTAAATGTGCGTTATACATACAATACTTTAATGATCTAGTGGGACAAAATTATTGGTTTTATTGATATCATACCCAATAAAGATCATATATAAATATTCAGTTTAATGTCGATAATAATATAGCAATATTTCCAACAAATAATAAGAATCTTGTTTAACCTTCCGAATACTGAAACTAACAGTACTATGTGCCGTAATCACTTTTGATTCTCACTGATATTTCACTAATACATGACGATCGTTCGAACTTATGTATATTATTATTATTTCTGTTTTTCACACTTTCGTGGGTTCTAAAAAAATATATGCTTTTTCCAAGTTATATGCTTGTCCTTTACTCCGACAAGAGTAGTTTTTCTGACTATATTGTTGTTTTTAGTAGCGTTGCGTTTTGTATGTTTAGGTCTATATGTGGGCGTAAGCCTGTTGTTGATAAATTCTGTAGTAATTTCTCTGACATGATGCCTGTTGTAGATATAACTATGAACACAATGATCACTGTTTCTTATTTCTTGTTTCCATATTATTTTTATTTTGGTCGCCAATGATGTGTATTTCGTTATTTTTTTCTATTGTGGAAAAGAAAAGTATTGGGGATCTTAAAAACCAGTTCTTGAAGGTCTGTATTGAACCCTTAATTATCTCAACTGGGTATATTAGGAGCAGTACTGCATATGTATTGATTACGTTGAATATATTTTCTATTGTCATTGTAATTGAATTTATGTTTTTGTTTGCTACAGTTGGAATAAAGACTTAATAATTTACCTTACGCCATCACACATTAAAAATGATGTTCTCTTCGTAGTAAAATTTAAGTGCGTTTGCGTCGAGATTGCCCCGTACCGCGATTGGTACGGGGATTAATTGGGGATTAAGGATTAATTGGTCTTTGTTTAGTTTATTGTTCACAGAATCGAATCTTCGTTACGATTTGTGCCCATCTGTGTTCTACAATATATGATGAAATTCTGAATATATCCGATTCTAAAATCGCAGAGAACTAAAGATTATTTTGAATCAGCTTCTTTTTGGAGCAGTGTATTGTTTAAAAAGGCACTTTTCTTCGAATAGTAACAACTTTTGTCGATGCATATTTCAGAAAAGATGAAATGTTTTTAAAAAAGAATCTCGTAATTTATTGATACTTTTACGAATTTTTATTAACACTAGATTTACCAACTAATCGAAATGATTGGTTTCAACTGCTTTTATAATAAAATTTACTTTAAATTCCATGGCATGCTTTCTGAAGACGTTATGATTTTTTTATTCTACGCATGTGATCAATTATATAAATTCTTCTTTTTCCTCGTCGATCGATTTTTTTATATATATGTGTGCGCGCGCGCGTGCGCACAAAAGGTATACCTTAATATTACGAAAGCTGTCGGTAGTGTTAATTTGTTGCTATTTAGTATTTTTAAGAGTAATAAATACCATGAAAATCGCTTTTCATAATTTTTTTCAAATTTTCTGCTTCTATCTGGTCTTCTTTCAGTAGACCAATATTGTATCCAGAGATAATTTGTTCACTCTGCACATCAATTGATATAGGAAGAAATTGATACGTTACATCGATTGTTATATTTCTCCATACATTCAAGCGTAAACGTTTATTATTTGGCTAATCTTTTGAAATGTAATAATTATTGATTTTTTCCACATTATATTTAATTATACATTCGGAGAAGAATAACTGAATAAGAGTAGTTGTCAAGGATTAATTTCTTGACAATTTGAAATATGCTTTTGTGTATCCAAATTCTACAATAATTTCTGAATATTCGGAAATAGATAATTGCTCAAACTCATAGTCCATATTAGAGCATTTAATATCGGGCTTCCTTAGGCGCTGTATGTACCGAAAACATATCAAGCGTCTATAGGCGCCATAGGAAGTCAAAAGATTAAAACACGTGTCACATTTTTTTTGAATAGCTATAACGTTTCGAAAAATTTGTTCTTTTATGATATTTTTTAGTTTTGGGAAAATCATGAAATTCGAGGGAGCTAGATTTGGTAAACAAGGTTCAAACTAAACAGACCTTTTTACGGCTTTTTTCCCCGCGTTTTGTACGCCACGTTTTCTTCGCTGTAATACGAATTGCAACGTTCGAAAACGCCTATAAATACGAACGATTTGCTAAACGTTTTGTATGCATATCTTTTAGGCATGTAATATGTAGCATAACTGTAACAAACGATAATACACTATAATACAAGATTATAAGCCATATTTTTTACAATATAATATATTACATTATATTGTATGCAACATACGCTATGCAACAACTATATATTGTACAGCAATTATATGCTATACAACAACTATACGTTAATCGGTTACCAAATTATATACTATTCAAATATTTTTGTACTGAATCTTTCTGTTCGTTTGCTCTTCCTTCTCTCTTCCCTAAATCGATAAGTCAATTTATTTTTGAGTTACTCTGGACGCCAATTTGAAAACTGTGAAATAAATCATCTCTATATAAATTTTCATAAATAAGTAATACACGAGTTACAGTTCATTTTGAAAAACCAAGCTGGTACTTAAATTCTTTTAGTTTTTCAGTTACTTCTGCCACACGCCACTTGCACCAACTGTCAGATGCCGATGAACAGTACTGACGTTGAGATTCTTCATCGGTCGGACATACATGGAAATAATAGACGAAGTAAAAAGTTCTGAGCGTTTCCCTCTTTACTTTGACGATGAAACTAACAAAGTTAGAATTTTCGGATTTAGATTAAATATGCGCCGTTTTGTTCGATAACTTCTGTCCATTTTGAAGGCAATTTCATAATTTCGCGATTGAAGAAGTTCTCGTCCCTATTGGTAAAAAACTTGATCAGCTCATTTTCACACGCTTCTCTTGAGGCCAGTTTTTTATCATTAAGAAAATTTTGCAAGTGCTCGGAAAGGTGATAATCGGTTGGTGCTAGGTCTGGGCTATGCGGCGGCTGCGATATAACCTCCCATCCAAGTTCTCGGAGCTTCTGGCGCGTCGTTAAAGATGTGTGCGACCTGGCGTTGTCTCGGTGGAAAATTACACCCTTCCTATTGGTCAATTTTGGACGCTTCTCGTCAATTGCCTGCTTCAATCTGGTCAGTTGTTGACAGTATAGTGGGGAATTCCTTTCTAATCCCACCAAACACACAGTAAAACCTTCTTGGTAGTTAATCCGAGCTTGGCGATCGTTTGTGACCCATTTATCATCCCCAGTCACCATCCGCTTCAGCAAAGAATCGCAGACATCAATTCGCACCAAAAAGGTTCTTTTGCGTCAATTCGTGTGGCACTCATACATCGACCTTCTTCTTGAGACTAGCCTTATGCAAATGGCTTCAAATTGTTTTCTGGTTAATCTTCAGTTCCTGGGCAATTGAATAAGTGCTCGCATACCGATCTGTCTCGACGATTTCCATGATTTTATCAACATTTTCGACCATTGGCCTAACAGAGCGTGTCTCGTATTCAACATCTATATTACCAGAACGGAAGCGTTGGAACCATCGCTTTGCTGTTGCATTCGATATTGTATTGGTTCCATAAAGAGTACAAATTTTTTTGGCCGCCTATTCCGCTTTTTTACTTTGGTCGTAGTGGTACTGAAGTATGTATCGAATTTTTTCTTTTTTTTACCTCCACTTTCGAACGTTCTAACACACGACTGGATTCACTAAACACAAAACTGTCACAGAATTTTTTTTAAAGCGTTATGTCGCCTTTAAGTCGCAGTATAGAATGACAAGATGCAACGTATACGAGGGCGATCCGATAATTACTTAGTTTCACCACCCGATGGTCACCGCGATCGCAAGAAAAATTTACTAACTTCTAGTATATTCTTGTAGACAGCTACGGTCAAAATTCCAGCCGAATCGGAGTCGTAGTTTTGTTTTGACCGCGTGTGGAAGCGGGCGTGTCCGCGTATTTTAGAAAAATGGGAAAAGAGCAATATCGGTCGGTGATTCGATTCTTGTTTTTGGAAGGGAAATCGCGCAGCGAAATCAACGAGCGCTTGGATGCTGTCTACGGTGACTCTTCTCCTTCGATGGTGACCGTCAAAAATTGGTTTAACGAGTTTTAACGTGGTCGCACGTCGGTTTTTGATGAGCCACGTCCAGGTGGCCCGAAAACGGCTACCACGGAGGATAGCGTAAAAAAAATTCACGATCTCGTATTGGCAGACCGCCGATTGAAGGTGTGCGAGATAGCTGAGACAGTAGGCATCTGAAAAGACCACGTGGGTCATATCCTGCATGAAATATTGGGCACGAGAAAGCTGTCGGCGCGATGAGTGCCGCGTTTGCTTACTCCGGACACCATGCGTAACCGTGAGACCACTTCGGAGCAGTGTTTGATGCTGTTTAGGCGCAATCCGAAGGAGTTTCTGCGTCGTTTCGTGACCGTCGATGAAATATGGATTCACTGGTACACACCAGAGACCAAGGAACAGTCGAAACAGTGGACGTCACCCGGCGAACGTGCCCCGAAGAAGGCGAAAAGTCTGTCCTATCGGCCGGAAAGCTGAGGGCCACTGTTTTTTTGGGATTCAAAATGTGTGATCTACATCGGCTACCTGGACAAGGGCAAAACGGTCACAGGGCTCTACTATGCCGGTTTATTGGGCCGATTCGACGCCGAATTGCAGAAAAAACTGCCCCACTTGGCGAAGAAAAAAGTGCTCTTCCACCATGACAACGCACCGACTCACACCTCCGCCGTCGCCACGGCCAAATTGGTCGAATTAGGCTACGAACTGCTACCCTGTCTGTCCACCGTATTCTCCAGATTTGGCCCCGTGCGACTTCTATTTGTTTCCAAACTTGAAAAAGTCACTCGCCGGGCAGAAATTTGAGTCGAATGAGGAGGTTATCGCCGCCACGGAGGCCTACTTTGCAGACCTTCAGAAAACGTATTTTTCAGATGGGTTGAAGGTGTTGGAGCATCGCTGGGTCAAGTGTATCGAACTGAAAGGAGACTATATAGAGAAATAAATCGCTACTTTTCCAAAATTTTCGTTTTTCTTTTGTAGGCTAAGTACTTATCGGATCGCCCTCGTACATCGTGAGATATGGCTCACTAAACCATCTAACGAAAAACGCTCAAAACTATTTATTTCACCCATTATGTGGCCAAGACTACTTCTTTTACTTCTGGTAGCGTATCTGAATATCTTATAATAGTCAGGCTGTAGTATGTCGTTAATTTTTTCATTAGTGCATCCGTGAATTGCCCTTTTCCTCCAAGTAGAAACTTGGAAAGAAGAACCTTTTTTTCCACACCGTAACCGTATGTATAGTCATCTTCTTCTGTACGTGTCTCGTACATTTACTTTTCTTCAATACTATTTGTTTATCATATGATTTCAGATCAAAAAGAACTTTAATAGAGCTTTTAAGGTCACCATCACCCACGTAATTGGTGTATTTTTTTCCCAATTCTTTTTCGGATTTCAAAGATATATTTGTTCCATGGATTCTTCTTCTATCTTTCTGTGAATCCAGAATGATTTATGGCAAATGTTTTTTTTCACGAGTTTCATAGTATTCAGAATAAATTGAAGTACCTCTCTTATTTCTCCAAAAAATACAAGAGTGACACTTTTAACAACAAGATCTACTCGTTACTATAATACAACTATGTATGTAGAGGAGAGCGAAGTCGGTTGTAACACCGGAGCGGTAGTAACACCGTAAATATCTCGAAATATGTAATAAATATTAATACAAGTTTTCAGATATATAGTGTAAAATGACATTTGGAACACGCTCATCTATCATATTTATGTAAATGCAAAATAGACATCTGTATAATGAAGAAAATAGCTCTGCGGTACCCAAAAGTTAACTTTCCCTGCTATTTTAAAATTGTAACATAAACGCTCTTTTAGCGTTTGCGTTAAAAATAACTATGTTTATTTTTTAATATTCTCTTATATTTTTAGCAATAAATAATGATTTGTACAAAACTTGTAGTTATTGGTTCAGTATATTCAATTGATCCATAAATTCGCGCGGTTTTTATTTCATTTCAAATTTATTGCATTATAAGAAGAAATATCTTCTTCTTTCTTGTTTTAAAACTACAATTTGATATTTCTTAAAGTAATTCCGATCGTCGCTTAGCATTCATAAACATATTGTTGATAAAAATATTTAATTAAAGTTCTAAAGTGCGGTTGGGGGCCGATTGTAACACTAGCAGTCGGGGTCAGTTGTAACGTTACAACTTTTACCCGGCGTACGGGACGGTTGTATGAAAAATCGACATTTTAAATCTTTTGCACGATATTTCCCTTCTTACTTTCTTTTCGTGGCAATTCCTTTTTGGTATTTTCTAGCATATTCATATGCTTTTATATCAATTTTTTCCTGAAGTATCTCTCCGTTGTTTCCCCCTCTTGTCCTGTATGTACTCCTAAACCGTACATCAATTTTCTCAATTTTTCTCCCATTATTGCATACATATTTTTGCACTTCCTAACGGTGTTCTTCAATATTCTCCTTTTTGCCGTATATATTAGGTTGGTTCATAAGTTCGAATGGTTTTGTCGAAATGGAAAGATTGTATTTTTTTTTAAATATTCCTTACGAATTAAACTATAATATATAATTCTTCACCATTATTTACAATGTCTCTCCAACGTTTTGGTAGCTTCTGCATTTTTCGCTTGAAGAATTTCACGAGTTTTGATGCAAGCCAAATCATCTAACCATCTTCACAGTTTCACATCGTTGTGACATTAAACTTCGTTTAAACCAATTTGGCGAGTGCGCAAAAGGTAACAGTCCGTGGAAGTCAGATACAGTGAGTAAGATGAATGCTAAATAATTTATCGTCCAAGGTTTTAAAGAACAGTTTTCGTTCAATTTGCGGCACGAAGTCTTGTGTTATGCTGTAGCAGGATATGTTGCCAATTCGGACGTAGTGAGTAAGTTCTACCGCATCCTACCAAATGCACAATATCTTTTTTTGAAGATGGAGATCGAATTTTGCTGATTGTTATGCAATAAATTTGAAATAAAATAAAAACCGCACGAATTTACGGATCAACTAAATATACTGAACCAATAACTACAAGTTTTGTACAAATCATTATTTATTGTTAAAAATAATAAGAGAATATTAAAAAATAAACATAGTTATTTTTAACACATAAGAAAGTTTTTAGTAGTTAATCTTTTCTTGTTTGACAATTAAAGAAAAAATATATTGAATCGGTTTTGTATCACATTTAATACTTGGTAATATTTAATATGTTATTTATTTATTTATTTATTTATTTATTTTTAATATTTCGTTCGCAATCCTTTTGTTTGCAAAACTGCATTAATTTGTTTTGGCACACTTCCTATTAATTTTGCGTTTCTGATGGCCTCAACCTACGATGCGTGAAGGGGGAGGGCAGTGTCCACCGTACTATTTTCTTCCATTCCTCCCTCCCACTCAGCGATTTAAGTAATGAAATTTAGTTACGCTGGTTGGGATTTATATGAATGCCCCATTAATTTCTTTTAGTAAATCCCATAATTATCTATGGTGCAGGCTAATCCAAAACGAAGTATTTTAGCACCGAATAAATTTTTCATACTTTTAGCAATGTGCTTAGTTCTCTTCTTTGAAAGGCATATTTTCGACAGCATGCAAGATATTGTTATAATCATATAATCGTGATAAATATCCTTGTATATGTGCACGATGCCATTAATTCGGTGCACTGAGTGTACACCATATGCTGTTAGACATCCTCAAAACATTATAAATCCGCCTCCGTATTTTACAGTTAGCTTTACATGCCGTGATTTTTAAGGATCATATTTTTACGAATTCAGCTCCAAGACAGGTCACCTGAACAAATTCTGTTAATTTTGTCTTGTCTGATCAAATAAGCCGTTCCTATTTAACAATTATCGAATTTTGATATTTTTTGGCAAATTCGAAACAAAGTTTATTATTTTTCGTCGACAATTTTGGCTTCCTTTTTCTCTTAACGAATCTAAATCAGCTTCTGTAAGGGTCCTTCGTGCTCCCCATATGCTTATCTCTATATTTGTCTCTTCCTTTAATAATTTTGCAGCTATAGTGGCATTTGAAGCTTTATCTTGGTAACTAATACAGCCCCGAACCATAACACAAAGTGTTATTAATAGTACTACAAATGTTTTTAGAATCCAACTCTGTGTTCGGTTTTCACCAAACTTTTTGATAATCGTCAGAGCTTCCAAATAGTTTTGCTTTCATCGCAAAATATAACATGCTGCCAAAATTCAGAAGGCTCTTTGAAATATATTTGTTACTCTTCCTTTTCGGTTAATTTTGTTTATGTAAGGCCTTTTTCACGCTACGCGACTGTTGGTATCCATTATTCCCTAGTATGCTTTGAATATCAACTATTTAGATCTTCTTTAACTTCCCTTACATAACGCGGTTCTAAGATATTTAATAACATTCTTCTGCCACAGCCTGTTTTATTTTCCACTCGTCCTTCTTCATATCGTTTTAGAGTGTAGAATAATTTCTATAAACAATTTTTATAATTTCTCTAATAAGTTTCCCATTTTTCTAATAAAAAATAATTTTTGCCAACTTCTGGACTTGTTTCTTTACTATTTCTATCCATGTTAGTCAATTGTTTATATGAGAATGAAAATTATGCAATAAAGGAAAATTAATGCTCGCTGAATACTTATCTACGTTATACTGACTAGTTCCAATTACAATTAGAAACAAATGCTCATCGTAGTATAAATTGCGTTTTTGGTTTGCTTACTTCGTAGTGTGAGCGAATAATTTACGCAATTTTGTGACGCAAAAGAGCAATTATAGATTAAAACTTTTCACCGTTCTCTTTTTACAATGTTGTTACGTTGAACTGTAAATTATGTATATTCAAATAGAAAAGTTTTAAAAACCCTCCATTGCCCTATTATTAACTGAGCAAATAATTTTGTGACTCACTGTATATATTTGCTTTGGATCAACTCAATTAATTTATTATTTTTCGAATTATGCCGTACGTTAATTTGAGAAATGCAGTTT
The DNA here is from genome assembly GCF_051014685.1 of Ptiloglossa arizonensis. Taxonomy (NCBI): domain Eukaryota; kingdom Metazoa; phylum Arthropoda; class Insecta; order Hymenoptera; family Colletidae; genus Ptiloglossa; species Ptiloglossa arizonensis. The sequence continues at coordinate 1,455,807 of NC_135056.1, read as the reverse complement.
TAAGATAAAATAAATAAATGAAGATTTAAACTCTTCATTTTAGAAAAATCAATAATTTTGTAAACTTAAGTTTGACGCCAATTTGTGGTTTCTGATCAATATTCATATTTTATTTTCTTATAAAGCTTATAAGGTTTTACATTATAAAAGTATTGCTGAAAATAATTTTTCTTTTAACATTTTATTCGAGTTTTCCTCCTTAATGGGTTAATAGTAATTAAATATTTAATACAATGAATTATCTTTATTAATTACAGTTGCTTATTGCACTATGTTGGCATCTTCACAGTCTGAATCAGAACGACAAAAAATTCGAAGTAAGATGAACGATGATCCTGTATTAGCAAAAATTCTGCGTCAGTTGGACACTGGTAAAGGTGATGATGATACTGATGAAACGATGGAAGCAAGAGCGCAACGTAAAAGAAGAGAGGAAAATGAAGACACGGGGGGCCCTGGTGGTCAAGTTCAGGGTACAAGGAATTTAATAGATTTAGAAGACCTTATATTTGCACAAGGCAGTCACTTTATGGCAAATAAACGTTGTCAATTACCTGATGGAAGTTTTAGAAAGCAGCGAAAAGGGTAGATATTAAAACTGTTTTAACTCTTTAATTTATAAGTAAAAAAAAATGTTGACAATCTAGTTTTTTAATTTTTTAAATATTGTTTTTAGTTACGAAGAAGTTCACGTTCCTGCGTTGAAACCGAAACCATTTACAGAGAATGAGAAACTTCACCCCATTGATCAATTACCAAAATATGTGCAACCAGCTTTTGAAGGTTTTAAAACTCTGAATCGTATTCAGAGTCGGCTGTATCAAACCGCTTTAGAAAGTGATGAAAATTTATTACTTTGTGCACCAACTGGTGCGGGTAAAACTAACGTTGCACTTCTATGTATGATGCGTGAAATTGGGAAACATATAAATTCTGATGGCACAATTAACACTGATGAGTTCAAAATAATTTATGTTGCACCGATGCGTTCATTGGTGCAAGAAATGGTCGGAAATTTCGGTAAAAGATTGTCTACGTACAACTTAACTGTATCGGAATTAACTGGTGATCATCAATTGACAAGGGAACAGATAGCTGCAACACAAGTCATAGTATGCACTCCCGAGAAGTGGGACATTATAACACGGAAAGGAGGCGAAAAGACCTTCACCTCGTTAGTTAGATTGATTATTATTGATGAAATTCATTTGCTGCATGACGAGAGAGGCCCTGTTTTAGAAGCTTTGGTTGCTAGAACAATTAGAAATATTGAAACCACACAGGAAGATGTGAGGTTGATTGGTCTTTCGGCAACGTTACCAAATTATCAAGATGTTGCGGCATTTTTACGTATTAAACCAGAAACCGGCTTATTTTACTTTGATAATAGTTTCAGGCCTGTTGCTTTAGAACAACAGTATATAGGTATCACAGAGAAAAAAGCATTGAAACGTTTTCAAGTGATGAATGAAATTGTCTACGAAAAAACAATGGAACACGCGGGTAGAAATCAAGTTCTTATTTTTGTACATTCACGAAAAGAAACAGGAAAAACAGCGCGTGCTATTAGGGATATGTGTTTAGAAAAAGACACATTAGGACAATTCCTTAGAGAGGGATCTGCATCCATGGAAGTTCTAAGAACAGAAGCTGAACAAGTTAAAAATCAAGAACTTAAAGATTTGTTACCTTATGGGTTTGCTATTCACCATGCTGGTATGACAAGAGTAGATCGAACATTGGTCGAGGATCTTTTTGCGGATAGACACATACAAGTTTTAGTGTCCACGGCAACTTTAGCTTGGGGTGTTAACTTACCTGCACATACAGTTATTATCAAAGGAACTCAGGTGTATAATCCGGAAAAAGGTAGATGGATTGAACTAGGTGCTTTAGATGTACTGCAAATGTTAGGTAGAGCTGGTCGTCCGCAATATGATACAAAAGGTGAAGGCATTCTTATCACAAATCATAGTGAATTGCAATATTATTTGTCTCTTTTAAATCAGCAATTACCCATTGAATCGCAATTAATTAGTAAAATGTCAGATATGTTAAATGCGGAAATTGTTTTGGGCACTATACAAAATATTAGAGATGCTGTTACTTGGTTAGGATATACTTACTTGTACATTAGAATGCTTCGCTGTTCCAATTTATATGGTATAAATCATGACAAATTGAAAGATGATCAATTACTGGAATTACATAGAGCAGATCTTATTCATTCTGCTGCAGTGGGATTAGATCGCAGTGGTTTGATCAAATATGATCGAAAGTCCGGAAATTTTCAAGCTACTGAATTAGGTCGAATAGCATCACATTATTATTGTACTCATGACACGATGGCTATATATAATCAGTTACTAAAACGTACTCTAAGTGAAATCGAATTGTTCCGAGTATTTTCATTATCTAGTGAATTTAAACATATAAATGTTAGAGAGGAAGAGAAATTAGAATTGCAGAAGTTAATGGAGAGAGTACCCATTCCAGTGAAAGAAAGTATCGAAGAACCAAGTGCGAAAGTTAATGTACTTTTACAAGCATACATTTCGCAATTAAAACTTGAAGGATTCGCTCTTATGTCTGATATGGTATTTGTTACTCAATCTGCATCGCGATTGATGAGAGCAATTTTTGAAATTGTATTGTTCCGTGGTTGGGCACAGTTAGCTGATAAATGTTTGTCTTTGTGTAAAATGATAGATCGTAGAATGTGGCAATCAATGTCACCTCTTAGACAATTCAGAAAAATGCCAGAAGAAATTGTGAAGAAGATAGAAAAGAAGAATTTCCCATGGGAAAGATTGTACGATCTCGGTCCGAATGAAATTGGAGAATTGATTCGAGTGCCCAAACTGGGTAAAGCTATTCATAAATACATACATCAATTTCCGAAATTGGAATTATCAACACATATTCAACCAATTACACGTTCTACTTTAAGAGTAGAATTAACCATTACACCTGACTTTCAATGGGATGAGAAAGTACACGGTGCTTCCGAAGCATTCTGGATTTTAGTTGAAGACGTAGATTCCGAAGTAATACTTCATCATGAGTATTTCTTATTAAAAGCTAAATACGCAGCAGATGAACATTTGATTAAATTTTTCGTACCTGTGTTTGAACCCCTACCGCCACAATATTTTTTACGCGTTGTATCAGACAGGTGGATTGGAGCAGAAACCCAATTACCAGTTAGCTTTCGTCATTTAATTTTACCAGAAAAGAATTTACCGCCAACTGAACTACTTGATTTGCAACCGCTTCCAGTTACCGCTTTACGTAATTCAAAATTTGAAAATATCTATACGGATAAATTTCCACAGTTTAATCCAATTCAGACACAGGTGTTTAATGCCGTTTATAATTCGGATGACAACGTTTTTGTTGGGGCACCTACAGGTTCGGGGAAAACTACTATTGCTGAGTTCGCGGTATTACGTTTACTCAGTCAGAATTCAGAAGGTAGATGTGTATATATGGTCAGTAAAGAAGCTTTAGCAGAATTAGTTTACACTGATTGGTCGACAAAATTTAATCAACAGTTAGGCAGAAAGGTGGTTCTGTTAACTGGTGAAACAGGAACGGATCTTAAATTACTTGCGAAAGGACAAATTATAATTACGACTGCAGATAAGTGGGACGTATTATCACGAAGATGGAAACAAAGAAAAAATGTGCAGAATATTCAACTTTTTATTGTAGACGAGCTTCAATTAATCGGTGGCGAAGAAGGACCTGTATTAGAAGTGGCATGTTCAAGAGCACGCTACATTTCTTCTCAATTAGATAAACCGACCAGAATTATAGCATTATCAGCTTCACTTGCAGACGCAAAGGATGCAGCTCAATGGTTAGGTGCACCTGCCGCTGCAACTTTTAACTTTCATCCATCTGTTAGACCTGTACCTCTAGAACTGCATGTACAAGGAATAAATATTACTCATAATGCATCTAGACTGGCTGCTATGGCAAAACCAGTATACAATGCAATACTTCGATATGCTTCTCACAAACCAGTTATTGTTTTCGTACCTACCCGTCGTCAAGCTAGGTTAACAGCTATCGATTTATTAACATTCACCGCAGCCGAGGGACAACCTTCCCGATTCTTTCATGCAGAAGAAGTTGATATTAAACCGTTTCTTGATAGAATGTCTGATAAAACTTTGAAGGAAACACTTTCACAAGGAGCTGCTTATCTTCACGAAGGATTATCTGCGGATGATCGGCGCCTCGTTGAACAGCTGTTTGACAGCGGCGCTATTCAGATAGCAGTTGTTACAAGAGATCTTTGTTGGGATTTATCTATTAGTTCCCACCTTGTAGTTGTTATGGACACTCAGTGTTACAATGGCAAAACTCATGCCTATGAGGATTATCCTATTACGGATGTTCTACAAATGGTAGCACGAGCAAACCGCCCGTTAGAGGATGATGATGCTAAATGTATTCTTCTCTGTCAGAGCTCGAAAAAAGACTTTTTTAAGAAATTTTTGAACGAACCTTTACCTGTGGAAAGTCATTTAGATCACAGATTGCACGATCATTTTAATGCCGAGATTGTGACAAAAACAATAGAGAATAAACAAGATGCTGTCGATTATCTTACATGGACTTTCTTGTATAGGCGTCTCACACAAAATCCAAATTATTATGGATTGCAAGGTGTTACACATAGGCATCTATCAGATCATTTATCCGAATTGGTTGAAAGTACTTTGAGTGATTTAGAACAAGCAAAATGTGTTGCTGTGGAAGATGAAATGGACACTTTACCTTTAAATCTTGGAATGATTGCCGCTTATTATTATATCAATTATGCAACGATTGAATTATTTAGTCTTTCTTTGAATAACAAAACGAAAATCAGAGGTTTATTAGAGATTATTTCAGCAGCTGCTGAATATGAAACTGTTCCAGTTCGACAGCGGGAAGAAAATTTATTGAGAAGTTTAGCAGCACGACTTCCACATGCTCCACAAGCTACAAGAATGGCCGATCCTCATGTAAAAGCACAGCTTTTGTTGCAAGCACATTTATCCAGAATACAACTTGGTCCAGAACTTCAAAAAGATACAGAATTAGTATTAAGTAAAGCTGTAAGATTAATACAAGCTTGCGTTGATGTTCTTAGTTCATCTGGTTGGCTGGCACCTGCAGTTGCTGCTATGGAATTAGCACAAATGGTCACTCAGGCAATGTGGTCTAAAGATTCTTATTTAAAACAATTGCCACATTTTACTTCTGAAACTATTAAACGTTGTACAGACAAAGGAGTAGAAACCGTATTTGATGTAATGGAACTAGAAGACGATGATAGGAATCGTCTTTTACAATTATCCGAACCACAAATGGCGGATGTTGCTAAATTCTGTAATCGTTATCCCAACATAGAAATGTCTTACGAAGTTCAAGATAAAGATAAGTTGCGTAGTGGTGGCACTGTCAATGTTATTGTTCAGCTTGAAAGAGAAGATGAAGTTATGGGACCAGTTGTAGCACCCTTCTTCCCACAGAAACGCGAAGAAGGTTGGTGGGTTGTTATTGGTGATCCAAAGACAAATTCTTTACTGTCTATTAAGAGATTAACACTACAACAGAAGGCAAAGGTCAAACTTGATTTTGTAGCACCTGCTCCTGGGCAACATTCTTATACTTTGTATTTTATGAGCGATGCATACTTGGGATGTGATCAAGAATACAAATTTAGCATAAATGTAGGAGAATACGAGTCAGATGCTAGTTCAGGATCAGAGTCAGACTAAAGAAAGTAATTTTTATAAACTGTTACACAATTCACATTCATTAATTGAAACCACATTCTTATTGTAGTATTATTAGGTGTAAGAGAAAGTTCTGTTTTTTTTTTTTTTTTTTTTTTTTTAAAAAGAAAACAAAAATAATTATTTTTAATTATTTGTTACAATTTATTCTAAAATGTAATTTCTCCCGTTAGCTATGACTGTTTACCATTGTTTTGGTAGCTTATCCATTCTCCTAAAGAAAAAGTCCTCGCTTTTTGATGCGAAAAATGTTTCCACTGCCATTTTGACACCGTCAAAGCTTACAATACCGGTACAATATCCGGTAAATATAGGGGACGAGGCAACATTTCTCAATCAATCTCTGATACTTTTTAAATGCACTTTCTTGCCACATGTGGTCTAGCGTTGTTATAATGAAAGATGACGTTTCCGTTTGTCAAAGATGGACGCTTCAACAGTTTGTTGAAGAGCATTAACGGTTTCACCTTCTTTCAGGAAGAAGATATAAAAAAACGACAGAACTTTCCCTTACACCTAATAAAATTCATTGTGCAAAATGTCGTTAACATTATATTCGATAGCAGACAATAAAATAGTAAAAACAGATTACACTAATATTCAAATATTGAATATAAGGAAAGATCTTTGACTCAATCAGAAATTCAAAGCAAATAATTGTTTCTAATAAATCACAGTCAAAAGAAAAGAAACAAGCGTTAATTCGATGTAATTTTCTACATTTAATTTCAATTTTCTCCCTTTCATTAGTATTTAAATATGTAGAGGAATGAATAAAAAGAAGAGAAACGAAGAAACAAGTCTTGTTTAATACACCTTTAATTTTTCAGATTCTTCAACTGTAACTATTTATTTTTGTATTTATTATTAAAAACCAGTATTAAGTATAAACCGGTACTAAATCAATCCCTATATAGTTTTTATTTATATTAATTTTTTTAGAAATTATCATATTTAATAATTATTAAAGCATTTCAATTGTTTTCATACATCTCAATAGATTTCTGTATCTTTATATTAATTGTATTTACTTTTTTTAGTCGGATAGTGGTATGTATTTCGCAAAACTGAGAAAATTTTATTCATCAAAAAACCTTATATGTAACACATTTTATATCTTTCACTTTTTATAAAGAAATAGATATTTTTCTTAAATTGAGTTTTCATTAAAAAAAGCTGTCTTTGCTTCTGTTGAATGTAGGTTGGGATTCACCTTGGGTGAACGAAGGCTGCTTCTGGCTCAATTAACTTTTCCTTTATGTTTCTTGAACTAATAATTAGTTCTAAACAGAAAGACACGTGAGCGTGAGCCGACCAAATGCGGGGGATTCACCAAAAACACAATCGCATACATGTGCCCACACATTCAAACGAGCCTCTCGAACTCTATACTTGACAGCTTTTAATAACTATCTGGTGCAATTTAAGCATCCTGACAATAAGTTTTTTTATTGTTTCTAATTTTATGTTTCTCCATGCTTGAATTGTTGCCAAAAATGTTCTTCTGATATTAAGCATTAAGGCAATCGGATATTCCTATTGAGCTCTTCTCATAAAAGCTTAATTGGGTTTAAGTCTTGTGGCTGTGATTGCCATTTCATATTTTTCAGAACCTTTTGTTTCTTTTTGTAATGAAAACCCTTTACATAATTTAGATGATTGCTTGGGGTCGTTACCTGCTGCATAATAAAATTTCTGCTTATTAAACGACAATCTAATGGCATGGCATGTTGCCCAAGTATCTGCTTATAGTCTTCCTTTCTCATTGTATTTTTTATTTTTTTTTAAGTTTTACTCCAATGGTGGAGAAATATCTCTACACCATAAATGAACCTCTACTATGTTTAACAGTGGATACAATACATTCTGCTAACATTTTTTTTCTATATATCAATGGATAAATTTTCTTTGGTGCGTGTCAAATATTTCAAACTTGAATTCGTTGCATACTACGACTCAGAACATGGCAAATATTTAAAACTTGGAAATTCAAACATTCAAAATTATCTGTGAGTAAATTATATGTAGTTGAGAACATGCTCTAATAGAATCAGTAAAAAATAACGACACTGAAGCATGTTCTGAATCATACTGAATTGTGTTCGGTAGCATTAAATTCAGAGTTGGTCATCGTTATTTTTAAGCACACGGTAATATTTATAAACCAAATTAATATGGTTGTTCGTTTTGCGGTAAATGAAGCATTACATATTGTTGCATTTAAATTCAAAGTTGGTCATCGTTATTGGGTTCAATTACAGAGTGAAAAACAAATGTTCTAATAAGTATATTTTTTTAAGTACAATATTTATAAACCAAATTAATACGTTTGTTCGTTTGGCGGTAAATAAAGCATTAATGTATTGAATTTTTTCTAATAACTAATATTTAGTTATAGTGGACTTTTTTGTTACCTTTTATTGAAAAGTATAATAATAAAATATTTAGTTCTTTAACGAAGACTATTTTTTTTAGTTCCGGGAACGACTCTTACTCAGTTATAAAGGACTCTTTGAACGGTTTGAGGAAACGTTCGGAATTTACATTGCACGTCTTCTTTCGAGCCATTTGACTCATTTCCAATTGTTTAATTTTTCTCAAGTTACTTGATTTATTCGAACGATTCGATCTTTTTTACAGGAACGCAACATTATTCGGTTGATAATGGTGGTATAAAATAATAGTTCAAAGAGCGATTTAGAATAAGCTTTTAATAAAAAAAAAATTACTTTTTCTAACTTATTTCATTAATTCTGTTGTAATTAATCCCCCTATATTTATTTTATATTTTTGTAAAAAGTAATTGTTCGAAAAAATAGTTTTTTTATTACATGTGCTCCTAATTATACAAATAATTTAATTGTAAATCAAATAATTTAAATTATAAGAAAAATAAAAATGACGTTTAGAAAAAATGTTCTACGTAATCATTGGATTCAAGTATTGTGAAGTCGGTCCTAATCTGTTTACGCGCTCATCACGTGCATTTGTCGCATACGGTATCTCGTCTGGTTGGGCGAATAAGAGTGTGGATAATATAGGTGTGAATAAGAAAAATATTGTAAAAGCAACTAAAGTGCAAGAAATATGTACAAGAAAAATTTAAGATCGAATTAGAGTTAATAGTTGACAAATCTAATACTAGTAATACCAATGATGGTGTAGAGGCTTGCAGCTGCGTTTTATGGCGGGTCCGTGCTTCGGGTTTGTTAGAGAAATTATCCGCATGGCTACGGCAAGGGCCTGTCACCGCGGATCAGATTTTTTGTTGTTCAACCCGAAGCACGGAGTAAGTAGTGGCTATTTCCCGTCATAAAACACTGCAAACAGATGGACAGGGACCCCCTGCACGGCCTGGTACGCGAGGCCCTAGCGCGACCTTGTTGCGTCACTTCCAGATGCTGGGAAATTCCAGCCCAGGTCTGCAGGGGTTTGGACACCCTGTCCACGTCGCGGCGCCCCCATCTAAGCCCCATAGCGATGGGCATGTCTTCGATTCGGCGGGACTAGGACCCGCCGTAATTGGTCAGTCATTCGTTGCCACCCACCCTTAATTTAAGGGAGAAGGGCGAACCGAAGTGACGTTTGCACTGACCCGTAAAGTGTATGGAGTGTACGGCTAGAGTTTTGGCCTGAACGCACATATTGAAGTGTGTAGCTTCCTGCGTTAGTTCTCATCACGAACTTGCACTCCTCGAGGGAATTATCAGTAATTTCTCGAGCATTTCAACGTAATCTTGGACCTTCGAGTAAGTTCGGCAGTCGGCTTGTACATCCAGTGAGGCGCCGTGTGTGAGGACAACGCTCAACACCCTCCTGGACGTGATAGCAGCAAGCGGCGGAGACCTCGAAGGCGGCATCGAGCAATCTACATTGGTCCAGTCCATCGGACACCGATCAACCAAAATTAGTCCTTCCAACGGGAAGGTGGTCCTTCGAGCAGCTTATAGTCGGCACCACCGTGCAAACACATTCAATGCTCGAAAGATCTTGGAGATCTACCACGAGCAGTTAACAGATGGTAAGGCTCTTGTTTCATTGTATCCGTTGTATCCAATATCTCTAACTATTCGCAAAGTGCTAATTCACAGTACCGAAATTATTGTTTATGAATTACTACTAATTGGTAAACTAAGCGAGGAGGCACATGAAGTTTGAAATAAAAATTAAAAATTTTTCTGCAATAAACTTTCATGAAAATCGGCCCGTAATAATGCCAATGAAGATGTTTTACGTTTATTAATATTTTCTAAAGAAATCCAAATTGTTTCTTGCAAAAGTTTTATGCGTGTTACGCGTATAAAATCCAAGATCTCAGACAATAATAGATTCCTGAAGAAATTAGTTTATCCGAGTATTTGACTTCTTCAAATGAAATGTAACGTAATAAACTTTTGTAATTATAATATAAATATTTATAATTATAAACGTTTATGAATATTATTATATAATATGATTATAACAATTTTGATTACTTTTGTCTTTCATATGATTCGTTTGTATTAGTATTATTCGATCATACATTAATTTACCAAAAAAGCGGAACGAGACGTTTAACGAGACGAAATACCGAATTCGATGACTGCACACGATTAGTGTGTGATCATATCCAAAGCCGATTATACAATATATGGATCCAATGATTACATAATACATTTTTCTAAAATTCATTTCTATTTTTTTTTTTGTAATTTGAATTATTTGGCTTAGAAATAAATCATTTGTATAATCAACGGCGCACATATTAAAGACACTATTTTTTCGAACAATCACTTCTTATAGAAATATAAAATAAATATTGGATAATAACGGACTAAATAAAAAAAGACAAAGTAATTTCTTTCTATTAAAATTTTATTTCAATTCGCTATTTGTGCTACTAAGTTACTAGTTACTTTCAAAATCATTAACATTTGTGATAAATAATACAATTGTATTTTCAATTATATTCATTCTCCAAAAATTCTACTCAATTTTACTCACATGTTAGGTAAAACTCTTCCATTATTCTGCTGTTATTGTGGTTATTACCATACGAAATAAATTTGTCGTGTTAGTGAATTGAAATGAGATACTTTTCTTTGTAACATTTCATCAATAGCGTAAACGTATTTCTCATCGATCTCTCAAGTTGCATACAACGTTCGCACCTATCATTTTGGTCCACTGCAACCAGATTCTGTAAGCATTATCATCGTCATATCCAGAGGGGATTCAGTTACAGGAGCCATTCCCTAGACTTCATCGTAGGACTCTACATTGCCGGTGAAGCCGCAGAAATCGTAAGTAGGTGATATTTGTTAAAGTGTTGTTATTCCTTACAATTCGTTTCCTTGTGAATTGATTCGATCATTTCCGTTTATTCGTAACCATGGCATCTGAGATCCATGTAATCGTCGAATGCGAACTTGGCGAAAACGTGGATCTGTCAAATCCAAATTGATCTTGTTTACAAACTTCATTGAGTTATGCAAAGCGTCCGATACTTCGGACGTTTATCAAGTACGATCGAGAATCGATCAAATAGAAAGAGACTCCGACTCAATTGAGGCAATTCAAGAGAATATAAAATTGAACGATATCCTGACCCCCCCCCCCCCCCCCACTTACAATTCCGCGCGGAGTTTGTACCCGCTCGTGTATTTGTATCATTTGTTTTGTGTTTGATGTCCCCGTTCCACCATCACCAGTGTTATGACGCTCCTGTTTCCGGAAGGCTGCACGAAGAGCGGCTGCGAGCCGCGAATCTCACGGCCACCTGCGACGTCAATAAGTTGCGTCCGACCACCATTTGCACGGTTATTATCTTGTTTCTGCTCTCAAGGAAAGTGGTCTACCCTATACCCGAAAGCAACTCTGTCATCGGTTGAGAGGAGACGATCCGCTTAATGCAGACCGTCTCTGTTCTCCTATAGGGGATGGAAACAGAAGCGCGGGACAAACGCGCCCCCGTCTACCACGGTTTAGGGGGACCGCCTGAATGCCGAGCATGACCTGTATCACATACGGCAACGAGAGGTTCCTCTCGACTATTTCAAGCAGAATACGACGCTCATCCGCCCAAACGGGGAACGACTTGAGTGTGTGCTGCGCCATGTCCTCGTCCGCGGTACAGCACCAGCAGCACGGCAACGCTTCCTTCTCTATACAGTGCAGTTATCGTCTGAACTAACCGTGGTCAGACACCTGCATTGTGCGGCAGGTGAGCGTATTTAAAGCCTCTGCCCAGCCACTTGAGCAAGAGCGGCCAGACAGCCTCGACCGACGGTCCACCGGCTCTGCGTAGGTCGGGATAGCAGCTGCTGCCACTGCAGCAGTATGGATCACCGGGTCTGGTATTAGAGGACTTTCAATTCGTACCAAGCCAGGACCTCCTTCTAGAAAGGACTACCTTCTACGTTTATGGCTGGATTAGCACGGATACCGAGCACGTGCTCGACACGCGTGCAATTCACCTCAAACCAACAACCATAACCTGGGTTCTTGGAGGTCTGCTAAACAGCTGCAAGGCCATTAAGGCAACTTTCTCATCTTTACGATTTTTAACAATTTTGATTTCCAAGCACCCTCGGTTTTTAACTAACAATCTCACTTCAGGTTTCCTTTTCCTCCGACGCAGCTGTCCACCTCCCAGATTCCTCGACCAATAACATTTCGAACCGAACATATAAAACGGAGGATTGACACGCGGAGGAAGACACAGGACAGTACTCAGAAGCAGAACAGCTTGACACAGTTTGACATAACACAGTTTAAAACACACAAGTTCGACAGTTACACAAGACACAAGAGCTCAACACAAGTTACAAGAGTTCGACAAACAGATTTCAACAAACCAGAATTCGGTGGCTAGAATTCCGTGGCCAGTTTACACGAAATATTCAACTTACCAACTTTCGCCAACACTACGATAAATATACCATTGTTAAACATTATCGACAAGACTCATTTCTTTAAATTTCCAACGATCTCGACACCCGTAAAACGCTGTCGAGAAGCGCGGATGACGAGACGCTCCAATTCAACACCTTCCGTCGGCCAACGCACTACAATATATTCACGTACTATTTCCCACTGATACAATTTTATGATTATCTGACACCTTAATATAACAAATTAAATTCACTTTCATATCTTTAACATCAAAAATATTTCGTAGTGACATTTCTGTCTCGTTTTGGTAGTCTTAAAATAATACTCTTCTATCATCAACTTTAGTCGCTAACAACTTGCGACTGTCTCCCACATTATACTTACCAGTTTTATCAACGATATACTCTTATAAAACAATTTATTACTATTAACAATATGGTAAATATTGTTATATAACTGTTTAATAACCACATTATTTCTCCTTTGATGTCATATTTGTTCACCCTTGATGAGAGTTGGTTTTATTTGTATATTGACGTCCTCTAACATGTTTAAATTTACCTTGTCCACGGGAACACTGCCATTTTTTTTTATACTTATTACTTTTTATATTTTCTTGTCGACATTGAGCTTGCACGTATTCAATTTTTTCGCAGTTGTAACATTTTGGTAGATGCTTTCTTTCCGTAGATTACGCTAAGCCTACAGCAGTAAATGTATTTGATTTTGAAGGCTCTTCATCGCTCGTTTTACCTTCATTTTTATTTTCCAGTGGCTTCGACTTTATTTTTCCTTTGAAATATTCTACTATTTCTTCCATCGTATTCCTGACTCTGGTGACAAGGCAACTAAAAACTGGACTTTAAATGGCTGTACAGCTATCATGAAACAATTGCTTTCATAAAAAATCACAAAATGCAGTTGAATTGGGTAAAATATCACAAAAATTAGACATCCAAGGATTGGAGCGACGTACAGTAAGGTCGGAGACCCGAAAATCTGGTATAAATTGCATATAGTCCATCCAAAGAAACGAGATACCAATATTTAGATTAAGGGGATATTCTTGTTTAGAACTTAAAAAGAATATTGTTATCTCTTAAAGTATACGTCGTCGAAAATATGTTTGTAATAGAATTTGCTTAAATTCGTAATATTTACCGATGATTAAACTTTAAACAAGTTTTTCTCAAAACCTCATTTCTTGAACTGGTGTGCACAATATCTTAAATTATATTTCACCGATTAACCTCAAATTTGTACAGAATCTTCAGCAGATGTGTCGTTATCGCATGAATAACGGTTTTTAAAACATGCTTATTCTTTTAATTTTTTTAACATTTTATAGATTCAAACTAATTTAAACTAACAAATTGGAAACCACGGAAAAAGCAATTGCTAATTTAGCCGAAGAAAATCAACGACGAGCTGGGGAAATCAGACAGCTGAGACAAATCACTGGAACTAGGGTCATCACCGAGGATGGCCTCCCTCAAGCAGAAGGGACTCTTTGAACATTTTAGCCGATCCCAATAGACGACGACTTCGACCACCGAGCCATGCTGCACTGACCACGAACACTTGCATCTGACATCCAGGCAAGCCAACAAGCAACAGCGAATGCCAGCGACGCCATACACATAATCGAGACCCTGCGAGAACGAGATGAAAACGGTATACTATAGAAGACTTCATAAAAACTGTACGGTATACACGAACATCATGCAGAGAACCACAACTGCTGTTGCGTAAGATACTCGCTGAGAAGATCATTCGGAATGCCAAACGCAGTATCCGGTTTATTCTTATCGAAACCTATGACGAACTATACGAGGTACTTAGAAATCGCGTCTTGACATCTGTCACCGTAAGCGGCTGCACAAATCGTTTCCACAATACGAAACAAGGTATGACAAAAAGTGTTTAGTCATACAGCTCCCGCTTTAGGCATAGCTTTTAGTGAACTTCGCTACGCTATAAAAGCGAAACACAAATCTCCTGTGGCCAGGCGAATTGCATTAAAAGAAGTCGGGATCTTCACATTGTATCTACGAAAAGAAATAGGACAATTGGTCATCCCATCCAGGCACAACACACTTACCAATGTATAAGAAAACATGGAAGAAACATGCACTAGACATGGAACTGTAGCTACGCGATGTAGGAAGAAGTGCAGTCCAACGAGAGAATTTACGAGGTAAGATGTGAAGGTTGACACCAACCAACACTCTGAGCAGGTCATCATAACAGCTGCCCAGAAGTTTCGATAACATGCCACTCAACCTTCGCTCCATCACGAAGTGCAATAAATGTGGAAAAATAGGGCACACCTAGGAAAGATGTTATCAACAACAGAATTTTTCAAACCGCCATTTCGGAAAAATTCCACCATTACGAGTGAACTTCCACAATCCGGTATTAACAACTTCACCAGAACACGAAGCAACGACGAAGGAGGACCAAAAACCAACCGCATCCATTACACACCACGCGAGTTGCAGCACATCCGATGCAGACTTCAAGGTCCCGGCACGGAAGATAACTCTTGGATATTGCAGCAGGAATCAACATTATAAAGAAAAGTTTGGTATCCCATATAGAACTTTCGGAGCAAAAACAGCAATTTCTCATGGAATACGATTTACATACCACTAATAAATTCACAGCCTTAAAAGTGTTTAACATTCCACACAAGTTCTTGGTAGCCTCGGACGATTTCCATTTAATTGAAGACAGCATAATTGGTTTACCGTTCTTAAAAAAGTATAATTATGAAATTAATAACAGAATCCTTTACCTAAATGATTTCGCTATTGCATTTAACCTTTCTCGCATCATCGACCTTCTATCTAAACTCCGAACTCAACACATCGAAACAAACTATAGAGAGACAAAAAAACTATACGAGTTCCCTGTCTTACGATACCCTAATTTTGAAAAAATATTCATCCTACAACCGACACATCCAACCAAGGCATAGGTGTCGTACTTTCCCAAAACCATCATCCTTATTGTTACATCTCCCGTACCCTCAATCCCGTCGAAGAAAATTATACTACCACCGAGAGAGAACCTCTGACAATAGTTTGGGCAATCAAAAGACTTAGGCAGTATCTTCTAGGAAAAAAATGTATTGCTTAAACAGACCATCGAGCTTTGAAATGACTCCATAATAATAAAAGATCCATCCTCCAGACTCATGAAGTACGACTATGAAATAGAGTACAAAAAAAGAAAAGAGAACAAAGCCATCGACGCTCTTTCTCGTTTACATTTCACATGATCAACGATTACTGAAACGATTAATTTCCAAAACGAAGACCCAGACCTTGCCGACCCAATCGATTTGATGGATTTTACCAATACATCTCCTACAGATCTAAAAATTCCACATCCAAGTACAAGCAATGATACGCTCTTTGAAAACGATGAAAACTGGAAAACTACCCCTTCCTCTTCCCCGATAATCGATAAACCTAATCATCCTAATTGGACACAACTAACCCGGGCGATCCTTGGATCATTTGACGAAAAATTATGGCTCAATAGACTAAAAGATTTACTTGACGAAGAACACTTGAACAAACTACAAGCCAAGACCTTCGACATTGATATTAATGATTTAACCATTTTTAAATTAGAAATCGTCCATGTACAATTAATGCTTAGATTCTTTATTGACAGATACTTAGACAGAAAGTTACAGGTACCTCAGGAACCTTTCAGAGAATATAGACAACTGGAAAAAGAAACAATTTTGAGAGAAGCTCACGATATTGACGTTTCGCAGTATTTCGGAGAAAATAAAACAATTGAAAAAATTTGTTATAACCGTTACTGACCAGGTATAGAAAAAGGCGTTTTTGAATTCATTCAATACTGATACACATGTGAAGAAAAAACTAATACGCATTAAACCTAGGAAAGAAATCGTAACTGCAGACGCACCTTTAGAATCGAACGATAAAATTGCTATTATATAAATGGATATTATAGGCCTTTTCACAAAAACCAAACGAGGAAATCAGTTTATTCTATCAATTCAAGATATTTTAACAAAACATTTAATCCTTATTCTCATGAAAAATCAACAAGCACCTTTCATAATCGAAAACCTCCTGCAACATTATGTGTAAACCTTCTTCTCTTCTAAACACATCCTAACGAATCAAGGATTCGTCCTTGAAAACTAGCAAAAAAACTAGCAGTTTTCATCCACAAATTAACAGAGCTTTAAAAAGAACACACGAGTGAGTTAAAAATTTGTTACGAATTTGTATAACTGATAAAGGGAACGACTGGGACGAGAATCTCAATCTTATTTGCATAGATATAACACTTCTATCCGTAAAGGTACAGGCTATAGGCCTTTTGAATTAACTTTTGGACACAAAGCCAATATAACTTCTGTATTAGCAACCACTTCTTCTCTTAGTAAAGATGAATTGTTCAAACTTTGGAGAAATAGACACGACGAATGCATTAAAAATCTAGAAAAACGATCAAATACTTTCCGACTTTTGCACTAATATAGACTGTCAATTCAAATACGAAGTGAAAGTTCTTATACTTGAAATCTTTAGAATGTTAAAACAAAGAAAAGGATTAAAATCAGTACTACAAATTCGAAACAAAAGAGGCTTGTTAAACATTATCGAAATAGCATCTAAATCACTATTCGGAACCCTCAATAAAGACGATCTTGCACTTATTGCCTCCATTACACATATCGCGGACGGTCTACAAGGCAAGAATCACAATAAGGCCATATATATATATATATATATATATATATATATATATATATATTTACGAACGTTTTCAGAATTAAAAAATAATGTAGAAATATTTCATAAAATAAAAGAAGGTACCGGACAAAATATGCGTTATAGGAGAAATGAACAAAGAAGGGTAACGTCACCGCGAACGGTTGAGCATGCAGCGGTAAAAAGAAACCATTGTTACAGTGATGTGGCTTGGTCAAACACGACTATCGAATATGTCCAGATAAAGACAAAGATTTAAAATGTTTTAGATGTAATAGTTTTGGTCACCTTATTGTAATCAGTCGAATCATCCGAATAAGAAGGTAGCAAACCTTATTCATTCTACCGATAAAATTGCGCTTAAGGTTAACGGTTTATCCACCTACGCGTTGTTAGGTACGGGTAGCGAAGTAAACGTAATAAACTCAAAAGTTTGCAATCGAATAGGAAGTCCGAAGTTAGACAAAACGATTCGAAAATTTACAGGATTCAGTAATGCAATAACAAAGCCGGTCGGAAAATTTGAAACGAAAATCGATATAAGAAACAAGTATAAAACGAACGTATTTATGGTAAGTTGATCGGATATGTGTGACGAAGTTCTTATAGGAAGAGAGTTGTTAGAAGATTTAGACGTTCGTATAGGCAAAGGACAGTTAGACATACGGCGAGCGGACGAAATATTGAATAACACGGTGTGTAAAGATTCAACAAAAGCGAGCCACAACAGCGGTCATTAAGTCTGGGTTAGGTCTGGGTGGCACATTAATGGATACAAGCAATGAAAGCGTAATGAAAGAAATTGAAGATGTTAGCTGGATAATGAGAATAGACGAACGAGACAAATGATATCCCCGTTTATTCCAAACCAAGGCGGTTGGCTCCAAAGGAGAAAAAGATATTAATGAAGCAAGTGGAGGAGTGGTTGAAAGAGGGAACAATTAGACAGAGTGTAAGTGAATACAGCAGACCACTAATGGTAAAGTTGGCGTTCAACAATCATGGTTTCCTTAAGGGGGGACACCACTCTGAGACGTCAAAAAATGGATAAAGTTTGGGAATTCTCTTTTTAAGTAGTTACTAAATGAAAAATTTAGTCCTTTTCCTAGAATATAAGTATAACTCTCAGCTTTATTCTACAATTTTGTGAAAATAAAAATCATATAAAATGACGAAGTTATTCGCTATTCTCAGAACCCTTCCTGGCGGAACATAGTTTGTTGGCCAGTTACAGTTGGCAAGAACTGGGAGGTCTAAAATAAAAAATTTTTATTGATTCATAAACTAGAAACTATCATCCAAAAAGTAGCGTATGATTCTTTGAAAAGTTTAATAATTGTAGAAATAGTCGAAGCTTGAAAAAAAAGCAAACAATATTAACATATTAAAAAAATCGTACTCTACATTGTAGAATACTCTAGGCAGAATATTTCTAGAAAACTTGAAGTAAATCGGATGTGTAGTTCCGGAGATTTCGTGACGGTCAGGTTGAAAATTGTAGATTTGAGAAAATTGTGAAACAAGTTTTAAGATATCTATTTTGTCCAATACAGAAGAATTTTTAAAATTTTACCTTCAGTCAACTCTTTCAGGTCCATATAATGTTTCTTCTGCCTTACAAAAACTGTCGGCTTTCTCTTTTCCGATTTTTCTAAGGAATTGTAGAGCCTTTCTGCTATTTCCTTCAATCTCTGTTGCAGCTTTACTTAGTCATCGCTCGTTTGTTTGACAATAATCATAACTGATAGAACCTACTGTTAAACTCATTAATTGTATCATTAACAGGATGTTGTAACCATTATTAAAAGTGTTACTGCAATGTTAACTGTATTTATTCTACTAAACATTGTTTTAAGAGCTATTGTCTAAATGATTGAGTTCAAACTCTCGTTGATATTTTGTATAAAACCACCTTCACACCTTTGTAATAGCTCGTCGGTGTTGAAGTTCTTATAAATTGGCCGAATCGTGTCCTGGGCAATTCGTGGCAGAGAATTTTTCTGGATATAATTTTTTAAACCATTCGTTGCGTTTGCCACCTGCCAAGAGGATTTTTATCTGACAAATTTTTCGAAATGAAAAACGTGCTCCATATTACTTTTTTCATTGTCTCCTTGCAATGGAAATTTCGTCGAATAGCAAAACCATAATATTAGCATACTAAGTCTGTTCTTTGCATAGAAAACAAAATACACAATGTGCCCCTTAAGAACAGCAGGGTTCAAGCGAAGAAAGTTTTAGAAATTATTCACACAGATGTCGAGGTGAGAGATATTTCATGTTTGTTATTGATAACTATGGCAAATTATTCAAAGTATACGTATGTATAAATGAAGTAAAGTGAAAAATAAACAAGGAAGAAAGTTAAGAAAATCAGATGCGATAATGGAAAAGAGTTGTAGCAGCACACGGTTAACGACCCTAATAAATAAGAAAAGTGTCATTTTGTGCATTTACGATTTTCACGTGCGCGGCAGACTTCAAGCAGGAAACATTGCCAGCCGTGTATCACTACAGGGACCCGGAAAATCCCGAATCTCGCGCCTCTGAAGACAACGCCACTCAACAAAGGAATCTTTGCCTCTCAACAAAGAGAGCGGAGGCAACGAAGGACATCTATGAACCCTCGGAAAAGGCGTTTCTTTTCCGGGGATACATGTAAATAAACTCGAAAGGAAACGTTTCACTAGTTCTTGTCGAGATCCACTTACTATAAACCACCATTCCGACGACCGACCGAGTATTTCTGTCTAAATAAAGTACATCATCAGAACTTTGTGAAACACTTTAATTTGTAATCTTTCCGACGTTACAGAGTATTAAAACCACAAAATTGATCAATTTATAAGAAGAAAGGGGATTCAGGTAAATGCATGTCTGCTATACGAATTAAATGAAGTAGCTAAATAATTAGTTAAATAGAACAATAATGGATATGGCTATATGTCTACTGGCAGAGACTAGAGTTAATAAAAGTTTTTAACCCTTTATTCCCCCATTCAATGACCTTCGTGTACAAGCATCCACACGATGATCTCTGTGTACGAGCTTCGGTTGTAGCCGGCGTAAACGCGATACTGCCAGTTTCCTTCAAGTTTTCAGTTGCTAATATTGAACTGGCGTGCAATGTGCAATTATATTGACCTGTATTGGATTAATCCTACTAAAAGTATATTTTGAACGCACATAATATATTCTGTACGTCGAAACAAGTTTCTTCTGTGTTTTCTATTCGACAGTGAAGTATTTTCCTGGTACAAAAGTATAATATTATAACAAGAAATCTTCCTTGAATCATTTGCAACAAAAGACGCGTCTACAATTTCAAACCCGAGCACAGAATGCAGACTACGTGGAGTATCCGAGCTATCGAATTAGCCTTCTCGTTGTGTTGAAACTTAGTTTTCGTGATCCGTCCGGCGGACGACCCTTCTCTTGCTCTCTCATCCGCTTCTGTTTCACGCTCGGTAAGTTCGAGTAGATCCGCGCGGTTTTGTGTCGTCGTCGTGGCTATCTCACGCTGACCATAAGTCACGCCAAATCAAGTGTACGCGACGTCTCAAGTCAATATATTATAATACAGTTCGCCAACTACGTCTCGGCAATTCAGAGAAACTTCAACTGCCCCATCTCATTGTGTGACCTAAAACTTCCTGCTCCCGCCATTCGTTGTGCTAAACTTGTGCTCCCGCAATTTGTCCCGATCAAACTACCGGGCCTCGAAACATTGATGAGATATATGTGAGAACGGAAATGATAATGCGAAGAGCCAGTAATACTTGACCGCGACGGAGAAAGCGTCACGTGACAAACTGTGTGTACGCGTGTATATGTATATGTGCGTGCGTGCGCGCGCGCGTACCAAAAGAAAGAAACAGGAGCGATCGAGGAGGACAGGCGTGCAAAGGAAACGTGGAAAAAGGGCAGTCGATGATGAGGCGTAGATTAGTACGTTTGTCTGATTTCATATTCATATTTGTGGAGAGTTAAGTAATGCAACGTCCGAAGAAGTCAGCAATGACGAAAAAACTATACAGCGATTGACAAAGTTGAAAGAAACAAAAAATCTGCGACGAGTATAGAAAAAACTACGAAAATGAAAGTGCCACAACATCGCAAAAAAATTAGAGGAAACGAGATTGTACTCAACAGGGAAGAAAGAGATATTACATGGCATATTAAAAAAGCACACGGGTCAGAAAGAAGAGAACGACGAAGAAAACGTAGAAGAAGAAGAGAGTGAAAGTGAAGAATCCGAGAAATCCAAAGACAATGAGCACAACCAAAAAAAAAAAAAAAATGAAAACTCGCTAGAAAGTAATCGCAAAATAGATACTAGAAGGATCGGCAGAACAATTTATACTGGCGAAAAGTCGCATTCTGTCGCGAAAAGATTTGCGAAAAAGATTGAAAAGTGAATTTGCTTGTAAAACAAACAGTGCGGTGATATTCATTCACGATTGTTTCAGCGTAGAAGATTACCACAGGAAACGAATCAACAATATGTTTACGCAATACGTGAGATAGCTAATAGGGGTGATGATAAAATAAATAACAGAGTGCCATGTATTGATCGATTTAGGAACCAACACATCGCTAATGAAGAAAAATCAATACGAACAAATTGCTTGTCCACCATTATGACAATAACGAAGAGCATTACGGGTACCGTACAATGCAACAACGAAGGCCATTGGATCCTTTGATGCCGTCGTACATGTAGCCGATAATGTCTTATAGCGGAATAAAATTGTTCATCGTCCCATCGCAGTAAATTCCTTATAACGTAATTTTTGGACAAAATTTCCCCGAAATGCAACTGGATAAAAATAACATAAGTTAACAGAACACACGATAACCTCCAGAAACAGCAAAGGCACTGTGGAAGTAGAAGCAGCGAATGCAACGAATATCATCGACGCAGCATTTAAAGAACTAAGAGAAATCATGCGTCGAAGTAAGTGAATTAGATGTTAAACATCAACACAAAAACAGAATTAAAACGTTAATTAACGAATATAAGTCAGCGACGAAAAAAGAGACAACAATAGCATTAAAAGATAATATTTCGATCAACTGAAGACCCCAACGCTAGCGTCCAAAGAAAAAATAGTTTTAGATAATCAACTCGATGTTAAGGAAAAAGGCGATCTGGCTAAGTACGAGCGAATACGCGAGTACAATGGTCATCGTTTCGAAAAAAAATGGATCATACTATATATATATATATATTATATATATAGTTTGCATCGATTATAGAGAACTAAACAAAAGAATTAAACGCGACCACTTTCCAATGGCTTTCATTGAAGAAAAAATAGACGAATTACGAAAAGCACGTGTATTTTTCATGATCGACTTAAAAAAATATTTATTTACACGTTCTAATCGTAAAAAAAAGCATTAAGTACACTGATTTTCTTACACCTGATGCACAGTACGAATTTTTAAAGTGATTATTTGAACAATTTATCAGTGACACTAGCTTTTTAAGATATATAGATAACGTTTTTCGAGACCCCATTCAAAGAAAGATAGCTTTTACATATGTCGACGATATAATAATACCAAGATCAGACGATGAAGACGCATTAAACAAATGAACAGAAGCATTAAAAGTAGCAGCCGCGAACAGATTAACAATCAGTTGGGATAAATGCCAACTCTTACGTATTAGTATAGAATACTTAGGCTACCAAATAGAAAATGGAAAAGATTACCCAGGTAATACAAAGATTAAAGCAGTACAAAAATATCTTGAACCTACAAATAAAAAACAGTTATAAAATTTTCTCGGGTTAAGCAGATACTTCCGAAAAGTTATCAAAGATAATGCAAAGATCGTGACATCGCTATCAACCCTAATTAAAAAAAACCGACAATTTGGGTGGAAGAAGAAAAAACAACATTTTTGACATTTTGGAAGGGGATATAAAGTTCCGAGAAATCCGTATTTCTTCCTTCAATCTGGGATCGGTTTGGGCCTGGTGCCCTCTCTCTACCGCTCGAAAGGTGGCAGAGGCCGGGAGGTGGGGTGAGTGGCGGCGAGGATTGAAATCCTTGCATAATGCCCATTCCAGTGCTGCAGCTGTCTAGAGACAAGCCACGTCAGACAGCGGTGCACCTCCGTGTCGGACTGCAGTGGTGTTTGCTACTGTTACCGCGCGAGCCAGTGCGCGGCGGCACCCAAATGCCCGCTGTGTGCGGACTTGGAAAGTCCCGTCGCACCGAGAATGGAGGGCAAAAATTGTGTCCCCTTCTCCCGGGAATAAGAGAAGCGAGCACAGGGGCCCCGGTCGGCCCCGTTGAGTGCAGCCCCAGCAGCGGGCGGTGCAGCGCCCGTAGCGGAGAAGTTGGTGGCGGTGGTAGCAGCGCCGTCAGCCATAGACGTGGACGGTGGCGCCACTGTCGTCAACAGCGCGAGAAGAACGCCTGAAGGAGGCGGGGATGCCTGTAAATAATAGTTCCCCGGCTCCTCCTCCAACCTCAACCACTACCGCACCGTACAGGACCTAAGGCTCGCACCTCGTTCTGGTGGACTTCTACTATAAGTCCGTGGCTTCGCCGCAAGTGGAACGATCCAATGCGGGACCTACCCACTAAAACTCACCACGGTGATCATCCTCGCACGTTATCGGAGGTCCACCGAGAACCGAATCGCATCACCGCTTCCGGTGCACTTCCGTGCAGTATAATTGCTGCGCCAAACACCACTTACGTTGAAGAGGGGCCGGGATTATTTTTACCACCCCCTCTACTTTCCATAGCGCCTGGACGCTCGTGGAAGGGTGGCTCTGCCCCGTCGAACAAAGGGGGGCCGTGAGCCCCAATTACACGACCGCCCGCGGTCCCCGTAGCTGTGCCCAACGGCACGGAAACGCAAGGTGTCACCTGACTGTCGACGCGGAATTTATCTTGTGTCCGCTCTTGGCAGGAGCACTGACCCTTACCCCCGAGAGTGTAACCCTCTTGCTCATTTAAGAGCCACCCTCTTCTCAGATGAGACGCAGTCGGAGGTTCGAGGCGCCAGTCTAATGCGTTTCCGCCTACCGCTCTTAAAGGGACCTATTCGAACTCTCACGAACCCGCTTTCGTCTCCGATCCGCGGTCTCCTTCTGTAAAATTATCGTTTCACAGAAGGAGGCCACGTCCAGAAGGCTTCACTTTTCCTCGCTGCCGAGCATGGCTCTTACCACTCTTGACAGCGAGAGATTTATCCCATTCGTGCCGACCACGACACGACGCTCACTCGTCCAGGCTGGGCACACTTCTAGGATGTGCTGCGCTATGTGCACTGATCTGCTGGACAGTGTCAGCAATGCGCCGTACCCTCCTTGCCTATACGGCGCAGATATCATCCGAAGCACCCCTCGGTCCGAAGATCGGTTTGGCCAGCCACTACTTTCACCGCAGCAGGATAGACTGCAGCGCCTGGCGTCTGAGGGCTTCCATCTCCTGTCCTGCTACGACCATCCCCCGCCCGTGGAACGTCCAGCTAGAGGTATCCCTAGCAAGTCCAACAGGGCTATCCCTGCCAGTAGGACATTGTCCTATACCCACGGGCAACCCGCAATGCCAGCTGCTTATGGGCACGGCGCAGCAAGGGTTGGCTGAGCCGGGAAGCGACTAGGTCGCCTGCCCATACGAGGACCCAATACAAGGCCACCGAATGGATCATGCCCGCGTAAAAGAGGCGGACATGGTCGCTTGGGCCCCGCAGGTTGAGGAGGAGCCAGCCTAGAGGGCCGACTACCTCCTCTAACCGCGGAGCTAGGGACCGGAAATGGTACAGAAACCGTTAGTGGTTGTTGAAGTGAGGTTCCAAATACCTCATCTGGGATATTACCTCGACAACGGCCTCACCAACCCGAATCAGGGGAGGAGGAGGTGGTTTTCCCCAAGGTGCATGAATTGCCAGCATCTCGGTTTTATTGAGAGCCGTCAACGAAGTCCGCGGCCCGCAGAACTATGTCGTATCCAAAGTTACATAGCAGAGGCCCCCGTATAAACCCCTGTGGAACCCCAAAGTACACCTCTCTCCGCTCCATATCTTACCGGCCCGGATATTCGATCCACCTATCGCGGAGGTAGTCCTCGACCATTGCCTTTAGATAGGTGGGAACTTAATATTCTTCGAGCCGCCGTCTGATTGCCCCCTCAGAGTAGGACATTAAAGACATTGGCAATATTCAACGTCACCGCCAGTGCCATCCCACCCTGGGAGACGGTCGAAGCCGAAAAGGACCGCACACGACAAATGGCGCCGATTGTCGAACGGCGCTCCCGAAACCTAAACTGGCATTCAGCTAAATCGGGCCTAGCCCGCGATAAGTGGTCGATGATGCGGGCCGTCAGCACCCTTTCAAACAACTTTTCCGCATCGTCAAAGAGATAGATGGGTCGGTACGCGAATGCAGCGATAGCTGACCAGTCTTGCTTTAGGAATAGGACCATTCGTGTCATCTTTCAGTTGAAGGGGAATCGTCCGGTCTCTGGGCAGCGGTGAAACAGCTGCCGGAGGCCATCTCCAAGGACGCACTGAGTCAAAACCCAGATCCAGTCGTGCATATCATCAGGACCCGGGGCGGTGTTCTTCACTCCAACCCTTCGGATGGCCACGGCCAGTTTGTCAACAGTGACCTCTAGCTCGGCAGACCAGGTGGTCGGGTCCGGTGCGGGACGTGGTTCACCCTCACCCACTTGGGGAGGAGTGAGTTAATCACGTCCCTCGGGAGCAGGGGCTCCCATGGGCGGAATTTGTTTAACATTACCTTGTATGGGCGCTCCCGTGGATTTTGCTCGAGAGTTTCGAGGAGCTCCTTCCAGCAGTGACCCTTGGCTGTTTGATGACGATCTGCAGAACCTTGGGATCCGTGCAGTACGACTCGTGCAGGTGTCATTCCCACCCGCGACGGTGCGCCCGAGCCGAGCTGTCTCCTATTCCAAGTCGGGCAGCTTGGCTTTCTGCTGCAGCCATTTTACCGGAAGAGCGGCTGCCATCAGGAGATGGTTGGATGACCTCTTGCTGCCGAGTGGGCCGGGATGAATTGTTCGCTCCCCCCCCCCCCCCTTTCCCTTCAGGATAATGACGGCATTAAGCCGACTCTCTTCCCTTATCAGAGAAAGGACTGGCCCCTCCCCCCGGGAACAGAATCAAGATAACCTTCGCATTGACGGCGAACTGGGGGTGTTTTGAACATCGTTAAGGTTTTTTAAGGCGAGGGTTCTTTGAATGACGCGATAATGAGATCTTCTCATTGCCGAACTTTCAGTGGACTGTATAAACTTTATTGAAAGTTACGTCGCGCTTACAAGGAAACCTTACGATGCTGGAAATCGATTTTGAAACAGTAGCAGATACAAGTTGTGGTACATATTTAGTATCTAAAAACCCTAATAGGTTTCTTCAAAGTAGGCCTTCCTTTTCAAGATATTCTCATTTATAGTTCGATACACACATAATAAATGAATTACATGAATCTTTTTAATAGAGCAAGTTTTGGGTAAGTCGATAGAGCGAGTGACTAGGAAGCTGTTGCTAATGGGATCGAATGCCCGGCCTCTCATTGCTATTTTTCCTTTTTTTAGTACAACTTTGAAAAGCAAAAATATATTTAATTTATTTTTATATTTAATGTCAATTCTATATGACATTAAAATTAATACAAAAGACGTTTTTTTAATAGAAACAATCAATATTGTATATTATTAATTTTATATTTCATTATTTTCCACTAACAATAAGCTTACGTAGCTGAACGGTCCAGTAATTGGAACAATATAAAAAATACAATACAGTTACCTACAACGAGCAGGTATACGGACGCACTTGCTACGTATGAATTGTTTGGAATATGTTCGAAAACCATTAGAGTCGATAGTGGCAATATGAATGACCAATACAGAATTTATCTGGTAATGACTAATACGAATGAATAGTACAGAAAAATATATGCGACATATACTGCTATTTTACTACTGTATTTACTTCTATTTTTTATATTGAAAATTCAAAATTTTTCGTCTTTATATTGATGACATGTGGAATTGACATTAAATACAAAAATAAATCAAACATATTTTTGTATTTCAAAGTTGAACTAAAAAGAATAGTGACAAGAAGGTCCCCTTGTCAGCAGAACATACAAAAAAAAAAAAAAACGTAGACACGCAAATGCGGAACAAATATAATGTGTAGTGGCTCAAATGAACGCTTAAGTTGAAGAGCGCAATGTGTATTACGAAACGGGCGTTTAGCTGCTGCTTCGAGCTTTGTCGCGTTTTAATTTGTTAATGATTGTTCCGCACAGTGAATTACAAGATTTGTTGATTCCTTTTCTACTGAATCGTTTGTGGCTTTTTACTGACTATTTACGACTGACTAGTCAAGCTCCGGGAATTCACGATGTCGTAGTATTTTTAAATATTAAAAATCTATCAATTAAAACTATATATATTATATATTCTACTCAATATTTGAGACTGATGTATGTAAATCATAATTTCCTTCAAAGCTTCAACAATTTTTTCATTTTTTTTTTTAAGAAAACTGATGGTATTAGTCTCAGGCCTACATCCTTGACTTCTTGTTCCATCCAAATTTCTTCTGCTGTTTATCAAAATTCTAATTCATGAAAGACTAATAGTTATCGAATTTACCTCTTGTACATCTAGGAGGATGATGTATAAGAGCATCCCTCAAGAATGTGTACAAAGCCTTCTTTTTTACACTCTTTACGTTGTCGATATAATAATCTAATAAAAAATATTCACAAAAATGTCCGTATATTGTAATTAGAATTGGATTTATTTAGAAGAAGAACCAAATTTATTTGTTTCTCTAGGAAAAGAATCCTGCTGGAATCTACAAACATGAAAATTGGCATTTATTCAATTACAAAATAGTTTATTTGCTCGTTTTTTCAGTCGCTTGTGATATTGTTTTTCAATTTCCAGCAACGTCTCCTGAATGATTAGAATATTCTAAAGCTTTCTATGACCGATGGAATTTCCTATATTATTTAGGAGTCATTGATGGAAAGCATGTAGTAATACAAACTCCGAAAAATAATGGCAGTCATTATTATAATTATAAGAGAAACTACAGTTATTAGTTGTTGTTGATGCAGATTATAAATTTATTTACGTCAATGTGGAATGCAACGGAAGAATTTACGATGGCAGAATATTTTAAAACTGTTCTCTAAGTAAGGGGCTTAAACAGGGCACAATAATGCTGAACCTTTACCAGGCAGAAATAGACCTGTGCACTACTGTTTTGTCACTGATGATGCATTTACAATGAAATGATATATTTTAAAACACTATTCACTCCACGACCAACTGACACCGAATCGAATATTTAAATATAGATTATCGAGAACATGATGGATAGTAGAAAATTCTATTGGTATAATCACTAACAAATTCCAAGTTCTTTGTAAATCTATAAACCTGGATCCACAAATTGTAACATTGTGTTAGCAATATGTGGCAATAAAAATTGCAAAGCTTGAAGATAGGACCAGTTACACGTATTTATAATATAACATCATCCGTACTATTTCTGCTTTTTGCTTTTTTCTAATGTTTGTTTTTAATTTTTCTAATATCCGTAATTTAATAATACAAGATAATAGTACAAGATTTAGTAATTAGATAATAAAATAATGTTTCTATTTACTATAATTTTATTAATTTTATTGTGATTTTGTAAATTATGAATTTTGCGTTGAACTTCCTCTATTGAGGAGCTTCCATACAATTTCGTGTAAAATTTTTGTTCTTTTTTCCACGGTTATTTGTCATGGTTATTTTTTCACGGATATCGTACTTGGTTCCACCGTATCCTTCGTATTCCGCAATACGGATATTTTTTCATAAATTAAAACTAATTTTATAATTTTTTTTCTTTCCAAGCTTTTTCAGTCAACATCTTTTTTACTTGCACGAGAGTACTTTCAGTATTTCGATACTGTTTCGTATTCTGTTAGCAACTGTGCAAGAGCAATGTATTATTGTGTCCATTCGCTAACAAATCGCGACTCGCTGACTCTCAGACAGTTGAACAATGCTCTCGGACAGTCACTTTCAAATGCAGTCCACACTGGCAAGAAAAACTCTTAAGAGCAACTCACGACAATTTTACCCTCAAGTGGACACGTGTAGTTTAAGGTTTAGGATTTCTGTAACAAAAGAATGTCAAGGTGACAACACCGATGCAGTACGATAATCGGTTGCATTCGTTGACAATGTCTGTCCTCTGCTTATCCGACAAGGAAGGGGGGGGGGACTACTTTGTTATGTCAATAACGAAGTTATTAGTTGTTTTGTCCAGTGACAAAACAGGTAATCAAGTGAACTCTGACCTTGTTTCTATTGTCGAATGCATGCATTTTGGTGTGCCTTGAACGGAATCATTGCAAGCGGAGGTTGTAAATCTGCAGTTGGTGTTTCGTGAATGCGGAGAGCTACGATTACAAGCAGAACTAGTCCCAGTGGCTGATAGCAAATATTTATTTCACCGTACAGTCTCTCACTCAACGGATTTTCATATCATGTCGAGAAAAGGGGTTGACAATTTAATTTACATTTAGCTTCAATTTACTTGTTACCTTCGCCGAAAAATACGACTACAAATGTAGTTCACTGTTTGTACAGCTACGTTCACTGCACAAGTGTGCTTCTATTCATCGCACTAACAGAGTTAACATATGAGGGTAGAGAACTGTGTCAAAATTAGAAGAATATTTTCAAGCACGTCAAAAAGCAGGTTTTTGTAATAGGATTATAAGAAGTTGTTGCCTAAATTAATAAATATATAACTGAATAATAATAATAACAACAACAAAGCATATTAATAGAAGAATAAGAAGGATGCAGAAAAACCAGCTAAGGCAGCAAAGAACAATTTATCATAGACAGCATCCTTATGAAACAAGCCGAAAAACAACAAAAAATTACTTCGAAAAAGACTTCGATTCCATACTACACAATTAGTTACGCAAAGTAATAGAAATATGCAACATTGACAAACATATGCAAAACTGTTATGACTTCACAGACATAAAAACCTGGAAAATAAAAATACACGCAACAACAAACCATATACATACCGAAACAAAGAAATTGAAATTAAAGAGAGAATATTACAAGAATATTCACTCAGTAGCTTATGATTCTGCACGTGCATCAATTCAGTATTAAACACACGCAATAGGGTCAAATATCGTTTTAAAATCAAACACCAAAGTATACCAGGACATCCATTGAACCATTTATTCAATGTAAACATAAAAATATTTGCAGTAACCAAAATATAAATGCAATCACTTTTAAAAATAGGTAGAAGAACTAACAAGAGACACAAATATGGAATTCAAAATCAATAAATGCAGAATATTAATGATAAAAAGAAGAAAATGCTAAGCTACAGAATATAACAGAAACACATAATAACGAAATGTAGTAGAATTCCGATTAGTCGGCCCATACGGGACCGGGGTAATGCCCGTAATGACAATGGATAATAACGCACTAGAGCAGGAGGCAGTTTGAGTACTATACCACAGCTTTTTAAATAATGCCCGTATATCAGCTTGCTTCATAACTTTTTACCTTTTATTAAAAAGTTCATTTCGAAATATATGCAGGTTCATTATTTCTGTAATATTATAGTGTGTATTGTACAAAATAGCAAATGTTATAAATTTGTTCAATGCATTGCCAGCTTTTCACCAAATAATGCTAATTGTGATATCTTCTTCTTCGTTACTATCCATTTCTTCTAACTGTAGATTTATTGCACTCCAGATTATTGCATTATCGCTCACTTCTTCCACAATTCGTTCACTTTTATCACTTTCAATCCATTAAATAATTTCTTCTTTCGAAAGCGCGTTTAGTAGATTATTGAAAGAAACCTTTTGAATTGTATTTAACAGTAAAGAATTGTTAGGTTAATCTGCATATTCGCTTCCTTGAACAAAATTGTCTTGCATACGAGCCAGCTATAATTTTCGCCAACCTTTCTGTATTATCATGCTCGTTACATCTCCCCAAGCAAGGGCAGCAGCAACAAATTGCATCTTTTACATTAAATTTAGTTTGGAAGTTCTTTACACTACAGTTAGAGTTTAATTATTTTTGCATAAAAGAATTTTGGTATTTTATTTTGAAATTTTAGGTAACTCCTTAATCTGTAAATTGGATTAAAGGTGAGACCTTTAGCGGAAACGTTGCAGAACGTTGCAGAAATGTTATTATGGCTGCCTTTAGTTCAAAATTAAAAGAATAAGCTCTGCAATTATCCAAAAGTAGAAGGGCCTTTGCATTTTTAGGAAGTCCAACTGGTATATGAGTGAGATTTTTAAAAGTGCTAGTAGCTGTAGTAGTCTTAAAAGCTTTTTGTATTTTTCAATTACAAACGGTTTCAATTTATAATCCTCTGAAGCATTTCTACAAAATAAAACAGTTCTAGGTCTTTTATTTATTTTAAAACCTTTTGCGAATTATTCTTTGCCTCTTGTTAAAGTCGAATTCGAAAAACAATGCCATGAAAGATGAATTTCATCGGCATTATACACTTCAGAAGAAGATAAATTATGCTGTTTAATAATTGTATCCAATATCAACTTATATGCAGTTACAGCTTTTTGATCTGGACTACTCAGATATAATTCTAATCTCCAAGTAAAAGCAATTGCAATCGATCAAAATCGGTAATCAGGCCAAAAATGCACACCTCTCTGCAGCTTGAATACAAAGAAAAAAAAAATGCACGGACTGGCCAGTATCGGCGACAATTGACCGCTATCTCAAAGACGAAACCGTAATTTCGTAGAAGGAGACCGCGTGCTGGTGACGGTACTGGGCTGGACAGAATCGTATTTTAGTCTTCCTAAAAGTGGTGGGCAGAAGCACGTTGGCCTCGTGCCGCAGATGGTTGTGTGATTGGGGCTCACGGCTGCCCTTTCTGCGGCCCCCTACAGAAAGTGGCGGCGGGGCAGTGTAGCTGTGCGCCACAGGTTACGCCAAAGTATCATGATTGATACTTTGTCTTCATCCGTCTTTTGTTTACCTAATAATCCATTTCTAAGTGCGACCAACGTACACTTCATACAAGACATGGGTACTTACTTGAAAATGTATTTGCTAATTTCAATATCGTCTCGAGATTTTATGTCGCAATAATTTCGTTTGTTACGTACCGTTCCTCGCCCGCTTTCAGTCCCTCTGAAATGGTGAGAAGAGCATTTAGTTATAAAGGGATGATTCGATTGCAAAAGTCAAAAGGCACAAATTGACGATTAAAAAAATATGTGTATGCTTTATTTAGCCGACTGCTCTCATGGCGTGCCAAGTACGGACTGTCCTTTCTCTGCCAAGCCGTATCGTCCACTTCTCCAGAAATGTTCATAGTTTCTCGACTCTTTTCAATTGAATCGTCACATCTTGAGAACCCTGCTTACTTAGTCCACTCTATTAGTGGAGCAACGAAGTCGTCTCAAAGTTTCCACCGGACCTAAGCATCGTCTCTCAACTACACGCAGACATACTATACATTCAAACAGCTTAGGTAGTACTCAGCGCGTAAGCCACATCCAACTCTCAACGAATGTAATAAGAAATGAAATTTATAAAAATTGCTTTTATTTCATAAGTAAATCTACCAAGAAAGACCTTGAACATATATTTGATGATAGGTATTAACACGTACTTTTCGAATTTATCACTTCACCGAATTTTTGCATAGACACACTCTCTTATAACACAGCAAGGAATATGTTTCTAGTATACAAATTCTCTTACATACATCATATATATACACACAAATATGTAAATATTAAATACTCAACTATTCTGCATACCGTCTATACAAATTTGCAATTTGTTCATTAATTATAAGCGTCAAAACTGTGTGTGGTCCTACTCTGCAGTAAGTGGGCCAGAAACCTTTCCACAAAGCCTTTATACTTTCATTTTTCGCTATTGATGACATCATTGAGAACATACCAGGTGGTTTGGTTGAAATTTGCAAGTTTTGTATTCTGAAAATTAATTAAAACTATGTATTAACATTTTAGAAATTAAAATTACTGAATTAATAGTCAATAAAAAAATAAAAATTCATACATTTTGTATTTATGTATACTAGTACATGTATTATTTTGAGTCGACATATTTTTCTCTACAAAGTATACAAGTTCTATTTACCAGGGGACTTAAAGTCCCCTTATTACTATTATTCATCCGCGAGAAGAAAACTATCAAATGTTTACATCTCCACTCTACACGATCTTACTGGCAGAGAATGATAATGAAAATCAACACCGGATCATATACCAAGACCTACATAGTAAAATAGAATGACGACCTGATTGTATTGTTGTAGTCTCCCAATCGAACTGTCATCTATTAACAAGTATAATAATTTTCTAATTTTTTTTTAATCGTTCATTTAGTATCACATACACCACTTTATGGGTTATTAGAAATTCAGGTACGTTATAGCCTATTGTATAATTTTCTCTGTTTTTAAATATTCTAATAAGTTCTCAGTTATGTAGTTGTCTATCAAGTTACTTTTCAGGGCGGGTTTTATATTGCACTCTAGACGATTTGTAATGTACTCTCTGTAGTCAAAAATGATGTGATTCACTGTTACGATTGCATTCACAGAGAGTCTCCATCACCGAAGATTTCACCCCTCCCCCCTCTCTCCACACACACACACACACACACACACACACTTCTGCGGGACGTGGTTAACTAGCAATTCCCCATAGTGGGTGAGGGCGAGCTACGACATTCGGCAGACCCGATCGCCTGGTCCACTGAGCCGGGGGGTCACTATTGAGGAGCTGGCCGTGGCCATCCGAAGGCTCGGGGCAAAGAACACCGCACCGGGTCCTGACAGAGTGTCCGGCCGGTTCTGTGTCTTAACCCAGGACGTCCTTGGAGATCGTCTCCAGCAGCTGTTTGACCGCTACCTGGAAGGTGGCGCGAATGGCCCCCCTCGTAAAGGAAGGCTGGTCAGAAGACGCTGCATTCGCGTACCGACTCATCTGTCTCCTCGATGATGCGGGCAAGTTGTTTGCAAGGATGCTAACAGCCCGCATCGTCGGTCACCTGTCTCGGGCTGGGCCCGATCTGGCTGAATGCCAGTTTAGGTTCCGGGAGCACCGTTCGACGATCAACACCATTCGTTGTGTGCGGTCCTTTTCGGCCTCGACCGTCTCCCTGGGTGGGATGACACTGGCGGTGAAGTTGGACATTGTCAATGCCTTTAATGTCCTACTCTGAGGGGGCAATCAGACGGCGGCTCGAAGAATATTGAGTCCCCACCTATCTAAAGGCAATATTCGAAAACTACTTCCGCGATAGGTGGATCGAATATTCGGGCCGGTACGGTATGGAGCGGAGAGAGGTGTACTCCGGAGTTCCGCAGGGGTTCATACCGGAGCCTCTGCTATGCAACTTTGGATGCGACATAATTCTGTGGGCCGCGGTCCTCCCTAACGGCGTCAGCCTAGGGAACAGACACTCCCGAGAACAAACACAAGATAAACTCGGCACAGACGACCTGGCGATGCCTTGCGTCCCCGTGCAGTTCAGCTCAGCCGCTTCTTGCGGGCACTGCCGAATGTAGCGACGGGGCAGTGTGGCCATTCCCGCAGCCTAGGTAGTTAAACCAAAGCCCCCGTCCCTCCTGCCATCACGTACAATTCACAATG
This sequence comes from Ptiloglossa arizonensis, assembly GCF_051014685.1. Lineage (NCBI taxonomy): Eukaryota > Metazoa > Arthropoda > Insecta > Hymenoptera > Colletidae > Ptiloglossa > Ptiloglossa arizonensis. The sequence goes on along the minus strand of NC_135056.1, from coordinate 1,420,638 downwards.
CCAGAAGAGGCGTTGCGAATGGTTTATTGCGACGACCAATAAAAGTCTTACGGTATGATTGGCATCAGGTACCTCGGGTACGCAAGACCCGTACTGCAGCAAGCACAGCTGGTTGCAGCCCCTCAGGGGATATGCGGTAATAACTTAAGAGTAATGGTGTCTGTGTCAATTCTGTAGAAAAATAGATTGTACCTATATATTTGTTGAAGTTTCTAGTTTTTTGCAGTTTTTGCAGTTGATTTTTTATACTCTGGTCTTGGAATGAGGGGAATCCAACTTAAGAGTATGGATTACAATATTTGTGTTGAAAGCCTATCTTTTCATGATTGGTAATAGTGTTCTCCAGAAAACTTTCGAGTTAAGTATAGTTGGAGACAAACTTGTTAATAAAGTCTTTTAAGGTTTATTTAACTAGTTTAATTTTAGTTGTAATTTTAATTAACGATTGGCTGCGCTTCAGTTTCTGTTTTTGTATTGGTAGTTGTAGGATTATTATTCAAACTTGAGTCTTTGTTACTTAGCGTCCTTTTTGGGTTGCGTTCATTACCTGATTGCTCTTCTATTGATGTTCATAACGATCTTTTGTAGGTGGCGATGAAAGATTTCTGAGTCTTGTGGCGTGTTGCTAAATATGGTGTTGACATTAATTGTAGATAGATCGGTGAGAGTGGTTTTGGAATTTTCGTTTTTTTTCTTGGTTTCCTGCTTGGCGATTCATTAATTCTATATTTGGATATGCTGGAGGTGGCTAGTACATAGTCCACGATTGTCAATTTATTGCTTCAATTATAATTATCTGTTTTTACACTGAATAAACTATTAATTGTAGCTGACGCACAGGATTTTGCAGGCTATATGTTTGAAACTTTCGATTGGTTTAGAATCGATGTGGTGTTTGTTTCCATGTTAGTATTCTTGTGGTCGGAAGTCTCGTCGGTGTCACGTATGCTATGTACCATACTGTCATCGAGGCAGAATAACGCGGTGTATCATTATGCGTGCAATACAAGAAGAGTCATTTTGTAATTGAACTGGCACTTGCGAGCGGTAATAAACACGTCTGATCTGCTACACTGCTTACGGCAGTGTTCTTTCTTTTTATCTATTCTCAGGTTCGATGATATTCTTCTAATAAAAAATAAGTTGAAATTTCATACAAATTGTTCTTAAGGAGACATTCTATGGTGGCCTGTGGAAAAAGTTGATATTTTTAAAGGATGTCTGTGAATTTCGTGGCAACATGATTTTGGTCCGTTGTTTGGTATTAAAAATGCCATGAAGGAAAGAGACAAGAGTGGTTATACGTAACTTTTTCCTCTTTCAATATAGAGCGATAAAAAGTGGAATTTTTACGTAGCGGCCCTGCGACCCTTTTCTAACATGCACAGGCGCTGGCGCGAAAGAAGCACCGGATGGTATCGTTACCGTTGGAGAAGATAGTCGGTGACTTGGGTTGATTTCTTCCCAGCGAGTTTCCAGTGGCCAGATTCGTTTGGCATAGTTGTTCACTCAGTGACTGTAATAGATTGCTTAATAAGTTTTGTCATTCGATAAAACTTATTGAACAGTACTATACTATATAGTAAATGGGATCCCAAACTAGTATATGCTGTCCCTGTTTGAGCGACTGATCTAGCCGTCTCTTGGCGAGCATGATACTACTATGTCGGGTACATAGGCAGCAAGCTTTGAGGTTCGCTCGTGGTTATAAGACCATGTCCTGACAGGAACACTTCTCCCGTTAGATTTGCTCGCAGGTTCACATGCGTATTATTACAACAACGGCTGCGAATCCCGCAAATAGGAGAAGATCTTGGCATAATGCGAAGATGAATCCCTAAGGCGCCAAACCGGGCAGTCCATGCTACTACAGTGACAGCAGAGGATGTCCCAGCCCAATGTTGGCCAGCGGAATGTGGATGCCTCATCTACCGAACAGTGCAGATGCTGTCTGAGCATTATTACTTCGGACAGTACTTGGAAATGTACTTTGCTTGAAGTGGCTGACAGCTGTGTGCTGGAGGGGTAAAATTGTATTGGGGGGGGGGGGGCTCTCACTGTCGGCCCTGGTAAGAGCCATGCTCAATGACAAGAGAAAATTAATGGTCTGCGAATGTATAATGTTGCAGAAGGATGCCACGAAGTGAGGACGCCAGCTCGCCATTAGGAGTTGTAAAAGGCCCCCGTAGTCGATCGCCTTGAGCCGACAATAAGCCGATCGCCCTACGACCCCTCACACATGTTGTGTATTTCAAGGAGTAGGTTGGTGCTGCTCCTTAAGAGTACAAGATAAAGGCGTTCCAGGTTAACTGAGTACGGAGAATTCCACACTATGCTTGATCTCACCCCAAAGGGTCGAAAAAGTCTTTGGAAAATTTCCTTCGCGTAAAAACAAAAATCATCTTGAGTGTTTAGTGGGTAGGATTGCACCACCAGGGAAAAAGTAACTGCTGTAGTGAATACTACCATGATTTCATGTAGTGAAATACACGATGCCAGTTCTCAAGTTACATAGATGCACGTGTACTGTACACTAATCGTAAGTTGGAACTTGAATAGAATATAGGTCTAGTTGGATATAGCAAAATAAGTCTACTTTACCAGAACACAATCATAGTGTCTGCTCACATTTATTTCGCTGTTAACCAAATGCGTCACATATACTAATTCAGATCTATGATGAAGACGAAAAAAGTAAACGGAATATGTCGGAATTAAATAGGATGAAACGATGCGAGCGATGAACAACTACGCATTAACCTAAGCATGGATTTAAAGTAAAAAACTATTGGCTCGACACATTAACATAATATAATGTAATATATTAACCCGATGTAACATGACCAATCAATAATTAATGTAATACTATTACCAAGCAATGTATTAACACTTTTAAATCATTTTAATTATTTCTTCATTTTTTTTTATATAACGGGATAGGTCTCATCTGAAGTTCCTGTAAAGTAAAAAACACGTATTTACATTCATTATATATATATATAAAATGAAGAAACAATTAAAATGATTTAAAAAAATATATATATATATTTTTTCTTCTTTTTATTGAATTGATAACTAATCATGGTATAAATATATTCGATTAAATTATTAACACATTAATATTTTGTTGGATGATTTTTATTTCCCTTTTTTTTTTATTACCTGTCATTGTTAATTGCATATTTGTAATAATTCATTGTAAATAATCAGGCAGAATACGCTTTCATTCTTTAAATAATCGTTCTTTTAGCACTTCTTTTCATGTTATTGGTATCGTTCGAATTTTTATATTCATGTAATATAAATTTTTAATAGTATTTCAATCTAACGACTGTAATGCTGAGTTGCAGTTTTTTAAAGATTTTGTTTTAAAATATCCAAATACTATACCATATCTAAAATGTCTTTTATAAAAAACAAATTGTCAATCCAACCCTTTCTTACTAAATACATCCCCAAAATATTGGGCTGTTAGGAAAGTTCGTGCCAATTTTTAAGAAAAATTCAAAGGCAACACATTTATATTTTGGTATACTCTTATTAAATTATATAGTTGACATTTTGTTCCACAACCTTTCTCCGTCTTTCGCGCAACTTGAAGATTCCATCCTTCTAGAAAAATTTTTCAATGTGATTTTTTATATTGACCAAAGAGTTAAGGGTTTCGACATTAAAAGAATTTTGAAAAGACCTAAATAAGTAAAAATTTAAGAGTGTAATGTCTGATAAATATGGTGGATGGTGTAGAACGTCTTAAATAAGCTCTAATATCTTTTGACGAGTAGTTAAAGGTCGCGTAACACATCAGGTCGCGTATTGTCCTAACGAAACACGACATTCTTTTGATTCGCTAGCTCCAGATATTTTTATTCAATCGTTGTCTTTATTTCATCTAATTGCAAGTAATACTTTTCCGAATTTATCGTCTGATTGTTCGGTAAAAGCTCATAATATAGGATTTCTTTCCACTTTCAGTCTCATCAGTCACGAAGCATGATCACTAAAAGTAGTTATTTCGCTTTCCCCGAAATATTTTCCGCTAAAAATTATTGTAAATAATAAATTTTTTAACTCCCGTCATTACTTGCTTCAAAAATTGTTCTCCTCCTTGCGTGTATAGAGCGAGTCGCAAATAAAAATGCGGTCCATAATTTTTTTCCATTAAATTGTGAGGAACCCATGCATCAAAATGGTTTACGTATCCAAGCTTTACAAAATGCTCGTGAATGATGGTTTTTGACATTTTTAACATTTCTGCTAATTCACGTATCATACAGCGTAGTTGTAACACCTTTACCATAAAAAGCACATATCTTTTTTCCTGCTTGTGTGGCATTTTTGCTTTTCCCGAAAAAAAGCATCAAATGACATAATGCATTTCGTTTTCTTTCATATTCAAAAGCGTATAAAACAAAAATTAATATATTCTAAACTATTTTTCTAAAGATACCTGAATATCACCTTTTAGAATATGTATGCATGTCAATTGTTTTCAATCATTCTGATTTATCTTAATTCTACCTACCGAAAATCGGTACAAACTTTCCGAATAACCCAATATTTTGTGTGACCGCAATAAGTATAAGGAAATAAAGTTTAGTAAGGAAATATTACTGTCTCAGTAAACTCATTAACAATTAATTATATACATTTTCAAAATACGGTTATACCTATAATAATATTATATTAGAAAAATTATGAAAAAATCTGACTCCTTTGTCCCTTTTGTTTGTTATACTTGTTTTTATCAAATTACTATTTCTAATTATGGTATTTAGATTGTGTTAATCCGTATACAATTAATTTGTGAAAAGAATATAATTTTACCTTGTTTTAGTCACATCAAATGGCATCGAATTAAAAGTGGTGAGAAATCCTGACAACATAGATGCACAAAAATATAATCCCACACCCTCCGTCATGTGCGCTATACAATAAATTATATTTCACATTTTTAATATTTGTGTTGTATGCTATCTAATATATTATCATATAATAAAATCGATGTTTATTTATGGCACATGATGACTTATTAAACATTGAATCGTTTATATCAGTGTTTCTAAATCTATTTAAAACGTGACTTAAATTGTGTAGTGTTCAGTTTTTTGCGACTTACCGAAAAATTTTAAATTAATAAATGAAAATGTTACGAAATTAAAAAATTATGCTATTTAGGTTTATTACATGACAAAAATTAGTTCATACTTGAATTTATTTAGGTACACAATATAATTTGTTACTTTGACAATTTAATGTATTATCTCTACCTTTACACGTATTTTTATTAATTTAATGCCAGCCGAACAACAATTTGAAATATCGTAACAAGCATGTGTTCAGAACCATGTATTCTGGACTATATGTGTATAGTAAAAGAGAATTTAAAATAGAAACGATGTAAAGGAATGAAATGTTGATAAGAGACAAAATTTCAATGGTAACATACTGTTTGTAGCTATTAAAAACTTGATATGACTATAAGTTGCCAGCTGTGACACATTGACTACGACCGCTCGCCCCATTGTTGCTACACTTCCCCTCCAAAGAGTGGTAATTCCTTCGTTTTTAGCTATAGTCGTGAACGCATGAATCACATTTTTATAATTTCGTCTTTGATCTGTATAAAAGAAAACAGAACCTATGTTAAAGCAATGACACATCGAGTAAAGAAATAAAAGTAAATAAATTAAATTGGATGAACAAATTACTTCGTACTTTATCTCTAATATATGTATTTTTGGTACTTTGTACAAAATCACATTTCGTGTTAACATTGCGACTTAAATATTTTAAATACATTTTGTTGAGTGAATTAAAACGCAAAACGTGACAAAAATACATTTATTGTTGCACATGAATAGAAAAGAAGAATAAGAGAAAATTTCTTTGGCAAATAAATAATCAAAAAAGGAACAAAGCTATCTAAAAAGTTGTAGAGGCTTGCAGGTGCAGTTTATGGCATACCTCTGTGCTTCGAATCTATTAGGGAACATTTAGGATGGCTATGGACCCAACCGGTCGCCAATAATTAAAATTGCAATTTGTTTAGTTCGAAGCACAGGATAGGTACTGGATATTGCATCGCCACAAAACTCTGTTCGCAGAAGGACACGACTGGTGCAGCCTCCCGGAGGAATTTCCAGATGTTAGGAAATTCCAGCCCAGGTCGGTGAAAGTTTGACGCACTGCTCGCGTCGCGACGCCTCCCACCTAAGCCCCATCGTGGTGGGCATTTCTTCGGCCCAGTGGTGCCTTGGATCCGTCGTAATTGGTCAGTCGCGATATTACTATATGTTAAAAAATATTATCAGAAGGCAAGGGTGAAATAATAGGTTGCTGAATAAGTTTTGTTGTCCGATAAGAAATGGAGCTGTTAGATTCGTTGTTTTATTTTTTTAAAGATGGTACTACTGTTTGATGAACATGTATGAAGTTTCCATGTAGATCTGTCGATTCGTGCGAATATTTACAGTTGTTCAAAGTTGAAATGTTATAGTATTTTTTTCCAATGGGAAGAAACGACAAAACTTATTGAACAACCTAGTACTTCAGTATCAATATGTTTTTAATTAAAGATCATAATGTTAAATGTTATTGTTTCAAAACAGTTCCCGTGTACGTAGGATATTTCACTTCTTCTAATATTATTTATAACATTTCACAACATGGTTACACTTACATGATATTTGAAATGCTTTCGAAAACATGTCTAAATTTACTATCAACATAAATAGTGCTTCGTCATACTAACTAAGCTTTATTAACTATGAAAAGGTATATCCAATAAGTATTATTTCTTGTTAAAAAGAATTACCTAACGTTAGAAAAATTAGTATGACACTTAATACGAAAATGTGGAGGAGATACCGGTCTACCCTTTTGATGTATATGACAGGGAAATCGCTGTTTATGTAAGTAAAACTTAATTGTGTCTTTGTCTGATAAAGTATGTAGAAGATTCCCAATGAAATATAATGTGTATCTATAAAATTAATGTCTAACTTAAAGTATAATCTATATAACATACAAAATTCCTACGGTAGGAAGATCTTTAGTGCTCCCTAAAACGGCGTATGTAAGACTGTACATAAGAAAAGGTATTACAAATTCATTTTTAAAACTCTTCCTAGACAAAATATCGGTAGAAGCAATAGTAACTGAAATGAGTGTTAGAAAGCGCTATAAGATGTACGATTCAATTGAATCGTTTATAATTGCCTGTCACAGTAAAACTGACGGTAACAAAAGTTATTGGAAATTAAATTTGTATACTCTTTAGTTATGTAGTATCGGATTTTCCGAGTCCGCTTGGGCCTGCTTCGACCGCGGGCCTAAACAAAGCAGCATGTGCGGACAGACCCGGGTCAAGGTAAACATTTGGTGCCGATCTGTCCGCTAGCTTTTATGATAGGCCCGAGGATCCCTTTACAGGGGGTCCTGCACGACGACCAGGTGTAAGGATGAATGGGTATGACTATATAAAGTACGAAAGGAATATTTGAGCACACAGTATGTCGCAGACGGTACAACACAGTGTGTCCAGAAGTTAGGACAGGACAGTGTGTCCTGAGTGTGAGAGTACGACGACGAGGGTATGTCTGGGGAGTGTGTCGCGGACAGTATGAGTAAGAAGACAATAAGACGAGACAATTAAAAGACGCACTAAGACGAAAGATCGGTATAAGACTTAAGCAACAAAGACGATCAAGACGCGTGCCGAGGGCACAAAGACGGTTAGCTTAGTTTAATACGCGGTCGATCTTCCTTTAGTGAAAAGCGAAACTAATCACCAACACCACGTCTAATACTAATATCACTGTAGTTTATAATATTCTTAAATATAGATCAATACACCGCACAGGTACAACAATTATTTGGGGGCTCGTACGGGGATCAATAACTAAACACACTTGTCTAGTGATCCGAAGAAGAAAGAAACAACAGAAGTTTTACATCCTAAATTATGGTATCCAGCGATACGATGCGTGTGAACTGGGGTGGGGGAGGGGGAGTAGAGAGCAGAACCAAGCGACCGCCTCTGGACTACCTGTCAACACCCCAGAATATCAGAGTATTTAAATTTAAGCATGTATAACAGCTCTACCCATGTAGAGCTGTACATTCGTACATGTTCCGGCTTCGGTGCCAGCTGAAAAAGAGAATGAGGTTGGGCGAGAATCGAAATGCGGAGACAACTGACTCCGCTACTCTTCACATCTTTAGCAAGAAGAAGGACCTCAAGGACGAGGACACGACCGAAGTATCGGACAAAATCCCTGAGAGCTATTGGGAAAGTTGCCTCCTCCATGCGCGTAAGTGTGACCTTGTTTTACGTGAAGGTATGCCTCTGCAGCTTGTCCCCGTGTGTGGCTGCGCAACGGCCGCCCTGTTAAAGATGTTAACAGCCGAAAATATTGTTATTTCTATTGTTGAGAGTTCATGATGAATGTGCTTTGGAGCACACATCCAACTTAATCAATTGAGCATTTCATTGCTATTCTTGATCTCCGCTTCTAGACATCTCTTGTAATAAATTTTCCGATGAGAAATACTCGTACATTGGTTTTATATCTTCTATAACTAAAAGGCTTTATCACTGAAAGGCGTTTCGAAATGTAACCGATGCCCTTATTTACTTTCTTTACGTTCCGCAATCTGATGTCCATTCGTTTTTCCACCTCACCTACGCACTTATTTGTTTTGACAGTAATTTCTTCACCATATGAATTAATATCCAAAATGCCTTTATACGCCTTTATCTCCATTTTGTACTTCCGGTATAGTTTATGGTATAGGTATCTTTGTGGTTTTCATACCAGTTGTCGTACTCGTCAACTGCTTTACCTTTCTTCCACATGCTGCTTGTTTGACATAAGCTAAATTTAACTACACTATCGATTACTTTTTTGCTATACTTTCCAATCAGTGTTGTGACACCGAACAACGAATTGAATTGCTCAACCAAGTAACACGTATAAATTTGTTAATTTTAGAAGTTCGATGATATGCTTTCACACATGTATCCCTAAGACTACATCCTTTTACAAAATAAAAAAAAAAATCGAATTTTTTAAAGGGTTACAGTAGAAGACCCCTTTAAATTATGACATCCTACATTTTTGTTGCGTGTAACTACAAATACTGCCACAGGACAGGAGACCTAATGCTTCAAGTTCTCGCGAAGTGGGGAGTTGGCACGGAAATCACAGTCGAAGCGTAACGCGTCCTTGACAGTCAATGACGTTTTGAGGAGCTTTTCGGCTGACTGGTTTTAAGATTAAAAAGGACAGTTAGTGCTTTGAGCCGGCTGCACTTTAACCTGTGGAATTCACCACCTCTACACTGCCATGGACAATTCGGTAGCCTTTATGGTCCCCCAAGACGAATCGAAGGGGCAGAGTTCTGGGCGACTGGACAGCGAGCTTCGACCTCCACCTTATTAATCGGGGGTTGAAGATGACGTACGTGCAACGCGGGGGAGGGTCCATAGTGGTCTTCACATTTGGATCCTGCGGCGTCGCATATGTAGTGTCCAGAGGGGCCAGTGCTCTTCCCGAAAGTGTACACAAGATAAACTCCGCGCTGATGGCCCGGTGGCGCTTTGCATCTTTGTGCGGCCACTGCGGAATGTGACGACGAGACAGTATAGCCCTGTCCCGTCGCTGAGCGACCAGGCGCTGTGGAAAGTAGGGGGATGGCAATCTGTCGCACCCCTTTAACGAAAATGGGTTTGGACGCGGCGATCGCGCTGCACGGGGGGTCGCCGTGGTGGAGTTTAGTGAGTAGTCCCTCATTCGGTCATCCCACTTGTGGCGAATTCCACACTTCCCCTGGCCTCTTCCCAAGGGGTCGGAGTCTTTCAAAGATTTCCTTATAGTGCCCCCTGTGAGGCGGACAACGTAGTTGGATTCACAGTCGGCTTTATAAGTCGTTCGTGGTAATCCGACTATGTCCTAAAGAATGGCTCAGCAGCCTTTCTAATTCCACGAACTAGAATTTCTTGTACTCTCGGACGGTAAATCACAATATAAAGTATGACAGTAATTATGGAAATTTCTTTAATGACAAAATATATTTATTGATTACAGAGTTAGTCAGATATTCGTGCATACGATAAGTTAATGGTTGTACAAAAGTGATTATATTATAGGTTTTGCTTTCTGTGTATTGCTCTACTGCTTGAAAAAGACTGACAAAACTTAAAGATACAATGGGCCCGGAAAAGCCGCGTCATGCGAACCAACGGCACAGTTCTCTGGATCATGTAACTCGACATGGTTCTGGTACCATAAGCCTTAAATTTATGGCCCGCCTGGTCTTTAAGTATCGTTGTCCTTCAACAACCTTTCTCAATGGTAGGCACTTCAGAGTTGTTTAATTCATTGAAACAATTCTCATTTCTGTGCCATACATTTTAACTTTATTTTTCCAAGAGGTTTAGTTAATATTGTTAACTGCTCGTGGTAGATCTCGAAGATCTTTCGAGCATTGAATGTGTTTGCACGGTGGGGTGCCGACTATAGACTTCTCGAAGGACCACCTTCCCGTTGGAAGGATTAATTGTGGTTGATCGTTGTCCGATTTGCTGGACCAATCTAAATTGCTCGATGCAGCCTTCGAGGTCTCCGCCGCTTTCTGCTATCACGTCCAGAGGGGTGTTGAGCGTTGTCGTCACACACGGCACCTCACTGGATGTACAAGACGGCTGCCGAATTTCCTCGAAGGACCAAGGTTACGTTGAAATACTCGAGGAATTGCTAATAATTCCCTCGAGGAGTGCAAGTTCGTAATGAGAACTAACGCAGGAAGCTACACACTTCCATCCATACGTTCAGGCCAAACACTCTAGCTATACACTCTGGCCATACACTCAACTGAACTTTACGGGTCAGTGCAAACGTCACCCCGGTTTGCCCTACTCCCTCAAATTAAGGGTGGGAGGCAACGAGTGACTGACCAATTACGGCGGGTCTTAGTTCCGCCGAATCGAAGACGTGCCCATCACTATGGGGCTTGGGTGGGGGCGTCGCGACGTGGACAGGGTGTCCAAACCCCTGCCGACCTGGGCTGAAGTTTTCCAGCATCTGGAAGTTCCGCGACAAGGCCGCGCTAGGGCCTCGCGTACCAGGCCGTGCAGGGGGTCCCTGTCCATCTGCTTGCAGTGTTTTATGACGGGAAATAGCCAATACTTACTCCGTGCTTCGGGTTAAACAACAAAAACTTGACCTTCGGTGACAGGCCCTTGCTGTAGCCGTGCAGATTATTTCTCTAACAAACCCGAAGCACGGACACGCCATAAAACGCAGCTGCAAGCTTCTACAAATATGTTAGCAAGAATTTCATCTGTAGGGCAGTATTGTTAATTAATTTTTCCCTGATCCTTAATGTAGTAGCAGTAGTATACTTTATTTGATTTCCTCCTAAGAATACAAAGTTCCCCAATCCTTAATGTCTTTTATATAATGGAACTTTGTATCGATGTGTTTTGTCCTATTGTTGACCTTGTTGTATATGAGCTTTAAACAACCCTGGTTATCTTCATACATGATCCTGTGTTGGATATTTTCTCCAAAATCTTCCAGTAATCGTTGCTGTAATCGAAGTCTGTTACTTTCTGGCATCATTAATCCATTGCTTTTATACTTAAAATACCCTTGATCTAAAGGCACATTTGATTCTTTTGCATCTTCGAGATCAAATCTGTGTAGTATTCTTTTTATATATTTCGCTTCATTTATGCAATAGGAACCTTCTTTATTTCTTCTAACGTCTATTTTTAAATAATATTTCAATGTTTCAAAGTCGTTCAAATGAAAATATGTCCTTAAAATCTCGACAATCACACCGATGACAATCGACCGACCTCGACCGATACAAACACGTATCTACTTCGCTCTGTTTAAATCAGTAGTTCCTTAATATGTTTAACTGATCGTTTTATATCTTTGCCGCTTATTTCAATCTGTAGATTCCCTTTTTTAGTTTACTTTCCATTTAAAAAAGCTGTTTCTGCATCCAAATCTTTGACGGTCATATAATCCAAAAGGTCGCCTGTTCCACCACCAGTGCGACCTTAACACCTTATCGTCGTCTATACCATATTTTTGAGAAAAACCGTGAGCAACAAGTCTAACCTTATACCTATTTATTTTACCGTCAGCGTTTCATTTGAGTAACCACTAACAAAAATTTATTCTTTGCACGTAATCCCGTTCCAGAAGATTCTGTATCCGTGTAATGTGGTACGAATACATGCGATTATTGTGCAGAATACACCGAATTGTTTGTGTACTAACATTATATACAGAACTAAGATTTCTTGTACTAATGCTAGGTGTGACATTTACACTCTGAAGAACACTTTTTTCAATGATGTTATACAATCGTCGTTGTACGATCACGACCATGATTTTCATGAAATAATAGAAATGAACCAGTCTCCGTTATCGTTTGCTCCACTCTTTGTTTGACTCTCCTAACCAGATGTCGACGATTAGGAAATTTTTCTGCGTAATATCTGTTTGTAGCAGAAGCGTTACCTCCACAAGATATCGGTTACCTCCACAACATATCAACAAACCCTCGATTAGAATACTTTTTCATAACTTAATAATTTAACAGCATAACACACGAAACAAAATAAACTTCAGCACACTAAGGTAAACTATGTCTTCTGTCAAATGTCGAACTATTTGGATATTTCCTACAACATTCTATCATTATTAATGTTTATAACCATACACACAGTCAGAGACAACCGGTAATAGAATATTCGTATATTCTATTAAAATAAATCACATTGCCTAGTGGAGCAAACTTTAAAGTCGATCTCAAAAACGAAGCCTCGGATGAAGAAATTGTATACCATATTTTTTCTTTATGTTTTAATGTAAAATTGCGCCCTAGCCTCTTGTACTATGATTTTTCACCCACCCTATATAAAGGGGTTTATATAAAAAGAGTTTTCATTGATGTAAGAATAGATAAATACAAGTAGTAATAGTGTAAGTTATGAAACACATACATTTAAAATAATACATTTTACCTTAAGATATATACTAGGATATATATATATATATATATATATATATATATATATATATATATATATAAATTAAAGAAAAAAATGCACATACCAAACAAATGAAATAAAAAAAATAATAACGGAAAGAAAGATGATCAATAAAAGGTACAAATGGGTAAAAAATGAGGACATCATAACAAGTACAATTTTTGCTATAATTATCGCATAAATAGTTAAATAACAATTCAAAATTAAGTTACTTGCGAAACTGAAAACTTCAGTTATCCATTTTTTTAATTACCTGCCATTCAGTAAAAAGTTACTGTTGCTAGATAAACACATTTTTATAAGTACGGTAATGAAGATATTTAGTTTATTGTAATACAGGCGCGCTAATTGTAATGGGTTATAACACAATCTTTGGCCCACAAGAACCGTATCTAATATATAGTATATAGACCTGCAGATATGTATATATAGGTCCGGGCTTGTTTCAGAAAAATGAATATTTTATGACTAGCGTCACGTATCTTTTTTGTTTGTATCGTGGATAAAGCGCGAGGAAAACGTAGTCTAAACATTCGTTTGCTCATTTACTGATCCTGAAAAGGTACTAACTTATACTTATTTATGTATTTATTTATATTTGACAAAATTGAATATATACAAAACATGCGATTTTATAACAAATCAATTAAGTGACTTGCGATCTTTCAATGTCAAGAAGTTTCTTATACATGGTTCAAACTCATCGATTCATTAAATACGTTTTTGGAGACCTTTATCAGTTCTTAATATGTATTGGTCAAGAAGCGCGAACTGAATTATTTGGAACTTTAAATCTCAATCACATCGATTTGGCGATCGTTGCTCTGTGACATTATTAGATAACATTTAAAAGTTAAATCATACCACTGTTCGTTGTTATTCGAAAAGATACGATCACAATAATTTCGTTTTGGTTACTTATTGAACTAACATGTGCATAAATTATGCATAAATTAACTATTCCGGTTTAAATAAGCCTCTAAAGATCGACTACGCTCAGACGTCCAATAGAACGAAGAAAATAAATATTTGGAACTTAAATATACTCTGGTCTTGTTTAATAGTGATTATTTAACTTTGTACTATTATTGCATTAAAAATGTTGCAATTAAAAAAAGCATAACATTAGAAACCTTTTGGTAATCTTCCATCAGCCGTCATTCTTACAAGGGCAACTTCTGCTGGTGTACCAACGAAGGCGCCGCAAGCTCCTGCTGTAGCTGCCATGAGTGATAATATCCCAAAACTGGGTTTGTCGGAGTACTTATCTCTATTAAAAATTAATTATTAAAAGCAGTAGTTAGTAATTATTAAAATAAAAATGTAATTATGCAAATAATATAATTTGATGGCTATACTAATGATGTAATAGCGAAGTAAGGTTATTATGTGTGAATAGTACTTGATGGTTAAAGCCTATTGTTAATAAAAATACAAAACCAGACATAATAAACACATTATTTGACAGGATCATTATTTTATAAGAAAAAATACCAATGTTCGTAAACGTTTGGACTTTTGATTTTAGTATGTTAGGAGAATGTAGTAGATATTCTTCAGTTAGCATTTTAAATAGGGAAATAGTGTAAGATATCGATAATGTAAAGAATGGTAGAGGGATAAGGAGGAATTAAGGAAGTCAGTAGTGTAGCCCCTGGAAGACAATTATTATCTCCTATTTATCGAAGGTGTCCCCGCACCACCCTCCCGCAATTCGGTAAGTGAGGCCAATGTGAGATATTTTATCTAGGACTGATTCTTGACAGTCACTTATACTTTAGGAGCATTTCAGCTATCTGGGCCTCATGGTTGGACAGGATAGTCGGTTTCCTGGGGCAGCTCCTTCCCAACCTATGGGGTTAGAGCGGCCGGATTAGACATGAGATTAAACCTTCAGTGCGCCAGGCCCGCAAATCCATAATGCTGTTATAACAGCAATGGCTGGTTCAGTCTATCACTGGTCAGCGGACTCTTAAAACTATTGCGGCTCTTGTCGGAGTAGTTAGGTAAAAGTTTCGGCAGCCTCACCTACCGAACGGTGCAGATGCTGTCCGGGTATGGTTGCTTTGGGCAGTACCTACATCATATAGGAAAGGAAGCGACGACGCGTTGGAGACGGCGTCCTGATAGAGTGTGGTGAGAACCATGCTTAGCAATGAAAGAAACTGGATGACTGTGATCTTCTGTTGCAAACATAAGGACTAGAAGCCAGCAATAAGGACTAAACTCGAGAATGTACGACAAACGTTATGGGTGGTCGTGAGATTGGGGCTCACGGCTGCCTTTCATGCAGCCTCTCGAAAAAACGGCGGAGCGCCTGGCACTGTTCAGCCGCCGTGATATAGGCAGGCCTATGATAAGCAGCCCGCTCCTGAACTGAGAATTTTCCTGTGGAAAGAAGCAGCCACGGTATACGATTGATGATCTTAATGACGATGGGAGTTTCAGTTTTAGAAATGAGTAACAAACAGTTGTAGTATTAAAAGCAAATAGCAGTAGCTAGTAGAATTTAGTATTTCAAATTAGTAACGGTAGGTGGCTATTGATTAGTTATAGAGGTTTAGAGATAATATTGGGGGCGTTCGTGTCTACGAATTGGAAGCAGACGACAAGCACGAGGAAGTGGTGGGAAAATTTGGAGAAGATATGTAGGAAAATTATATTACGAAAGGGAAAAATTAAGCTATAAAATTAAAGAATATACTTATATGTTACCAAGGAAAAAGGACGGATCTATTTATATATTTACAAGCACTGTATTAAATTTTTGTGAAAGTAACTTTATTTAGATATACTCCTACTTATTAATCTACATCAGTAATATAAAGTGTAGTAAAAAACATGAATTACAATAACAACCTGTACAGATTTTTACTAAACTACAATCAATGTCTAAGATATCATACTAAACATTTTTAAAAAACATTTAAAGAAATATACTTAAATGCACATCTGACTCAGTTAATAATATTCTTCGGACGATGAGTTTAGCGACTTTTATTCTTACATAAGTGATCCGTAATTAAGACCGCTAATTAGCAGGGAAAATGAAAAAAGTAAACCGAAACATTTTTAACTCACTTCCAGTATTCCTGCAGTTGATTATAAATACCCAGCCTTACGGTAGTGTACGTTGCCTGTCGTACAAGACCTGCAGTGAGTCCAGAATAAAATTTTAAAAATCCTTCATTTTCATATATAGATTTCATTATGGTCCTAATCCCAGCCCTTTCCTTCTGTACTTGAATACGATTTTTTATTACATCCATAGGATGAACCACACAGGTTGCAGCCATGCTGAAATTCCATAACATAAACTGGAATGTATGAAATAAATTGTATTGAAATCTAAGAAATCAACGAGCAAAAAGTTTTAGAACACTTTATATTTTAATTTATCAGAGTTGAAATAACTTTTAGTGATATATTATTTTCTACTGTCTGTTTTGGCAATTAAGATCTAGTTGGTGTAATTATAAAGGTGGAGAGGGGGTAATTTTTTTCCTTCTGCGAACATATAGTATCGCAGAAAAATACCGCAAGGCGACGGTGCGAACTCGATAGGCAGATAAATGTCGCCCCGATGGCGGACGGTAGATGAGCCCCATCTTGTTTTTATGTCGCCGGACGTGTCTACGGGGTAGCAGGCGACTAATTGAAAAGAAAATCGGCGGGCTAGCGTGTTTTTAAACAGCACAAAACTTTCGCCATCATCAAGCGTCGTAAAAAGTTCTGGGTCCTCCAAAGCTTATATTTTTGTGAAGTACCACCCAGAAAAATAATTACAAATTTAAGAAATTTCTTATAATTCTCTACTGGCTGTTGCTCATTGTATAAAATATTAATCGAAAATTGAATAACATTTTGAGTTATTATAGATTAAATCATTTGGCTGATATATTCATTTTTAATCCAGAGAATAAAATTTAATTTTTTTACATTTAGCCAAGTTTTATTACAATTTTTGGTAAAGTGAATCGTTATCGTTAAATAATGCTCGGATCGACTCATTTTTCGACCTATTCGTGGGACTTTTCATGGTATCGGTTCTAAAAATAAACAGGGGGGAGGAGAAGAGCTGAGCGCTCATGTGGGGACAGAGGGGGCACTTGTGCCCGTTCTGACGCCGGTGAAGAAAGATAAAGATACAGCATCTGTCTCGTCCTTAACATTCGCGGTTAGTACCGCGGGCATAAAGAGGAGTTGCACGTTGGAGAGGCGGTAGGTGGATGCAACTGTGTCCACGTCCGCTGCTCTCCCGACGCTGAGTGAGGAGGAGGACCACAGGGACAAGGATATGACCAACGTATCGGCTCGTATTGTCTCGTCCCTGAGGTCGATTGAAAAGGTGGCGACCACCTCACGAGGCTTGAGCGCCACCTCTGCGAAAGTTGTGTGGATGGCGGCGGAGGAGACGCGACAGACTCTACAGGAGCTGGAGCGACGGGTCCCAGCTGCATTAAAGATTACCAATGCGCTGCTCCGGTCGTATCTTCTGACCACCAAAGGAGAGCTGTCCCGATCGCAGGAGATGGTGTGCGTACGCTGCCGACACCTGTGGTCGGGACGGCGACAGCGGGTGCCCCCCCCCCCCCCCCCGCTACGATGGTGACTACGAGGAACGTTGAGCGGTGAGCTCCTCACAGATGCCTCAAAGATAGCGGCAATGATGTGCGTTGAGGTACCTGGGACCTTATCTTGACAGCCACTGGCGGTTTGAGTTCCATTTTTGGTCTCTGGCTCCGAGGTTGGAAGAGATAGTCGATTTTCTAAGCCGGCTTCTCCTCAACCTGTGGGGCCCGAGTGACCGGGTTCGCCGCCTCTACGCGGGCATGGTCCATTCGGTGGCCCTGTATGGGGCCTTGCAGTCTCCAGGTGCAACCAGAACCTGCTGCACCGAGTCTATAAGTGGCTGGCATTGCAGGTCGCCCGTGGATGTGGGACGATGTCCTACGAAGTGGCGACCGTTCTAAACAACTTTTTTTCTAGGTCTCATCATTTTCAAAATATCGAGAAAAATTGTTTTTTCGCCCCCAACTTTGAGGACTAATTTCACCCCCTATATATATCTAGATGAAATATTTTTCAAAGAACTATATCATGTGTAAGTTTTATTAAAATCGGTGATTTATTATACATTCAAGTAATGTTCCTTATAAGTCAACTCCGTATTTTGTAAAACTAAATTTGACAAATTTAGACACATAAAACACAGCAAATTTTCACTATAAGATAATGGACCTAATTAAATGAAGACAACTAGCAAGATCATTTCATATCCGTAAATATCTGTTTAGTCTCTTCCATCGTATCTACTCTAAACAAGCCACTTCAGCCAGAGGAACTGAAATATTTTCTGAAGAAAAATATTCTCCGTTGTATGTTACCTCTTGCCACAATACTGGCCTACCGCTTGACGCAAAAATTGTACACCTCAAAATAAAAATTAAAGCAGCTTGGAGATGATAATTACTGATCATTTCTCGACTCTTCCTAACTCGTGTAAAGCTGATTATAGCTTACCACCCCAATATACCATTATCGTATGAAACTCACAATCATTAAATGTGACTTAGGGTTGAATCAGGTCTTCGGTAATTATTGAAAATACAGTCCACCGCTCTAATTTCAATGATCTTGAAATATTTTATCGGTCTTAATTTTCAAGATATTCACAAAAAAACATAAATAAATACAAAGTATATACAGTAGTAAAAAAAGAAGTGTAAACTGCAGAGGCATTAGTAGAATTGTATACAAGATCTCAATAAATATACATCATTGTCCCACAAGGCGAGAAGAAAATAAAAAGAATGTTAGGAATAGAAATCTCACGTAGGTAATGAGTATTATAGTAGTTATGTATTATTCTTATGATCATTTTGTCGATCGGGAGAACTAAAAATGTGAATCAAGCAGAAATGAATTTCGCAGTAATTATAACGTGCGAAAACTTCTTTTGTGTTCTATCCAATGAAGTAGTTTAAAGATTCGTGACTCGGCAATATCTTGAAGGTAGAATGACATTGGTATTTAAAAAATCAAACTGTCTTTTTCAGTGACACATTTAGCCTTAAACTAAGCATATTGGATCATTTTTTGATAGTATTAAAAAATCATCGTCGAAATAAGCAATGCTGATTCATGATTGGTGCGTGCCAAGACACATTCTATGGTTGGAACCACATCGACATGATGCATGGACGAATGGTGGGAGCAGGAGAACATAGGTTTGGTAATAAATTGGCAATTGAGCCTCTCTTAACGACAAGAATTAACTGATAGACTGTATACTGGTTTTATTAAGCGTTTGAGTTGCACATAAAAGCTTAAATTATATACAAAACGCAATTTCTTAGCCACGCAAGCACGGAACCGCACAACTCGCTGGGACGAAGCGAAAACTAGGATTCAAATTGCGTAACTATTACCGCAATCGAGGTTACCTAATCGGTGCACCAAACACGTCGCAGGCAACTTTGCGGAAACGATATCCCGCGCGGTGAATTAATAACTGCGTTTGCTTTGACGAGCAGCGCGGCGACCAGACAGCGCGTCACCACTAACAAATTTTGGCTCTTCTCACGGAAGAAGGAAAGTTAGGTCTATGATTAACCATTTTTCCGAGATCACGTGACTGGCCGGTCACGTGATTCAACCGTCTCAGGTTGTAACTAATCGACTGTGTGGTTTGGTTAGTGCATATACAGGTGTGTTTGATAGTGTGCGCGCATGGCGACATGCGTCGGATCTGAATCAAACCAGTTCGGGAATGTACTCGTATGGTGACTCGTGGAATTTTCTGCAATCGAAACTTCTAGAAGTGAAGTGATACAAAACCTGGTATATAATGAGAGAAAAACCCTCCTTGACAAGGTCGTTTGCAGAAGAAAAAGGCTACGAGACATCGAATAATCCAATATGTGGGCAAAAACTGAGAAAAAAACTTCTTGTTGTCTTTATCTATTTAAATTCCCAACGGCGTATTAAACCATTTTTATGTGATTACGCCTACTAATGAGCGCCTTAAACTAAACATAATACTAAGCTTAAACTAAATCTAAGCTCAATCCTAAACAATGATGCTTAGCCTGAATTCTACTCCCAGGGAATGAGTCAAAGGCCGAACATCAACTTCAAGTAAATTCCTTCAAGAACAACAACCACTTTACGTTTTGTTCTACCGGTCGTGACAAGTATTTGCAAAATATATATATATATATATCAGATTTTGATTACATCATCTATATGGGCATCGACATTTCGTTTCAATAACGCAATAGCATATTAAAACTTCAGCTACTTATTCATTTTCAGTTTTTAGCTCCAAAATATCAGACAGTGATCCGATATGCCTCATTTAAGGCTTTAGAAACTCCAATTTCATTCTGTTTCAAGATATTGCCGAGACACATGTGTTTAAGCTGACTCACTGGACAGGATGCCCAAAGAACAATTTTTACACGTTGCAGCTACTGCAAAATTGTATTTAGTTTAATCACTTTTTCATTCCCTCTGCTAAACAAAATTACTATAAGTTGTAATACATAATTATTCATTACCTATGCGAGATTTTTCCGAACCTTGATCTTTCTTTTCTAGAGTTTCGTACATTTTGGTAAGTGGAATTTCGGCTCACGTCGATATTACCGAGGTTTGCAGTCTCTTTAGCTAGAGTGTCGGCGACCTCATTGTTCGATATTCCTATACGAGACAGACTCCATAAAAATATGATAGAACTATTGTTTGTACTTTCAAGATGAAACCAATTATTTTCTTTTTTTTATTATTTCGAGAATATACGGATTGATCTTTACACCTAATTTGATCGATTGTCGATAAGTCTATTCTTTTTATAAGCCGCGATTCTAAAATTTCGAAAATTTATTGCGGGAAAGAATATACTTTTTCACATTATGTTTACTTCGCTAAATAGTACAAGTTATACCAAAAACATTCATTTACATGTTTACAAATAACGAACATATTTAGATGTTTCTATTCCAATTATAAAATGTAGAATCAATGCAAGGGAATATACCGTATAAAATGAGTAGTCTTAAAACTAAGAGAGGAATGTACAATGAAATGAACAATGAAAATATTCATGTTATCTTAAAACATCCTTTTAATAAACTATAGTTTATACATCCATATAGGAATAATAGGCAATATGAAAAACCAGAGAAGCAAATTTAAAGTAAATATTTATTAAATAATTGTTAAGTTTACAATGTAAAGTATAGTTTAGAAGTTAATAATTTAATAGTTTACAGTTGAATAGATAAGTTTATTTCTATAAGAGATAGGTATTTTAGCGTAGAGAAAAAAATAATTGAGTGAGTGCAAGGAATAAGCGTGATAAGGGGATATTATAAATCAAGTCCACATTTCATGGTTGTCAGACCAAAATAAAGATTATTATTATATTTACATATCTGTTGACAAAGTATACTTTGTAACAGATAAAAACTTTTTCTATCCTCGGAAAGAATTTGTAGGATAAATTGTTTTTCCTCCTCAATTTCTCCCAATACTTTATTGTAATCTTCCATGAGCTTATCACAACGAGCAATGTTTAATCCGTAATTAAAGTCGCTCTCATGTCCCCATAAATTAGGATCTATTTCTAAGTCAAACAGAATCTTTCAAAAAATGTATTTGTGTTCTGTGAAATGAAATGCTCAATTCTTGTACCGATATGGTTCTTCACATCTTCAGAATCAATTTTTATCTTTTCACAAAAATAGTCTTCAGATTTACTATTCATTGCTTCTATCATTTGCAATTTAGTACTTTTTCCTATCGTCTTATCAAAAAATGCCAAATCTACCGCTTCTGATGACAAACACCATAAATGACTAGCAAATTTAAACAGACCTATATGGCTTACTCTTTCGTTAATATTTCGATATTCGTAGAGTTCTTTCGAGAATTTGAAATATTGACGTGGAGCTTGCACTGCTATTAGGGCCCTAATCCATACTTTCATCTAGTCAAAAATATACAAATATCTTGTATTACAATTTCTTGCTTAACACTTAAATGAAATTGTTTTTTTAAATAAATATATTTTTAATGCATAGATCGCTTTGACATTCACCAGGCGTGGTGAAAAGCTCCTGGAACTCGAAAGGATACATTTCTTTGTCCCACTCAGAAAAATAATTACTAATTCCAAAAACTCCCTATAATCGTCTCGCGGCTGTTTTTCTGTTTCTAAAATTGTAAGTGAAAATTCAATAACTTTTTGAGTTAATTCAGTTGGAATATTTTGACGAACAAAGTCGCTATTATTCATTCCTGCTACAAATTTTAATTTATCAATCGAATAAAGTCTACAAGGTAAATACAAAATCTCACTTTCAAGCTTTCATTCCGGACGAACACAAACTCCTTTGAATCGTTCGGTATATGATGATGTGGTGTGACATCAAAGTGCTCGCGCCTTGTTGGATGATCTATATTCTTGTAATGAATAATGGACTACAGTGGCTTGATCATCTCCACTGTTTGATGGAATTGTAGGTATGCCCAATAACAATTCAATGTCCCTGCAAGTAATTATAACTGCTAACCTTTAGACTTTTCCTGATCTTATTAAGTTGGTAAGGGTTTTCTGTTCCAACTGCATTCAGCTCCTGTTTGTTAAGTGCCATGCGAAATTTGTTTGCAAGTTCTACACATAAAATTGACCGATGGCAGTAAATTGATGTTCGATCTATTACTAGGACATCTAAGTTGTAATTAAGAACTTCCGCAACTGCTGCAATGATTCGGACACTGCAACCAAATTCAGAGTTATGACCTGCTTCTGAGCTTGTCTTTTTTTCGGGTTGTTCGAACCAAGTACATCCATATCTTCAAATTTAATATTTTCATCATCAGTCGAGGATTATAATATTTGACTGAATTATTTCACTGAAAAGTAACATTTGTTTTACGAGAATATGAAGTCAAAGACGTAAAAACGAAATCACTTGAATATCTTGCTTATTTATAAACATATAAAAAAATGTTATAGGTAAAACTTGTACTGTTTGATGAAGTAGACATGTTACAAAGAAGTATATTTTTTTCTGCAATAAATTTTGGAAAGTTTAGAATCGCGAATTGTGAAAAATAAAAAATTCGAAATTTTATTCCAGTATGCATATAAAGAGTAAGAAGGCAAATTCAAAGAGGTACAAAAATTTGAGAAACCGATATACTTTAATGGAAAAAAACGGGTTACAAAAATAAAAAATGTTCAAATTCGATGTGCCACGCCTTTCCATTATCCAACCGAATTCAGATTTTGTTAGGTTTCTTTTTCGTCTAATAGCATAATTCCAGAGGGTGTCCCAAAAAAAATTTCTAGGTTTAAAAATAAGATCCACCCTACTGTACATATTACGTATTTTTTACTTACAGTTAGGGATTCATTAAACGTTTGGTTAGGGTTTGCCGAATATTCAAAACTTCTGCCTAAGTTAGGTTCGAAAGGAATGGAAGCCGTTAGCGTATTGTAGTTGTTCCAGCACATATTATTTTAGATAATAATTTCCTTGACTAGGTGTGTTGATTGCAAAATCAACATATTATATTCATATCGGTTATTCTTTGCAACCTTGTAATAGTCTGTGATAATTTTCTATATACTTCACAACCATGGTATCCCAAAGCCTTTTTGATAGCAATATTTGAAATTCTTTCGAGTTTTTGTAGCAGATTCTGCCGTTTCGGAACTAAGCTAGATGTAAGATTAGATCGTTGTGTCTCACGCCTAATCTTAAGCTAGAAGTAAGATTGTTTCGTTGTATCTTGTGCGGAATTGAGAGTTAGATGTAAGTTGTTCTCGTTGTATAATTAATGTTGTATTCGTAATATTCCAGTCGTTGAAATATTCTGCTCTTGATGCTTCGAGCAAGTCAATTCAAACACAACGTTCGCAAATGTTCTGTCCTCAAAACTATGGGAATGGTTCGCCAGAAAAACCCTTGATCAGCGACCGCAAATTAGAAAAAGCATCCTTGTCCAAATCGCTTTCAAGAAATCCATAATACTTTGTCAAATGTTTGTGCAACCGTCATTAAGCCGTTAAACCATGCCAGTATTTGTCCCTGCCGAAATGTCCCTGTCGAAATGTAAACACACACACACGTCGGCTTGTGTAACTACACGAACATGTAAATGACTTGACTCAGCTCGAACTTGCAATCATTAAGCCACACGACGAAGACCTTGCATGATCCCGAAAGAGTGAATCAATGTTCGATATTTTCCTCTTCATTGAAAAGGGCCGAATTTCTTATGCGGCAACGAGCGGTCTCGCTCGCAGCGTTGCACATCAGTCGCAAATTAATCGCCAGGTTGAAATCACACATAATCTCGAGCAGTAGTCGCATGCAGAACATAGCCAGTAACAAGCAGTCGCCCGCGGAGACCCCGGGACGTCAAACGAGCATTTCGACACCGTGAAGAGAACATCTCTGTAACCCGTTAACTCGTAACATTATCTCACGTACTCTCACGTTCTCTTTCTATCACGCTTCGTGTTGAACGTGTTGTTCTACGTCGCTGCGCTACCTACTCTCCTACGCAGTTCATGGTGTGAAATCGTCATAAACCGTAATAAAGTAATCATGCAACCAACTATCGACGACCCTATCCAGTTAAAGATGACTCTTTAAAAGCGTAAGGTTTCCTTAGATTTTACGGTATACTCATTAATTACTATGTCAATGCGTTCAGTTAGTATTTTCTTATTATTAAAATGTAAAAGGGTAGTTTTAACAGATGTGAGATTCAACTCTAAGTCAATGAGATTGTTTTAATTGCCTCAATTACTCTCTTTAACATGTTCTTGCCTCTTTGGTCTGAATACATTTTTAAGAAGATAGCTACAGATTGTAAAAGGAGGTTTTGTCCTGGCTATCATATGCATAATCTACACCTTTAGATTGGCGGAGATTTGTTAAAAAAATCTTTCCACAAAAGTGACCTCGACTTTATTTTTCAAGGTTAACATTTTTTACAATTGCATTGCATTCTACTTATACAGGGGAAAAACTCGTAAAAAGAACTCAACTATTATCTTAAAAAATAGTAAAATTTATTCTATTTTTTTAACTTTATTAGAAACATAGCAAACAACAATTTTATCATTCCAATGATTTTAGTGTTTACCACTTCACATTGCTGAAAATATAATCAAAGAAGTGAAAAGTAAAATGCGATAATAAAGTATAAACATTAGTGATTAATCTTACTTTCATGTTATCTTCTGTTACTATTCGAGTCCAAAAAGCAGATTCATCTTAACTTTATATTCCACAGCAATTGTGCTTGTGCTCCAATAATTTGCCAACACATTTGTAGTTTAGCTTTTGTATTCTTGCGGATCTTTTGATGAAAACTTGACTTATTTTGCAACTGATACAAGGCTTCATTTATGCGGCGTTTCAGTTCCGGTGTAGTCCTTATTTGCATTCTCGAATTTTATACTAAAGCTTTTATCGCACCTCAAAGCAAAAAATCAAGCAAATTTAAATTCGGTGATCGTGGAAATCTCAATTTCGATGCCGATCGTCAACCTATTTAAAGCAATCCGAACATGCGATTTAAAAATTGTTGCACCGGGGCAATGAAATGCAAAAGTGCAGCATTGTGCATAAAAAATATTTGATGGCATCTGTCACGTGGTATTATAACTACTACAAAATAATAAACACTAGAATCATTAGAACGACAAAATTGATTGTTTACTATGTTTTCAATGAAGTTAAAAAAATAACAAATTTTAGAACTTTCTGGGAGAACGGTTGAGTTCCTTGTGCAAGTATGTTTTGCTCTATGAGTAGAATACAATGCAATCGTAAACAATTTTGATCTTGAAACAAATAGAAAAAATTATTTTTGCGAAAAATTTTTTTAACAAATCTTCACCGATCTAAAAGTGTAGAATATAGTACACCTGTGATAACTATGACAAAACCTTTTCTTACATCCTATATAATATGAATAGAAGAAAGATGAGCGCAATGCCTTGCGGATCTCCTTTATAAACCACCATATAGTTATCGCTGGTAAGTTCTGTAAATATGAAACTTTCGTGCGATATCTTATGAACTGGTTTATATGAGTTAAGTATCCTATGGAGGTCAACTTATCTAGGAGAACATCTGTGTTAACATTATCTGTTGAGTCACAAAATTGCTCCGGTTCGAAGTACCGAAATGTTGAGCGTTGTATCGCTCTGTTGACTACACTTTGACTTGACGGAGTGTAACCGAGTTGAGAAGATGGTTGAGTCATGACCAAGTGTTTAACTTGGTCGTTAACTTTGATTTATTTATATTATACGCGTTGTATTCCATGAAGGTGAAGGCGATTTGAGAAATGCATTATTTTCATGGAATGATAGTCTGTTAGGATCCGTTTAGGTCCAGAGAGGGTCTATCCTATCCAGAGTGACCTTCATCTTTTTGTTTGACTGTACACTCTTACTTCAGTTTTGTGACTTAATTGCAGCCCATTTATTCTTAAAAATTTTACATCTATTCCACAGGTAGGCGCGATTATTCCGAAGGTTTAAGCTTCCTTCAAGACTTTTAAAGTTTTCTTAACTTTGGCGACATTTTCTTTTTGTAGTTTATTAGATTGTCTACTCTCACTGAGTGCTCCCATTTTTTATAGTTACGAAGGTCGTCGTAACTTTTTAATTTTATCGCAGTCTAAGTCCCACCAGGGAGCAGTCTCCATGTGTCCGCTGTTGCCATCCGGAAGCTCAGGACGAAAAACACAACCCGGGACCCGAATGGTGCGTCCGTTCAAGTTTGGGGTTTGGTCTGAGACGTCTTCGGTAACGAATCTCCAACAAATCTTCGACGGCTATCTAGAGCCCAGGTTATCCTCCTCCATTTAAAGAGGGACCCTTTTGGAAGAAAGGCAGGTCCGCGGACTCTCCGTCCACGTACCGGCCCATTTATTTCCTCAACAATACGGGCAAACTCTTGGATAGAGTGCCAGCGACCCGCAATGTCGGGCAACTGTTGCGGAAAGGACCCAATCTGGCGAAATGCCAATTTGGATTTCGGAAGCGACGGTCAACCGTCGAAGCGAGACCTCTAGCCTAGACTGTCTCCCAAGATGAAGTGGCATTAACGGTGACGCCCAACATTGGAGTGAGAGAACATCGCAAATCGCATCGCAATTCTAATGCCTTCGATGCACGATGCGTGAAGAAGGGTGATAACTCCCACCGTACTACCTTCTTCCAATCCTCTCAGTCAGCAATTTATGGAATAAAATGTGGCTACGCTGCTCACACCCAATGTAAACTGTGAATGGATTCCTCCGTTTCATTTTTCGATTGTACATATGCATCTTATACAAAAAATATGTATAATAATTCCAATAATAGAATATTTATTCGTCTTTATTGTTTAAAATAAGGTAACCAGTTTCTGGAGGATTATTTTCTCAATAAGAAAAATTGTTATTACCGTTTTCATTTGGTATTCACTTTCCACGAAATAACTTGTACTTGAATTTTGTAAGTTGATAGTGAGCTGAATATAGTTAACTAAGTATGGAAACTTCGCACCCTTACAATAGGTATAAGAGGTTATAAAGCATCTATAATAATTTATCATCAATAACTAATTTCTATCTAACGTTTCTTGCAGAATTTAAGAATTTTTGTACAGATTTTAAATCTTTTAAATAAGCATTTAAGGCGAGAGCATCATAGTAAAACGTTAAAATACAAGTGAATTTTGAAAATTTTTCTATAAAATGTTTACCAAATTTTGTTATAAAAATCTTGATAAAACTTTTCGTCACTTTCCATATATATTCTTTAACATTCCATGATATAAAAATTTGTTGTTAAATTTTATTGGCTTCTTGTAATAATATAGGTATTATTGTCCATGAATCTTCCTATCGGCCTTGCTGATCGGCGTGTAGTCTAATAATAGAACACAAAATCAGAGTTGTTTGGTTGTAGAACTATGCATTCTATGAATTAACTTCTATTTAAAAAAATGCAAAGTTAATAATAAATTTTAATTACTGTTTCGAACATTCAATTTCGAGAAATTCCTTGGAAATTTCTTCGTATCCACAATCGCATATTATCTTTAATTTTGCATTTTTTAAAACAAAATTTAAGTTTATATGATGATTTCTTGTATTAGATTAAAATAAAAAGTGTCAAGCTGTACGCTTATCAACATTGTTGACGGGAAGGTCCATGGAGAATAACATTTATTACTTTGCAAGAAACTGATAAATCCTAACAAAAAAAGTTTTTACAAAACCTTTTTAGCAAACCCGTTGTTCGAGTCAAATTGATCTAAATAGCACCAGCGATAACACGCGCTGTGAGACGGTTACGTCTCACCAATATACACCAATGTGTCAAAAGTGGAATTGCTTCTAGTGAATGTACCACAGAGCGTGCATTGAAAAATTAAGAAAATGTGAAATTGGAGATGAGGTTATGAGTACTTAAAATGGGACAGCTTCTGACTCAACTGAACGCGGAGCGGCCGGCGCTATAATAGAGTACGCATTCAGAAAGCTCGAGAAGGATCGTCATAATCTATAAGAGAGATTGTCATGCTCGGCTGAAGGACGTGGAGGATTTTATATGCTGTACTCTCCTTTCAAGGCGGTTTTCTTTTTTCTTTTCGAAATTAAGCAACCCTTTAATAACCTATTTGAACTTATTTTTAACCTCAAAAGAAGTAAAGGAAGCTGGATTATGGAAATTACTGGAGTTACCGGCAAACAGACATTTTCAAGCAATAATGTTCGAAACCCAAAAAGAGAGACAAGAAATATTTACTGTAATCTGTTGATTGATGAAAATGCGGAGACGTAGATGATTTTCGTTTGTACTGCTAATAGGACTGCACTGGTGATAGGTTCCAGTTAGAGTTAGGAATGCTCAAAGGTGACCTTTGAAAAAGATGGCACGGGACAACTTTGCCCAACAAGTGGAATAAGAGGCTGCTGTTATTTGAAGCGCCTCAGAGAAATTGTAATGTAAGAAAACAAAAGTTATATTTTTAATTTTAACAAAACTTATTTTTGAATAAATTCTAATTATGCAGAATTTATTTAGGTAGAAATGAGTTTAAATGAATTCATACAGTCTGTCTCACAAAAGCGTGTTATTGATATTTTGGTGAATATGATTCTTTTCGTAAAAAACTTTATATAAATCGAATATGCATATAAAAACACTAATACTGTCTTACTTTAATAGTGAACCTAAACTCCTTCATTAACAATAATAGCTTGACATCTCCTTGGCACGTTTTCTCCATATATGACGAATTCGATCGATAAGGGTTCTTAATTTTAATATATGTTTGTTAGTACTACTTAAGTTTATGTTTCATTAAAGATCACACATTTTCGATTGAATTTACATCAGCGGACTTGGATGGGCAATCCAATACAGCGATGCCGTTTGTCGCTTTCCATTCCCTACAGATGTGACTTCTGTGTTTTGGATCGTTATTTTACAAAATCCATATGTTTTCGGTTTGGGTGAATCAACGTTTCACTGACGTAAGAAGTCTTTTTTCATACAGTTTTAACAGTTTCTGCGAATTTAGATTGTCTGTGAAGATGCACAAAGTCCTGAAACCATGTGTATTAAACCAATTCCAAACATGCACTTCTAACGGGTGTTCTACACTTCTTTATATAACTGCTTTTCCATGGACAGACTAAACATGTCTAATAGGATACCGAGCACAGAAAGAAGACTCATCGCTGAACATTATATTGCTCCACTGACGATGGATATTCTGATGAAGCCACGGCAAACGATTTCCAACATATCTTTTTGAAAGTAATGATTTGAATATTGTACTTCGCCATTCGACACCATGCTTTTCCAAATGACGTTTCAAAGTCATTATATTAATGCTCAGACCTTTCCTTGCCAAAAATGGTTTTCTCTCCCGCAACAAAAATGTTGGATTTTTAACAAAAGGTCTGAGTTTACCTGTATCTATCTACCCATTTCTTCATAAACTGTGATGACTTGTGCAGTAGTACAAGTATTTGACAAGTATTTTGCAGCATTTGCAAAACTCATTTTTACCGCTTTTGGGTAACTACACTTTTACACTTTTGGGAAATCATTTTACGTACGCAACACTCATCTCAGAAAGATCTATTCTCGACAACGATAGAAACGAATGTGAAAGAAACTTTACCAACACGTTCGAGAGGACCGTATCTGTTTAGATTAACATAGCCTCCACTTCAGTGGGTGTCAAGTTTCGAAGATATCGCCAACACGTTCTTATGGGACAAATTGTATTACTTTTAATAAGTACAAATTAATTCTTAGCTACAAATAACTTTCAAGATATTAATGATTACTAAAGACATTAAATTAAACTTATTTTTTGAATAAGAAAATCTCGCCGATTCAGCGTTAATAGATAAATAGTAAAGAACTTATTCTACTTCAACGCTTTCATTTAAAGGCTATGCTAATGTTGCTATGAATTATTTTATCTCATTCAATCTCAAAATGACTATCGTCGATCTTCGTCATCGATTTCGGCTAATAGCGAGCGATGCTTATAATGCTAGAGGAAGGTTAGTGGAACTTTAACTGGAGTGAGAATGTAAACACAAGAATGCCTTTTTCTCGCGGGTAAAAAGTTTATGCATCAAAATAGTATTGTGGTAATGCGTGTAAATGAAAGGAATTGCATGTGGTTCGAAGAGAATTTGAAGTGTTTGGAATAGACGAGGGAGTGAAGTGTTTTCGAGGCATGAAAGAAGAGCGATTGAGATGACGCCAGACTGAGAAATTTTGGGCGAACGTGACCAGATGCATAGAGTGAGAGAGAGTAAGGATTGGAATGAAAGGGAATGAATGCGTGTGCGAATATAAGGTGCGGGAGAAGAGTGTTTAAGGGCAGTCATTGTTGGAAAATTGTCGAAGTATATCGTATCGCGTAAAATAAGAATAGCATAGTCGGCGTTGAAAGCATAGTCAGCGTAGTTATTATTTGTGTGCTTTGCTAATGTTTTGTTCCTACTACTACCTCATTCAATACACGTATATCCTAGAACTTTATTCACCTTTATTTCATAATAACCAGTATTAGATAATTCCTACAATATTCAAAATCGATTTTCTCGTAAACAAAGTCTCGTACGAAAAAATGTTATCTTACATTCTTTACTTATTTCTTCGTGTGAAATCATTCCCTTTCTGGTTGTACCATAATTGCTACGGTATTCTGTATAGATTCTTATAACTATGTATGCGTTTAATCAAAATTTTGTTTGGGTAAACTCTATTTATATTTATTATAGGCCATTATAAGGATATTATAGAAAATATTTAGAAAAAATTGAATTTACTATATATCGCTACTACCGCTCTATATCAGTTCAGATAGTAAGATACGACAATTTATATAAGATGCTTAGATATACATAGTGATCTACATAAAGAGCCTCGCATGAACACTTTATGTGAACTCTTTCCGTACAATTAATACCTGTCAATTATTTTTGATTTTTCATTAAACTAAACACTCTCTATTCCTCGAAATAAACAAATTTCGTATTTTCATCGCGATTTTTTACTCAAACATACACACAGTTCAACAAAGGCTTTAAAATTGGCGAGAGTAAAAAGTAAAACATCAAAATATTTGAGATTAAATTAAGTACCCAGAAAGTCCAGCATTTATAAAGGTGAATACCGTTGGCAGTGGCTGCTTGCTTTTCACAGATTCACTTTTCCCAGACATTTTCAGTTATTTTTTAAATCTTCGGCAGTGTACTTATTACAAGACAAATTTATAAATAAAAAATTTTTCGGAAAGCCTACAGTCGACACTAGAAATGTAGAATAAAAAATATTCACAAAAATATTGACATATAAAAATTCTTTACTGCAGATACGCGGATGGAATCATAAACTGTTTAGAGAAATAGTTAACCTTGTGCGCATCAGATGTCATATATAATATTAATTAACATTGTAACGATAGAATATCGACTTGTTGAATTAGAAGATAATTTCACGTATTAATTAAATCTAAATAGAGTTTGAAATCAAAATATTATTCTACTGTATATTACAATATCACCAGTGTATCGAAAAACTACTAGATACAATAAATGTTTGGAAAATTATCTTTAATATTAATACGTTTGATTTAGTTTAGACCATCATTACATTAATTATTACAACAAAATGTTAAAATATAAAATAACATTACGTAAGTTATTGAGACAGTAGTACTAAATACAGTAATGCTTGCATAAATTTTAGTAGACTTGGGATGATGTTTTGAGATCGCTCATTTGAGCAGTTTAAATTTATGTTGCGATCCGCATCGACCTGGTTCGTGACGAGTGGCGGAGAGCAAAAGTAGAAAAACAGAATAGATGCATACAATTGATATTTAATACACAAACGTTTATTGAACGTTGAACTGCGTACAAAAAAATTGATAAAATTCGGAATACTAAGAGTAGCTAGCGCGTAGAACAGCGCGGAACAACGCACAAACTGAATGCAAGATCAAAAGAGAGTGTGAGAGAACGCGAGAATACTATCCGCCGGGTGGCGAAAATTACTATTCACGGTTGCGAAAGGACTTATTCAGTGCCCTAGGAACTGCGCGAGCAATAAAGCGACCGAAGCTAACAAGACTGCTTGTCGTCGCAGAAAGAATTCGCATCTTCCCGCAAAAGAAAAAGATCTATGATTGGGCCACGCTTCCGGGAACACGCGAAATGCCAGTTACGTGGTTAGGGCTATGCGATTACATATGTCCGCGCGCGTGTGTGTAATGCTGAGCGTGTATGTGTTCAATACTAAACGTCGAGAACAAAGACTGTCAAGGACTAGTGGCTTTAAACGATTTCTAGAACACTCGATGGAATGTTTCTGATTTCTTGCGTGGTCAATCCTAACAAGGATTGTTTTTCAGTAGCGTTAAACAAAGGTCTTTTAAGCAACCGTTCTCGAAATTCCGAGTACAGGACATTTGCAACGAACGGGGCGAACTGCGGCACTTTTTTTTCATGGAGAAATATTCAAAAGTGGTTAGGTGCTGTGTGTCGCTCAACTGTGGCCTCGTTGCCTTCCGGCAGTACTTAGCCGGTGTGCGGTCAAGCCTTGAACGGTTCGCGCCACGGCCGGTGCTTGTCCTGAGGGACCTTAACTCCAAGTCCGTGATTTGGAACTCCCCCAGAACGAATTGAAGGGCCGGATTCCTGGACGACTGGGTGACGGATTTCAACCTCCGCTTTATTAACTGGGGATCGAAAATAATATGCGAGCGACGCGGGGGAGGGTCCATACTGGACTTGACGTTTGGATCCCGTGGCGTCGTGTATATGGTGTTCGGGTGGGAAGTATTGGTGGGAGTGAAGACATTGTCAGACCGAGGAGCATTTGCAACGCGGCGATGCCTCGGGTCGATCCAGGATCTCGTCGTCGGGTTGTGTACTGGCAGTCGGGCGAAATCGAGGATTTGAAAACCACGCGTGTCTGGGCCCGACGCTAGTATATACATGCGCACCGCCATTTCGGCCGGCTTGGTGATGACGGCAGGCACCCGAGAGTGGTAGACCTGCATGAGTTCTACCGCGCGGTTCGCCGGGCTCTGCAGGTCGCCATCAAACGGGTCAAGGCCCATTGCTGGAAGGACCTCCTCAAGATCGTCGAACAGGATCCATGGGGACGCCCATACAAGATAGTGTTGAACAAATTCCTTCCATGGGCACCCCCAATCGCTGAAAGTCCCGATTCCCAGCTCCTGAGGGACGTGGTTAACTCGCTCTTTCCCATAATGGGTGAAGGCGTACCACGTGTCTCGACGAGCCTGACCACCTGGTCCGCCGAACTGAGAGTTACTATTGAGGAGTTGCCCACTGCCATCGGAAAGCTCGGACGAAGAACACCGCTACGGGTTTTGACGTGCGCCCGACCGGGTGGTCTTGGCTTAGGGCGTCCTTGGTTGCCGTCCTCCGGTAACTGTTTGACCGCTACCTGGAAGCCAGGCAATTTCCCTTCACCTGGAAAGTGGCGCGAATAGTCCTCCTTCGGAAGAAAGGCCGGTCCACGGACTCTCCGTCCACCTACCGACCCATCTGATTGCTCAACGATGCGGGTAAGTTGTTTGAAAGAGTGCTGGTGGCCCGCATCTTCGGGCACCTCAGGAACCGATGTTCGGTCAGCAGACTGTCGAGGTAAAAGCCATGTTCGGTAGCGAGGAAAAGTGGAAAGTCGTGGCCTCACACATTGATGCAATTCGGTTTCCGCTGGCTTCCTCCTCCTCCTCCTCCCCGTACGAGGATGGTTACCGTGGTTTAGTGGATAGGTCCCGTATCCGGTTGTTCAGGGTGCGGGGAATCCCACACTTCCCCCAAGTACTCCCCAAGGGGTCGGGGAAGCCTACAGAAGATTTCCTCTACGTAAAGAATAGAAAAAAATAGGTGCGCCATAAACAACAACTGCAAGCCTCTACAGTATTATATGTCAGTTTCATTAAAATCGGTGATTTACTTTTATGTGATGTCCGATGATGTTCATGAAATGGAAACAATGTTTTGGATTGTTATCTTTTTTAAATGTTCGATTATTTGACATTCTTTCTAATGTATACGGTAATATTTGTATACGAATCTAACCAACTTTTGACATTTTTCCAAATAAAAGCAATGGTTTTAGACAGCTATGCAGCAGTTTAAAGCACCAGATCTTACAATTAGGTGCCTTTCCACCATAATCAAGATTCGGAAGTCGATTAATTATTATTAAGTTTATGCATGAATTTTTAGGGCCATTGGTCGTCTGTTTTATTTACAAACAATTTGTATTCTTCCATCTTCAGCTCTCCACATAATCCTAAATATTCCTGATTGGAATCGAGGAATAATTTTTCTTTCAAACTGCCATTATTATAAAACGTCTATTGTGCTCTGGACTCCCTTGTATAATATTTTCAATTTTCTTGTAGAACTTCCCTGAGAATGACACTTTTACTTTCAATTCTAATTTGTGTTATTTTTGACATATTGAAATATTGAAGTAAACCGTGAATTACTCTCGCTTAAAAGTATGTGCAAATTACAATAATAACATCTTACAGCTATCTTATTTTAATGACAGTAAAAACATGTAGAGACGCTAAATTTTAGACAAGAGAGGGTCGTTGCAAGTTGCAGCAAGCGAAACTGAACATTGTCCCCTTGAGTGTCATAGGCACTTCTTATAATATTTATACGAGCTAGAGAAGCAACAAGTTGTAATGATCCGCTCGAATGCGATTTATTTTGATTATGAATTCTTTGGATAGATTTTTCGACGAGAATCAAGGTTTATTGAAATTTCTATTGAACTAGAGTTAGAAATAATTTTTCTGTTTAATGATCTCTTGTTCAGTGACCACGTTTATTCAGTTTCGTATAGTTGTCTTTTCTAGAGTTTCGTACATTTTGGTGAGTGGAATTTCGGCTACGTCGATATTACCGAGGTTTGCAGTCTCTTTAGCTAGGGTGTCGGCGACCTCATTGTTCGATATTCCTATACGAGACAGACTCCATAAAAATATGATAGAACTATTGTTTGTACTTTCAAGATGAAACCAATTATTTTCTTTTTTTTTATTATTTCGAGAATATACGGATTGATCTTTACACCTAATTTGATCGATTGTCGATAAGTCTATTCTTTTTATAAGCCGCGATTCTAAAATTTCGAAAATTTATTGCGGGAAAAGAATATACTTTTTCACATTATGTTTACTTCGCTAAATAGTACAAGTTATACCAAAAACATTCATTTACATGTTTATAAATAACGAACATATTTAGATGTTTCTATTCCAATTATAAAATGTAGAATCAATGCAAGGGAATATACCGTATAAAATGAGTAGTCTTAAAACTAAGAGAGGAATGTACAATGAAATGAACAATGAAAATATTCATGTTATCTTAAAACATCCTTTTAATAAACTATAGTTTATACATCCATATAGGAATAATAGGCAATATGAAAAACCAGAGAAGCAAATTTAAAGTAAATATTTATTAAATAATTGTTAAGTTTACAATGTAAAGTATAGTTTAGAAGTTAATAATTTAATAGTTTACAGTTGAATAGATAAGTTTATTTCTATGAGATAGGTATTTTAGCGTAGAGAAAAAAATAATTGAGTAAGTGCAAGGAATAAGCGTGATAAGGGGATATTATAAATCAAGTCCACATTTCATGGTTGTCAGACCAAAATAAAGATTATTATTATATTTACATATCTGTTGACAAAGTGTACTTTGTAACAGATAAAAACTTTTTCTATCCTCGGAAAGAATTTGTAGGATAAATTGTTTTTCCTCCTCATTTTTTCCCAATACTTTATTGTAATCTTCCATGAGCTTATCACCACGAGCAATATTTAATCCGTAATTAAAGTCGCTCTCATGTCCCCATAAATTAGGATCTATTTCTAAGTCAAACAGAATCTTTCAAAAAATGTATTTGTGTTTTGTGAAATGAAATGCTCAATTCTTGTACCGATATGGTTCTTCACATCTTCAGAATCAATTTTTATCTTTTCACAAAAATAGTCTTCAGATTTACTATTCATTGCTTCTATCATTTGCAATTTAGTACTTTTTCCTATCGTCTTATCAAAAAATGCCAAATCTACCGCTTCTGATGACAAACACCATAAATGACTAGCAAATTTAAACAGACCTACTTATAGTATATGGCTTACTCTTTCGTTAATATTTCGATATTCGTAGAGTTCTTTCGATAAATTGAAATCTTGACGTGGAGCTTCCACTGCTATTAGGGCCCTAATCCATACTTTCATCTAGTCAAAAATATACAAATATCTTGTATTACAATTTCTTCCTTAACACTTAAATGAAATTGTTTTTTTAAATAAATATATTTTTAATGCATAGATCGCTTTGACATCCACCAGGCGTGGTGAAAAGCTCCTGGAACTCGAAAGGACACATTTCTTTGTCCCACTCAGAAAAATAATTACTAATTCCAAAAACTCCCTATAATTGTCTCGCGGCTGTTTTTCTGTTTCTAAAATTGTAAGTGAAAATTCAATAACTTTTTGAGTTAATTCAGTTGGAATATTTTGACGAACAAAGTCTCTATTATTAATTCCTGCTACAAATTTTAATTTATCAATCGAATAAAGTCTACAAGGTAAATACAAAATCTCACTTTCAAGCTTTCATTCCGGACGAACACAAACTCCTTTGAATCGTTCGGTATATGATGATGTGGTGTGACATCAAAGTGTTCGCGCCTTGTTGGATGATCTATATTCTTGTAATGAATAATGGACTACAGTGGCTTGATCATCTCCACTGTTTGATGGAATTGTAGGTATGCCCAATAACAATTCAATGTCCCTGCAAGTAATTATAACTGCTAACCTTTAGACTTTTTCTGATCTTATTAAGTTGGTAAGGGTTTTCTGTTCCAACTGCATTCAGCTCCTGTTTGTTAAGTGCCATGCGAAATTTGTTTGCAAGTTCTACACATAAAATTGACCGATGGCAGTAAATTGATGTTCGATCTATTACTAGGACATCTAAGTTGTAATTAAGAACTTCCGCAACTGCTGCAATGATTCGGACACTGCAACCAAATTCAGAGTTATGACCTGCTTCTGAGCTTGTCTTTTTTTCGGGTTGTTCGAACCAAGTACATCCATATCTTCAAATTTAATATTTTCATCATCAGTCGAGGATTATAATATTTGACTGAATTATTTCACTGAAAAGTAACATTTATTTTACGAGAATATGAAGTCAAAGACGTAAAAACGAAATCACTTGAATATCTTGCTTATTTATAAACATATAAAAAAATGTTATAGGTAAAACTTGTACTGTTTGATGAAGTAGACATGTTACAAAGAAGTATATTTTTTTCTGCAATAAATTTTGGAAAGTTTAGAATCGCGAATTGTGAAAAATAAAAAATTCGAAATTTTATTCCAGTATGCATATAAAGAGTAAGAAGGCAAATTCAAAGAGGTACAAAAATTTGAGAAACCGATATACTTTAATGGAGAAAAACGGGTTACAAAAATAAAAAATGTTCAAATTCGATGTGCCACGCCTTTCCATTATCCAACCGTATCCAGATTTTGTTAGGTTTCTTTTTCGTCTAATAGCATAATTCCAGAGAGTGTCCCAAAAAAAATTTCTAGGTTTAAAAATAAGATCCACCCTACTGTACACATTACATATTTTTTACTTACAGTTAGGGTTTCATTGAACATTTGATTTGTTTATATAAAATGCCACGTGAAAAAATGTTAAATGCAGCCGAGATTAACTTAATTAATAATTTAAAGAACACAAACCAATCAGAGAAAAAATTGTTGAAATATTAGGGAAAAGTTGTTACAATTACTGAAAAAATATTATAAACCATGTCAAAAAATATCGAGGTGAAACTTTAAAAGTAGTAACTCCATGAAAAAGATGATTTATTTTAAAATATACATCAAATTCTGTAATGATAACATGGCAAATATCAACAGAAACCAACGTACAACTGAATATTAAAATCTGTGCATAGAATGATAAACAATTTTGGAAATTTAAAAAGGCGTAAAATAAAAAAGCAACTGTGACTAATCAACTGCTACGAACAGATGGTATTATAATTTGCAAAACAACGTGCTCATTAGTGTAAAAAATGGAAAAAAGTAATTTTTTCTGATGCAAAGTATTTTAATTTAGATGGATCCGATGGGCTAAATTACTATTTTCACAATTTGAGGAAAAAAGAAATTATATTGCAAAGGCAACATATAGGTGGCGATGGTATTATGATTTGAGCTAGTATAGGGTATTATAACGAAACGAATATTAAATTTGTTTCTATGAAAATGAATAATAAAACATATGTGAAAATTATCAATAAATAACTTTCAAAATATGTATATTAAATAACTAAACAATAATACATCATAGAATTGGGAAACATTGAAGAAAAACTATTTAACGTCGAAACTTTAAAAATATATCTTATCAATAAAATAAGTAAAGAAACATCAAAATCAATCAATTAATCAATTATATAAATTTCTCCTTAAAACAATGTTGAAGATTATAAAAAATAAAAATAGATATACACATCATTAAAAAATAATAAATATAAATTCTATTCATTGAAAAACATAACCTATCTTTTAGTTTCGTTGCACCCGTATTTGATGTAAACTGTTGTAGAATGATTTCTTTAATTCACGTGATTAAATACATAAGCCTTATAAATAAATAACTATAAATATTTATACTGATTAGAACAATAAAAGAAACAAAACATTCCAAGAAAGTCTTTCATTATTTAGAAATTACACGACCTGAAAGAAATGAAAACCAAAACACACTTGGTGCCACCTATTGGTACCGAACAAGAAATTATTGTACGATTACGGCGGTACATTTGATTTCTCAATATAAACTGTCATAAGTTCAATAAAATAATGTAAACAGTAGTCGTTTTTCGCATATTACTGTGAAACGAATATTCTTTAGGTATCTATGTCTATACAAAATTTGTATATACATCATTAGTTCTGAGAAACACTAAAAATCTAAAAGTATATAAAAGTTTCGCCGCGGTGTGTACACACATATCTAAGGAATCCGGAAAGTGGGACAAAAGTGACAGTTCAAATCCTCATTCTAATATAATAAACGCACCTTCGCTTTCACTTGAACTACTAGAATGTAATTTATAAACACTGTAAAGGTAAACCAGTAACTTCATTACTTTGCGTAAAGTTAAATATTTGTGATTTGGTTCATTTGATTTTCATGATGAGGTGTTCAAATTGGATTTTGAAAATTATTTGTCTGTATATATTTTTCATTGCATGCATCCAATCTGAGATTTCTGTAAGTAATTATCAGTATAACTCTATAAGTTCCTTTAATCTTTGTATAGATTAATTAAAAGTATTATCTCTATGCTAAAAGTTGTCTATACATGTCTGTTTAACTTTTCAATAAATAATAAATCAGTAAATAATTTGTATTCTTACTGTTAATTTTTAAATTTTGTTTTTATATATGTTTAAAATTTGATATGAATGCAAATCAGAACCCACAAGCTTTTATAAAAATGAATTATTATAAGCAATGAATTAAAAATGAATAATAAAGATGCTGGATAATAAATACAGTCTAAAATACATTTATTGGTCAATTTGTGCAAAACCTAAATACAAAGAAATTAATACGTGCAAAATTGTTAATATTTGTAATATTAGTACCTTAATGTCCTATACTGTATATTATTTTGTATGTAAATGTTTTTCTATAAATAATATTGATTATTCTAGTATTGGCCTGTTTAATAGTCAATTGTTAAAACTGTTTTCCAATTACAGTTTGTTAACTCAGTTCAACAAAATTAATAATTAGAGCACTATGTAAAGTGCACAGTGGTTTTTGTGGTATTTAATTGCGATATGTTATAAAAAAATTTAATATTTAGTTATTTGTTAAATATTAATAGATAAACTAAGTTCTTCAAAAATAATTTAATATACATTTTATAAAATGGAAATGTATTTTGAAAAATTTAGTTACTTAATTATGCAATTGTCAATTATGAGATTGATATTAGTAATTACCTTTCAAAATTCCATCAATTTACTTATATAAATAATAAGTCATTCAGAAAAATTATATGTGTGTAATATTGTTATAATTGAAAATTTAAATAAATAAATAATACTATGAATTATAAAAATTACTGTTAATACATTAACACAGTACTACAGTATAAAATTGTTGCTATATGTAAATGTTTTAAAAGTTTAATATTGGATTGTAGTATAATAATTTTAATTGAGGATTTATCACTTATAACAATAAGAAATATAAAAATAATTTAAGGAGCATCTGAATGTATGTTTTTTATGAAATTTATAACATATGAGTATATTTTACAGAGCACTGTAATTCCTATCAAGACAAATTTTTCATGTGTGGATAGAAAGCCTGGGTTTTATGCAGATGTTGTTACCAAATGTAAAATATATTACACCTGTGATGAATATGGAAACAAATTTACCTATCAGTGTCCAGAAGAAACTGCTTTTCGACAAGATGCTTTGATATGCGATCATGCTCATCTTGTTAAGTGTCAAGTACCTATTTCTCCTAATACAGAATATGTGAAAGAAGAGTACAATAATTCTTGTGTAAAAGGATCAATGGATAATACAAATTGTCAATTACTGTTTCAATCTTTGCAAGAGATGCAACGAACAAAGACGTATAGTGCAATGCAACATAAATTTGCATTTAGTTCACAGGAACTTCAGAAAAATTTTAATACAACAGAAGTAACTGAAAATAAAATAATTAAATATTTTCATCCACTACTAAGTCATTACAATTCCACAACAGATGTTCCTGTCAGTCATTTTACAAATATTAGAACACAATATGTTTCTCTTACAAATCAAAACCAACAAAGCAGATCAAGAAAAGATGAAAATTCTTCCATTTCAAGTCAAATTTTTAATGATAAGGTTAAATTCCATGAAAAATATGAATCTAATCAAAAGGATTATTTAAATCAAGAGGCAAATGATGCTTTATATAATTTTCTAAACTTTCCATTAAACTCATTTTCTGGAAATGTTCAGAATCAGCAAAATAATATGAATAATCATAAAATTACAAAAAATTCTCAAGATTCTTTAAAGTTATCTTTTATGAATCATAGAAATTATCCTTATACAGAGACTTTGAAATCTATACAAAAAAGTACAAAAATACCATCAACTCAAATTAGTACCACTTTAATGACCACAGATATACCTTTATATGCTCTGACTTTGTCTTTGAAACCGTTAGTACCAAGTGAACTAGAATATGATCCTTACTATCCAACATTTTCAACATCAACAGAATCTTATTATACTCCAAATCAGAATGACAAGAAACGACTACACATTAAAGTTTCTACTCAAACATTGTGGTCTAATACTCATATTAAGTTTCCATCTGTTTTGCCAGATTTGAATTCCTTAGAAGACATTGTTGATCGCAGAAAGCAGTTGTACATTCCTCGGCTTAAGTTTGATTAATTAAATATTTTGTTGATATAATAAAATGTGTGAATTTTCAAATTATTTTGTTTACTTATTTATTCCCAATTTTTATTTACACTAAATATTACATTCATATTCAATTGTAAAGTACAAGAAAAGGTATTTAAAGAAGTCACATGGCAATGTTGTTTTTTTTTAATTTAGAATAAGGTTATAAAACATGACCTGATTAATATTTGACGTATTTGATTTTAATAATATTTTGGAAATCTATAGATTTTAAATATTAGACAGTAAAATATATGTATTTGTTTTAATGTATCGTATAATGTTGGTAAGTTGGAACTTGGAAGGAATGCCGGTCAGATTGGTCGTAGTTAAATAATCCAGCATATTTGCACGGAAATGCAGAGTAGGGTTACACGTATTTTCACCATTGGTTGAATTGATCACATCTACTAGTTGAGACCTGTGCAGTCCCACGACAAAGAAAGCGAACAGAATGCTTTAAAATTGAATAGGATATGAATGATAGTTTCTTTTTTTGGTTTTTGGTATTTTTTTTTATAAAGAAACTATGCAACTTCTTGCACCAACGTTTTTCATCTATTATCTTTTAATAGTATTTATAAATTTTTACGATGAGAAATAGTCAAAATTAGTGGTAGTACAGAGCCTCATAGGCAATCGTGAACCGAAACAGTGTTTTCATGGTTTCCACGATTTTAGCCATTCTGTTTGTTTAAAGCAAAAAAGAAATAAAAAAGATTCTTAATCAGGATACATTTATCTATAATAGGTACCAAAAGGGCAGGAAAGCATTGATAATTAAAAAAATGGCAGTATTTTGAAGTTAAAATATCGATTTTTTTATTATTTTTAACTTTTGTAGACTAAAAAGAAATAGAAAAATAATGATTTTGACGTCATTGCGGTACGACCTATACCGACACATGTACAGAAGACA
Source organism: Ptiloglossa arizonensis (assembly GCF_051014685.1). NCBI lineage: Eukaryota > Metazoa > Arthropoda > Insecta > Hymenoptera > Colletidae > Ptiloglossa > Ptiloglossa arizonensis. The sequence goes on along the minus strand of NC_135056.1, from coordinate 1,377,482 downwards.
CATGATAAATTTGAATAAAATCGATCAAATGCCTAGATCTCTTTGTGCAATTCGGGCTTCTTTTTGCAACACTTGTTATCCGTTGTTCCGATTCGATGTTTATCATGGACGTTTGCGTATATTTTGGCCTGCTGTCTAACAATTATGATAATCATTTCAGATATAACTTTCACTTGAAAAGCCTGTATTAAAGATGTCAGCAGTCAAAAATATTGCTATTTCAATTGTTGAGAGTTCATAATGAATGTGCTTTAGAGCAAACATCTAAATCAATGAATTCAGCAATCCATTGCTATTCTGGGTCTCCGTTCTTAGATATCTTTGTATCTTTATCATTAAAAGGCGGATCGTGTGTAAATGTACTCGATGCTCTTATTTATTTTGAATGAAAATGTGGTACCCATTCGTTTTTCCACATGACTTACGTACTCATTTCTTTGGACATTTTTTCACCATATGGATTAATATCTAAAATGCCTTTGTATGTTTTACTATTCCCATCTTCAATATATTTAATGTATTTGTTACGATATAGTTCTTTTTTGTGCTAAGAATCATTCTATGAATTATATGTTAAAGTATTAAACGTTCAAAGCGTGTATATAAGCAATGTTGAATATTTCCTTTACAGCACTAATCTCCATTTTGCCTGCACTACGTATGGTTTATGGTGCAGGTATCGTTGTAGATTTCATACCAGCTATCGTACTTGTCAACTACTTCGTTCTTCTTTCTCTTTCACATGCTGTATATTTAACATAAGCTAGATGTACTATTGATTACTTTTTTTCCGGAATTTCCGATTAGTAGTATGATGACAAAAACTGACATCATGATAAACTGAATTTTGCTCAACCGAGCAATATGTTTAACTACATTAATTTTAGGAGTTTGGTGATATGCTTTTACAGATGTACCCCTAAGACTACATCCTTTAGAAAAATGCGAAAGAAAATCAAATTTTTAGCGGTTTATAAGATCCTTTTAAAGGATAAATTATAATATTTATACGACACGTTAATGTGATACACACTAACCATTAACGAAACTATCAATATATTAACTAATTTTAAAAACATTTATAATTAACATATATTTATTAGCTTTTGTTTATCAATAGTACTATTTCATTATAATCTAATTATAATTAACGCATTAGAAATAGTTATATTGCATTATATTGAACGTAGTCGTTTAAAGCGGACGGCATGTTAAGGTGCAATATTAAGAAGAACGGCGACATGAGAAAGTGGTTTACTATCGGAGCAGCCATAAAGAATCTACATCTTTGGCACGTTGGCTACACCCGGGAAAATTCTCGAGTTACCGTTAGGCTTTATCTAGGCGTCCAGTTGCAACGCACATAGGCAAGAATATTCCTTACACAACTTCAAACAGCACATTTTCATTAAAATAGTTTCTTTTTTAATTAAAAATACAAGCACACTAACAATAAGTAACAGTCCATTGTATTACTTTTCATTTACACAAATTTAACTGAACATTTGAGGACGCACAGCACTGCAACATCATTTCAAAGAGTGCGGTCGTAATAGGTATCTTTTTCTTTTTCTGTGTTGTATCTGTCTGTACATCGTTTTCGGCAATCATTTTGCATGCTCCGGTAACATGTATTTCTTTTTCTTGACGACAAATTCTGCATGTATCTATGTCTGTATTTTTTTGTTTATTATGTATTTTCTATAGTTTCTTGTAACTATAGCCTTATTTTGTATTGCCAAGACAAATCCTTCTGCTTTCAGGAAGATTTGCTCTGTTGTGAGACATTTGTATCATCTTTACCTATGTTTGAGTTTTGCACGATGTTGTAATGTTTGTCGTGTAGTGGCTTGCCCATTTATCTTTTCTTTCTTTTATTGTTAGTACGTGGTTATTGTCTTGTGTATTTTCTTGCTGTAGGTTGAGCGGTGTATATTGTTTGTCTGCTTTTACTATTTTGCCTGATAAAGGTTTTGTTGTGGAAGTAGTTTCTAAGGTTTTACACCTGATTGGTGTGTAGGTTTTGTATGTCCATAAATCCTGTCCGTCCTTCCTTGTAGCTGAATTTCTAACTCTTTCGATGCTTAAGTTTAAGTGTAGTTTACGGTGGACTAAGCTAAGTAAGCTGTGTTCTGTTTAGTCGATTCAGTTCTTCAAGGTTCTTGTTGGATACATAAGGAATGGTACTACATACGTATTGATAGTTTTAAAGATGTTTTTAGAATTTAATTCTAATCGTAGTATTTGTGTAAGTCTTTGTATTTCTTTTTCAATTGCTCCTTGATGTGTCTGTGGTTTATGCTTGTGTTTTCTTCAAACCTAAGGTATTAATACACGTCCTCGGATTTCATGTTCTTTAGTACAGAAGAGTTGCGATTCTCCGACACCCGATTATCCGTAAAATTCGATTAACCGGTATATTTACTTCGACTATCCAGGAAAAGAGATTTTTAATTTTTTTTTACAAAGTCATTTATTACAAACTTCAGTTAAAAATCTATAAAATGCTTTAACAAAATATTATTCTTTTTCGAGAATCTCATCACAATAATCATTCGTATATTCGTTCAGTCGGTATTTATATTGTCGTAAGGTTTGCGGAATGGGAGAAAGATTAATAATCATCGCGGTAAGTTGATGGCCTAATACAGGCGATTGCCTGTCGGAAATTTCGTTGACTTACAATCCAGAGTCAATACCCTGGTTTTGTTTATTCTCAGGGCATGAAAGTAAGCGAGTGTTGGCGAGGTGATAGAGTTAAGGAAATAACAACAGACGAGTCGTTTCATGAAAGTACAAATTTATAATAATATGCTGGAATGGGTGATTATCGTTTGCTGGCTAATAAATCTTGCACTTTTTCTTTGTGTGGTCCTGCCGCTATGGAGACTCTCAGTACGAACGATACGTGTTTCATTGGCTTCTTGGTCATTGTTTCCTTTTCCGTGTTTCTTTCTTTTCGTATTTCTTATTCCCGTGGTGTTTATGTCGGATACCGATTTAAGCCTGTTGGTTATGACAGTTTTTTTTCTTTTTCTAAAACAGCAAATATATTATTAGATATTTTCATGACTTAGAAGGGAACATTGTAGGGTGTTTTGAGAGTCAACTACTGCCAAAGGATGCCATTAAACTACTACCCGGAGAGAATCCGAAGTGTTTGGAAAAGACGAGCAAGTGTGAAATAAGAGCGATTGAGATACCGTCATACTGGGAAATTTTAGGCGTACGTGACCAGACGCATGGAGTGAGAAAGATTAAAAATTAGAATGAAAGGGAATTAATGCCTGTGTGGATATAAAGTGCGAGAGAAGAGTGTTTAGGGTAGCAGTCATTGTTGGAAAATTGTCGAAGCGTGTCGTGTCATCTAATGAAAGAATAGCGTGGTCAGCGTAGTTAGTGTAGTTATTAATTGTGTGCTTTGTCAAGGTTTTGTTCCTACTACTATCGCACGTATTATATATCCTAGAGCTCTATTCACTCTTATTTTATAACCATCAGCACTAAATAAATTCCTACATAATTAATATACATTATTAATTTTTGCTTTCAGTTGAAGTTTTATTGATCAGCTGGAAAAATGTTTAAATGAAATTGGATGCTAAAATATTATATTAATGGCTGCAAACGCTAACTCTATCAGTTGGTTTTCAAACGAATTCAATGTTTCTGGTAATAAATTGGGAGAATCAGCCTTATCTAATAATTTGGTGGTATTAAATAGACCCAATAGTATATTAACATACTCTAGTGTTCATGAAGAGTCGAATGTTGATATCTCTTTATCTGGTAGTAATATTGGTCTTTCGGTTACTTCTTGCAGTGGTATTCATTTGATTTCGACATATGATTTTAATTTGATCCCTTTTTAGATCTATACATAAGAGCCGTACTTTAAATTTTACTCCCGTAGCAGAGATTTTAATGTTAGGTCTGCGGATTAGGACAAGTTTTATTTTATGGTAGAAAATAAGTTTGATATGGCAAATATAAATTTTTGTATGCTACTAAATTTCAACGAAATTTTGAAGAAAATTATTGACAAACTTAGCGATATATGCTCTTGTTCCATACGAAAAAAAAAGAGAATGGCAAATTTGGTTTCGTGGTGGAACGAGGAACCCTCATTGCTTCGTAGACAGGTTCGTTCTAAGAGATAATTGACCAGGGCTTGGCGTCTTCACCTTGAGTAAGTGCTTTAACGGTATTGTAAACAGTATAGATTTGCAAAAAATACATACACTCAAGAAATTAAAAATGTAAAACATTGTTCTGGAAAAGATTTGTGAAAGAAACAGTTAGTTGGGATCCATGGGGTATAACACACACACACACACACACACACACACACACACACACACACACACACACACACACACACACACACACACACACACACACACACACACACACACACACACACACACACACACACACACACACACACACACACACACACACACACACACACACACACACACACACACACACACACACACACACACACACAATATATATATATATATATATATATATATATATATATATATATATATATATAATAGTTAAAAACAAAATCTGTAATAGATATAATGTGGAATCGGTTTTGATGACTTCTGAAGTAAGAATCACCATATAGGGAATCTGTGTTGACATTGTGTCGTAAATTTGCCTGTAGAGAATATTCGGCGTTTGAACAATGAATATTTTAATAATAACACAAAAAAAGATATTATTTATAATGAAACTAAGTATAAGAAGGCTCCTGGCTCTGACGGTTCCGAAACTGAAATAATAAAAAGTGTGTGGAAAGCTAACAGACGATTGGAAGATGGTGATTCGACGCGCGGAGAACAGTGCTTGGCACGTAGTGAAACGGATCAGGGCGATCGGGTTTCAGGTGGTACTCCATGCAATAGAGGTGCTGGCAATACACTGACCTCGGAAGAGTCGCCATTCCCTCTTATATGGGTGGGTGAGGCTAATGTCGAGGTGAAGTTTCAGAAGAAATATCTGGGGCTGGTCCTCGATAATCACTGACGTTTTGAGGAGCATTTCTGATTGCTAGCTCTACGATTGCAGAGAATTGTCGATGCTTTAGGTCGACTTCTCCCTACCCTGTAGGGTCTGAGCTATCGTATTCGCCTCTCCTAAACGGGTATGGTCCAGTCGGAAGTCCTGTACGGAGTCACCGTCTGGGCTGACAACTTAGTGGCTCTTAATGCAGCCAGACGGTGTTGCGTCGGATTTACAAGCGGATGGCGCTCATGGCTATAGAACCATGTCCTACGAGGCGGCGACCATGAGTACCGCTTGAAGCGGCCGGACAGAATCTGTACTGTGCGGTAGCATGCACTGCTAGGTCTGGCATTTGAGAGCTTCCACCTCGTGCCCAGCCAGGAATTCTCTTCGCTCGCGAGCTCACAATCGGCTCTTCTAGAAAGATGCGTGCAAGCTTGTGAACAGATTCAGCGGGGAAAGCCCCGACATGGACGGTCACCATCTTGTGGGACATGTTCCTATAGCTGCGAGCGACCTGCAGCATCAACCGCTAATGGACGTAACACCGTTTCGCTGCACTGGGAGCCTAGATCGCCAGCCCAGACGGCGATTCTGTACAAGGTCATCGACTGGACCACATCCATGCAAGGGGCAAGGAACAGATCACTCGGATCCCGAAGATTAGGGTAGATGCCAGCCCAGAGCGCCGACAATGTCCTCCAACCGTGGGAACAATCGAAAATTTCTCTCAAAACACCAGTGGCTGTTGAGGATCAGCCCCAAATATTTCATCCGGAACTTCACCTCGACGTTGACCTCACCCACCCTGGTCAGGGAGAGTGGCGGCTCCTGCCGGGTCAGTGTACCGCCAGTCTTATAAAGTGCCACTTGCAACTCTATTCCCTTAATCCGTTTAACTACGTGCCGAGCAACGTCCTTCGAATTGTGTCTAATGCGAAACCGCGTAACCGTCGATCGCCCAAGTCCTCGTAAAAGCCTAACATTGTAAACACATGCTAAGAATCATTCTGTGAATTATACGTTAAAGTATTAAACGATCAAAGCGTGTATATAAGCAATGTTGAAGATTATTAAAGCGCATTTTGTAGCCGCGAACAATTTCCAATATAACGTTCCCATTATTCGCATTTCGTTTACTGTTCCTGCTTAAAACTCTGACTCTTGCCTTAGAATCTGACTCAGTTATGGAACCTTTCAAATTTCTTTCATACAACTCAAGTAGTAATTCATCATTTGACACATCGTTTGGTACATCATAACATATAACTTTAGCACCTTAATCCTACCTTCCTGGAAACACACAGTCTTTGATTTTATTTTTCTCGCTCATTCCACAGCTACTCTCTTCCCGGCTAAGACGCGGGCGAAGGTTCGAGGTGCCATACTAATGCGTCTCCGCCCGCCGCTCTTAGAGGAGCCTATTCAAGTTCATGCGAGTCCGTTCTCGTTTCCGTCCCGCGGTCTCCTTCTGTAAAGCTACGGTTTCGCTGAAGCAAGCCACGTCCTTCCACTTTCTCTTACTACCGAGTATGGCTCTTACTACGTCCGACAGTGAGGGATCCGCCGCAATCGTGTCGACCAGGACACAACGCCCACCCACTCAGGCTGGGCACACTTTCACGGTGTGCTGCACCGTGTCTTGGTCTTCTGGACAGTATCAGCTTCACACTGTCGTATCCTTGCCTATATGGCGCAGGTACCACCCGAAGCATCCATGCCCGGACAGCACTTGCACCATAGGTAGGTGAGGGAGCCGTTGCCTCTACCTAGCCACTCCTACAGGAATAGCCGCACAGCCCTGATAGTCTACTGGTCAAACATCGGTTTGACCAGCTGTTGCTGTCACTGTAGCAGCATACACTGCCGGGCGTAGCGTCTGACGGCTTCCACCTCCCGTTCTGCTAGGACCACCATCCGCCTGCGCATCCGATAGCAAGTCCAGCGGGGGTTTCCCCTCCAGAACGGTCTCCGCCTTGTAGGACGTTGACCTACAGGCAACCTGCAATGCCAGCCGCTTATGGACCCGGCGAAGCAGGATCTGGCTGCACCTGGAAGTGGCTAAGTTGCCCAACCAAACAGGTCTATTGAATTGACCATGCCTGCGAAGAGGCGGCGAACCCGGTCGCTCGGGTCCCGGAAGTGCAGAGGAACCGGCCCAGAAGGTCGACTATTCTCTCTAACCGAAGGACCAGGGACCGGAAATGACACTCAAATTGCCAGTGGCTGTTGAGCATCAGTCCCAGATACTTTATCTGGGACGTTATCTTGACAACGATTACGTCCACTCGGATCAGGGGAAGGGCGGGGAGGGGGGGGCGACTTTCCCCGAGTTGCCGGATCGCTAGCATCTCGGTTTTATGGAGAGCTACCTCCAGCCACCTTCCCCTGTTCCGGTCGACAACGCGCCGGGCACCGTCCTCGGCCCACTGAATAGCTCTTGGATTGGAGAATCCTCGAGCATTGACCTTAGATATTCGTCTAGTTCTGTTTTACATGCCTGTGTCTGCCTCGAAGGTTCAACAAACATGGCCACCATGGGCGCGGGATTGGAATATAATCAATCAGCACGTCGACGCGGAGTAATTCCACGGGAGTAGACTACCAATTTGATACCAGAGTAAGTTCCAGTCATCCCTTTTGGTATAGGTAAGACCTTTCTAAATCTCTACCGGCTTTGCAGGTCGGTACTCGAGTTGATAGTGCAGTTCACCCACCGAGGTATTACCTCTAGCCTGCGATATAGGCTATACCACTGCCTGATATAGGCAGGCTGTCCATTCCTCGGTTAAATTTATAAAAATTTGGTCAAAAACACACTGGTGGCGAGTTTGGGAAGCACAGCGACGAAGGTAATACGCAGACGGTTTGATTCCGCTTAAATATATGGATTTGGGGTTAGTTTCCCTCTGTTGGCGAGTACAGGAAGCATCCCCACAGATGTATAGATAGGCGGTCAGTTTCAGTTTAGGTTGAAATTAGATAAATTAGAAAACACGAAGAAGTTTCAAAAATATTTAAAATACAGGAATGTAATTTATTAAATTCAACTTCAATCTTGGAAAAAGGTTTGCGATTAATTGATCGTATACTTGTAAACAATTATTAATCTACAATGTTTAATTTTATTTTGTTTTTATTAGGCATCGAACAGATTTAAAAGTTCCGTTGTGTAATATTTGTTCACTTATAGAATTTACAGAAAAATTTGAAATTTTTCGTGTAAGAAACATTATTCTTTCCAAAATTTATTGTTCTTTTGTTGTCTTTCATCAATTATAAACATTTTATTTTAGGTAGTAGGTACAACTTCTGAAACATGTGCACGATTGTTAGCAGAAAAAAGATTTTACCACTTCAGATACATAGTTGATGAATGCCATAAATCTGTAGACAATAAGAAGTTAAAGTTTATTTTGCAAACCTTTGTAATCCATGTTCCTAGAATTGTTGGATTATCTGTACCATTGTTTAATTTAATGGAAGAACCTGGATGGTTAGGCCTCGCAATAGAAAAAATAAAAACTCTATTTCAATGTGAATTTGAAACAGATAGTGATATATTACTTATACTGCGGTAAGTATGATCTCTTAAAAAATCATACTTCCACATAATTATAGTGATTTTTTAAATAGTTACAGTCCTAAATCTAACGAGTATGAAGTGGAATATTCCAATACTGAAAAAGAAGAAGTGCATATACTATTGAGAATTAAACATTACATGTTCTGGAAGAGTTTTATGAAGATATTCAAAAAACACTGGACCTCAGAGAAAAACCCTTTGAGATGATGCAGGATTTGTTACTTATACTAGAAACTCTTCTCATTGTCTATTTATGTAATTGAAAAGAATACAGCATAGAAAATAAGAAGAGGTTTTTAAAAGATTTAGAACTACGCAAATGTAATTTATTAAATTCAACTTCAATCGTACAAAATAAAGTATATAATCTTTAAATATAAAGTATAGATCAACAATTTTTTAAACATGATTCTGTTTTCAGAAAAGTCAATTTTAAATATTTGTTAGGTATGCGTCTGATTCAATACGATATGGCTAACATATCTTACCATTACTCGTGTTCTTATATTGTTGTTAAACATTGGTTATAGCATAGTATTATTTGGTTTAATTGGCTCTAACTAGTTAGATGGTAATTGTTAAAAGAACATACATGTAGAGGATGTTAACAAAAGTGTGAAATCATATTTCAGTAACAATTCTTCATGTCAATATAAATCAAATATTTTTCTTCATTTTGTAATCTGAGATTTCATTAGTGATATAAACATTCAAAATTTTTATGCCTGCGATGGTCGCAGGCATGTTTTCTTTTTGTATTTATTGAAACAAATTTAATGTGTATCAACAGTCACATCAATAAACTTTAACTGCTTATAATATAAGCTATTCAGATTGCAAAATAATATAGGATCTTCTCACACAAAGAATTGATGCTAAAATAATCATTAATTTTCTCCTGTAGAAAATCCATCAACTTGTACTCTCGGTTACATGATACCCTGTATATATGTATATGTATATTAATGAATAATTTATATATAATTATGTATATAGGATGAAGCTCTTGAAATTATTACTTTGATTTATGTCAATATTATATTAAGTACTATTGGTAAGCAGAATTTATTCAACACAATCTTTATTTTCACGATGCAAGTCGATATGAGACAATTCTTATTATAGAGATAAACAGCACTGACGAAATTTATATCTATGAAGTATGCAGTGAATGTGTAGTCCACTTCCTTAATTAATTCCGGATTGTGTGATTATTTTTCATAAGAAAATGAAACCACACAGGTTCTCACATGCCCGTGTAAACAGTTATTCCTATCCTTAATTTTAGTTCTTTGTTGATGGTTACTATGGCTATGTTTAATGTTATTATGTAAAAAGGCTTTAAATGTTTTCAATGAAAAATGAGCAATTCATTTTCAACTATTTACATTTCTAATAGTTAATCAAATGTGGTAATTACACCATCGACTACTTGTCGTTCCTTTTTCTTGTCACTTTATTATTCTTATAAACAACCATACTAACCTTTGACGGATACATTCCAATCAATTATTTTATTATTCTGCTACATATATTAATCACTTCAACAAGAAAGATCGCTTTGAAACCATATAATTCATATAAAATTCAAATATAAATGCATTTAATCAAGTTATATAAAAATATCTATAATATACGTTTTATATCTAGAGTGTTAACTGAAATATAGAACATGTTGTCACCCCTGAGTGAATATGGCACTTCTGGGATGCTAGGACGGCGTAGGTCATCACTTCCTGAGGAATATGGCGTTTCCAAGGTACTAGGACGCCGTCAGTGATCCACTCCGAAGGACTATGGCATTTCCGGGATGCCAGAACGCCGGCGGTGCCTCCCCCCCCCCTCCCTCCCTCCCGGCCCGTAAGGCAGTATGGCACTTCCGGGTTGCTTTTATCGCAGAGCAATACAACCACGCCACCAGTGTTTTTGACTAGATTTTGACACATTTAACCGGGAAATGGACCGCCCGGGAATTGTCACTCGAACGCATCACGCGACGGTGCAGGGACGACCAATCACCTCCCGTTCTAGGAGGACTTGACTTGACCTATTCGAACGCAGACAGTCTTGTGCTTCGGCCAAGACTCCTCGGGTCGGGAGCCAAGCCCCACCCGCCTCAACGGTTGTACACCGGATTGGGTTGAATTTGAGGTGGCAGTAAAGGTTCGCCGCCGTCACCCTCCAAACTGTATGATTGTTAGACAAAAAAGTAGATGCCCGAACATCAGGCAAAAGTAGTATCGCTGGTACAGCGAGGTACAGCAAGTTCCTTCCCTAAGAAATAGACTTCGAACACACTATATACTACATGACACCTCCAAGGTATCAAATCCAACCAGTGAGCATGATTTATTTATAGGACGGCTGCCAGATACCCCGGAGGTGCAAAATTTCTAGCGGTACGTTTTTACAGACTGCTGTCTGGCATTACGGAGGTGCAAAAGCAATCCCAGAAGAGTCGATTTTCCTACCAATGGCTGCCTGGCACCTCCAGGGTGTCAGAATACAACCAATGAGCATGATTTACCTACATGAAGGCTTCCTGGTACACCGAAGGCGCCAAAATGCCTAGCGGGACCGATTTTCAGACAGTTGCCTGGCACCTCGGAGCTGCAAAAACACTTCCAAAGGCTGGGACTTTGAAATTTTCGACACTCAAATATACAGCGTAATATTTTTGGACAGGTTATATTGATAAAAATGTTTGCGACCTCGATGTTGAATTAAGATGAAGGAGTTTGAATGTTAAGTCTGTTCGATTTTTAATATCTTACACGATTTGAGTTCAGATCGGTCTAAGCCCCATCGGTTTCTACCGATAATTAAATTCAATATGTTTGTACGAAAGGACTATGTATTTTGAATAATCATAAATTAAATAAATTAATTTAATGTTATTGTAGGAAAATAGTGTATTAAATTTAGAATTTAATTAAATATGTGAGTTTTATATAAATAATAATTTATTCGTTGAGGATGTATTTGTTTGTATAATTTAATTTTTTATTTAATTTTGATAATGTTGGTTTTAGCTAGGGTTGCATTTTTATCTATTTTGGAGCGTAAGTTATTAAGTTATATTCAGTATTGTAAAGTTCCTAGTAAGATATTTTATTTAGAGAAGATTAATTATTATATATACGAGGGCAGTCCGATAAGTACTTAGCCTACAAAAGAAAAACGAAAATTTTGGAAAAGTGGCATTTTATTTCTCTATATAGTCTCCTTTCAGCTCGATACACTTGACCCAGTGATGCTCCAACTTCTTTAACCCGTCTGAAAAATACGTTATCTGGAGGTCTGCAAAGTAGGCCTCCATGGTGGTGATAACCTCCTCATTCGACTCAAATTTCTGCCCAGCGAGTGACTTTTTCAAGTTTGGAAACAAAAAGAAGTCGCACGGGGCTAAATCTGGAGAATACGGTGGATAGGGCAGCAGTTCGTAGCCTGATTCGACTAACTTGACCGTGGCGACGGCCGAGGTGTGAGCCGGTGGGTTGCCATGGTGAAAGAGCACTTTTTTCTTCGCCAAGTGGGGCCGTTTTTCCTGCAATTCGGCGTCGAATCGGCCCAATAAACCGGCATAGTAGAGCCCTGTGACCGTTTTGCCCTTGTTCAGGTAGTCGATGTAGATCACACCTTTTGAATCCCAAAAAACAGTGGCCCTCAGTTTTCCAGCCGATAGGACAGACTTTTCGCGTTCTTCGGGGCACGTTCGCCGGGTGAAGTCCACTGTTTCGACTGTTCCTTTGTCTGTGGTGTGTACCAGTGGATCCATGTTTCATCGACAGTCACGAAAAGACGCAAAAACTCTTTCGGATTGCGCCTAAACAGCATCAAACACTGCTCTGAAGTGATCTCACAGTTGCGCATGTTGTCCGGAGTAAGCAAACGCGACACCCATCGCGCCGACAGCTTTCTCATGCTCAATATTTCATGCAGGATATGACCCACGCGGTCTTTTCAGATGCCTACTGTCTCAGCTATCTCGCGCACCTTCAATCGGCGGTCTGCCAATACGAGATTGTGAATTTTTTTCACGTTATCCTCCGTAGTAGCCGTTTTCATCAAAAACCGACGTGCGACGACGTTAAAACTCGTTAAACCAATTTTTGACGGTCGCCATCGAAGGAGAAGAGTCACCGTAGACAACATCCAAGCGCTCTTTGATTTTGCTGCGCGATTTTCCTTCCAAAAACAAAAATCGAATCACCGACCGATATTGCTCTTTTTCCATTTTTCTAAAATACGCGGACACACCCGCTTCCACACGCGGTCAAAACAAAACTACGAGTCCGATTCGGCTGAAATTTTGACAGTAGCTGTCTACAAGAATGTACTACACGGTAGTAAATTTTTCTTGCGATCGTGGTGACCATCGGGTGGTGAAGCAAAGTATTTATCGGACCGCCCTCGTATTTGATGAACCCGATGAGTATTTTGGTATTATCATTTTTGTTATGGTTATTGATACCTTTGTACAGAGGTTTGATATTTTAAAATTTTAATTTTATGATTTTATTGAGTTTGATGAGAGTTGGAGTTTATCCAGTTATATTAATAAGTTAATTGTCTAATAGGAATTATTCGTTATTAGGAGCTATTCGATCTGTTGCTCAATCAATTTCTTATGAAGTAAGATTATTTTTGATGATATTTACAGTAATAATAATGGTTGAAAGGTATTCATTTTATGATTTAGTAAAATTTCAAAAGAAAATAAATTTTTTTTTAATGTTATACCTTTATATTTTATATTATTAATAAATTTATTAATTGAGTTAAATTCGACTCTTTTTGATTTGATTGAAAGAGAGAGTGAGTTAGTTTCTGGGTTTAATACTGAGGATTTTAGAAGATTATTTGTATTAATTTTTATATCTGAATAAATATCATTAATATTATAGTTATGAGTGTATTAATTAGTTTAATATTTTTTGGTGGTTATTATTATACTTTTATATTTAATTTAATTTATATTTTTTATGTGGGTTTAATTGTTTGAGTTCGAGGGGTTTTACCCCGAATTCATTATGAAAAATTAATAAGAATATGTTGAAAAAGTTTTTTATCTTTGTCATTAATTTATATTTTATTTATTTTTGGGGTTAAAGATTTACTAAATACTTTGATTTAATATGAAAATAATTAAATTAATAGAAAATTTTATTTCTAGTCTATATTTTTAAAATGTATGCTAATATAGCTTATTAATCATTTATGATAAAGTTTTAGTAGATTATCTCATATTAGATTTATAAAAGGGGTAATAATGAAGAATGAGAAATATAAAATTGAAACAAATTTGTTTATAGATGTGAATGGGTATTCAATTAGTTGTCCTCCTAATCATGTTAATAAAATAAATGAGTTGATGAATATTCAGAATATAATTTGATTGATTCAGTAAAATTTACATAATGAAATTGAATGACTTTGATGCATAAGGGGTATAATTATTAGAATTATAATTGATATAATTAATACAATTACTCCCCCTAAATTATTTGGGATTCCTTGTAGGATTGAGGAAGCGAATAAAAAGTATTATTCAGGTTTGATGTGAATTATTTATAAGATTGGCTTGAATAAAATTATCAGAATCTCTTAAGAATATTGGTAATTTGGTAATAATAATAAAATTTAGATAAATAAATATAATAAATCCTAGAAGGTCTATGATTGAAAATAATGAATGGAAAAAAATGTTGTAATAATTTCTATTTAATCCAGTTGGGTTATTTGTACCTGATGAGTAAAGAAAAAATAAATGAAGAATTATTATGAATAGAGTGATAAAGGGTAAAATAAAGTGTAGAGAATAGAATCGATTTGAAGTTGCCTTATCAATTGAGAATCCCCCTCAAATTCATTCTACAATATTTATCCCAATGAATGGGATTTCTGATAGAAGGTTAGTAATAACTGTAGCCCTTCAAAAAGATATTTGACCTCATTATAGAGCATAACCTAAAAATACTGTGGCTATTGATAAAATATAAATTATGAGGCCTATTGTTCATATGAAGGTAGTTTGAATGAATGGTAATAAATTCCACGTCTGATATGAATGCATATAATATATTGATGCGTATATGCATATAAAGTACTCGTATATTGATGCTCCATTTATGTGAATGAATCGGTTTGATCATCCTCAGTTGACATTTTTTATAATATAATTAATACTTTCAAATGCTAAAAAAATGTTTGGGCAGTAATGTATTGATAAAAGTAATCCTGAGATAATTTGGATCATTAAATATAATCCTAGACATGATCAAAAATTTCATCATAGGTTAATATTTATTGGGGTAAGGAGTTTGATTAATGAGTGGTTTATTATTTTAAGTAATTCGTTGTTATGTTTATAAGATATTTTCATAGAATTGTAATATTCGAAGAGGTAAATCTTTTCTTGATGAGATATTCACTGAGATTAATAATATAAAAAATATGTATATAATTGATATTATTGTTAAAGGTAAGTAAGAGTTAAAATAAATTTTGAACCTATAATTTATATTATAATTTAAGTTTACGTTGTAGTTTATGGAAATATAAATTAGTCATACAAATCTAACAAAGAATATATGTTGAATCTAATAATTGAAATATATGTAAATATTTATATTTATTAAAGAAATTTGATATAGATTTTGCAATAATCTAGTAAAATATAAAAATATAATTATTATTCCTCCTGTTAGAGAAATGAAAATGATGTAGATAAATAGATCGATATTTACACCCCCCCCCCACAGACACATTAAATTAAGAATTAAAAATAGGTTGAACAATATTATATAATTTAGTGGGGAAATTTTTTTTGAGAAGATAAGGGTTATTAATAGATATATTGGGCAGGTAATTAATATATATATATATATCATGTTAATAAAATAAATGAGTTGATGAATATTCAGAATATAATTTAATTAATTCAGTAAAATTTACATAATGAAATTGAATGAATTTGATGCATAAGGTGTATAATTATTAGAATTATAATTGATATAATTAATATAATTACTCCCCCTAAATTATGCGATAACATATATATATATAT
The DNA here is from genome assembly GCF_051014685.1 of Ptiloglossa arizonensis. Classification (NCBI taxonomy): domain Eukaryota; kingdom Metazoa; phylum Arthropoda; class Insecta; order Hymenoptera; family Colletidae; genus Ptiloglossa; species Ptiloglossa arizonensis. Next base: position 1,361,808 of record NC_135056.1, on the reverse strand, counting down.
ATATATATATATATATATATATTAAAAATATATGTTATATATATATATATATATATATATATATATATATATATATATATATATTAAAAATTAATATATTTTTAATATTATATTTCAAAAATAATTTAAATAAAATGTTAATTTTGGGGATTAAATATATTAAGTTTTTAATTTTTTTGAAAATTTGTTGGAATTAAAGTAGTTTAATTTAAAACATTAATTTTGTAAATTAAGATTATTTCTATAATTGTTAATAAATTTGATAGAATAGAGAATTTGTTTAAGATTTAATTTATAAAATATATATATATATAATAGTTTTAATTTTGTTATTTAAATATAAAGATTACTTTATAATGACTTTGATTAGAGCAGAGTTTTTAATTGTAATAAATTTGATATTTATTTTTACATATGAATTTAATAGTAATAATAGTTGAATTATTTTGTATTATATAGTGTTTTCCGTTAATGAAAGAGTTTTTGGTTTGTTTTTAATAATTAATTTGAATAATGTATATGGTAATCAGAAGGTTTATTTTATGAATATATTGAATTATGACAATAATGTTAGTGTTTAGAATTTTAATATTAGTATTAGTAGCAGTTACAACAAATTTTAATTGAATTATTTTATTAAGAAATTTATTTTTAATAAATTCATTTTTAAATTTAATTATTTAAGCAAGGTAGGTTTAGGGAGTGGAACAAAATTGCGATGAATTTGGTTGGATTTTGTTATTTGAATATGTTATTATTAATATTATTGGTGTGGATTTTTAGATTAGTATTTATAATTTTGAGAGGAAATAAGAATTGTTTTTTGTTAAGGCATGGTATATTTTTGGTTTTGATGATAACCTTTTTGAGATTAAATTTAATAAGTTTTTTTTTTTTCGAAGCAAGGCTATTATTAATTTTTATAATAATTATCTATTGAGGAAAAAGTGAATTTCGTATTATATCTGTTTATTATCTCATATTTTACACTTTATTTTGTTAGTTCCCCTTTATATCTTTTATATTTTTTCTTAGTAAAAGATTTAATAGATTAGAATTTATGATGATGGAATTTATGAATATAAAGTTAAACAATTGTTATTATATTTATGTGATAATAATATTTTTAGTAAAAATTCCTGTGTATATATTTCATGGGTGGTTATTAAAAAAGCTCATGTTGAGGCTCCTGTTTAAGGTTCAATAATTTTAGCTTCAATTGTGTTAAAGTTAGGGTCTAATGGATTAATTCGATTTTTATTAATTTTTACGCATAATTCTATTAAAATTAGATTATATATTGTTGTTTTTAGATTGATTGGGAGGGTAATTTTAAGTTTGGTTTGTGTTCGTCAGACTCATCTGTTGTTCATATAGATGTATTGATTTTAGAGGTTTATAGATGTTTAAAAACTGGAATAATTGGAGGTTATATTATAATGATTTCTCATGGGTTGTGTTCGTCAGGAATATTTTATATGGTAAATTTGATTTATGAAAAACCTAATGGGTGTTTGTTATTGATTAGTAAAGGGTTGTTAAATATGTTTCCTTCAATAGGTTTAATGTGATTTTTACTTTGTATTTCTAATAGGTCTGCTCCAATTTCTTTAAATTTAGTAGGTGAAATTATTTTATTAATAAATTTAGTGGTTTGATTAAAATTATTATTGGTTTTATTAATAATTGTGTTTTTCAAATTTTATGTATTCAATTTATATGTTTATTTATATTTTTCATGGGAAGTGTAATTATTATTATAAGTATGATAGTGAATATTTTGTATTTGATTATATAGTGGTATTAATACATTGGGTTCGTTTAAATTTAGGTTTTTAAATTTAATGTTATTTTGTAACTAAATTTAAATAGTTTAATTAAAATATTTATTTGTGGAATCAAAGATATAAGTATTATACTAAATTATAAATTTTTTTTGGTATATTTTTATTTTAATATTTACGGTAAGAATATTATTTATATTTATGAGATTATATATTTATATTTTAAAGATTGATTTAATTATAGAATGAGTATTAATAAATTTGAATTCAGTGAAGTTTAATTTTTTGATTTATATAGATTTTATAAGATTGATATATTTGAGAGTGGTATTGATAATTTCTTCAATAGTTTTGGTTTATAGAATGAGTTGTATGAAAGGAGATAAGTGATGGTTTAAGTATTTATTATTACGGTTTATTTTATCTATATGTGTAATAATGATCGGTTAAGTATTTATACCGATATCTTGATCGGTTTAAGTATTTATTATTACGGTTTATTTTATCTATATGTGTAATAATTATGAGCCCTAGGGTTTTAGGTATTTTGGTTGGGTGAGATGGATTAGGATTGATTTCATTTTGTTTGGTAATTTATTATCAAAATTCAATTTCGATGAATTCAGGAGTGTTAACGGTTTTATGTAATCGAGTTGATGATGTATGTTTATTAATGTTAATTGTTTTGTGTTCGATTAGTGGATCTTGATGTTTTATATTCATATGTAAGATGAGAAATTTAATAATTTTAATGTTATTAATTTGTAGTATAACTAAAAGTGTTCAGATGCCTTTTTCTCCTTGATTACCTGCAGCAATAACAGCTCCTATTTCGTCTTTGGTTTATCCTTCTACTTTAGTAACAGCTGGAATTTATTTATTAATTCGGTATAATGAAATAATTATATTATATGAGATAAATTATTATTTAATAATGATTTCTAGAATAACGATGTTAATGGCTGGGTTTATAGCAAATTTTGAGTTTGATTTAAAAAAAATGATTGCTTTATCAACTTTGAGACAATTAGGGTTTATAGTAATGATTTTAAGTTTAGGTTATAAGGAGTTAGCTTTCTTTCATCTAATTATTCATGCTTTATTTAAATCTAATATGTTTATATGTGCGGGAGATTTTATTCATAGTATAATAGGAAATCAGGATATAGGAAAGTATGGGGGTTTAATTAAGGTATTTCCATTGAAGGGAAAAATATAATTTATCGATAATGTTAATTGTTTATATTTCTACTTTTTTAACTATTTGTTATAGAGTTCGTGTAATTAGGCGAATTTTATTTAAAAAAGAATGAAATGTGGGTGCTTTATTGAATTTTGGGGAAAATGAGTTTATAATAAGTTCTATGTTTATAATATTATTTTTTATAGTTTTTTATAGTTGATTATTTATGAATATATTTATAAGTAAATTTGTGGATATATTGATATATTTTGATAAATATATAGTGTTAAAATTATATTTAATTGGGGGGTTAATAAGAATAATTTTTAGTAAGGTTTAGAAATTAAATAAGTTATTAATTAAGTTATTAAAATTTCTTATAAGAATATTTTATTAAAATTTTTTATTTAAGAATTTTTATGAATATTTATTTAGTTTAATTTATAGGTATGAAATGTGTATTGAAAAGGGGTGATCTGAGTTACTGTATGGGTTCAATGTTTATCAATTAATGAAATTAAATGAATTAATTAGTAGCCATAGTTTTACTTAATATATTTTGTTTAAATAGCTTAAAAAAGTTTAATATTGAAAATATTAAGATAATATATATGCTATATTTTTAAATAGAGAAATAAAGTTTAAAGAAATTCTAATTCTTTTTTAATGATTTAAATCATTTTATTTCTATTAAATAGATATAATTATGAATTAATTTTTAATAGCGAATTAAATGTTATAAATTAACTAATATCCATTTAGGTTTATATAGTTTATAAAAATGTTATATTTTTAATATAGAGATAAGTTAATTGTTTTATAAATTTTATATATATATATATAAAGCTATTAGCTTATTAAGCTATTAATTCGAAATTAATTATATTATTTATACTATATATATAGTATATTAATTGGAATGTTTATTCAATAAAATTATTAACAATAATTTACCTCTATTTTGGTTTCAATTAAATTTTCATTTAAGGAAATTTATGTATCATTCTATTCATGAAGTTATAAGAAGAATCAAAATAATAAAGATGAAAGAATAAAAGGTAATAAACCTATAAAATTTTTATATAATAATAATTATAGGTACAATTAATATAATTTTGATATCAAAAATTAAAAAAATTAATGCAATTAGATAAAAATTATTAGAAAATGGTAGTCGGTTTTCTGAGATTGGGTCAAATCCTCATTCAAAAGGTGATAATTTTTCTCGGTTTTTGAAATTAATTAGTGAAAAGAGATTGTTTAAAATATAAATTATAGGGGGGATAATTATAATAATTAATAATTTTATGAATAAGGATGGAAGTTAATAATCCATCCAGTTAATAATGGAAGTCTTAATTGGAAGTTAAATGTATTTATTATACTATATTTATATGTTTGTAAGTTAATATATTCATCAATAAATTATTATGTAAAGAAATAGTCAAATATCATCTACAAAGTGTCAGTATAAAATTGCTGCTGTGAGGTTAAAATGACGAATAGTTGAAACATGATATTTTAAGGCTTGAATTGGCGCTACTATTAATATTATTGCACCAATAATTACGTGTAATCCGTGCAATCCTGTAGCTACGAAAAAAACTGATCCAAAAATTCCATCATTAATGGAAAAATAGGAATTTATGTATTCAATATATTGTAGGGCTATGAAGTATATTCTTAGTGTTCAAGTATGTGATAGGTAAATTGTACTATATAAATTATCATTTATTATAAAGAAATTATGACTTAGAGTTAATGTAAATCCGGAGGTAATTAAGATAATTGATTTTAATAAGGGGATGTCGAAGGATTTAATATTTTAATAGAAATGGGTGGTCAATTTATCTTTAATTCAATACTGGGAGAAATGGATCTATGGAAATATGCTCAGGAAAAAGATACGAAGAAAAAGAGTTCAGAGATAATAAATAATAATATACTTATTTTTATTATGGAGTGAATTGTATTTGAGTGGAATCCTTGAAAAGTTCTTTCTCGAATGATGTTTCGTCATCATATGGATGCACAAATTGATATTATTAATAGATTTAATAATTTTAGTTGATTAAGTTTTAAATTTAGAAATAAAATTAATCTTATAAAAAAGTTTAGTAAGTTTATAGAGGTAATTAGAGGTCATGTTCTCGGTGTTACTATATGATAAGGGTGTTTAAATATTTTCATAATCTGATTCGTTAAAGTATAGTAGTAATAAAATAATGAATATATATATTTGAATCATAGAAACTGAGATTTCTAATGTAAATAATGTATTTTGAATTATACAACCGACCTGGGCTGGAATTTCCCAGCATCTGGAAGTTCCGCGACAAGCGGAAGAAATAGCCAATACTTACTCCGTGCTTCGGGTTAAACAACAAAAACTTGACCTTCGGCGACAGGCTCTTGCCGTAGCCGTGCAGATTATTTCTCTAACAAACCCGAAGCGCAGACACGACATAAAATGCAGCTGCAAGCTTCTACAAATAGTTTGATAGATAATTTAAGTTAGTTGGGGTTTATGTATATGGGATTTAGATTTGATTATTGATTCAATTAATAAAATTTGAATAGTTAGTTCTTTCTACTACGATAGGTATAAATCTATAGTTTGCCCCACAAATTTCAGAACATTGACCAAAAAATACCCCTGGTCTAGTAGCGATTACATTTATTTGATTAATACGTCCTGGGATTGAATCTATTTTTAATCCTAATGAGGAAACAGTTCATGAATGAATATTCTTAGTATTCGGATAGGGATATTGGATGGGATAATTATTCGATTATTGACATCTAGTAGGCAGAAAATATAAATGTTATTAAGATTTTTATCTATATAAGAATCAAAGTTTAAATTGTTATATTCAGGATATTTGTAAGATCAGTATCATTGATGGCCAATAGATTTAATTGTTAAGTATACAGATCTTCATAATTCATCAATAAAATATAAGGTTTTAAGTGAAGGGAAGGCAATTAATGCCAAAATTATTATAGGA